>NC_045786.1:78699394-80006193 GCF_009873245.2 Balaenoptera musculus
CTTTTCAGAAATAATCTAAGAAATGATTTTAAAAGGAATCAAATCTTGCCTTTTGGGAACTAAAGGAGCATCTCTCTGGCATATTAAGTTGTCAGGACCTAGATTACCTTATAAGCCAATGAGATTAAGGTTACCAATTTCTAATAAAGTCAGGATCTTTGCAGTCCCTGATCTATGTTCCAAAGGTGTCAAAACAATGCTGATGAAGGTCGCTGTCTTAAAGGTGCCTTTCAGGTGGAGAGTGCAGGTCTGTGAGAACACATACTGACATAACCAGCATAGGATTGTGTGTGTATGGAGAAGGACTGGTGTACGGAGAGGAGAGGAGGAGAACCAGCCCCCCTGACCCCCCTCATGTCATTCTACAGCAGAATGTCTGGTGTAATAGAACCCTGAACACGGATGTAGCAAGCCTGGTATACGAGTGCGGGGGTAGGGAAAATGAATTGTACTGTAGGATAGAAATGATTTAGATTTAGGTTTAGAAAGTAATCAAACTGTGAAGAGAGACTCAGTCAGTAGGATATACAAGTCAAAACAACAATGTGCCACTTTTAACCCATTATGTAGTCAAACATTAGTGTGTGATGCTTAGTGTGGATGGTGATGTGGACACCCAGGAGTTCATGTGCACCACAGGTGGTGGTGATGCCTGGAGAGGTCACTCTGGAAAGTAACTTGGCAGGGAGCCCCCAGACTATAGAGCAGTTGTGTTTTGGTTGGGGGTGGAGAGCTGGAGAAAGGGGCTTTGTATGGACAGATAACCAGTGAGCTGTGTTCCCAGGAGTCAAAGAATTTAACAAAATAAGTAAAACATATTGAATCCATGGATTCAGGAAGCTGCCTCTTCCAGTAAAATATTGTGACACTCAGATGAGGTAAAGAGGAGACCAAAGAAGTGAACTATGAAAACAATTGGAATCCAAACAAATGGAACAGAGGCAGCCTCAGACTGAACTTGTTGGGCAGTACTACCATTGACCTCAGATATGATGCCACTTCCTCCTGCTGGTGATTTTACAGTGTGACAAGTCATATACATATGAAATAAATGTTAATTATGTTATAAAATAGGCTTTGTGTTAGATGATTTTGCCCAACTCTAGGCTAATGTAAGTGTTCTGGGCATGTTTAAGGTAGGCTGGGCTTAGCTATGAGGTTTGCTAGGTTAGGTGTATTAAATTCATTTTTTAATTTTTATTTTTTTATAAATGTATAGGAAGTTGCAAACACTCCTCTTTATTTTATTTTATTTTATTTTATTTATTTATTTATTTATGGCTGTGTTGGGTCTTCGTTTCTCTGCGAGGCTTTCTCTCTAGTTGTGGCAAGTGGGGGCCACTCTTCATCGCGGTGCGCGGGCCTCTCACTATCGCGGCCTCTCTTGTTGCAGAGCACAGGCTCCAGACGCTCAGGCTCAGTAATTGTGGCTCACGGGCCCAGTTGCTCCGCGGCATGTGGGATCTCCCCAGACCAGGGATCGAACCCGTGTCCCCTGCATTGGCAGGCAGATTCTCAACCACTGTGCCACCAGGGAAGCCCTAAATTCTTTTTTGATTTAAGGTATTTTCAACTAGAATTTATTGGTTTATCAGGGTGTAACCCCATCGTAAATAGAGGAAGATCTGTACTTGAAATTTGCTAAGAGGGTAACCCTAAGTGTTTTCAACACACACACACGGAGACTCCTGCTTTGATTATTCACTCTGCTCTCTGCTGTTACCAAGCAGGGTTGAATCCACTCAAAAATTAGGACAGTTTGGGGAATGAAGCGCTCTCTCTTATGTATTTTCTTCATTATAAAATTATACACCCACAAAAATTAAATTATGGAATTTGGAGAAGAAAATAATAACTGTTTCATCTCTTAACACTATACCTGTTAGTATTTCGTTCCATTCTGTTTTTTCTAAACATATTATTCCACATAAAAAGCATTTTTTCACTTAGCTTTAAATTGTGCATTATGTCTTCATTCTCAATTTGAAGCATCAATACCAGTTACTGAAAGTTATTCCAGAGAGACATGATTTGGGGACCTAGACCTACTGCTTTTTCATGGTGTGATCTTGCACAAGTCATTTGTGTTCGTAGATCCTGGCTTTCTACATTTGCAAAATGAAAGGATTGGACTAGATGAAAGGCTCTCTTCTAACGTTCTGTCATAATAGTGATAGAGCTGGGACTAAAACTCAGAGTTTCTCATCCTCCGATGTTGCGTCAACAACTCTGGCATGGAAAAAGATTTTGAAAATAGAGTTCAAACTTCCCTGCCATTCAGGAATTTCTTTCCGACATTATGACAGTGATCCTTCCAGACTCTGCTTAAATACTTTGCCAGAGAACTTTGGGCTTTGAAACGCAGTCCATTGTTTTGTATGAGAGCCCAAGTTGAGAGCATGTGCTTCCTTGCTTTGAATTGAAATCTGCTTCCACAGAATTTCTGTACACTGGTTCTGGTTCCTTCTTCTGCAGTAGCACAGATGTAGTCCAATCCATTTTCCACTTGACAATAATTCAGATACGTTTTATCCAGGAAAATATCCTTATTTCCCTGAAATCTCTAACTGATGTATATTCTAGATTTCTTGACTATTCCAGATGTATTCTTCATATGTTCTCCAGTTTGTTGATGTTCTTCTAAAACTGTGGTACCCAGGAGAGAAAACAACATGTGGTCCAACCAGCAGAGTACATTAGAACACTTTCCTTCCTTTTCTTCATCTGGACATCACAGTTTTATTAGTGCAGCCCAGATCACACCGTTTTTCAGCATCTGGATTATACTCTTTGTTGGCTTATGAGAAGCTTCCAGTCAGAACTTTCTCAGGTATTATTTGACACGAACAGCTGTATTAAGTTTATTTTTTAAGCCCAAATAAAGAAAGCTACACACACTACTGCTAAATTTCTTGCTGTTGGTTTTGGTCCATGTTTCCAACATAAGATCCTCTAGTACTCTTCTGCTAGCTCACCCCAGCTTTTAAAAATCCTCCTGCCCTTTGTTTCAGCAGACTTGAGTTCAGACTGCATTCTCTCTACCATTGAAATAGGCTTGAATGAAGTCTCCTTACCTGTTTAAGCTTGACAATGCAACTTCTACTTTGATACCCCTAATCAGGAAAATTATAAAACTACACATACATACCATTTCACAGCCACAGAATAGCAAATGTTAGATTGGAGAGCAATAGGAGCTCTTCTGCAATCTTGGATAAATATAAATTGGCATAATCCTTTTGGGGTACAATCTGACAATCTTGATAAGTTGAAAGTGTACCTATTCTCTGATCCAGCAAACCCATTTTTAGATACTGTAGGAGAGGAAAATTTTTCCTCTCCCCTCTTAGGTTCTTTTGGCTGGTCTAATAATTAAATTGACATAAGACAGAGTAACAAGAGAAAAACAAACTTAGTTTTGTATGTATAGGTGCCCCACATAGACAAAAGAAGCTCTCAGACAGTCAGGCAATTGAGGATTATATGCCACCCTGAGCTAAGGAGAAGGAGGGTAGGTGTCTGGAACTACAAAGGGGAGGAAGATGGGAACTACAATTCACAGGAAGGTGGGAAGAGCAAATATTTGATAAACAAATGTTTTCCATGCCATGCAGAAACAATGGGGTGCAGAGAGGACTTTGAACGAAGAGGTCCTGCTGAGCTCCTCCCAGCTTACCACACCTAGACCATACTCTCTGCAGTTGTCTCTGGTGAGAATTCTTTTCCTGAACCAGGCTCCTCATCTAAATTCTTTTAGGCAGTTAAGGGGGAGGTAAAGAGCTCTTCTTGAATCTCTAGGGACTTGATTGATTTTTAGCTCAAAATAATCCACATGCCAAAGGGGCACATTCTGGGGTGGCTTTCCCTGAACACCATCAATACGTACCCTAAAGAAACTCTCCTTCAGGTACACAAGGAGATATGTAGAATAATACTTACAACAGCTATGTTTGTAATTAAAAATGAAAAGAAAACTGGAAACAACCTAGTTGTCTATCATTGGGAGAATGAATAAAAATTTATGGTATAACCATAAAATAGAATACTGTAGAGCAGTGCATGAGTCAAAAATAGAAAGTTAACTAAAGAAATGAAGTTGCAGAAAAATATACACGGCATCACATCCCGAAAATAAAATTTTAAAACATATTGCCTAGGGATCCATACATATCACCATGCATTTCCTAATTTTTTTGTGCTATGATAAACTTCAATTTCTGAGAGTAATTACCTCTAAAGATAGGGGTGGGGAGAGGGAGAAGATGATGTGTCAGGGAGGAACACATGGGCGATTTCAAATGGGTTGAGTGTTTTGTTTTTTGAGCTGAATGGTAGAAACACAGGAGATAAAATATTCTTTATACATTTAATGTCTGACATTTTCTTTTATAATAAACCACAAAAAGTGATTTTGTGGCAAAGAGTTGGGAGCTTATACCTCATTATGTCAACATC
The DNA here is from genome assembly GCF_009873245.2 of Balaenoptera musculus. Taxonomy (NCBI): domain Eukaryota; kingdom Metazoa; phylum Chordata; class Mammalia; order Artiodactyla; family Balaenopteridae; genus Balaenoptera; species Balaenoptera musculus. The sequence goes on from NC_045786.1 coordinate 78,703,850, forward strand.
CAGATGTCACTTGAATTTTTACTGTGTCCTTGAAGTAGAGCACTCTTTGATCTGTAAATGGGATTCAGCCAAGTTTGGGCCAGTCATTAGATATAACTCCCTTCCCACCTCTGGCTCTGAAATACAGTATGATCTCTGAGTCATCAAAGTATACTTTCCGGACATGCAAGCCTCCTCAGGGAGAGGGGGAAATGCCAATATTTGGTACACAAGTCTTAGGAACAATCCTTGGCTCTGTGAGCCCATTAGGCCTCTTTTACCTCAAAGGCAGGGTGGTGGGAGATGATCATACTGAAGGTCCAAAGTAACTGTGAGCTAAGAAGGTGGACAGGGGCCTGGGGTTGGAGATGGGTTCCCTCTAATATGTCTACCCTTGTTACTTAGCTCAGTTTTCATGATGAGGGACTGCTTTTCCTACAAGTTGAGAAGCTCCTGGGAACACAGGTGGATGTTGGCAGCATTTCTAATGAAGTCCCTGGCTAGGAGGGGTACTTGTGGTAAAGCCTCCAAATGAAGGTTGGGGGTGGCGGTGCTGGGGAATGTCACTGCTGTTTGTTTTCTCCTCACTGCTACACAACTTAGACAAACAATGCAGAGGGATTTGGGATGAAGGGTGAGGTATTGCATCATTACCTAGTTGGGAAACCTATTAGAAAATGCTTTCAGATATGTAAGAAGACCCTAATATAAGGATCCTCATTTCAGGACAGCCGTATAAGTTCCCAAACAAAAAGAAGCAATGTCTTCTAAATGCTATGTAGTTGCTGTTACCTTTCATTAAAAAACAAACAAAAACAAAACTGTCTTACAAAATGGCTTTTGATTATCAAGAGAGGTTAAAGAATGGCTTTTCCAAGTCCTCCATGGCCCACTCACAACCTTCAACTGATTTGAGCAAAACAGGAAGCGCTAAATGCAAGAAAAGAGTGCTACTTGGGAGTTCTGTGGATGTAGTAGGCAAATGTGGAGTGTTGTTGACTCCCCTTCTTCACATCATTGGCCTGGTGGTCCCAAGGCAGAACAATGATGTGTGTGGTAATGATGGGTTTTTTGTACCACACTTTGGATGATTGTTAAGGGAGAAATGATAGAAATAGGGTTAGAGAGGCCAACCCCTACACAGTAAAATTTCCGCATATAACTTCGTAGTTGGCCCTTCTTATCTGCAGTTCTGCATCTGCAGATGCAACCAACTGTGGATTGTGTAGAACTCTAGTAAATATTTATTGAAAAATAAATCCATGTGTAAATGGATCTGCGCAGTTCAAACCTGTGTTGTTCAAGGGTCAACTGTATATAGTCATCCCTCGATACTCATAGGGAATTGGTTCCAGGACACTGTGGGTACCAAAATCCAAGGATGCTTACATTCCATACATATAATGGCACAGAATTTGCTTGTAAGCTACGCACATCCTCTTTACTTTACATCTTCTCTAGATTCCTGTAATATCTAATACAATATAAATGCTATGTAAATAGTTGCTGGCATGTGGCAAATTCAAGTTTTGCGTTATGGTACTTTGTGGAATTTTTTTCTGAATATTTTCCATCTGAACTTAGTTGAATACTCTCTGTGGAACCTGTGGATAAAGAGAGCCAACTGCATTAGATGTTTGTCTCCTTTCTGGCACAGAGCTGTCCAAACTCTTGGCACTTCCCAAGAGAAGAGAGCAATAAAGGTGTCTTTTATGTTAATGAGGTGACTTTTGGAAAGCACCTGAGGATGGGGCCTGGTTGCCAGGAGAACCAACCTTGTGATTAGAGGACTTACAGTCCCACCTCCTGACCTCTGAGGAGGGGAGGGGCTGAAGGTTGAATTAATCACCAATGGCTAATGACTTAATAAATCAGGCCTATATAATGAAGCCTCCATAAAACCCCCAAAAGACAGGATTTGGAGAGCTTCCAGGCTGGTGACCACATGGAGATCTGGGAAGACTGTTGTGCTCCCAGGGGGCCTGGAAGCTTCACAACCCTTCCCCACATACCTTGCCCTGTGCATCTCTTCCATCTGGCTATTCCTGAATTATATCCTTTTATAATACGCTGGTGATCTAGTAAGTAAAATGTTTCTCTGAGTTCTGTGAGCCATTCTAGCAAGTTAATTGAACCCACAGAGTGGTTGTGGGAATGTCTGATTTACAGCCAATCAGTCAGGAATACAGGTAACAACCTGGACTTGGAACTAGTGTCTGAAGTTCAGGGAAGGGATTGTGGGAAACCCAATCTGTAGCATAACTGACCCTTTATACTCACTGATCAGTAATGCCCTGTTTATATAACTCCTGTCAGTGGAATCATGTACTATTTGTCCGTTTGTAACTAGCTTATTTTGCTTAACATAATATCCTTTAGGACCTTAACTGCTAACTTCCTGAGAAAAAAATAGGGAGTTTTCTCGTTTTTCTATTGTCCAGATATATGCATAAATAAATTAGAAAAATGAGTTTGGTATGACCAGAAATACTCATGAAAAACTCCTAAGAGGAAAAGGCAAGGTCTTGAGAAATATGGGGAATATGATTCTATTTTGGTTAAAAAAACAAACAAACAACTAAGAAATATCTAATACATGTTACAAATATGTGAATATTTGAGCAAGGAGAAAATGTGGAAGGACACACACTAGGTTGTTTCTGTTGGTTACCTTAGGATATGGGACAGAGTGTGGGGGAGATAGGATTAGAATTTATATGTTTTTCTGATGTTTCACCTAATAGTGATTTGTTGAAAATCATAAAGTAAAAAGGTTTAAAAATATTAAATGATATAATGGATGTAAAGCTATTGGCACTCTGCTTCATAGATTGGTTGCCTTCATTCTTTATTCTTTGTCCTTTGGTGAAATTTCTGGCTCTTTCCCTGTATCTTTCCGTTCTCTACCAGGGCTCTGCAGACTTTGGAGGGATGTAAGTAGATCTTTGTTATATGGGCATTAGGGATTCTTAAATAGTCCCAGCCTGAAGTTTGAGTTTTCATTCTTACTTATAGTATACATATATACAATTTCCATTCAGGAAATCATTCAACAAATATCTGTGTGACTATTATACCCTAGATATTCTGCTAGGCCCTTGTGACATAATAGGGGAATAAGCTAGGCCCAGTTCCTGCCCTTAAGGAGGTTACATACTGGTAGAATGGTCCCTCCAGAAGGGACAGGAATAGTTACAAGCAGAGATGTTCAAGTTATTATCTGAAAGGGACCCTGGGCTTAAACCTTGGACATTCTGAAAATATAGCAAAACTAGTCATTTAACAGAAGACTTTATGCCAAAAAGAATAAGGTTTCCCAACTAAGGAACTTCTCTCTCATCCTAACTGATAATCAGGCAAAGCCCGATTCAGTCTCATCAAGGAGTTTAATGGTTGGGTTTAATTTGGTGAGAGTGAAGTTAGTCTTCTCTCAGTGGCAACAAATGGCAACCATCATTATTCCACTTGAGTGCTTTATTGCAGCTTGAAACACCCTGAGCTACGCATATGGGGTTTCTGCTTCGGCTGAGCAACAGGCAATACAGCATATGCAGTCTCCCTGGGATTCTCAAAACCTGCAAAGGAAGTGACAGTTGCTTTACAGAATCTCCCCCTTCTTTTCAAATGTGTTCCACAACAAGAACTTCATCCGGCATCATGTTAGAACTTCTTCTGCTTCAGCAGATGTCTATAGCCCTAAAATAAAAGCTTCTCTATTTAATGCTTCTATTAAAAGTCCCTTGTGGTCACACACAGTAGTGATCGCCACATGACTGAAAAACGCTTCAGGGGAATATGGTACAAAATGCAAATCTGGAACATCTTGAGATGTGAATCTCAAATATCTGAAGTTACCCTGCTATCTCAGAGGACTTGGGGAAATAGTCATTTGGGGGAGAAAAGCAAAGCTGCAGCCCAGAAAAGAGATTTGAGTGTGAGTTGTACTATGTGGTCTATTTAAGAAGGCAGCATGGAAATCCCATCTGCTTCATGGAAGTCAGCCATTCAGAAAGTATGGATGCTAGCTGCTCAGATTGTAGGGCTGGAGGATGATCAGAGCCTTGCATTTAAATCTTCCTCACTGCCCATTTGTGTTTCCTTCTTTTCCGTCTCTAGAAGTTGTGGATTGAAAAGAAAATACCTGTCAGGAAAAACTGTGAAAGATGTTGAAATGGGCAAAGTAAGATTTGTCTTGCCTAGCTCATCCATCTGGGATATAGCTGTCTTTCCTTGTTTTGAGTTACTTTACAACCCTGAAAATTGTAGCCAACTGATGATCATACAAATGATTCTTGCTCACAGAAATGCAAAGTAATTGTATCCAGTGAAATGCAGTTATTGATTGCCACATCGGTTATTTGTTGCCCATTTTACATTATATTTGAATTCATGTCAGAGTTCCTTCTTCTTTCTATGTGTGTCTACTCTTTGGGGTTCCCTTTGGATTTACTGTAAAATCTCACTGGCTCCCACATAAATAGGTTAAACATAATCAATGATACATGTTTATTTTATATTTGTATGGAAGTTATGATTTAATCTTAAAAATTATCCCTTACCACATTTCTGGGAAAGATGAATCATTATGTCCTAAACATATCCCAAAGAATGTACTACAAAATATTGGTTCCACTGGATTCTAAGAGGGATTTTATGTGAGGATGGGTGACCAGTTCTATGATCAACTATATTTGGGAAGTGTAGGATTAAACAAAGTCTTTACTGAGGCATTTCTCAGTCTTAAATATGCCAAGGTTCAATATTAATCTCCAGGTAGAGGATGTAATTTTCTGAGTTTTGCCAAACCACTTGGATAAGGAATTCTCTGGGAAAGGAATGCTTTTGAGAAAGCCTGTCTCTGGAAGAACTGCTAAGGAAGTGCTGAACCCAGCTTGGCTCTGGTTTGGGAACGTAGAGAAAGTAGAAAATTTATAAGAAACTAAAGGAAAGGTGGACAGGGGCCAAAATAAGCTTTATCTTTGTGGAGTTTCATGTAGGATTGGCCTTGCTGAGCCATTGGCCGCAAATGTTGTGCCCAAATCTCTGGCACTTTTGTGGTCAGAGAAATGTGTGCCCTTTAGCACATATCTTAGTACAGGGATTATAGCCACACTCAGAAAGGATCCTGATAGTTTTTCCTAGAGCACCCAGCACCACTGAAGCCATGCCCAAAGTTTGGGTTGATTTAGGACAGATCTGCAAAGCTTACAACCAACCAATTTGGGCAGATGATGGTATTTGGAGGTGTGAGGAAGTCTGGTGAGGTTAATGGAAAAGAAGAGCTATATGTTCTGTTCCTGGTCGTTTCTGAACACTTAGAAGGTTCCCACATTCATCAGGTCATCATGTATCTTTGATTGGATTTTGTACCTAGCATTGCTGTAGTGGTGCTAGGGGCTAGGGATTAAAGAAACATGAGCTCAGAGAGTGCTATTTTCAAGAACACATGAAGGGGCTTCTCTTGGCTCTGACTTCATGGGCATGCCATGAGTCTTCAGCACCAGCCTAGGTCTAGTGCAGACTTCCTAGTCTGATACAGATCTGTACTCCTAAGATTCCTGACACTTTTCTCTGGCCCTGGGATTGGGCCAAGAACACAGAAATCTAATTGGACAGCTATATGGTAGTTTTCACCGGAAACTGAAAAATATTTTTGTTTGGAACCAGAAATATATCTTGTAGATGAATATTTGTCTTCTTCACCCCCCCCCCCCTTTTTTTTAACATCTTTATTGGAGTATAATTGCTTTACAATGGTGTGTCAGTTTCTGCTTTATAACAAAGTGAATCAGTTATACATATACATATGTCCTCATATCTCTTCCCTCTTGCATCTCCCTCCCTCCCACCCTCCCTATCCCACCCCTCTAGGTGGTCACAAAGCACCGAGCTGATCTCCCTGTGCTATGCGGCTGCTTCCCACTAGCTATCTATTTTACATTTGGTAGTGTATATGTGCCCATGCCACTCTCTCACTTTGTCCCAGCTTACCTTTCCCCCTCCCTGTATCCTCAAGTCCACTCTCTAGTAGGTCTGCATCTTTATTCCTGTCTTGCCCCTATGTTCTTCATGACCATTTTTGTTTTTTAGATTCCATATATATGTGTTAGCATACGGTAATTGTTTTTCTCTTTCTGACTTACTTCATTCTGAATGACAGTCTCTAAGTCCATCCACCTCACTATAAATAACACAGTTTCGTTCCTTTTTATGGCTGAGTAATATTCCATTGTATATATGTGCCACATCTTCTTTATCCATTCATCTGTTGATGGACACTTAAGTTACTTCCATGTCCTGGCTATTGTAAACAGAGCTGCAATGAACATTTTGGTACATGACACTTTTTTGAATTATGGTTTTCTCAAGGTATATGCCCAGTAGTGGGATTTCTGGGTCATATGGTAGTTCTATTTTTAGTTTTTTAAGGAACGTCCATACTATTCTCCATAGTGGCTGTATCAATTTACATTCCCACCAACAGTGCAAGAGGGTTCCCTTTCCTCCACACCCTCTCCAGCATTTATCGTTTCTAGATTTTTTGATGATGGCTATTCTGACCGGTGCAAGATGATACCTCATTGTAGTTTTGATTTGCATTTCTCTAATGATTAAGGATGTTGAGCATTCTTTCATGTGTTTGTTGACAATCTGTATATCTTCTTTAGAGAAATGTCTATTTAGATCTTCTGCCCATTTTTGGACTGGGTTGTTTGTTTTTTGGATATTGAGCTGCTTGTAAATTTTGGAGATTAATCCTTTGTCAGTTGCTTCATTTGTAAATATTTTCTCCCATTCTGAGGGTGGTCTTTTCATCTTGTTTATGGTTTCCTTTGCTGTGCAAAAGTTTTTAAGTTTCATTAGGTCCCATTTGTTTATTTCTGTTTTTATTTCCATTTCTCTAGGAGGTGGGTCAAAAAGGATCTTGCTGTGATTTATGTCATAGAGTGTTCTTCCTATGTTTTCCTCTAAGAGTTTTATAGTCTCCAGTCTTACATTTAGGTCTCTAATCCATTTTGAGTTTATTTTTGTGTATGGTGTTAGGGAGTATTCTAATTTCATTCTTTTACATGTAGCTGTCCAGTTTTCCCAGCACCACTTATTGAAGAGACTGTCTTTTCTCCATTGTATATCTTTGCCTCCTTTGTCATAGATTAGTTGACCATAGGTGCGTGGGTTTATCTCTGGGCTTTCTATCTTGTTCCATTGATCTATGTTTCTGTTTTTGTGCCAGTACCATATTGTCTTGATTACTGTAGCTTTGTAGTATAGTCTGAAGTCAGGGAGTGTGATTCCTCCAGCTCCGTTTTTTTCCCTCAAGACTGCTTTGGCTATTCGGGGTCTTTTGTGTCTCCATACAAATTTTAAGATGATTTGTTTTAGCTCTGTAAAAAATGCCATTGGTAATTTGATAAGGATTGCATTGAATCTGTAGATTGCTTTGGGTAGTATAGTCATTTTCACAATGTTGATTCTTCCAATCCAAGAACATGGTATATCTCTCCATCTGTTGGTATCATCTTTAATTTCTTTCATCAGTGTCTTATAGTTTTCTGCATACAGGTCTTTTGTCTCCCTAGGTAGGTTTATTCCTAGGTATTTTATTCTTTTTGTTGCAATGGTAAATGGGAGTGTTTCCATAATTTCTCTTTCAGATCTTTCATCATTAGTGTATAGGAATGCAAGAGATTTCTGTGCATTAATTTTGTATCCTGCAACTTTACCATATTCATTAATTAGCTCTAGCAGTTTTCTGGTGGCAGTTTTAGGATTCTCTATGTATAGTATCATGTCATCCGCAAACAGTGACAGTTTTACTTCTTCTTTTCCAATTTGTATTCCTTTTATTTCTTTTTCTTCTCTGATTGCCGTGGCTAGGACTTCCAGAACTATGTTGAATACCAGTGGTGAGAGTAAGCAACCTTGTTTTGTTCCTGATCTTAGAGGAAATGCTTTCAGTTTTTCACCATTGAGAATGATGTTTGCTGTGTGTTTGTCATATATGGCCTTTATTATGTTGAGGTAGGTTCCTTCTATGCCCACTTTCTGGAGAGTTTTTATCATAAATGGGTGTTGAATTTTGTCAAAAGCTTTTTCTGCATCTATTGAGATGATCATATGGTTTTTATTCTTCAATTTGTTAATATGGTGTATCACATTGGTTGATTTGCATATATTGAAGAATCCTTGCATACCTGGGATAAATCCCACTTGATCGTGGTGTATGATCCTTTTAATGTGTTGTTGGATTCTGTTTGCTAGTATTTTGTTGAGGATTTTTGCGTCTATATTCATCAGTGATATTGGTCTGTAATATTCTTTTTTTGTAGTGTCTTTGTCTGGTTTTGGTATCAGGGTGATGGTGGCCTCATAGAATGAGTTTGGGAGTGTTCCTTCCTCTGCAATTTTTTGGAAGAGTTTGAGAAGGATGTGTGTTAGCTCTTCTCTAAATGTTTGATAGAATTCACCTGTGAAGCCATCTGGTCCTGGACTTTTGTTTGTTGGAAGATTTTGAATCACAGTTTCAATTTCATTACTTGTGATTGGTCTGTTCATATTTTCTGTTTCTTCCTGGTTCAGTCTTGGAAGGTTATACCTTTCTAAGTGTTTCTTGTTTCTTAAGGTAGCATTGTATTGCTATAAACTTCCCTCTTAGAAGTGCTTTTGCTGCATCCCATAGGTTTTGGGTCATCGTGTTTTCACTGTCATTTGTTTCTTGGTATTTTTTGATTTCCTCTTTGATTTCTTCAGTGATCTCTTGGTTATTAAGTAGTGTGTTGTTTAGCCTCCATGTGTTTGTATTTTTTACAGATTTTTTCCTGTAATTGATATCTAGTCTCATAGCGTTGTGGTCGGAAAAGATACTTGATACGATTTCAATTTTCTTAAATTTACCAAGGCTTGATTTGTGACCCAAGATATGATATATCCTGGAGAATGTTCCATGAGCACTTGAGAAGAAAGTGTATTCTGTTGTTTTTGGATGGAATATCCTATAAATATCAATTAAGTCCATCTTGTTTAATGTATCATTTAAAGCTTGTGTTTGCTTGCTTATTTTCATTTTGAGTGGTCTGTCCATTGGTGAAGGTGGGGTGTTAAAGTCCCCTACTATGATTGTGTTACTGTCGATTTCCCCTTTTATGGCTGTTAGTATTTGTCTTATGTATTGAGGTACTCCTATGTTGGGTGCATAAATATTTACAATTGTTACATCTTCTTCTTGGATTGATCCCTTGATCATTATGTAGTGTCCTTATTTGTCTCTTGTAATAGTCTTTGTTTTAAAGTGTATTTTGTCTGATAGGAGAATTGCTACTCCAGCTTTCTTTTGATTTCCATTTGCATGGAATACCTTTTTCCATTCTCTCACTTTCAGTCTGTATGTGTCCCTAGGTCTGAAGTGGCTCTCTTGTAGACAGCATATATACGGGTCTTGTTTTTGTATCCATTCAGCCAGTCTATGTCTTTTGGTTGTAGCATTTAATCCTTTTACATTTAAGGTAATTATCGATATGTATGTTCCTATTACCATTTTCTTATTTGTTTTGGGTTTATTATTGTAGGTCTTTTCCTTCTCTTGTGTTTCTTGCCTAGAGAATTTCCTTTAGCATTTGTTGTAAAGCTGGTTTTGTGGTGCTGAAATCTCTTAGCTTTTGCTTGCCTGTAAAGTTTTTAATTTCTTCTGTCAAATCGGAATGAGATACTAGTTGGGTAGAGTAATCTTGGTTGTAGGTTTTTCTCCTTTATTACTTTAAATATGTCCTCCTACTCCCTTCTGGCTTGCAGAGTTTCTGCTGAAAGATCAGCTGTTAACCTTATGGGGAATCCCTTATGTGTTATTTGTTGTTTTTCCCTTGCTACTTTTAATAATTTTTTTAAAATATATATTTCAATTAAGCATTTTATTTTAAAACAGTTTTAGATTTACAGAAAAATTTCAATGTCACAAAAATTGCACAGATGGTACAGAGAGCTCCCATATGTTCTGTTTTTTTTTTTATCAGTCATCAATTTTATACATATCAGTGTATACATGTCAATCCCAATCGCCCAATTCAGCACACCACCATCCCCACCCCACCGCAGTTTTCCCCCCTTGGTGTCCATACGTTTGTTCTCTACATCTGTGTCTCAACTTCTGCCCTGCAAACCAGTTCATCTGTACCATTTTTCTAGGTTCCACGTACATGTGTTAATATACGATATTTGTTTTTCTCTTTCTGACTTACTTCACTCTGTATGACAGTCTCTAGATCCATCCACGTCTCAACAAATGACTCAATTTCGTTCCTTTTTATGGCTGAGTAATATTCCATTGTATGTATGTACCACAACTTCTTTATCCATTCGTCTGTCGATGGGCATTTAGGTTGCTTCCATGACCTGGCTATTGTAAATAGTGCTGCAATGAACATTGGGGTGCATGTGTCTTTTTGAATTACGGTTTTCTCTGGGTATATGCCCAGTAGTGGGATTGCTGGATCATATGGTATTTCTATTTTTAGTTTTTTAAGAAACCTCCATATTGTTCTCCATAGTGGCTGTATCAATTTACATTCCCACCAACAGTGCAAGAGGGTTCCCTTTTCTCCACACCCTCTTCAGCATTTGTTGTTTGTAGATTTTCTGATGATGCCCATTCTAACTGTAGTGAGGTGATACCTCATTGTAGTTTTGATTTGCATTTCTCTAATAATTAGTGATGTTGAGCAGCTTTTCATATGCTTCTTGGCCATCTGTATGTCTTCTTTGGAGAAATGTCTATTTAGGTCTTCTGCCCATTTTTGGATTGGGTTGTTTGTTTCTTTAATATGGAGCTGAATGAGCTGTTTCTATATTTTGGAGATTAATCCTTTGTCTGTTGATTCGTTTGCAAATATTTTCTCCCATTCTGAGGGTTGTCTTTTGGTTTTGTTTATGGTTTCCTTTGCTGTGCAAAAGCTTTTAACTTTCATTTAGGTCCCATTTGTTTATTTTTGTTTTTATTTCCATTACTCTAGGAGGTGGATCAAAAAAGATCTTGCTGTGATGTATGTCAAAGAGTGTTCTTCCTATGTCTTCCTCTAAGAGTTTTATAGTGTCCAGTCTTACATTTAGGTCTCGAATCCATTTTGAGTTTATTTTTGTGTATGGTGTTAGGGAATATTCTAATTTCATTCTTTTACATGTAGCTGTCCATTTTTCCCAGCACCACTTATTGAAGAGGCTGCCTTTTCTCCATTGTATAGTCTTCCCTCCTTTGTCAAAGATAAGTTGACCATATGTGCATGGGTTTATTTCTGGGCTTTCTATCCTGTTCCATTGATCTATATTTCCATTTTGTGCCAGTACCATATTGTCTTGATTACTGTAGCTTTGTAGTATCGTCTGAAGTCAGGGAGCCTTGTTCCTCCAGCTCTGTTTTTCTTTCTCAAGATTGTTTTGGCTATTCGGGGTCTTTTGTGTTTCCATACAAATGGTAAAATTTTTTGTTCTTGTTCTGTGAAAAATGCCACTAGTAATTTGATAGGAATTGCATTGAATATGTAGATTGGGTAGTATAGTCATTTTCACAATGTTGATTCTACCAATCCAAGAACGTGTTATATCTCTCCATCTGTTTTTATTCTCTTTGATTTTTTCATCAGTGTCTTATAGTTTTCAGCATACAGGTCTTTTGCCTCGTTAGGTAGGTTTATTCCTAGGTATTTTATTCTTTTCATTGCAGTGGTAAATGGGAATGTTTCCTTAATTACTGTTTCAGATTTTTCATTGTTAGTGTATAGGAATGCAAGAGATTTCTGTGCATTAATTTTGTATCCTGTTACTTCACCAAATTCATTGATTAGCTCTACTAGTTTTCTGGTGGCTTCTTTAAGATTATCTGTGTATAGTATCATGTCATCTGCAAACAGTGACAGCTTTGCTTCCCCTTTTCCAATATGGATTCCTTTTATTTCTTTTTCTTCTCTGAGTGCTGTGGCTAAAATTTCCAAAACTATGTTGAATACCAGTGGTGAGAGTGAGCAACCTTGTTTTGTTCCTAATCTTAGAGGAAATGCTTTCAGTTATTCACCATTGGGAATGGTGTTTGCAGTGGGTTTGTTGTATATGGTCTTTATTATGTTGAGGTAGGTTTCCTCTATGCCCACTTCTGGAGAGTTGTTATCATAAATGGGTGTTGAATTTTATTGAAAGCTTTTTCTGCATCTACTGATATTATTATATTGTCTTTATCCTCAGTTTGTTACTATGATGTATGACATTGATTGATTTGCATATATTGAAGAATCCTTGCATTTCTGTGACAGACCCCACTTCATCATGGTGTATAATTCTTTTAATGTGCTGTTGGATTCTAGTACTTCGTTGAAGACTTTTGCATCTATGTTTATCAGCGATATTGACTGTAAGTTTCTTTGTGACATCTTTGTGTGGTTTTGGTATCAGGGTGATGGTGGCCTCGTAGAATGAGTTTGGGGGTGTTCCTCCGTCTGCTATATTTTGGAAGAGTTTGAGAAGGATGGGTGTTAGCTCGTCCCTAAATGTTTGATAGAATTCCCCTGTGAAGCCATCTGGCCCTGGGCTTTTGTTTGTTGGAAGATTTTTAATCACAGTGTCACTTTCAGTGCTTGTGATTGATTTGTTCATATTTCCTATTTCTTCCTGCTTCAGTCTTGGAAGGTTGTACTTTTCTAAGAATTTGTCCATTTCCTCCAGGTTGTCCATTTTATTGGCATAGAGTTCTTGTAGTAATCTCTCATGATCCTTTGTATTTCTGCAGTGTCAGTTCTTCTTGTTTTTTTATTTCTAATTCAATTGATTTGAGTCTTCTCCCTTTTTTTCTTGATGGGTCTGGCTAATGGTTTATCAATTTTATCTTCTCAAAGAACCAGCTTTTAGTTTTATTGATCTCTGCTATTGTTTCCTTCATTTCTTTTTCATTTATTTCTGATCTGATGTTTATGATTTCTTTCCTTCTGCTAACTTTGGGGGTTTTTTGTTCTTCTTTCTCTAATTGCTTTAGGTGTAAGGTTAGGTTGTTTATTTGAGATTTTTCTTCTTGATGTAAGATTGTATTGCTGTAAACTCCCTCTTAGAAGTGCTTTTGCTGCATCCCATAGGATTTGGGTCATTGTGTTTTCATTGTCATTTGTTTCTAGGTATTTTTGACTTCCTCTTCGATTTCTTCAGTGACCTCTTGGTTGTTTAGTATCATGTTGTTTAGCCTCCATGTGTTTGTATTTTTTACGTTTTCCCCCCTGTGATTGCTATCTAGTCTCATAGCATTGTGGTCAGAAAAGATGCTTGATATGATTTCAGTTTCCTTAAATTCACCGAGGCTTGATTTGTTAACCCAAGATGTGATCTATCCTGAAGAATGTTCCGTGTGTACTTGAGAAGAAAGTGTATTCTGTTGTTTTTGGATGGAATGTCCTATAAATATCAATTAAGCCCATCTTGTTTAATGTATCATTTAAAGCTTGTGTTTCCTTATTTATTTTCATTTTGGATGATCTGTCCATTGGTGTAAGTGGGGTGTTAAAGTCCCTTACTATTATTATGTTACTGTCAATTTCCCCTTATATGGCTGTTAGCAGTTGCCTTATGTATTGTGGTGGTGCTATGTTGGGTGCATAAGTATTTACAATTGTTATATCTTCTTCTTGGATTGATCCCTTGATCATTATATAGTGTCCTTCTTTGTCTCTTATAACAGTCTTTATTTTAAAGTCTATTTTATCTGATATGAGTACTGCTAATCCAGCTTCCTTTTGATTTCCATTTGCATGGAATATCTTTTTCCATCCCTCACTTTTAGTCTGTATGTGTCCCTAGATCTGAAGTGGGTCTCTTGTAGACAGCATATAGATGGGTCTTGTTTTTGTATCCACTCAGCCAGTCTGTGTCTTTTGGTTGGAGCATTTAATACATTCATATTTAAGGTAATTATTGATATGTATGTTCCTTTTACCATTTTCTTAATAGTTTTGGGCTTGTTTTTGTAGGTCCTTTTCTTCTTTTGCGTTTCCCGCTTACAGAAGTTCCTTTAGCATTTGTTGTAGACCTGGTTTGGTGGTGCTGAATTCTCTTAACTTTGCTTGCCTGTAAAGCTTTGATTTCTCCATCAAATCTGAAGAGATCCTTGCTGGGTAGAGTAATCTTGGTTGTAGGTTTTTCCCTTACATCATTTTAAATATATCCTACCCCTCCCTTCTGGCTTGCAGAGTTTCTGCTGAAATATCAGCTGATTAGCTTATGGGGATTCTCTTGTATGTTATTTGTTGCTTTTCCCTTGCTGCTTTTAATATATTTTCTTTCTATTTAATTTTTGATAGTTTGATTAATATGTGTCTTGGCGTGATTCCTCCTTGGATTTATCCTGTATGGGACTCTCTGCTCTTCCTGGACTTGATTGACTATTTCTTTTCCCATGTTAAGGAAGTTCTCAACTATAATCTCTTCCATTATTTTCTCAGACCCTTTCTTTTTCTCTTCTTCTTCTGGAACTCCTATAATTTGATTGTTGCTGCATTTAATGTTGTCCCAGAGGTCTCTGAGACTGTCTTCAATTCTTTTCATTCTTTTTTCTTCGTTCTGCTCCGTGACAGTTTTTTCCACCATTCTATCTTCCAGGTCACTTATCCTTTCTTCTCTCTCAGTTATTCTGCTATTGATTCCTTCTAGAGTACTTTTAGTTATTGTGTTGTTCATCACTCTTTGTTTTTCTTTAGTTTTTCTAGGTCCTTGTTAAATGTTTTTTGTATTTTCTCTCTTCTATTTCCAAGATTTTGGATCACCTTTATTATCATTACTCTGAATTCTTTTTCTGGTAGACTGCCCTTCTCATTTGTTTGGTCTTATGGGTTTTTACCTTGCTCCTTCATCTGTTGCATATTTCTGTGTCTTCTCATTTGTTTAACTTACTGTGTTTGAGGTCTCCTTTCTACAGCCTGCAGGGTCATAATTCCTCTTACTTCTGTTGTGTGTCCCCATTGGGTGAGTTTGGTCCAGTGGCTTGTGTAGGCTTCCTGGTGGAGGCGACTAGAACCTGTGTTCTGGAGGGTGGAGCTGGATCTTGTCCCTCTGATGGGCAGGGCTGCATCTGATGGTGTGTTTTTTGGTGTCTGTGAGCTTAGTATGACTTTAGGTAGCCTGTCTGCTAATGGGTGGGGTTGTGTTCCTGTCTTGTTAGCTGTTAGCTGTGAGGCATCCAGCACAGGGGCTTGTTGGCCTTTGGGAGGAACTGGGTCTTAGTGCTGAGACGAAGCCCTCTCGGAGAGCTCTCACCGATTAATATTCCATGGGGCTAGGAGTTCTCTGGTAGTCCAACGTCCTGGACTCAGCTCCCCCGCCTCAGAGGCTCAGGCCTGACCCCTGGCCAGTGCACCAAGACCCAGCATTCAGTAGTTTTTCTGTAGCCACTGTTTCACATGTAGATGTATTTTTTTTTAACAGTAATTTTTTTTAAATTTTATTTTTTATTTATGGCTGTATTGGGTCTTCGTTTTTGTGTGAGGGCTTTCTCTAGTTGTGGCAAGCGGGGGCCACTCTTCATCACGGTGCGCGGGCCTCTCACCATCGCGGCCTCTCTTGTTGCAGAGCGCAGGCTCCAGACGCGCAGGCTCAGTAATTGTGGCTCACGGGACCAGTTGCTCCGTGACATGTGGGATCTTCCCAGACCAGGGCTCGAACCCGTGTCCCCTGCATTGGCAGGCAGATTCTCAACCACTGCACCACCAGGGAAGCCCTGTAGATGTATTCTTGATGTGTTTGTGGAGAGGAAGGTGATCTCCCCATCTTACTCCTCCACCATCTTGAAGACCTCTTGTCATTATATTTTAATTTGGTTTTGTGTAGACTGTTTATAATTGGGTCTTGCTTTTTCATCAAGTCTGACAATCTCTGTTTTCCAAATGGAGTGGTAAGCATAATTATATTTCGTATATACTTACCTATATTGTTAGGTTTAAATCTACTATACTATTAGTTTTCTGCTTGTGTCATTTGTTTTTTGTCCTCCTTTCCCTCTTCTGTCATCTTTTGTATTAGCTGAGCATTTTTCAGAATTCCATTTTATCTCCACTATTTAATTATTAATCATATCTCTTTTTAAAAATTTTTTTTAGTGGTTGCCATAGGTTTAGAATATTCAACTGTAACTTTTCACAGTTTACTCTCAAAAATATTAATGTCCTGTAACTTCATGCATAAAAAACTTGCAAGACTATACTTTCATTTTCTCCCTACCCATCTTAAAAATTTTTTTTTCTCATAGATTTTCTTCTACAGGTGTTACAAACTTCAAAATATATTGTAAGTTTTGCTTTAAACAGTCATTCTCTCCTAAAGAAATTTTAAAATGTGATAACATGGTTTATATTTAACTTACTCAGCTATCATTCATCATTTCAGGTTCTCTTCTTTGTTTTCTGTCCATCTGTTGTAACTTTGTTTTTCCTGTAGAAATTCCTTGATTATTTCTTGTACTGAATGTACACTGGTGAAAGAGTTTCTCAAGCCTTACTTGTATAAGTCTGTTTTACCTTCATTTTAAAAGAATATTTTTTTTTGTTGAATATGGAAAACTAGGTGTATGGTTGTGCTTTTTCCTTTTAGTCCCTTAACGTTGTTTCATTATTTTCCTGCTGGAATGGTTTCTATGTTGAAATCAATTTCTATGGTGATATACACAAAAAAGAAATTTTTTGTATATATCATAATGTGTTCAACCCTATCTGCTTTCATGGTTTTCCTTTTATCACTGGTCTTCAACAATTTGATTGTGGTATGCTTTAGTATTATTTTTGTGTGTGTTTATTCTGCCTGAGTTTCATTGAGCTTCTTGGCTCTGTGGGTTTATAGTCTTAATCAAATTTGGAAAAACACTTGGCTGTTGAAAAATTGTTTCCCCCTCCTTCTGGGGCTCTAATTACATATATAGTGTATTGCTTGATATGTTGCAGAGGTCACTGAGTGAGACTGCATTATTTTTTTGGTCTTCCTTTTCTCTGTGGCTCCTTTTGGATAATTTCTTCTGCTATATTTTCAAGTTTACTAATATTTTCTTCTGTAATCTATAATATGTTGTTATCTGAACCTAATAACATGTTTGTTTCAAGTATTTTAATAGTCATTTGTTCATTTTGGGTCTTTTGTAAATCTTCCATTTCTTTTCTTACTGTGTTTGTTTTCCTCTAAATCCATGACCATCTTTCTGTCACATATGCCCATGGTGCTGTATACTTCCCTTTCTGTGGTAGCCACCACAATTTAAATTGCTCAATTTAAAAACCTTGTATTTATAGATAGCTTTAGCATTGTGAGGAAAGTGACCAAGTCTGTCTTACTCTCCAAGATATCCTCAGAATTTGTCAGTGTCTGGCACAGAGTAAATTCAGTAAATATTCATTGAAAGAATTAATTAGTGAATGAGTGACTTTAAAGAAGTCTTATTTTCTATCCCTTAGATCCTAACCCCACGGTCAAATAGAAATTTTGACTCTGGCATAATGCTGCCAGAAGGTATGAGAATAAGGGCCAAGTATGGATAAATGATTCACCCTAATGATCAGAGTGAAAAATTATTAACAGCCAGGGCAGAAATTGTTACTCTTGGGGAACAGGTTAGCAGGAGACAGGGCTACAAAGGAGAAACAAATTTTTCTATTTGGAAATGAACTGGAATCCAGGATTGTGAGAGCATAGAAGAGAGGAAAGAGAGAAGACAAAGCACCAATACTTCTGTAGGTTGGAGTCTGAATTGCAAAACAGGTCAAGGGACCTTTTAAGAACAAAGGTGGCTAATACAGATTTTTAAAGTTCTGTTTGCTCCAATATAAATCCCATCCATTACTCACACTGAAAAGACTTGTCTAAGTGATGGGTACCCAGGCTCTGTGTGTGTGTGTCTGTGTGAAAAGAGAAGTAGAATGTAAAGAAATGATTACTAATCAACTGAAGAAACTGAGTCCCATGCCTAGTAGTTGAAATTGGGAATAGGGATAGCATGCCCGGGACAGCAAGACAATTCAGAAACTGAGCTAGTTTAGTGAGAGCTTGGAGCCAGAAGTAACAAGAATAGAAGCTCTCCCTACCCTCCTAGGAGTTTGCAAAAATATTGTGAGGTCATGAGAATTTCTGCTAAGAAAGAGTGAGAGTTTGTGTGAATCTTACCTAGATTTTAAGCGATGTGGTAACTCCAGGCAACATTTGGGTCACAAATAATAAGTTATTATTCATTGGGATTGTACTACATGCAGATGCAATGCTTTAAAAATATGTTATTATGTAACACTCATAACTTCTATGAGAGAATTGCTGTTAAAATCCAGTATTAGTGATGGAGAGATACAGTTTGGGGAGATTGTCGCTTATTTAAGGTCACACAGCTTGAGAAGAGGACATTAGTAGGAAATATTCTGGCAGGTGGCTCAAGGACAGGTGGTTAGATTAAAAAAAAAAAAAGTGTAAAATGGAAAACTCCAATTCCTTTCTCGGGAGAAAGACCCACTGAAGGATCCAATTTGACAAGTCGATTTTTCTACTTTTTAAATATATGCACAGAAGAGTCCCAAGGTTGCCATTATTTCTTTTGCACATGTCTTGGCCTGGAAGCTATCTTAGTGAGGCTGATGGTATGATGGCTAAGAGTGTAGGCACCAAATTAAACTCCTAGATTTGGATCTTGATTCCAAAAATGGGTATGTAACCTTCTATCAACTATTGAGCTTCTGAGCCTGAGTTTCTTCATCTGTAAAATAGAGGACATTAGTACTAATGTTGGCTGTTCTTGTGAAAATTAAACAAGATATTGAGTATAAAAAGCTTAGTGCTGCTCCTAGCACGTAGTCAACAGTTAATAACTTATAGTTGTCACATCTTTCCTACTACATTCTGACTTGATTGAAGGATTTAAAAAGATGGGGAAGAGAACAATACTTACCCAGGACCTACAGCGAGTCAGGCATCATTTTGGATACTTTACATACATCATTTGATACCCACAGAAGCCCTGTGCTGTGCTGCATGTAAACTACATTTGGCAGTGAAGAGAACTACAGATTAAAAGAGGTAAAGTAATTTATCCAAAATGACTCACCCATGTGAGTTTGGCTATTAACCCAATTTTTAGGTGAGAAAACTAAGGCTAAGAGAAGGGAAATGCATTCATATATTCATTCACCTAACATGTATTGATGACACATTTGTGCCAGAAGTTCTCTCACTCCAAAGCTTATATCCCACAATTACATACTGGTTTCCCCAGGCTGTGTCCCCATATGGGGGGCAGGTAAGTCTGAGCACTTTGGGGAAATTAGTAGGAAGCTGGTAAGGAATCTATTTACCTGAGATATTCTACATGAAGCCTTTCTGTGTGATGGAGGGAGGAGTTCAAACATAACTTCTTGGGAGACATGCTTAAGGAGGACAATATTTTGTGTGTCCGCAAGTCTAGCCCAGGTTGAATCCCCGGGGAGAGACTACCTGTGAGGATAAAGATACTTCAGTTCCCACTTGACAATCGTAACCCAGGGTTGAGGATATGGACCCACTTGTTAAACCTATGTGTGGAGTACAAGAAATTTAGTTGTAAAGATGACTGAAGTGAATACAGGCATTTATACCTACTTTAACAGAATCTTATTCTTCTGGAGAATATTGGCAGCTTTAGAATTGGTGCTGTATTATGCTTAAGGGCTTTGTGGATAGTGAGCTTCAAGAGGAGAAGGGTAAGAACGTGGTGAGATTGGAGGAAATCTTGTTAACCAAACTACAAGGGGCAGGCAGCTCCAGGCAGAATGCCCAAGTGTGTGAGAGGGTCGTTTGGTTGGTGTAATGGTCATTGTACTTGAAGTCCTGATAGCATTTGAATCTCCTCCTAATGTGATTTGGAGAATTGTCCTTAGCTCTAGTGGTGGGCTTGACTGACCTAAAAGTATTTTCATCCCTCTTGGTGATGATTGTCTAAGAAAAGGACATGTAACTTAACGATGCAAGGAAAAGTATACTGAGTCTTCTGGGAAAGTGTTTTTCAGAGAGCCTCATGGGAAATTGGTCTTTCTTCCCCTCATACATAAATGAGGAACCTATAGCCCCAACTTGTTACTGACAAACAACTACAAAGAGAACCAGAATTAAGATGAAGCTGTACATGGCAGTGGAGAAGTAGAAAGCATACAGGTCTTGGATGATGTGGTTGAAATGGTAGATCAATCCGTCTTGAACCTATTCTACTTCAACTTTTGTGAATTTTTTTTGTAGTTCTGTAAGTTGATTTTAGTTGACTTTTAATTTTGGCTGAAGGCATCCTGATTTGGATAATGGAATCTGACAAACATTTTCCAATTTTGTTTTTGTAACTTAGGTATTAGCCAACTTTGGTCAACACATGATCTATGAGTAGGAAAAACAGCTAAATATAAAGTATTGCTACTAAATTAGTAGAAGGGTTGAACTTGGAACAGATGACAATCTTATTTGGAGGAGGAGGTGTAAAGAGAAAATTATGTTTGGAATTAAGACTGGATGCTGATGGGATGACAACTGACAAAATTAATGCCTTGATGAATTTTTAGACTTGTTTATTCACTGAGAATAAGGGATGTGGTTCACAGGACTTTAGGAGGATGATAAACGTTTTAACAGCTGATATTTGAAATGGGATAAATGAGTTGAAAGATAGGTACTGAGAGGCACTGAGGTCCCAGCTGATGTTGAAGATGATAAATTTAGAATGGAGCTAATCATTTTGTTTATAAAATTCTCTCCAGCAAGCCTTCGGCAAGCAAGAAACAGAAGCACAAGGAGAGTAAAAGGACAGTAGGGAGTACTCCAAAGTTGGGGATTGGAAGAGCAGGTGCAGTGGAAGGACTAACGCCAAGAGAATTGAAAGTTCTAAGAGTAGAGTGTTATCTATTAAAAATATAACAAACATTCTTTGGCATATTAATTTTAAACAAAGTTTTGAATAATATAATCTCATTTGATAACTACAGTGATATTGTGAGGCAGATTTAAAGAAATTATTTTATTGAAATATAGTTGCTTTACAATGTGTTAACTTCTGTACAACAAAGTGATTCAGTTATATATATATATATATATACACACACACATATATATGTATATATGTATACACACACACACACACACACACACACACACACACACAAACACACACATTCTTTTTCATATTCTTTTCCATTACGGTTTATCACAGAATATTGAATATATTTCCCTGTGCTATAGAGTAGGACTTTATTGTTTACCATTCTATATATAATGGTTTGTATCTGCTAATCCCAAACTCCCTATCCATCCTTCCCCCTTGGCAACCACAAGTCTGTTCTCTATATCTGTGAGTCTGTTTGTTTTGTAGATAAGTTCATTTGTGTCATATTTTAGATTCCACATGTAAGTGATATCATATGGTATTTGTCTTTCTCTTTCTGACTTACTTACCTAGTATGATAATTTCTAAGTTCATCCATGTTACTGCAAATGACATTATTTCATTCTTTTTTATGGCTGAGTAGTATTCCATTGTACATATGTACCACATTTTCAGCCATTCATCTGTCGATGAACATTTAGGTTGTTTCCATGTCTTGGGTATTGTGAATAGTGCTGCTATGAACATAGGGGGTGCATGTATCTTTTTGAATCAGAGTTTTGTCCAGATATATGTGTAGGAGTGGCATTGCTGGATCATATGGTAGCTCTATTTTTAGTTTTTTGAGGAACCTCCATACTGTTTTCCATAGTGGTTGTACCAATTTACGTTCCTTTTTTCTACACCCTCTCCAGCACCTGTTGTTTGCCGACTCTTTAATGATGACTATTCTGACTGGTGTGAGGTGGTACATCATTGTAGTTTTGATTTGCATTTCTCTAATAATTAGCAATGTTGAGCATCTTTTCATGTGAAACAGATTATTAATTCTAGTTTACTGATGAGAAATTTGAGATCTGGAAATCAAATTCACTCATTCATCTGGCTCATTTATAAAACTCTTTTAAAAAATGTGTTAGTTCTATGCCGGATTTGGCTTTAGGCACTAAAAATTCAGAAATGCAGGCTATAGAACTTCCCCTCAAAATGCTTACTCTTTGCTGGGAATAGAGATAATGTAGTAATAAATAGAGAATACAGAAGGAAACATAACTATCTATGGAAACACAAAATGTCCCCTCAGTCAGACTATGGAGTTAGAGAAGTTTTCCTGGGGTGGGTAAGATGTGAGTGAGGTTTGAATGAAGAGTGTGAGCTGGCTCGGTAGATGAAGGGGTGAGCAGAGAGGATACATTTACAGGGAGCAGCAGGTGTAAAGGTATGTACTTATAAGAGGGAAAGATGAATTCTGGGAACTGTAGCAGTCCTGTGTAACTGGAGAGCACAGTTCAAGAGGAGAAACCATAGGAATTAAGTGCGGAAATGTAGGTAGCAGCTAGATAACAGTCATACTGCAGAGTTTGTATTTTATCCTAAAGACCTGGGTTCCTCTGAAGGATTTTAAGAAGAGTGCATGATAATAAGCAGTATAAAAGATGAAATGTAGGTAGTATACTTGAGACAGGGAAATCAATTATGAGATCTGGCATCTGGTAAGAAGTGACGAATGGGTTTTAAGATGATGGGAAGACTCTGAGAGCCATTAAAGAGGAACTGACTGAATTTGATAGATGTGGGTAGTAAGAGAGGTAGGAGTCTCGTATAACTCTGGAGTTATTAGATGAATTGCAGTGCTTGCAAGTCAGATTATGGGAGAAATTTGGCAGCTGATAATTATTTGCCTGCTCTCTCCATGATACTCCACTTCATACCTTAAAGGCATCCTCATAGTGTGGTTTTCCCCATAGAAGCTACACTGATGTAATTATAAGTGGAGGAAAGAATCCACTTTCGTAAAGCCTGATATTATAAATGAAGATATACTAGTGTCCTTAACCCAACTGATCATGCAGGATCTTCAATCCCTTTCAAAGTCATCTCGGGACTTCCGGGAATTCCTTTCAAAACACCCTGTCAGCCATAATACCATGGAGACCTTGTGTCCTTGCTTCAGCAACCTGTGTCTCCTACCCTCAAATCCATTGGAAAGGGTTTTAGTGTTGTCTGAGCTGGAACATAAGGACGCCATTTCCTGTGCCCAGGGTGCCTTCTCCTGGTGTCCTCAGAGCCACTGTCTTCTGCAGGTGGTGGGAGGTAGGATCTCCATGAAATAGTGATGTTCTCCGTTCTGTGTCTCACTTCGTCATCTGGCCCCTAAACAGCAACACAGCTAGTGCCAGCAACTCAAATGGTCCTTAATCTATAGTCCTAATCCTGCTCTCCTTGATATTTAAAACCAATCCCAAGGGCTGGATGGGGGAACATCTCCCTTTTTCTGGTCTACCCTAATTTTCCAAATTAGACAATTGCCCCAAACAAAGAGATTTTAAGCATATCATCTCATGTAAAGAAATCCCATAGGGGTCTTGAAGTCTCCATTAGTTTTATAAAAACTCAAGTTGTGTTTGGCTTCACTGACGCATCCTGGTATAATTCATTTTCTTTTTTCATCTCCAACCAACACGCCTTCATGTTTCTACCTATCCACACTCTTCCACTTTTGTCTTCTCCTTTAGAATATACTCTTTTTTTTTTTTTTTTTTTTTTTGTACTGAGAGCTGTTATTCCCTAAGGGGACATGCCTTCTCCACTGCAGATTCCTGGAAAGGAGAGGATGTGCTTTGTAGCAGTCTCTTATTATTCTGCAAAGATATTCTTGATATCTTTTGCCTCCTGGGAAGTTGTTAAGAAGCTAATTTTCTAGCATGTCCTTTTCCCTTCATCCTTTGCAGGTTTGCTGTGTTATTCTCAGTATGTCCAACTCATTTTTAGCCCATAGAGTATTTATGCTGTAAGGAACCCTAGAGAGAGTACCCTATCTACCCCTTCTCTCCATCCTCCCTCAGCTTATAGATAACAGTGTCCCAGAGAGGTTTCCTTGGGGTCAGAACCAGGACTGGTGTGGACTCTCCTGATTCCCCATACCAGTGTACTTGCAATCATGAGAGGTGGGTGAGGTGAATCAACTTAGATCCTCACAATAGCACTATGAGATAAGGCACTTGCAAATTCATTTCACAAGTGAAAAAAGGGGAACTCAGAGACTTAACATGTCCAAGTTCATACATCCAGTTAGCAATGGAGCCATTTTGGATCTATATTCTTTACAGTGGTTCCCTCTGACTTTATGAAAATATGAGAAATTGTGTAATTTTAAATTAAACTTGTAACCTAGGTCCATACTATCCAAGCATGTCGAGGCAGATACACAATATATAACCACACTTTTTGGACCCATGTATTTCCTGAAATCTGGAGCTGTTCCTGTGAATTTGTTGAAAGAGAAATGAACTGTTAATTTATCCTCAAGCCTTAAAAATGCCATTGGAGAAAAACCTTAATAAAAATCCATCAACTTGGCAGGAGGGTATTTTATTTCTGAGAGCTCACCTGTCTGTGTTGGATGAACTATGAGACTAGAGACAGAATATTTCAAGTTTATCACTTGCATTTTCTTGCCAAAGTTTTCTCCGATTTGGGCTGGCTATTTCTTCTTTGATGGGCTGATTGACATGCCTACTTATAAGTAAGAATTTTATAGTTTTTCATTTTTGAGGGAAATTAGATCTGTTCCTCATAATATGGGAATGTGTGTGCATTTTCATCAGCCTCCCATGTAGTTAGGAAATCCAACTAGTAAAAGTGTCCTGCAAATTTAATTGTCTCTAATGGACAATCTTTGACTTTATGCAAACCCTGGGTTATAATAGAACAGACCTCTTATGCCATGAGCTCAGGCAAAATTGATGCTCTCAGGGCCTCTATTTTCTGTTCTTAGAAACTAGATAATCTCTGAAACCTCTTCCAGATGTAGGACATTATGTCCCTTGCCTTTCTGTGATGTCACCTGACTATAAACTGGGAAACTGTGAAAGCTGTTTGGAAAGCAAAAATGATGGAGCAAATGATAGGTGTAATTATTATTTAAATATTCAGATTATTTTTCTTTTTTCTTTTTTTTTTACAATATTACTTATTATTATTTTTTTAAATTAATTTATTTGTTTATTTTTGGCTGTGTTGGGTCTTCGTTTCTGCGCGAGGGCTTTCTCTAGTTGTGGCAAGCGGGGGCCACTCTTCATTGCGGTGCGCGGGCCTCTCACTATCGCGGCCTCTCTTGTTGCGGAGCACAGGCTCCAGACGCGCAGGCTCAGTAGTTGTGGCTCACGGGCCTAGTTGCTCCGCGGCATGTGAGATCTTCCCAGACCAGGGCTCGAACCCGTGTGCCCTGCATTGGCAGGCAGATTCTCAACCACTGCGCCACCAGGGAAGCCCCTATTTTTCTTTTTTTTTCCTAAGTAGCTTTTTTTCTTTTGGAAGGCAAAGGACTACAGGGGATTGTGCTCTACATAAAGTCTTTAAAACTCTGAATTTTTATTTTACAAAATGATTCAGGTTACAGAATACACAGAAATGCATCTCACCTTCTCCTCCTGGTGCAGTGTATTCTGTATGGCAGGACTTAGCTGTTGAGAGTATAGTCACATTGAACCAAGTATATTCTGGGCTTCTTCTGAAAGAAACGAAGAAACAATTGTACCAGGAGAGGCCTGGGGTATGTGTGAGAAGATGGGTTAGTAATATTTATAGTAGAAGGAAAACATAGAAATCATCTGGTCAAAGATTCATGAAATCAAATATCTTTGGAGTCAAGTCAGTTATGTGAGTGAGTGAAGTGGGACAGTGAGGGACTGTGTTGAACTAATGGGGGCAGCATGGCATCTCCAACTGATTAGTGCCATGTTGGGAATGTGGGACCAGTGATGATGATACTTGAAGAAAAGCTAAAATCTGGATTTTAGGGGTGAACCTTTCTGATTTCTAAATGTTGGAGAATGTGTTTCAATTTAAGGCAAGATCTAGTCTATAGACTATGGATTGGAGGTCTCTGATCTCGACCAAGCCCTGTCACTTAAAGTAATTTTTTGTTCTCTTGTTCATCAAATATGTATTGAGTACTTACTATGTAGTTGGAAATGTTCATAGCTTTATGGATACAAAGAGGAGTAGAGCCCAGTTCCAGGGAAGTCAATGATACAAGTGATGGTAATCATATAATATAAGAGGGGTACAATGATAGAGGTGTGTCCAAGATAAAGTAGGAAAAAACACATGAATTTAATTCACTGTATTAGGTGTCCTATATTCTCTTAGCACAGTTTGGGTTAGTTTTTTTTGTTGTTGTTGTTCTGAGTACTTATGCTAATGCTTATGCAAGTGGTATGACAATGCAACAAAGCTACTGCAGAAATAAAATTCCAAAGTTTTATCATACATGATTATTGTTAGATGAAAGATAACTTTCCTTCTGCTTGGAAAAATAGTTTTATCTATTGAAAAATAATAGAGGAGAAGAACCTCAGAGTACCAGTTTTTTCAAACTTTGGGAAATCATCGATCAAATTATAATAGTTAATCCTTGTGAGAGAGGAGATCAAGATGGTGCAGTGGGAAGACTCTGAGCTTACCTTCTTTCACAAACACATCACAACTACAACTACACATAGAGCAACACTCTCTGAGAACGGCCTGAAGACTAGAAGAATGGCGCTTCTGCAACCAACGTTATTAAGAAGACCACACAGAAACTGGTAGGAGTGGGGGAGAAGTAATCTAGTTGGGACTCACACTTTTGGCAAGTGACCCAGAAGAGGAAGGGCATAAAGTAGGCTCAGGGACACATCCTAACGAGCAAGGGGTTCAAGCCCACGTTGGGCAACCTAGCCCTGGGATCTGGCACAGGGAAGATGAGCCCCTATGGTTTGAAATCCTGTGGGGTTTACCAGAGGGCTGTAGGAGACAGAGACCCTGATCCTGAAGAATGCACACACAGAATTGCTTGCTTCCAAGTGCAGAGACCGTAGAATGAAAATGGCCTAGTGCTCTGGCTGGACTGCCTGGTGTGCCTCAGCAGGTCCCCCAGATGGCACTGGGTTCGTGCTCCAGCACCTCCTGCTCTGGCACTGCTCCCCCCCTATTCAGAGACTGCCATTGCTCCACAGAGAGGCAAAACTAGTTCAAAACTGCTACTTCAGGCCCTTGGGCCCCACCCCCACTCCCTGGCCAAGGCAGAGACCTCCATCAAGCCTGAGAGAAGCTCTGACTCATACTGGCTTTGGCTCTAGATCTCAGGTCCTACCTCCCACCAAGGTGGTAGATGTCAGCACACTCTAGGGAAGATGTGGCCCATGTTTCAGACCCAGCTTTCCCAGCAAAACCGCTGGGCACAAGCAGACTGTGTAGGGATGCTTACACACAAGGACATGCCTTTAAGACCAGGATAGGTAACTGTTTCACCTAAATTCATAGAGATAAAGAAAGTCAAACAAAATCAGAAGATCAAAGAATAAGTTCCAAAGAAAAGAACAGGATAAAACTCCAGGAAAGAAAGAAAGAAAGAAACAAACAAAAACCCCAAGCAACCTAATGAAGTGGAGATAAGTAATTTGCCTGATAAGAGTTCAAAGCAATAGACATAAAAATGCTCACTGAAGTCAGGAAAAGAATAGAGGAACACAGAACTTCAACAAAGAACTAGAACACATAAAAGAAGAGCCACAAATGCTGAAGAATACAATAACTGAAAATAAAAGTACATGAGAAAGAATTAAAGGCAGATTAGGTGGTACAGAAGAATGCATAAGTGCCCTGGAAGACAGAATAGTGGAAATCACCCAATCAGAACAGCAAAAAGAAAAAAAAAATTAAAAATGAGAATAATTTAGGGACTTTTAGGACAATATCAAGAATATTAACACTCACATTATAGGGGTCCTAAAAGGAGAACTATGGCTGAAAACTTCCCTAACTGAAGAAGGAAATAGGTGTCCAGGTCCAGGTAGCAAGAGTCCCAAACAAATGAAACCAAAGAGAGACACCAAGATATAGCATAATTAAAATGATAATAGTTAAAGGGGATTTTAAAGGCAGCAAGAAAAAAACAAAGAGTCACATGCAAGGGAATTCCCATAAAGATATCAGTTGATTTTTCAGCAGAAATTTTGCAAGTTAGAAGGTAGTGGCATAATATATTTAAAGGGCTGAAAGGAAAGAACCTACATCCAAAGATACTCTACTCAGCAAGGTTATCATTCAGAATTGAAGGAGAGATTCCCAGACAAGCAAAAACTGAGTTCATTACTGCTAAACTGGCATTACAAGAAATGTTAAAGGGTCTTCTTTAAGTGAAAAAGAAAAGGATATAATAAGAAAGAAGAAAATATATGAAGAAAAAATAACTCACTGGGAAAGTAAATATATAGTAAAGACAGTGGATCAAAAAAATAAAAAATCTAGTATGAGGGTTAAAAGACAAATTGTAAAATGAACTATAACTGCAATAAACAGTTAAAGGGTACACATAAAGATGTAAAATATGACACCAAAACATAAAACGTGGGGTGGTGGGAGGTCAAAAACGAGCTTTTAGAATGTTTGAACTTACCTGCAATAGATACACCCCCCCACACACAAACAAAGAGAAAGCAATCCAAACATAATAGTACAGAAAATCATCAAACCACAAAGGAAGAGAGTAAAAGAAGAACAGAGAAGAATTACAAAAAACCCCAGAAAATAAGTAACAAAATAGTAGTAAGTACATACCTAAAATCAAATTAAGTGTAAATGGATTAAGTGCTCCAATCAAAAGACATAGGTTGGCTGAATGCATTAAAAAAATAAGAGCCATCTATATGCTGCCTACTAGAACTCACTTCAGAACTAAACACTCACACAGACTAAAGTGAAGGGATGGAAAAAGATATTCCATGCAAATGGAAACAAAAAAGAAAACTGGGGTAGCAATACTCATGTCAGAAAAAATAGACTAAAGTAATTCTCTAATAAAAGACAAGGGCATTTTATAATGATAAAGGAGTCAATCCTAGAAGAGGATATAACAGTTGTAAACATACACAGCTAATATGGGAGCACCTAAATATATAAAGCAAATATTAACAGACATAAAGGGAGAAATTGATAGTAATACAATAATAGTAGGGAGCTTTAATAATCCATCTATATCAATGAATAGATCAACCAGACAGAAAATCAATAAGGAAAAGGTGGCCTTAAGTGACACATTAGAACAGATGGACTTAATAGATAACTTTCTGCAGGACATTCCATCCAAAAAAAGCAGAATACACATTCTTTTCAAGTGTATATGTAATGTTAGCCAGGATAGCTGACATGCTAGGCCATAAAAGAGGTCTAAATTTAAGAAGATTGAAGTTATATCAAGAATCTTTTCTGAACATAACAGTATGAATCTAGAAATCAATTACAGGAAGAAAACAAAAAAACAAACATGCAGAGACTAGACAACATGCTACTAAAAAACTAATGGGTCAATGAAGAACTCAAAAAGGAAGTTAAAAAACACCTTGACACAAATGAAAATAGAAATGCAACT
Organism: Balaenoptera musculus; assembly: GCF_009873245.2. Lineage (NCBI taxonomy): Eukaryota > Metazoa > Chordata > Mammalia > Artiodactyla > Balaenopteridae > Balaenoptera > Balaenoptera musculus. The sequence goes on from NC_045786.1 coordinate 78,733,342, forward strand.
TCTAAAATCAATGCGTTGTCAAAAAAGCAGTTGTAAGAGGAAAGTTTATAGTGATACAGGCCTACCTCAAAACAAAAATGTCTAAACCTAACTTTCTACCTAAAGGAATCAGAAATAGAACAAACAAAGTCCAAAGTCAGCAGAAGGAAGGAAGTAATAAAGATCAGAGTGGATATAAATAAAATAGAGACAAAAACCAAAACAAAACAGAAAAGACCAATGAAACTAAGAGCTGGTTCTTTTGAAAAAATAAAAAAAAATTGAGAAACCTTTAGCCAAACTCATCAAGAAAAAAAATAAGGTCCCCAAATATTAGAAATGAAAGAGCAGGAGTTACAACTTATACCACAGAAATATAAACAATCAGAAGAAAATACTATGAACAGTTATGCACCAACAAGTTGGACCTAGAAGAAACAGACAAATACCTAGAAATATACAATCTTCCAAGACTTAATCATGAAGAAATAGAAAATCTCAACAGACTGCTTACTAGTAATGAAATTGAATAATTAACAAAAAAAACTTCCAACAGAAGTCCAGGACCAAACCGTCTCACGGGAATTCACCAAACATTAAAGAAAGAGTTAATACCTATACTTTTCAAATTATTCCAAAAAATTGGAGAAGAGGGACCACTTCCTCAGACTCATTCTACAAGGCCAGAATTACCCTGATACTAAAACCAGACAAAGACACTACAAAAAAAGAAAGTTACAGGCCAATATTCCTGATGACCATAGATGCAGATATCCATAAAAAAAAAAAAAAGAGCGAACTGAATTCAACAGTACATTGAAAGGATCAAATGTCATGATCAGGTGGGATTTACCTCAGTGTTGCAAGGGTGGTTCAGTATCCACAAATTAATTGATGTGATATACCACATTAACAAATTAAAGAATCAAAGCCACATGATCATATCAATAGATGTGAAAAAAGCATTTGACAAAATTCAACATCTATTCATGATAAAAACTTTCTACAACTTAGTATAGAGGGAACATACCTCAACATAATAAAATGCATTTATGACAAACCCACAGCTAACATCGGACTCAATGGTGAAAAGCTGAAAGTTTTTCCTCTAAAATCAGCTTGCCCACTCTTTACCATTTCTATTTAACATTGTTTTGGGAGTCCTAGCCACAGCAATTGGACAAGAAAAATAAATAAAAGCATGCAGATTGGAAGGGAAGAGGTAAACTCTTCACAATATGCAGATGACATGATACCATATATATATATTATATATATTTATATATATATTATATATATATATATAAAACCCTAGACTCCACCAAAAAAGTATTAAAACTAATAAATGAATTCAGTAAAGTTGCAATATACAAAATTAATTTACAGAAATCTGTTGGATTTTTATACACTAATAATGAAGTATCGGAAGGAGAAGAGGAATCAAGAAAACAATCTCATTTACAATAGAATCAAAGAGAATAAAATACCAAGGAATAAATCTAACCAAGGAGGTGAAAGACCTGTACTCTGAAAACTGTAAGACATTGATGGAAGAAACTGAAGATGATACAAATAAATGTAAAGATGTTCTGTGTTCATGAATTGGAAGAATTAGTATTGTAAAAATGTCCATATTACCAAAAGCAATCTATAGATTTAATGTAATCTCTATTAACATACATAACATTTTTCACAGAACTAGAACAAATAATCCTAAAATTTGTATGGAACCACAAATGACCTTGAATTGCCAAAGCAATCTTGAGAAAAAAGAACAAAGCTGGAGGTTTCATGTTCCCTGACTTCAGACTATACTACAAAGCTACAGTAATTAAAACAAGTATGGAACTGACAAAAAAACAGACTCATAGATCAATGGAACAAAATAGAGAGCCCAGAAATAAACCCATGCCCATATGGTCAATTAATCTAAGACAAAGGATGCAACAATATATAATGGGGAAAATATAACCTCTTCAATAAGTGGTGTTGGGAAAACTGGACAGCTACATGTAAAAGAATGAAAGTAGAATGTTTTCTAACACTATATACAAAAGTAAACTCAAAATGGATTAATGACCTATATATAAGGCCCGAAACCATAAAACTCCTGGAAGGAAGCATAGGCAGTATGATCTTTGACATCAGTCTTAGCAGTGTTTTTTAGATTTGTCTCCTCAGGCAAGGGAAACAAAAGCAAAAATAAGCAAATGGGACCTAATTAAACTTAAAGGCATTTGTATAGCCAAGAAAACCATCAACAAAATGAAAAGGCAACCTAATAAAGGGGAGAACATAATTGCTAATGATATGCCTGATAAAGGGTTAATATCCAAAATATGTATATAAAGACCACATACAACTTAATACCAAAAAACCCAAGCAACTCAATTAAAAAATGGGCAGAGGACCTGAATAAACAATTTTCCAAAGAAGACATATAGATGGCCAACAGGCACATGGAAAGATGCTTAACATCACATCAAGGAAATGCAAATCAAAACCATAATGAGATATTACTTCACACCTGTCAAAGTGGCTATTATCAAAAATACAAGAAATAACAAGTGTTGTCAAGGATGTAGAGAAAAGGGAATCTTCAGGCACTGTTCATGGGAATGTAAATTGGTGCAGCGACTGTGGAAAGCAGTATGGAAGTTTTTTAAAAAGTTAAAGTAGAACTAGCATAGGATCCAGTAATTCCACTTCTGGTTATTTCCCCAAGGAAAACAAAAACACTAATTTGAAAGATAAATATACACATCTGTTCATTGCAGCATTATTTACAATAGGCAAGATATAGAAGTAACCTAAGTGTCCATCAACAGATGAATAGTAAAGAAGATGTGGTATATATAAATACACAATGGAATATTACTCGGCTATAAAAAGATGAAAATTTGTCATTTGTGACAAGATGGATGGACCTGGGGGGTATAACGCTTAGTGAAATTAAGTCAGACAGAGAAAGACAAACACTGTGTGATTTCACTTATACATGGAATGCAAAAAATGAAGCTAATGAACAATTATAACCAAACAAACAGACTCACAGATACAGAGAAAAAACTGCTGGCTACTGATGGGAGGGAGGAGCAAAATAGGTGAAGGGGATTAAGAGGTACAAACTGCTAGTTATAAAATAAATAAGTTACAGGGATGTATGTACAGCCCAGGGAATGTAGTCAATAGTTTATAGTAACTTTCTATGGCGTATAATATATATGGTATCAGACTACTATGTTCTATACCTGAAACTAACATAATATTGTTAGTCAAGGGTATTTCAATAAAATACTTGTGAAATACTTTACAGTTTAAAAGGTGCCTTTTAAAAGTAGCAGTAGTGACAAATAATTAGTTGTATTAGAAAACATCTGGAAACACTGGCAGCTGAACTTGTGGGTGGTCTCAGCTGAGCTACATAGGGATGAATGTGTCTGATTTTTTTTTTTTTAAGGAATATTAACGAGAGAATTTTTTTCTTTTGATTGAATGACAAAGGAGGAACTGTTTCTCAGCTTCTGGGGAGGATGAGAATAGAGGGACTGAAATGATCAACCCCATAAGATTTTTATTTCTTATTTCTTTGGCATGTAAGGGAGAGTTATTTCAAGCAAATCCAGCGGGAGTTAAGCTCTTTTCTTTATTTTAATTGAAATATCCAATATTTGACATACAACATTGTGTAAAGTTAAGATGTACAACATGCTGATTTGATATATTTATATACTGTAACACGATGGTACTTGGGGCTATAATCAGTACTACTATCATGTTACATAATTATTTCTTTTTAGTGGTTGGAATAATTACGATCTAATCTCTTACCAAGTTTGATTATAATACAATATTCTCTATATTCACTGTACTGTGCATTAGATCTCTATATTCACTGTACTGTGCATTAGATCTTCAAGCTATTTTTTCTAATGGACATTGGCTTGTGGAGTCTGGGAAGATTGTATAGGTCCACCAGGAAACAAAGCTTGACATGGTGACACTGGAAACATTTTCCCAGTTTCTTCTTGGAATGTAACATTTTGCAGCATGAGGAAGGAGGACATTGGGCATGTGGAATGGACAGCATCCTTGCAGACATTGGCATTCTCTAGGGATAGGAATCATCAGACAGTGGAAGCCTGAGGTGCTGTCATGAAGCTTACTGAGCAAAGGACATTGATCTGGGAAAGCAGGAAAGGAAAGTCGTGGCAGCTGCCTTAGGATGACTGTAGTTCTTAGATCAGCCTGTGCATGTCAAATACCCTTGGGAACTTCCAGAAATAATAGGAGCCAAACAAGGGAGAAACTTTTAAATTCAAATATTCTTCATAAACAGATGAGGGCAAAGGTAGGAAATTGGGCTTATAGCTGTTAATATCACTTCATTTGTACTAATAAATTAAATGTGACCTAGGGATGTTGAGATTATATTAAATTTCTAGAGTATATTCACTTTTTGCTCATAGCGTTGCTATACCAACATAGAGCACATGAAGCTTTTCTATTCATAATGAAACATGACATAATTTCCCAATGCTATTCTCTTCCCCTTCTAGGTGCAGAGAGCAGAGTCTCCCTACTCTACAGGGTTGTGAGAGACTGCCTTTATTCATCATTTGGAAAATCATGTTACCTGAATTGCACAGTTGCACTAGGGTGTTACGTTCTTAGATAAAATTTCAGTATAATTTTCAGACTCACTTGGGAAAGTATCATTAGGCTGTGAATATTTGTTAGTGCCAAGTTGGCACAATCCTGATATCACAAGGTGCTGTGAGGTTAGTCCAGGATTTTGTAGTTATTTTTCACATGGAAACTGTTGACAGGTGGTTGCATGATAAAGATTTATGAAAGCGATGAAATACTGGAACATTTTCCAGGTTGGAAGAGAAGTTATTTGGGGCTGGTGTGAATTTATTTTCCCATGGGAAAATGGGGAAGTAAGCAAGAGATAGATATTCAGTCCATCCTCAAACATGTTCTTGACTCAGAGATATTGTGTCAGCTCTTACCCTTGCCTGCATTGCAATCTGTTGTTCTCCCTTATTTTTCTTCTTTACACACTTATTTGTTCTTTTTCCTTCTCCTGGTCCCCATAAGAACATGTGTCATAAAAGTAGATCTGGACCTTCTCTGTTTGCTTGCCACTGTATTCCTGTCATAAGATGATACCTGGCAAATAGTAGGCACCCTTAAATATTACAATATCAGTAATTTTGATACCATTTGGCAGGATTTCAATAGAAAACTTGGTAAACAAAAGTTTCATGTTAGTTTATATTTTTTAACTGCTCATTTTGAGCTAATTTTAGAAAAGTTGCAAAAATCCTATAGAGTTTCCATAAACTGTAGTCCATCATCCCCTATTTTAACATCTTACATAAACATAGTACAATTACCAAAAGCACTAATATCAATGTAATACTGATACCAGTAGTATCAATATAAAACTACCAAGTAATCTACATACCTTATTCAAATTTCATCAGTTTTTTTTTTTTTTATAATGCCCTGGATTGGTCCAGGAACCAATCTCGAATCCTGCATTACTTTTTGTTATCATTACTAAGTTATCTCCTTAGTCTACAACCTCTGACAGTTCCTCAGGCTCTTTTGTTTTTCATTACCTTGGTACATTTGAGGTCTACAGGTCAGTTATTTTGGAGAATGGTCCCCAATTCGTGTTTCCTGATGTCTTCTCATGATTAGATTGAGGCTATATATATTTGGCAAATATACTACAGAAGTGATGATGTGACATTCTCATGCATTATTTTAGGGGGTACATGATGCTGATCTATCTTACTGCTGTGACGTCAGCTTTGATCACCTGGTTAAGGAGGTGTCTGCCAGGATTCTTCACTGTAAAGTTATTTGTTCTTTTCTTGTATGATGATCTATGATAAATATGATACATATTACATACGTATGATAATTGGGGAGGTTCTTTGAGACTAAGCAAATACTATACCCTTTCTCATCACACTTTTCCCACTAATTTTAATATCTGTTGATGGTTCTCACCTGCAACAGCTATTGCTTTAATGTTTGCCTAAAGGTGATTTTCCATCATTCTTTCTACATTTGTTGATCAGGATTCCTCTGTAAGGAATTGGTGTACCTTCTCTTCCATCTATCTAGCTGTTCAATTATTTATTTATATCAGTATGGATTCATGGATATTTAATTTTTTCTGTGGGATATAATCCAATATTGTCATTATTTTATTGCTCTCATTGTCCCAAATTTTGCCATTAGGAGCTGTTTCATGTTGACTCCTGTTTCCTATCAATGTGGCCCATCAATTTTTGAGCACTTCCTTACTTTCTGGCACCACAAGATATTTCAGGCTCATTTTGTATTTTCTCAGCCCAATTGATCTGGAATCAACCATTTTCCCCAAGAATTCCTGATTCCTTTTATTGAAGAATGGTATTTAGAACGCAGGGTCTTGACTATAGGTTTGCTTATTGATTCTGGAGTATCATTGTTTCTCGGCCCTTTTGGCAGCATACAGAGAATATATGTATTCATACATATGCACATACACATGTGCACAGACACACATCTATATTTCTGTTTCTATTCATAAGAAGCTTATTGATGTTTACTATTGATGGTGTTAAATTAATAAATTAATCTGGGGAGAACTGACATCTTTAGAAGTTGTCATTTCTAATAGGTTAATTTCTTTCCATTTGTTCAACTTTATTTTTGTGTATCTAATAGGTGTTTTACAATTATTCTCACATAGATTTTGTATGTTTATTAGGTATGCACATTTATTAAGCACATAATCTTTGTCCCTATGATAAATGGGGTTTTCTCTACAATTACATCTTCTAACTTTACTGTTAGTGTATATGAAGGCTAAGATGCCCATATTCTTCTGGAGGTGGTTTTAGATTGCCCATAGGTCCTTTCACTAGCTTCCATCTTCTGCATTCTCAGCAGTTTTTCTCACTCTTGCTCGCCTCAAAATCTCAAGATGAGGTAAGAGTGGGGCAGAACATTAGAAATTGTGTACTAGATTTGGTGGTTTCCCTTCTCTGTTATTTTGAAGTATCAACGTTGTCTGTCTTGAAATTAAGCTGAGAGTGTGGCCTTTTATAGATGTATTTTGCCCCTTCCTGTTCTGTATTTTTTTTTGGTAGGAAATACTGAGAAACAGGTAGCTAGGTGGCTACTTGGAAGTCTGAGGTTGAATTTTTCATTTTTGAAAAGTTTTGAGTGTCAGGCTTAGCACAATTGTGTTTTATTGTAATTTATACTTGTAGTTTTACCAGGTTTCTTCCTTCTTGCTTTCTTTTCCACCTGTATATAGGTAGAATAAATATAAATAGAGTTCAGATTGGAACTTAAGCTTGAAAATTCAGACTGATGGGGCAGAGAACAAGAAAAAGAACTGAGGAGTGTGGGAGAATGAGAGGTTGGGAATAAAAGTTCAGGGCAGGAGAAATAGCTTAAGTGAGATTGATAGGGAACAGGTGGAAAGCATGGAGGGAGGATGGCTTGCTGACTCGCTGTGCCCCTTACTGGTTCTCCTTGGGTCTCAGCATCCAGGGCTGTGTCCCCATCCGATCCGAGATTGCTTTCTCCCCTGACTTCTACTCCCTTTACTCAGAACCAGGCTCTAAGTTCATGCAGATGAAGTCCTGCTGGAAATTTGTCTATGGACTCTATCTGTCCATGGAGGGAACACCTTCTCCCTAATGGGTCCTCTGAAAATTCCAGATATACGTTGTTTGCATCTTTCCATGTGCCTTGGTAGCACCTTTAGGATGAGAATTGCTTAGTCCCTAGAGTCCTCTTCCTCTCTGCTGAGTGTCTGTATTTGTAGCTTTGCTTTAATACCTACTGGTACTTTGACTACCCATCTTAGGCTGTTCACCTTCATCTCAGCATTATTTTATTTGTATTAATTTTTTAATGATTAATGGGTTCTTATAAGTGAACCTACTGAATATCGGGCTCTGTGCTAGCACTTAATGATGAATATAGAGAAGAATTATGTACAGTTCATACCCTCAAATTTAGTATAAAACATAAAGCATACCCCAAAAAATTTAGTACAAGGCAGAACGTACAGAAGAAGGGCCTTAACATTCTCTCCTCTTTAAATATGTTTTATGTCAAATTTAAGGAAGGGGAGGATGGCTATTAGAGATGGTTTCTGGGGAGGAGACATCATCCTTCTCATCTCCCCTTAGTCTTCTTTCTCTAGAAGATTCTCTCCCCTGACTCTAATCTGACTATTGCCTGGCTGTGTCTTTGTTCTTTAAGTAGCCCAATTTTCCCTTACCAAAAAAACATTGAACTTGCCTGTCACCATCATTCAGGCCCCTTAATTCTCTGTTTAACTTCCTTTGCTTCGTTTGGCTGTCTGTAACTCTTCTTTTATTCATGCTAGAAGGTGGAGGTGGAGCTCTCAGCTCTAAGTAGGATGTTTAACAACCTGTTGGCCCTTCTGGGTTGTAAACCAATGGATAGAGACTGGAGGAACCTCATGAGACAAAGGATATTACCCTTTGTGTCATTTCAAAATGCAGGGTTTGTGATGGATTCAACTGGAGGAGTGATTTGGGCCTGAGGCTAAGGTAAGATTCTCTGCCTTTTTTTTTACTCCTAAGTTTAGATATTAGGAGCAGTCTTGGAGAAGGTTAAACATGAAGAGTAAGCTCCAAGCACATTCTCCTAGCCATGTAAATAGAGGTTTGAAATTCACTTCACTACATTTGAAGGACAAGAGAAAATAGATGGGCCAGTACTTTTTCAGTGCAACCTTGCTACCTAGATGGTGAAACTCAAAGCACCTTAGTTTGTTACCACCCTTCAGCCTGCATTGTTGTTTCCAATGCTGCCCTTTGTTGGGGAGTGGAATATAGAAAGGAGGGACCACATGGAAACATGAGGATAGTGGAATATGTGTCCTAGCCTGCTGGAGCCCATCTAACTATCTCCCATGCCTATGCACAGTGCTGCCTCTGTGTCTCTGTCAGACAAAAACATGGCTGAAACCACACCTGTTTATCTTTCATCCTGGGCCAATATGCAGCTTTATTTTAATTTTTATTCTCTATAACTCAGATATTAACTCTCTTTTCAATGGTTTACTTGGCAGATAATTATGGACCAGAACATGGCTAGCTTAATTATAAAATTGGTGTGTATGTATAAAAAAATTTCCTCAAATAGTGGTTTGGTATGTAACAGAGTTTCAGAGGGGAAGGAGCAGACACCATACCTACTTTAAAGATATCATCTCTGGAGGTATCTTATGGAACTTGATGAAATTGTGTCAAGAGCCATCCACTTGGCCTCATGCCTTGACATCCTATGGAGTGAAGGGTCAGGGAAAACAGTCATAATGTCTCATGCCTGTAGAGCCGTTTCTGGACTACAGTCCTCTTTGCTTCTTAGCCCACACATTGCTGAAGCTTTTAGATGCCCCATGTAAAGGTTTACTTCTTCCAACACTATCTCTAATTCTGTCTACATTTCAGTTTTCTTTATCTTCCTGATTCTCTGTTGTCTTCTCTCCACAACTTCTTCAACAACCTTAGTCTTCACTCTGTGATTACTTTCTGCTTTATTTTGTTCTGTAAACTTTTTTTCTCCACACTTGAGGGTAGAATTCAGTCTTATGTCCCTGCTAGTACCTTTGGCTTTAGCTAAGTGTTAAAATGGGCTTTCCTCTTCCTTTCTATTTTTTTTAAATAAAATATCTAAGGTCTATACACCTTACTACAATAAACATTAATGTTTTTTCCAAAGTCCAGTACATGTGAGAAATGAATGTTTTTTCAATTAACATACTCCCCATAAAATATTCACTCTGGTGTTAATGTGCTAAAGTGACATTCACCTCCATACCATGCCTGCTTTTTGCTTTAACTGGAAGTGCCTTTGTCTAGAATTTTAAACTTTCTAAGACAATTGGCATAGCCCCCCAGTAGATTTAGTTTGTTCCCCAAATTTCTTCCTTATTTAAAAATGCCTATATGTTTAGGCATGGGTGATCATCTGAGTTTGTAAACTACCACTACCAAGAATGTATTATAATTCAAACATGATGTTTGCATTACAAGGAAAAAGAGATTCTCCTGAATCTTTGGAAACCCCTATAGTTTTAAAAATATTTTATTTATTTAATTTATTTATTTTTGGCTGCGTTGGGTCTTCATTGCTGCACGCGGGCTTTCTCTAGTTGTGGCGAGCGGGGGCTACTCTTCGTTGTGGTGCGTGGGCTTCTCATTGCAGTGGCCTCTCGTTGTGGAGCATGGGCTCTAGGCGCGAGGGCTCAGTAGTTGTGGCTCGCGGGCCCTAGAGTGCAGGCTCAGTACTTGTGGTGCACTGGCTTAGTTGCTCCACGGCATGTGGGATCTTCCGGACCAGGGCTTGAACACGTGTTCCCTTCATTGGCAGGTGGATTCTTAACCACTGTGTCACCAGGGAAGTCCCAACCCCTATAGTTTTGATAGAATGTTTATAACCAGCAAGCATCTAGTAAGCTCTACATGGGGGTGATTATCATGACTTAAAAGAATTGAATTATCACGAAAAACAAAATAACCATTGTATATAAATTATGAAAGCAGTGTTGCCAGGGACTGAGCCTCATATCTTTAGATCATTTTCTTGGAAAACTATCATAATCTGTTGTTTTAAAGGTATTGGTACAGTGTGCAATCCTTTCACTAGAAACTTTGAAATATGTAAGGCATCAAGAGACTTGAAATAATATATTGGATACCCAGCTTATAGAGCACACATTTCTGACTCATTTGGGAACAGTTTGAGTGATGGTGAAACATTAAACAGCTTTCAATGTATGATTAATTCGACCCCTCTGTGCAAATAAAGATAATAAAATTGTTTCATAAGAAATATGTGAGGCAAAAGGAACTTATTCCTACTCCTCATTGACAAACAAAGCAATGTTGCATCAATAGTAATGCAAAAAGGTATCTTGAATCCTAATGCTTGGTGAAAGAATCCTTCATATATTTTATATCAAATATAGTTTTATAATGTGCTGTGAAAGGTGAAATGGCAGGATGTTTCTTTTCTCCACTGAGAGTTTGAAAGGTTTATGGTTCCAGCTCATTAGTCAAAATTAAGTAAAGTGAGAAAAAACCAGTTTTCTGATGGAAGTTTTCAGTAAGCTTGTCAGAAAAACAATAGTGTGCATGAGCAAGCAAGTGAAAGTTTGGCAATATAGACTTATCATTTAATGAGGAACCAAAAAAGGAACCAGAAACAAATAGAAGAACAAACAGAAAACACATTCAACCTTTGTGAACGGTCTTCACTGTTATTACTACAACACAAAAAAGTCAGCATGATATAGCAGAAAAAACCCTGAACTTGTCACAGGCCTTACAAGAATATCTAAACTTTCTGGATCTAAGTTATCTCACAGAAGATAAGTCTAAACTAATTCAGTGGTTCCAAAACACATTCCTCAGATAAGTGCTAATTGATGATAAAATTCTCCTGGATAGAAGGAGAAAAAAATTAAGGATATTAAAAAATTTTCATTCTAAGGACTGTTTTTTAATTTTATATTTTATTCTTTCTCTTTTGGGATTAAAATGTAATAGTAGCTAGTGGTTATATTGAAATCCTAACTTGAACAATGTTGACAACTCTAAGCTAATGACAAAGGTGTTTTTTTTTTCTTTTAAACCTTATGTTTTGATAAATGAAAAAGAAAATTAGAAAACTCAAGATTGTAGGATTTCTATGTGGTTTCCTGCAACCTCTAACTTTGTATGTACTGTGAACGCTTATGAAAGCAATTGCTACAAGTAATATTATCTACAATTTAAGCAACATTTTGGGCAATACTTTCAAAAGTCATTGTAGGGGTAGCTGAGGTAATGGAAACAGTTGAAATCTGACACTCTCCCCAGCTCCCCACAATTAAATGGATCAACAAGAAGATAAGTTAAAAACACACAAGTTTTATGCCTTTAGAGTACCTGGAATACAAAGGGCACTAAAACTTCAAGTTACCTGTAAATAGAAATGTAAACACTAATTTTCAGTAGAACTGTGTTTTAAGTTTCTGCCCCAAACCTTTGTAAAACAGCTATCTGGGAAAACTGTATGGAAGAAAGAAGAGAGGATAGTGCTATGAAATCACTTCTAGAAAGAGAAAGTCCTAGATTTTCACACTTAAAAATGACAGTAATATATGTCCATGCCACTCACTACCAAATGTAAAATAGATAGCTAGTGGGAAGCAACCGCATAGCACAGGGAGATCAACTCTGTGCTTTGTGACCAACTTAGAGGGGTGGGATAGGGAGGGTGGGAGGGATAGCGAGGGTGGGAGGGAGGGAGATGCAAGAGGGAAGAGATATGGGAACATATGTATATGTATAACTGATTCACTTTGTTATAAAGCAGAAACTAACACACCATTGTAAAGCAATTATACTCCAGTAAAGATGTTAAAAAAAAATGACAATAATGAAAAAAAGGAGTCATAGGAGATCAGAGCACTGACATAGGGAAGGGATTTAAAGTGTATGCTGGGATTTAGGAAGAGGTCTTAGAAAGGGAAATATTTTAGGAGAAAAGGAGAATAAAAGTGAGGAAGTCATCCTTTGGAAACTGACTGGAAAAGTTAAAAAAAAAAAAAAAAAAAGAGGGAAATTTCAAACCCTGCCAGACAACACTAAAAAATGGAAGGACAAAAAAGTCCTTCTCCCTGACTCCCGCAAAAAGGCCACATGTTAAAGTGCTACACTGACTGAGGGAATGCATTCTTGAACTAGACATCTTATAAATCACCCCAAATGCTAGCTCTGTCCATGCAATGCAGAGGTGCAAGCCATCTTATCTATACAAAGCTATTTAATAAAAAAAAAAAGAAAATGAGAATAAAAACCTTTGAGCTGATGATAAATTTCCCACAAAGCCAACTATGAAACAGAAAACAAAAGTATCATAATATTCCAAACGGAATTAAGTATCCACAAACACATGCGAAGTAACACAAATCAGAAATTCAAAATTTACTAACAGAAATGGATAGTAAATAAAAAGAAATAAGAATTGATTGGCATCAGTAAATAAAATAGTGAAGTAAAAATGTCAGCAATGACTAAATTGTAAGTGCCCAAAAAAGAATTGATAGAAATGAAAATTTAACAAAGGGCATTGAATGAAGCCATCAAAAATAGCCACTAGAATGAACATGAGAGGAAAAAAATAAAGTGTGTCAGAAAGAAAGTGGTTGAAATGGATGGTCAGGTAAATGAAATCCAACATATGTGTAATTGGAATCTATGAAATAGAAAAAAACAAACAAAACTATAAATCAAAGAAAGTTTCCAGAAATAAAGGACCCAAATTTATTTATTGAAAAGATCTATGAGGGAACCTTGGAAAATTTATCTTGAACAATCAACTCTAAGATACATCCTATTAAAATCATTAGACTTTAAAGACTCAGAAAAAATTCTCAGGGTCTTCAGGAAAAAAAGAGCAAGTGACTTAAAAAGCCAAGAGAATTATACTTGCATTAGACTTCTCAAAAGCAATAAATAAGGGAATAATGGAGGAGTATTTTCAAGAAACAAGGAAGAAAAATGTAAACAATAGATTTTACATTTAAAAAACCTGTCCTTCAAGTGTCAAGACTATAGAAAAACAGTTGGGAAAACAAGGACTCTGATAATTTGCTGGTGAGAATAAAAGTTTATACTACTCTTAGGCACAATTTGGCAACATTTAAGAAAAACTAAATACGTATGTGTCATTTGATATAGCAATCTTGCTTGTAGGAAACTATTCCAAAGAGACGCATACAGTAGTATACACACAATGCATATGCTCAAGTACATTTACTACAGAGTGATTTCCAAGATGTATTGTTAGGTGAAACAGTGTAAAAGAGTATATCTAGGATGCCAACTTTTGTGTATGAGAGAAAAGGAAGTGGCAAATACATATGTATCTACTTATTTTTGTAAAGACAGTCAAAGGAAGAAAAAATAAATAATAAAATTGTTTACCTGCGTTGCATGTACGGGAATGAGGTGGAAAAGATGGAGAAGGGAGTGTTATTTCTTTAAGCATATCTTTAAGGCCGAGAGAATCATACCTAAATTAGACTTCTCAGAAGCAACAAACAAAGTAAGGGAATAATGGAGCGGCATTGTCAAGAAACACAGAAGAAAAGTATAAACAAAAGATTGGTATGCTAACACATATATACGGAATCTAAAAAAAAAAAGGTTCTGAAGAACCTAGGGGCAGGACAGGAATAAAGACACAGACATAGAGAATGGACTTAAGGACACGGGGAGGGGGAAGTGTAAGCTGGGACAAAGTGAGAGAGTGGAATGGACATATATACACTACCGAATGTAAAATAGATAGCTAGTGGGAAGCAGCAGCATAGCACAGGGAGATCAGCTCGGTGCTTTGTGTCCACCTAGAGGGGTGGGATAGGGAGGGTGGGAGGGAGACGCAAGAGGGAGGAGATATGGGAATGTATGTATATGTATAACTGATTCACTTTGTTATACAGCAGAAACTGACACACCATTGTAAATCAATTATACTCCAATAAAGATGTTAAAAAAAAAAAAGATTGAAACATGTTAGTGTCTTTCACATGTAGAAAAAACCACACACACACACACATACAAGAAAACAAACCTCAATGGGGAAGAAGAAAAGGATTCCCCATAATGAAATACAAACAGTTACCCCCAACTATACTCCAGATTAACAACAGAAAAAGATAACTTCTGAAGAGTCTTTTGACAGTATACTCTCAAACTAAAGACAAAATAAATGATAATCAGATATACTGAACTCTGAAAAGTAATTTTATTTTTGTAGTCATATGGCTTAACAATTCTAAAATTACTTTCCATGTATAATATATAAGTAAATATATTTAAGGTAATGGGTGCCATATGTCTCATTTTGGGGGAAAGGAGTTAAAAATTTAGAAAAAGGGAAGATTTGAATGAAGCGTAGTGATGGATTTTAAGTACAGCTATCAGTATGGATTCATAATGTGTGTGTTCATGCTGGTTCATACATGTGTGTGTATACATAAATTGATTTCCTAACACTTCTGTTAAGATGTCCTAGAAGCAATGACATATCAGCAGTGATGATCACATGTCATGGCCAGGTCTTGGTTTCGAAATATCATTCTCCAGTAAAAAGAGCCATTTCTTCTTGGAGACATAGCTGATTTCAGAGCTGAAGGATGGAAAGTACAATATAAACTTAAAACATCTTGCTGTGCAAAAGAAAATATTGCTCAAAGTATTATGGGGACAACTTGAGCATCAAAATGATTAATGATCATAATGGACTATATCCCATTGAGCAAAATAAAAATTTGTTTGTCCACACTGATATACATTTACAAAAGAAAGGCAAGGGGGAGGAGACGTTTTTCCTTGCAGCAAAATGTCAACTTATAATGGTTATTTTTACCTCTATAGTAATAATTGATTCAAGCAAGAATCATCAGTGCTGTTGAAGAAAATGATTTCCACAAAATATACACCTAATTCTGTATTAATTACAAAGGGAAAAATAGTAGCTTTGCATAGGGGAAGCCCGGCAGACCCAACCTTAACCAAGTAATTAGTTACCACCTGCTCAAATGGGACAAACTGACATCATGTACCTCCTGATAGGTCTTGAGAAAGGCAAAACATAACTTCAGTTTCATACCTTACCAAACATGCATAAGCTGAATATAAGCATGAGAAAACATCAGAATTGAAGGACATTCTATAAATTAACTGGCCTACAAACATCACTGTTTTTTCTTTTCAAAAACATCAAGGTCATGAATGAAAAGCAGATGAGTGAACTCATCCTGATGAAAGACACTAAAGAGAGATGATGACTAAATGCAATGTGTGATCTTGAATCAGGTTTTTTCCCCCCATTAAATGATCTATAAAGAATAGTACTGTGAAAATTAGTAAAATTTGAATAAGGCTGGTAGTTAGATAAGAGTATTATATCAATTTTAATTCTTGATTTTGATTACACTGTGTTTATGTAAGAGAATATCTTTTTCTTAGGAAATGCACACTACAGCACTTATGAACAAAGGACTTCAGGTCTGCTATTTAATTTCGTATGTAGTTCAGAAAAAAATGTGAAGAAGGAGAGAGGTAAAGGTAGTAAAATGTTAACAGTGAGTAATCTTGGTAAAGGGTAAATGGAAATTCTTTGAAGTCTTAAAACTTTTATTCAAGTTTGAAATTATTTCAAAATGAAAAGTAAAAAAACCAAAAAAACCAAAAAATCCTTAAAACTAAAGCAAAAAGTCAATGCATATATCTTTAGTACTTATGCTTACAAATTACAGTATCTTTTTTTTTTTTTTTCTTTAGACATCTTTATTGAAGTATAATTGCCTTACAATAGTGTGTTAGCTTCTGCTTTATAACAAAGTGAATCAGTTATACATATACAATAGGTTCCCATTTCTCTTCCCTCTTGCATCTCCCTCCCTCCCACCCTCCCCATCCCACCCCTCTAGGTGGTCACAAAGCACCGAGCTGATCTCCCTGTGCTATGCGGCTGCTTCCCACTAGCTATCTATTTTACATTTGGTAGTGTACATATGTCCATGACACTCTCTTACCCTGTCCCATCTCACCCCACCCCCTCCCCATGTCCTCAAGTCCATTCTCTAGTAGGTCTGTGTCTTTATTCCCGTCTTGCCACTAGGTTCTTCATGGCTTTTTTTTTTCCCTTAGATTCCGTATATATGTGTTAGCATACTGTATTTGTTTTTCTCTTTCTGACTTACTTCACTCTGTATGACAGACTCTAACTCCAATCCACCTCATTACAAATACCTCCATTTCATTTCTTTTTATGGCTGAGTAATATTCCATTGTATATATGTGCCACATCTTCTTTATCCATTCATCTGTCCATGGACATTTAGGTTGCTTCCATGTCCTGGCTATTGTAAATAGAGCTGCAATGAACATTGTGGTACATGACACTTTTTGACCTGTGGTTTTCTCAGGGTATATACCCAGTAGTGGGATTGCTGGGTCGTATGGTAGTTCTATTTGTAGTTTTTTAAGGAACCTCCATACTGTTCTCCATAGTGGCTGTATCAATTTACATTCCCACCAACAGTGCAAGAGTGTTCCCTTTCCTCCACACCCTCTCCAGCATTTATTGTTTCTAGATTTTTTGATGATGGCCATTCTGACCGGTGTGAGATGATATCTCATTGTAGTTTTGATTTGCATTTCTCTAATGATTAATGATGTTGAGCATTCTTTCATGTGTCTGTAGGCCATCTGTATATCTTCTTTGGAGAAATGTCTATTTAGGTCTTCTGCCCATTTTTGGATTGGGTTGTTCGTTTTTTTGTTATTGAGCTGCATGAGCTGCTTGTAAATCTTGGAGATTAATCCTTTGTCAGTTGCTTCATTTGCAAATATTTTCTCCCATTCTGATGGTTGTCTTTTGGTCTTGTTTATGGTTTCCTTTGCTGTGCAAAAGCTTTTAAGTTTCATTAGGTCCCATTTGTTTATTTGTGTTCTTATTTCCATTTCTCTGGGAGCTGGGTCAAAAAGAATCTTGCTGTGGTGTATGTCATAGAGTGTTCTGCCTATGTTTTCCTCTAAGAGTTTGATAGTGTCTGGCCTTACACTTAGGTCTTTAATCCATTTGGAGTTTATTTTTGTGCATGGTGTCAGGGAGTGTTCTAATTTCATACTTTTACATGTAGCTGTCCAATTTTCCCAGCACCACTTATTGAAGAGGCTGTCTTTTCTCCACTGTATATGCTTGCCTCCTTTATCAAAGATAAGGTGACCATATGTGTGTGTGTTTATCTCTGGGCTTTCTATCCTGTTCCATTGATCTATATTTCTGTTTTTGTGCCAGTACCAAACTGTCTTGATTACTGAAGCTTTGTAGTATAGTCTGAAGTCAGGGAGCCTGATTCCCCCAGCTCCATTTTTCGTTCTCAAGATTGCTTTGGCTATTCGGGGTCTTTTGTGTTTCCATACAAATTGTGAAATTTTTTGTTCTAGTTCTGTGAAAAATGCCAGTGGTAGTTTGATAGGAATTGCATTGAATCTGTAGATTGCTTTGGGTAGTAGAGTCATTTTCACAACGTTGATTCTTCCAATGATTCTTCAATATACGCAAATCAATCAATGTGATACACCATATTAACAAATTGAAGGAGAAAAACCATATGATCATCTCAATAGATGCAGAGAAAGCTTTCGACAAAATTCAACACCCATTTATGATAAAAGCCCTGCAGAAAGTAGGCATAGAGGGAACTTTCCTCAACATAATAAAGGCCATATATGACAAACCCACAGCCAACATTGTCCTCAATGGTGAAAAACTGAAACCATTTCCACTAAGATCAGGAACAAGACAAGGTTGCCCACTCTCACCACTATTATTCAACATAGTTTTGGAAGTGTTAGCCACAGCAATCAGAGAAGACAAAGAAATAAAAGGAATCCAAATCGGAAAAGAAGAAGTAAAGCTGTCACTATTTGCAGATGACATGATACTATACATAGAGAATCCTAAAGATGCTACCAGAAAACTCCTAGAGCTAATCAATGAATTTGGTAAAGTAGCAGGATACAAAATTAATGCACAGAAATCGCTTGCATTTCTATACACTAATGACGAAAAATCTGAAAGTGAAATTAAGAAAACACTCCCGTTTACCATTGCAACAAAAAGAATAAGATATCTAGGAATAAACCTACAGTATCTTTTAACCATTTTAATTACAATAGCCTTAAATAATTAGAAAATACCATATCAGTAATATATATATAATTATATATATACACATATATACATATTTAGAAGCTTAGAATGTGAAAATGAATAAGATAGCAATAGATGATATAGATAGCAGTATCTATATTATGTATCTACTGATAAATTATCATTTGAACAACCTCTGTGTTTCTCCCTTCTCCTGCCTTTTTTGATTATTGATCAGTTTCCAGTGGTTGTTAGAAAAAGTAAAAAATAATTTGCTCATGTGCTACCCAGTGCAAAAAGAGAACTCTGAACTTTATACTTTCAAATGAGAGAGAGAAGATTGGTGTGTGTGTGTGTTATTTTGGGCCAATATTTTAACTTCAGCTTGTTTTCCTTTTATTGTTCAAATTATTCTTTACTGTTATTACTGTTATATATAGTCCATTTTTGTATTTACTGACGTTTATGATATTTTTTGCTCACTATTTCTTCTCCAATTTCAGTTCTTCTTTTAGAGTTTAATAATTTTGTTTTTCTTGAAATATATATTTAGTAATTCCTTTAGTAAGAATCTGCTGTTGCTGAACTCTGTTTTGTTTGTCTGAAAAATGTTAATTTTGCTATCCTTCATTACTGGTTAAGCAGTTACAGAATTTGTGGTTAACAGTAATTTTCTCTCAACACCTTGAAGATATATTTTCTCATCATTTTGAAGATACTATTTTTATCTTTCTATATTTTACTTAGTGTAATTATGGATTTTCTGTAGATCTACTATCTTTGTCTCTGTTTCCTTTTATGATACTTCTTTGTCTTTGGTGGTCTGCATTTTCAGTATGATAGATATAGCTACGTATAGACTTCTTGTTGTTCATTTTACTTTAGATTTGTGATTCATAGCAGAGGTTTTACAAGTTTCACTAAAGGATAAAAATTTCTCAGGGAATATCTCTTCAAAATATTCTCCATTTACTGTATTCTCTCTTTCAGGAACTCCAACTACTGGTACTCTTTCTCATTCTGTCCACCATTGTCTCCTACATTTTCTTTCAAGATTTCAGTCTCTATCTCGGTATCTCTGTGCTTCATTCTAGGCAATTTCTTCACCTATATATAAACCAGATAATCAAAGTGTGGTCTGTGGACCAATGCTGGTTTATGGTTTGTTTGTCCATGAGATAAATAGAGAAAACAAGAGTTAGCAATTGGAAAGTTTTATAGCCACTTGACATTGTTGTGACATTATTGTTGTTATTACTTTAAATAAGTATATCAGCCTGAAATAGTGTGCAATTTAAAAAGTGCTGCTTTACTACAGTCTGAAGTGCACAGCTGCTTATACACATACACATATTTGTATGTGTGTTTATTTCCTGAACTGTCATTGGGATTATCTTCTTCAGAAAAAAAGGTTTAGGTATTAAAACTTCTTTGTATCTTCTCTATTTATAACTCTTCTCTGTCACTTCATTTTGCTTATTTTTCTCATCTCTCTCGTCCTCTTTTTAATAGTGTCTGATCTGCTTTATGTTGTTTCCAACGTATTTGTTTCTATAAGAGTTGTGAGTTTTCCCTCCAATCTTATTTCTGACCTCAGCATGTTTTTTTTTTTTTCTTGCTGTGGTCTTTATCACTTATTTCCATAACTATTACGCATCTGTTGAGCTATTTTTAAGGAGGTAATTATTTCAGTACTTCTAATTCAGTTGCTCTCTTTGATTTTTTGTTTCCTCTATGGCAATTTCTTTTTACTATGATTTTCTTTTATCCATTTTTCTTATTCTTTACTCCAAACATTAAAATAAAATTGTGATGTGCTTATATAGTTCTAGGGCTGGTTCTTTTTCACTTATTACTCATCTTTGAATGAGATGAATTCTTTCTGCAGTACCTATTTGCAAGAGGTTCATGCTAGGAAAGAGCCATCATTATGTTTTAGGCTGGCCACCAGAAGTCTTCCTGGTTCATAACAAAAGTTCTTATAATACATTGTATATGTAAGTGGGATTTTTGGCCTTCACTTCTCTCTGGTCATCAAGATTTGGAAGCTGCGGGATCTGACAGACATGGCACAGATCGAATCCCTGCTGTTAAACTCCAGATATTACTGGTTTTGCCTTTTGGTTGTTCCATATATTTGAAGACGTGATCTCTGACACCATTCTCTGAGAGTGCAGCCTGAGATGTCCTCTCATAATCGTCTTGCGTGCTTGCTTGACTTTAGGGCATTTGGAAGATCTTTGATATATTCTGTTTTTGAGGTTGACTTACCTCGTTTCATTAAGAATTGTTTCCATTTGTGTTTCTTGTTAAACTTGTTTTGGGATGATGTCTGAAAGGAAATCACCACCATTTTATAGGTAGAAATCTCATAGTTTATTTTCTTTTAAATGTGATTTTTATGATAACCTCAGAAAAATAACTAGAAAAGGATTCATTTTGTAAAAATTTAGAGTACATCACATTTGTTAAGATTTCAGTTGTATAATACAACATACCTATTGCTTTTTTTTTTTTTTTAACTCCCTCTAGGTAGAAGTGATATCTCTATTACATTTTTATGGATGCTTCATTTCCTAGTAAGCTAGAAAAGTGTGCCTTCTACATTAACACAAGAACTGGATTTGCCAGCAAAATCATACCTAAGA
The DNA here is from genome assembly GCF_009873245.2 of Balaenoptera musculus. NCBI lineage: Eukaryota > Metazoa > Chordata > Mammalia > Artiodactyla > Balaenopteridae > Balaenoptera > Balaenoptera musculus. Next base: position 78,754,743 of record NC_045786.1, read on the forward strand.
GGCAAACAATTTGATTGGCTTGAATATCTCACCACTATTGTTAGCTCATTGTTTTGAGTAACAAAGTTCTGTAAGTTTTCCCTTAGATTTATATATTTCCTACGTATATCACAAGTCTGCTTGTGCTTGAAGCATTATGGTAATTAGGGCCTGTGAAGATTACAAAGAAAGAAAACTGGTTGTCACCTAGTTCGGCAACTGGCATAATTATGGCAAAGACCTCTGAGGTTTGTCAGATTAGGAAAGTATGTTGTGGGGTGTATAAGGATTCTCTAGGGGGCATGTGACACCTTCCCATGATACAAGATTCTAGTACCATAAAGTTGGATGATAGGGCATTTGACCCTTATATGAATACTGGGGGATCACAAAAAGTCTAGATTCAGATTCCCATGTATTTATTGAGTGTTTATTACATACTTGAGGTTTTCACATCGATAACCTTATTTAACAAATATAGTAACACTTAAGGTAAATGCTGTTACTCTCACTTTATGAATGAAAAAAATGAAAGGCAAGGAAGTCATATGGTTTTCACAATTACACAGGCCAGTTCTTGGAAAAGCTGGGATTGGACTTAAATTTTTAAACTTCTACACCAGGGTTCCTTCCACTCTCTCATTCTGCTTCTAGGTGTATGGTTTCCTGCTATACAGTAATTCTTTTTCCTTTCTTTTTTTTATTGAATAAATTTGATATGTAACATTGTGTAAGTTTAAGGTATATAGCATGTTACTTTGATACATTTATATATTGTAATATGATTGCTGATGTATCAGTATTTATCATTTTACATAATTATAATACAATATTGTCCATATTCATTGTACCATGCATTAGATCTCTGTGGCTTATTTACTACTAATTACAAGTTTGTACCCTTGAACACCATCTCTCTTACCCCTTCTCACCCCCAATAACCACCATTTTACTTTGTTTTTGTCAAATATTAGTCAACAATATATGCTGGAGTTTAATTATGGGCTCTTAATTGTGTACCATTTGTCTATTTTTGTGCCAGTACCATACTATATTGATTTGTATGGCTTTTTAACATAGTTTGAAATCTGGAAGTGTGATACCTCTGGCTTTGTTCTTTTTTCTCAGTATTGCTTTGGCTATTTGGTGTCTGCTGTGGTTTCACACAAAATTTAGAATTGTTTCTTTTATTTCTGTGAAGAATGCCTTTGGTATTTTGATGGCGATTGCATTAAATCTATAGATGGCTCTGGGTAGTACAGCCATTTTAACAATATTAATTCTTCTGATTCATGAAAATGGTACATCCTTCCATTTGTCTGTGTCTTTTTCCATTGCTGTCAGCAAAGTTCTGTAGTTTTTATTGTACAGATCTTTCACTTTCTTGGTTAAATTTATTCCTAAGTATTTTACTGTTTTTGATACTATTGTGAATGGGATGGTTTTTCTTATTTTTCAGATGCCTTATTATTAGTGTAAAGGAGTGCAATTAATTTCTGTTTGTTTATTTTGTATCCTGCCACTTTCCTGAAATCTTTATTAATTCCAACAGTTTTTTGACTTTGGGATTGTTTGGGACTTATGTATATAAGATTATATCATTAGCAAATGTTGACAGTTTTACTTCTTTCCCTTTAATTTGGATGTGTTTAACTCTTTCATCTTGCCTAATTGCTCTAGGTAAGACTTCCTGTACTATATTGAATAGGAGTGGTGAGAGTGGATATTCTCAGTGTTCCTGATCTTTAGGGAAACACTTTCTATTTCTCTCCATTGAGTATTATGTTAGCTGTGGGTTTGTCATATATGGCCTTTATTATGTTGAGGTATGTTCCTTCTATACCCAGTTTGTTAAGGGCTTTTATCATGAAACGATGTTGTACTTTGTCAAGTGCTTTTTCTGTATCTGTTGAAATGATCATGTGATTGTTATCTTTTATTGATTTGATGAATTACATTTATTGATTTGCATATGTTGAACCATCCTTGCATCCCAGAGATAAATCCAACATGCTGTATAATCCTTTTAATGCATTCTTTTTTTTTTTTTTAAATTAATTTATTTATTTTTGGCTGTGTTGGGTCTCCGTTTCTGTGCGAAGGCTTTCTCCAGTTGCGGCAAGTGGGGGCCACTCTTCATCACAGTGCGCGGGCCTCTCACTGTTGTGGACTCTCCCGTTGCAGAGCACAGGCTCCAGATGCGCAGGCTCAGTAGTTGTGGCTCATGGGCTTAGTTGCTCCGCGGCATGTGGGATCTTCCCTGACCAGGGCTCGAACCCGTGTCGCCTGCATTGGCAGGCAGATTCTTAACCACTGCGCCACCAGGGAAGCCCCTTTTAATGCATTCTTGAACTTTCTTTGCTAATATTTTATGGAGAATATTTGCATTTATATTTATCAGGGATATTGGTCTATAGTTTTCCTTTCTTTTGGTATCCTTATCTGATTTGGGTACCAAAGTGATGCTAACTTCGTCAAATGAGTTTAGAAGTATTCCCTCCTCTTTGGTATTTTGGAAGACTTTGAGGAGGATTAATGTTCATTCTTCTTTAAATGTTTGGTTGAATTCTTCAGTGAAGCTGCCTGGTCCCAGAGTTTCCTTTGTTGGGAGTTTTTTGATTACTGATTCAATCTCTCTACTTGTTATTGTCTGTTTAGATTTTCTATTTCTTGCTGACTCAGTCTTGGTAGGTTGTATATTTCTAGAAATGTATCCATTTCTTCTAGGCTATGTAATTTGTTGGCATATAATTGTTCATGTTACTCTCATAATTCTATGTATTTTTGTAGTATCAGTTGTAGTCTCTTTCATTTCTAATTTTATTTAATATTTGAGTCTTCCCTCTTTTTTTCTTAACTAGCTAAAGGTTTGTCAGTTTTTTCTTTTTGAAGAACTGTTTCTTAGTTTTGTTGATCCTTTCTATTGTTTTTCTGGTCTCGACTTCATTTATTTCCACTCTGATTCTTACTGTTTAACTTCCTTCTGCCAACTTTGGGCTTAACTGTTCCTCGTTTTCTAGCTTCTTGAGGTGTAAAGTTAGCTTGTTTATTTGAGATGTTTCTAATTTCTTAACATATGCATCTTATTGTTATAAATTTTCCTCTCAGAACTGCTTTTGCTGCATCCCACAGTATTGATATGTTGTGTTTTCATTTTCATCTCTTTTGAGATACTTTTTAATTTCCCTTTTGATTTATTCTTTGAGACAATGGCTGTTTAGAAGTGTGTTGCTTAGTTTCCAAATATTTATGTATATTCTCACTTTCCTCTTGTTGCTGATTTCTAATTTCATACCATTGGGGTCAGAGAAGATAGTTGCTATTATTTCAAACTTCTTCAATTTGCTATGATTTGTTTTGTGGCTTATCATGCTATCTATCCTGAAGAATGTTCCATGTGCACTTGAAGAATGTGTATTCTGTGACTGTTAGATGAAATATTTTTTTAAGTTTATTTTATTTATTTTTATTTTTGGCTGTGCTGGGTCTTTGTTGCTGCGTGTGGGCTTTCTCTAGTTGCAGCGAGTGGGGGCTACTCTTCGTTGCGGTGTGCGGGCTTCTCATTGCAGTGGCTTCTCTTGTTTCAGAGCACAGACTCTAGGCATGCAGGCTTCAGTAGTTGTGGTGTGTGGACTCAGTAGTTGTGGCTCGTGGGCTCTAAAGTGCAGGCTCAGTAGTTGTGTCATGCAGACTTAGTTGCTACACGGCATGTGGGTCTTCCCAGACCAGGGCTCGAACCTGTGTCCCCTGCATTGACAGGCGGACTCTTAACCACTGCTACACCAGGGCAGCCTTAGATGAAATATTTTGTATATGTCTATTAAGTTTGTTTTACAGTGTGGTTTGATTCAAACATTTTCTTGTTAATTTTCTGTAATGATGAGTTTTCAATTGCTGATAGTGGGGTTTTGAATTTCCCTACAATTATTATATTGTTGTCTATTTCTCCCTTATGATCTGTTATTAATTACTTAATATATTTCAGTGCTCAGGTGTTAAGAGCATATATGTTTACAATTGTTATGTCTTCTTAATATATTTACCCCTTAATGTAATTGCCTTGTATGTCTCTAGTTATTCTTCTTGGCTTGATGCCTTTGTCTGATACAAGTATGGCTATACCTGTAGCCTTTTCACTTCCATTTACTTGGAATATCATCTTTCATACTTTCACTTGGAGCCTATGTGTGTCTTCAGAGCTTAAATGAATTTTCTGTAGGCAGCACATTATTGGGTCTTGTTTATTTATCCATCCAGCCACTCTTCGCCTTTTGCTGCAGTCAGTCCATTTACATTTTTGGTGATTATTGATATGTAAGGATTTACTACTGCCATTTTATCTTTTGCCTACTGGTTATTTTTTGTTTCCTTTTTCCCTCCCACCCAGTTGTCTATCTTTGTAAGTTTGTGGTTTTCCATGGTGATTTGCTTAGGCTCCCCCTTTTTTATGTTTTGTGTTTCTGCTCTAGATTTTTGCTTCCATCAGTTTTATGTAAAATTTTTCAGATAAAATATTCCTTTTTCTGCTAATAGAAAATTATCTTCATTTGCCTATAAAGCTTCAATCCTTTTACTCTTCTCCTTTTATATATTGATGTCACAAATTATTTTATGTTGTGATTTTTCTTGTTATAGTAGCTATAGTTATTTTTAATGCTCTTTTTAAAAAACTTTTATGCCATAGTTAAGAGTTTAATATACTGTTTTAAAAAACAGTCATAGTATTCTGTTTTCCATCTCAGAGTTTTGTGTACTTTAATCTGTTTCAGCTTAAAGAACTTCTTTCAACACTTTTTGTAAGGCAGGTCTAGTGATGGTGAGCTCCCTCAGCTCTTGTCTTTCTGGGAAAGGCTTTATTTCTCCTGCATTTCTTTTTTTTTTTTAATTTTTATTAGAGTATAGTCGATTTACAATATTGTGTTAGTTTCAGGTGTACAGCAAAGTGAATCTGTTATACATATACATATATACACTCTTTTCCCATACAGGCCATTACAGAGTATTGAGTAGAGTTCCCTGTGCTATACAGTAGGTCCTTATTTGTTATCTATTTTACATATAGTAGTGTGTATATGTCAATCCCAATCTTCCAATTTATCCCTCCCCCTACTTACCCCTTGGTAACCATAAGTTTATTTTCTACATCTGTAACTCTATTTCTGTTTTGTAGATAAGTTCATTTGTACTTTTTTTTTTGTAGATTCCACATATAAGCGATATCATATGATATTTGTCTTTCTCTGTCTGACTTACTTCACTCAGTATGACAGTCTCTAGGTCCATCCATGTTGCTGCAAATGGCATTATTTCATTCTATTTTATGGCTGAGTAATATTCCATTGTATATATGTACCACATCTTCTTTATCCATTCCTCTGTCGATGGACATTTAGGTTGCTTCCATGTCTTGGCTATTGTAAATAGTGCTGCAGTGAACATTAGGGTGCATATATCTTTTCGAATTATGGTTTTCTCTGGATATATGCCCAGGAGTGGGATTGCTGGATCATATGGTAGCTCTATTTTCAGTTTTTTAAGGAACCTCCATACTGTTGTCTGTAGTGGCTCTACCAGTTTGCATTCCCACCAAGAGTGTATGAGGGGTCCCTTTTCTCCACACCCTCTCCAGCATTTATATTTGTAGATTTTTTTGATGATGGCCATTCTGACTGGTGTGAGGTGATACCTCATTGTAGTTTTGATTTGCATTTCTCTAATAGTTAGTGATGTTGAGCATCTTTTCATGTGCTTTTTAACCATCTGTATGTCTTCTTTGGAGAAATGTCTATTTAGATCTTCTGCCTATTTTTTTGATTGGGTTGTTTGTTTTTCTGATATTGAACTGCATGAGCTGTTTGTGTATTTTGGAGATTAATCTCTTGTTGGTTGCTTCATTTGCAAACATTTTCTCCCATTCTGAGGGCTGTCGTTTTGTCTTGTTTATGGTTTCCCTTGCTGTGAAAAAGCTTTGAAGTTTCATTAGGTCCCATTTGTTTATTTTTGTTTTTATTTTCATTACTCTAGCATGTGGATTGAAGAAGATCTTGCTGTGATTTATGTCAGAGAGTGTTTGGTCTAGGTTTTCCTCTAAGAGTTTTATAGTGTCCGGCCTTACATTTAGGTCTTTAATCCATTTTGAGTTTATTTTTGTATATGGTGTTAGGGTGTGTTCTGATTTCATTCTTTTACATGTAGCTGTCTAGTTTTCCCAGTACCACGTATCAAAGAGACTGTCTTTTCTCCATTGTATATTTTTGCCTCCTTTGTCATAGATTAGTTGACCATAGGTAAGTGGGTTTATCTCTGGACTTTCTATCCTGTTCCATTGATCTATATTTCTGGTTTTGTGCCAGAACCATATTGTTTTGATGACTGTAGCTTTGTAGTATAGTCTGAAGTCAGGGAGCCTGATTCCTCCAGCTCCGTTTTTCTTTCTCAAGATTGCTTTGGCTTCCAGGGTCTTCTGTGTTTCCATACAAATTGTAAACTTTTTCTTTCTAATTCTGTGGAAAATGCCACTGGTAATTAGATAGGGATTGTATTGAATTTATAGATTGCTTTGGGTAGTGTAGTCCTTTTCACAATATTGATTCCTCTCATCCAAGAATATGGTATATCTATCTTTTTTTGTCATCTTTTATTTCGTTCATCACTATCTTATAGTTTTCTGAGTACAGGTGTTTCACCTCCTTAGGTAGGTTTATTCCTAGCTATTTTATTATTTTTGATGGGATGGTAAATGAGATTGTTTCCTTGATTTCTCTTTCTGGTCTTTTGTTGTTAGTGATAAGAATGCAAAAGATTTCTGTGTATTAACTTTGTATCCTGCAACTTTTCCCAAATTCCTTGATGAGCTCTAGTCGTTTTCTGGTAGCATCTTTAGGGTGTTCTGTGTATAGTATCATGTCATCTGCAAACAGTGATAGTTTTACTTCTTCTTTTCCAATTTTGATTCCTTTCATTTCTTTTTCTTCTCTGATAGCCGTGGCTAGGGCTTCCAAAACTATGTTGAATAGTAGTGGTGAGAGTGGTGATCCTTGTCTTCTTCCTGATCTTAGAGGAAATGCTTTCGGTTTTTCACCATTGAGAATGATGTTGGCTGTGGGTTTGTCATATGTGGCCTTTATTAGGTTGAGGTAGGTTCCCTCTATGCCTACTTTCTGGAGAATTTTTATCATAAACTGGTGTTGAATTTTCTTAAAAGCTTTTTCTGCATCTATTGAGATGATCATATGACCTTTATTCTTCAATTTGTTGATGTATCACACTGATTGGTTTGTGGATATTGAAATAATCCTTGCATCCCTGGGATAAATCTCACTTGATCATGGTGTATGATCCTTTTAATGTGTTGTTTGAATCAGTTGGATTTCTGAAGGATGACTTTCCTGGATAGAGTATCTTTGGCTGGCATTTGTTACCTTTCAATATTTTGAATATGTTAATCCATTCTCTCCTGGCTTATAGGGTTTCTGCTGAGAAATCTGCTGATAGTTGAATGTGGGCATACCTTTGTAGGTTACTGGTTTTTTTCCCTCACTGCCTTTAAAATTCTTTCTTTATTGTTGACTTCTGACAGTTTTAGTATGCATTTTGGAGAAGAGATAGAAAGATACTTCTTTTTGCATTGAGATATAAGGTGTTCTATTAGCTTTGTGAACATGTGTATCCAGTTCCTTCCCCAGATTTGGTAAGTTCTCTGTTATTATTTCTTTGAATACGCTCTCTTCTCCATTCTCCCTCTCTTCTCCTTCTGGAATACCCATTATTCTTATGTTGGCACTTATAATGGAGACAGATAGTTCTTATAGGGTTTCTTCACTTAAAAAAATCTTAGTTCTCTCTCTTCTTCTACCTGAATCATTTCTATATGTCTATCCTTGAGTTCACTAATTCTCTCTTCCATATAATCTGCTCTATTTCCAGTGCATTCTAATTCATTGGAAAGTTCTTCAGTTCCAGAACTTCTGTTAGGCTTTTTTTAGAATTTCATTCTCTTTGGTAAAATACTCATTCTGTTAATTTTATTCCTGAGATCACTGTATTGCCTTCCTGAGTTTTCTTGTAGCTTGTAGCTTCTTGAATTTCTTCATAACAGCTATTTTAAGTTCTTAATCAGTTAGACCACAGTATTCCATGTCTTTGGGTTTGGGAAAATTGTCATTTTCTTTTGGTGATACTGTATTACCATGATTTTTCATGTTTGATAAGTGTATCTGCCACCACATTTGAAGTCTGCTGTATGATTCTTACACCAAATGTGCTCTTGACTTAGTTCAGTTTCCATTAGTTTTACATTAAACTTTAACTTTTTGACTCCCAGCTTTTGTCTGATCCCCAGCGATGGCAGAGACCTCAACAATGTGCTGAAGTTAACTGACTGAACCTCTCCCAAAAAGGTTATAGAGGGTTGGGAAATGAGACTTTTTCCCTATTAAAACTTGATGTGCCTGGGGCTGCCTAGATTATTATTCTTTTCTTCAGTCCCTTAATATCTTTTAAAAATTGTGTGTATGAACAGATAAACCTTTGAGGCACTGAGGACATTTTTTAGAAATAAAAAAAATATGAGGCTATCACATTTTGAACATACAGGTACCACACAGTACCAAGAGAATGGCAACTCAGGAGAGGGGAAGATGGGATAATTGTATGATTCTCAATAATAAAACCCAGGGAAGAAGACCCTGTTGAAGAAAACAAAAGCACAAGTGATAGAGCTTTTGGCCTTTTATATCCTCTAGTTCTAGAGTTCCAGAGGTTACTTTTAATTTTAATTGCCCTTATGTAATGAAGATAGTCTTTCATTACTTTCTCCCTGTTTATTAGCCTATGTGACTTTTGACATAAAAGTTTGGAAGGACAATGTAGGGATGTTAAATGTATAGTGACAGGACCCTGTTTTTCCTCCTTCAGGCTCCTCCAGAGTGGTCACTGCCTCACCATGTTTACGTAAAATGAATCATCAGCATTTAGGGAGTATGTTTGATGGTGTAGGAGGTATTTGTTGGCATAGAGAAGAAAACCACATTGCTTGGGCAATTATATTGCACTACACCCTCTTCATTCCACATGTATCTATCTGGGCAGAAGAAACCAAATTCTTCTCCCACTTCGCTTTGAGTAAGCTTTCTAGAAGCTTGAAGGTCTCTCAACATTTTAAAATTGTTTGAGATCTGAGAGTTACCAACAAGGAAACATATTTATAAACATAAGGCCATGGCCTTCATGTAACCTTTCTATGGCAAAGGAAAAATTATGGGAGAAAACAGAGGGGACTTAAGGAATTGACCTGACTACAACAAAATTTTCTGGGCTGTATGGATGGTACTTGATAGATTCAAGTTTTGTTTTTAACCAGACACCCTACCCATTTTGTTCTTTGCTTTCTCTCTCACACAGAAAGCCTTTAACCTGGGATTTTAGGGTAGTCTTTTTATGAGACCAAAGTCACCTATAATTTTTTAATTGAATTTTGAGTTATTTATTTACTTGCCCACATCACCAATCGTGGCTTATTGTGGGTGAACTGTCATGATTATGAGTGGCTACATTTTTTTAAACTTAATTAATTAATTTTCTTTATTTTTTTGGCTGCATCGGGTCTTAGTTGTGGCACTCAGGGTCTTCGTTGAGGCATCCCTCCCTTCGTTGAGGGATCTTTCGTTGCAGCGGGTGGGCTTCTATCTAGTTGTGGTGCATGGGTTTTCTCTCTTTAGTTGTGGCGCATGGGCTCCAGGACGCATGGGCTCTATATTTGTGGTGCGTGGGCTCCAGGGCATGTGGGCTCTGTAGTGTGTGGCACGTGGGCTATCTTTGAGGCACTCAAGCTCAGTTGTTGTGGCACACGGGCTTAGTTGCCCTGCAGTGTGTGAGATCTTAGTTCCCTGACCAGGGATCAAACCCGTGTCCTCTGCATTGGAAGGTGGATTCTTTACCACTGGACCACCAGGGAAGTCCTGAGTGGCTACATCTTTTTAGGAGCACATAGCTCTATTAAGTGACTGTGGCATCCTCAAGAGAACTTCAATCTCTGGTCATAGTGTTAAGAGGTCCTTGTTTCACAGCTCCACAAGCCCACTTGGAAATGGCCTTCATCTATAATGTTTAATTGAGGCCTATATAAGGCTGCTGGTAAAAATATTAAATTCTCATGCCAGATGTTGACAAGGTGAAGGTGACAAAGCATCCATTTCCTGGCACCCTCAAGTCCTTCAGACTGCTGGAATCACTCTTCCGTGAAATATATGAGTAGAGTGGACTGAGCCCCTATTCCACATGTTGTAGGAAATCCAGCTTCTTCCCCAAGATCTAGAAGAAGCTTCAGGAGTTTTGTTTCTCCTGGCCATCTTTTGCTCTGGTCTTCTCCATCCAGGCATTCCCTGACCTCTATATGTTTCTTTCTTCTGTGACTGCTGTCCTGTTTCTGTGCTGTCTTGGTCATATTGAGCATTGGTTCTATTGCTTCATTTCCTTATAGTACCACCTACTGTAAGGCTGTCACGTGCAACTAACGTTTAATGAAACTTTGGGAATGCACCACACTGATTAATGCATAATCAGATAATAAGCTTGTTGTCTGGTTAACAAACAACAAGTTTGTATATCATAATTAATAAGGCTAAGGGAATTCTTAACATGTTTCCTGGAATGTATACATTAATTTTATTTTAATATATACTTAAGAGTAAAATTGCTCTTCATCCAATTTAGTCTTCTCAATATCTCTCTGAATTGGGTAAGAAATAAGGGAGATATTATTAAAATGCAGATTCTGTCTTAGTAGGTCTGAGGTAGGCCTAAGGTTCTGCATTTGTATAGAGACCACAGGTGATGATGATGCTGCCTGACAATGGACTATGCTTTGAGTTGGAATTATTAGCACAATATTATTTACATAAATTAAAAAACACACAACAGTGATACCCATTTTTTGTAATCCATATGTCATGGTTCACTTTGTGTCACCTTGGCTATGGTAGTCAGTTTGGTCATATACTAGTCTAGATGTTTCTGTGAAGGTATTTGTGAAAGTGATTAACACTTAAAATCAGTTATCTGGAGGTAAATCAGATTATCCTCCATAATGTGGGTGGGCCTCATCCAATCAGTTGAAGGCCTTAAGAGCAAAGACAGATTTCCTGAAGAAGAAGAAATTCTTCTTCAGGTTTGAAACATAGAAACCGTGCCTGAGCTTTTAGTCTGTAGGTTTTGGGCTCCAGATTATAACATCAACTGTTACCTGAGTTTCCAGCCTGCTGACTTGCCTACTGATTGCAGCCTTGCCAGCTTCCACAATTGCATGAGCAAGTTCTCTAAAATCTCAGCCTACCCCCCACTGAGCTCGTGCTCTTGCCCTTGCTCATTCTCCCTCCCTCTCTCTCTGTCTCTCTCTGTCTCTCGCCACACACACACACACACACACACACACGGTCTCCTCCTATTAGTTCTGTTTTTCTGAGGAATCTTGACTAATACAACATACAAAGAACATTAAAACAGAATGTAAAGGTTACCTGGGAGGTGAGAGATGGGAAATGGGAATGTGGTGAGAGAATGCAGATTAATAGGAACTTTGCATGGATCAGTGATGAAAATATGCCATAAACTGGGAATCATTAACACAACTTCTAAACCTTGAGGTTTAACAAAAGAGAGAATTAATAGTGAACATGCCGTTAGAAGCAAAAGGGGGTTGAACCTAAAGCATAGGCAGAAGATTGGTTTTAGGTAAAAGGGGCTGCTCGTCTACTCTAACAGGAGAAAGAACAGGATGGATGATGCCCCACTTTGCTCCTGTGGCTCCCATTTTCATAGCTTCTACAGGATGGAAGTAGAATTGGAAGCCCATTATTGTCTGGAGACCTGAACAACATAAAGAGAGGGAAGAAAGCCATTATTGGCAGCTGTGCAGTTCTAGATGGCATTGAAAGCCGGACATAGCTAACAGAAGGAAAGGAGGCTGGATGCAGAAGGTGACTGATGTTTTATGAGCTGAGATGCAACACTGGTGAAGAAAATACAAAGTGATGCTAGAGGAAAGTCTACACACCAAGTATTGAGGGAGTGGGGCTCAGGAAGAACCCTTATTTAGACAAATGATGTTTGTGTGGTGGTCTGAAAACCCAAACCAATTACCCCTCTTACTGGGACAAAGGACACATATGGTCAAGTATTTTTATTCAAAGGTGAGAGGTCTAAGGGAAAATGTCAGCTTTCCCATAATTGAGCTAGACAGTTTTATCCACACTTTACAGATGAAAAGATTTCTTAGCTTTATGGAGTCAGTGACAAAACTAGTATCTGACATTTAGTCCATTGCTCTAAGAGTGTGAGCTCTGAAATTAAGCAGACCTGGGTTCAAATCAAACCCTTGGATTTGACACTTACTAGGGATGGTCTTGAACAATCTTTCTATGCTTTAGCCTTTTTATCTACAGCAAGGGTATGGAAATAGTTACATCCTTATAAAATTGTTTTTTGAGAACAAAATGAATTCACCCTTGCAAAGTGCCTTGCTTTGCTTAAGACAGGTGCTTACCACACAGTGACTGTTTAATGCCTGCTATTTCTTAATATTAGCTATTAGACACAGTGATCTCAATATCCAAAAACATGAATTGTTTTTTCCAAGTGTGACCCTTTGAGTTCTTGCCTCATCTAGTGACCAATGACAAACTTTTGTTTAGTGAGATGAGTGACCCATGATAACGGTTAAGAACAAAGCTCTTGTCTTTAATAGACTAAATTTTAGAATCGTTAAATACTTGACCTCTTAGAAAATAAAAAGGAAGATAAGATCTGTTTCATGTTTTTTTTTCCCCCCTAAGGGTTCAATTAAAAGTACTTCCATCAAGCAAAGCATTATTACATTATGAGTAATGCATTAGCCCTTTTCAGAGACAAAAAAGATGCAAGGGACCAAAAAGCACACTTTTTACCCCTCAGAATAGTTACTAGTTATGTTGAAGGAATATTTATTTTTGATCTCAGTTAATCTATATTTTTTCCTGTATTATGCCTGTGGATGTTTTTGTCTGAACCAGTATTTTAAAATTACTTCTCTATCAGTTGGGTAAATAGAAGGATGTCATCCCCTCCCTTATTTTCTACTAAGATTCTTGGTTTCCATTTAAGACAGTTTTCACCCATGTTATTATGGGTTGAATTGTGTCTCTCCCCAAATTGATTTGTTGAAGTCCAGCACGTATGTTACAAACTAAACTTGGGTCCACTTGCCTATGCACAGTGAAGCCAATCTACTGACACCGGGTTGTGGTGAAGGAAAGTGCAGCGTTTATTGTAAAGTGCCAGACGAGGAGTCAAGAGCATCTAATTCTCAAAAACCCGAACTCCCTGATGGGTTTCAGGAAAGCAGTTTTAAAGGCCAGGTCAGGGAGGGGAGTCACAGGGCATGTGATCAGCTTGTGCACAGTTCTCTGATTGGTTGATGGTGAGGTAACAGGGTGGTGTCATAGGGGTTAACATTATCCATCCTCAGGCTCCAGTAGCTCTGGAGGCTAAGGGGCTCATGGTCATCAAGTAGTTAACTTCTTCCAATTGGTGGAGGTTTTAGCATGTGTTAAAACAACATAGGAAATGTGCATCGGATACTGTTATCCGTTGAAGTACTGTGTACTTCAGAGAGAAGCTAAAGATTCTGTGATTGCCATGTGACTTTTTTGGAGGTGATGGATATCTTCATTACTTTGATTGTGGTGATGATACCACAGGTGTATGCATATGTTAAACTCATCAAATTGTATGCATTAAACGTGTGCAATTTTTATTGTATATCAATTATATTTTAAAACTGTTAAAATCAGTATAAATAGAGAATGAAAATAAAATGTCAGGGCAGAATTTACTTAAGTATTCTATAGGAATTACAATCAAGTTTTCAACAGCTCAGTAGTAAACATGAAGGACTGTGGGGCGTGTCTTAGCTATACTAAGGCTGTGGCTTATTCCCATCTGAATGCCTTTTCTTTTGGAAGGACGTTAAGCAGTGTCCATTGACATCTCATGAGATTCCTCAGCACTTCATGAAACCAGATATGGAGATGAGAATCATTCCGTGTGTGCATTTAAAAAAAAAAAAACAAAACAGTGTAAGAGTTTAAATGCATAATCAATCTCTAGAAAGATACGCGAACACCTGATAACAACAGCTCCTTAGGGGCTGATAACTGGGTGACTGGGGGCAGCGGAGAGAGGATAACTTTTCATTTGGGAAATTTACAGATATAGGACACAGGAGATAGGGTCTTTATACAGGTAATCAAGTTAAAATGACATCATTAGGGTAGACTCTCATCCAATATGACTGATGTTCTTATATCAAGGGGACATTTAGTGACAGATACAGACAGATCACCATGTAAAGATGAAGCCAGAGATAAGAGTGATACTTCTGCAAGCCAAGGAATGCCAAGGATTTCCAGCAAACCACCAGAAGCTAAGGGGCAAGCATGAAACAGGTTCTTCCTCAGAGCCTTCAGAAGGAACAAACTGTTAACACTTTGACCTTGGACTTCTAGCCTCCCAAACTGTGAAACAATAAATTTCTGTTGCTTCAGCTCCAGCCAGTATGTGTTGCTTTGTCACAGTAACCCTAGCAAGGCAATACAATCTGTATGCAGTGGTCTGGGAGAGGGCATTTTTAGCAGAAGGTCCAGACTTGTTATGTTCCAGCTCTGTCATAGACTAGCTGGGCGACCTTAAGCAACTTAACAACTTTGAAATTGTTTCCTTACATTGTTAGTGGCCTAACAAACAGTCATCTTCACTGTTGTAGCTTCTTTGCTAGCAGAAATTACACTAGAGTGTGAGAATCCTGATACTTGCTTTCTCAGACCCCATTATGATCTGAGGGGCACAAGGAAAAGTTGTCTGGGGATGGCTTGCTTTCTTCTTAAAATGAAAACAAGAAAGGAAACAGCTTTCTTCTTCCTTTCCTGTCAGGCATTATTTCTACATGTGATGCCTGAAACTGTGGCTCCCATCTTGTTACATGAGATTAACAGTCAACACACTGGAGGTGACAGGACAGAAAGATGGGAAACTATTGCTTCTCACTGATGTCACAGAAACTGAACCCAAGCTGGACTTGCCTCACCCCAGACTTCCTGGACTTGCCAAGCCCTGTTCTAAGTGCTTTGCAGGGATTAACCCTTTTTACATTTGCAGCAATCCTAGAGTGGAGATACCATTATTTTCCCATCTTAAACTGAGGAAGCTGAAGCATAAAGTGCTTGAAGTAAATTGTCCACAGTTGCCCACACACCTAACAATAGAGCAAGGATTTAAAAACCAGCATTCTGTCTCCAGAGCCTGCCCTATTAACCACCACACCAAAACTATGTAAACCACTCTCTTTTAAAAAAAGATTAATTTATTATTTATTTATTTATTTAATTTATTTTTGGCTGTGTTGGGTCTTAGTTGTGGCACGTGGAATCTTTTGTTGCAGTATGCGGGCTCTTCATTGTAGTGTGCAGACTTCTCTCTAGTTGGGGCTTGCGGGTTTTCTCTTCTCTAGTTGTGGTGCATGGGCTCCAGAGCACGTGGGCTCTGTAGTTTGTGGCACATGGGTTCTAGTTGAGGTGCACGAGGTCAGTAGTTGTGGCACGCAGGCTTAGTTGCCCCACGGCATGTGGGATCTTAGTTCCCTGGTCAGGGAACCTGTGTCCCTTGCATTAGAAGGCAGATCCTTTACCATTGGACCACCAGGGAAGTCCCTATAAACCACTCTTGTTGGGAATTCTTTTTTTTTTTTTTGATAGATCTTTATTGCTTCGCAGTACTGTGTTAGCTTCTGTTGTACAACAAAGTGAATCAGCCATATGCATACATATGTCCCCATATGCCCTCCCTCTTGAGCCTCCCTCCCATCCTCCCTAGCCCACCCCTCTAGGTCATCGCAAAGCATGGAGCTGATCTCCCTGTGCTATGCTGCTGCTTCCCACTAACTAACTGTTTTACATTCGGTAGTGTATATATGTCGATGCTACTCTCACTTTGCCCCAGCTTCCCCCACCCACCCCATGTCCTCAGGTCCATTCTCTACCTCTACATCTTTATTCCTGCCCTGCAACTAGGTTCATCAGTATATATATTTTTTTTTAGCTTCCATATGTATGCGTTAGCTGACGGTATTTGTTTTTCTCTTTCTGACTTACTTCACTCTGTATGACAGATTCTAGGTCCATCCAACTCACTACAAATAACTCAATTTCATTTCTTTTTCTGGCTGAGTAATATTCCATTGTATACATGTGCCACATCTTCTTTATCCATTCATCTGTCGATGGACATTTAGGTTGCTTGCATGTCCTGGCTATTCTAAATAGTGCTGCAATGAACATTGTGGTACATGACTCTTTTTGAATTATGGTTTTCTCAGGGTATATGCCCAGTAGTGGGATTGCTGTGTCATGTAGTAGTTCTATTTTTAGTTTTTTAAGGAACCTCCATACTGTTCTCCATAGTGGTTGTATCAATTTACATTCCCACCAACAATGCAGGAGGGTTCCCTTTTCACCACACCCTTTCCAGCATTTACTGTTTCTAGATTTTTTGATAATGGCCATTTTGACCAGCGTGAGGTGATACCTCATTGTAGTTTTGATTTGCATTTTTCTAATAATTAGTGATGTTGAGCATCTTTCATGTGCCCTTGGTCATCTGTATTTCTTCCTTGGTGAAATGTCTATTTAGGTCTTCTGCCCATTTTTTAACTGGATTGTTAGTTTTTTTGATTTTGAGCTCCATGAGCTGTTTGTATATTTTGGAGATTAATCCGTTGTCTGTTGTTTCATTTACAAATATTTTCTCCCATTCTGAGGGTTGTCTTTTTGTCTTGTTTATGGTTTCCTTTGCTGTGCAAAAGCTTTTAAGTTTAATTAAGTCTCATTTGTTTGTTTTTATTTCTGTTACTCTGGGAGGTGGGTCATAAAAGATCTTGCTGTGGTTTATGTCAAAGAGTGTTCTTCCTATGTTTTCCTCTAAGAGTTTTATAGGGTCTGGTTTTACATTTAAGTCTTTAATCCACTTGGAATTTATTTTTGTGTATGGTGTTAGGTAGTGTTGTAATTTCATTCTTTTACATGTAGCTGTCTAGTTTTCCCAGCACCAATTATTGAAGAGGCTATCTTTTCTCCATTGTATGTTCTTGCCTCTTTTGTCATATATTAGGTGCCCGTATGTGTGTGGGTTTATCTCTGGGCATTCTATCCTGTACCATTGATCTATATTTCTGTTTTTGTGCCAGTACCATACTGTCTTGATTACTGTAGCTTTGTGGTATAGTTTGAAGTTGGGGAGCCTAATTCCTCCAACTCCGTTTTTCTTTGTCAAGATTGCTTTGGCTCTTCAGGGTCTTTTGTGTTTCCATACGAATTGTAAAATTTTTGCTCTGTGATGAATGCCATTGGCAGTTTGATAGGGATTGCACTCAATCTTTAGATTGCTTTGGGTAGTATAGTCATTTTCACAATATTGATTCTTCCAATCCAAGAACATGGTATATTTTTCCATCTGATATTATTTCATCAGTGTTTTACAGTTTTCTGAGTACAAGTCTTTCACCTCCTTAGTCAGGTTTATTCCTAGGTATTTTATTCTTTCTGTTGCAATGGTAAATGGGAGCGTTTCCTTAATTTCTCTTTCAGATTTTTCGTCATTAGTGAATAGGAATGCAAGAGATTTCTGTGCATTAATTTTGGGTCCTGCAAACTTACCAAATTCATTGATGAGTTTTAGTAGTTTTCTGGTGGCATCTTTAGGATTCTCTATGTACAGTATCATGTCATTGGCAAACAGTGACAGTTTTACTTCTTCTTTTCCAATTTGTATTCCTTTTATTTCTTTTTCTTCTCTGATTGCATTGGCTAGGACTTCCAAAACTATATTGAATAAAATTGGCAAAAGTGGACATCCTTGTCTTGTTTCTGATCTTAATGGAACTGTTTTCAGTTTTTCACCATTGAGAAAGATGTTGGCTGTGGGTTTGTCATATATGGCCTTTATTATGTTGAGGTAGGTTCCCTCTGTGCCCATTTTCTGGAGAGTATTTATCATAAATGGGTGTTGAATTTTGTCAAAAGCTTTTTCTGCATCTATTGACATGATCATATGGTTTTTATTCCTTAAGTTTTTAATGTGGTGTATCACATTGATTGATTTGTGTATACTGAAGAATCCTTGCATCCCTGGGATAAATCCCACTTGATCACGGTGTATGATCCTTTTTTTTCTTAATTTATTTATTTTTGGCTGCGTTGGGTCTTCGTTGCTGCGTATGGGCTTTCTCTAGTTGTGGCAAGCAGGGGCTACTCTTTGTTGTGGTGCATGGGCTTCTCATTGTGGTGGCTTCTCTTGTTGTGGAGCATGGGCTCTAGGCATGTGGGCTCAGTAGTGTGGCTTGCGGGCTCTAGATTGCAGGCTCAGTAGTTGTGATGCATGGGCTAGTTGCTCTGCAGCATATGGGATCTTCCTTGACCAGGGCTTGAACCCGTGTCCTCTGCATTGACAGGCAGATTCTTAACCACTGAGCTACCAGGGGAGCTTGGTGTATGATCTTTTTAATGTGGTGCTGGATTCTGTTTGCTAGTATTTTGTTCAGGATTTTTATGTCTATGTTCATCAGAGATATTGGTCTCTAATTTTCCTTTTTTGTGATATTTTTTTCTGGTTTTGGTAACAGGGTGATGGTGGCTTCATAGAATGAATTTGGGAGTGTTTCTCCCTCTGCAATTTTTTGGAAGCGTTTGAGAAGGATGAGTGTTAGCTCTTCTCTAAATGTTTGATAGAATTAACCTGTGAAGCCATCTGGTCCTGGGCTTTTGTTTGTTGGAGGATTTTTAATTACGGTTTCAATTTCATTACTTGTGATAGGTCTGTATATATTTTCTAATTCTTCCTGGTTCAGTCTTGAAAAATTGTACCTTCTCAAGAATTTGTCCATTTCTTCAAGGTTGTCCATTTTATTGGCATATAGTTTTTTGTAGTAGTCTCTTATAATCCTTTGTATTTCTGCAGTATCAGCTGTGATTTTTCCTTTTTTAATTTCTAATGTTATTGATTTGCCTCCTCTCCCTTTTTTTCTTGATGAGTCTGCCTAGAGGTTTATCAATTTTGTTTATCTTCTCAAAGAACAAACTTTTAGTTGTATTGATCATTGCTATTGTTTTCTTTGTTTCTACTTCATTTATTTCTGTTCTGATCTTTATGATTTCTTTCCTTCTGCTGACTTTGGGTTCTCTTTCTTCTTCTTTCTCTAGTTGCTTAGGTGTAAGTTTAGATTGTTTATTTGAGATTTTTCTTGTTTTCTGAGGTGAGATTTAATTGCTATAAACTTCCTTCATTGAACTGCTTTTGCTACTTCCCATAAGTTTTGGGTTGTCATGTTTTCATTGTCATTTGTTCACATGTATTTTTTTTTTCCTCTTGATTTCTTCAGTGATGTCTTGGTTATTTAGCACACAGTTTAGCCTCCATGTATTTGTGTTTTTTTACAGTTTCTCTCCTGTAATTGATTTCTAATCTTATAGAGTTGTGGTTGGGAAAGATGCTTGATATAATTTCAATTTTCTTAAATTTTCTGAGGCTTGAGTTGTGACCCAAGATGTGATCTATCCTGGAGAATGTTCCATGTGCACTTGAGAAGAAAGTGTATTCTGCCACTTTTGAGTGGAATGCCCTATAAATATCAGTTAAATCTCTCTGGTCTATTGTGTCATTTAAAGCTTGTGTTTCCTTATTTATTTTCTGTTTGGATGATCTGTCCATTGGTGTAAGTGGGGTGTTAAAGTCCCCCAGTATTATTGCATTACTGTTGATTTCCCCTTTCATGGTTGTTAGTGTTTGCCTTATGTATTGAGGTGATCCTATGTTGGGTGCATAAGCATTTATAATTGTTATATCTTCTTCTTGGATTGATCCCTTGATCATTATGTAGTGTCCTTCCTTATCTCTTATAACAGTCTTTATTTTGAAGCCTATTTTATCTGATATGAGTATTGCTACTCCAGCTTTCTTTTGATTTCCATTTGCATGGAATATCTTTTTCCATCCCTTCACTTTCAGTCTGTATGTGTCCCTAGGTCTGAAGTGGGTCTCTTTTTAGATAGCGTATATATGGGTCTTGTTTTTGTATCCATTCAGCCACTCTGTGTCTTTTGTTGGGGGCATTTAATCCATTTATATTCAAGGTTATTATCGATATGTATGTTCCTATTACCATTTTCTTAATTGTTTTGGATTTGTTCTTGTGGGTCTTTTCCTTCTCTTGTGTTTCCTGCTTAGAGAAGTTTCTTTAGCCTTTGTTGTAAAGCTGGTTTGGTGGTGATGAATTCTCTTAGCTTTTGCTTGTCTGAAAACCTTTTGACTTCTCTATCGAATCTGAGTGAGATCCTTGCTGAGTAGAGTAATCTTGATTGTAGGCTTTTCTCTTTCATCACTTTAAGTATATCCTGCCACTCCCTTCTGCCCTACAGAGTTTCCACTGAAAAATCAGCTGATAACCTTATGGGGATTCCTTTTAATGTTATTTTTTGTTTTTCCCTTGCTGCTTTTAATATTTTTTCTTTCAATTTAATTTGTTACTTTGATTAATATGTGTCTTGGTGTATTTTTCCTAGGGTTTATCCTGCATGGGACTCTCTGTGCTTCCTAGACTTGGGTGACTATTTCCTTTCCCATGTTAGGGATGTTTTCAACTATAATCTCTTCAAATATTTTCTCAGACCCTTTCTTTTTCTCTTCTTCTACTGAGACCCCAATAGTTCGAATGTTGGTGTGTTTAGTGTTGCCCCAGATGGATCTGAGATTGTCTTCAATTCTTCTCATTCTTTTTTCTTTATTCTTCTCTTCGGCAGTTATTTCCACCATTTTGTCTTCCAGCTCACTTATTCGTTCTTCTGCCTCAGTTATTCTGTTATTGATTCCTTCTAGTGTATTTTTCATTTCAATTATTGTGTTTTTCATCTCTGTTTTTTCTTTAGTTCTTCTAGATCTTTGTTAAACATTTCTTGTATTTTCTCCATTCTATTTCTGAGATTCTGGATCATCTTTACTGTCATTACTCTGAATTGTTTTTCAGGTAGATTGCCTATTTCCTCCTCATTTATTTGGTCTTGTAGGATTTTACCTTGCTCCTTTATTTGTGACATTTTTTTGCTGTCTCATTTTTTTCTGTTTTCTTTTTTCTTTTTATGAGTGAGATTGTGTTCCTGTTTTACTCGTTGTTTGGCCTGAGGCTTCCAACACTGGAGTTTGTAGGCTATTGGGTAGAGCTGGGTCTTGGTGCTGAGATGAGGACCTCTGTGAGACCTCATTCCAATGAATATTCCCTGGGGTCTGAGGTTCTCTGTTAGTCTGGTGGTTCAGACTTGGAACTCCCACCACAGGAACTTCTGCCCGATTCTGGGCATTTCACTCTGGGCTTTATCACATCTCCTTGGGCATCAGAGTCCCCCACCAGTGGCTGGCAAGTGCCCTAGTTGTGGGAAGATGCTAATTCCATGTCTTCTCACACTGCCATCTTGACTCCACCTCTGTTTCCCCTTTTTGTACTTATAACTCCCTCCTCCAACAGTAAGAAACTTAGGTCCCCTTAATAATTTTTAAAAAAAAAATTTTGATTTTGACATAATTTTAGACAACAGAAAAGTTGCACAGATAGAACCAAGAGTTCCTGTATACTTCTCACCCAGTTTCCCTTAATGTTATCATCTTGAATAACCCTGGTACTATAACCCTGGTACATTTGTGAGAAGTAAAAAATTAACAGTAGTAATTAAACTCCAGACTTCTTTCATATTTTGCTACTTTTTCCATTGATGTCCTTTTTCTATTCCAAAATCCAATCCAGGATACTGCATGGCATTTAGCCCTTGATATTTTTAAAGATACTATCCAAATAGTGCTGGATCTGCAGCATGAACGTGAGGTGTAGGCCTCTTTTCTGTGCCCTTTGATTTAAATTCAAACCTGTGGCCTTTCTGAGTAAAACTGAATTTTTATCTCAGTTTGAAGGAGAGAGGTTTAGAGATGTCAAGACACACTAGTAGGAAATGTCATTGTGAAGTAGTCACTTTCTTTCCCACAAGTAGTAAAACTTCAAGATCACAATATTTCCTTTACAAGAACATGGACAATGTGAATGGTGACTTTATTTTCACTGAGTGGGGTGGGCTCAGATGGACCAGGAGAACTTAGCTTCTGGTAGATTTTAGTTTACCCTTCTCCCTGAAATGAGCCAGGCTGGGTATGAGAAATTTTAAAATGCATTATTTTAATTGTACAAAACTTGGTATAGTCATTGTTCTCTTCATTTCTGGAGTCGAGAAAATTCAGTCATGAAGTATTTAAAGAAATTTTCAATATTACATAGCAGCCAGCATCAGGGAAAAGAAGCATCAGACCCAATTTCCCTGATTCCAAAACTGTGCCCTGCCAGCTGTGTCACATGGCCACTGCCCACCATGGGATCAATCAGAATAGAATGTGTGTATGTGGAAGTACTTGTAACCTTCAAAGTGGAACAAAAGACGAGGATTACAATCACTGCAATTTTTAATAATTTCCTAATTTGTTCTATAACCTTTTTTGATCCCTGTATGTGTGAATTTACATACAGGTAAAGCATACTTAGGTATCACACTTTGAAGATACTCTGAGCAGATGCTTTATCTTAAAATATAAATTTTATTGTCTCATGTGTAAGTGCAGCAGAGGATCTCTATTTCTATATATTATAGATTTCTAGAAACTTATGTAACTGCTAAACATTGAACAGACTTAATATTATAAGAGGATTTCCTTTCACAGAATGCCAAAAATACAGAATCCCTAAATGTATTTTGACTTTTAGATGTCATGTTTGAGACTGTGTTATAATAATTTTGTTTACTATTTTTAATTTTGTTGTTTTTTGTGAAGAAAGAGACTTGACCTCTCTGGCTCCAATATACTTAGCAGTGAGTGCACAATTAATACTTCAAACTGATGAACCTCTGGTTGGGGATAAAGATGTTTGGCTTCTAGTGTATCTAAAAATATACCTCTTTATCTAACTTCTATACCACTTATTACCTTCAGAAAGATACTTAACCTCTTTGGCCCTGATTTACTCATCAGTAAAATGGGATATAATAATCACACCTACCTGATAGGGTTGCTCTGATGATTCAGTAGGATAATATGTATAAAGCTTGTTGAGTAGTGCTTGGCATATAGTAAGTACTACATAAACCATCTGTTAAATAAATAAGGCTAGTGCTTCATTACAACAACAATGTAATGGCAATAAACCTTCATCGATTTCTTTCTATGTTGCCATATTTTACCTCAGTACAGTGGAGAAAAGTAGCTTGTCTTAGTTACATAAGTAGTTAAGTAATAGAGCCAGGATTCACATCACGGGCCTGAATCTGAAGCCTACTCTTCCTCCGCCTAAGCCTTCCAATTTCCTGAGATGATGAAAGAATTTAACATGCTTCTCCAACTTCCCTCCTCCTTGCCTCAGAATGTTTCTGTCATGCCCCTTTCCTTTTCACCCTTGAGTTCCTTCTCTCTTATGTCAGAGGTGTCAAATCCCCTTTCTTTTCCAGTGTGAACTTGTTCACTTTGTGGATGATTCCCTCCTCTGAGACTCTGCCTTTCCAATCTCTTTTTTGATCTCTAGTCTTTCTTTTCACCTGTGACTCACCTCTTCTTCCACGTTTAGTCTGCATCCTCAGTTCAGCCTGGTGTAGGAGTCACATTCTAATCTCATGTCTGCCCCAGTTGTGTTCATTTAGACACACAGGTCCGAAGTTTCTCAAGTCCCTCACTTAGACAGCAAAAGATAACTCCAAGTTTCCAGCTCATTTATCGTGTAGAAAAATTGAAGGCATTGTGTAGACTTCTCACATCTGGGCTGTGCTTGAAGGTAGAGCCTCAGAATTCATAACCAAGGAGTTACCTAGGTAAGTAGATGTTCTCACCCTAAGAACGTTCTGCCATCCTCTTTTCCCAGCTGTTTCAAACTACAGTGTTTTTCTTCCTCTGAGTTTTGGGACACAAACTAGCATGACTTAGTGCTTTAGAGTACACACGAGAATATTATTAGATTTTAGAAGACTCACTATAAAACTATTTCATTTCCTGAAAGCATTTGCCCACTGAACTTTTTTAGCATTAAGCTAATACAGGGTTCTCCAGAGAAACAAAACCAATATGGGGGGAGGGGCAGAGAGAGAGAGAGAGATTGATTGATATGTTAAGGAATTATTACACACAATTGTGGAGGCTGGCAAGTTCAAAATATACAGGAAAGGCTGGCAGGCTGTAGACCCAGGGAAGAGCTGCTGTAGTGCAGTTTGTGTCCAAAGGCAGTTTGCTGGCAGAATTTTTTTTTTTTTTTTAACTCAGGGAGGTCAGTCTTTATTCTCCTAAGGCCTTCAACTGATTGGATGAGAACCACCAACATTATAGAGGATAATCTGCTTTGCTCAAAGTCTACTGATTTAAATGTTAACACTCATCTAAAAATATCTTCATAGAAACATCTAGACTCATGTTTGAGCAAATATCTGGGTTACATGACCTAGCCAAAGTGACACATACAATTAATTGTGACAGCTAGTTAACCTAAAAATAGTATTTTATGGACAACATATTTTATTTTTTATAAATTTATTTATTTATTTATTTTTGGCTGCATTGGGTCTTCGTTGCTGCGCACAGGCTCTCTCTAGTTGCGGCAAGTGGGGGCTACTCTTTGTTGAGGTGCTCGGGCTTCTCATTGTGGTGGCTTCTCTTGTTGCAGAGCACGGGCTCTAGGCACATGGGCTTTGGTAGTTGCAGCACACAGGTTCAGTAGTTGTGGCTCACGGGCTCTAGAGTGCAGGCTCAGTAGTTGTGGTGCATGGGCTTAGTTGCTCCCGTGGCATGTGGGATCTTCCTGGAACAGGGCTCGAACCCGTGTCCCCTGAACTGGCAGGTGGATTCTTAGCCACTGCACCACCAGGGAAGCCCAATGGACAACATATTTTAGAAATACAAGCCAACAGTGCTTTAATGCTAGGCCAAGGGGATTTAGACTTTATCCTGTAACTAAAGAAGAATTCTAAGTTTTGAGCAGAGCTGTGACATGAAGTTCAGGAAGATTATTTCAAAGGAAGATAGATCACAGAAAGGAGAGACTGAGTAAGGAGGAAAAAAGAGAACTTTTTTTTAATGGTCTAGGCAAGGTGAATTATAGGATAAGCAGGAGAGTGATAGCAGGAGTGGGGAAGGCAGAGTGAATTTCAAAAACATTTTGGAGGTACAGGTGAGAGACTGGGTCAACTGACCAGATTTGGGGGCTAAAGAAGGGAAAGTTCAGTGATAGCGCTAAGGCTTTCAGCCTTGGTAACTAAGAGGATGGCCATGGCCCTGGAAGAAGCAGGAACACTGCAGGAGAAGCAGCCTTTATAAGTGCTGGTAGGACCTCATATGTGGATAAATAAATAACAATCTGGCTTCTTAATAATTTAACATTTATTTGATAGCTTATAAAGACAATTGAAAGCTGGAATTAATAACTTCATGGGAGCTGCATGAGGAGAGTACAGCTATGCATATCACTTAATTATTGTGTCAGGCCAAAATTTTTTTTTTCTTTCTAAAGATGAGGAACAGAAGAGATACTGGCAAAAAAACTAAATGCTCTTCAGCCACTAGCTCTTTGCTCAAAAGTGGTGAATACTGACTGGTGGGCATTCACAAAACCAGGCTCTCAGTTATTGCTGAATTCATCATAGGCAATATTGCTGAGGCAGTGAGAATCAAGGTCAAGAGGCTTGTCAGGATTTGATAAAGTCAGTGGCCCATAGTAATAACAGTTCTATTTTTTCTTTTCAATTTTTTCGCTTTCATTTGCCCTCATTCTTTGTTGTGATGAGCAATTCCCTAAGGTTGGCTTAACACGCTGGCTCTGACATAGATACTATTCTCATTTTCTACACTGTTTACAGTTATTTTCCTTTTGTATGGTATCTTTGACTGAGATGCCTACCAGCAGATTTGCACAAAGGAACTCTGTCAACCTTGGAGTTTTAAGAGGAGGCTCATGACATGATTTGCATGCATGCGTAGGCTTGCATAAGCTTAGGCTTGCATAAGCCTATTACTATCAACCAGTGTGGGTTGAAGGAAGTCACGAGAACCCAACTAGTTAGAGTTGGAAGAGGTCATCTAGGCCGTTGCCCTCATGCCACAGATGAGCAACCAGAGGTCTGGAGAAGTTAAAAGACAGTCTGTAAGGTAAAGGCAGGGCTTGGAGCAGGAAGCCTGTGGCCTGATTTCCAGTCCAGGAGTCTTCTGCTACACCATGATCTAAGCACCCAGCCTTGTGACAGACCTTCTGCAGGATACAAGAAAAGTGCAGGCATGAATTATATGTTTGAACAACAGCAATAAAAATTTTCTTAGATAATAAAAGGCACTGGCTCTTCATGAGCAGGGAAAGCTTTAGGTTCATTTTTGCCAGATCATCTCAGTTTGAGTTTTTCCACCAGACTTACAAAACATTGTGACCATTTAAAAATCCTTTTCTTATGAAATCTCTAGATTAGGGCCAGGGATAGTGACGACGATGACTTGCCTATCAAAAAAGGAATTGCTACATTGCCCTATGCTTTTCCCAATTTACCACATATATACCAGCAAATCTTTTGACTGCTGTGCTGCCTGGGATATATCTGGTCAAGAAGAATTACGTTTGTTAAGGCAACATGTGTTGATGTCCCTCATGCAAATTGTCCCTGAGTCGTGGCATATTTTTTGAGTCTAGGGGTTGTTTACGATTGTTGACTTCCTTTGACATGTGCTTTTGAACTGAGGACTTGTGTGTAAAATACAAGTAGCAAATGTGTTTGTGGGCTGCGGGGAGTCACTGTGACCAGTTATGTGTGTGTGACCTAGAAACAAACAAAGCAAATCCCAAACTATCTAGGTGGTAAGAATAGACATCAAAAACATTTTATTAGTTCTGGGTTGGATTCAAATGTGAATTATTTTCACAGGGAAACATGTTGAAGGACTAAAAATGTGGGACAGATGAGTAGTTTTGTATAAGAGCCCACTATGCACATATATGTATAAAGAATGCATAAAACATGAAAGTGGAAGGATGCTGGGTTCTCTGCCAAGTGTAGCATTTAGGGCTTTAGACCACCTGGAAAGCCAAGGCCAGGAGTGAGATGGGAGGGACCAGGTTTGATGTCACTTGAGAAAGATGTAAAACAGGAGCTCAGGAGCCCAGGAGAACTTCCATGTCAAAGCACAGATGGGATAGGCAGTGCAGGCTCTGCAAATGGGGTTAGTGAGACCCAGAGGAGCAAGGAGAGCCTGATGGGCCAGCAGAAAGCACAGCTGGAGAGATGGAGGGAGCAGTTAATATGATACCTGTGGCTTCGTCCATAGTAGAGGAGTGTTTAAGGCTGGATATTAAAGGATACCAAGCTGACTGAAATACTGGGAGCCAGGATTTGGAGGTTTGAGTTTTTGCTCTACTATGTATAATTCTGTGGCTTAAATTTATAATAAATGTTTCATAGAAAAACCTCAACTTCTCTGAAACTCAGTATCCTTACTTGTAAAATGAGTGCAATTATGCTCTTCTGAGTTGTTAATAGAATTAAATGAGAGTGTGCGTGTGAAAGCCCTGGCTAGTAACAGCCTATATGAAAAGATACAGTTTTGTTTATTAAAAAGGAAAGGTGAATGATAGCTTTAGGATATATGTAGTCATTCCTTTGCCATAAAACCATTATAAAACAGTTGTAAATTATATGTATTTCCATTACAAGGTTAGGAAGTGGCTGTGAGAGGTTAGTTTCTTGTCCAAAGGCTTCTTACTTAATCAGAGAATAGTCTCTAAATTTTGAAGAACAGCACTTCTCTCATAATATATTCATTTTACTCCCTAAATCAAGAGGATATAGGTATACACTGACAATTTAAAAAGTAGAATTTATGTATTTCTTTAGTGTAGAAATCATCATTATACCCTCAGAGCATCAGGAGAATCTATGATCTATGCATTTTTTATAGACTCATTTGGGAAATGTCATGGTTTATCAGAGCCACATAAATCAGAGCTTGCTGGATTTAATTCAATCTTTAAATGTCACCTGGAGATGACGGAATAATATTGAGTCAATTTTTTGTGTGTGAGATTAAATAAAAGCAATAAAAGCAGGTAGAGAAATCACTAAAACTTTGAAAAAGATGACTTGAGCTAGGAATAGATATTGCTGGATATAAGAACTTGCAATTTTTCTTAAAACGTAGGTTCAAACACAGCAGGCTTCACTTTCTTTTCATATACCTTAAGCAATAACACTTTTGAACTATTGCTCTTCATAAATGTTTTCCGAATTCTCTCCATTTATTTGCCATCTCTCTATTGCCACATATTCAAATCCTGGTGAAGCAGCCAGGGTAGAGTAAATTATGCTGCAGTCATCAGTGGTCTCCAAATCTCGGTGACAACAAAGGTTTTTTTCTCCACCGTACCACAGGTCCACCCATTGTTCTTTTCCAGTGAGCAGGAAGCCCCCTTGACCGTAGGTTGAGTTTGAGGTCAGCATACAGCCTGAATGTGGCAAGCCGAGTCCTGACAAAAGGAAACTGTTGGCAAGTGAGGCTAGCAAACACGGGCTGCTAGTGGGGGCAATAAAGGCGAGGAGGAAAAAATTACTATCTGTGGCCTTGAGAAATGTTGTCTACTTGGTCTGATGGTCTTGGTGGTGGCTAAAGGGAGTAGCCAGAGGGGAAAAGGAGAGGCCTCAGTGGACATCACTCTGGTATATGATGGTTGATAGAGCAGTCTTCATTTGGACATCTGTAGGTGTCCCACCCACAAAGGCGAAAGAGCCAAAGCAAATACACACACACTTTCACTTCAGTTTGTGGCAAAGCAAATCACATGGACATTCTGAATTCAAAAGGGCAGGGATATATAATTCTCCCTCAATGTGGGAAATTGAGAACAGTTGTAATTGTGAACAATACCTGGATTAGTCACAAAAGATACATGCATCCCAATATTCATAGCAGCACTATTTATAGTAGCCAAGACATGGAAGTAACTTAAGTGTCCATCGACAGATGAATGGATAAAGAAGATGTGGTACATATACACAATGGATTACAGCCATAAAAAAGAAGGAAATAATGCCATTTGCAGCAACATGGATGGACCTAGAGATTATCATACTAAGTGAAGTAAGCCAAGCAGAGAAAGACAAATATCATATATCACTTGTATGTGGAATCTAAAAAATGATACAAATGAACTTATTTACAAAACAGAAATAGACTCACAGACATAGAAAATAAACTTATGGTTACCAAAGGAAAAAGGGGGGCAGGGATAAATTAGGAGTTTGGGATTAAAATATACACATTACTGTATATAAAATAAATAACCAATAAGGACCTACTATGTAGCACAGGGAACCATACTCAATATCTTGTAATAACCTATAATAGAAAAGACTCTAAAAAAAAATATATATATATATATCTGAATCACTTTGTTGTACACCTGAAACTAACACAACATTGTAAATCAACTATATTTCAATAAAAACAAAAAACAAAACAAAACAACCAAAAGGGCAGGGATATATAATTCTCCCTCAGTGTGGGAAATTGAGAACAATTGTAATTGCGGACAATACCTGGATCTATCCTTCAGGTATTTTCTCTTGGGGCATTATATCTTTCAAGTAGTTCCCTGGCCCCAGTGAAAGTTTCCTCTCTGTTCTCTAGACACCTGTGATATTTCCTCCCTCCTTTCAAGGCACATGTCCTTTTTCATCTTTTATTATGGTTATCTGTGAATGTTTTATGTTTTGCCTGATAGGTGGTGGGTGAGCTTTTTTGGGGTATAGATTATACCTTACTAATGAACCTATGTCTAGTAATAGACATTGTACTTAGAGTAGTGTTTAATCTTTTTGCTCAATTAATGGGTCTGGGTAAGAAAATGATCTTTCATGTTTCTACACATGTATAAGAAAAGGCTTCTTAGATCAGTCACCCCCAGGTATTCTGACTTGAGTAAGAGGGCAGATTTTAACAAAGATGGAACAGAATCTCCCCGTCACTTCATATGCTCTCCCCCAGCTTTACTGTGATATAGTTGAGAAATAAAATGTTAATATTTAAATGTACATGATTATCTGATAAACATAAACATTGTGAAATGATTCCTACCACCTGGTTAATTAGCATATATATACTTTCTTGTGTGTGTGAAAATGCTTAAGATCTATTCTATTAGCAAATTATAGTTATACAATACAGTATTATCAACTATAGTCACCATACTATACATTCCTATGAAAAATGCTGTTGGCATTTTGATAAAAATTGCATTGACTCTGTAGATTGCTTTGGGTAGTATGGACATTTTAAAATATTTATTCTTCCAATCCATGAACACAGGAGGTCTTCCCACTTACCTATGTGTTCTTCAATTTCTTTCATACACCTCTTACAGTTTTCAGTGTATAGATTTTTCACCCCCTTGGTTAAATTTATTTTTTTGATGCTATTATAAATGGGATTATTTCCTTAATTTATCTTTCAGATAGTTGTTGGTATATAAAAATAAAACTGATTTTTGTATTTTGAATTTTGTATCTTGCAACTTTACTGAATTCATTTATTATTTAGTGGAGTCGTGAGGGTTTTCTATATGTAAGATCATGCCATCTGCAAATAGAGACAGTTTTATTTCTTCCTTTCCTATTTGGGTGATATTTCTTTCTTTCTCTTGCTTGATTTCTCTGGCCAGGACTTCCAGTACTATGTTGAATAGAAGTGGCGAGAGTGGGCATCCTTGTCTTGTTCCTGATCTTAGAAGAAAGGCTTTCAGCTTTTCAACATTGAGTACGATGTTAGCTGTGCACTTGTCATATTCGACCTTTATTATGTTGAGGTGCATTTTATTGAGAGTTTTTACCTTGGAAGGTTTGAATTTTGTCGTATGCCTTTTCTACATTTATTGAGATGATCCTATGATTTTTATCCTTCATTTTTTTTAACGTGGTGTATCACAGTGCTTGATTTGTGTATGTTGAATTATCTGGTATCCCAGAATAAATCCCACTTAATATAGTGTATAATCCTTTTAATGAGATGTTAAATTTGGTTTATTAATATTTTTTTGAGAATTTTTGCATGTATGTTCATCAAGGATATTGACCTGTAATTTTCTTTTCTTGTGGTGTCCTTGTTTGGCAGTATCAGCATAAAAATGTCCTTGTAAAGTGAGTTTGGAAGTGCTCTCTGCCTTTCAATTTTTGGAAGAGTTTGAGAAAGACTGGTGTTTGTTCTTCTTTAAATATTTAGTAAAATTCACCAGTGAAACTATCTGTATTTTCTTTGTTGAGAGTTTTTGAATAGTGATTCAATTTCTTTATTCATGGTTGGTCTGTTCAGATTTTCTATTTCTTAATGATTTAGTCTTGGTACATTGTATGTTTCTAGGAATTTATCCATTTCTTCTAGATCGTCTAATTTGTTGACATATAATTGTTCATATTCATATCTTAGATTCCTTAGTGTTTCTTTGTTATTCCTTCTAATGACTATCTTTCATTTCTGTTTTTGAGTAGTCTATCTTTTGCTAGTCTAGCTAAAGTTTTGTCAGTGCTGTTTATCTTTTCAAAAAACCAGCCCTTAGTTTCGTTGATCTTTTCTGTTGTATTTCTAGTGTCTATTTCATTTATTTCTGCTCTGATCTTTATTTCTTTCATTCTAAATTAGGGCTTAGTTTGTTCTTCTTTTTCTAGTTCCCTGAGGTACAAAGTTAAATAGTTATTTGAGACCTTTCTTTTCCCTTAATGTAGGTGTTATCACTATAAATGTCCCTCTAGAACTGCTTTTGCTGCATTCCATAAAATTTCAGTATGTTGTGTTTCCACTTTCATTTGCCTCAAGGAATTTTTTGGATGTCCATTTGAAATTCCTTTTTGACCCATTGATCAGAATTACCCCGTATTCTTGCCTCCATATGTTAAGTGGAAACTGAGGAGTAGGTGGAAATATGGCAAATGAAGAATCACTAGGGAGAAGAGGTGTGCTGTATTTAATCATGTTTTCTTTGGCTTTAGATTGTGCAAGATACGGAGGGTCTGTACTTACAGCCAGTTAAACACTAGTCATGATCACAGATACCAAAGAATATGCTGTTAACTCAGGCCTGAGCAAGTGAACTTCTCCTTACTTGTTAATACTTTCAGAATTGCTGCTACTTTGAGTCTTATCAGTTTTTTTAACTGACAATTTTTTAGAGTAGTTTTAGGTTCACAGCAAAATTGAGCAGAAAAGTACTGAGAGTTCCCATATAGTCTCTTTCCCAGTCTTATTAATTTTTACTCTCAGACTTCTTCATACCTATTTAATAAACAGTTATCCCTTGGCAGCAGGTTGGGTCTGATATTGGGTGCGCCCTTTACCCAGCTGGCCACGTCTTGATGGGAGAAGCACAAGAAAAGTTTTGTTAGCAAATACTGCTTGCTTATGAGGCAATAAAAATGAGTAGGCAATATGGTTAGAGAGAAAAAGAGGAAATTACTAAGGAGAGCCTTGGGGAATTGCTGCCCCACCTTGGCAGTGGGTTAAGGAGGTGGGGATGTGGAAGTGGGGGTGACCTGGAGAAAAGGCTTAATCAACTTCAAAAAGATTAAAGGTTTTTAAGCACACAATCCCATAACCTTCTTTTCTCCAACTGTTGTATTTGTCTTTATCTTTGTCCTAATCCTTTCTTTATACCTATCTTTATTAGCTTTTTTGTTTTTCCTCTTGGAAGCCAAAATCCCTCATCACTAAATGGACACAAAAGCTGCATCTGTCACTTTGAGACTCTGTCTGCTCTTAGGCAGGCTGTCTCTAGGCTCACACTCCATTAGCAAAGGCTAATACAGTCTCAAATGCCAAGTCCTCCAGTCCAGAGACTGGAGCTGGTATTTAAATTATATAGTGCACATTCCTTCTGACTTAATATGATTTCATGTGTGAAGGCTCAGAATAGTTCACTGAAAGTTGACTTAAAACATGCATCAGAGAAAGATATCTTAAATGTATTCTTTCTGTAAAACTCTTATCACTCTTATTAATACTTCCAGGAATTGTATGTCCATATTTTGAAATAGTACTTCCAGTTTTTAAAGTGCAAATACACACTGGGTTTTCACTTACCTATCAGCTCCTTAGGAGTCTGTACCCGATCTACTTAACACGGAGAGAAGGAGGGCTGAGAGCATTTTCAATAATTTAAAAAGTAAAACAATTACAGATTTGACAATATATATGTTTAAAATATTAAATTGGGGAATAGAAAACAGTAGTCAGAAGACACAATCAAACTCAGTGTCTTTGAATGCAGTTGTTCAAAATGTTGTTTTAAGGGCTAAAAAACATCAAAAGACCATTCTGGAAGAGTGTGTGGAATTAGTGATCACCTGTCATAGGTGACTGGTTCAACATGTGCCAACTGATAATGAGGGTTAGCATTGTTAATGATTATTTTAAATAGATTTATTTCCATGGTTGTCTGCTCTTTCCTTTTGGTTTTGCTTTAAGCTTCAGAATGAAGGTAAGAAATTCTCACTACACAGACTGTAGAGCTTTGAAGTATAACAATGGGCTCTTCCTTTTTGCCTTGTCTTCTCCAGTAAGTAGTTGCATCTGAGCCAGGAATAGATACAGATCTATCTTGGTTACTTGCAAGAGAATATTTCTTGTTATTTGCTCATTTTTATAAAACTGAACAACTGGGATAATCACAGATCTGATGTGATACCTTTTAATTTTCTGGTTTGTGAGGATTCATAGCCTATGATATGAAATTCTAATTCCAAATGGAGAATGATACATCAGGACATGTAGCCCTGAAGTGTTTAAATCATGCATTTGAGTGTGTATGAACATTGGGATAAAAGATAAAGCAGGAGAGTGAAGATGAGGGAATAGATTGCTCTAGAAAGGGTCAAGGGAAAATATTGTTGAGTGAGCCTTTGTACAAGGCACTCTGCTATGTGCTTTGTAGGTTGCTTCTCACGCAACCTTTTGAGGTTAGTAACCATCATTCCTATTTAGAGAAGAGAAAGCTGAGGGAGGTTGAGTAAGATTAGGGAACACGTAAAGCATTCAAACAGATCCAAGATTTAAAAGTTTTTCTGCCAGGACTCCAGAGCTTACTCTCTCTTACTATACCTTCCTCTCTTTGTGGGGAAGAACTGAGCTGAAAAAGAAGGAAGCTGAGCCAGCACTTTATAGTTTTAGGGTTTGGGACAAAGTGATACCTGCGTAGGCATTAAAATCCTTGGGCTTAAAAAAAAAAAAAATCCTTGGGCTTTGGTTTTAGTCACTCCTGAGTTACTCTTCTTAGACCGGTCTACGTCTCAGCCAATGAATCACTGTCCGTTGTTTGAGAACATACTTTATAACCAGCATTTTACTAGGCTCTTCAGAAGACATAGAGATCTCTAGAAGATCTCTAGAAGCTTTTATTCTGAATCTGAGAATTAGAATGTAACAGTTAGATGGAAAATGGTCTATTAGCTGGCTAAATTGTATGACAACAGCTTGTGGTTCCTCTTGTGGAGAAAAGGGCACAACCCGTGTGCCGTCAGCGTTGTTTATTTTTACGGAATGCTGAAAGTACAACTGCTCCCATGCAGAGTGAGATTGTGTTAATTTTGATGTTAAATGGGACTGTAGGGAAACACTCATTAGTACAGGCGAACACATTTTACCTACAAGAAGGACATTAAGAGATTCAAAAGGAAAGGATAAATAAAGTAAGCTGGAGTCATGACGGGATAGCTTCATAGAAGAAGTGGTTATTTGTATTAGGTCTGGAAGGTTGAGTAGGATTCAACAGTGAGAGGGGCAAAAAGACATTTCAGAGGCATAACCTGAATAGTATTCATTTCACTCATAATAGTTTCTATCTGACCTAATTTCAAAAGGAAGAGACTTGGCAAATACTGGATCCTTAAAAGTATTGATATCAAAAAAAATAATAAAATATTTCAGTTTTCTAATATAATTGCTTTGTGATCAGAAAGCAATTTGTATAATACCAACTTCGAAATTTCTTCCTTTTTTTTTTTAACATCTTTATTGGAGTGTAATTGCTTTACAATGGTGTGTTAGTTTCTGCTGTACAACAAAGTGAATCAGCTATACACATACACACATCGGCATATCCCATCCCTCTTGCGTCTCCCTCCCACCCTCCCTATCCCACCCCTCTAGGTGGTCACAAAGCACTGAGCTGATCTCCCTGTGCTATGCGGCTGTTTCCCACTAGCTATCTGTTTTACATTTGGTAGTGTATATATGTGGTCTGCTAAATGATCTATATTTATAAATATTCTATGTGTCCTTATGAAGAATTCACTAATTATTAATTGTGCCAATAAATCAAAATGCTAAATGTGTTGCTTAGGTGTTTTATTTATTTTTTTAAATATTTGCCTGTTTGAACTATCAGTTATGGAGAGAAGTTAAATCTCACACAACGAGGGTCGATTTATCAATCTCCTCTCTAGTTCTTAGCTAAGAGAGTTTCAGTTTCACTAAACTTTTTTTTTTTTTCGATTCTAGGTCCCTGACCACTTTTTTTCTTAGCATTTACTTTAGAAAACTTGTGATAGTTGTAAATCCTTTCTCTGTCCCTTTGAGATGTAAATCTTTTAAAAAGCTTCTTGCCAGTTGTAAAAACCAGGGTGTCTTTCTCAAGTATCATGGAGCGATCCCTTTGAAATGTAATTGGACAGGCAGCTGGTGCCCTATGAGAGGGGGACCCTAACTGTGGTGGGTGCCTTGCTCCAAGCTGCAAAACTGCCTCCTGTCCTAAAGATACCAGAAGGTTTACTTTCCTTTTGAGTAAAGCCAATTAGTAAGTCCAGATGGCCTACAATCCTCCCACCCCAGTTCCTAAAAAGTTGCCCACCATTTGTTTCAGCAGAGTTGAATTTGGATTGCTTTCTGGCCTGTGTCCCTAATTTTAATAGTCTTGAACATGGTCATCCTTATTTATTTCACTTTGTGCAGCACAATTTTTGCTCTTGTGAAGTTTGCAGTCGATCTAATTGCAGTTCCTTGTAGATTATCTGTTGTTTCTGACAGCTTCTAAGACCTTTTTAGGACCACCTTATTGTTTGAATCAGACTTTTTCCTACTGTGCAGATATTCAGATTTGGATTGCATATCCAAGTGATGGGAGGACCACGTTAACAAAGTCCTAGGGGAGATTATTCGTATTGCTGTTACTTTCCATATGGTGTTAGCGGAGATGAACAGGTTTCCGTTACCGCAGGTGGGTAGGTTTTATCTACCATTCCTTGACTATGTTGCCCCTTTCAGGGTCTTGACTTCAGGTTTGAGTCTCAGATTCAGC
Source organism: Balaenoptera musculus (assembly GCF_009873245.2). NCBI lineage: Eukaryota > Metazoa > Chordata > Mammalia > Artiodactyla > Balaenopteridae > Balaenoptera > Balaenoptera musculus. The sequence continues at coordinate 78,791,179 of NC_045786.1, forward strand.
TTTCCCTTACATACGCATATACTCTGGCAAACCCATGCCTAGTTTTCTGTTTTCTTCTAAGCCCTAAGTCCCTAGAGATCTGGTTTCTAGCATCAGCGTTGTTCCAGGACAGTCCTAGTTTCTGAGATCATGTATCATTCTTATTTTAACTCTCTGCTTTTCTGTCTTTGCTATTTTTGTGTTTTGGAAATTTTTCTTTCTTTCTTTCTTTTTTTTTTTTTTAACTAGAATGTTGCAACTAAGACTGTGAGCTTTTGTGCCATCAACCAGGAGTATTTCTTTTTTTTTTTTAATTAATTAATTTATTTATGGCTGTGTTGGGTCTTCGTTTCTGTGTGAGGGCTTTCTCTAGTTGTGGCAAGCGGGGGCCACTCCTCATCACGGTGCGTGGGCCTCTCACTATCGCGGCCTCTCCCGTTGTGGAGCGCAGGCTCAGTAATTGTGGCTCACGGGCCTAGTTGCTCCGTGGCACGTGGGATCCTCCCAGACCAGGGCTCGAACCCATGCCCCCTGCATTGGCAGGCAGATTCTCAACCACTGCACCACCAGGGAAGCCCTCTTTTTTTTTTTAAGGGACTCAGCAACACATTTAAAGTATATTTGATATAATTTATTTATTATCTAGGTGCTGAGCACAAAATTACCAAAGTACAGAAATTGGGCCTAATGAATGAAAGTTTGAATTTAATTCAGTAGATTATAGAAATCTTGTGAATAATTTTCTATTGGGAATGTTGTATTTTTTGACAAGACTGTGGCCTGGAAAGAGGTTTATGAGAAACGGAGGTGATACAAGTTGTAGTGATTAAACTTACCTGTGACTAGAAAAGAAAGCATACAGGATGAAGACGAAATGAGGTACTTATTTTCCATAAAACAGGAGAATGCTTTGGTGGCATCCTTCCAGCGACAATAGGGACAATTGATTCCATTACTACTTGACATTTAGCACACAAGTATAAGGTTTATATTTACTTTTCATTATATAAGCATTTGACTCAGACTCAAAACTGTTCCCGTTTTTTTTTTTTTGATGGTTTAACTGTTGCCAAAATATGAAGGAAAACACCAGGCCCTTGGGCTGTTTTACCCCACGTCAGGCACAAATCATTTCTCAGATGTGGACTGGACCACTCCATGATCTCTCTTCTCCCATTGGGGCAGTTAATGGTAATGGTTTTTTAGTTCCCAGGGGTAGGACATGAGACCCAATTAGTTAGTTAATAGGTAGGTGGTTGACTGTACTGAAGGAATGTGTCATCTTCAATCTGAGCGCTGCCCCAGAAAATTATTTGTCTACGGGAATAGCATTTTAATATTTCTTAGCCCCAGTCAAAACTGAATGATGGAAAAAAGAAACTATTCTCGATTCTAAAGAGTTACAAGGATGGGGTATGAGGCATATTAATTAAGAAAGAAGCTCAGTTTTCTGATGTGTGTTCTTGTGACAGAACCTTGAAATCTAATTGGATTGCCCTGGAATGAAGATAATAAATAAGTAGATAAAACCAGACAAAAAGGGGTTTACTTCTTTGGGGCAGGAAATTGGCAACAGCAAGTATGAAGTATTAGCTCAGAGACTGCACTGCCGCATCCCTTTGGCTGACTATTTTCTGTGGCTTACAGAGACACCTCAGATTGATGTTTTGATCAGTGTTTATATTTGGATATAGGAAGAGTCCTTTCATTGATAGATGGGCAGCAACTTCTAAGTGCCTGAAATGACTATGATTAAAGAACTATGAAGAGCCGTTAGTACATGATAGCTACAAAAATTCTTTGTTGTAAAATGCCTTGAGTTTTGGCTATGAGCTTCCTACTCCTCAAGTCTAAATGGTGGTGTTTCCAGGATTTTTATGGCGGGGGTTTTGGCCATTAAGAGTAGTGGCAGTGGTAAGGTTGTATGAAGTCTGGGGGGCTTGTTCCAAAGCTTTATTTGTTTCACAAGCAAACTGCTTTTAATGTTACAGATCAATGAAAATAATAAACATATAAAGGTATTTTTACTCATTTTTAGTACAAGATTGAGGAAGTCTCAATGGTCTGTATCAATAATGTATTTTAATTTGGGGGTCTTGGGGAGATTGATGGCAATAATTAGAGTGCTGACTTGAAACACCCACTGATGACACAGGCTTAGACATCTCTTTAACATTACAAAAATATTTTTTAAAGCTTGTTTTTAAAATACTGGTTTGCCTCCACTCTTTTCCATGTTTTCTGGATCTTTTGATGGTAGAACCCTTTGAAATCCAGATTTTGGGGATTAAAATAATCACAAAGTCTTAGGCTAAATGTACCGCACTTTGTTTTTTACCATGTGCAAGTCTAATATATGTGTTTTTTTCACAGTAATAGACAAATAGGAAAGATTTGCAAGAGATCTCAGAGGTCTCCTCGTCCAACCTCTTCATGCTGCAATAAACTAAAATGCAGAGCAATAATTGTGTTGGTCCCAGTTACTTATTGGGGAAGAGACTGCAGCCTGTTCCTAATGTGGATTCACTGATTTTTCTTTGGTGACAGAACCTAGATTGGAAATGCCCGACTACCTCTTACCATTGGTAAACACCTTAGGATATGTGGTTATGTGACTAAGTTCTAACCAGTAATCCAAAGTGCTGTGTAGTACTTCTAAGATGCCATCTTAAGAAGGAGAAGCTCTTCATCCTCATTTTCTTTTCCACTGCTGGAATATGATAGAGCATCAGAGTTCTGGCTGGAGAACTTGCTTCCACTTTAAACCAAGAAGACAAGAGTCACATCCTAGGGATATTGTAGCTGACAGCTTGAAGGAGCCTGAGTTCTGGTTACAGTGACTGTAGGAGTTCCATATTGGCACTAAATGCTTAACTCTGAGCTTCTATCGTGAGACAGAAACACTGCTAACTTGTTTAAACCACTGTTATTTTGGGTTTTCTATCACATGAAATTGAACCTATTCTTGAGTGTATGTCTGTCTAGTGATTTTTATCATAGTACTGTATAGCTTCCCTAACACAGATTGAATCCATGAAATTATGAGTCATTTTATAATATACTATATTTTCTTCAGTCATTAATTCAATATTTCCTTATCTCTTATGTGATGTTAGGCTCTTTGCTCTGTACCAGCAATGCAGAGAGAAATAAGACATAGTACCTGCCTACCTTCAACAAGCTCATAGACCAGTCAGAAGGATTCATAGGGCCTCATATACTTATGAAACAGAGTTAGGGTAAGTAAAAGCATCTATTAGTGCTTTGGTGCAATAAAACAGGAAGTGAGCAATTGAGGGAGGGTTCACAGAAGAGGAAGTACTTGAGCTGGCTCTTGAAAAGTTTGTTAGGAGTCCTACAGGCAAGAAAGTATGGGTAACTTTTTGTCAGAGAAAATTTTTATAAAGACCTGGAGGTACAGCATACAATGGCACATTACGGGAGGTCTAAGTTCTTTGGAATTAGTAGACATTTGAATTACTGGGAAAATGGAAGGAGGTTATGTTACAGATAGCCCAGATCTTTTTTTATCTGGTGAAAGGATTTGTCACATCCTACCAGCCCTTTTCTTCAGTGGTTCACGGAGGGAAAAAGTGTCATCTGTGCCCTGAACATCATACACTTGCATAAAGATTTGCATTTTGGAACATTTGAAAGTTTTAATAACATTAAGAAGCTAATATTTACTGAGTACTTACTATGTGCCAGAATTATATACTTATTATGCATTATATCTTTTAATACTTATGGTAACTTTCAGAGGTAAGTATTACCATGTCCCCTTTACAGATGGGGAATTTATAACTTAGAAACATAAAGTAATTTATCAAACATTACATATTTAGCAAGTAATAGAGTGGAGATTCAAGTTCAAGTCTCTCTGTTTCTAGAGACCAAGCTCTTACCTATTAAACAATTTAATTCACTTGTCTGACTGTCCATCTATCCACATCTATCATCTCTCTGTAAATCATCACTCCTTAATAGAAAGAGATAATTTATTAGAATATTAGACAAATTCAATATGGACGATGTAGCTGACGGTGAAGTTATTATAAGGGATTCAAATATTTCAAAAGTAGACAAATGACCATCATAAATATATACAATATAATACGTGTGTGTGTGTGTGTATGTGTCTATTTATTATCTAATCACAGAAACCTGGGCTTGGAAGGAACTTTAGAAACCAATCTAGTAACTCTCTGAAACTTTAGAAAAATAACTGTGTTCCAAGGTTATTTGACCTTCTGAATTTTTGGCTCCTTGGAAATTGGCTTGCTATTAATAAATACCTGAGGAGAATTTCCTAGTTATAGCCATGATTTATTGATTTATTGATGAAGGTAACTCAGAGCCATTTGAAATAGGAGGGAGCATTTATAAAGTCATAAATAATGCAGTCTAGTGAGGATGGCAACTGGATGATGACAATTATTCCAAGGAGTGAAAAGTCACTGCCCATAAAATGGTGTTTGGGTTTCATCAGGAGACTTAGCTCCTAAACATCTTCATTGGGAAATTATAAGTGGACAGGCTGATTCTAGAACTTGTTAGGATCAATTTTGCAAAGGACATGGGTCTATAGTAAAGAGTCAGATGACTGAAACTGAATCTGTTACAGAATCATAGATCTGACCACTGTACTTTTGCATTTGTATTATTAATATTTATTTTTTCATTAAATACTGTTTTCTAGTCTTTGCTAGGTATGACATGAGTTTTCACATTGTCAAGGCCCAGCAAATTCCCAGCGCAGTGACTGCTCTTATTTGTGAAATTTGAAATATCTAGGATAAAGAGACAATTTTTTTCTCTAATTTTATTGAGATATAATTGGCATACGACACTGTATAAGTTTAGGTTTTACAGTATAATGATTTGTCTTATATATATTGTGAACGATTACCACAATAAGTTTAGTTAACATCCATCATCTTGTATAGACACACAAAAAATTACATGTATGTACATTTTTTTCCTGGTGATAAGAACTCTTAAGATCTACTCTCAACAACTTTCACATACAGGCATACCTTGTTCTATTGTACTTTGCTTTATTGTGCTTTGTAGAAGCTGCATTTTTTTTTTTACAAATTGAAGGTCTGTGGCAAGCCTGCATTGAGCAAGTCTATCAACACAATTTTTCCAACAGCATTTGCTCACTTTGTGTTTCTGTGTCACATTTTGGCAATTGTAGCAATATTTCAAACTTTTTCATTATAATTATATTTGTTATGATCATCTTTGATGTTACTATTATTGTTTTGAGGCACCATGAACCACACCCATATAAGACAGTGAACTTAATCCATTGTTGAAACGACAACAAAGGATTTAGAATATTACATAAACTTAGTTGATAAAGCAGCACCAGGTTTTGCAAAGATTGACTCCAATTTTGAAAGTTCTACTGTGAGTAAAATGCTATCAAACAGCATTACATGCTAAAGAGAAATATTTCCTCTAAGGATGAGTCAGTCAGTGTGGCAAACTTCATTGTTGTCTTATTTTATGAAATTGTCACAACCACTCCAGCCTTCAGCAGCCATTACCCTGATCGGTCAGCAGTCATCAACGCTGAGGCGGTATCCTCCACTGGCAAAAAATGAGAACTTGCTGAAGGCTCAGATGATGGTTAGCATTTTTTTTTTTGGAAATAAAATAATTTTAAATTAAGGTATATACATTGTTTTTTAGCCATAATGCTACTGCACATTTAATAGGCTACAGTATAGTGTAAACATAACTTTATGTGCACTGGGAAACCAGAAAATTTGTGTAATTTACATTGTTGTGATACTCATTTTATTGCAGTGGTCTGGAACTGAACTCGCAATATGTCTGAGATATGCCTGTATATCATACAGTAGTATTAGCTATAGTTATGTTGTAGATTACATCCCTAGTATTTATTTATCTTATGACTGGAAATTCATGCCTTGTGACCACCTTCATTCAATTCCCTGTCCTCCCACATCCCCCTCTAGTTACCACAAGTCTGATCTCTTTTTCTATGAATTAGGTTGGTTAGTGTTGTTTTTAAGATTCCACACGTAAGTGAGATCATACAGTATTTGTCTTTCTCTATCTGACTTATTTCAATTAGCGTAATGCCCTCAGGGTCCATCCATGTTGTCACAAATGGCAGGATTTCCTCATGTCTTATGGTTGAATAATATTTCATGGTATATACATATACCTCAACTTCATTATCCATTTGTCCATTGATGGGCACTTTGTTTCCATGTCTTGGCTAATGTTAATAATGCTGCTATGAACATGGGGGTACAGATATCTTTTTTCAAATTAATTTATTTTTAATTTATTTTTGGCTCCGTTGGGTCTTCATTGCTGCATGTGGGCTTTCTCTAGTTGCGGCGAGCAGGGGCTACTCTTCATTCAGGTGCATGGGCTTCTCATTGCGGTGGCTTCTCTTGTTTTGGAGCATGGGCTCTAGGTGCACGGGCTTCATAGTTGTGGCACATGGGCTCAGTAGTTGTGGCTTGTGGACTCTAGAGCACAGGCTCAGTAGTTGTGGCGCACTGGCTTAGCTGCTCCATGGCATGTGGGATCTACCCGGACCAGGGCTTGAACCCATGTCCCCTGCATTGGCAGGCAGATTGTTAACCACTGCACCACCAGGGAAGCCCCCAGATATCTTTTTGAGTTAGTATTTTTGTTTCCTTTTTCCCAGAAGTAGAATTACTGGGTCATATGGTAGTTCTATTTTTAAATTTTTGAGAAACCTCTATACTATTTTTCATAGTGACTGTACCAATTTATAATCTTACCAACAATGTACAAGTGTTCCATTTTCTCCACATCCTTTCCAGCATTTGTTATTTCTTGTCTTTTGAATCTTATAGGTGTGAGGTAAGATCTCACTATGGTTTTGATCTGCATTTCCCTCATTGTGGTTTTTGATTTACGTTTTCCTAATTAGTGATGTTGAGCATCTTTTCATGTACCTGTTGGACATTCATATATCTTCTTTGGAAAAATGTCTATTCAGGTCCTTTGCTCATTTTTAAATTAGATTGTATGTTTTTTTTGCTATTGAGTTGTATGAGTTCCCTGTATATTTTGGATATTAACCCCTTATTAGATATATATAGTTTGCATATATTTTCCCCATTCTTTACATTTTTTTTTCTTTCTTCGTTTTGTTGATTGTATCTTTTGCTGTGCAGAAGCTTTTTAGTTTGATGTGGTCCCACTTGTTTGTTTTTGATTTTGTCATTTGTGTTTTAGGTGTCATATCCAAAAAATCATCACCAAGACCCATGTCAAGGAACTATTTTCCTCTAGGACTTTTATGCTTTCCGGTCTTAAATTTAGACCTTTAATCCATTTTGAGTTAATTTTTGTTATGATGTAAGATAAGACTTTAGTTTCATTCTTTTATATGTGAATATCCAATTTTACCAGCACCATTTATTGATGAGACTATCTTTTCTCCATTGAGTATTCATTGGTCCCTTATCAAATATAGTTGACAGTATATGTTTGGGTTTATTTCTATACTCTCTCATCTGTTCCATTTGTCTATATGTCTGTTTTTATGCCAGTACCATACTGTTTTGATTACTATAACTCTATAATATAGCTTGAAATCAGGAAGGGTGATGTTTCCTGCTTTCTTCTTTCTCAGTATTGCTTTGGCTATTAAGGTCTTTTGTGGTTCCATATTAATTTTAGGATTGTTTTTTCTACTTCTGTAAAAAATGCTGTTCAAATCTTGATAGTGATCACACTGAATCTAGAGATGGCTTTTGGTAGTATTTTGGTAGTATTGACATTTTAACCACATTCTTCCAATCCATGAACATGGGATATCTTTCCATTTATTTGTGTTGCTTTTGATTTCTTTCATCAATGTCTTGTAGTTTTCAGAGTAGAGATCTTTCACCCCCTTGGTTAAATTTATTCATAAGTATTTTATGGTTTTTATGCTATTGTGAGTGTGATTGTTTTCCTTATTCTTTTCAGATAATATGTTAGTGGATAGAAACAATTACTAATTTTGGTATGTTAACTTTGAATCTTGCAACCTTACTGAATTCTTTGATTAGATCTAACAGCTTTTATTTTGTGGAGTCATTAGGATATTCTATACACAAAATCATGTCTTCTGCAAATAGATAATTTTACTTCTTCCTCTCCAATTCTGATGCCTTTTATTTCTTTTTCTTGCCTGATTTCTCTGAGTATGACTTCCAGTATTATAATGAATAGGAGTGGTGAAAGTGGTCACCCTTGTCTTATTCCTAATCTTGGAGGAAAGGCTTTCAACCCTTCATTGTTGAGTTTGATATTAGCTGTGGTCTTCTCACATATAGCCTTTATTATGATAAAATATGTTCCTTCTATGCCTAATTTGTTAAGAATTCTTATTATGGATGAATATTGAATTTTGTCAAATGCCTTTTCTGTGTTTATTGAGATGATCATATTATTTTTCTTTCATTATATTAATGTGATGTATTATATTGATTGATATGCATATGCTGAACCATTCTTGCATCCTACAGAGAAATCTCACTTGGTCATAGTGAATAATCCTTTTAATATGCTGCTAAATTCAGTTTGCTAGTATTTTGTTGAGAAATTTTGCATCTATATTAATTAGAGATACTGGCCTTAGTTTTCTTTTCTGGTAGTGTCCTTTTCTGGCTTTGGTTATCAGGGTTATGCTGGCCTCATAAAATGTCTTTGGGAGTGTTCCCTCCTCTTGAGTTTTTTGGAAGACTTTGAGAAGGATCGACATTAATTCTTCTCTGATAAAATTTACCCAAGAAGCTATCTGGTTCTGGGCTTTTTTTCCTTGGGAGATTTCTGATTATTTATTCAATCTCCTTACCAGTGGTTGGTCTGTTCACATAATCTATTTCTTCCTAATTCAGTCTTGGTAGTTGACATGTGTCTAAGAATTTTTCCATTTCTTCTAGTTGATCCAGTTTGTTGGCATATAGCTGTTCATAGTAGCCTTTTATGATCCTTTGTGCTTCTGTGGTATCAATTGTAATGTCTCCTTTTGCATTTATAATTTTGTTGATTTGAGTCTTCTCTTTTTTCCTTGATTAGTCTAGCTAAAATTTTGTTTATCTTTTAAAAAAACCAACTCAAAGTTTGATTAATCTTTTCTATAGTTTTGCTGTTCTCTATTTCATTTATTTCTGTTTTAGTTTTTATTATTTCTTTCTTTCTGCTAACTTTGGTCTCAGTTCTTCTTTTTCTAGTTCCCAAAGGCAGAGAGTTAGGTTGTTTATTTGAGTTCTTTCTTGCTTCTTAATGTAAGCATTTATTGCTATGAACTTTCCTCTTAAAAATGCTTTTGAAGGATCACATAAGTTTTGGTATATTGTGTTTACATTGTTTGTCTCAAGATAGTTTATTTACTTTTTATTTTCTTCTTTGATTCATTGGTTGTTCAGGAGCATGTTATTTAATTTCCATGCATTCATGAATTTTCCAGTTTTCCCCCTGTTATTGATTTCTAGTTCCATACCATAGTGGTTAAAGAAGATACTTGGTGTGATTTCAATCTTCTTGAATTTGCGAGGACTTGTTTTGTGGGCTAACATATAGTTTATCCTAGAAAATTTTCAATGTACGCTGAGAAGAACATGTACTCTACTATTGTCAGAATGTTCCAGATATGTCTTTTAGGTCCATTTGATCTATAGTATTGTTCAAATCCACTGATTAGGACTTGATACTAAGCAGTAAGTGGGGGCTATGAATTAGCTTCCCTGCCTTGGTGGGGCAGGAGAAGAGGGCCCACAGCCTGCACAGCATGTTGTTTGCAGGCTCAAATCAGTAAAAAGTGTTCACTGAATTCCCTGGCCAGACAAGGCCACCAGTTTTGCTTGAGAATAGCCATATGGGCTGTGCTCTCTGTTCAAGTGTCACTGTAAACAGGGGTATTGGATGGGCTATGCAGCTTCCTATGTGATTTGGTTAGGTTCCCTGGTTAGAAGGGTTGAAGAATTTTTTTTTTTAAGCAATGAGTGGGGCTATGAATTTGTTTCCCTGCCCAGGCACAGCCAGAGAGCCAGTAAGACTCTTTGTGTTTTTGACTCAAGCTGATCCATGCCCAAGTTCCTTGGCTGAACAGGACTACTTGCTTTGCTCTGCCAGCCTCTCTGTGTGAGCATTTCTGGGCTATGTAGCTTTCACTGCTCTTGTCAGCCTTTCTGGAGAGAAGGGGCCTGGAGCTACACTCAGCAGCAGGTGTGGCTATGACGTAGAAGCATGGACATAGAAGGGGAATCTCCTGTGCATGGAAGTAGAAGGGGAATCTTCCATATCCAGCACTGGCTTTCCTCTGTGGACAGTCAGCTCTATCTGTTGGCCTCTCTGATCTAGTGTTGTTGGACTATGCAGCTTCCAGGTGCTCTTGGAAGCCTTTCCAGTCAGATGGGGCCAGGGGCTACATTGAGGAGTGGTCCTGGCTATAATTCCCTTGTCACACTGCACCATCAACTTGGTTCTGCAGAGGAGCAAAGCTGATGGTTGGGGCAATTACTCGGGTTCTGCAGGTAAGATCTGGGTCTGTCTAGATCTGAATACTGGTTGTCACTAGCCCCTTCCCCCTTCTTCTTCATGATCAGATTCCCAATGGTCAAGCCCTGCAGATTCCCCTGCAATCCCTGTGGGAGGAGACTAGAGTGGAGGCTCCCAAGAGGTGACCCACAATGCTGGGGGAATAGGATGTCTCCCCTGGGCTCTCTTTTCTCAGTGGAGGAACTGGAGGCTCCAGGGAGACCTCTCTGCATGGTGCTATGCCAGCCTGGGGGAGGGGTAACATGGTCAGCATGTAGCCATTCCTCTTACCATTCTAATGCAGTCTGTCTTGGTCTCTGTGGTGCAGGGGGTGCTTCAGCCTCACCTCCATGCTCTAGGATTCTCTCAGTGGTGTCTTATCCATGAATAGTTGTTAATCGTTCTTCTTGTGAAATGAGAGTAAAGAAGTCATGAATGACCTATGTTGCCATCTTGGCGACATTCCTCCCCAAAAGACAATTCTTAAAGAATTCAGAGAGACAAAACTAGGACACACGAAAATAAGAATGACATCAAATTTGCCAAGAGCAACACTGGAATCAATGTCTTTAAAATTCTGAGTGAAAGTATTTTCAACCTATTATTCTATATCCAGCTATTGTTCAAGCATGACAATAAAATAAAGTCACTTTCAAACATGCAAATACTCAAAAAAATATACTTCCCAAATACCCTTCTTAAGAAGCCACCACAAAATGTGCCTTATTGAAGTTTGAGTACAGATCCCAGCTTTATGGCTTACTGTATAAATTAGGATAATTTGCTTAATTTCCTAGTGCCTTGGTTTCTTCATCTATAAAATGGGGCTAATACCGGTTTCTGCATCATTGGGTTGATGTCAGGATTAAATGAGAAGTACATACAAAGTGCTCAGAATAGTGTGTGGCATGTAGGTAAGCATTCAATAATTGTTGTTAATGATCATTATTAATGTTTGTTTTTATCTAACAGTTTGGACTATATGGAAAGTTGTACCATGAGGCATGATTACAGAGCTGTTAGTAGGTATGGGGAGATTCAGTCATGTATTAAAAGAATAATGAATAAATAAGAGACACTTATTAATGTCAGAAAAATTTTATAGAGATTTTATCATAGCATACGAATTGGGTCAGCAGTAAGTAATATTTACACATTCATGACAATAAAAAATAAATGGAAAAATGATAAATAATTACATTGGGAAGATGAAAGAAAGAGGAATTTAAGTGAAATAAAATCCTTATATACTATAATAGGAAGCCAGTAATAATTCATAAAATTATCTGTGCAGTATAGAAATAGCACTATGGAAGTTTAGTTTAAAATATAGATTTAAATATTAGAAGAAGCAGCTAAATGTGTTGAAGATGGTTGTTCTGTTGGACAAGTTTGGTGGACTTTATATAAATGAAAAACAAAATCCTTCTCAAATTTTGTAAAATTTATTAAAAGAAAAAAGACTTAGATTTTTAATCTAAAAACCCAGTGTGTAGCTCTACCTATCCAATAAGAAGTGATTCTGTCCCTCTTTAAATATTATTTGCCTGAGTGTCAGTTATTTGGTCATTTGTGTAGTGTTACCTTTTAGCTCATCTTTAGAGAAAGATGCAAGATTATAAGGGGGTGGGGGAAGCACAGATCCTCTCCTTTAGAATGAGCAAAGGGTTTGTTGGAAGAGAAACACGAGTTCATTTGCTATGTTTAAAATTTTGTGTGGCAAATGCTGTGGCGTCCTTCTTTGTGGTAGAAGAACAAACTTCTCTTAAACAGCCAAAAGCTATTGCCTTATTCTCAGATGTCAGACTTCAGGTGATAGATGAAGGTAAGAAATAGAATTTTATAATGTTGGGTCACTGAGCTAGCCTAGTGAAGAGGTGGCTTGAGACAGTTGTATGTTTTATAAAACATGTTGTATATTTTTGTTGGTAAATGCTTACAGAAGTATGGTATTAATTCAGAACATTAAGAAATAGTATCCCTATTTTCTTAACCTCCTTATTATTATATATACAAATTCCATTTTGAGAACTCTTGGACTAATATTAATTTACAATAATTTGAACTATGAAAAAGTAGTTAAATTTGGAAAATAAGGTTTATGGCTCATTTTTCTCACCTGAAGGAACATGTCTTACAACACTGTAGTCCTAAAATCAATTATAAAAGAACAGCTGTTCCTTCTGATCTCAGAACGTTAGAATTGCACTGCAAATTTCACTGATTTTCTTTTTTATTCCTCCACTAATTTTGTTTAACAAGTTGTAGAGAATTGACTCATGAGAAAAAGTATTTATACTACTCATAATATGAAAAAAATCCAGTCAGTATCACCTCTTGGTGTAATGATTTCCATGATGACTATGGGCAGTGAACAATGGTAGAGGTGGATCCTCTTGTTCATCCAACAATGTCATCTTTCAAGCTTCGTGGGATCTCCAAAGTAAAGCATTTTAAGTTTCTGGTATTTAGTTAATAGTCCTATATTTGCCCTATATATATAGTGGTTTTGTTGTTTTTTGACACATTACAGATAAATATCTGAGATTGAGGAGACCCCAGACAACATCCTCCAGGTTATCTAGTAGGAAAGAGTCAGTTATTGATTTAAAACAACTTCTTTCCCTAATAGACAACAGTAGCCTCCATTAAGGACCTGGTCACATTGTGTGTTGACTTCCTGTTCTTAGGGTTTCACAAGACTGTCCACCTCCTCTAAGAGCAAGGGTGTGTCATTATCTTCTTTGTATCTCTAGTACATGACAAGTTGCTTGGTATCTGAAAAGCACTTGGTATATTTCTATAGAAAGGATGAAAATATGAATAAACACATTTGTATACTTTACACATAAAGCACTTACTTGACCAATATTTGTCTTGATTAAGTATAATCTGTGTGTGTACCAGGAACTCCAGATTCCAGGGATTCAGAAATCCGAAATTCTTGGTCCCTGACTTGTAGATACTTATAGTCCAAGGTGGAGACATATAAACAGATAAATGTGGTAAATATCTGTACATCTTCACAGAAGATGCAGCATTTGAGTTGGATCAAGATCACTGAACAGTGATTTGTCAGGTAGAGGAAAGGAAGACAGGTTAGGCAAAAGAAACAGAGAGTGAAAAAGGTATGTGTGAAAAAGTTGAGGAATTGAGTGTTGCTGAATGCAGAATAATTAGGAGGGAGAATATTGGCAGAAAACATTTGTGATAAAGCGCCCTTTTTTGATAGTTAATGTTTGTAACTGGTCTTCACTCTAAATGAGATGGCAGATTTTTAGGTTGGTTATTTGTGTGTGTGTCCACATGTGGAAATATCCCATCTTTAATTTTTTTGATAGAGACGCCTTCAAGTTCATATATTGTATATTAGAAATACCAAAATCAAATGACAGCAGTATGAGAACTTTTACATTTGGTATAATTTTGAATGCATACCAATAAAACTATTCATTTACTATTCTATCTAATTTCTATTTTAATATCTAAGTCCAAAATAATAAAAATAATTTTGCCTGAAAAAATTCTTTGCTGTGCCAATTAACAGCTTAAATTGTGATTAAACATTTACAGATTGTCTCTCCAGGGAGCCTTACATCTGGGGGACATATCTCTTCCATGGATATCTGTTACCATCTAAACATAACTAATTTTATTATTCAAATGCAAGGTGTTTTTTTAAAAATCACACTCTCAAAAGGAAAAGAAACAGGCTATGAAGAAGTCTCTTGACCTTTTAATATGTATTTTAAAATTTTTATATGTATTTCAGCTGCGCTGAAAAGTATAATAACAATATTTGACTTTATTCTGTCACAATTAATAATATCAAAGATTTAGCTTAACATGACTATATAAATCTGAAAAAATCAACTGCTCTTAAGCAAAAAATGATGAAGGGAAATTAATTGGAGTAATTGTCATCATATTTTATTGATATCTGGGCTAAATGAGTTAACATACAGGAAATGTTTAAAATAGTACTAGGCGCATAGTAAGTGTTTAATGAATTTTAGTTATTGTTATTACATAAGTTATTTTTAGCTTTTGTCCCATATTATTTTATATAGTACATTTTCATTCATACTGCAAAGGTCAGAGATTTTAGATTGATGCACTGAGGAGACAATGTAGATACAAAGTGATTTATAAACTCTTAAGTGGTATATAAATCAAATTAGTACTTTTGGTGAGTAAAGACGCAATGTAGTAGAGGAACATTTCAGCCTTAGAGTCAGATAGGTCAGGGGAAAACCTGAGTGACCTTGGAGTTATCTCTTCCCCAAAATAGGAAAATGAACGACAAATTCACAAGGTATCTGTGAAAATTTAAATGAAAAAATATGTAAAACATTGTAAGTGTCCAACATTCCAGCACAGATCAGAATTATTTCTTTTTCCTTTTTTTTTTCTTCTCTTATTGAGTATCTGCTAGATGCCTGTGTATTAGTTTTCTATCACCGTCATAACAAAATACTGCAAACTTAGTGGCTTCAAACAGCAGAAACCTTACTTAGAGTTTTGTAGGTCAGAAGTCTGCTGTGGTCTCATGGGCTAAAATCAAGATGTCAGCAGGCTGTGTTCCTTTCTGGAGGCTCACAGGGAGACTTCAGTTTCTGCTTATTTAGATTGTTGGAATTATTTCCTTCCATTTGTAGGAATGAGATCACATTTCCTTGCTGGGTATCCTGTGGAGGCTGTCCCCTCCTTCTAGCAGTCACCTGCTTTCCTTGGCTCATGGCCCCCTTCTTCCATCTTCAAAGCCAGCAATGACATGTTGAATTCCTCTCATGCTATCTCCTCCTCCCTCCATATGATTTCACTAATCTACTCCTCTGCTTTTAATGACTCATGTGATTAGACTGGGCCCGCTTGTATAATCCAAATTCTCTCCATTTGAAAGTCTGTGACCTTAATGATATCTGCAAAGTCCCTTCTGCCATGTAAGGTAACATATTCACAGGTTCCTAGAATCAGGAGCCTCTCTTCTGTCTTCCACAACTAGGTATTTTGCTAAGCAATTTGCAAAATAATAGTAAAAATAATAATAAAAAGACAAGCCCTGTGCTAAGCGCTCTACGTGTAAATTTAATAGTCAAACCAGCCCAATTCAATAGGTACTAGTGTGGGCCTTACTAAATAAATGAGGAAACTGAGGCAAGAAAGAATAAATAACAAAAGTCGCCAAACCAGTAAGCTAGGGTTTGAACCCAGGCAGTCTGATCTTGGAGACCAAAAGTAATGTGCCATCCTTATTGAGTCCATTGTGAAATGGTTGTTGGGGAGATGGGGAAAACAATAATGAAGTCACACATATAAATACAATGATGTAATTGTGATGAGTTCTAGGCGCGAGACATGCATAGTACTAAGAAAGCCTGAAGTTGAGAGATTTGACCTACTGTATAAATGCTAGGACTTGCCTGTTACCTGAGCTCTGACAAATGCATAAGAATTAAGTATTGATAAAGTCAGGGTGGAAGAGCAGTTCAGACAGAGGGCTCAGCCTCTGCAGATGGCCTGTGGCAGGAGGGCCCTTCGCCAATACGGAAACATTGAAAGAAGGCTTTTATGGCCAGATGAGAGGGAGTAAAGGGGAATGTAAACCGAAAATGAGGCTGGGAAAGGAGGTGGCAGCCAGACCACAAAGGGTTTGAAGCTGCGTTAAATGTTTGTGTTGATCCTAAAAGCTTTGGGAAATATTTTCAGGTCCTGAGTGACATGATCAGGTTGATGTTCCAAACAGTAAGTTTGGCTCTAATGGGAAAAACAGGTTGGAGGAAGACCAGTGGCAGGCAAATATTCCATGGGAGGATATTGCATACCACTGAGGCTTGATGTTAGGAGCTTGGACGATAGGCAGAGGGGGTTGATGGAGGTAAGTTGAGGTATTTCAAAGATATTTAGCAGGTAAATTATTTTTCTTTAAGGGTGATACGCTGGAAGTGGAGATGATGAGGTAGCAGAGTTTATTACTTTTTCCTTTTCCTTTCTTACCCTTTTTGAGATTCATTGGCATCTTGTGAAGCAGTGTTTCTCATTCTGGGCCTCTTGGTCCTTCTTCCTTCCCTGGAGCTCCTGATTCTGGAGGTCTGGCTTGAGGCTCTGGAATTCTGGAATTGAGTTTAAAAAATGCTTTATTTTTTAGAGTAGTTTTAGGTTCCCAGCAAGTTGAGTGGGAGATACAGATATTTTCCATATATCCCCTGCCTCAAAACACACACACACACACACACACACACACACACACACACACACACACACACACACACACACACACACACACACACACACACACACACACACACACACACACACACACACACACACACCCCTTCTCACATTATCAAAACCCCCCACTGGAGTGGTACATTTGTTACAATTGTTGAACCTACATTGACACATCATAATCATCCAAAGTTCACAGTTTACATTATGGTTCATTTTGGGTATTGTGCATTCTTATGGGTTTGGACAAACCAATAATGACATGTATCTATCATTATAATAGAGTAGTTTCACTGCCCTAAAAATCCTCTGTGCTCCACTTTTTCACTTCTCCCTCCCCTGCCCAACTCTTGGCAACCACTGAACTTTTTTACTGTTTTGATAATTTTGACTTTGTCAGAATGTCATATAGTTGGAATCATACAGTATGTAGACTTTTTGCATAGGCTTTTTTCACTTAGTAATATGCTTTCAAGATTCCTCCATGTCTCTTCATGATTTGATATCTCATTTCTCGTTAACACCAAATAATACTTCATCATCTAGATGTACTATAGTTTATTTACCTACTAAAGGACATCTTGGTTGCTTACAAGTTTTGGCCATTATGAATAACGCTGTTATACATATTCGTGTGCAAGTTTTCATGTGGCTGTACGTTTTCAGCTCCTTTGGATAAATACTAATGAATGTGACTACTGGATCATATGATAAGGGTCTGTTTAGTTTTGTAAGAAACTGCCAAATGGTCTTCCAAAGTGGTTGTGCCGTTTTGCCTTCCCACCAGGAATGAATGGGAGTTCTTGTTGCTGCACGGCCTCACCAATGTTTGGTGTTGACAGAGTTCCAGTTTTTGGCACTCTAATAGATATGGGGTGGTATCTCGTTGTTTTAATTTACATTTCCCTGATGGCATATGATGTGGAGCATCTTTTTATATGCTTATTTACCATCTGTGTATCTTTTCTGGTGAGGTGTCTGTTAAGGTCTTTGGCCTACTTTTCAACTGGATTGTTTATTTTCTTATGGTTGAATTTTTTTTTTTTTAATAAGTGGCAGGATGATAATGCTGAATATTTTTAAAAAATTTATTTATTTTTTTTGGCTGTGTTGGGTCTTCGCTTCTGTGTGAGGGCTTTCTCTAGTTGAGGCAAGTGGGGGCCACTCTTCATCACTGTGTGCGGGCCTCTCATTATCACGGCCTCTCTTGTTGCAGAGCACAGGCTCCAGATGCGCAGGCTCAGTAGTTGTGGCTCACGGGCTCAGCTGCTCCACGGCACGTGGGATCCTCCCAGACCAGGGCTCGAACCCGTGTCCCCTGCATTAGCAGGCAGACTCCTAACCACTGTGCCACCAGGGAAGCCCTTATGGTTGAATTTTAAGTGTCCTTTTTATATTTTAGATAACAGTTCCTTATCAGATGTATATTTTGCAAATATTTTCTCCCAGTCAGTGGCTCATCGTCTCATTCTCTTGGTAGTACTTTTTTCAGGTTGTTTTTTTTTTTTTTTTAAGTACCTTGTTGAACATTCTTATGTTCAAACAAGTTTGTGAAACATTGACAGAGAGAGAGTGTTAAGTCAGTAGTTCTTAGTACTGGCTGCACATTAGAATCACCTAGGGTGTTTAAAAAAAGTCTTTGTACTAGGCCTTGCCTGAGTCAGTTAACTCAGAGTTTCTGTGAGTTGGGTCTGGGCATTGGTGTATCAATAGGTGATTGTAATACGCAGCCAGTACTAAACTCTGAGTTAAATTGTGATCCTAGAGCGCATATAAGAAATAGACCCAGGGTAATGTGAAAATGCAGGTATACCAAGCATATGCTAAAGATGATTTACAAATCCAAACAAAGATACATGATTCAAAATGAAATTGATAAAGTAGTAAAGGAACTGAATTACGCTGCATCTACTGGGATGTTTTCAAGTTTTTCCAAATGAATGTGTAAAATTATCTTCTTCCAGCAGAAGTGATTCACTAGTGTAACAAATACCACACACGTGTATTTTCTTTCAGCCAGACATAAAAGATATATATTAAATTTAGAGTACCTTTTCATAAAAGGAATCATGGCATTCAGATGAAAGTAAAACAATTTTGGTCATAATCATCAGCATGCTCTGAAGTTACCTATGTAATAAACTAAGGTAGACCCATCATTTTTGTACTTGTAAATTTTATATTTTGATTTCTCAAAGTTTTTTTTAAAAGGCATTAAAAACCTGCAGTTTGTTATTGGATACCATTGTCTACTGTTGATACAGATTTACATTCAAGCTGAAGCATGCAACAAATAGTAGAACTACAAAAATGATTCCTATAATCATTAAATTTTAAAATAATACCAAAGACCTAAAGATTATCATATCATTCACTAGTGATTTAAAGAGGCCAACCTATGTCTGCAATAATATGTAGTAAATACCAATCCAAATTTTAAAGACACAAAGGTCTAGGCGTATACCTGGGTTTCCATTCTTATTTAATTTTTATTTGAGCTGTAATCATTATTTATTCGAGTTACTTGATATACAATAAACTGTACTTAACACGTATGATAAATGTATGCCTTTAAAATGTACAATTTAATGTTTTTAACATATTTAAACACTGGTAAAACCAGCACAACAAAGATAGTGAACATAAACATAACCTCCCAAGTTTCCTCATGCCCCTCTGTAATCTTTGCTCCTACCCTTCCTTGTTCCCCACCTCTATACGTAAAGAATGTGCTCCTTTTCTTGTGTAGTTTTTTTGTACCCAGCATAATATGTCTGAGATTCATCTACGTTGTTGCATGTACCAATAGTTCATTTCTTATTGTTGCTGAGTAGTAGTCCATTATATAGATATGTCACAGTTTATTTACTTCTTAATGGACTTCCAGAGTGTTTCCAGTTTTTGTCTATTACAGAGAAAGCTGTTAGGAACATAACGTACAAGTTTTTGTATAGATATATGCAGCTCCTAAGGGAGCAGATTGGCTGGATCAAATGATTAGTGTGTATTTGTCTTTTAAGAAGCTGCCAAACTATTTCACAAAGTAGTTGTATCAGTTTATATTCCCACCAACATTTTCTCCGGAGACTAACCCTCCGAAGGCCTGTCTATGAATCTTTCAGAATTTGGATGAGGCAAGGTGACTGGGTCTAGTGCTTTCACTGAATCTTCCTGTTTCTAATATGGCACTTCACCCTGATATTTACTGTGCCTCACTGATCGCAGATTCTGAGACCCTTGGCCTCAATTTCTCCATAAAACAAATACGTTTTCTCCTGGGGGGTTGAAGAAAAGGAAAATCACTTGTTTTCATGGGGTCACAAAAAGAGACACAGTCTAATTGCTCTTGTACAGTGCAACGGCAATCCCTCATATTAAAAGTCATGCCTCATCCCCCACAGGGATACCAAACATCTCCAGTATTTGAAGTTTTCCATGGTTGGAAAAGACGAATTAGCATATTTCTCATTGTCATCTTCCTTAATATCCACTTAGGCTACACTTCTCCTTTCTACAAAGTCAGCTATCACTTGAATCATAACTCTATGATTATAACATTTAAAAAGGAACCTAGAACACCCTAGAGGACATTAGAAAGAAGTAAAATAAAGGCAGGGCTAATATTCAGCCAGTGTGCATTGTTACACCATCCAAGTTAAAGTACCAAAACACTTTCAAATGGATTGGTTGTTAGTTGCTACCCCAAGCCTCCTGCCCCTTCTGTGGAGCTATGGATATCTCTCATGGTTTAGCAGCTGGTGAGGTAATGTCTTGCATAGCAGTGGGAGGCTTCTAGGACCGTCCTCTAGCACTCACCTCTGTCCATTCTGATAGACTGGCATGTGTTCTGATTGATCTCTATCTTTTCTGCTTAGTTGGCATCTGGTTCTGATAGGTTCCTGTCCATAATATACTATGTTAAATAATAGTAATATCACCCCTGAATGAGGAAATTCTAGCCCACATTATCTGAGGAGGAGTTGAAAGAAATGAAGTATTAGTTTGAGGAGCAGATTCAGGAAGGATATTTTAATTATTTTCACATACAGTACGGCTTATTGACGTATTTGAGATAAACTACAGATTTAGATCTATGATAGGTATAATCTCAACAAACATGAGATTTCTAAAGCTTAAACCTTTCCAAATTTCAAATGAACTGTTTTATTTATTCTCTAGCCTTGGGCATAATATATATCTAAATTTAATATCTATCTATAGTATGTTACTTAAAGCATAGAAACATGATATTAAAATATAACAAATCACCCCATTAGAATAATTATCAAAAAGATGTTGCTAAGAGTGCGGAGAGAAGGGAACCCTTGTACACTGCGGGAATGTAAATTGGTACAGCCATTATGGAAAACAGTATAAATCGGTACCTCAAAGAGATACCTGCACTCCGTTGCTCATTGCACATTATTCATATGGAAACAACCTATGTGTCTATTGATGGATACATGGATAAATGTGGTATAAATACACAGAGGAATATTATTCAGCCTTAAAAAAAGGAGATTCTGCCATTTGTGATAACATGAGTGAACCTGTAGACATTATATTAAGTGAAATAAGCTACACATAGAAAGAAAAATACTGCAAAATCTCACTTATATGTGGGATCTAAAGTTGAATACATAGAAGCAGAGAGTAGAACAGTCGTTATCAGGGGTAGGGAGGTTGGGGAAATGGGGAGATGCTGATGAAAGCATACAAAGTTGGAGTTATGTAGGATAAATAAGTATAGAGATCTAATGTACAGCATGGTGACTATAGTTAAGAACACTACATTGTATACTGGAAATTTGCTGACAGAGTAGATTTCCAGTGGTCTTCCACACACACACAGATGGTAACTTTGTGATGAGATGCATATTAATTAGGTTAACTGTAGTAATCATTTCACTCTGTATATGTGTATCAAAACATTATGTTATACACCTTAAATGTATACAATTTTAAAAACAAATGAACGTTTTATAACCATTAGAGCAATATATACTTTTGTAGATATTAATGCTGGAACACTTGGAAAGTAGCAAAGGATGAATAAGAAAACAGAAAACTCTATTTCACAATCCAGATAGAATCATAATTAATATTTTGGTATTAGTTCTGTGATGGTTTTTCCTAGTAAAGGAAGTAGATTTGTCTCTCCAGGCCCTCTTGTGTTATAACTTTAATATTTGATCACATCTTTTAAATATCTACATTACAGAGATTTCAGACCCCTTTTTTTCTGGATCACAGGAGGAAGTTCATTCCTCTATCCAAGAAATTTCTGGAAATCCCCCAAATATATGTATAGAATATGCAGAATATGTACCGTGTATGTTTAGCTATGTGTATGTTTAGGATTTTTTGTGTATGTTTAACATTTTGTTGTTGTTGTTATTTTGTGTCCTACATTTGCTTTAAATCTCCAGAATTATCAGATCACTTTACACTATCTCCAGGGAGTTTCTGGGCTATATTACTCTTCTTCTTTTTTTTTTTTAAAATTAATTAATTTATTTTTTTTTGGCTGTGTTGGGTCTTCGTTTCTGTGCGAGGGCTTTCTCTAGTTGTGGCGAGCGGGGGCCACTCTTCATCGCTGTGCGCGGGCCTCTCACTATTGCGGCCTCTCTTGTTGCGGAGCACAGGCTCCAGACGCGCAGGCTCAGTAGTTATGGCTCACGGGCCCAGTTGCTCCACGGCAGGTGGGATCTTCCCAGACCAGGGCTCGAACCCGTGTCCCCTGCATTGGCAGGCAGATTCTCAACCACTGCGCCACCAGGGAAGCCCTATATTACTCTTCTTTCAAGTCATTCACATGGTGAACAGAAGTCCCTCATTTAATTTCCCCAAATCATAGCTATGATGAAGCTGTGGTGTGTCATAAAACTTTAGTGAATGCAGGTACCTACATCCCGGCAGGGGAAGTATATTACTCTGCTACTATTACTAGTTTCTCTTAGTGCTCTGATACAAACCCAACCTCAGGGTTCCTGCCTAGCTCTTGGCAGGCTGCTGCCTGGTCAGAAATATCTTAGCTCCATGAATGAGTAATATACACCACCTTATACCATGGATACCAGAAAGCAAACTTCCTGGATGCTAGAGACAGAAGCAGGTCCCGTCTCCTCTTGTCTAAGGGAGCTTTGCTCATTTCATGATATTGAATGTTTGACAATGGTAACATCCATTCCTTCTTGGAAACCCAAATCTCACCTGCAGTGGTGTGGTTAGGCTTTCCTGGCCCAGAAAACACACTCATGATGTTGCCAGTACATTTCTCAAAGGTTGAACTATTTAGTCCTAAATAAATTCATGTGGAATACCAACAGTTCAGAGTAAATATGTATTTGTGAGGGAAAAAAAGGGATCTAAATTTCCAAAGGCAAGTGCTACTCAAATAAATATACATACTTTACATTCACACATAGAACACATAATATTTCAGTCTGCAGTCTCTGCATTGAGATTTGTTAAGATTCCATAATTTTCCTAAATCAAGTGGCATGTACTTGCTTTATATTTGTGTCACTAAAGCACCTAGTCTTGTAGTCTTATCCCCCAAACACTGAATTAAAGTGGTAAACAAAGGAAACAAAACTGTTAGCAATGCAAGTGCCATTTTTCTACCTCTTTCTTTAAACAGCCTTACTGAGATATAATTTACATACCGTACATCTCACCTACTTAAAGTATACAATTAATTGGTTCTTAATATATTCACTGACATGTTGCACCCATCACCACCATCAATTTTAGTTTTCATCACCTCAAAAAGAACCCATAGCCTTGATCTATTGCCATCCCTAAGCTTTCATCCCTTCCAGCCATAAGCCACCACTAATATATTTTGTCTCTATAGATTTGCCCATTCTTGATATTTAATAAAAATAGAATATTATTATATATGGTCTTTCTGATTGGCTTATTTCACTTGGCATAATGTTTTCAAGGTTTATCCATGTTGTGGCATGTATCAGGACTTTTCCTTTTTATGGCCCAATAATATTCCATTGTATGAATACCACATTTTGTTTATTTATTCATCAGATGGACATGTGGGTTGTTTATACCTTTTGGCTATTATGAATAATGCTGCTACAATCATTTCTGTACAAGTTTTTGTGTGGATGTATGTTTTTATTTCTCTTGGGTATATACCTAGGAGTGAAAGTGATGGATCATATGTAAATTGTAATGTAGTTCTATTTTTCTTCCTTTAAAAGTAAAGTTATGGTGAGTACTCTGGTATAAATTGTATATGTGTATATATGTGTAGACATATACACTTGCATACGTGTATATGTATTTACAAATATATGCATATGTGTGTATATATACACACAAATATGTGTACATATATCTCACATAAAGGATAAAAAGATGAAGATAAAAATTTTTAAAAATCTATAAGCCTATCATTCAGTGATAGACCCTTTTGGGTACATATCCACATATAAATATATCCAAGTTTATATCAAAATGTATATAGTTTTATGTACTTCCTTTGATCTCTAACATTGTTATAAACATTGGATGCATTACTACATCATATAGAAAATAGGTCTACTCCTTCAGTATATGGACATAATATAGTAAAAGAAATCCTTGGGTACCAAATAAATTGGTGAGGAAGTCAAATTGTGATATATATATATATTTTTTTTTGCAAAGACATGTGATACAAAACAAAAGAAAATGCTCATGTTAAAGACAATTTTACAACAAGCTAGCATTGGTTCAAATGCCTTTTAAAAGAAGCAGAATGTAAAATTCGAAGAATATACCTTAGAAGACACCAACATTATTGTAACACTTCCCAAAGCTCTGAAGAAGGTGAATCAGGAGAAAGGAATACAGCAAAGAGAAAAATATTAAGATTAGTTGATCTTTTTTGTTTTGAAATTGGATAGTCTTCAGAATTTTTGTTTACATATTTATGTATCTATCATCTATCTGTCCAACATATGTGAATGTGTATATTCAATGTCATTTTTATTGTTTATTTTTTTCCCTAACTACTGTTTATGACAAAATGAATTTGTCAATCACGGTTTTCCCACTTTTGGCCCTTTTCAGAGATATAATCTGTGTTTGAAGGAGTATGTAGGAGAGGTCTTCCCAGAGGAAGGGAAGATTTTATCTAGGCCTTTAAGGATGCATTTGCTTCCCAGCCTAAAATCAAACAGTATGTAAAACAAATCAAAATTCTTTCTCAGGTTTGGAACACAGTGCTTCTGGGACAGTTTTTGGCAACTTCTACACGTATAAATAAGCACACGTTGCAAGTATCATGTAGCAAGAGATTCTGGAAGTCAGTGGTCAAAAACCAGAAGGGGAAAGGTAATCTGAGGCAACTGACTGAGAAAGTGCAGAGTCAGACAAGCTGCCTGAAAAGGAAAGTATTTCCCTGTGGGAGGTGACCTAAGAGATGTTCTGATATGTATTCTATGCTTCTTTCCCAGAAAGCTCTGTGATAATACCTTGAAAGCCACAGAATATTGGCTAGCACATATGGGTGAGTGGCCTTCTGGGGGTCTTGGGGCACATAAGTTTCATGGGGGCGTATGACTTCCCCCTAATTCATGTTTTGTCCGACTGGCACCACTACATTAACTGCTTCCTCACTCAAAGTATGCATTTATAAAATTCCTACCAAAAGGTTGGGGAAGATCACCAATTCACAGGGAATAAAATGTCATTAACAGTGGTAAAAGGATAGTGTTCAAAAGGCAGCTACTAGTTATTTCTTAGCTACGTGTAAAATGTTACACTATCTTGATTTTTAAGTTAATCGCAGAAGCAGAGAGTGGGGATCCCCTTCTCACATCTCAGTGTTTATTTCCTAAACTGAAGGTGTTTAACCGAATGATCCATAAGATTCATTTTAGCTGGAAATTTTAATGGGCCTGTGTGAGTTCTTTGTCTCAAACAAGCACAGGAATATCCAAACAAGCACTGGATTCCTTGATCAAAAATATTTAATGGCTTTGAACTGCCCCAGTTTTTAGCTTGCTTTTCAAATACCTTTGACTAATATGTCCCTTGGTCTACTCTCTTCAGCTTGCCTCCTAGCATTCCTCAGTAACATCCTCCACTGAAGCTGTTGTTCTCCTAATTATATTTCACATACGACTTGTTTTCTCCTCTTTTCTTTGCTATGTTCTTTCTCCTTCCTCCTGTAACATTTTTTTTCTTATCCAAATTCTACTCAGTGTTCTTATTTCAAGGCCACTCTACTCTTTTCTCTGATGCATGCTAGCTTAGCAAGCTTGGACCAGTTACTTAAAATTTCCCTAGGCCTTAGTTTCCTCATCTGTGCAATGGAGTTCATAAGAGTACATGGCTAATACAGGTTTCTTGAGGGTGCGTCAGTGTAACCTATTGGTATATAGTAAAAGTTCAGTATATGATGATGATGTTGATAAGTATTAGTTATTATTGTATATTTGGTCTTAGTCATGATAGGCTTGCCTTAATATTTTAATTTCACATCCGTTTGAAAAATTGTTTTAAATTAGAACTTATTCTTCCCGTACTAGTTAGCATATGATTTTACCCCCCAATTCCCTCTTCCACCTCTGTGAGGAAAATAGACTGATCTTTATGAGAAAGAAAGGCTCCTAGTATCTAAAATAAAAAAGGCAGTTTCACAGCCTCACCTCTTCTGGTCATCTGCCTCAGCTGTGCTTTACTTCTTTGAGAGTTTTTAGCCCATCACATACTCTCTCATCTCTTCCCTGGCTCACAGTGGTAAACTAGAGTACATGCTATAGAAATGAGCAGGAATAACTCTACTGTCCTCCTGATCTACAAGCACGTGAGTTCTGACACGTCATCAGAGTACATTTGATGGGCAGGTAATTGGCATTCAGCCCACTCTGCCTTCTTAGATGCCATTTAAATAATCTCCTGCAAGTAAATCAGATGAAGACAAATACTGTATGATTTCACTCATATGTGGAACATAACAAACAAAATCAAAATAAATGAACCAACCAAACCAAACAAAAACATGTAGATGCAGAGAACAGAGTAGTGGTTAACAGAGAGGAAAGATGAAGGGTGAGGGGGAGAGTGACATGTGTAAAGGGAATCAACTGTATAATGATGAATGGAAAATAAACTTTTAGTGGGGAGCGGTGTGATAGGGTATACAGATGTAGAAATATAATGTACACCTGAAACTTATATAATGTTATAAATCAATTAACTCAAAAAACCTCAAATTCACAGTCACTAGAGAAGAGTATTTCTAGTGAATTATTGAGTGGTTACTTCATATTACAACTTAATAGCTAGATAAGCAGAAAGACTTAGAAACATTTTAGTGAGACCCATACTGCTGAATGTACTTTATAAGCACAGAGAAATCATCATTGTTTCTAAAATTCCCATGCTCACAAGTGAACAAAAGCATATTTGAGTGGGGCAAATTTCAATTCCATTCCAGGTTTGGGTTGTTTAATTGCTTATTTTTAGAAATACCTAGGACACTGAAATTGTTGAGTCATAGGCAGATTATTTTTTGACTTGGTAATTATGTCAACCCAAATTATAGTTTTTCTCCTCTGAATTATACTTGGATCACTAGGATACCTGCCCTGCAGATTTGTCAGTAAAATCAGACAGGCGTTTGTAAACAGAGCTTACAATTTGGCCCTTAGGTGTTCATGTTTTAGGAATCACGTAAAGTTTATGAGCGTTCTAGAGCTCTGAGTGCTACTGCAATGAGATACAATTATCCATTTCTTGCCAAAGAGCAGCCATCTTTCATGCTGTAGAACCCAGCAGTCACTCAGGGACCTGGCCATTTCTCTAATCATTCATTCATCAACCGTGTATTAAAATGCTGGGTATCCAGAACTGCTCTGTGCCCTAGTGATACAAGTGTGAACAAGCGTGTTCTCTTCACTCCAACTGTAACAAAAAATAACGTTATAAAACCTAAAGAGGACCTCGGGAGCTTTCCAGCATCAAAACTATGTGACCTTGGCCAAGTCCAAACCTTTCTAATATTGATTTCTTCAACTATAAAATAGGGAAAGTCATATCTATCCTGGTTAACTTGTCTTCAAGTGATCAGATAGGCTGATACATGTGGGAATACTTTGTAATAGGCAATATAAATGTAAGATTTCTTTTTTTAAACGCAACACGCTGGTGGTTTTGAAGACTTTCAAGCATTCTTCTCAAGTATCCAACTTGCTAGGGAACCAGGAGGACTTCAGAATATCAGAGGATTGTATACGTCTTGTTTTGTTTTTTTTTTTAAGCTAGATACATCACTAGAACTATTGTAACACACACACACACACACACACATGGGCAAAACTGAATATATGCCTGTCATAAAACAAGTGAGAGAAAAAACACTTCCTTTCAAATCTTTAATGCTATTAGGAGCTTTAGTTTTATTTTCCACAAATGTAACATGGTTTTGTATTTTTAGAACTTTATAATTCCTAAAATCATCCAACATACTGCTGAATTTCACATGCTTTTACTTTTCAAGCCTCTACCTACCTCTCCATTTATTGTAACTTTGGAGCAAATATGAAATTTATGAACATATAGTAATGCTTTCAGATATAGACTTGTTTACTGTGTAACTTGTTCTCTCTTTGGTAACATATTGAACTAACATGATTTAAAAACATTTACATAGCTTGGTATATTTGGAGGGCATGAATATATCTGACCCCAGGGGATATTTTTACAACTGTCCAATAAGATAGGAAAGAATATTGCTGAGAGAAAAGGATGCAACTGTAATGTATTTGTTTATAATTTATTAAAACCATCTTGCCCAGATTAATTAGTAAGTGAACAAATTTTAGAATGTCACATAAGTCATATGTCAGGATTAACCCATATAATTAAAATGTGGTTTACCAATTTCTTTTCTCACATTATAAATTATTGGCATTGTAATTGCATTAGTGCAACTGTGTTAATTTCTTTCATATTTAAAATCTGCCCACAGGGATGGATTTGCTTATATTGATGAACCAAGAGATGGGTTGTGAGATTCACTGCTAAGGTTGATCTGACTTGTAGAAAGCTGATATGTTTATGTTAATGCAGTGTTAGGTTTATTTTTCTCTTCTGTATAATAATCCAGTAGCTATATGGATCTCAGGTTCCTTTGGTGGGGGTGGGGGAGGGGTGTCAATGCTTTTATAGAATAGAAAATTTAAAAACCAGACATCGGCTAAAGGTGAATTGGAATGAGTAGAATTACATACATGGGTGGAAGTATATAAATTGAGACAATCTGGAAGACCTGAAATAGTCACATGAAAGAGGTTCAGGAACAAGGTTTCAGCAAGATGCTGCATTTGCATGGGTGAGAGTCTTACACCTACTAGGGTGAGTTCATCTCCTGGCTATTCTATCGATGTCAGGATGCATGCATTTCATTTACAAGAATTCAAGTGCATATAATCATCAAAAAAAATGAACCAAGAAAGAAAACAAATCAAGGAAAAATAATCATTTACATTGTGTGAGTGAGTACACCAGTAATTTCCCTCAATAAGCAGAAATGGCCTTTCCCTCAGTGGTTCTTAAGTTGCTTATGCCTTTTAGAGTCAGCATCTTGCTAAACTAAGTGGAACTTTAGTGTTTAATCATGGTACTGTTTTAAGGGGACAAAGTGTCTACTTAAATGAATGCCAAACACTTCAGAATGATTGACTCAGAGGCTGGAAGAAAAAACAGCAGTGATTCATTTATTGAGATACTTCCCCCCACCCCCCAATTTTATGGGATTTTCAAGGGTAATGATAACATGTTTTCCGCCTTGCAGCTTGATGTTAGAACCTAACCTGGAGGAAGCTATGACTCCTCTGTATTACAATTAAGAAGAAATATATTTGGCCAGTACCTGGTGTTTAATTAAGGCAGATACTGGACACTGCTGGATACTGCAGGTCTGGGCAGAGGGCACTTCAAGTCAGCAGAGAGCTAATGGAACAGTCTGGCAGGTCCAGAGTGGTAATCAGTTTTCAGAAGTAAACAATGACACGTTAGGAGAGCAGTTACTAGGATTTCAGGCTTGAAACAGATTCTAGAGATGGAGAGATGAGCAAAGACAGAGAGGAGAAAACAAGAAAGAAGGGCTAGCAAATGGTATTAAAATTGACCCTAGTATAAAAGTCACTTGATTTCTGATATATTGGATCAATTTAAGGTTATGTGTCAATTATGCACCATAAACGTTTCAGCAATTTCTTTGACACAAAATCCAAAATACTTTATTTCATAATCAGGTTCTTTTAATCCTATTTGTCTTGGTTCTTTAGCTCCCTTAAGTATGTGGCTATATTGGTGGAATCAAGGATTATTTAAAAAATAATCTTATATAGTGCAGCTCTTGTTATACTATAAATACACTTGAGGGGAAAATTTTCTTTGCTTCTTGAAAGACCTTAAGAGGGGAAAGAAAAAATACTGCAGGGATATAGAAAAAAATATGGCCTAAGTAAAATAGTGAGATTATTTTCTTTCTTCTTTTAATCCGGCAAGCGTACATAACAGCTTCCTTAGGAAAAGATTATTGTTGTAGATGGTTTGCCCAAGGAAGCAGACGCTAAGGTGGAAATAAGGGTGCAGGAAGTTTATTAGGGAGCAGTCTTGGGATCAACTCCAGCTGAGGCAAGGGAACTAGGAAGATTTGGGCTGTGATGCGGTCACAGTAAGGACTCAGGTCTGAAGCTGGGAAAGCCCCTTCAGAGTTGTTCCTTTCTGGGGGAGAAGTGCTGAGCCCTTATGTCCCCATATCAACCAGTCCTTGGGTAGGGGCTGACTGGGGAAGAGGGAATCTCATTCTTTGAGGCCATTTTCAGTGGGAGAAGTCCCTCAGTTGTGAAGTGCGTGGGGGAATGCCACATTCACAGCAGTCCATGTCTTGCCCTTGGACCCACTTGTCTCCATAAGTTTTGGAAGCAGCTCCTTCAGGACTCTGGTGGACCACTTTATTGGTGGAAACTCATAAAAAGAAACGTTAATGGGAGAAATGGCACCTCCTGCTACTGTAGTTGGCCTCGATGCTAAACTCGGTTAGGATCCTTGCTAGATGCCTTACCCTTGGTTAGTTCCTTAACTGGTTGAGGAGATGTCCTTGTGGGTGACCTGCATCCTTGAGGAGACCCAGTCCCTGTTTACCATACCTTTCTTAGGGTATGGCTGTGACAACTGTGGATTTGTGATCAAAAGTGGGTGAGGGGGTGCTAAGATACGGCATTCACCCGAGTGCCACACGTTTCTCCCTACTGCAGTCTGTAACAGCAGGTCTACCTCTTCTTGATAACTAGGCCAGTAACCCTTGCCCCTTTGGGTCAATCACCACAAAAGATGGTGACCTCTCCTTTTTTGTTGCTCGCCCTGGACACATGGTAACCAAAGTGCCTGAGTGGCAGCCATATCTTCTGACCAATGGGAGTTCTGCTGTATCTACTGATGGAAGGTTCTTCCTCTAAATCTGCAGAACCCAGAGTTTTAGGATTGGTAAGCACACATTCCCCACATGGCCACTGGTGGTGATGGTAGAGGGGGCCATTACTGTTTTGGTGCCTTTATTCTGAAACACATATGTTGTTTCTTGCGGAGACAGTGTACCATATAATGGTCCTTGATTTAGCACACTGAAGGATGGCGCCCCATGCTAGCAGGATATGGTCTCTCCTCTGGGACCTCAGCAGCACCTTCAGCAGGCCATCCCAACACACTATTAGGCCAGCACCGTGTGGGGAGTGAAGTAAGTACCAGTGGATTTCATGGTTGTGTACGTGCCCACAGCCTTATTTCCTTTGGTGCAAAGTGAGTTTCTTGGTCTGGTGGAGAAGGTGCAGTGTGCTCTGGCAGTGGATCAGATGTTCTTTCTGTAAGGCCTTGGGTAGTGGTACTTATTGAAGCCCTACCTGCAGTGTGTGGTGATTCCTGTCAAAATGAATGACTGTGCCATGTGGGGGGCAGAAAGAGTCCTGTGTAGCCACCTGACCACTAGGTGGCCAGTTGGTTTCCAAGAGATAGTGCTGTAACAGGGCTCGTTATTGATCTTCATTGCCTCATTTGGCTATGGCAGTAGCTAGATAACCCTAGCTGAGTGAGATTTTGCGCTCCAGTAGTTCTTCTTTTTCCACAGGGGATATGTTCCATTACCCCCAGTGGATGCCTGAAACTGTAGCTAATACTGAACCCTATATATACTATGTTTTTTCCTATACTAGTGGGTGGTTAGTGTAGATACACTGTCACATCCGGGTGGGACAGATTTCATCATGCTACTCAGAACAGCACATGATTTAAAACTTATGAATTGTTTATTTCTGGAATATTCCATTTGATATTTTCAAACCATGGTTGACAGTGGGTAACTGAAACTGTGGAAAGGGAAACCACAAATAAGGGGGGTCAAGCCTACTGTATTTGATTCATGCATGCCTCCTCTCTCCATAACAGAGTTTATCTTGAATGTAACCTTGAAAATTTTGATCTGCTTTCCTGCTTTAACAACTGCTATCCATAATCCCCATGAATAGTGCTTCTGTGAATCATCCCAGGGACGTATGGTCTACTCTTATCAATTGCCTGTTCACATGCCATTTTCATTTTTTTTTTAAACAAACAATTTGAGCAAGTTGGTATCTTATTTTCAAGAGAAGACTCAAACTCAGATACTAATTCAGAATCAAATTTATTCTTAAAGTAATAATTTTTATATATTTAGAGATTTTTTTTTTTTTTTACAGTATTGAAATTAATGTCAGTGCCATTGAAAGTTCGTGAACACTGATCTGTGTACAAATAATCCAGTGGAGGAATGCAAGGAAATGCTCCCAGGAACATAAACATCTTAATTTACTTATTTATTTATTTATTTTTGGCTGTGTTGGGTCTTCGTTTCTGTGCAAGGACTTTCTCTAGTTGTGGCAAGCGGGGGCCACTCTTCATCGCGGTGCGCGGGCCCCTCACTATCGCGGCCTCTCTTGTTGCGGAGCACAGGCTCCAGACGCGCAGGCTCAGTAATTGTGGCTCACGGGCCCAGTTGCTCCACGGCATGTGGGATCCTCCCAGACCAGGGCTCGAACCCGTGTCCCCTGCATTGGCAGGCAGATTCTCAACCACTGCACCACCAGGGAAGCCCCATAAACATCTTAAATAGAACTTGCGATTGTGTTTCAAAAACTCTGTTTATGGATACAGTCGCCCAGTGTAAATGATATACTTTTTTTGTTCTAAATTTTTCAATCTAGGTTTGCTCCACAGTAGAATTAGAATTTGAAACACTGTGTCTGCAAACTTAAGGAAGTTCAATTGTGAGCTGAATTTCTGCTTCTAAATTCGTAAGAGTTTAAAAAATGAACTGTCAGTTAGAAGCTTGAGGAACTTTCTTGAAAATATATGGGCAAAGAAATGTTGCTCTAATTGCTCTGTTGAAAGAGTACGGTCTTAGGAACTCAAACTAATCAAAAGCCTCAATTAACAGAATTTTTCTCTCTTTCTTTTTTTTTTGGCCACATTTGCATTTCATGAGAAGGAGACAAGGAGTGAGAAAATAGTTCATATTCAAGATCTATCTCCCTCCAGAAAAGCATCTTGCAGGGATCCATGAGCCTAAGTGGATTCAGTCCAATGTTAGCACATCCCATATCTTCAGTCCCTGTGCAGAGTAATGATGTTTAAAATAGTGACTTGGAGGTACTGAAGGATCTAAAATGATCAAAGGAAGATTCAGTAATGTTCAGGAGACTGTTCTTATTTAGAAAAAAAAAAAAAACTTTAAATAGTGAAGAGTTGAGAGACTGACAAGTTTTTGAAATTGGTTAATCAGCTAATCCATTTCCCAAGGATTCTGCTCACCTAAGGTCTTAACTGTGTTTGAATCACCTCATACCTCACTTGGAGGCAACATATCCTCAAAAGTTCAGGCAAAACTTCCTTAAAGCTCTAATTTTAGTTCAGCTTAGTTTTTGTTTTTGTTTGTATGTGTGTTTTTTTCCTTCTTTCTTTTTTTTTTTTTTTGCATTTCTGACTTTACTTCTTCAGGGTTACTTTTTTCCTCTTTGTGGGGGCATTTTACATTTCTGTTGCTACCTCATTTCAAAATATTGTTTATTTCTAGAATTCATAATTAAAAAATTTTAACCACATCAAATATATAAGGATTTTTGGTGGCTCTGGGTAGAGTGGTCATATCAAACAGAAGTCAGAGGTCACCTTGCTGACCCAGTCTAATTTCCAGCCTTCCTCTGGGGTCATCCCTCACTCAGAACTTTGACAGGGTGATCTTCTGGTCAAGTGGTCCTCCCCAGAGAATGTAGCCCCCAGTCTAGAAGGGAGTGACTCCCTCAGGTTCATCAGTTTTATGTACGTTCTGGCCTCCTCCCTTCTCTGCCCCATTGGGTTCTAAGGAATAATATCCACCTCAGATTGAGTTTTTATTTCTTATAAAATGATTATTTAAAATTGGCTCCTCTCCACCTAGTCCTTGAAAAAAAAAACGGCCCTTGATTCTACAGTTTTAACAATCTTAATTCAAGTTCAAGTGCCTCATTTTACAGATGAAATGGAAGCTCAGAGAAGGAAGGTGATTTACCCCCAAATATTGATCTATTTAGAAGCAAGCTAAAGCTGTAACTTTGGCCTTCTGCACCTTTCTACATGTGTCATTTTTGTTCCATTTGAGACTGGGGTGATTGTAATGATGAGGGATCACAGGATTGATTATACACCTTGTATAGCTGTCTATTAGAACTATAAACCTGAATATATGTTTCCTACAATACTTAACCATGTAATAGAAGGAGATAATGTGATTTCCTGTCTTGTAAATTATGAAAAAATACCTCCTGTATCTTCTTTTATTAATGTTTGGCATATTGTTAGTCTTAGAGATAAAAAAATTGCCACAGTGTAATTGGGCATAAATTTTGCCTGTTTGTTCCTCCCTTTTAGTAGATGCTGCCACAAAGCAATAAATAGTTACATTGCATTAGGAGAATAAAAATTTATAAGAATATAACTTGCCAATAAGTTTAATGATGGTGATTTTTTTTTCCTACTCAGTGGAAAAAACTGTTTGGCTTTTGTGTCAAACAATTTTTAGTTTATTTTTCTTTTGTGGCTGGGTTTATTTTAGTCATGCAGCAACCAGGTGGTATGAGAACACAAAAAACTGCAGGAAATCAAAATTTAGCAGATAAATTTGAAAACCATGTTCACTTAGCAAACAAATGCCTTTCACAATTTCCCAACTTTTAATAAAACTTGAACCCACAGAAAAGTTGAAAAAGTAGTGCAATAAGGATACATATACCCTTTACCTATGCCCAGTAATTACTAACATTTTCTGGCATTTGCTTCTTTTTATCTTTTCCTCTCTCCACACACACACATGTTTTGGAGAGCTGCATTACTTGAAAGTAAGTTGCAGACATCAAGACACTTCACCCCGAAGTACCTCAGGTCTTTTTCCTAAGAACAAAGACATTTTCCTATGTAACTACAACAACAATCCCAGAAAAGACATTTGCCACTGATAATTGGTATTATGTAATGTACAGTCTAAAGTAAACATCTCTGTTTGTTCCTAAATATTCTTTATATCAATTGGGGATCCCTTGTAGGACATTTGAACCTGTCCCAGACATCTGTTGGGACATTTGGTCCATGCCAAATAGTCCTTTGTATTTGGTCCTGTCCAAAATGTTCTCTATTATATCTGCTGATGGGGCTCAGGGCAGGCCACCCCCAAATATGCCAAGGTGGCATATTTATTATTTTGAATTAAAGTTACTTGAGAAACAGCTGGCACAAGAACACTCATACCCTCCTTTGTTTCCCTGGAAGTGGAAAACAAAGCTTTCATGGGAAGGTATCCTTCCTGTTGCAGGAGGATGAAAGGCTGGAGATAGGGAGTTTGAGGCTGAGGAAACTATATAAACAAACGTTGTTACTCTTCATTAATTTGCTACCCCAAACAAAAACTCCTTTGTCTTGCCAAATCTTCACAAATAATTGATTTTGTCTAAAAGGGTAGGTGAACAGCATGCTTCAGTCACTTCTTAGGTCCCATAGCTAAGGGGCCTCTGTATGTACAAAATTAAATTTGATTTTCTCTTGTTTATCGATCTTGTGTCAATTTGATTATTAGGCCAAACAAAAGAACCTATAAGGGTAGAAGAAAATTTTTCCTCCCTTATACTGTTAACAGTTTCGGTTATACAGATTTCTTTTTGTCAGTATTGTCCTGAAGTTGATGGCCATATTTGAGTGTAATCATTAAGCACCTGGTAATAACTTGTTCATTGCTTTGCTGTTCATATTTTAACACTTCAATAAATCTCCAAGGATGCTGCACTACCATCAGCTTTTGAAATTTACTGTACCAACCTTCCACTGCATTGTTTGTCCTGTGATTGCCATCCAGCTCTAATTTATAGACATTCCAAGTTTCTGGTGGAAATCTTGGAGCCTCTGGTTGTCTTCTGCTCCTGCCATGCCTTCCATGGACATACACTCTCTTAACATAATACATTAAGTCATCTAAATTTTCTTCTCCCTTCTCCACAATATACTCAAATTTTCATTTAAATCTTCCACAGACACAAATGAAGTCCAAACAACATGGATGCACATTATAGATGTTACTTTCCATTGTCATATACTCACATGATGGACCCAAAGAAGATTTTTGCACCACAGTGATTGTGAAAAGTGAAATAAGCATCCTTTTACTTGTGCATCTGTTAGGAGTAGTTGAATTGCATTCATATTTGAAATGTCAAAGTCCCTCATGCACAATGAAGAGTTAATGTAGAGATTTAATTCCCATACAAATGCAAGTACTTCATTCTATATGTATCTACATGTGGTTCTAGTCTTTTCATTGTTAATGTATAAATCAATGGTGTAGTGTAACCCAATACTACACTGTGGCCAGTAAGTAACTGAGTGAACTGTGTTGGTGCTGGCTTGAAGGTGCCATCCCTGAAAAATCTGTTTATGTCAATGTGTTCATTGCCTGTTTTACATAGAGGCTTGACCAAACTCCTCCTTTCAAACTCCACCCTTATTGAATGTCTCCCCCACATCCAACCAAATGCCCAGTCACACATTAATGCACCATGCCTCATGAGATTCCATCCTTCTCTAACTGTAGGACTCTTCCTTGGAAGGCTTAGTTAATATAAATTCCATTCTTTTGCAAGATTTGAAGCCTGACCCATCTACCTAACTCCATGTGCTAGTCTACTGAGGCAAGAAGGGTTACTTTGGCCTTAAAGCCACAACACAATGGGATATATTTGAACCCAGTGACATTTTCTAAGCATGGAAATTTTTGACAGGACCAAATATCAAGGGTCATTGGACATGGACCAAATATGCTCATGGACATTTTTGATAGGACCAAATTTCAAGGACCTTTTGGCGTAGAGCAAATGTCTAAATGGGCATTTTGGATAGGACCAAATGTCTGTAATCTCAGGGATCACATATTGGATTTTCTTGCCATGTGTCTAATCCCTTTAATCTAGAATATAGCTCATACTCTGCCTTTTTTTTTCTTTGTCTTCTAAAACATTGACAGTTTTGATAATACTAGATCAACTGTCTGTATGGTGGAATGTTCTTCAAACTGGATTTGTCTAATCGTTTCCTTTGGATCAGGTTGTGGTTAAAATGTTTTGGAAAAATTTGCCATTTTTATATATTTGCCATTTTATCACACCAGGAACTTCATGTCAGTTTGTCCTAATAATGGTGAAGCTATTCGTTTTAATGTAGGTTTCTACTTTGTAATTAAATCTGATGAATAATAATTGGAGAATCTATGAGTATCCTTTTTTGTTGTTTTGTCTTTAGCAAACTTTAGCCTATGGTTTTAGGATTAATTTCTTTCCTGCATCTTGCATTACATTGATGGTTGCAAAATGGTGATTATTTAATTCAATCATTCTTCTAGATCAGAGGTGTATGCATTTTTTTTTCAGTAAAGAGCCATACAGTAAATATTTCAGGCTTTGTGGGTCACATATGTTCTCTGTGGCATATTATTTTTTTCTTTTTTTTAATGGAAAAAATATTCTTAGCTCATGGTCTGCACAAAAACAGCCTAGAGCAGGATATAGGCCATGGGAGGCAATTTGATGACCTCTGTTGTAGATGATGCTGAAGAGCTTTCCCTTCCCTTGTAGAATGTGTGTGTGTGTGTGTGTCATTGTAGCACATGGACTCTTTTTTTATTTAGTGTGAAATAATCCATTATGATAATTATTCCTTTTGATACTCAGATTGTCCTGATTTGTCCAATAGGAGCAAGAGCTTCTGTGATTTTGACAGGTCTCCTTTAGTCTTTGACCACCTCCTTCCTTTTTGGGTAATACTTTGTTCTTTTCTTTCTTTTCTCAGACCTGGAAAAAAAAATTTCTCCAAGGAGCCCACTTTTCTTTTAGTAATGAATGGTATTTAGAAAACCAGCTCTAGTAGCTACAAGTATTCATTTGTGTTGAAGTATCTTTGCTTCTGCGTACTTTCAGTGAACAGAGCTAGGAAGTGTTTGTGTGTGTGTGTGTGTGTGTGTGTATACATAATTTCTCATCTTTTCTCATTTAATATTTTCTTCTTCCATATTGAAAATCTTGCTTCTCAGCATCAACATATTTGCTGTGTCCTAAAGTACATGCAAAATAGTTCCAAAATTATTATCTCCTGGGACAACAAAACTTACTAAGTAAAGTTCAAGATTTCTTTATAGCTCTTTTCTTATTAAATACCTTACTTAGATTGTACAATCAGAGTACTATGTTATTTGAACTATTTTTGTGTAGTTGTCAAACTAATATATAGCAAGCTTAAAGTTTTTTTCTGTTTCTATATCATTTTAGTGTTAGTTTTACTTCATTAGTTTTTACCTAATTTTATTTTTGATATGAAAACTACATAGCTCAAAATCAAAACAGTAAAAACAGTATACTCGGAGGTCTTATTCTTATTGCTTTCCCTTTTATTTATTTTTTGTCCACTCTGTTGGTAACCATTTTCATTACATTTTTACTTATCATTCCTGTTTTTTTTTTTTTGCAAAAATCACTAAAATGCATGCATGTGTGTATGAATGCATGCATACCTACAGACATATATATTTTTATTTTCATTTTCCATGTATAATAGCATTATACATATGTATTTATATATGTGCATGCTCCTTTACACCTTACATTTCCATTTAACCCTATATCTTAAAAATGACCTATATCAATTTTTAAAGATCTTCCTCCTCCTTTTTGATGGCTGTGTTATTCTCCATTATGTTAATATAGCAGAATATTCACACGGTCTTCTGTGGGTGGGCATTTAGGATTTTTAATATTTTGTTATTACAGATAAAAACATTATGTGTAACTACATGCAAATGTTTCATAATTGTGGAGCTAGATTTCCAGGGTAAAATTCTTAGAAATGGAATCATGAGTCAATGGTAAGCATATAGATTTGTTAGGTTTGCCAAATATCCTCCATAGTGGATGGACCACTTTGAATGCCCATTAGAAATGTATAAGATTATCTCTTTTCCATGGTGTCATCAGTAAGTTGTTTACTGTCATTTATTTATTTTTGAACATATGATTGGTAAGAAGTTTATTTTGATGAAATTTTAATTTGCATTTCTTTTGTTATGAGTAAAGTTGAACATTTTTCCACTTTAAGAGGCATTCATACATTTTTTTTCTTGTGACTTGTCTATTCATAGCTTTTACCCTTTTTCTATTTTTTTGCTCAATTTCTAACAGGTCTTTATATATTAAAGGGATGAGTCTTTTGTCTCTGCATATTGCAAATACTTTCTCATAGTTTGTTGCTTGTCTCTTTAATTTTTAATTTTTGTGGTCATAATAAAGATATTCTTTTTTTATTGAGGCATAATTGACATATAACATCATATTAGTTTCAGGTGTATAACATAATGGCTCTATATTTATATATAGAATGGACCCTTGAACAAAATCAGTTTGAACTGCATAGGTCCACTTATGTGGATTTTTTTCAATAAATACTACAGTTGTACACCATCTGAGATTGGTTGAATTCGAGGATGCAGTGTCATGGGTGTGGAGGCTCAACTCTAAAGTTGTACATGGATTTTCAATTGCACATGATGCGGGAAGGTGTTGGTTGGCCCCAGCAACAACAACAACCCATACGTTGTTCAAGGGTCAACTCTATTTTGAAATGATCACCACAGTAAATCTAGTTCACATCTGACACCATAGTCAAAACATTTTTTTTCTTGTGATGAGGATTTTTAAGATCTACTGTCTTAGAAACTTTCAAATAATGCAGCATCCATTAATAATAAAAGCTCTCAATAAACTGTGTACACAGGGAACACACCTCAGTATAATGCTGTATATGACAAGTCCACAGTTAACCTCATGCTCTATGGTGAAAGATTGAAAGCTTTTCCTTTAAGATCAGGAAGAAGACATGGGTGCTCACTCTTACAACTCTTATTCAGCATAGTCCTGGAAATCTTAGCTAGTGCGATCAGGCAAGAAAAAGGAATAAAAGGCATCCAAATTAGAAAGAGGAAAGTAAAATTGTCTTTATTTGCAGACTATGTGATATTATGTGTAGAAAACACTAAAGACTAAACCAAAACACTGTTGGAACTAATCAATGAATTCAGTAAAGTTGCAGGGTATGAAATCAATTTACAGTAATTAGTTGCATTTTTATACACTAACAACAGAATATCTGGAAAAGAAAGGAAAGAATTGCATTCACAATAGCATCAAAAACAATAAAAATACTTAGGAATAAATTTAACCAAGGAGGTGAAAGTTCTGTACAATGAAAACTACAAGACTCTGATGAAAAAAATGAAGGCATAACTAAATGGAAAGAGATCCCATGTTCTTGAATAGGGAGAATGAATATTGTTAAAATACCCATACTACCCAAAGCAATGTAGAGATTCAGTGTTATCCCTATCAAAATTCCAATGTCATTTTTCACAGAAATAGAAAAAATAATCCTAAAATTTGTATGAAACCACAAAAGACCCCAGTTACCTAAAACAATCCTGAGAAAGAATAACAAAGCACTTCCTGATTCAAACTATACTCAGTGGGGAAAGAGTAGTCTCTTCAACAAATGGTAATGGGAAAACTGGGTATCCACAAGAAGAAGAATGCAGTTGGACCCATTATTTTACACAACTCACTAAAATTAACTTGGAATGGATTAAAGACTTAAATATAAGATGTGAAACAATAAAACTCCTGGAAGAAAACATAGGGAAAGAGCTCCTTGACATAAGTTTTGGCAACAATTTCTTGGATATGACACCAAAAGTACAAGCAACAAAGACAAAAATAAGTGAGACAACATTGAACTTAAAAAGCTTCTGAACAGCAAAAGAAATCATCAACAAAATGAAAAGGTAACCTATTAAATGGGAGAAAATATTTGCAAACCACTTATAGGATAGGGGATTAATATCCAAGATATTTTAAGACCTCATACAAATCATTAACAAACAATTCAAATAATTAATGGGCAGAGGACCTGTATAGATATGTTTCCAAAGAAGAAATCAAAATAGCCTGCCGGTACATGAAAAGGTGCTCAACATCACTAATCATCAGGGAAATGCAACTCAAAACCACAATGAGGACCACTGGCTTCAAGATGGCGGAAAAGTAAGATGCGGAGATCACCTTCTTCTCCACAAGTACATCAGAAATACATCTACATGTGGAACAACTCCTATAGAACACCTACTGAACGCTGGCAGAAGACCTCAGACCTCCCAAAAGGCAAGAAACTCCCCACATACCTGGGTAGCACAAAAGAAAAAAGAAAAAACAGAGAGAAAAGAATAGGGACGGGACCTGCACCAGTGAGAGGGAGCTGTGAAGGAGGAAAGGTTTCCACACACTAGGAAGGCCCTTCGCGGGTGGAGACTGCGGGTGGCAGAAGGGGGAGCTTTGGAGCCATGAAGGAGAGTGCAGCAACGGGTGCAGAGGGCAAAGTGGAGAGATTCCTGCCCAGAGAATTGGTGCCGACCAGCACTCACCTCTCCCAGCAGCCTCAGGAGCAGCGGATTAAACCTCCACAATCAACTTGCTGTACCCTGCACCTGTGGAATACCTGAATAGACAGCGAATCATCCCAAATTGAGGAGGTGGACTTTGGGAGCAAAGATATATATTTTTTTCCCTTTTTCTTTTTTTGTGAGTGTGTATGTGTATGCTACTGTGTGTGATTTTGTCTGTATAGCTTTGCTTTTACAATTTGTCCTAGGGTTCTGTCTGTCCGTTTTTTCTTTTTTCTTTTTAATATTTTTCTTAATAATTATTTTTTATTTTAATAACTTTATTTTATTTTATTTTATTTTACTATATTTTATTTTATTTTATCTTCTTTCTTTCTTTTTATTTTTTCTCCCTTTTATTCTGAGCCATGTGGATGAAAGGCTCTTGGTGCTCCAGCCAGGTGTCAGGGCTGTGCCTCTGAGGTGGGAGAGCCAACTTCAGGACACTGGTCCACAAGAGACCTCCCAGCTCGACGTAATATCAAATTGCAAAAATCTTCCAGAGATCTCCATCTCAATGCCAAGACCCAGCTTCACTCAAAAACCAGCAGGCTACAGTACTGGACACCCTATGCCAAACAACTAGCAAGACAGGAACACAAGCCCATCCATTAGCAAAGAGGCTGCCTAAAATCATAATAAGGCCACAGACACCCCCAAACACACCACCAGACGTGAACCTGCCCACCAGAAACACAAGATCCAGCCTCATCCACCAGAACACAGGCACTAGTCCCCTCCACCAGGAAGCCTACACAACCCTCTGAACCAACCTTAGCCACTGGGGACAGACACAAAAAACAACAGGAACTACGAACCTGCAACCTGTGAAAAGGAGACCCCAAGCACAGTAAGATAAGCAAAATGAGAAGACAGAAAAACACACAGCAGATAAAGGAGCAAGGTAAAAATCCACCAGACCTAACAAATGAAGAGGAAATAGGCAGTCTACCTGAAAAAGAATTTAGAATAATGATAGTAAAGATGATCCAAAATCTTGGAAATAGAATGAAGAAAATATAAGAAACGTTTAACAAGGACCTAGAAGAACTAAAGAGCAAACAAACAATGATGAACAACACAATAAATGAAATTTAAAATTCTTTAGAAGGGATCAACAGCAGAATAACTGAGGCAGAAGAATGGATAAGTGACCTGGAAGATAAAATAGTGGAAATAACTACTGCAGAGCAGAATAAAGAAAAAAGAATGAAAAGAACTGAGGACAGTCTCAGAGACATCTGGGACAACATTAAAGGCACCAACATTCGAATTGTAGGGGTCCCAGAAGAAGGAGAGAAAAGGAAAGGGACTGAGAAAATATTTGAAGAGATTATAGTTGAGAATTTCCCTAATATGGGAAAGGAAATATTTAATCAAGTCCAGGAAGAACAGAGAGTCCCATACAGGATAAATCCAAGGAC
Organism: Balaenoptera musculus; assembly: GCF_009873245.2. NCBI lineage: Eukaryota > Metazoa > Chordata > Mammalia > Artiodactyla > Balaenopteridae > Balaenoptera > Balaenoptera musculus. The sequence continues at coordinate 78,834,460 of NC_045786.1, forward strand.
AAATACACCAAGACACATATTAATCAAACTATCAAAAATTCAATACAAAGAACAAATATTAAAAGCAGCAAGGGAAAAACAACAAATAACACATAAGGGAATCCCCATAAGGTTAACAGCTGATCTTTCAGCAGAAACTGTGCAAGCCAGAAGGGAGTGGCAGGACATATTTAAAGTGATGAAGGAGAAAAACCTACAACCAAGATTACTCTACCCAGCAAGGATCTCATTCAGATGTGATGGAGAAATTAAAACCTTTACAGACAAACAAAAGTTAAGAGATTTCAGCACCACTAAACCAGCTTTACAACAATGCTAAAGAAACTTCTCTAGGAAGGAAACACAAGAGAGGGAAAAGACCTACAAAAATAAACCCAAACAGTTAAGAAAATGGTAATAGGAACATACATATCAATAATTATCTTAAATGTAAACGGATTAAATGCTCCAACCAAAAGACATAGATTGGTTGAATGCATACAAAAACAAGACCTGTATATATGCTGTCTAAAAGAGACCCACTTCAGACCCAGGGACACATACAGACTGAAAGTGAGGGGATGGAAAAAGATATTCCATGCAAAGGGAAATCAAAAGAAAGCTGGAGTAGCAATTCTCATATCAGACAAAATAGACTTTAAAATAGAGACTATTACAAGAGACAAAGAAGGACACTATATAATAATCAAGGGATCGATCCAAGAAGAAGGTATAACAATTGTAAATATTTATGCACGCAACATAGGAGCACCTCAATACATAAGGCAAATACTAACAGCCATAAAAGGGGAAGTCGACAGTAACACAATCATAGTAGGGGACTTTAACACCCCACTTTCACCAATGGACAGGTCATCCGAAATGAAAGTAAATAAGGAAACACAAGCTTTAAATGATACATTAAACAATATGGACTTAACTGATATTTATAGGACTTTCCATCCAAAAACAACAAAATACACTTTCTTCTCAAGTGCTCATGGAACATTCTCCAGGATAGATCATATCTTGGGTCACAAATCAAGCCTTGGTAAATTTAAGAAAATTGAAATCATATCAAGTATATTTTCTGAACACAACGCTATGAGACCAGATATCAATTACAGGGAAAACTCTGTAAGAAATACAAACACATGGAGGCTAAACAATATGCTACTAAATAACCAAGAGATCACTGGAGAAATCAAAGAGGAAATCAAAAAATACCCAGAAACAAATGACAATGAAAACACGACGACCAAAAACCTATGGGATGCAGCAAAAGCAGGTCTAAGAGGGAAGTTTATAGCAATACAATCCTACCTTAAGAAACAAGAAACATCTCAAACAACCTAAACATGCACCTAAAGCAATTAGAGAAAGAAGAACAAAAATCCCCCAAAGTGAGCAGAAGGAAAGAAATCATAAACATCAGATCAGAAATAAATGAAAAAGAAATGAAGGAAATAAAAGCAAAGATCAATAAAACTAAAAGCTGGTTCTTGGAGAAGATAAACAAAATTGATAAACCATTAGCCAGACTCATCAAAAAAAAAAAGGGAGAAGACTCAAATCAATAGAATTAGAAATGAAAAAGGAGAAGTAACAACTGACACTGCAGAAATACAAAGGATCATGAGAGATTACTACAAGCAACTCTATGCCAATAAAATGGACAATCTGGAAGAAATGGACAAATTCTTAGAAATGCACAATGTGCTGAGACTGAACCAGGAAGAAATAGAAAATATGAACAGGCCAATCATAAGCACTGAAATTGAAACTGTGATTAAACATCTTCCAACAAACAAAAGCCCAGGACCAGATGGCTTCACAGGCGAATTCAATCAAACATTTAGAGAAGAGCTAACACCTATCCTTCTCAAACTCTTCAAAATATAGCAGAGGGAGGAACACTCCCAAAACTCATGCTACGAGACCACCATCACCCTGATACCAAAACCAGACAAAGATGTCACAAAGAAAGAAAACTACAGGCCAATATCACTGATGAACATAGATGTAAAAATCCTCAACAAAATTCTAGCAGACAGATCCAACAGCACATTAAAAGGATCATACACCATGATCAAGTGGGGTTTATCCCAGGAATGCAAGGATTCTTCAATATACGCAAATCAATCAATGTGATACACCATATTAACAAACTGAAGGAGAAAAACCATATGATCACCTCAATCGATGCAGAGAAAGCTTTTGACAAAATTCAGCACCGAGTTATGATAAAAACTCTCCAGAAAGTAGGCATAGAGGGAACTTTCCCAACATAATAAAGGCCATATATGACAAACCCACAGCCAACATTGTCCTCAGTGGTGAAAAACTGAAACCATTTCCACTAAGATCAGGAACAAGACAAGGTTGCCCACTCTCACCAATATTATTCAACATAGTTTTGGGAGTTTTAGCCACAGCAATCAGAGAAGAAAAAGAAATAAAAGGAATCCAAATCGGAAAAGAAGTAAAGCTGTCACTGTTTGCAGATGACATGATACTATACATAGAGAATCCTAAAGATGCTACCAGAAAACTACTAGAGCTAATCAATGAATTTGGTAAAGTAGCAGGATACAAAATTAACACACAGAAATCTCTAGCATTCCTATACTCTAATGATGAAAAATCTGAAAGTGAAATTAAGAAAACACTCCCATTTACCATTGCAACAAAAAGAATAAAATATCTAGGAATAAACTTACCTAAGGAGACAAGAGACCTGTATGCAGAAAATTATAAGACACTGATGAAAGAAATTAAAAATGATACAAATAGATGGAGAGATATACCATGTTCTTGGATTGGAAGAATCAACATTGTGAAAATGACTACTATCCAAAGCAATCTACAGATTCAATGCAATCCTTATCAAACTACCACTGGCATTTTTCACAGAACTAGAACAAAAAATTTCACAATCCCTATGGAAATGCAAAAGACCCCAAATGGCCAAAGCAATCTTGAGAAAGAAAAACGGAGCTGGAGGAATCAGGCTCCCTGACTTCAGTCTATTCTACAAAGCTACAGTAATCAAAACAGTATGGTACTGGCACAAAAACAGAAATATAGATCAATGGAACAGTATAGAAAGCCCAGAGATAAACCCACACACATATGGTCACCTTATCTTTGATAAAGGAGGCAAGAATATACCGTGGAGAAAAGACATCCTCTTCAGTAAGTGGTGCTGGGAAAACAGGACAGGTACATATAAAAGTATGAAATTAGAACACTCCTGAACACCATACACAAAAATAAACTCAAAATGGATTAAAGACCTAAATATAAGGCCAGACACTATCAAAGTCTTAGAGGAAAACATAGGCAGAACACTATGAGATAAATCACAGCAAGATCCTTTTTGACCCACCTCCTAGAGAAATGGAAATAAAAACAAAACTAAACAAATGGGACCTAATGAAACTTAAAAGCTTTTGCACAGCAAAGGAAACCATAAAGAAGACCAAAAGACCGCCCTCAGAATGGGAGAAAGTATTTTCAAATGAAGCAACTGACAAAGGATTAATCTCCAAAATTTACAAGCAGCTCATGCAGCTCAATATCAAAAAAACAAACAACCCAATCCAAAAATGGGCGGAAGACCTAAATAGACATTTCTCCAAAGAAGATATACAGATTGCCAACAAACACATGAAAGAATGCTCAACATCATTAATCATTAGAGAAATGGAAATCAAAACTACAATGAGATATCATCTCACACCGGTCAGAACGGCCATCATCAAAAAATCTGCAAACAATAAATGCTGGAGAGGATGTGGAGAAAAGGGAACACTCTTGCATTGTTGGTGGGTATGTAAATTGATACAGCTACTCTGGAGAACAGTATGGAGGTTTCCTAAAAAGCTAAAAGTAGAACTACCATATGACCCAGCAATCCCACTACTGGGCATATACCATGAGAAAACCATAATTCAAAAAGAGAGTCATGTACCACAATGTTCATTGCACCTCTGTTTACAATAGTTAGAACATGGAAGCAACCTAAGTGTCCATTGACAGATGAGTAGATAAAGAAAATGTGGCACATATATACAATGGAATATTACTCATCCATAAGAAGAAACAAAATTGAGTTATTTATAGTGAGGTGGATAGACCTAGAGTCTGTCATGCAGAGTGAAGTAAGTCAGAAAGAGAAAAACATATACCGTATGCTAACACATATATATGGAATCTAAAAAAAAAGAAAAAAAGAAGATTCTGAAGAACCTAGGGGCAGGACAGGGATAAAGACACAGACGTAGAGAATGGACTTAAGGCCACAGGGAGGGGGAAGGGTAAGCTGGGACAAAGTGAGAGAGTGGCATGGACATATATACACTACCCAGTGTAAAATAGACAGCTAGTGGGAAGCAGCTGCATAGTACATGAAGATCAGCTCGGTGCTTTGTGACCACCTAGAGGGGTGGGATAGGGAGGTGGGAGGGAGATGCAAGAGCGAGGAGATATGGGGATATATGTATATGTATGGTTGATTCACTTTGTTATAAAGCAGAAACTAACACATCATTGTAGAGCAGTTATACTCTAATAATGATGTTAAAAATAAATAAATTAATTAATTAAATCAAAAAAATTTCTTTTGTTGTATTGGCAAGTTTGAATTTTTGTTCTTGTTCCTTTATAGTAATCTTTTTAATTGTAGTTTTAGTACTCTTTTCCTTATTTGAACTTTGATTTCGGTTTGGATTCTTTAGTTTGTCAGCTTCAAAAGAATATATTTTGATTCCCACTTCATACCTGTTGATGGGGGCGGGGGGGGAAAGCACAACTTAAAGGTGGTGAGTTATGTTTAATTCAGGACCTTACAGAGGACTGTACCTTGAGAGACCGCTTCTCAGGTAGGTCTGATGTACTGTTCTGAAGAGGCCAGGATACCCAAGAGTTTTTGCTGAAAAAATAAACAAACAAACATGTGGTCAAACATCAAAAAATTACTGCTATTCACAAGTCCTACCCCCCAACATCTCAAGTTAATGATTTTAGTGCTTTTCTATGCATGGGAAGATGCAAGAGTCTGGACTCATTAAAATTAATCCTTAGATGTGCATCTTAACTATGGCCAGTATCCTGTTCTTCTCCATCCTGATTCCTTTCAGAGCACATTATCATGGGCGGCTTCAGCGGCTGATGGCTTAATAGTGGGCAATATTTGTTGTTTACTGGAAAAGCAGGCAACATTCTTTATTTACTGAAATGTCAGGTGACATTCTTTGCCCACATTCCAGTGGGCAGTCCTTGTGCTTATTCAACTTTCCTTGTTCTCTTTTCCCTCTCCTCTCCTGTTTTAGTGTTATTTACATGTGTTTTCCAGCCCTGTCTGTACCATTGTTTTAGATTAGATTTACTTTAAATGTATTGAACACAATCCCATCCTTTTGTCAGTCATCTCTTGATGGCATGAAGCTAGCTCTGCAGTAGATTTTACCAGGAGATTTTGTGAATACAGTATTCCATGAGGTCTTTGATATTTAAACTGTTTTCTAAATCTTGATGCTTGATGGACAACTTGGTTAGATTGAAAAATCTTCAGTTTATACTTTCTTTCCCTGAGTTGCTTGAAAGTGCTGCTGCACCCTGGTCTTGCTCTCTGTTGCTATTGAGATATTTGATGCCAATTTTATTTTTTTTCCCTTTCTAAATCACCTAATCCTTTTGCCTGGAGGCCCAAAGGATCATATTTTTCATCTTTAAAGGACCTTTTGGTATATAGATTTAGATTTTCTATTATTTCTGCAAAGTTTCTTGGATTATGTTTTTAAATATTCTGTTTCATTATGTTTTCTTCAGTGACTCCAATAATTTTTTAGAGCTTCGCTTACTTACCATATTTATCACCATCCCTATAATCTTTTTTTTTTAACTCCTCCCTTTACCTTATTTTCATTTTCTTGGATATTTTCATATTTCTTTTTAATTCTCCTTATTATATTTTAAGTTGTACTTATTGTCTTGCACAAAGCTTAAATTTTGCCTTGATTTTAGAGATGAATTTTTTGTTTTTCTTCAATTTCCTGAGTTCAATTATCATTCCATAGCTTCCCTTTTTGTCCATTAACATTCAGAGATTTAAATATTTAATTCAAAACCTTTTAAAATATTTGCAAATGCTTCTTTAAAGATATTTAATTCAGCTTGGGATATTGCGTTTCAAACTTTTGGTGCTTTGTGTTTACATATTTGATGGAGATTTTTATCAGCTAAAATGTTTTCATTTATTTTTTTTCTTAGAATAGCTTTGTATGGATGGTTTCTGCCATTTTTCATTTATTTTAACTGTCTTACATTTTCTGGGATTAGCAGTAACAGATGATTCTGCCTGTTACTCTGAACTTTTGGTGGTTTCCTACATGTCTTAGTTAAGAGTACCCTGTTCTTTTGATGCTGTAAAATCTTTAGTAGATTTTTTCCAAGGGGAGGGGTGAGGAAAGAAGGGGATGATATGTCTTTTAATTTTGTGATTTTTTTCCCCATAGGAGCCATATTTCCACTGCTTACTTCTTCACAAGCCTTAAGAAATAACACTTCCCTAGATTGGTGCCATGAGTCCCACACAGTGGGACTAGAACTTTGATCCTCAAAGTCTCAGACTTGTTCTTATGGTTTCCCTTATTCAATATGTGACTCCCTCTGGGGTTGGTTTTATCTGTATTCCACCAGGGCTAGGGCCCCACTGTCCTCTCCTCTATTCTGTACAGTCTCTACCTGACTGTCTACTCTTGAGTGGAGTTCAAAGCTGAGCACTAGTTTCAGATATTTGTTTTACTTACATGTGTATTGAATTATACTGTATTCTTTGTCTCCCAGTTTGTGCTTTGACATAGTTTATGGGCAGTTTCATTTGTTTGTTTCTCTCTGTGGTAGTTGTATGATGGGTAAAGACCTTAGATTCAGGAAGTTGCCATTATTCCATAGGAACCCTGTATTCTTTCAAATGAATATGTTCATTGCCTTTACTTAAAATATTGAGCACAAATCTGAGTGCTCACTTGAAGGGGGTGTAGCAATTATGTTGTTAGGGAGAGGTTTGCAGACTTGAGCTGGGGTGAGAGAACTGGGTTGATATCTCAAACGTTAGATCATTTGAATAACTACCTTGTAAATGGTGTTTTTACACAATTTCAGTGCCTGCATTTGTATTTTAGTTTACAAATGCTCTGGTGTCAGGAGAAGATCAAATGACCTGGGAGCACAGTATTTGGAATGGAGAATTGTGTCAGTGAAATAAATAATTCATCCATTAAGTACCTGCACTCAGGCAGTCAGGACAATATCTAAAAATGGTAAACATATGTCACCTTTATAAGTATTATCCTAAAACTGTTTGTTAGCTGTAAGCATAGTAAGTACACAATGAAGACATTTTCTTTAATTATTTTTGATATTGTATTTTTAAGTGCACTAGTGCAAAATTCAGTATTAAAAATAATGATTGGTAGTTAGAAATGAGTCTATCGTTAGAAAGGAAAAATGATAATGATGGCAACTTAAGTGACAGTCTTATGTTCAAAGTAAAAAAGATTTACAAAAATTAAACATATTACACAAAACTATATTACTTTACTATTAAATTTTTTATAAATGAATCGGTTTTAACAAGTATCACTTTTAAATACTGTTGATACTGGAATTTTTTTGATCTTATAGTTGTTGCTAATTTTAAAATTTTAGATGGTTTTCTAGTTATATAAGAGCTGTAAGTATAGAGTTTATTCTCATTTTTATGCTTGTACATATTTAAATAAAATAATTTCAGTATATGCTAGGAGTCTATGAGAATTGTTTCCCTTTAAATTGTGTCTGCATTACTCAAGTTTGAGAAACCCTGTTATGGTATATTATAACTTACATTGTTATGGTGTGATATGATTTACATTAAATAGAACTGAATTCAGTTCACCACCCTGTCACTTATAAGCTTTCTAAGCTTCAAATTCCTTACATCTAAAATGTGGAAAATGATTTCAATATCATAAAGTTGTTTAAACGAAAAGAGATAATATATGTGCAGTGATAGTAGATGTTTACAATATTGTAGCAATTATTGTTATAGTTGTGATTTACAGGCAGTTAAGTACTGCTGTGAGAATCACTAACTGTTGAAATTCTACCATAATTTTGAAATGGGCTCTCTACTCTCCACATGAACTCTTTCATAGTGCCTCTTTCTCCTCAAACTCCTACTCTGAGTTGCTACTATATTTGCCTCAACTTCAGTGGGAACATAGGAGCCACTAGAAAAGAACTCTCTCTTTTATATCACATCTAGAATATACCAGTATCCACACTTAATTTTTAAATTTCTTCCCATTACAAGGATGATAAGTTCCTGCTCTTTTCAAAGACCATTCTCTCCAAATGTGCTCTATTCCACCCTGCCTTTTAAGGACTTCTCTTTCTTGAATATCTCTTCTTTCTCTTACATTATCAAACTTTTTTCCTATTGAATTACTCCTACCAGAATTCAGACAAGCTCCTTCCCTTGATTCTAGATTGCTATCTAGTGACATATTTCTCTGTTCCCCCTTTTCACTAAAACTCTCAAAGGACTGTATATCTTCACACCCTCTTGTCTCACTCACTCTTCAGTCCATTTCAGTCTGATTGCAGCCCTGCTACTCCCTTTAACCTGCTTTTGCCTTATTCACCAATGACTTCTATATTACCAAATGGATCTGGGTAAATCTTTTTTTGACAAATAACACTGTATATATTTAAGGCACACAACTTGATGTGTTGATACATGTATAGTATACATTATGAAATCATCTCCACAACAATGCTAATTAATTTTCCGTCACTTCATATAGTTACCTCTTTTTTTTCCTCCTGGTGAGAACATTTAAGATCTACCCTTTTAGCAAATTTCAAGTATATATTGATAGTACAGCATTGTTAAATATAGGCACATTGCTGTACATTAGATCTCTAGAACTTATTCTTCTTGTGTAACTAACACTTTGCATCCCTTTCCCAATGTCTCTCAATTTTCTCCTACCCCAACCCCTGTCAATCACCATTCTACTCTCTGCTTCTATGAGTTTGACTATTTTAGATAGTACTGATAAGAGAAATAGATATGAGAAATCATGCTGCATTGTCTTTCTGTGTCTGGCTTATTTCACCTAGCATACTGTCCTCCAGAAACCCTCCATGCACAATTTCTTTCTTTGTTAAGGCTGAAGAATAATACATTGTGTGTGCATGTCTGTGTGTGTCTGTCTGTCTTTATCCATCATCCATTGATGACATTTAGGTTGTTTCCGTGTCTTGGCTATTGTGAATAATGTTGCAATAAACATGGGAGTGCAGATATTTCTTTGAGATTCTGATTTCATTTAATTTGAATATATACCCAGAAGCGGCATTACTAGCTTGTAATGTGGTTCTGTTTTTAATTTTTTGAGAAGGATCTGCACTGTTTTCCATAATGGCTGTACCAAATTACATTTTCACCAACACTGTACTATGATTTCCTTTTTCTGTACATCTTCACCAATACTTATCTTTGACTTTTTGATAGCAGTTCTAACAGGTATTAGGTGATATCTGTTGTGATTTTCATTTCCCTGATGATTAGTGATGTTGAGCACATTTTCATATATCTGTTGTCTTCTTTTGAGATATGTGCACTCAAGCCCTTTAACCATTTTTGGATTTAGATTTCTGTTGGATTATTTGGGTTTTTGTTTGTTTGGTTTTTTTTTGCTATTGAGTTGTATAGGTTCCTTATATATTTTGGATTTTAACCCCTTAACAAATATATAGTTTGTAAATATTTTTTCCCATTGCATAGGTTACTATTTCATCTTGTTGATGGCTTTCTTTGCTGTACAGAAGCTTTTTAGTTTGCTGCAATCCCACTTTTCTATTTCTGCTTTTGTTGCTGGTGTTTTTGGTGTCATATTTAAAAAAAAAATTACTGTGCAGACCAATGTCAATAAGAATTTTCTCTGTTTTCTTCTTATAGTTTTCCAGTTTTAGATCTTATGTTTAAGTCTTTGATCCAGTTTTTGCTTACCATTTGAGATAAGGGTCACAGTTTATTCTTCTTCATTTAAGTACCCAGTATTCTCAGCACCATTTATTGAAGAGGTTATCCTTTCCCCATTTTGTGTTCTTGACACCTTGTCATAGATTAGTTGACTCTATCTTTGTGGGTTTATTTCTGACCTCTCTATTCTGTTTATTTGGCAGTATGCCTGGTTTTATGCCAGTGCTATACTGTTTTGATTATGTTACTTTTGTAATATATTTTTTAATCAGGATGTATGATGGTTCCAGGTTTGTTCTTCTTTCTCAAGATGGCTTTGGCTATTCGGGGTCTTTGTGGCTACATAGGAATTTTAGGATTGCTTTCACTCTTTCTGTAAGGAATGCCATTGGATATTTTACAGGAATTGCATTGAATCTGTAGATCACTTTGGATAGGATGGACATTTAAACAACACTAATCCTTCCCATACATGAATATTGTATGTCTTTATGTTTATCTGTGTCTACTTTAATTTCCTTCATCAGTGTTTTATAACTTTTGATATACAAGTCTTTCATCTCTTTGGTTAAGTTGATTCCTAAACTTTTGTATGTTGATTTATGCCTCCTTCAAATTTACTGAATTAGTTTATTCTAACACTTTTTTTGTTGTTGTTGAATCTTTAACATTTTTTACATATATAATGTCATCTGCAAACAGAGACAACTTTACTTTTTTTTTTGGATGCTTTTTATTTTCTGAGTGGACATTATTGCTTTTTTGCTGACCTTAGAGGAAAAGGTTTCAGCTCTTTCCCATTGATTCTGATGTTATCTGTGGGCTTTTCATATATGGTCGGCATTGTGTTCAGTTCCTTCTTTACCTATTTTGTTGAGAGCTTTTATCGTGAATGGTGAGTGAATTTTATCAAATGCTTTTTATACATCTATCGAGATGATCATATGATTTTTTCTTTCATTTTCATTAATGTGGTGTTTCACGTTGATTTGTATCAATATATGCTGAACCATCCTTGCATCCCAGGAATAAATTACACTTGATAATGGTGTTTGATCCTTTTAATGTGCTGTTAGATTTGGTTTTCTAGTATTGTATTGAGCATTTTAACATCTATGATCATCAGAGATATTGCCCTTAGTTTTCTTTTCTTGTGGTGTTCTTGTCTGGTTTTCATATCAGGATGATGTTGGCCTAATAAAATGAGTTTGGAAATGTTCCCTCATCTATTTTTTGGGAGAATTTATGAAGGATTGGAGTTTATTCTTCTTTGAATGTTTGGTAGAATTCACCCATGAAGCCATTTGGTCATGGGATTGTCTGTTGGGAGGTTTTTGATTACACATTAAATCTCCTTATTTGTTATTAGTCTGTTCAGGCTTTCTATTTCTTCTGGATTCAGTTTTGATAGGTTGTATGTTTCTAGGAATTTATCCATTTTTTTCTATGTTATCTTATTTATTGCCATATAATTGTTTATAATACTCTCTTAAGATTTTTTAATTTCTGAGGTAACCACTACTATGTCTCCTCTTTAATTTCTGATTTTGAGTCTTCTCTCGCTCGTTGAGCTAAAGTTTTGCCAGTTTTGTGTATCTTTTCAAAAAACCAAGTATCAGTTTTGTTAATTTTTTTCTATAGTTTTTCTGTCCTCTATTTTTGACTTATTTCTGTTCTAATCTTTATTATTTCCTTCCTTATGCTAACTTTCAACTTAATTTGTTCTTTTTCTAGCTCCTTGAGATGTATAGTTACATTTATTTGAGATCTTTCTTATTTTTTAATGTAGGCATTTATCACTAACATTCCCTTTTTCAGTACTGCTTTTGCTTCATCTTTTAAGTTTTAATACATTATATTTTCATTTTTGTTTGTTTCAAGATACTTTTAAAGTTCCGTTTTGATTTCCTCTTTCACTCAATTGTTCTTCAAGAGTCTGATGCTTATTTCTCACATATATGTGAGTTTTCCCTTTTTATTGTTGTTACAGATTTTTTGGTTCATTCCATTGTGGTTGGAAAAGATGCTTGAAATGATTTTGATATTTTAAAATTTGTAAGGACTTGTTTTGTGAACTAGCGTGATCTTATCTGGAGATGTTTTGCAAGTGCTTGAGAAGAATGTGTATTATTCTGCTGTTGGGTGGAAAGTTCTGTATATGTCTGTTGAGGTCCATTTGTTCTATGTGTTGTTCAAGTCAGCCATTTTTTGGTTCGCTTTCTGTCTAGATTTGTATCCATTATTGAAAGTTGGTGTTGAAGTCCCTCCTATTATTGTATTGTTAGTATTGTCCTTCAGATCTATCAGTATTTGTTTTATATATTTAGGTGCTCTGATGTTGGGTGCCAATATATTAATAATTATTATACCTTCCTGTTGAATTAAGCCCTTTATCATTATCTAATGATATTTTTTGTCTCTGAAGGCAGTTTTTGACTTTAAGTCTATTTTGTCTGATGTAAATATAGCCATTCCAGCTTTCTTTTTGTTACTGTTTGCATGGAATATATTTTTTATCTTTTCACCTTTCACCTATGTGTTTTTAAAACTAAAATGAAACTCTTGTAGATAGTATGTTGCTGTTTTTTTTTTTTTAATCCATTCAGCCACTCTATTCTTTTTGATAGGGACATTTAATTCATTTACAATTAAAGTGGTTATTGATAGGTGAGGACTTATCACCATTTTGTTAATGGTTCTGTGTTGTGCATTCCTTCTGTATCTCTCTTCCTCTATTGCTGTCTTCCTTCATTATTTTATGACTTTTTAATGATTTGCTTTGACTGTTTTCTTTTTTTTCCTTTGCTGTACTTATTACAGGTTTTTGCTTTCTGATTAGCTTGAGGTTTGCATAAAATATCTTGCAGTTATAACTGTATATTTAAGTTGATATCAGCCTAACTTCAACCACATACAAAATCTCTACACTTTTACTCCCACTTTTTGTGCCAGCACTTGGTATTCTTCTTTTTTTTTTTTAAATTTATTTATTTAATTTATTTTTGGCTGTGTTGGGTCTTCGTTTCCGTGCAAGGGCCTTCTCTAGTTGTGGCAAGTGGGGGCCACTCTTCATCGCGGTGCACAGGCCTCTCACTATCGTGGCCTCTCTTGTTGTGGAGCACAGGCTCCAGACACGCAGGCTCAGCACTTGTGGCTCACGGGCCTAGTTGCTCCGCGGCATGTGGGATCTTCCCAGACCAGGGCTCGAACCTGTGTCCCCTGCATTTGTAGGCAGATTCTCAACCACTGCACCACCAGGGAAGCCCTCTTCTTTTTATATTGTGTGTCCATTAACACATTATTATATTTTAACTTTTATGATAGGGTTAAAAGTAATTTTTTGTCCTATTCTTGAAATATTCTTTTCTTTGGGCTCTAGATTCTGCAGTTTACTGGTTTTCCTCTTACCTGTCAAAATATTTCTCAGCTTTTCCTGATGGATCAGTACTGCACCTCATTGCTAGGCCCTATTTTCTTTTCTTTTTAACATTTCTGCCTGTGTGAGTTAACCTATGTCAATGTCTTTAAATGCTATTTATATACTGTTCTGATCACCTTCTTTTCACCTTGTTGGTGAATGAGGCATCCAGTCCTAAATAGTATAAGATGGCTGAACACGTGACGCCCCACACTTGGCAGAAGAGATTGGAAACAGTTTTTTAGATGCATATATTCACACCCTGGTAGGAGGACATGGAGACCATGTGAAGTACTGCAACATGGGGGTTGCACAAGGGAATAGAATGGACAAGCAAGGGCTGTAGGAAGCAGGCTTTGTAGTAACAGGATGGTGGTGTACCCCACCTGGGTGGACGTGGTTGGCTTGTTTGAATAATTCTGCAGGCTGTCAGGTGAAATTCTTAGGCTAAGGACTGGGTTAGGTAGAGCTGTTCCAGGTGATATGGGAACCAGCTGCCTGGGGAGAATTTCCTGCTGGGTGGAGGACCATATCTGGGGAGATCAGGAAAGGCCTCTGGGGCCTTGTGAGCCTCAAAGACTCACAAATCTTAAGTCTTAATACTCAAGTGTTAAGGGAGCACTTGAAATTTGAGGTCCTACAATATACATACCACTGGTTCCTAAATGTATATTTCATTCCAAATCTTATGTCTGTGCTCTATACATTTTTATCATACTGCCTCCTTACATTTTTCCACTGACATATCTCACAAGCAAGTTAAACCTAATATGTCTGCAGTGCCACCCTCCCCCCATCACCCCACCTTAGTTTGCCTGGTTCTCTGCAAGCTTTTAGTGATTTTCCCATGGATTCACTGACTTTCCCATTCTATCTCTGTTGGTTTTCTTTGCTTAATATCTTCTTTCAGTACAATAAATTTACTTATTAAACAACACTGCCCTTGCAACACAGGTTGTGCCACCTCACTGTTTCAAATTCATTAAGAACTTCCAACTGCATATTGAATAAAATATAAAGTTCTTATCATGAATCTATAATGGCTTGTAAGACATAGCTTCTGCCTCAGTTTCCAATGTCTTCCTTTCCAGTCTCTCCTTTGCTTGTTATACACTAGCCCCCTGTCAATACTTCACTTCTCTGAGTTCCTCAAGCTCTTTCCTACCCTAAGATCTTAAAGACATTCTGTTTCCTCTGTCAGGTCTCCTTTTTCTCATTTATTTTATGGTGATTACTCCTTATCCTTCTGTACAATCTTCCTAATCTATATTTCCCTCAATTCATTATTCTACCTAAAAGCATCCTATTCTTTTTCTTTAAAAGATATATCAAAGTTTACAATACATATGGACTATGTGTTGACTATTTATTGTTTTATACCTCCAATATGAGTAAGGACTATTCTTTTAGTCATCACTGCGTATCTATTTTTTGACACTGTTTTGCACACAGTAGGGCTCAAGAAATATTTATTGAATGAAGAATTTAAGAATGAATACATTAAGAACTTAATTGAAGCACAGGAATTTGTGGGTCAGGTTTTATTTTAGTTTAGCCCAGCAGTTCTCAAAATTTTGTTCTGAAGCTCCCTTTACACTCTTAAAAATTATTGAGGACCCCAAAGGGCTTATTAAAATGCCAGTTATATCTATTGCTATTTATTTTATTAAAATTAAATTAATACATTTTAGAAATGTTTATTACTTCATTTAGAAGCAATGATGACATCATTATATGTTAACATAATTTCATGAAAATTTCAAAAGCAAAAACAATTTAGGTCAAATGGTTGACATTTTTTACATTTTTACAAATCTCTAGGGACAACTTAATAGAGGACGGCTGGATTTTCCTATCTGATTCTGCATTCAGTCTATTGCCACATCATACATCATATAGCCCCTGGAAAACTTCACTGTACACTCAGGAGTGGATGAAAGTGAAAAAGGCTAATAACATCCTAGTGTTTGACCTCATGGACCCACTGAAAGAGTGACCCTGAACTGTTTGAAAATTATGGTCTAGATCATCAACTATTTGTTGAGTGGGAGTGGCATGTACTTTTCCTAGACACATTCAGAGGTTTAGGTGAGAACTGGGCCAGAGTCAGAGAAGTAACAATCAACAGAACCGGTTTCTAATTCAGGTCTTAAACACAACACTGTAGCATTAGATATGCCTATTTGCTTAACTTCTATGGGGATTAGTTTCTTCCTCTATAAAATAGAGATAATTGTAACTTTGTTAATTCCTCTACAGTGCTGATACATGTGATATGGCAGATATAAAGTGGCTAAAAGAAAAATTAGCAGAGGCAGACAAATGCACAAAGTTACTTGGTTTTCACCACCCTTGCTTTACAAAATGAATAATAGATGCAGGATTTTCTCTCCACGAGGCTTCTTTCCTGGTAGATTTAGTTTTTCCTTGTGCCCTCAGGGCTAGAGGAAAAGTATTGGACTGATTAATGATTTTGTGATGGGTCTCTATTTTGAGTGGAAAGTGTGGAAATAGGTGAGAGAAATCTTGCTACGATTTTGTGAAAATCTATTGTCCATGAAATTCATTGATTTATGTAATGCAAAAAAGTCAGTTGTGATCTATTTCATGTTGATTCTCTATTCACTGAAAAAGAAGAGATTAAGTGGCTGTCTCAGCAGTTTAGCTGCCCTTAGCAACAGCTCTGCGGCAGCAAGAACATCTTTTCTAACAAGGTGTTTCCTATACAGAATCAGAGAAGAATGTCATGACAGTTTTCTTGTCTTAAGCCCCACAATGTAACTGTCCTGTTTTGCAAAGTCTTGTTTCTGGTAAAATTCAGACTCATATGCAGTACATCTCTAAAAGTCATCAGATTTTGTAGTGCAAATGAGAATTTAATGTTTCAAAGAGTAAGTTACTGTTTCTTCATGTAGTTAATAGACTGGAAAATAAGGGCAACATTTGTGCTGTTGTTCAAATCCTCAAAATGGCCAAATTGTAAACTAGATGTGTTTCCAAATTGTTGGATTGTCACAACTTCAATAAATCCTGAAGTTAATGATAATCCTGAGGCTTTACAAGGGAGGGAGATTAGCTAGTACTACATTCCTACCCCACCTACTCAAACTCACCCAGTGAGACACACACACACACACACACACACAAACACAGAGTCATGTGAGAGAGAATTTAAACAGCCTAAAATGACAGGTAGTTATCCTGTCCTTTATTATGCTCTTGATAATCTGATACTTCATTCCTATTTACTTTAGAACAGGGTTTCTCATACTTCCATGTGCATCAGAATCACCTGGAAGCCTTACTAAAATACAGATGCCTGGACACCACCCCCAGAATTTCTGATTCAGTAAGTTTGGGGTGGGGTTCTAGGATTTGCATTTCTTACAATTTGACAGGTCCAAGTTCTGCACTTTGAGAAATACTACAGAAGCCTGATAGAGATCTTGTTTTCAGATAGTGCTCTCAGCTCAGACACACCATCCTTCAAGTATTTACTCACTGTATGACCGAGGACAGTTTTGTTTTTCTATGCCTGAATTTCTTCCTCTGAAAAGTGGGCATAACACATCACAAGTCTGTTGCAAGTGTCATATGAGATAAAGAGTTTAAGCCTGGTACCTGGATAGGTGAGTGTTCTATAGTTCTTAATGTTTTTTTTAAGAATTAGCTTCAATTCAAAGTTGGATTCTCTGCATGTTTGCAGTGTGAATATTTTATGTTGATGATTGAAAACACATTTCTTGATATCAAGAAAGCCAAGTGAAAACATATATTAAAGGAAAATAAAGTGATCAAGTGATCAAATAACACTGATAAATCAGGTAAAACAAAGACTAGGAATTGACCATTGGATCTAACAACATAGTACTAACTTTCAAGACTTCTGTAGAGCAGTAGGCATAAGGTCTGATTCAAGCGAATTCAAACAAGAATGGAGAGGCCGCTCTTGCCTTCTGAGATGGCCCACACTCTGTCTGTGGAGTGTGATTTTCTCTAAATAAATGCACTTCTTACCTATCAAAAACAAAAACAAAAACAAGAATGGGGAAAAGGAGACTATACATATTGAGACAGCAAGTACCAACCCACAGGCGGAGAGTACCTGTAGGTACCCAACCCACAGGTGGAGAGTCTAACAATGAAACAAAAATTGACACTGGTTTATTTTCTCAATTCCAGGGAGGGAAAAATACCTTTTGTAATTTTTTATTTTTCAACCAAAATTTTAATTCTAGATTTTCCACAGACCCTACGATATTTTGGCCGAAACTGAACTGCATACGTGCCTTAGCTCTTATTGGATAGGTCATAATTTTTCTGTATATGTGTTTTAGATTATCTCATCATATATGGTTTCTTCTCTAGCTTTCACACCATTATCTGTAGGAGTGAAGTGTGGATCCCAGGTCTTTAAATATTCTTGCTAAGAACCACCCCCCTTCCTCACCAACACTCACTGCCTCTCTGTTGAATCCTGCTCAAGGATCCAGAACTAATCAGATTGTGCCCTTCATTCTTCTATCAATTATTCTGTGAACCCCGATATTTCCAAGTCACCCCCCATCATCCATATTCATCCCTTACTCCAATAAGTCTCTACTTTTTATGAAATCTCTCTCCTTTCTTTCTCCCCAAACCTTCCAATGAATACTCTGGGACTATGTCTATTATTAACACAACCCTCTGAATTTTTAACCAATTTACCAAACATTTGTTCACCTCCTTGCTCTCTGACACTTAACCCTCTCTAAAGAAACTGTTTCCCATGAAACCTCTGAAGGAAGTGGTGTTTTTTCCCTCTGTTCTTTTCTGCCACTGGGCCTGGAGATAGTTAGATACTCTCTTGATACCTTTCAGACCATTCTTCTTAAAAATACTCAGATTTGAGGTTCAAGCTATCAGATTATGCTGTTCATTACTCCACCTTGCTACAAGCCTCCATAGACCTCCAGGTCTCTTTCTCTCCCACATTCCTTCAAACTCCTACTATCTGTCAAATTTATTCATATTCACTTTCTCTCTCTTTCTCCCCAGTGTGTATATATATACACACACACATACTGGAATGTATATGCGTGTGTAATTTTATTTATATATATATATTTTATACATGTACAGAGAGAATGAATTTGCTATATACTAAATGGTTTAATTATCCACATATCTGCCATCTCAGTTCTTTGACTGTGATCCAGTGGTCACATCCTTAACCTTAACCCTATCTCAGGCATTCACTTCTATGTTCATAACATAGATGTTGCCATTACCAGTGATTGCACTCCTCCAAAATCTTCATTTTAAACATCATACTCTTCAAACACTATTCCTCTTTTTCCAACTCACTCTCTCTAGTGTCCAGACCCCCCAAATTCTTAAGCCCAACTAGGATCTACAATCCATTGATTTTAGTACTGTTGCAGTATTTCCACACATCACATGTCCTCACTTCCACTTTCTTATAGAGTTTATAATCTATTATCATAATCACCACTTTGCAAATGCCTTCATGGCCTCTTTCTTCCTATAATGTATACTTCCAGAAAATTCTGAAAACTGGCTAAATCCTATTCTCTTCCTACTCCCCAGAACTGAAATAATGTTGACTGTTTTTGTATATGTATATATATATTTTTTTGTTATTGGTCAATTGTGTGTGCCTCTATTGAAGGTCAACCCTTTACATTTACTCTGGATCCCATCCCCTCTCAAAGGCATGACTCAAGTGATTGTCCTGCCTGTCTCTTTTGCATCACCGATCTCCTCCTCTTACTGGTTTATTCAAATGAGCAATAATATTCTCAATTAAGAATAAAACTTGCTTAACCTCACATCCCTTCTCTGTCCTTGCTCTATTTCTCTAAGCTTCTTTCAGCAAAATACTCAAAATAGTAGCCTATACTTGCTGTCTCAATATGTGTAGTCTCCTTTTCCCCGTTCTTGTTTGTTTTTGTTTTTGATAGGTAAGAAGTGCATTTATTTAGAGAAAAACACACTCCACAGACAGAGTGTGGGCCATCTCAGAAGGCAAGAGCGGCCTCTCCATTCTTGTTTGAATTTGCTTAAATCAGACTTTATGTCTACTGCTCTACAGAAGTCTTGAAAGTTAGTACTATGTTGTTAGATCCAACGGTCAATTCCTAGTCTTTGTTTTACCTAATTTATCAGTGTTATTTGATCACTTGATCACTTTATTTTCCTTTAATATCTTTTTCACTTTGCTTTCTTGATATCAACATCTGGTTTTCCTACTCCACTGGCACTTAATCTTCAGTTTGATTTTTCTCATTTTCAAAGCCTCTGAATATTGGAATATTCCAATGTTCAGTTATCAGACCTCTACTATTTTGTTTTCATACTCCCTAATGAGGTGATCTCACCCAACTGTAAAGACTTTAAGTCAGCTGTTGACTTCCAGATTTATATCTTTGCCTCTCCTAGAATACAGATTCATATATTTTATGACATGCTCAACATCACCCTGCAGATGTCTAATAGCTATTAAAATTTATCATTTATAGAAATGAACGCAGCTACACCATGCCTTGTCTTTCACATCTCAGTTGATAATATTTTCATCCTTCTTTCTTGCCTAAGCCCAAAACTGTGAATTCATCTGTCATCTCCATGTTCCTTTTGTCAGCAAAAGCTGTCAGATCTATCTTCAGAAATAATTTAGGATCTGACCACATCTTGCCATTATTATGTCAACACTCCAATTCAAGCACCATCATTTCTTAGCTGGGCTATTGCAGTAGCCTCAAAGCTGGTCCCCTGGCTTTCTTCTGCCCCACACCCTGCCTTTTACTTTCAACATGGAAATCTGAGTAATCTTTTAACAGTGTAAGTCAGATCATGTCACTTACCCGATTAAAACTTCTCAGTGGCTTCCTATATTTCAGAGTAAAAGTCCAAGTCTTTATAATAACCTCTAAGGCCCTAAACATTATAGCTGCACTCTTTCCATTCTAACCTCATTTAGAGCACATGTGTTCTGGTTTACATGCTCTTCCCTGAATGTACCAGGCATGCTTCTACTTCAGGACTTTTGCAGTTGTTTTTTTCTCTGCCTTGAGTGCTCTTCCCTCAGATATCTGCATTGTTCACTTTCTCAATCCCTTCAGGTCTTTTTATAGTGTCACTCTATCATCTGGACAATAAAACAGCATCTCTCCTAGCCCAGTCCTCTGAATTCCTTTTACCTTATTTTTCTCTGTAGCCTTGGTCATCATCTGATAAAATGTGTTTTGTATTTACCTTTGTGTTTATTCATTGCCTGTCTCTCTTAACAAGAATGTAAATTCCATGAGGGCTGAAACTTTGAGTTCAACACTGTATCCTCAGTACATCGAACTGTCCTTGGCACATAGTAGGTGCCTAACAAGTATTTGTTGAATGAATTGAATGAAACAAATTAACTTCATATTAGCACTTAAAGACAATAACTTGGGTGCTAAATTAAATGGACCATGTAAGCTGCAATTAGCTTTTATTTTGTGTCTGATGATTTGTAAAATAGATTTTGCTTACAGAATCTTAATTGCCAGATTGTGGTTATGTATTTAAAATTCTCTGTATCGATGGTAATGATGAATGTAATTATGATAATGACTTAAGCAATGATAATGATAACACAATCTCTTCCCTTTTAAAGATTTTAATTCAGTTAAGTAGAGGGAAAAACATGAAAAAATTAAGCAAAACTTTTCTGTGTTCTTGATGATTTTTTTCTCTGTTTAAGTGAAAAAGTTAAAAAACCTTTGAATTATGAAACTGAAATTACTTTTGATTTTTTAAATTAATTTTTTTTTTAAATTTTATTTATTTATTTATTTATTTATTTATGGCTGTGTTGGGTCTTCGTTTCTGTGCGAGGGCATCCTCTAGTTGTGGCAAGCGGGGGCCACTCTTCATCACGGTGCGCGGGCCTCTCACTGTCACGGCCTCTCTTGTTGCGGAGCACAGGCTCCAGACGCGCAGGCTCAGTAATTGTGGCTCACGGGCCCAGCTGCTCCGCGGCATGTGGGATCCTCCCAGACCAGGGCTCGAACCCGTGTCCCCTGCATTGGCAGGCAGATTCTCAACCACTGCGCCACCAGGGAAGCCCTAAATTAATTTTTATTGGAGTATGGTTGCTTTACAATGCTGTGTTAGCCTCCACTGCACAACAAAATGAATCAGCTATACACGTACAGATACCCCCTCCCTTTTGGACTTCCCTCCTATTTAGGTTACCACAGTGCATTAGGTAGAGTTCCCTGTGTTTTAAAGTATGTTCCCATCAGTTGTCTATTTTATACACAGTATCAATATATAACATTTAAAGTAGAAAATGTGCATATTGCTAACTGGTTCTTACTCTTAGTACATTGTAGTGAAAAAGTTTCAGAATCTTACCTCTCACACTTCTTATGAGTAGTAGATTCATAATCTGCTATTTTCTGTGGCATGCAAAGTAAATATTAAGAATTATTAGATTTATATATAACTACTCTTATAGATATTTGCTTTAGGGAGTAGAGGTTGGAGATTGCTTAGACATAGAGGTTGTTTGATAAATGTGGTCCTAGTGGGAACCAGAAATGATTTATTACTTTTCTGAGAAAAATTCAGCAAATGATAGAGAAGACATGGTGGAGATAAATCCAGAGAGGAAACAATATTAGTTTTAGGGCTTGACAAGGGATGGTCTCTGGCAAACATCCCAGACTCCTAGAATTTCAAAATGCTATATCATAGGAATAATAGTGAACCAGTAATAGTTCAGTCTTCACAAGACCGAAGCCTAGCTTTACATCCTTTCAATTTGTAATTGGATTAATATCATCTTGGATTATGATGTCTCTAACAAAAGTAAGTCCTCTCTGTAAGAAAACATTTTATATTATGTTGAGTCTTAGATTATCTTTCCTGATCCTCATTTATAGTGTGTAAGACTCAATAAAGAATAATCAGATATAACAGAAGACAAGATATTTTTGAAACCCATAGGATATAATAGGTAACTGAAACAGACTCCATATAATGGAGTTTTAAGACACAAATTTGAATATGATTTTGATTAATATGTTCAAGAAATTAAAAGATTAAATTAAGAGTTTAGGAGGAGAATTTGTACAAAAATGAAATAAATGATGAAGACAAAATTCTAGAACTGAAAATATAACTGAAGCTAATAATTCTATGAATGGGTTATACTGTAGGTTAAATACAACTGAAGAGAGAATTAGTGAAATAAAAGATAAAATAAAAATAAATCCATAGATATTTCATGCAAATATACAAAATGCAAAAAATTATATGAGACATATAATATAATTAAAAGGTATAATATATGTAAAATTAAAGTATCAGAAAGAGAAAAGAAGAATAGCTCAGAAGTAATACATGAAGAAAAATAAGGTAGAATTAGGTAAACCTAGGTAAAGACATGAGACCACAGATTCAAGCCCCAAGTATATTAAATAAAAATAAAATATAGTTGTGGCACATTATAGTAATATCTCTTTTCTGAAAAAGATAAAATATCTCTAAAGTGGCTAGAGAAACAGAAAAAATAACCAGAAAGGAGCAGCAATAAGAATGCTAGTAGATTTCTGAACAGATGGAAGCCATAGGAAAATGACATATCTTGAAATCATTGAGTGAGAATAACTGCCAACCTAGAGTTCCAATACAATTCAATGTTCATTTCATTTTAAAAAATGACAAGAAAGTAAATATTATTAGACAAAAACAGAGAAGTTTTAATAGAGCCACACTAAAATATATACAAATGAATGTTATTCAGGCAGAAGAAAAATGAGAACAGATTAAAGTTCTAAGATACAAGAAATAATAAAGAGAAATGATAAAAAGTAAATATGCATGTTAATTTAATGGAAAGGTGACTAAAAATAATGAAAGAATTATATTAAATGCTTAAAAATATAGAGAATTAAAATACGTGACAATAATCACTAGTAACCCAGGGAGGAATAAATGGGGTTAAAGCGTACTTAAACCAAGGATATTATTTGTGAACCAAGATGTTCTTCAAAGAAACAAAACTACGGAAATTTGATTGTGCCAGAACTCAGGAAATACTGTGCACATGTGCCTTCCAGAAGAATATACTAGGGGCTTAGCTTCATCCAAACAGAAAAACTTTGGCAAAAAGACTGACAGTATTTCATATATTTAATTGTAGAGCTAAAGGTAGGGTTGCAGATTGAAGAATATTACATAAACATTGCATGTTATAGCATGAGAGAACAGAGAAAAATGAGGAAATAGTAAGATCACTGAATGTCTTATAGATAACAGGTGGAGTCATATGATACCTTCTGTAACTGATATATCAGTTAGCAAAAAGGTAAGGAAAAATGTGCTAAATAAGGTAATAAGAATAATAAAAATAGAACCTTTTCTAAGTAACAAAGTAAGTTTTTAAAAAGCAGAGAGCACAACAACTAGAGACAAAATGCAGTAAACACTACACAATACAGTAATTACAGCATATGATAATATGATAGAACAGACACCAATTGTAAAAGTTAGAGTTAATGGGTTTAACTTGCCAATTAAAAATGAATTTTCAAATTTGTTCATTAGGAAAAACTTAACTCTATATCAGATATGAGATACAACTAAAGAGCAGTGATTCATAAAGGCCATTCAATTATATGAATGGACAAAGATTTACCAGGTAAATGGAAAAAATAAAAAAACTGGTATTGCAATCCTGACCTGAGAAAAAGTGAAATACAATCCAAAGCACTTAATATGACATACAAAAATAAAATTTAATAGCTATGAAAATCTATGCATAAAATAATGCACAAAAACCTACACAAAACAGAACTACAAAAGATTCAAGGAGAAATATGGAGAAAAATATTAATAGTAGATACTAACATCACTTTGAGTAAAATAGGTCAAGTAGACAAATATGTAAGGCTATAAAACACCTCAGTAACATAAGATTTACTGGATATGGATTGAACCCAAGTACTAGAAAATATTATTTCTTTTCTAACATATAGAACTTTCACAAAAATTGATCATACTGAGGCACAAAGAAATATTACTGGGTTACATAAAATAGAAATATGTATTAACTAGAAATATTACAAATAACAGTCTCAGTTCAAAATACAATGAAAGTAGAAATTAAATATAGACCTGTAAACAAAAAGGCCTTTTTATATAGAGATAAAAAATACATATCTTTTAAAACTGGAGGAGCAACAAACCGAAAATCTAAGAGAAAAATGGGTGAAAGATATGAATAGACAATTCATAGACAATTGTCTATGACAAAAAGAAATTGTCTATGACAATTGTCTATGTCATAGACAAAAAGAGAAAAATTGATCTCTAAGCATATAAAAAGATAGTCAATTTCATTTTCACTAAGAGAAATGATAAATCTAGGGAGACCTTTTGATGGGAGGCAGCATATTTGTTTACTCTTAAAGTGTCCCCCCACAAAGAATGCTTATTTGTCCCAAGAGAAAAATAGTAATTACACCATGGTGAATTTGGCCAACCCCTTGATTAGGTGATCAAAAATTAATTATCACTAATAAAGGGCAGATGGAGATACTGAGCCTCCAGTTGTAATACTTTGTGGATGCATCACCTATGTAGTGTTCTGAGTTTGAATGCCTAATATGAATGTAATCATGGAGAAACATGAGCCAAACCGTTAGGAAATTTCCATTAAAAGAAAAAGGTACTGTATTATATTAAAACGTTAATATTGTAAAAGACAATACAACGGCAACAACAAAAGCTGTGGGAATATTTCAAATTAATGGAGGTTAACTGAGACAGGAAAACTAAATGCAATACCTGACCCTAGACTGCATCCTGTACTGGAGGGGAAAAAAGGAGTCAGTGGACAAAATTGGAATTTGAATGGTAAATTATCCTATCAATATTATATTTACTCAAGTTGATGACTGTGCTATGGCCATTTAATATCTCTATTCTTAGGAAATACATTTTAAACTATTTATGGGTACAAAAGCCATGATACATGTAGTTTACCACCAAGTGGTTCAGAAAAAAAATGCATACCTAGAGTGCTGAGCTCTAGGCAGTGGAGATACTGTAATGAAAAGAAGCAATATGGTCATTGTCCTATGGGAAAATGCATGGTGGGAAGCAGACATTAAACAAATAATAACGGTAAGAACTGTATACATCAAATGGGATAACTGCTATAAAGGATTAACAGATACACACTACTAAATATACAATAGGTAAACAACAAGGACCTACTGTATAGCACAGGGAACTATATTCCATGTCTTGTAGTAACCTATAATGGAAAAGAATCTGAAAAAGAATACACACACACACACACACACGTATAACTTAATCATTTTGCTGTATACCTGAAACTAACACAGCATCGTAAATTAACTGTACTTCAATTTTTTTAAAGTACACGTTGTTAAAAGAACACTCTTGAGTCACTCTTTAGTGATTTAACCTCTTGGTCATAACTGGTTGAATGGAAAGGAAGGAACCCAATCCAGGTAGATCACTTAGACTGTACGCTGGTCATTCTTATTTTGCTCTCCCCAATCTCTTATCTCCTGCAATTCTGTTCCTTTTTTAACCTTCTCTGCCCTGCTCTGTGCCCATGAGGTTGGCCACTATCAACTTACTGGGAGTCCCTTGCCCTCTGGCTTCCAGTGGGTCTGGAATATGGAGCATAGTGGACTGGATGTTACCTTGCTCTCTTTCTGCCTCATCACTATGGTTTTTACAGTGGATGCATCTGTCTTTTAACTACAGCTCTTTTGAGGATACCTCCTCCTCCAGTGCTCCTTCTTCTTGTTCCCTCAGACCTAATGGTGATTAAAAACCTCCTTCTGTTGCTAGATCTTGGGTGCCTTAATCTCCATTATTGGTTCTTTAAATTTTTCCTCCATTGCTGTAGATACACCCTTAATTAAATTCTGCTGAAAAACAACAGCCAAGTAAGCCTTCTGTTTTCTGTTGGGACTCTGATTAATACAGAGTGCTTCTCTTTTAATTTGCAATTAGAACTAAGATCTAAGCCTTAGTTCCAGATTTGGTTTCTTAAATAGAGGTTATGAGAAAAGTTCATTGTTTTGGAGTCACCTTACATCATGTGAATGAACCTAGAAAGAGAAAAAGCTGGTGTTTAAAATAGAGAAATGAAGCAGATGTGCAGAGATTAGAGACTGCAAGTGAAGATTACCTGGGTTCTTACTACTTTCCAGCTGCTGATTCCATCCTGAGGGCCAGCGGCATTCCTGCATTTGTGTCCAATGAGACACCAGTATTATTGTTATAAATTACTCCATTATTTTCCAAGGACAGACCAAACTGGTTTTATTTTTGGCACTATGAAATTTTCTTTTGTGCTTGAATTTTTGCTTCCTCTTCAAAACCTGTCAAAACTGTGTTGATAGAGTTCTCAACATTTTCCTACTAGAATAGAAAAGTAAAATCATGTAAAGTAACTTAAAAAAATACTCTGGGAGGATATATAACAAATTTTCACTTTTTTTTTCCTCTGTGTATAGGATTTATTTTTCTCTGTATTGTCTTTATTGATAAGAATCACATAGTAGCACATAGAATTAATATATTTTCACTTGAAAATTTATTCAGATAATCTATAAGTGTATGAAAAATACTTTCAAATTTGTTCTTGGATGATTGGGAAAGTGATATTAGGCATAATTTTACTTGATTCATTCAATTTACAGATGAGAAAAAATGAGCAGACTTGAGCATAAGGAATGAATATATTTTATATTTCAAAATGAATAAAACATGTACAGTAATCCATTATATTATGTTTTAATATGATATATA
The DNA here is from genome assembly GCF_009873245.2 of Balaenoptera musculus. Taxonomy (NCBI): domain Eukaryota; kingdom Metazoa; phylum Chordata; class Mammalia; order Artiodactyla; family Balaenopteridae; genus Balaenoptera; species Balaenoptera musculus. The sequence continues at coordinate 78,861,735 of NC_045786.1, forward strand.
AAATACTATATTCCCTCTCACTTGAAACTCTCCCATGGATTCAGTATTGATGGAAATTTCTTATTGTTATTGATGTGCTTTAAAGCATTTTCTACCTAACTGGTGAGCCCACAACAAGCCTCATGAATCATAACTTAAAACAGCCAGGGGAGGAAGTTTCATCTATTGTAATTATGGAAAGAGACTCAAGCAAATGTATTTCTAAAATTATGCACACTTATGGAAAATCTTAATGGGCTGTTATAAATCTGCAGATAAGTAGCTGTAAATACTTCCTAGAAGTGAGTGTGGTGAAGGGAGACACTGCACTAAAATCAGAGAACTAGCTTCTCTTTGTGCATTTGCTGTCGGCTTATGGCTTCAGTTTCTCCATCAATGTATTTGGGAATATAACTCCATTAATGACTCCCCTGCCTATTTCATCCAGTAATTTTGAGACTCTTTGCAGTTAGGTGATGTGTAAGTACATTAATGTGTAAAGTTTCCTGCAGCCAAGTTGTTGTAATTTTAATTGTTATATTTAGATTACGATGCAAAAACAGTCAACCAGGGATGTTTAGTTTTATACAGTCTATTAACATCTCAATTTACATGAGCTCTATGTGCTCCAGGTGCTTTCATATACATGATTTTATATGATTTTTGCAAAAGTTCTGGGAACTGGGTGCAGAAGGAATCATTTCCTCCCCTTTTTTTCAACATGGTGAAACTGAGGTTCAGGGGTTTTTATTACTATTGCAGTACTAATACAAATAGGTGGTGTTTTTGAGTACTTACCAAGTGCTGGGCATTGTAGTATGGTTAGATGATGTGCCAGCAGTCGTGCAGTCATCCAATGGTGATGAGTGGATGTGTAACAGGATCTTTTGACAATTCTCCTGTGTTTTCCACTATGCCATTGTAGATTTCAGATTTACACTCTGATAATTTGTTAGATCTATTTATCTGAGTACATTCAGATTCATACTTGAGTGTAATATGAGTTTCTTTCTTAAATGCTTTCAGTCTTTCACCATTGAGAAAGAATGATGTTGGCTGTGGGTTTGTCATATATGGCCTTTGTTATGTTGAGGTAGGTTCCCTCTATGAGCATTTTCTGGAGAGTTTTTATCATAAATGGGTGTTGGATTTTGTCAAAAGCTTTTTCTGCATCTATTGAGATGATCATATGGTTTTTATTCTTCAATTTGTTAATATGGTGTATCACAATGATTGATTTGTGTATATTGAAGAATCCTTGCATCCCTGGGATAAATCCCACTTGATCATGGTGTACTATCGTTTTAATGTGTTGCTGGATTTTGTTTGCCAGTATTTTGTTGAGGATTTTTGAGTCTATGTTCATCAGTGATATTGGTCTATAATTGTCTTTTTTTGTGATATCTTTGTCTGTTTTTGGTATCAGGGTGATGGTGGCCTCATAGAATGAATTTGGGAGTGTTCCTCCTTCTGCAGTTTTCTGGAAGAGTTTGAGAAGGATAGGTTTAGCTCGTCTCTAAATGTTTGATAGAATTAACCTGTGAAGCCATCTGGTCCTAGACTTTTGTTTGTTGGAAGATTTTTAATTACAGTTTCAATTTCATTACTTATAATAGGTCTGTTTATATTTTCTAATTCTTCCTGGTTCAGTCTTGGAAAATTTTGTCTTCTCAAGAATTTGTCCATTTCTTCGAGGTTGTCCATTTTATTGGCATATAGTTGTTTGTAGTAGTCTCTTATAATCCTTTGTATTTCTGCGGTATCAGCTGTGATTTCTCCTTTTTCATTTCTAATTTTATTGATTTGCCTCCTCTCCCTTTCTATCTTGATGTGTCTGCCTAGAGGTTTATCAGTTTTGTTTATCTTCTCAAAGAACAAACTTTTAGTTGTATTGATCTTTGCTATTGTTTTCTTTGTTTCTACTTCATTTATTTCTGTTCTGATCTTTATGATTTCTTTCCTTCTACTGACTTTGGGTTCTCTTTCTTCTTCTTTCTCTAGTTGCTTAGGTGTAAGGTTAGATTGTTTACGTGAGATTTTTCTTCTTTTCTGAGGTGAGATTTAATTGCTATAAACTTCCCTCTTTGAACTGCTTTTGCTACTTCCCATAAGTTTTGGGTCATCGTGTTTTCATTGTCATTTGTTCACATGTATTTTTTTTTCCTCTTTGATTTCTTCAGTGATCTCTTGGTTATTTAGTGCACTGTTTAGCCTCCATGTATTTGTGTTTTCTACAGTTTTTCTCCTCTAATTGATTTCTAATCTCATAGCATTGTGGTTGGAAAAGATGCTTGATATGATTTCAATTTTCTTAAATTTTCTGAGGCTTGATTTGTGACTCAAGATGTGATCTATCCTAGAGAATGTTCCATGTGCACTTGAGAAGAAAGTGTATTCTGCCACTTTTGAGTGGAATGTCCTATAAATATCAGTTAAATCTCTCTGGTCTGTTGTGTCATTTAAAGCTTGTGTTTCCTTATTTATTTTCTGTTTGGATGATCTGTCCATTGGTGTAAGTGGGGTGTTAAAGTCTCCCACTATTATTGCATTACTGTTGATTTCCCCTTTCATGGTTGTTAGCTTTTGCCTTATGTATAGAGGTGCTCCTATGATGGGTGCATAAACATTTATAATTGTTATATCTTCTTGGATTGATCCCTTGATCATTATGTAGTGTCCTTCCTTATCTCTTATAATAGTCTATTTTAAAGCCTATTTTATCTGATATGAATATTGCTACTGCAGCTTTCTTTTGATTTCCATTTGCATGGAATATCTTTTTCCATCCCTTAACTTTCAGTCTGTATGTGTCCCTAGGTCTGAAGTGGGTCTCTTGTAGACAGCATATATATGGGTCTTGTTTTTGTATCCATTCAGCCAGTGTGTGTCTTTTGGTTGGAGCATTTAATCCATTCACATTCAAGGTAATTATTGATATGTAAGTTCCTATTACCGTTTTCTTAATAGTTTTGGGTTTGTTTTTGTGGGTCTTTTTCTTCTCTTGTGTTTCCTGCCTAGAGAAGTTTCTTTAGCATTTGTTGTAAAGCTGGTTTGGTGGTGCTGAATTCTCTTAGCTTTTGCTTGTCTGTAAAGCTTTTGATTTCTCCATCGAATCTAAATTAGGTCCTTGCTGGGTAGAGTCACCTTGGTTGTAGGTTTTTCTCTTTTATCCCTTTACATATATCCTGCCACTCCCTTCTGGCCTGCAGAATTTCTGCTGAAAAATCAGCTGATAAGCTTATGGGGAATACCCTTGTAAGTTATTTTTTGCTTTTCCTTTGCTGCTTTTAATATTTTTTCTTTGAATTTAATTTTTGTTAGTTTGATTAATATGTGTCTTGGTGTGTTTCTCCTAGGGTTTATCCTGTATGGGACTCTGTGTTTCCTGGACTTGAGTGGCTATCTCCTTTCCCATGTTAGGGAAGTTTTCGACTATAATCTCCTCAAATATTTTCTCAGACCCTTTCTTTTTCTCTTCTTCTTCTGAGATCCCTATAATTCAAATGTTGTTGCATTTAGTGTTGTCCCAGAGGTTTCTGAGATTGTCTTTAATTCTTTTCATTCTTTTTTCTTTATTCTGCTCCTTGGCAGTTATTTCCACCATTCTGTCTTCCAGCTCTCTTACTCGTTCTTCTCCCTCAGTTATTCTGTTATTGATTCCTTCTAGTGTATTTTTCATTTCAGTTATTGTGTGTTCATCTCTGTTTGTTTGTTATTTAGTTCTTCTAGGTCTTGCTAAACATTTCTTGTATGTTCTTGATCCGTGCCTCCATCCTACTTCCGAGATTCTGGATCATCTTTTCTATTATTACTCTGAATTCTTTTTCAGGTAGGTTGCCTATTTCCTATGCATTTATTTAGTCTAGTAGGTTTTTACCTTGCTCCTTCATCTGTAACATTGTTTTATCATCTCTTTCTTTTTTTTTTTTTGATGGGTTGGATTGTGTTCCTGTCTTACTGGTTGTTTAGCCTGAGGCTTCCTGCACTGGAGTTTGTAGGCTGTTGGGTAGAGCCAGGTCTTGGTAACGAGATGAAGACCTCACAGAGACCTCACTCCGATGAATATTGCCTTGGGTCTGAGGTTCTTTGTTAGTCCAGTGGCTCAGACGTAGAGTTCCCACCATAGGACCTCAGTCCCGACCCCTGGCTCATGAACCAAGATCCCGCAAGTCTCGCGGGGTGGGAAAAAAAAAAAGAAAAAGAGTAGCAGAGGGCTTCCCTGGTGGCGCAGTGGTTGAGAATCTGCCTGCCAATGCAGGGGACACGGGTTCGAGCCCTGGTCCGGGAAGATCCCACATGCCGTGGAGCAACTAGGCCCGTGAGCCACAATTACTGAGCCTGCGCGTCTGGAGCCTGTGCTCCGCAACAAGAGAGGCCGCGATAGTGAGAGGCCCGCGCACCGCGATGAAGAGTGTCCCCCGCTTGCCGCAACTGGAGAAAGCCCTCGCACAGAAACGAAGACCCAACACAGCCATAAATAAATAAATAAATAAATAAAAATTAAAAAAAAAAAATTTAAAAAAAAAAAAAAAAAAAAGAGTAGCAGAACAATAACAAAGAGTAACAAATAAAATAAAATTAGAAAACTAACGGATATGTTAGAAAAAATAAAAATATAGATGAAACAACAACCAGAAGGTAAAACAGAACCACAATAGCAAAAAAGAGGAAAAAAGAGAAGGAAAGAAAAAAAAGCCGGAAAAGGCCTTGGCTGTGGGTGGCGGGGCTCAGGCAGGGGTGGGGTTTAGGCAGCGGGTGTTTCTAGGCTTAGGACCCATGCAGCTGGAAAAGGCCCTGGGGGGGCGGGGCTTAGGCTTACTGCGGCCGGAGGGGTCCAAGATTGCCTCTGGCCTGGGAGTGTGGAGCCCCACGTTCGGGACCCCAGCAGGCTCCCTGGGCCCAATTGGGTGGGGGAAATGCTAGGTATGTTCCCGGTGATCTTCCGATCACAGATCCCAGAGGGCCCCTCCTCATCTGCCTCTCCTCCTTTTCCCCCTTCCTCCCTCCCTCCTACGCCCCTAGGACCTATGCGCCTGGAGGGGTCTCTGGAAGGCAGAGGACCTGGCTGGGAGCCCAGCAGGTTTCCCCGGGGCCCGATTGGGCAGTGGACACACTAGCCACGCTCTCCTGTGATTCTCCATGCCCAGGAGCATCCCTCCAGGTGTGGGAACCCCTGCCCTCAACCTGTCACCCCCCAGGGGCTCGAGTCTTATACAGCCTCCACTCTCCTCCCCCCTCACTCCCCCCCATGTCCTACCCAGTCAACTCAGGGGTTCCTCCCATCTCCTTGGACATCGAGGACCCCCACCAGCATCTGGTAGGTGCCCTAGTTGTGGGGAGATGCGAACTCCGCATCCTCCAACTCTGCCATCTTGACTCCGCCCCCTAAGAATACATTTACTGTTGAGAATGTGTGCATGTGTGTAATCTTTTATTAGATGTTAGAAACATCTGTTCTTTCATCCAACAAACTCCCATACTTATGTAATTTATTCTAATACTTGTGTCTTCAGAATTTCAGCAATGTATCTATTCATTTTCTGAAAGCATTATCTGCCTGAAAGTCATTTTAATCACTCTACCTTATTCAGTATGTAACTTCAGCCTTGTTTAAGGCTTCAGGTAGATCAAGTGCTGGTCCCAAAGCCATGACCTTTTTTTGGCTTGCACTGTGAAATAAAAAATCCCAAAAGAGGTTTTTTCATTTTTTAAATTATATTTTATGAAATATGTCATATCTGGGTTTAAGAATAACATGATTTGCTACAAAATTGTAGAGATTTGTCTTCAGATTCTAGATGACTAATTTTTTCAGGGTGGTGATACATTGTTAGCTACTATCTCAAGTTACAGTGTATCCTTAGGATGAGGTTCTCTGGTAACAATAGTGCATTTAGATGTAGATCTATATTTAAAATAATCTTGACAAATCCAAGTTTTTGTAGCCTACTTCTTGTCAGACGTAATTAGACTGTCATATTTTTAATCTCAAAGCTGACAAAGGGCTTGTACTTAGAGTAGGAATAGCATTGGCTCTGCTTTTTTTTGTTGCCTGCTTCTGCTTTCCTATTAGTATTGTATCCAAACTGATTTTTTTTTGCAGAAATTTTAAAGTGTGTGTGTGTGTTTTTTTTTTAAATGAGGGTTAATTTGGTCAAATACAGACAATACAAACTGAAAATCCATTTAATCAGTTGTGCATATAATGAAATATGTTGCAGTATATTAAAAGCAAGCCTGTAAGAAGAGGTGCCACTCTCATCAACTCTGTGTGGGGAAACTTCCCCACCTACTTTAGGGTGGCACAGTACTGGGAATGGAGCTGACACAGAAATAGAGTATTGATTCATATAGTAAATGAGATTGAGTTTTGTGTTCATTTCTATACATGTATAACTGTAAAATAAAAATTGGGATGTTTTCTTATCATGCTGCAGTGGATCATCTTGTCGAACCCCTAGGGTATGAGATAGCCCACTTTTGGACATGCCTGGTCTAGGCAAGTTGGTGTGGGAAAAACCAGTGGCAAATGCTTTGAACTCCAATGAGTCTAGTTCTGAATCTTGACACTCCTAAGGCTGTTTGGTTTTTATTTTTTTAGGTAATAAAATTCTTTTTTTCCCTCAGTTTTACTGGGATATAATTGACATATAACCTATGTTATATAAGTTTAAGATGTACAGCATAATGCTATGATACATACATATATTGTGAAATGATCACCACAATAAGTTTAGTAAACAGCCATCTGCTCACATATTTACACTTATTTTTTCCTTGTGATGAGAACTTTTAAGATTTATTTTCTTAGCAGCTTTCAAATATAAAATACAGCATTGTTAACTATAGTCAACACGTTGTACATTACACTCCCAGAATTTATTTATCTTATAGTTGTAAGTTTGTACATTTTGACCACCTTCACCCCATTCCCCCACTCCCCACCTTCTACATGTGGTAACTACCAATTCGTTCTCTGTTTCTATGGGTTCCTTTTTTTTTTTTTTTGATTCCACATATAAGTGATATCATACAGTCTTATAATATACAGCTACATGTTCCTCAAGGCACAGAGACTCCAGAAGACAGATAATATACTTGTTACCAGTTATTAATATTCTCTGATGGGGTGGGGGGCGGATTTATGCTTTGTAGGAAATCCCTTGCCCCAAAATCTATCTTTCTGGCTTCAGTTTTATAGCAGATTCACTCTTTTGCATCAGCAGGAGGCATGTATCTTCAGTGCTATAGGATCATCCTTTTACTCAAAAACAACCTTACTTTACTAACGTTATTCTGTTATTGATATTCATGTGTGGATATTTTCTATATTTTATGTTTCCTATGTCAGACCAGATAAGATATAAAAATGAAGCCGTCTATAACTAATATAAAACCATACACTTCCTGGTTGGGTCTACTTAATCAGCATTAGATTGATTTTCTCTCAAAAAATTCTGGTAACCTCCAGAAAATAAAGCATCATAACCACTTCCTAAGCATAGTCATTTTTGGTACTTTCTGGTTTCTTAGCTTTAAGGGTGACTACTCTTCCATCACACTGATGCCCTTCAAAGGCAAAACTATCAAAGCCTGAAGTAGTTGCTTCTATCTGCCAGCCAAAGTTGTCTCTGCTCATGGTCCAGAGAGTTGATGTCTGAAATGAGGGCACTGAAACTGTACATTCTCATTGCAAAGGGCACTGTTACTGCAGCTCTTTCCACCTGTTGGTATCATCACTGAGGCTACAAAAGTTGGTGAAGACAGGCTGGTGAGATCTTCATGTGAACTAGTTTTGTATTTCACTTTGCCTGAGGACTGTAGCAGCCCTGTGTTGAACTCAAGTAGGTGCTAATATAATATTTATTGAGGAAAGAAAAGAATCTTATGGCATGAAGTTACATATTACATTAATGACCCCATACTACCATTTGCAGAATTCATCAAAATTATAATTAATTGGATTTGTCTGTAATTGTTTATTTACCCCTTAGTTCTAAAACTATCCCCCTACCAAGTAAGCATCATGAATCTAGAGCCCAAATCATGTTTAATTGCATCATTCTGTTTGCTTCTTGGAAGATCATAGTTAAAGAGTAGGATAACCAGAATCTTTCTTCCCAACCTGGTATACTGTAGTTGATCAAACTTTTGTGCCTCAGCTTCTGATTCTTAGGATGGAATTTTCCCTATGATGCTGCTTTGTCCTTTAGGGACATAAACTCTTAAAGAGCTTCTCTCAAATCTCTCCGTACTTGCCTAGGCACCCTACATCCATGACCTGGATATGAACTACAAATGTGAAAGCACAGACTTCTATGTTTACTGATGAGGCAGTAGAAGAATATAAGAGACAATTTATCTTGTACCACTCTGAATATAGAAGAGTGAGACTTGCAAAGCCCTGTTCTAAGTGCTAGGTGACATGTGAGAGCTGGAAGGTTTGAGAAATTTTAGATTTAAACTTTTCCATAAATTGTTACTAGTAATGATGTTGTAATTTTTGTTACTCTTTGCATTTTCATATTTATTGATTTGAGTAGACCTAGGCAGTTCAATAAGAAGAAAAGGACAAGACAAATGTGCTTTGTGAGCAACAAAGTGACAAAACATTAGTGGCCAAAATGAGAATATATGGGAGAGCCAAGGGCAAAATTAATATAATGGAAAAATACAGAGTACTCGGGATTTGTGCTGATAATTTTATTCTCTGAAATTTGAATTGTGTGGTATAGCTTTCTAACTTATATGAATTACTGGCTTGTACCGGCCTATTAGAAGTATCTGCTGAAGTCATATGGATTGAATTTGACCAATGGGACCTTATTGCAAAATACAAAAGGTAGCGTAATAAATTCCAGTTGGATTGGGTAAGTGAAAAACTTAGTCATGAAGCAGCAGAGAAAGGCGTGATCAACAGAAACTGGGAATTTAGACAAGGAGAAAAACTAGCTTGCAAAAAATGTCCATCGCTCACTGCCTGAAAATTAAAGTAGCCTCACTTAGACTGAGTGATCCAAGGTACAATGAAATTTTAAAATGCCTTAGAATTGCCCCATACAAGAGCTGTGTTTTTCAGTGTATCAGTTTTTGTGTGTGCTTTGAGCGTATATTCAACAGATGGTGGAAACTTTTGGGCTTTTTGGGAGAAATGGCCAATCTCACAGTAGAGGCATCTGGGGGCAGGATATCCTCTTTAGGCCCAGGAGAAAAGGACTGAGCTATTTTCTAAGCAGGCATAAGTCTATTTGGCAGTGATCGGCAGGAACTGAGCTACACTCTCATTGTAAGAGCTGTGTTTGCCACAATATCACTAATCAGAAGGGAGTTCCTCTAATTGATAAATACTATGTAGTTTCTTTGGGAAATCGTAGCATTATGCCATGACTGGTGCACTTAAACAAGCACTAAGAGAAGTAAAAGGTGGATACATAATAAGACATTGGTGATTCCCAGGACCTGAACTCAAAGAACCAGGGACAGGACCTGAAACTAAGAATTATGACTCAAAAGAGGATATATAATAGTTGAGGAACATTAAACCTTTTTTGTTTCTTTGTTTTTGTATTAGCCTATTGGGTTAATGTAGTTCCTTGAAGGTAAATCTAGGCTTACTTTCTTGCAAAATTTCAGTGAATGACTTTCACTCAGGCTACCAGGCTATCTAGAAGATGGATCAAGCCAGAAGACACATGGCCTTTTTGAAAGACCTGCTTGTTTCTTAAGACTATAAAATCTTTATCAAAAAGATTAACTTGCAAGTGAAAGCACCATTTTTTAAATGTGTTTTGTGTCTACTATGTGTCACTGTGGGCTGTAAGAAACAGAAAAATTTATTGGTACTGGTGGTAGGAGATTCAAGGGGACAGTTTTCATTCAGGGTCTGCCAGTGATCCAAAATGGATGGTCGATTTTTAGCTAATAAAAGCTAGAAAGAGATTAAAAAAAAAAAAAAAAAGGATAGGAGAATAGAAGAAGAAAGGAAAAAAAAAAGAAAAAAGGAAGGAAGGAAAAGAAGAGAACACAGAAAAAAATGAAAATTAAAGTGAAAGGGGGTGGGACAGGAAAATATCATGTGTTCCCTTTGATCCTCATTTCCCTGCCTTGGTATTTTCCAGATGTATCAAAATTTTTAATTTATTTTTTACTATGAAGGGCAATTTTTAGTGTTTCTCCCTGTATAGGTCTGTGCTAAGAAAGTTTTTGTGTACTGAGTACAAACTATAATTTATGTGACACTATTTCTGTTACGCTTATTAAAATACTGACCATAGGTTTATTACCGTCATTTCCACTCTCAGAAACTCTAGATTGGGACCATTACTCCTAACTTCTGTGTTGATTTAGGGAAATTAATCCTGTTAACTTTGGTACCAGAGTGTAGAATATAGAACTGCTCAAGAGTTCTCTAGATCTGCCAGAGTGGGCTGTTGGCCATTGGGCACTGCCTCACCCTGTTGCTCATACGCATTTGCTGATTTGTCTTGTGCCAATACCCTCTGGTCCCCTCTACAAGGAGTTCTCAGGCTGCAATTTTTCCTTCTTTCTACTCTTTGATTCCCTGAGAGCCTAAATATACTCTCTCTGGCTCTTAGAAGTTCTTTTCTTAGCATTCAGCTTTGTGAAAGTAGAAATTAAACTATTTAAAATAAGTAGCTATATTATTATATTTTAAGTAATTAATTTTGGTAAGCCATCAAAGAAATATGGATATTTGACTCTTTTTAAAAAAATAAGTTTATTTATTTATTTTTGGCTGCATTGAGTCTTCATTGCTGCACATGGGCTTTCTCTAGTTGTGGCTCGTGGGCTCTAGAGCACAGGCTCAGTAGTTGTAGCACATGGGCTTAGTTGCTCCGTGGCATGTGGGATCTTCCCAGACCAGGGCTCAAACCCGTGTCCCCTGCATTGGCAGGTGGACTCCCAACCACTGCACCACCAGGGAAATCCAGATATTTGACTCTTAAAACCATGTTCTGAAAATTTATAGTCTCTGGAAAACATGACCTCTTCTAATTTATATAGTCTTATCATTGTGTCTATGAAATTATTCAGCACACTGATAAGGTCTTGTGTGGGGTGTAAATTGGATGCTACTGCATTGTATCGTAGGTCCCATTAACTAAGAGGAAAATGGTCTGAAATAATTTTCTTCTGTAAATCTCACTTTCAACTTATTTGATTCTACTAATTTCTAAGAATGTATTCTTTTCTTCTAGGTTGCCCAATTTGTTGGCATGTAATTGCTCATCGTCATATTTTATGAGCCTTTGTATTTCTATGGTATCGGTTGGAACTTCTCTTTCATTTCTGATTTTTTTCTTGGTGAGTCTAGCTAAAGGATTGTCAATTTTGTTTATCTTTTCAAAGAACCAGCTCTTAGTTTTTTTAATCTTTTCAATTGTCTTTTTAGTCTTTATTACATTTATTTCTGCTCATCCTTATTATTTCTTTCCTTCTACTAACTTTGTGATTCATTTGTTCCTTTTCTAATTCTTTTAGGTCTAAAGTTAAATTGTTTATTTGAGATTTACCTTCTTTTTTCTTAGACTTTTACATCTTTAAAAATTTTTTTGTATTCTTCAAAATTTTTTTTATTTTTAATACAATTTTTAAAGGTTACTTTCCATTTGCAGTATTAAAAAATATTGGCTCTATTCCCCATGTTGTGCAATACATCCTTGAGCCTATCTTACACCCAGTAGTTTGTATCTCCCCACTCTGTCACGCCTATAATGCCTCTTCTGGCCTCACCCCACTGGTAACCATTAGCGTTTTCTCTGTATCTGTGCGTCTGCTTCTTTCTTGCTATATTCACTGGTTTGTTGTATTTTGTTTCTTGAGGTAAGCCTATATAGCTGTGAACCTCCCTCTTAGGACAGCTTTCGCGGTATTGCATTTTGGTATGTTGTATTTGTTTTCAGTTGTTTCTAGGTAGGTTTTGATTTCTCTTTTGACTTTTTCGATGTCTCAGTAGTTGTTCAGTAGTTGTTCAGTAACATGTTTATTTTCTTCTTGTGATTGATTTCTGGTTTCATACCATTGTGGTCAGAAAAGATGCCTGATATGATTTACATTTTCTGGAATTTATTAGAAATTATTTTGTGGCCTAACATATGATCTATCTTTGAGGAGGTTTCATGTGCACTTGAGAAGAATGTGTATTTTGCTGCTTTTTAGATGTTACTTTTCACATTTAAAAATTTTATATATCTTTTAACTAATTACTGTAGCGTTAGTTAATTTTACTACTTCTGTCTTTTAACCTTCTTAGTAGCTTTATAAGTGATTACTTGACTATGTTTACTATTTATTTACCTTTTCCAGTGAGATTTTTACCTTTGTATGTTGTCTTGTTTTTAAATAGTGTCATTTCTTTTCAGCTTTCCTGTAATATTTCTTGTTAGACCTGTTTAGTAGTGATGAGCTATTTTAGCTTTTGCTTGTTTGAAAAACTCCTTATCTCGCCTTCAAATCTGAATGATAATGTTGCTGAATAGAGTATTATTGGTTGGAAGTGTTTTCCTTTTATCACTTTGCATATGTCATGTGACTCCCTTCTGTCCTACAAAGTTTCTGCTTAGAAATCTGCTGATGGCTTTATGGAGTTTCCTTGTATGTAGTAATTTGTTTTTCTCTTGCTGTTTTTAAGGTTCTCTCTTTAAATTTTGATGTTTTAATTATAATGTGCCTTGGTGTGGATATCTTTGGGTTCAGCTTATTTGGAACTTTTTGGTCTTCCTGGACCTGGATGTCTGTTTTCTTCCCTAGGTTAGGGAAGTTTCCAGCCATTTTTTCCTTCCCTTCCCTTCCCTCCCCTCCCCTTCCCCCTCCCCCCTCCCCCCTTCTCTCTCCTCCCCTCTCCTCTCCTGTCCTTTTTTGCCATTATTTCTTCAAATAAGATTTCTGCCCCTTCTCTCTCTCTCTCCTCCTTCTAGGACCCCAATAATGTGAATGTTATTATGCTTGATATTGTCTAAGAGGTTCCTTAAGTTATCTTCATGTGTTAAATTCTTTTTTCCTTTTTGTGGCTTTGTGCGGGTGAGTTCCATTGCTTTCTCTTCCAGCTTGCTGAAACATTCTTCTGCTTTATCTAGTCTGCTGTTGAACCCCTCTAGTGTATTTATCAGTTCAGTTATTGTATTACTCAGCTCTGTGACTTCTGATTGGTACTTTATGTTTTCTGTCTCTTTGTTGAAGTTCTCACTGTGTTCACCCATCCTTCTCCCTAGTTCAGTGAGCATCTTGATGATCTTTATTTCAAATTATTTATTAGGGCACTTACCTGTCTCTGTATCACTAAAGTCTTTTTCTGAGGTTTTGTTTTATTTTGTTTGGAACATATTTCTCTATTCCCTCATTTTGCTTGATTCTCTGTGTTTGTTTCTGTGTATTTGGTGAAACAGCTACCTCTCTCAGTCTTGAAGAAGTGACCTTGTGTACATGATAACTCTCCTTGTTTAACTTTGTCCTTGGTTGTCTCCAAACCATCGTGATGGTCTAAACTGCCTGATTTATTCTTAATAAATAAGAATACCCCCATTGTTGAGGGTGTCCCAAGATCTGTCAGTGTTTCAACTGGAAGTGTTTCAACTAGTTTCAGGCTGATTGGATGCCAAAACCTCAGGCAGCAGCTTTTTTTTAAAAAATTAATTAATTAATTAATTTTTGGTTGCATTGGGTCTTCGTTGCTGTGCGTGGGCTTTCTCTAGTTGCAGGGAGCAGGGACTAATCTTCGTTGCTGTGCTCAGGCTTCTCATTGCAGTGGCTTCTCTTGTTGTGGAGCATGGGCTCTAGTCATGCGGGCTTCAGTAGTTGTGGCACGTGGGCTCAGTAGTTGTGGCTTGTGGTCTCTGGAGCACAGGCTCAGTAGTTGTGGCGCATGGGCTTGGTTGCTTTGCGGCATGTGAGATCTTCCCAGACCAGGGCTCGAACCCATGCCCCCTGCATTGGCAGGCAGATTCTCAACCACTGTGCCACGAGGGAAGCCCAGCAGCAGCTTTTAAAGTTTATAAAAATATGCAGTCCTGTGGGGCCACAATCCCTGCAGGTCTCCAGGCCAAAAGATCTGGAGATGACCCTGGGAGACAGTTGTGAAAATTGGGGCTCTAGAAGAGTGTATAAGCTCATTTCTGGGAAATTTCATTGAGCCATAACAAGGCCAAGGGGATATGCAAGGATGGTGCATATCACCATCCTTGCATCTCCTTAGCCTCTAGATGGCTGGGAAACCTGAAGTCTGTGCCTCAGGCTGATGCTTTGGGTTATGTAAATAGCCCTTTTTCACAGGAAGAATGGGGTTGTGTTTCAGTCTGTTGTCTGCAGTGCCCAGGGAGTGGTGGCCTGGCAAGAACTGTCTTTCCAGTTGTTCTAATCCCATGGAAATCAGGAACATCAGCCCCCTTGACCACCAGGACCAAGTGATCAAGTCCTGTCCCTTGTGTGGATTGTGCAAGGCAGCTGGAGAGTAGAGGCAAGACATACTTGCTGGCTTTAGAAAGGCAGTGGGGAAAATGTCTTGATTGTGCATGACTTAAGGTTTCAGTAATGCAAGGGAGAGTGCCTGTCTGTGCACATGCACTGGCTTCAGACTGGGAGCTAGTGAATGCCAGATTGCTCCAGCCCCAGCTTGGGGCAGGGGAGTTCCACAACCACCTGTGGTTCACAGGCTTTAGCTAGGTGGCGGTATAATGCTGCAACCATTCCCATGTGCCCGCCCCAGCCAGAGAGTAAGAGAGTGCTGAAACTGCCTGCCGTCTCTGGCTTTAGCAGGGCAGTGGGATACTACCAGGACCGCTTTCCCCCATGTCTTAGAAAGGTGGTGGGAAGGTGCCATGGCTGAGCTCACCTGCCTGTTCCAACACATTAGGTTGAGCATGTTATGGCATCTGCCAGCACCTCCGTCTCTGTGGAGAATTTTGACTGTCTCCTGCCCCTCCAGACAACATTTTTAGTTAGCAAATGAATCTCCTTCACGTATAGTTTAGGCATTTTCCAAACTGATATTGTTTCATTGGGTTTCATGGTAAGCCCTTGAAAAGGGGAATCTCAGTTTCCTATAGCAATTTGGGTCCCTTGGACTTCAGCTCTGTTGGTTTTCTAAGCCAGACATTTTGGGAGCTTGTCTCTCCAGTGAAGATTCCAGGGATTGGGGGTACCTAATGTGGGGCACCAACCCCTCACTTCTCCGAGAGAGGCACCTGTCTGGTGGCATGCTTCCCTGTCGTGTGTTGCTACACTGGGGGTGGGTATTTTTTGTGAGTGACTGTGTCTCTGCCCCTCCTCCCCTTCTCAATGTGGTCCTTTGATCCTTTGTTGTGGAAAACAGTTTATCTAGTTCCCAAATCTTTTTCAAAAGGAAATGATCCATATGGAGGTGTAGATTTGGTGTGTCCATGGGAGGAGGAGAGTTAAGAATCTTCCTGTGTTGTCATCTTGGACTCCTCTTCAACTTACTTGATCTTGAAATGAATATACCTTGACCCTCTTTTCCACAGTACAAAATAGTTTGTTGTATTTAAAATGTCATCAGTGCTGATAATTGTCTTGAAGTAAGAGGCAGTTTTATCACCTTATTTTAATATCAAATTGTTTTCCTTGGTGAAATAGAGCTTACATTTGAGTAAAATACAAAACTTTTAGCTAAAATCCAGGTATTTCCAAGTATTTCAATGTTCATCTTATAGAAAAAAAGTCTGTGTCATATAAATGATTTTTAACCTTTCTTATAATACTACTTTTCCTATAACTATTTTGAAATCCAGAGGGATGCTAGTTCAGCCATAATGATGAAGTTTTAAAAAGAACTAAATATTGTGACACCAATCCTCTTTGGAATATTTTGCTTACAATATTTTCTAGCCTAGCAAGCCTTCTTGATGGCAACAACAAATATTTTATGTTAGTTTATTGTGTGATTTATATCAGTTTCATTAATCTTCCCACATGTAGTTCAAGAATAAAGCCAGATGATGCAGAAACATTTTGTTTAAAGTACAAAGTAAAGTTTTAACAGATGAAAATCTTTAGTGGAGATTCAGGGGTATATTAGGTGGTGATTGGTTAATGACCATAGTTCTTTATATCATTTTATAAAGATCAAAATAAAAATTCACATCACAAAAATAACACAGAATAAGTAGAACTAGAACTGTGAGCATGAAAGATAGAAGTCAAGTTAATATAGTTACTTACCATTTGATAAAATGAGTGTACGTGAACCCCAGATGCTTGCATAGATGTATTATTTTTTACTCATTCATTCACATATAGATGTCCTGTTTATGCTATATATTAACTCATGGTAGGAATAATAAAGATTTTTTTTGATTTACAAAGAAAAATAAACTCCTTAATATTATACAAAGTCACAATTTAAGGATTCCCGTAGGCTTGAAATTGCAGAGTTTTAGAATTTCAAGAGACCTTAGGGAGATTATTTGGCTTGGTCATTTTACATTTGAGGAAACCAGGATCTAGAAGCCTGATGTGACTCTTCTGATTATATTGCCATGGATCAAGGAGAATTTGGTTCTTATTCTCATGACAAACATCCCTTGCTTCAGGTATAGAGGAACATGTGCTCTACAGACAACAGCTCAACTTTCCCCCCATCTTCAAGTGTATGAGGACTACTATGAACACAAGCACAAATTTATAGTAATCATAGCTACCATTTATTGGGTGTCTTCTATATAGTATCCACTTGACAATATTATTTATTATTCTGACAACTTGTGAGCTGGTAATTAAGGTTTTTAAAAAATTAATTAATTTATTTATTTTTGGCTTCATTGCATCTTCATTGTTGCAAGCAGGCTTTCTCTAGTTGTGGCAAACGAGGGCTACTCTTCGTTGTGGTGCATGGGCTTCTCATTGTGGTGGCTTCTCTTTGTTGTGGAGCACGGGCTCTAGGCACGCGGGCTTCAGTAGTTGTGGCTCACAGGCTGTAGAGCGCAGGCTCAGTAGTTGTGGCACATGGGCTTAGCTGCTCTGTGGCATGTGGGATCTTCCTGGACTGGGGCTCGAACCCGTGTCCCCTGCATTTGCAGGTGGATTCTTAACTACTGCACCACCAGGGAAGCCCTTTCTTCTTTCTTTAAATATTTATTTATTATTTATTTATTTATTTTAAATTTATTTTTGGCTGTGTTGGGTCTTAGTTGTGGTACGCAGGATATTTGTTGAGGCATGTGAACTCTTTCATTGCCATGTGTGGGCATCTCCATGGGGGATCTTATTGAGACGTGCAAGTTCAGTAATAGTGGCACACATGCTCAATTGCTCCACGGCATGTGGGATCTTCCTGGACCAGGGATTGAACCTGCATCCCTTGCATTGGAAGACAGATTCTTTACCACTGGACCACCAGGGAAGTCTAAGTTTCTTATTACACTGATGAGGAACTAAAAACTCAGAAAGGCAAATTACCTTTTTCAAATCCATGTACAAAGTAAGTAGCTGAGCCAAGACCTGGTCTGACTATTTCTAGCAGTTTCAGGAGAAGGAGTTGGGAGGAAGAGGAGATGTGAGTTTTTCCATAAGTGTATAAAATATTCCCAGGGTGAGTCCACATAATGGGAGACTTGGAGGGACTTGAACTTCTGGTGGTGACTGAGATAAGCAGCAATATCAGACATGAATGCTTTGGTTTTTAAGAGTTGGTTAAGTCTAAATTTAGGAGATGATATTTATTCTTTATAATTAAAGATATGTAAAAACTAAAGTATACATCTATAGCATTAGAATTTTCTGTTTGCCAAAGAAAATTTAAAAGTGATATGTATTACAGGTGTAAAATCTATTCACATTTCCAGCATTCCATTTTACTCTTTCTTCATAGGCTTTATCTCTTTGATGAGATTTCCCATTTGTTCATGCATATTACAATCCTTTCCACTAGATCATTCAATATATTAATCATAGATATTTTTAAGTCATTGTCTGAAAGTTCCAACACCTGGTCATCTCTGGGTCTAGTTCTATATATAGGCTGCTTTTTCACTTGACAATGGGTGGTTTTTATTTTAACCTTTTTATATGTCATATTGTTCAATTAAATACCAAACATTGTATAGAAGAAGGGTAGAAACTGAGGTTAAATATTATTTGTGCCTGGAAATGGACCCACCTCTTCCTCTGTCAAATCAAGTGTGGGGAGTTGAGTGAACCTAGTCAGTAGTTGAGCTGGGTTTGAGTTTTGTTGCAGTAGTTGCATTCAGTGTACCATAACCTTTAAATACTTCTAGCAGTGGGCTGCAGCTACCTTGGGCTTGGGGTGCCACAAAGTCTTTCTCAATGTTCATATTCCACTTTCATAACCACTTTGCATATATGGGTCACAATGTGGATCTCTATCTGCACTCAGCAGCAGACAACTTTTGCTACTATCTTCCCTGGCCACTAGGGACAGTAGTATTTCCTAAACCTGGTGTATGGCTTAAGGCTTTTGTTTCACATAATGGTTCAGAGAATGGACACATTTTGTGTCTGTGCACCACCAAAGGGGCTCATTTGGACATCCTGCTCTGATTCCATTCTTTCTTGTGAACACCTGGTGGAGGCTTATGAAAAAGAGTTGATGAATGAATATAGATACCCCTTGTGTCTGTGCTTCCAGGGATTATAGGCTGTCACGGTAATCCACAGTCAGCCTTTAAGGATTATTTATTTTTCTGATTTCTTCTTTTTCTTTCTTGGCAGGTTGCCTCTTTCTCTTTGTGTTTTGTCAAAAGTGAAACCATTCTGGTGTCCCATCTTTCCTTTGGAACTCAGTTCACTTGATTTTTCTGAAACCTCAGCTCTTGGTAGGCTTAAGAAAATTCTGTAGATTTTCCACCTTTTTCTGGTTGTTAGGATGAGAGTTACATTTTTTGTAGCTTTCCATTAATAGCAGTGGAACTCCCTTGGCAATTTATATTAAAAAGATGTGATTATAGCTATCTATCTTTTCTTATTCTTGACTCAGCCTCAGTTTGGGTGCTTTTTAGCATATTTCCTTGTCATATAAAAAATATGACTCAGGGCTTGCAATGAGGCTGGGTGTTTCAGTGAACCTAGAAGCTTGTGCTTATAGCCAGACAATACTAGGTGGAAATCACTAAATGCCAATTTGAACAATAGCTTATTACTCTGTAACATGATAAAAAATGGCATCATTTTCATACTATTGTTGTGAAGATTAGAATATACTTGTTCATCCAACAAACCTTTTTTTGAGTATCTACATTATACCAGACACCACTGAAGGTGTTACAAACACAGGGATTACAAGAGAGAAGCAATACTTTGCCTTTACAAAGCTTGCATTCTACTGGGAAGAGACAGATTCTAAACGCAAAAAAATAAAGATTCAGGTAGTAGTAAGTGCCTTGATCAAGCAGGGAGAGAAGAGAGAGTGAAGGGGTCAAGTGTGAGCTGTTGATTTGGGTGGTCAGCATATGTGAGTAGGTGACTTTTGACTAGAAAGTGAATGGAAGGAAAGAAAAATCAGCCCTGTGAAGGCAAAGAGAAGAGAAGATCACTCTAGGCACAGGAAACAGCAAGTGTGAGGCCCCAAGGTAGAATGAGCTTAGTGTACTTGAGCAACAGGAAAGTCATTCTGACCACTGCAGAGTGGGAGAGAGGACAAGTGGAACAGGGTAGTTTGGAAAGAGGCAGAAGCCAGATTATGTAGGGTTTATCAGGCCAGGTTAAAAAAATTGTATATATGCATGACTCTAACCCCCAAATTGACAAATAGTGGGTATTTAAGAAATGTTAATTCCTTTGTCATTTTCGGTTACTCATCTCCATGGATGAAGCTATTTATCCCACCCTGAATGAATGAAGGGCATAAAAGGGATGGTGATACACTGCTCTGGAACCATGAATTTGGATAAATTAGTCTAACACTACTACATATAAAATAGATAAACAATAAGGACCTATTGTGTAGCACAAGAAACTATATTCAATATCTTGTAATAACCTATAATGGAAAAGAATCCGAAAAAGAATATATATATATATATGCCTGTGTGTGTATGTATATACATGTATATATATATATGTATATAAGTGAATCACTTTGCTGTACACTAGAAACTAACACAGCATTGTAAATCAACTATACTTGAATTTAAAAAAAAAGATAAATAAATCTAAACTGAGAAAACTGTGGAATTTAGGAATCTAGGATTTTTGTCCTCCAGATTGGTCCTAATATCAATACTCAAATATGTGCTGGCTGCAATTAGAATTCTAGGCAAAATCTCAGAGTGGCCAGAGTTTGTGTTCTCACTCACTTAATTACTATTTTTCTTCAAATGCTCTTCTGCCCTATATATTGCAAATATCTTCATATCACCCCATGAAAGCTCTTATTCTTAAAGCCAATATGTGAATTAGGAATTGAAATAAAACTTAGAGAGTGATGACTAATAGCTTTTTTTTTTTTTTGGAATATAGTTGCTTTACAATGTTGTGTTTTTTTCTGCTGTACCATGAAGTGAATCAGCTATATGTATACATATATCCCCTCCCTGTTGGACCTCCCCTCCCACCGCCCGCCATCCCACCCATCTAGGTCATCACAGAGCACTGAGCTGAGCTCCCTCTGTTATATGGCAGGTTCCCACTAGCTATCTGTCTTACACATGGTAGTGTATTTATGTCAAACCTATAAACTCCTAAACCCTGTCCATGTAAACACACTCCTACAGGGATATATGCATTTCAGACAAAAGTTGCTGATAAATGTGAGAAAAGGTATTTTTGAGCAAAGGCATCTTGCGTATTCAAACTTATTATCCTCAATCCATGTGACTCTGGAAACACAATACATTCAACACTGTTTATTAACGTGCAGACACCTTATCTACTCTTCCTTCATTTTCTTTAAAAAGTCTTTGCATTAAAACAACAAGCAAACAATTACTTTCATTTCATATCGAAATTGGCTCAGCATGCCACAGAGACAGGTTTCAAATCTACTTTCTCATATAATCCTTTTGTTTCCTATTTTAACAGAAAAGAGCGTACTTAGATTTAAGAATAGAAACTTAGAGCGAAGGCTGAAAGGCAGCGTAGAGGTGTCTTGTCCCACCACCCTCCAAAGCTTCTGCTCCTCTGTAGCCCTGCTGTAGCATCTCACTGGCTCACCAATGGTTGGACAAACTCCACTGGTCACTCTAGAGGACCCAGTGTCTCAAGAGGAGGCCCACTGAATCTTGGGTTATTTATTTTAAAGTTCTTTATGTTAGTAGATATACATACACACATCTCATCATTCTCTCATCCTAAACTATTCATAAACATTGCATGTTGGATTCTGAGAGACTGAATGTTCTCAAAATGCTGATGTTTTTTTCTTCAATTATTTTATCTTCCTCTTTTGGGTAATGTCTCTTACCCTCATGGTTGCTTCTCTGGTACCTTTTACATACTTATATCCTTCTGCATTTCTATTGTCAACTTGTCAACATTTTAATTTTTTTGGTAAAAGAGCATAACTTTTTATTACTAGCACTATCACAAGAAATGATAAGTTTGCTTGTTGATTCATTAAATAAATAGTTATTCAGAGCAAGGCATTCATCTAGGCCCTGAAGGTACACCAGTGAACAAAAAGAAATTTTGTAAGTTAGATGTTGTAACACCTGACCACACGCGTTCACCTATTTACTTTTTTATCCCCCCAAACTTTACACAGGTCCTCTATATACATATACATGTATAATTCCCTTGGATGCCAAGAGTGAGAAATTCTGGAAATTCTCTAATTTATGGGATTTTAATTATTGTTATATCATAAATATCAGTGACACTAAAGTAAGAACCTCACCATAGGGCTTTTTTTTTTTTTTTTTTTTTTTTTTAGAAATTCAACTCCCAAAAGTCAGCTTTTTTTTTGGTTTTTTGGTCTTTTTTTAAAAAATTTTATTTATTTATTTATTTATGGCTGTGTTAGGTCTTCGTTGCTGTGCGAGGGCTTTCTGCAGTTGCGGCAAGCGGGGGCCACTCTTCATAGCGGTGTGCGGGCCTCTCACTATCGTGGCCTCTCTTGTTGCGGAGCACAGGCTCCAGACGCGCAGGCTCAGTAGTTGTGGCTCACGGGCCCAGCTGCTCCGCGGCATGTGGGATCCTCCCAGACCAGGGCTCGAACCCGTGTCCCCTGCATTGGCAGGCAGATTCTCAACCACTGCGCCATCAGGGAAGCCCTCCATAGGCCTTTTGTTATTGCTGAGAATTGGGTACTTCCCCCCCCCCCTCCTGTAGTCTCAGTGGATTCATCCTTTACTCTGGTGCCTTCAGAGTCTCAGTGCTTTGGGACTCTGCCTTCTCAGTGGAGTTCTCTTGACGGTGCTCTCTCTTCCTGTCTCTGAAACTCAGAACTTTGGTTTGAACTGGGCTTTTCAAAGCAGCGTACTCCAGGTGACATCCCTGCTCTGACTACCTCTTAAATTTTCTTTAGCTCCTAAGAAAATTATAATAAATATCTATTTTATGAGTTGAAAGTCTCATGCTGAAAATCTCCTTTGAGATTTTTTTGTATACTCTTTTGCTCTCTCTCTTTTTAAATCCTCAGGCTGTATTCTCAACCATGCCATTTTTTTCACTCTTGTGTGTTGCCTTGTGTTTATGTGAAAAATCTTTCTACTAGCCTTTCAAAACTGGCAAGTACAATCTGGACTGAAATCTACGGTTGTTATCCTCTGTTGTTTTTTTTTTTTTTTTTTTTTGCAGAAACCCTGAACTCCTCTGCAGTGGTTTTGGTCAGCCTGCCTTTTCTCTTGTTACAGATTCATGACCCACCTTTCAGTCAAGTGTTTTGCCACATAGCCTGTTCTTCCATAGGACAATAAGGGACCCTGTTGGTGGTAGGAGCTGTCCACAACTAGTGTACAAGAGAGAAAGGGGCACCAGGACCATATTATCATTTTCTATCAGCCAGTAAATTCCCCACGAATATATTTCCCTTTCTACTTCACATCGACATATATACACTACCAAATGTAAAATAGATAGCTAGTGGGAAGCAGCCGCATAGCACAGGGAGATCAGCTTGGTGCTTTGTGTCCACCTAGATAGGTGGGATAAGGGAGGGAGGGAGACGCAAGAGGGAGGAGATATGGGGATATACGTACATGTATAGCTGATTCACTTTGTTATAAAGTAGAAACTAACATACTGTTGAAAAGCAATTATACTCCAATAAAGATGTTAAAAAAAAAAATTCCTGTCTTCCTTCTCCTTCCCCCCATCTCAGTATTATAAACCCATCATCATTTTCAATTTCTCCCATCTCTTTCTGAGTTCCCCTCAGAGATTTTCTTTTCCCACAGAAGACTATCCTGAATTGATCGGGGCACATTTTACCTGGTCTGTTGGTTCTTTCTTCTCCTGTGTTCTAAGCTCTGAACATGTGTGCCTGCCTGTACTTATCGTTTAATGGTCTTTAGCAACTTGAACAGGTTAGTTTTCTAAAGCACAAATTATACAAGATTTTGCTCCATTTCCCCCTGGCCCTCATAAGATCAGTGGTGAACTTGTTTTAAAAAGAGCTGAGATTTTTTTTTTTTAATTTTGTACATATTGTATTCCATTTATTTCCAGATCCATAAAACATGGTTTTTTAAAACCTTATCTGAACCTAAGTGAAAAGCATCTGGCATTAGTTAATCTATCTGTCTCTTGTCTAATTTTACTTCATCTTTGTATTTCTGGATCCAAATCTCGAAATTTTACTTATTTTTTTTCTTAAATAATGTTTTTATTACTCTTACAACAAGCTTTTTTTTTTTTTTAAAGAGAATTAAAACAAAATCTTGGGTTCCTTCTTCCTATTGTTACAATTCCCAAAGTTATCTGTGTGTTTACCACTGACTCAATGCTGTGTCAAATGCTTTAATTCCTAAACATTTTTAAGTGCTGTAGAAAGACAGTAGACACTGGAGGCAAGCACTGCAATTCAAATAACTTCTATCCTGGGTTCTGATCATGAGGCCTTGATATCTAGCTCCCTTAAGTTCCAATTTCTTCTTTTGTAAAATGCAAACGATACCTTTCAGGACATTTAAATGATAAAAATTAGAGATAATATATGTAAAGGTTGATTGTAAACACATACACATATTAAAGGTAATGTATAGAAAACATCTAACAGCATACCTGGCCCATAGAAAGTGTTCATAAAATGTTTGGTATTTATTATTTCAGCAAATGAGTGCTTTGGATTTTATTTTCCAATGAAAAATAACAATGATCACATAATCTCTTGTACCTAGTGTCACAGCTAATTTTTCTCCTCTTCCAGAAGTTTTACAGATTGTCTTTGTTTCTTGTGTTCTCTTTTTCACCAAAAATTCTAGGATTCCAGAAAACAAAACAGCCATACCAAATATTTGCTTCAGATTTTCTCTTTCCTTTTTAAGGCTTCCAGCTTTGTACTGTCTCTTCTTTTAGTTTCCATTTTTAAGTGGCCCTGATCCCTTGCTTTTCACTAGTGGAGGTCTGAGAGGATGCGGGGAAGGAACAGATAAAATGAAGTCTCAGCATATCTAATCGTCCCCAATTTATGACTTTTCTTTTTGCGCTCAGTTTTTCTATCTCCTTAAGAAAGCAAAGTCACAAGGCTATCTTCCCACACTGTGGCCTCCACATCTACCTCCTGTCATTGATCACTTTGTCTTTTTCCCAGTAAAACTTCTTGGTTTAGTGGGAAGCAGCCGCATAGCACAGGGAGATCAGCTCGGTGCTTTGTGACCACGTAGAGGGGTGGGATAGGGAGGGTGGGAGGGAGGGAGACGCAAGAGGGAAGAGATATGGGAACATATGTATATGTGTAACTGATTCACTTTGTTATAAAGCAGAAACTGACACACCATTGTAAAGCAATTATACTCCAATAAAGATGTTAAAAAAGAAACAAAAAACAAAAAAACAAAAAAAACTTCTTGGTTTAGAAAACGCACAGCAACCTACAAGTATTACCATTATTGTCTTGTAAGTAAGAAAATTAGGACTCGCACAAGTTATTTGCAATGGGCAAATAAAACTGGCAGCATGTCTGCATCTCACGTGACTCCAATTATGGGACTTTTCCTACCTGGCCAATAGGTATGTCTAATTCAGCGTTTCTCAAACCTGGCTAAACATGATAATCACCTGGTAGCTTTTAAAAGCAGTATTACATGCCTGAGATACACCATGAACGATTCAGAATCACTGAGACTCGGGCCAGGGTCTCTGTATTTTTAAAACCTCCCTCAGTGATTATACTGTACAGACAAGGTTGAGAAACATTGCTGTAATGAGCCATCTACTCCTAGCATGCCTTTATTTTTTAATTTATTTTCTTCTTTTTATCTTTTGCTTGCTTTTATTTTTAAATGCAATTTCTGTGGTTTTGAAATCAAAGAAATAATTTTCAAAATAACATTTCTTTTTTTCCAGTGAAATTTTTTCTTTAACAGAACAAAAAAAGTAGAGTTGCTCTGGAGTAAGAGTATGGAGATCTACCTAACCAGGATCCCTCAGTCTGCATCTCAGAGCCCATAAGGCCACCTACACTATTTGAAAACCCTTAGCCTAGGAATAGTAGGCAGCAGTGCAAGGTGTGTAGTGAATACAGTACAGGGATATCTGGACTATTGCCCCTGTAGTGTGTGGGCCATCTGGGCAGGATGTAGACAGTAGCACTTTCTGGCCAGTTGCCTGCAGTAATTTGGTGCTGCATAAACATTCCCATTTTCTATGTATGCATTGGTGTGAAAAATGTTGGGAAGCACTGGTCTAAGAAGTTATTTAAAAAAAATTTTTTAATAGACCTTTATGGGAGTATAATTGTTTCACAATGCTGTGTTAGTTTCTGTTGTACAACAAAACGAATCAGCCATATGCATACATATATCCCCATATCCCATCCCTCTTGTGTCTCCCTCCCACCCTCCCTATCCCACCCCTCTAGGTGGTCACAAAGCACCGAGCTGATCTCTCTGTGCTATGCTGCTGCTTCCCACTAGCTATCTGTTTCACATGCCGTAGTGTATATATGTCGATGGTTCTCTCCCTTCACCCCAGCTTCCCCCTCGCCTCCATGTCCTCAAGTCCATTCTCTATGTCTACGTCTTTATTCCTACCCTGCCACTAGGTTCATCAGTACCATTTTTTTTTTCTTTTTAGTTCCATATATATGTCTTAGCATACAGTATTTGTTTTTCTCTTTCTGACTTAATTCACTCTGTATGACAGAATCTAGGTCCATCCACCTCACTACAAATAACTCAATTTCGTTTATTTTTATGGCTGAGTAATATTCCACTGTATATATGTGCCATATCTTCTTTATCCATTCATCTGTCATTGGACATTTAGGTTGGTTCCATGTCCTGGCTATTGTAAATGGTGCTGTAATGAACATTGTGGTACATGACTCTTTTTGAATTATGGTTTTCTCTGGGTATATGCCCAGTAGTGGGATTGCTGGGTCATGTGGTAGTTCTATTTTTAGTTTTTTAAGGAACCTCCATACTGTTCTCCATAGTGGTTGTATCAATTTACATTCCCACCAACAGTGCAGGAGGGTTCCCTTTTCACCACACTCTTTCCAGCATTTATTGTTTCTAGATTTTTTGATAATGGCCATTCTGACTGGTGTGAGGTAATATCTCATCGTAGTTTTGATTTGCATTTCTCTAATAATTAATGATGTTGAGCATCCTTTCATGTGCCTCTTGGCCATCTGTATGTCTTCTTTGGGGAAATGTCTATTTTGGTCTTCTGCCTAGGTTTTACTTGAACTGTTTATTTTTTTGATATTGAGCTCCATGAGCTATTTGTACATTTTGGAGATTAATCCTTTGTTGTTTCATTTGCAAATACTTTCTCCCATTCTGAGGGTTGTCTTTTCATCTTGTTTATGGTTTCCTTTGCTGTGCAAAAGCTTTTAAGTTTCATTAGGTCCCATTTGTTTATTTTTGTTTTTATTTCCATTTCTCTAAGAGGTGGGTCAAAAAGGATCTAGCTGTGGATTACGTGAAAGAGTGTTTTTCCTATGTTTTCCTCTAAGAGTATTATAGTGTTTGGTCTTACATTTAGGTCTTTAATCCATTTTGAGTTTATTTTTGTGTATGGTGTTAGGAGTATTCTAATTTCATTCTTTTACATACAGCTGTCCAGTTTTCCAGGCACCACTTGTTGAAGAGGCTGTCTTTTCTCCATTGTATGTTCTTGCCTCCTTTGTTGTAAATTAGGTGACCATATGTGTGTGGGTTTATCTCGGTTTTCTATCCTGTACTATTGATCTATATTTCTGTTTTAGTGCCAGTACCATACTGTCTTGACTACTGTAGCTTTGTAGTATAGTTTGAAGTCAGGGAGACTGATTCTTCCAGCTTTGTTTTTCTTTCTCAAGATTGCTTTGGGTATTTGGGATCTTTTGTGTTTCCATACGTATTCTAAAATTTTTTGTTCTAATTCTGTGAAGAATGCCGTTGGTATTTTGAGAGGGATTGCATTGAATCTGTAGATGGCTTTGGGTAGTATAGTCATTTTCACAATATTGATTCGTCCAATCCAAGAGCATGGTATATTTCTCCATCTGTTTATGTCATCTGTGATTTCTTTCATCAGTGTTTTATAGTTTTCTGAGTACAAGTCTTTCATTTCCTTAGGCAGGTTTTTTTTTTTTTTTTGAACATCTTTATTGGAGTATAATTGTTTTACAATTCTGTGATAGTTTCTGCTTTATAACAAAGTGAATCAGTAATACATATACATATGTCCCCATACCTCTTCCCTCTTGCCTCTCCCTCCCTCCCACCATCCCTATCCCACCCCTCTAGGTGGTCACAAAGCACCGAGCTGATCTCCCTGTGCTATGCGGCTGCTTCCCACTAGCTATCTATTTTACGTTTGGTAGTGTATATATGTCCATGCCACTCTCTCACTTTGTCCCAGCTTACCCTTCACCCTCTCCGTATCCTCAACTCCATTCTCTAGTGGGTCTGCATCTTTATTCCCGTCTTGCCCTTAGGTTCTTCATGACCTTTTTTTTTTTTAATTTAGATTCCGTATATATGTGTTAGCATACTGTATTTGTTTTTCTCTTTCTGACTTACTTCACTCTGTATGACAGTCTCTAGGTCCGTCCACCTCACTACAAATAAGTCAGTTTCATTCCTTTTTATGGCTGAGTAATAGTCCATTGTATATATGTGCCACATCTTCTTTATCCATTCATCTGTTGATAGACACTTTGGTTGCTTTCAGGCCCTGGCTATTGTAAATAGAGCTGCAATGAACATTTTGGTACATGAATCTTTTTGAATTATGGGTATATAATTTTTTATATGGGTATATGCCCAATAGTGGGATTGCTGGGTCGTATGGTAGTTCTCAGGGTATATGCCCAATAAGGGGATTGCTGGGTCATATGGTAGTTCTATTTTTAGTTTTTTAAGGAACATCCATACTGTTCTCCATAGTGGCTGTATCAATTTACATTCCCACCAACAGTGCAAGAGGGTTCCGTTTTCTCCACACCCTCTCAAGGATTTGTTTCTAGATTTTTTGATGATGGCCATTCTGACCGGTGTGAGATGATATCTCATTGTAGTTTTGATTTGCATTTCTCTAATGATTAATGATGTTGAGCATTCTTTCATGTGTTTGTTGGCAATCTGTATATCTTCTTTGGAGAAATGTCTATTTAGATCTTCTGCCCATTTTTGGATTGGGTTGTTTGTTTTTTTAATATTGAGCTGCATGTAAATTTTGGAGATTAATCCTTTGTCAGTTTCTTCATTTGCAAATATTTTCTCCAATTCTGAGGGTTGTCTTTTGGTCTTGTCTATGGTTTCCTTTGCTGTGCAAAAGCTTTTAAGTTTCATTTGGTCACATTTGGTTTTTTTGGTTTTTATTTCCATTTCTCTAGGAGGTGGGTCAAAAATGATCTTGGTGTGATTTATGTCATAGAGTGTTCTTCCTATGTTTTCCTCTAAGAGTTTGATGGTGTCTGTCCTTACATTTAGGTGTTTAATCCATTTTGAGTTTATTTTTGTGTATGGTGTTATGGAGTGTTCTAATTTCCTTCTTTTACATGTAGCTGTCCAGTTTTCCCAGCACCACTTATTGAAGAGGCTGTCTTTTCTCCACTGTATAGTCTTGTCTCCTTTATCAAAGATAAGGTGACCATATGTGCATGGGTTTATCTCTGGGTTTCCTATCCTGTTCCATTGATCTGTATGTCTGTTTCTGTGCCAGTACCATACTGTCTTGATTATTGTAGCTTTGTAGTATAGTCTGAAGTCAGGGCACCTGATACCTCCAGCTCCGTTTTTCTTTCTCATGATTGCTTTTGCTATTCGGGGTCTTTTGCGTTTCCACACAAATTGTGAAGTTTTTTGTTCTAATTCTGTGAAAAATGCTTGTGGTAGTTTGATAGGGATTGCATTGAATGTGTAGACTGCTTTGGGTAGTAGAGTCATTTTCACAATGTTGATTCCTCCAATCCAAGAACATGGTATATCTCTCCATCTATTTGTATCATCTTTAATTTCTTTCATCAGTGTCTTATAATTTTCTGCATACAGGTCTTTTGTCTCCTTAGGTAGGTTTATTTCTAGATATTTTATTCTTTTTGTTGCAATGGTAAATGGGCGTGTTTTCTTAATTTCACTTTCAGAGTTTTCATCATTATTGTATAGGAATGCAAGAGATTTATATGCATTACTTTTGTATCCTGCTACTTTACCAAATTCATTGATTAGCTCTAGTAGTTTTCTGGTAGCATCCTTAGGATTCTCTATGTATAGTATCATGTCATCTGCAAACAGTGACAGCTTTACATCTTCTTTTCCGATTTGGATTCATTTTATTTCTTTTTCTTCTCTGATTGCTGTGGCTAAAACTTCCAAAACTATGTTGAATAATAGTGGTGAGAGTGGGCAACCTTGTCTTGTTCCTGATCTTAGTGGAAATTGTTTCAGTTTTTCACCTTTGAGGATGATGTTGGCTGTGGGTTTGTCATATATGGCCTTTATATGTTGAGGAAAGTTCCCTCTATGCCTACTTTCTGGAGGGTTTTTATCATAAATCAGTGTTGAATTTTGTCAAAAGCTTTTTCTGCATCTATTGAAATGCTCATATGGTTTTTCTCCTTCAATTTGTTAATATGGTGTATCACGTTGATTGATTTGCGTATATTGAAGAATCCTTCCATTCCTGGGATAAACTCCACTTGATCATAGTGTATGATCCTTTTAATTGTGCTGTTGGATTCTGTTTGCTAGTATTTTCTTGAGGATTTTTGCATCTGTGTTCATCAGTGATATTGGCCTGTAGATTTCCTTCTTTGTGACATCTTTGTCTGGTTTTGATGTCAGAGTGATGGTGGCCTCATAAAATGAGTTTGTGAGTGTTCCTCCCTCTGCTATATTTTGGAAGAGTTTGAGAAGGATAGGTGTTACCTCTTCTCTAAATGTTTGATACAATTCGCCTGTGAAGCCATCTGGTCCTGGGCTTTTGTTTGTTGGAAGATTTTTAATCACAGTTTCAATTTCAGTGCTTGTGATTGGTCTGTTCATATTTTCTATTTCTTCCTGGTTCAGTCTCGGAAGGTTGTGCATTTCTAAGAATTTGTCCATTTCTTCCAGGTTGTCCATTTTATTGGCATATAGTTGCTTGTAGTAATCTCTCATGATCCTTTGTATTTCTGAAGTGTCAGTTGTTACTTCTCCTTTCTCATTTCTAAATCTATTGATTTGAGTCTTCTCCCCGTTTTTCTTGATGAGTCTGGCTAATGGTTTATCAATTCTGTTTGTCTTCTCAAAGAACCAGCTTTTAGTTTTTATTGATCTTTGCTATCGTTTCCTTCATTTCTTTTTCATTTATTTCTGATCTGACCTTTATGATTTCTTTCCTTCTGCTAACTTTGGGGTTTTTTTGTTCTTCCTTCTCTAATTGCTTTAGGTGTAAGGTTAGGTTGTTTATTCGAGATGTTTCTTGTTTCTTGAGGTAGGCTTCTATAGCTATAAACTTCCCTCTTAGAACTGCTTTTGCTGCATCCCATAGGTTTTGGGTCGTCGTGTTTTCATTGTCATTTGTTTCTACATATTTTTTGATTTCTTCTTTGATTTCTTCAGTGATCTCTTGGTTACTAAATAGTGTATTCTTTAGCCTCCATGTGTTTGTATTTCTTACAGATTTTTCCTGTAACTGATATCTAGCCTCATAGTGTTTTTGTCGGAAAAGATACTTGATACCATTTCAATTTTCTTAAATTTACCAAGGCTTGATTTGTGACCCAAGATATGATCTATCCTGGAGAATGTTCCATGAGCACTTGAGAAGAATGTGTATTCTGTTGTTTTTGGATGGAATGTCCTCTAAATATCAATTAAGTCCATCTTATTTAATGTATCTCTTAAAGCTTGTGTTTCCTTATTTATTTTCATTTTGGATGATCTGTCCATTGCTGAAAGTGGGGTGTTAAAGTCCCCTACTATGATTGTGTTACTGTCGATTTCCCCTTTTATGGCTGTTAGTATTTGCCTTATGTATTGAGGTGCTCCTATGTTGGGTGCATAAGTATTTACAATTATTATATCTTCTTCTTGGATTGATCCCTTGATCATTATGTAGTGGCCTTCTTTGTCTCTTGTAATAGTCTTTGTTTTAAAGTCTATTTTGTCTGA
The DNA here is from genome assembly GCF_009873245.2 of Balaenoptera musculus. Taxonomy (NCBI): domain Eukaryota; kingdom Metazoa; phylum Chordata; class Mammalia; order Artiodactyla; family Balaenopteridae; genus Balaenoptera; species Balaenoptera musculus. The sequence continues at coordinate 78,893,390 of NC_045786.1, forward strand.
TATGAGAATTGCTACTCCAGCTTTCTTTTGATTTCCATTTGCATGGAATATTTCTTTCCATCCTCTCACTTTCAGTCTGTATGTATCCCTAGGTCTGTAGTGGGTCTGTTGTAGACAGCATATATATGGGTCTTGTTTTTGTATCCATTCAGCCAGTCTATGTCTTTTGCTTGGAGCATTTAATCCACTTACATTTAAGGGAATTATCGATATGTATGTTCTTATTACCATTTTCTTAATTGTTTTGGGTTTATTATTGTAGGGCTTTTCCTTGTCTTGTGTTTCCTGCCTAGAGAATTTCCTTTAGCATTTGTTGTAAAGCTGGTTTGGTGGTGCCGCATTCTCTTAGCTATTGCTTGTCTGTAAAGGTCTTAATTTCTCCCTCAAATCTGAAAGAGATCCTTGCTGGGTAGAGTAATCTTTGTTGTATATTCTTCTCCTTCATCACTTTAAATATGTCCTGCCACTCCCTTCTGGCTTGCAGAGTGTCTGCTGAAAGATCATTATTTATTTGTTTATTTGTTTTTCCTTTTCTTCCACTTTATTTCATATTCCCACCACAATAATGACTTCTTTAATTTAAACTAAAAACCATAGAGGGTTCCTGAAAGGGTGGCAGCAAAGGAATGAAAGTGTCAAAGACTGGGGACAGATGGGGTGGTGAATCAGCAAATCGTCTTGACTGGACTGTTGAAGTTGCTGGCCGCTTGGAGATGCAGCTGGTAGACCATCGGATGGATCTTGAAACCATAGAGCCTGGGCACAAACTGGTTGGTGGGCCTCTTGGGCCGGTACTCAGGGTGCACCATGAAGAGCATGTGAGGGAAACCGGTGTTATTTGTTGTTTTTCCCTTGCTGCTTTTAATATTTGTTCATTGTATTTAATTTATGATAGTCTGATTAATATGGGTCTTAGTGTGTTTCTCCTTGGATTTATCCTGTATGGGACTCTCTGTGCTTCCTGGGCTTGATTAACTATTTCCTTTCCCATATTAGGGAAGTTTTCAACTATAATCTCTTCAAATATTTTCTCAGTCCCTTTCTTTTTCTCTTCTTCTGGGACCCCTATAATTCAAATGTTGGTGCACTTAATGTTGTCCCAGAGGTCTCTGAGACTGTCCTCACTTCTTTTCATTCTTTTTTCTTTATTCTGCTCTGCAGTAGTTATTTCCACTATTTTATCTTCCAGCTCACTTATCCGTTCTTCTGCCTCAGTTATTCTGCTGTTGATCCCTTCTAGAGAATTTAAAATTTCATTTATTGTGTTGTTCATCACTGTTTCTTTGCTCTTTACTTCTTCTAGGTCCTTGTTAAATTTTTCTTGTATTTTCTTCATTCTATTTCCAAGATTTTGGATCATCTTTACTAACATTATTCTGAATTCTTTTTCAGGTAGACTGCCTATTTCCTCTTCATTTGTTTGGTCTGGTGGGGTTTTGCCTTGCTCTTTCATCTGCTGTGTGTTTCTCTGTCTTCTCATTTTGCTTAATTTACTGTGTTTGGGGTCTCCTTTTCTCAGGCTGCAGGTTCGTAGTTCCCGTTGTTTTTGGTGTCTGTCCCCCGAGGCTAAGGTTTGTTCAGTGGGTTGTGTAGGTTTCCTAGTGGAGGGGACTAGTGCCTGTGTTCTGGTGGATGAGGTTGGATCTTGTGTTTCTGGTGGGCAGGTCCACGTCTGGTGGTGTGTTTTGGGGTGTCTGTGTCCTTATTATGATTTTAGGCAGCCTCTCTGCTAATGGATGGGTTTGTGTTCCTGTCTTGCTAGTTGTTTGGCATAGGGTGTCCAGCACTGTAGCTTGCTGGTTGTTGAGTGGAGCTGGGTCTTGGCCTTGAGATGGAGATCTCTGGGAGATTTTCGCCATTTGGTATTACATGGAGCTGGGAGGTCTCTTGTGGACCAGTGTCCTGAATGTGGCTCTCCCACCTCAGAGTCACAGCCCTGACACCTGGCTGGAGTACCAAGAGCCTGTCCTCCACACGGCTCAGAATAAAAGGTAGGAAAAAAAGAAAGAAGATAAAATAAAGTAAAATAAAATAAAGGTATTAAAATAAAAAATAATAATTAAAAAAAATTTTTTAAATAATAAAAAAAAAAGGACAGACAGAACCCTAGGACAAATGGTAAAAGCAAAGCTATACAGACAAAATCACACACAGAAGCATACACATACACACTCACAGAAAGAGAAAAACATATATATATCATTGCCCCCAATGCCCACCTCCTCAATTTGGGATGATTTGTTGTCTATTCAGGTATTCCACAGATGCAGGGTACATCAAGTTGATTGTGGAGATTTAATCTGCTGCTTCTGAGGCTGCTGGGAGAGATTTCTCTTTCTCTTCTTTGTTCACACAGCTCCCGGGGTTCAGCATCTGTTCTTCACTCAGACAGGACGGGTTAAAGAAGCAGCTGATTTGGGGGCTCTGGCTCACTCAGGCCAGGGGGAGGGAGGGGTACGGATTCGGGGCGAGCCTGCGGCGGCAGAGGCTGGTGTGATGTTGCACCAGCCTGAGGTGCGCCGTGCGTTCCCCCAGTGAAGTTGTCCCTGGATCACGGTACCCTGGCAGTGGCAGGCTGCACAGGATCCCAGGAGGGGAGGTGTGCACAGTGACCTGAGCTTGCACACAGGCTTCTTGGTGGTGGCAGCAGCAGCCTTAGTGTCTCATGCCCGTCTCTGGGGTCCGCGCTGATAGCCGCGGCTTGCGCCCATCTCTGGGGCTCCTTTAAGTGACGCTCTTAATCCCCTCTCCTCACACACCAGGAAACAAAGAGGCAAGAAAAAGTCTCTTGCCTCTTTGGCAGCTCCTGACCTTTTCCAGGACTCCCTCCCAGCTAGCCGTGGCGCACTAGCCCCTTCAGGCTGTGTTCACGCAACCAACCCCAGTCCTCTCCCTGGGGTCTGATCTCCGAAGCCCGAGCCTCAGCTCCCAGCCCCCGCCCTCCCCGGCGGGTGAGCACACAAGCCTCTCAGGCTGCTGAGTGCTGCTCGGCGCTGATCCTCTGTGCGGGAGCCTCTCTGCTTTGCCCTCCGCACCCCTGTGGCTGCGCTGTCCTCTGTGGCTCCGAAGCTTCCCGCCTCCGCCACCCGCAGTCTCTGCCAGTGAAGGGGCTTCCTAGTGTGTGGAAACCTTTCCTCCTTCACAGCTCCCTCCCACTGGTGCAGGTCCCATCCCTATTCTTTTGTCTCTGTTTTTTCTTTTTTTTTGCTCTACCAAGGTACATGGTGAGTTTTTTGCCTTTTGGAAGGTCTGAGGTCTTCTGCCAGCGTTCAGTAGGTGTTCTGTAGGGCTTGTTCCACATGTAGATGTATTTCTGATGTATTTGTGGGGAGGAAGGTGATCTCCATGTCTTACTCTTCCACCATCTTGAAGCTCCTCCCTTAAGCAGGTTTATTCCTAGGTATTTTATTATTTTCATTGCAGTGGTAAATGGGATTGTTTCCTTAATTTCTCTTTCTGATTTTTTGTTGTTAGTGTATAGGAATGACAGAGATTTCTGTGCATTAATTTTGTATCCTGTAACCTTACCAAATTCACTGATTAGTTCTTGTAGTTTTCTGGTGGCATCTGTAGATTTTCTATGTATAGTATCATGTCATCTGCAAACAGTGACAGTTTTACTTCTTCTTTTCCAATTTGTATTCCTTTTATTTCTTTTGTTTCTCTGATTGTCATGGCTAGGACTTCCAAAACTATGTTGAATAAGAGTGGTGACAGTGGACATCCTTGTCTTGTTCCTGATCTTCGTGGAAATGTTTTCAGTTTTTCATCATTGAGTATGATGTTTGTTGTGGGTTTGTCATATATGGCCTTTATTATGTTGAGGTAGGTTCCCTCTCTGCCCATTTTCTGGGGCATTTTTATCATAAATTGGTGTTGAATTTTGTCAAAAGTTTTTTCTGTATCTATTGAGATGATTATATGGTTTTTATTTCTTAATTTGTTAATATGGTGTATCACATTGATTTATTTGCATACATTGAAGAATCTTTGCATCCCTGAGATAAATCCCACTTGATCATGGTGTATGATCCTTTTAATATGTTGTTGGATTCTGTTTGCTAGTATTATGTTCAGGTTTTTTACATCTATGTTCATCAGTGATATTGGTCTATAATTTTCTTTTTTGTGATGTCTTTTTCTGCTTTTGGTATCAGAGTGATGGTGGCTTTGTAGAATGAATTTGGGAGTGTTCCTCTCTCTGCAATTTTTGGAAGAGTTTGAGAAGGATTGATGTTAGTTCTTCTCTAAATGTTTGATAGAATTCGTTGGTGAAGCCATGTGGTCCTGGACTTTTTTTTGCTGGAATATTTTTAATTACAGTTTCAATTTATTTACTTGTGATAGGTATGTTTATATTTTCTAATTCTTCCTGGTTCAGTCGTGGAAAATTGTACCTTTCCAGGATTTGTCCATTTCTTCGAGGTTGTCCATTTTGTTGGCATATAGTTGTTTGTAGTAGTCTCTTATAATCCTTTTTATTTCTGCAGTGTCAGTTGTAATTTCTCCTTTTTCATTTCTAATTTCATTGATTTGCATCCTTTCCCTTTTTTTTTGATGAGTCTAGCTAAGGGTTTATCAATTTTGTTTATCTTCTCAAAGAACAAACTTTTAGTTGTATTGATCTTTGCTATTGTTTTCTTCGTTTCTATTTCAATTATTTCTACTCTGATCTTTATGATTTCTTTCCTTCTACTGACTTTCGGTTTTCTTTGTTCTTCTTTCTCTATTTGCTTTAGGTGTCGGGTTAGATTGTTTATTTGAGATTTTTCTTGTTTTTTAAGGTGAGATTGAATTGCTAGAAAGTTCTCTCTTAGATCTGCTTTTGCTGCATCCCATAGGTTTTGGGTCGTTGTGTTTTCGTTGTCATTTGTTTCTACGTATATTTGGATTTCCTCTTTGATTTCTTCAGTGATCTCTTGTTTATTTAGAAGCACACTGTATAGCCTCCATGTATTTGACTTTTACGGTTTTTCTCTAATTGATTTTGTAATTGATTTCCAATCTCATAGCGTTGTTGTCATAAAAGATGCTTGATACGATTTCAGTTTTCTTAAATTTTCAAAGGCTTGATTTGTGACCCATAATGTGATCTATATGGGAGAATTTTCCATGTGCACTTGAGAAGAAAGTGTATTGTGCCACTTTCAGGTGGAATGTTCTATAAATATCAATTAAATTATCTGGTCTGTTGTGTCATTTTAAGCTTGTGTTTCCTTATTTACTTTCTATTTGGATGATCTATCCACTGGTGTAAGTGGGGTGTTAAAGTCCCCCACTATTATTGTGTTACTGTTGATTTCCCCTTTCATGGTTGTTAGCATTTGCCTTATGTATTGAGATTCTCCTATGTTAGGTGTGTAAGCATTTATAATTGTTATATCTTCTTCTTGGATTGATCCCTTGATCATTATGTAGTGTCCGTCCTTGTCTCTTGTAACATTCTTTATTTTAAAGTCTATTTTATCTGATATGAGTATAGCTACTCCAGCTTTCTTTTGATTTCCAATTGCATGGAATATCTTTTTCCATCCCTTCACTTTCAGTCTGTATGTGTCCTTAGGTCTGAAGTGGGTCTCTTGTAGACAGCATATCTTTGGATGTTTTTTTGTATCCATTCAGCCAGTCTGTGTCTTTTGGTGAGACATTTAATCCACTTACATTCAAGATTATTATCAGTATGTATGTTCCTATTACCATTTTCTTAATTATTTTGGGTTTGTTTTTGTGGGTCTTTTTCTTCTCTCGTGTTTCCCATCTAGAGAAGTTTCTTTAACATTTGTTGCAAGACTGGTTTGGTGGTGCTGAATTCTCTTAGCTTTTGCTTGTCTGAAAAGCTTTTGATTTCTCCATCGAATCTGAATGAGATCCTTGTTGGGTAGAGTAATCTTGGTTTTAGGTTTTTCTCTTTCATCATTTTAAGTATATCCTGCCAATCCCTTCTGGCCTGCAGGGTTTCTGCTGAAAAATCAGCTGATAACCCTATGGGGATTCCTTTGTATGCTATTTTTTGTTTTTCCCTTGGTGTTTTTAATATTTTTTCTTTGAATTTAAGTTTTTTAGTTTGATTAGTATGTGTCTTGGTGTGTTTCTCCTAGGGTTTATTCTTTATGGGACTCTCTGTGAATCTTGGACTTGAGTGACTATTTCCTTCCCCATGTTAGGGAAGTTTTCCACTATAATCCCTTCAAATATTTTCTCAGACCCTTTCTTTTTCTCTTCTTCTTCTGTGACCCCTATAATTCAAATGGTGGTGCGTTTAGTGTTGTCCCAGAAGTCTCTGAGATTGTTCTCAATACTTTTTATTCTTTTTTCTTTATTCTGCTCCTCAGCAGTTATTTCCACCGTTTTGTCTTCCAGCTCACTTGTTTGTTCTTCTGCCTCACTTCTTCTGTTATTGATTCCTTCTGGTGTATTTTTCATTTCAGTTATTGTGTTGTTCATTTCTGTTTGTTTGTTCTTTAGTTCTTCTAGATCTTTGTTAAACATTTCTTGTATTTTCTTGATCCATGCCTCCATTCTATTTCTGAGATTCTGGATCATTTTTAGTATCATTACTCTGAATTCTTTTCCAGGTAAATTGCCTATTTCCTCTTCATTTATTTGGTCTTGTAGGTTTTTACCTTGCTCCTTCATCTGTGACATATTTTTTTTGCCATCTCATTTATTTTTTCCTTTTTTTTATGAGTGGGATTTTGTTCCTGTTTTGCTGTTTGTTTGGCCTGAGACTTCCAACACTGGAGTTTTAAGCTGTTGGTTAGAGCTGGGTCTTGGTGCTCAGATGAGGACCTCCATGAGACCTTACTCTGATGAATATTCCCTGGGGTCTGAGGTTCTCTGTCCGTCCAGTGGTTTGGACTTGTAACTCCCACTGCAGGAGCTTTGGCCTGACCCCTGGCTCGTGAACCTAGATCCTGCAAGCTGCATGGGGTGGCAGAAAAGAAAGAAAAAAGAGAAGAATAACAAAGTGAAGAATAAAATTAGGAAACTAACAGATATTTTAGAAAAAATATAAAAATAGAAAAGTAGATGAAATAACAACCAGAAGGTAAAACAGGACCACAAGAGTAAAAAAGAGGAGGAAAAAAAAAAAAAAGGTGGAAAAGGCCTTGGTTCTGGAGGGCAGGGCCTAAGCAGGGGCAAGGTTTGGGTGGTAGGCGCAGCCTATGCTTAGGGCTTATAGGGCTGGAAAGGCCCTGGGGGTGTGGGGGGATGTGTTTTAGGCTCAACAGAACAGAAGGGGCCCAGGCGTGCCTCCTGCCTCTGGTCTCAGAGGGTGGGGGACCAGCCTGGGAGGTCAGCAGGCTCCCTGGGCCTGAGTGGGTGGGGCAGACACCCTCTGCTCCTCCCCTGCTCTTCCAGTCCCAGAAGACCCCTCCCACCTGCCTCTCCTGTTCTCACTTGGCATTCCTCTTACGTCCCCAGGACCAACCCAATCTGGAGGGGACCTCTGAGGGCATAGGACCTGGACCCGGCCTAAGAGCTGGGCAGACTTCCCCAGCTGATTGGGCAGGGGAAACGCTGGGCATGCTTCCCCCTGATCCGAGCCCCTGAGGGTCCATCCAAGTGTGGGAACCCTTCCCCTCTCTCAGCCACCCCTCAGGGGTGCCGGTCCTGTCTGACCTCTGCTTCTCCTCCCCTCTCAGTCCCCCCACCCTGTCCTTCCAGTTCGCTTGGGGATTCTTCCCACCAGTGTCTGGCAGGCACCTTAGTTGTGGGGGGACATGAACTCCGTGTCCTCCCACACTGCCATCTTGACTCTGCCCCCAGAAGTTATTTTTAAGTCGGTTTTGTCACCATAGAGATGTCTACAGATTTCACTGCACACACACAACAATTGATAGTCCAATGAACAATTTGCAGTATCTTTAAAATTTTTTTGCCAGTTTATCCATTCACTGTTTTTGCTTTCTTTTGTTTTCCTTTCCTCCCAGTTCTTATTTTGTATTTCTTTGTGAAACAGCATGTAATTAAAATTTAATCCACAACTGGTTGTAACAGAAGATAACTAAGCCAAGGAATCATTTCTGTCACTGTTACTCAGGATTTCTCAGGGGGTACTAGCCTTGTTGCTATGTATTTTTTACAACAGAAACCTTTTTACTCAGAAAGGAATACATTTTTGCATCCAGCTTGCCACCTGCTTGTAGGAGATTCCCAGCAGGCACACACACACCCTGGGTCAATGATTCTCATCTTATTTCATGTGTAAAGTGAATTGCTGTTAGGTGTAATTTTGGGGTATGAGTGAATTTCAGCTGTCATCTCTAGGGCAGCTTACCTAGAATTAGATCCTGTCATTTCAAATGCTATTTGTCTTCATTAATCTTCACTCTTGCTCCATTTGTCCTGAACAGTTAACGTGATCTGAATAGCTTAGTGGTGCCTGTTTGCTGGCAGGCTGGCTAAGACTGAAACACAGTCATATCCTCCAGACACTGTTACCTGTAAATCTAAGTAATATTAAATCTATTCTTTTTGTAGATTTGTTGTAATTGTTTTTCATTTAGCTTTTCTTTTTATTTTATTTATTTATTTATTTATGGCTGTGTTGGGTCTTTGTTTCTGTGCTAGGGCTTTCTCTAGTTGTGGCAAGTGGGGGCCACTCTTCATCGCGGTGCTCGGGCCTCTCATTATCGCGGCCTCTCTTCTTGCAGAGCACAGGCTCCAGACGCGCAGGCTCAGTAATTGTGGCTCACAGGCCCATCTGCTCTACGACATGTGGGATCTTCCCAGACCAGGGCTCGAACCCATGTCCCCTGCATTGGCAGGCAGATTCTCAACCACCACCAACGCCACCAGGGAAGCCCAGCTTTTCTTTTAGTATTACCTTTTTGGTAATTTAGTATCAAGACTGCTGCTGTCCTCCTATTTTATTTTTATAGAACAAGAAGTATGTGTGATAAAGAACCACCAGACAGACTCTTGAAATCTAAACCAGTCTGAAAATTTCTGTTTAAGTCAACAAGGATTTAATGAGTTACAACTATATTCTGGGTAGTTGTTTTATTAGATTAAAAGTTCTTTAAGGTCAGGAGGGATGTCTTAATCTCCTTCATTCTTCACCTCTAACACAGTGCTTAATATGTAGTAGGCCCTAGAGTAGGTAAAGTTTAATGATTAACTTATAACTGGAGAATACAAAAGAAGTACAGTAAAGGTTAATTGTCCTTAAGGACTATAACAATCTTTTTGCAGAGAAGATAACTCCCTGAACAGGAAGCTTTACATATGTCATATATTTTAATGCTCTTAACATCACTGTGAGGTAGGTGATATTATCTTCATCTAGAGATAGATAACAAGGCTCAGAGAGGTGAAGAAAGTTACACAGGTCACAGAATGTATTAGTGGAAGAAGTTTTTCAAATCTGAACTACAGTTCATACAGAAAGGCAGGGTCAACGTTTGATTCTTTCCTTTAACTTTCCAGCTTTTGGATTAATAGGTTGATGTCCTGGCAACCTCCAAAGGGCACTAATAGTTTTAGTTTTTAAAATAACACTATTAATTCATAAATTTTAACAAATATATTTGCTCTGTCAATCAATAGCAGTCATTATTCTTTTTGATGCTTATTTTTCTACTTTTAACCACTCTATTTCTTCAAGATGGCCCCAGTATACTTTAGACACTAGCCTAGTAAATACTCTGACATTTTTCTTTCTTTCTTGCACAAAAGTATGCACCAGGTTCCTTTTGTAAATTTCCTTATCAAGATCTGGAATTAGCTATTTCTCCAAGGAACTTTGGCTCTAGTGAATTGGTTTTTAGACACCATAATTTGGGCAATTGTGATATTCATTGCTACTAGGTTTTCATTACTTCTAGGCTATTTCCATGGACAGAGCTAGAAAATACATTTTTTAGAGAAAGAAATTATGAGTTAATATTGATATTTATAATTCAGGACTAAAAATGCAGGTTTTTAAAACTTAATTACGATATGTTTATATTTTTCTCTTTAAACTGAATATCTTAGTTTTGAATAATGTTAGCATAATTATTTATTTTCCTTATTCTACATTGTATATATAATTGCAAAATAACAATATTATTACTAAATAAGGCAGCCATTCTTACACCTTATTTTTCACTGATAAATATTCTGAAGATCAATTGTATATAGAGAGATTCCTCATTAGTTTTTTCATAATTTATTTTGAAATCTTTTCAAACTTACATTAAAGTTGTGATAACAGTAAAAGAAAAACAAAACAAAAAACCTCCTATATTCCCGTATTCCCTTCACACAAATGCCCCAATTGTTACTTTAGCACATACGCTTCATCAACCATAGCCTCTTTCTTCCTCCTAACCTCCTTCCCTCTCCCTCTCCTTCTCTTCCTCCCTCCCTTTCTTTCTCATAAATACATGGGAGATAATAACTTAAAAAGAGGTGGATTAGAGCTCTGGTTTATATTACATCTTCAATCAAGGACAGTAAATTTATAGAGAAATGAAAAGAAGAGAGAGAAAGAGGGAATAACCAGGGATGACACTTGAGATTTGGTGGCCAGGGAAGGCTCCAGTGAGTGGCATTTCAGTTAAGAGCCAAAAATCTGCTAGGGGATCTCTGAAACATGAGGATGACTGCAGGAGAGAAAGCAGTTGGGCACATGGAGAGGAGTCATTCCACCAGCCTGAACCCTGTGGCCTATGAACAGAATGTCATTTGTGGGTGCTCTGCTGGCCCATCACCTACCCCATGGTTAGTGATATGCTCAGCTTGGCATCGGATAAATTGGGAGGAAAAACAAAGTAGGAAACATGCTCTTTGACCTTAAGAAACTTACCACCTGGCTGGAGAGGTGAAAGTAATCTGTGAAACAATCAGAGACTTTTAGAGAGTTGGGGGATTGGGGAAGAAGGAACTAGGGATGGAACTGGGTGTGATTTGTTCAGTGGGTGGAGAAATGGTGAAGGCCTGATGGGCCAAGAATTGAGGCGGGTGGATCTATTTTGGAGAGAGGCAGAGCACGGTCCTGGGGTCAGGAGCTGTTCTGAATCCCGGCTCCTCCATGTACCAGCTAGGTGACATTGGAAAGTTTTTTTCTCTCCGACCCTCAGTTTCCTAATCTGGAAATCACATCTTATGGTTTTTTGTTTTTTTTTTTACCCTTTATGTTGTTGTGAATATAAATGAAGTAAGATATATTCAGGACTTTGGAGAGTGAAACGCCCATGCTTCACAGTCATGTAGGTAGACCCTCTCCCACTGGTAGCACTTGGCAAATTTCCAGTGTCTGCTGCAGCCACCAGCTCAGCCTCCTAGTTAATAACTGGGGGCATTTGCTAGCAGTCCAAGTCTGTGCTCCCTAATTAACAGTCTTGACTAAATGATAGGTGGAGTTTGTGGAAACCACAATCTGGGTTTGTAAAGGAAAATCAATCTCTCTCCCCCACCCTCCCTCCCTTTCTTACTTCTTTCCTTTCTCTCTTTCTTTCTTATTGAAGTATAGTTACTGTACAATATTATATGTTTCAGGTGTATAGTAGAGTGATTCACAATTTTTAAAAGTTATACTCATTTATGGTTATTATAAAATAATGGTTATATTCCCAGTGTTGCACAATATATCCTTGTTGCTTATTTTATACTTAATAGTTTGTACCTCCTACTCCCCTACCCATTTATTGCCCATCCTCCTTTCCCTCTCCCTACTGGTAACCAATAGTTTGTTCTCTATATCTGTGAGTCTGTTTCTTTTTTGTAAAGTTCACTAGTTTGTTGTTTTTTTAAAATTCTACTTATAAGTGATATCATACAGTATTTGTCTTTGTTTGACTTATTTCGCTTAGCATAATGCCCTCCAAGTCCATCCATGTTGCTGCAAGTGGCAAAATTTCCTTCTTTTTTATGGCTGAGAAGTATTCCATTGTGTGTGTGTATATATATATATATATCTCACATCTTCTTTATCTATTCATCTGTTGATGGACACATAGGTTGCTTTCATATCTTGGTAATTGTAAATAATGCTGCTGTGAACATTGGGATGTGTGTGTATATCTTTTTGAATTAGTGGGATTTTTTTGTTTGTTTGTTTGTTTTTGGGTATATAGCCAGGAGTGGAATTGCTGGGTCATATGTAGCTCTATTTTTAGGTTTTGAGAAACCTCCATACTCTTTTCCACAGTGGCTGTATCAGTTTACATTACCACCTATAGTGTACAAGTGTTCCCTTTTCTCCACATCCTCACCAACATTTGTTATTTGTGTTCTTTTTGATGATAGCAATTTGACAGGTGTGAGGTGATATCTCATTGTGGTTTTGATTTGCATTTCCCTGATGATTAGTGATGTTGAGCATCGTTTCATGGCCATCTGCATGTCCTCTTTGGAAAAATGTCTAATCAGTTCTTCTGCCCATTTTTAAATCTAGTTGTTTGTTTCTTTGATGTTGAGTTGTGTTAGCTATTTATATATGTTGGGTGTTAACCCCTTATCAGTCATATCGTTTGCAAATACTTTCTCCCATTCAATTGGTTGTCTTTTTGTTTTGTTGATGGTTTCCTTTGCTCTGCAAAAGCTTTTAAGTTTGATTAGGTCCCATTTGTTTATTTTTGCTTTTATTTCCTTTACTTCAGGGGACAAATCCAAAAAAATACTGCTGTGATTTATGTCAAAGAGTGTTCTGCCTATGTCTTCCTCTAGGAGTTTTATAGTATCCAGTCTTACATTTAGGTATTTAATACATTTTGAGTTTATTTTTGTGTATGGTGTTAAAGCATGTTCTAGTATCATTCTTTTACACATAGTTGTCCAGTTTTCCCAGCACCACTTATTGAAGAGACTGTCTTTTCTCCATTGTATATTCTTGCCTCCTTTGTCATAGATTGATTGACCAGAAGTGTGTGTGTTTACAGAAATACGTTGTTTATATTGATCTTATATTGATAAACTTTCTAAGTTTTCTTACTATTTTGAATAATATTCTTATACATTCTGTTTTCTTCCCTTTGTTGGTAATCATATAATCTGTGAATAAATATGGTGTTATTTTCTGCCTTTTCTATCTTTATAACTTTCTAATTATTTGTACCTTCTTTTTTTTAGTGTTTCTTGTAGGGTTTACTGTATATACATATGGTAGAGATATGTTGATATACACTTGTATATATGTTATGCGTACACATATATAATTGTATCACTATCACTAATTTTTCACAGTCTAACTTCAAATAATCTACCATTTCACATATGGTTTTAAGAACCACAAAAGTACACTTCTATTTCTTTCTTCCTATCCTTTATGTTATTTTTCCCTTAATTTTACTTACACATATGCTGTACACCTCAGAATACACGTTTACTACATTTTGCTTTAGGCAGTTATATTTATTAACAAAATATTTTGAAATTTTAGACTTACAGAAAGTTGCAAGAGGAGTACAGAGATTTCCTTTATACCCTTTACATTATTTAAGGGTGGCATCTGTAAAAACACCTGGCTCAAAGACCAAAATCAGGAAATTAACATTGATTTAGTAGTATTTATTCCTTTAAGACCTCAATGAAATTTTGTAAACTTTTTTGCTCATGTACTTTTTCTGGTCCAGGAAGTTATTCAGGATCCCACATATGATATAGCTGTCATGTTCCCTTAGTCACCTACAATCTGTGACAGTCCCTCAGTCTGTCTTGGTCTATCATGACATTGACACAATTGAGTTACTATGAATAGATGATTCTTGCTTGCCACAATCATTGCTGTGGTGGTTGCCTATTGGGTTTTTTTTTTTTTTTTGGCTTCGTTGAGTCTTTGCTGGTGCGTGCGAGGTTTCTCTAGTTGTGGTGAGCGGGGGCTACTCTTCGTTGTGGTGCATGGGCTTCTCATTGCGGTGGCTTTTCTTGTTGCAGAGCAGAGGCTCTAGGTGCGTGGGCTTCAGTAGTTGTGGCATGTGTGTGCAGTAGTTGTGGTGAGCAGGTTCAGTAGTTGTGGTGCATGGGCTTAGTTGCTCCGCGGCATGTGGGATCTTCCCAGACCAGGGCTTGAACCTGTGTCCCCTGCATTGGCAGGTGGATTCTTAACCACTGCACCACCAGGGAAGTCCACCTATTGGATATTTTCTATTTCCCTCATTATTTATACATTTATCATTTGGAATTCTACTATAAGGAAGAACAGTTTTTCTTTATCTACCTGTCTGTTTACTCAGTTATTTATATCAGAATGAATTTATGGATATTTATTCTATGGGTTATAATTCATTATTGTCATCACTTATTTTGTTACTCAATTTGTCCCCACTTTGGCCATTTGAAGTCCTTCAAGGTCCATTTTTAATCCTTTTATTGCAAATTGTCTGGTCATGTCTTTTGTCCATTTTTCTATAAGATTTTTATTTCTGTCTCAATTTTTAGGAATTCTTTACATATTAGAGATATTAACCCTTTGTCTTTGGTATATGTTGTAAATATTTTCTTTCATTTTATTAGTTGTTTTTGAGTTTCTGGGGGGTTTTTCCTATGAAAACTTTAGAAATTTCTATGTGGTCATTTTTTTCAATTTTTTCTTTCATTTTTTTTTTTTCTGGATTTTTGAGTCATAGTTCAAAAGTCTTTCCTTACACAGAGGAGTTAGATAAATTAATCCATGTTTTCTTCTAGTACTTGTAAGGTTTATTTTTATATTGAAATCGCTGGTCCATTTGGAGTTTGTTCTTATATACGGTATAAACTGTGAATCTAATCGTAGTTTTTCCCAATACTACCTAGTTGCCCCAGCTTCATTTATTAAAATTCCCACCTTTGCTCCAGTGGTTTGAGATGCCACCTTTATTATATTATTATAATATTTATAATATAAAATATAATAATATAAAATAATTATATTATTTTATCACATACTATTATGTATGAAAATCACACATGTTTGTTGAAACTATATGAATTGTTACCTGGTCAGTCTTTTATATATTTCTTAGATGACTCAGAGGAAACTATGTTCTCAAAGTTTTGAGTGCATGTTTCTATTTGGGCCCATGAGAGCTAATTTATTGATTGTGTTGCTAAAATTTTCTATTGCCTAACCTATCATTTACTAATAAATAGATGTTAAAATCACCCACTATGCTAGTATTTTCATATGTCCTTGTAATTCTGTCTCATTTTCTTTTAACTAGTAGTATTAAGGGAAAATAACTTTAGAATTATTAAATTTTTCTGGTTTGTTGAAGCTTTTTATTAGTATGTAATGAACCTTTTTATTGCTAATAATGCCTTTTGCTTTAAATCATGTGTGGTGTGATATTAGTATAGATTTCTAAGCTTGTTTTCTTAGTATTTGGCTGGTGCACTTTTATTCATACTTTTATTTTCATTCTTTTATATACTTATAATTTAGGTTTGTGGCTAAGTGGCTTTTTAAAATCCAGCCTGGTAATTATTGTCTTTTAAAGGAAAATTTTAAACCCATTTGTTTTTATTGTGATTACTAATACATTTGGATTCTTCCCTACCAAATGCCAAGGAATGCTATCAACTCAGGACTACCTTAGATTAAGTTCTCAAGAGTAAGAACATTTATAAGGTAGAAATATGATAGAATATTTTTGTTTTATTTTTGTTTTGTTTTACTGTGTAGGTGATAGACATTTGTCTAAACTTGTGTGAGGGTTTGCCTTTGGTAGCAAATATTCTTGGGAGTCTTTTTCTCTTCTCTGCTCAGAGCCCAGACCTAGACAGACCATTTCTCTGGTATCTTCCTTTGTTGTAGAGTTTGTCCCCCTGTCTTCCCTACTACTGAGTGTATATCCCCTTTGGGATTCTGTATTTTTGTTTTTAATTTATTTTATTGAAGTATAATTGGTTTACAGTGTTGTGTTGGGATTTTGTATTTTTGAAAGGATCTCTATTCAAATGTTGGCCAGACCTAAGGCTTCTCTTTATCGCCTGTGCAGTCATTAAAACTCAAGATCCTGTGTAATTGGCAGCATAAAAACTTGAGATGAGATTTTCTTCTGAACATCCCATTCACATAGTGAATTACCTAGCTATTGTTTCCCCTGGAATATTTCACAAATACATGAAATCAAATGTTTCTTTAACTGGACATTTGCTTTCCCTTCCACATTAGATCTTCCTCAGTCTTCCCAATCTCCATTCAGTCACTGACACCACCATCTGTCCACTTATTCAGACTGCAAACTGAGAATTAATCTTGCCTTCCTCCATTTCCATTTCTGTGTGCAAACCATCAGCCAGGTGTATTGATTTTACATTCAAGTGTATCTCAAATCTAATTCTCTGCATCAATCTAGACAAGAGTCGTCATGATTTCTGTAGACTATTTCAATAGCCACCTAACTGGTCTTCTGCTCTAGAGCCCCTTTAGTCTATCTATGCCACATACGCCACACACAGAGAGACATTTTAAAAAATATATTTGATCATGTTACTCCTTTATAATGATTTATCATCATGCTTAAAATAAAATCTAATTTCTATATTATTTCCTACATAGCCCTATGTTATTAGGCTCCTCTATTTTTGTGCAATCTAAACTCCTTCTCCTACAAACTCTGACAAAACAGACTTTCCCCGGGGCTGTCCTGAGTGTTCTACTCCTTGCTCTTTTCATTAGAGAAAAATACTTCAAACAGCTGTGCCAGGAAGCTTATTTATTATTTGCATTTCCATTTACATGTCATAACTATAGAGATTTCTTCTCTGACCACCTTATCTAAATTATATCTAGGTCTCTCCTTCTGGTCTTGCTGTTCTTTTTCATTAAATACTGTTGGGGTTTTTTGTTTTGTTTTTTTGGTAGCACTTACCATAGTTTGAAGTTATATGTTGTTTGGGTGGTTTGTTTTTAATTTAAAAATTATTTTAAATTGTCTTATTCTTCATTAGGGTGTTAGAATGATGAGCATAAGGTTTGTGCATCTATGAACTCTTGTATTCCCAGCATCACACATAGTAGATGTTCACTAAATATTTCTTACTTTATTAGTCTTGACTACAAAATTAATTTCCCTAAATATTACTAGATCTCTCTTTGGAGAGATATACCTTGTGAATTTGATTCAGAATCCAAAGTTAAGGATTTGAGTTTTGTTTCTGCCACTGGCAGCGTATCACTTCATTTCTCTGATTCCCAACTTCATCTGTAAATAATAGGCTTGGGTTCTCTATGTATTAGGATAATTCTCCCATTAACCAACTACCCTAGGGTTTTGGGGTACCATAACATTGGGAAAAAAGTTAAAGTATCTTGTGGGTGTTTTTTTTTTTTCCCTACATGACTCCCACAATGTAGTGTGAATCAGACTGTCTTGGTCTAAGCTTGTCTTAGAAAGAAGAGAAAACACATGATTGTTTATAAGTTCAATAATATAGTTGTTTCTCAGTTGGGTCCCTTTTCCATTTCCATTTTAACCCATATAGCAAAGGGTGGGAGAAGAAGATCCTGATGCCTGTTTTTCCTTACAGCTTTATCTCCTTTGATATTTCATGATTTACGACTTAACTAAATAGATCATGAAGAGACTATTGTGCATTTATGCCAAGAATCAGAAATCCCAACTTCTTTATATTTTACATATCATATAGGGCATTGTTCTATCGATATCTCTTTCACAGAGGGCTGTAATTGGCCCCAGGAAAGGCTGGGTCACCATGGTATTCTGTAGCAATTAACAGGCACTGCTGACAAACTTTCAGCAAATATATGCCCTTTCAACTCTATAATGCTCTGAGAATATAAAATCAGACACCAAGTGTAGAATAGACTAAGGGTCAAATGCAAAGTTTTTCTGTTTGAGTGCAGTTCAATTTTATTTTAGTACTTGAATTCATAATTAATATTTGGACTTTGCAGTAAGAGGGCTTTGAAATTTTAAATTGCTGAAACATCTCTAACTTCTAAAGGTGTGCCTTCAGACCTAATATTCTTTTATTTTACTGTAAAATATACCTATCAATTTTTTGATCAATTTGAGTTTTTGTAATTCTTTAGAATATAAATTAGGCAATAAAATAACTTGTAATTATATGATGACATGCAGTTAAATTATTTAGAAACAAGTCAAATTAATGGCTTGTTAAGACATAGAACAATGCAAGGAATTGTGTTCTAGGTAAGAGTGAATCAATATATATTTATACTGTGTTTTTGTGGAAAATAAGACAAACATACATTTGAATTCCATTTCTGTAATTTAATAATTGTGACCTTGAGATACCTAAGTGATACATTGCCTCCTGCTACCAAATTCCTAGAGATTTTCCTATTTTATTTTTTAGTGAAAATGATAAGTACCACTTTTAGTTCAGGATTAACAACCCTTATAGCCATATGCTTACAGGTTAATAAACAGGTTTGTGTCATTCCTTTTATTGTTTAAATGACTCTAAATACTTCTGTTAATTTGGAGGAATGGCTCCCAAATGTATATTGAATATATTAGATTTCCATTCATTTCCACAAATTGCCTTTCTTAAAAGTGTTAAGAATGGGAACAGGGATAGAAAACTCAAACTTATACTGAACACATGTGTTTTTAGTAAAACCTATAATGATTTGCTTTTACTTAGTGGAAGCAGCAGAGTATAATGCTTGATAGCTTAGACTTTGGAGTCAGACCGACTGGTGTGAATTCTAGCTCTGCCATTTGTTGGTTTACTTATTTGTTTAGGATGAGTGGCTTGACCCAATATGTGGGAAATGGGCTGAGAGAGGTTAAGTTCTTGTCTGAAATCACAGAGTTCTTACTGTAATTAGTCCAGGAGAGGATCTAAGCAGTCTGTCCCCCAGTCTATTCTTTAAAAAAAAAAAAAAAAAGTAATGTATTTACCTGTATATGACCTTAAATGTTAATCACAGAATCTCACTGAAGGCATTTTATGCATTATAATAATTCAGTACTGGTAACCGGATGCCGTTGCTGTCAGTCCTGTGTCCTGGGCCCTCTCTGATCCCTGTTTCTTGATTATCATACACACAGACAGCCTTGTGTGGTGTCAAGGTCCATGTGAGGCATATTTTGCTCTAATGTTTGTCTTAAGGGAGACTTACTATTATTGGCATCTTTAGTGGCATCTGAGAGCTGGCCATAGAACATTCTTTTACGGGATTCTAACTTATCCAAGAAGTGTGTCAGTGGCAGGGAAAATAGACATGGTATGAAGGATGCTTTCCTAAAGGAATTTCTGAAGCAGTAGAAATTAGTCTGGCTTTTCGAGTGTACTTTTTGTGCACTTTAACTGAAATGACGGATTTGCCATTCTCTCCTCTCTGCTACCTCTTGATCTAGTCAGCACTGGATCTGAGATGAACTCTAGAGTTTTCTAACACAGAGATTTCTGGAAAGCTTTTGGCTTCCAGGATATTTCTGTAACATTCAAATGTCACATAAGGTCCAGAATGACTTTTTATTATTTTAAACTGTTGTTCAGAAAATAATCCAATATTATATTCTTTTACCTATGTAGCATGATATCACTATACAGTCTATAAATTTACATGACCTCTATTGTCAATGACTGTTATAGTAGTTTGCTCACATATTTGGTCCAGAGATCCCTGAGGATCCCCAGTGCTAATTAACAGTAGAGTTTCTCACTATCATTGTAAATAGCCTTGACCTTAAATTATTATTTCACTTTGACTCCATTTGGCACCTCCATGCTTGTTCTATAAGGTTTGGTCAGTCACGTAGAAGCCGACTTTTCTTCTATGTCCGTATTTCTTCCTAAAAGGACATATTGAGAGAAACATGCTTTGGCATCATCTCTCTGCACTGTTAACAGACCCCTGCTGTCCTTTGCTAGGTAAGTGGCTGCCAAATGCTTTGGGACATCCATGGTGAGGATGCATTGTCCCCAGACTGGCCAAAGAAAACCCAAGTGATCCCTCAAAAACAGACATGAAAAATTCAAATCCCACTGTGAGCTCACAACTCTTTTGGAATTCAAGAATCATGAAAAGTTAATTAAGGCTTTGTCATAAAGAGAGAATAGCAATACCTAATGTGTAGCTGGTGGGTTACTCTCTGCATACACAGTTACATTCCCTTTGCACAGCTAATCCGGTCCTGCCAGGCTAAGAAATAGGCGCTCTGCCAGATGTTTTGTTAGGTGGACAAATAACACAGCAGGTGGGAATATGGGTATCAGAATCAGACTAACTCATGTTCTCCCCCCATAAACCTCTCCCACTTACTGGGTGTGTGACCTTGGACGAGTTACATAATCTTGCTAAATCTCAGTCTCACCTGATGAAGGGTGATAATGCTATTTATTTCATGCATCTGTCATGAGAATTAATAATATAAAATACCTAAAAACTTAACACAGTTTCTGGCATATGGTATGTGCTTTTTAAACAGGAACAGTTATTATTAAGGAAAGAAAACAACTCAGTTGTCTAAAAGATTTCCCAGGTTCTGTGTTTCTAAGTAGACTGCAAATTAATCACACACTATCTTTCCATCCCAGCAAATGATGCTGATAGCTATAAAGAAAATATTTTCTAAATTCCACATGTTTATTTTTTTCAAAAATTGCTAAAGCCAGTGGGAGTAGTAAAATGAAATTGTGCCATTTGCAGAGTTGTGGATGGACCTAGAGACTGTCACACAGAGTGAAGTAAATCAGAGAGAAAAACATATAATGTCGCTTATATGTGGAATCCAGAAAAATGATACAAATGAACTTATTTGCAAAGCAGTAATAGAGACGTAGACATAGAGAACAAATGTATGGACAACAAGGTGGGTAGGGTGGGATGAATTGGGAGATTGGGATTGGCATATATACACTACTATGCATAAAATAGATAACTAATGAGAACCTACTGTATTGCACAGGGAACTCTACTCAGTGCTCCGTGGTGACCTAAAAAGGAAGGAAATTCAAAAAGAAGGGGATATATGTATACGTATAGCTGATTCACTTTGCTGTAAAGCAGAAACTAACACAGCATTGTAAAATAACTATACTCCAATAAAAATTAATAAAAAAATATTTGAAAAGGGACTACCAAATATTTGAAAGAATATTTGAAAAGGGACTACCTCAAGATATAGGTGGATACTCCGGGTGGTCAATTAATACTTATCCATCTTAAACAAACAAACAAACAAAAAATAAGTTTGATCAACACCAATTACTGGAAAAACTTGATTTAGAGCAGTTACAAATAGACCTCTTCTAATTGCACAATTACCCAGTGTTCCTAGAAAAGAATGTAAATGGTGTAGTTGGATTGGATTAGACATAATACTAGACTAACCACTGGTCAGATGATCCGATTCTAAAGGAAGTGCCAGGACAGGCCACGGACAAGTTTGTGCTGGGTGTGCGCTGGCAGCTGCCTGATAACTCTAAATTTTAAACATTAAAAAAGCCATAGTAGGGCTTCCCTGGTGGCGCAGTGGTTGAGAATCTGCCTGCCAATGCAGGGGACACGGGTTCAAGCCCTGGTCTGGGAAGATCCCACATGCCGCGGAGCAACTGGGCCCGTGAGCCACAACTACTGAGCCTGCGCGTCTGGAGCCCGTGCTCCGCAACAAGAGAGGCCGTGACAGTGAGAGGCCCGTGCACCGCGATGAAGAGTGGCCCCCGCTCGCCGCAACTAGAGAAAGCCCTCACACAGAAACGAAGACCCAACACACCCAAAAATAAATAAATAAGTTAATTAAAAAAAAAAAAAAAACATAGTAAAGGCCAAATGCCCACTGACATATTCAATGAAGGTTTCCTGACGTCCTGAAAAACACCTGGATATAGTTATCCAACTGTTTCTGGGAGTTTGGCTATCCTTGTCTGGCATTTTTTCTGTAGTGAGCACACAGTGAACTAATAGTCCCACAGACTGGCACTAAGCAGCTTTTAAAGCAAGAGTAAATGTCACTTAGGATTACATTTCAGATCCCTGTGTCAATCAGCTGGGCTTAACAGGACCCTGAGAACAAAGCCAAGCGGGGGCGGAAAAATAGATGTCATTAGTGCTAGGGGAAACAAAATATCCTTTGTTCGTACATTTCATCTATGAG
This sequence comes from Balaenoptera musculus, assembly GCF_009873245.2. Classification (NCBI taxonomy): domain Eukaryota; kingdom Metazoa; phylum Chordata; class Mammalia; order Artiodactyla; family Balaenopteridae; genus Balaenoptera; species Balaenoptera musculus. The sequence continues at coordinate 78,915,394 of NC_045786.1, forward strand.
AGCAATCTCATGATCTCATTCTGTTCTTTCAGAGCTGGTGATTTCAGTAATAAAGGTTGCAACTTGATGTGTAGAAATTCATAGCATGCTGTATTTGCTGAATATTCTGAATCTGCCTCTCAGGCTTCACTCTCCAGCTTTCTCTTATCCTGTTTAGGTGGCTGACCTCCAGGGATGTTGTAAACCAGGCTCTTTTTCCTTTCAGCTATTGGTTGAGATGCCCAATGGGAGGACCCAAAAGGAGATTGGTGCACGGGAAGAAAAAGAGGCTGGAGTGTTTATTTCTTTAGTCCCCTCTCTGTGCCTCTCTGCTTGAGGTCACAACTCCTGTTGGATGGCCCTTTCTTGGAACTTTCAGTGATTGTCAGTAACCATTCTGGCTACTTGCTTCCTGTCGTTGCTTACCCCAGGATGCCTCGTCATCCTTTGTGGTTTCCCTTAATTCCATCGTTTGTGAATAGTCCCTTTATTCAACTCTGTGCCTTCATCCTTTTGAGTGGGCTATTTCCTGTTGTGACATTGTTTCCAAAGGAGCCTAAAGGAGCTGAAGAAAGAGTGGCTCAGTGTGATCATGGATTTCTATCAGTTTTCCTTACATGCCTGTTAGGAATTGGAAAATTTAGTAACTTGGGTGTCTGTATATATTCCTGACTGTTAGCTCACAGCCTGAGGGGGAATTGAGCACTTGAGTACTTGGTGGTATGGTGAAGTGAGCACAATGTAGACTTGAGAAAAATAATACATATTTGGAAATTAATACATTTTAAAATAACCCATGGGGCAATAAAGATTTCATGAGGGAAATTGGAAATATTTTGAGCTGAATTAAAATGAAAACAAAACATAAAAATTATGATGTTAACTTTTTTCAGGATGCATGCAATTCTAACATATTAAAAAATCAATTATATTTCTATAGTCCAGCAAAGAACAGTTAGAAAATAAAATTAAAAAAATTACCATTTAAAGTGGCTTTGGAGAACAAGAAATAATTAGGGATCGTTGGCTGAAAAAAAAATGCCCGACATGAGAGTTGTGAGTTAAGACTTAGTTGGGGCAAAATGAGGACTATAGCCCAGGAGACGGCATATCAGTTGGCTCTGAGAAACTGCTACAAAGAGGTCGGGGGAAGGTCAGTATATATGTGATTTTGGTGAAGGGGGAGTACATGCAGTCAAGCACATATTATTTGCAGAAGGTTTCTGCTAGTCTTGAGAAGGTTACTGCTGGTCGCGAGGAGGAGACATCACCATAAAGGATTTTAGTGCTTTTCTAGATATGAGAAGATGCAAGGCTTGAGGTCATAAAATTGTCTCCTGAAAATATCTAACTATCTGAAGACCTGTTCTGCCAGTTTTTTCCAGAGCACAGAGTGCCTCATTTCTGATCTTCACCCTGAACTCCTTTCAGGGGGTGTTGAAGGTCAGCAGCTGCAGCGGCTCATAATTTAATCCTTGTAGAGGTAGTTGGCAAGTGCCATTTGTAGGTGACAGGATACATTTAACAAAATATGTGCTTGACCTATATCCTGAAAACTACAAAACATTGCTGAGAGAAATTAACATAAGTGTTCATGGGTCAGAAGATTCAATACTATTCAGATGTCAGTTCCTCTCAAAATGCTCTGCAGATTCACTGAAATGCCAGTTAGAACACTTGTAGTCTTTTTTTTTTTTTTTTTTTTGGTAGAAATTGAGCTGCTTCTAAAATTTACATGAAAATGTAAGAAAAAAGAGAAAATACAGGGGAATTAGAATATCCTAAATAATTTCTAAAAAGAAAAAGTTGGATGATATACTGATTTAAAGGATTTCCATAGTTATAGCAATCAAGATAGTGTGGTATTAGTATAAGAAAAAAAATAGATCAAGGAAATGCAACAAAAACAGAGTAGAAAGTCCAGAAATAGACATACATATTGTGTGTGTATGTGTACATAAGTTGAGAATATATGTATTTTATTTTTATTTTATTATAATTTTTTAAAAGTACTTGAAACTTTACCTTATGCTATACGCAAACATAAATTCAAAATGTATCAAAGACGTAAAAGTTAAAACTAAAAAACTTATCAAAGAAAGCATAGGATAAAAAGGATAAAACTTCTTGACCTTGGTGTAGAAGATCTGTTAGGACACAAAAAACATGATTCACAAAGAAAAATGTTGATAATTGGACTAAACTGAAATTTAAACTTTCTCATAAAAAAATACCCTTGAGAAAATGAATAGGCATGAAGCAGAAGACTAAGATGAAATTGTATGTATGTGTGTATGTATGTGTGTGTGTATTCAACTTATTTATAAGACTAATTAAAAATGGGCGAAAGATTTAACAGATCTTTCACATATGGGGGTATGTAAATGGCTTATACCTACATGTGAATATGCTTTCTATCACTTACCATTAGGGAAATGAAAAGTAAATCTTCAGCAATATATGACTGCACACCCACTAGAATGACTGAAATTTAAAATGTTAATAATAATGTGTTGGCAAGGTTATAGAGCAACTGGAACTTTCCTATATTGTTTTAAAAATGCCAAATCATAACAACCACTTTGGGAAACATTGTGGAAATTTTTATACAATTACATAAATATACATTTACCATAAACACCAGTAATTCTACTTTTAGGGATTAAGTCAAAAGAAAAGGAAACTTGTATCTATACATAGTGTAGACTCTAATATTTGTAGCAGCAAGACTTACAGTAGCCAAAACTGTGAACAACTTAAGTGTCTATCAGCAAGTATAAGGATAAATAAGTTCCATTCAGTGGAATGCTACTCAATAATAAAAATGAGCAATGTACTGATACATTCAACAATGTGTATTAGTTTCAAAAATATTAAGTTGAATAAAAGAAGTCAACACAAAAGTTATGTATTGTATATTACACTTATGTAAAATTCTAGAAAAGACAAATCTGATTTATAGTTACAAAGAGCTTATAAATGGATTTGGAATTAGGAGCAGGAATGGCAGGATTGACTAAGGAAGGGGGGCAAGGGAACTTTTTAGGGTGAGGCAAGTGCTTGTTGTCTTGATTGTGGTGTTGGTTACATGAGTGTATACATGGGTCCAAACTCATCAAACTGTACCCTTAAAATGGATGCATTTTATTGAATGTATATTATACCTTAAGAAAGTTGACTAAAAATAAAATTAAGAATATACAAGTATTTCTATTGTTTATATTATGTTACCAAAGAGTAACAAAAGAAACATTGTAATGAGTTTATCAGTTTCAGAGAATAAGCCACACAGTGGTTGAAAAACACATTTTTCTTTTAAACTGAAAAACAATTTACTGTCCAAGAAAAATAAAAACTCCTTGCAACCATGATGGATTTTAATAATTAATTGAGTTTACCTTAAATTTTAGTTTTAGTGTAGTTTTTTATTCCCCAGGGGGGAGGTTACTGAAGAGAAATACAAGGGCATATGTTCATGATGTGAAGAGATACCAATAACTTGAAACTAGGTGGAATTCCTCCATAAGATTTCTATAGGCATTACAAACCAGTTATCTAGCTTTCTTTTTTCATATCTTCCTGATGTCTGAATTCTTTTTTTTTTTTTTAAAGATTGATTGATTGATTGATTGCTATGTTGTGTCTTCGTTTCTGTGCTAGGGCTTTCTCTAGTTGCGGCAAGCGGGGGCCACTCTTCATCGCGGTGCGCGGGCCTCTCACCGTCGCGGCCTCTCTTGTTGCGGAGCACGGGCTCCAGACACGCAGGCTCAGTAGTTGTGGCTCACGGGCCTAGTTGCTCCACGGCATGTGGGATCTTCCCAGACCAGGGCTCGAACCCGTGTCCCCTGCATTGGCAGGCAGATTCTCAACCATTGCACCACCAGGGAAGCCCCTGATGTCTGAATTCTTTTTGTTAGCATTTGTGCCTCTCACCTGTGATCCAAGACCTCCTCTGTATTTAATTATCCGCGTCACTCAGAAATTACCCTCCTACTAAAGCATCATTTTCCTATGGAATCATTGCTTTTGCATCTACATTTTAAGAATTTCTCTTTGTAAAACCATTTTTTATCTGCTTTTATTATAAAAATGATGTGTGCTTATTATTACAATTAAAAATAAGAAAGCATATGAATTAAAAATGAGAGTTTTCCCCGTCCTCTTTTCATTGATGAAGTAAACACCGTTAAAGGTTTGCTGTGTATGCTTTTCTATGTCTATAGAAACATAAATATAGGTGTAAGTTGTATATATAGCAGATTAATAGGTAATCATACTTTATATAGTATTCTGCAACTTGCTTTTTTATTTAACAGTATAAAGTGAACATCTAATGTGTGTGTGTATAATTGTTTCTCATGGCTGCAGAGTATTTTATAGCATGCATGAACCACAGTTTATTCAACCACTTGTCCATTAATAAACATTGGGTTTGTTTTGGTCTTTTCCTCTTTTCTATTATAAGCAGTGCTGCTCTAAACATTTCTCTACATATATCTCATATAGTCAGGTTTTTGTTTCTTTGCAATAGAAATCTAGACAGATCTGAGCAGGACCCTAAACACCTTCAGTTGTTTGCTCATAACTTTCAAAAATCTGTGTATAAGGAAATAGAGGTTCTTTTTAAAAAGTGCAAACTCTGGCTTACCTACCTCCTACCTCCAATGATTCTGAGATGGAACCCAAGACTTTCTACCTTTAAACAAACATCCTCAGTGTCTTTAAAACAGACATTCTTAGAGCCACATTTTAGGAAACACTTCAAATCTTAATTATCTTGGGCAAGTTGCATAGTGTTTTTGAGTTTCACTTTCCTCATTCTCCCACACTAGAATGTAAAATCCACCAAGGTGAGTAGTGTTTATCTGTTTAGTTAACTGATGTAGAGCCTAGAACCATGCCTGGCACATTGAAAGCACATAAGTATTTGATAAGTAAAAGAATAAATAAACTAATGAATAAATCTGTGAAATGGAATTAATACCTACTGGATAGGATTGCTTTTAGGTTTCAGTACAATAACGCATCTAACACTAAACTGTAAACAGTAAGTATTAACTCATTTTTTTCCCTTAAATTTTCAAAATGCCAGCTACAACTCAATGGATAGTGTTAAAACAACAATAAGTATAATAAAAGAAGGAAAATGAGCTGGCCAGTTCAATGACGCAAACATGATATGCTGTATTTTTTTAATGGAAGGGTTATATAGGTCATTCTATACCCTACCGTTTCTTTACCAAAAAATCCATCAAGATGGGAATGTTAACTTATTTCAGTAGCTTTGTGGAATGTGAAAAATATGTCATAGAGCACTAATGTTGCTTGCTATCATAAATCAAGCTGAGTGTGTGTTTGTAGAAGCAGAGGGATATTTCTGAGGATAATGGGAGATCTATTTAGTTTTTAGAATTATCTTGACTAGTCAAAATTTAAGGACAAAACAGATTCTTCCAGATACAGTGAAATATATTATTTATCCAGATCCTAACTGACATTAGTTTTGTCTGGGCTATTTCCCTTTCCATTGTTAACAAAGGAAATGCATTGGTCTAAGAGGTAGACAAAGCTTTGCAAAGTTTTAGGTTTACTAAGTTATGATGGAAAACTTCATCTTCTCATTCATATTAACTTATTGTTTAATTGGTCATTTAACTTCATACTCTGGGAGCTTCTGTGAAACAGTATAGTCATTCATGTAGTTGTAAATACAGTTGTATTGCTGGAAAATTACTGGAATGATGAGTTCCCAAAATAGAAAGTTAAGATTTAACCTTAAGAGCTTTAGAGACAAGATAAACATAGAATTTCAGTACAACAAATAGGTAGTATTGTACTGGAACGAGTAAAAGAAACTCATAAGGCATTTTTTTTTGTGGGGGGAGGTCAAGTTAATTAGTATGGTTTATCATAAAAAAAATGAAAGCACTTTCAAAATATCAGCTATTTCTCATAAAAAATTAGACAAGGAAGACATTTTACAAGTGAACATAACGTTAAGATCATATCTTTATAGTGAGTTAAAGTGAAATATTATGGAACATCTTGATGAGGCAGACTAGTTTATTTTGTCAGTCATTCTGAGTAATTGAGGGAGGCTTGGGCAGTTAACATATAGGTAGATTCCATTATGACTTATGATTGGACGTGATTTCATAGAACTGATGTTTGTTAATATAACAATCTAAGAAAAAAAGGAAGGAGCAGCATTTTTGCCCCAAAGAGGAATATTTCCTATTACCACATGTTTCATCTCAGAGGTGAAAGTCAAACTGATGCAGAGAGAAGGTGAATAACTTGCTCAAGGTATATAGCTACTAAGAAGCACAACCAGAACAAAAAATGTCATTGACATAATAAAGAAATAAAATCCTTGCAATTTCTGACTCATATTAGATTTATAAATTAAACTGGTTGCCAAAGAATCTTCTACCATTTCTTTGGTGGAGAATATTACATTAGTCAGCTGCATGTTGTTTCCTAGACACCTTTTCATGAGGAAGGTGGGCTTATCTGGACTTCATCTGACCCCATAGATAGTGATGGCTAGTTCATACAAGCAGGGCTGCCTTGTACATTTCTGGTATCCAGCTGCCCTAACCACACTGCCTCTTCTGAAACCTATTTTTATCAGGCTAAATATCTAGATTTGTATTTGTTTTAGACATTGAGTATTTTGCTCTTTGGCAGGAATTGTGACTGTTAGCAATTTCAAACTCTATGTTGTAGTTTCACCTACGTGAGAAAGAAAGTTTGGCTTCTTTGGTTGCTTAAGTGAATTCCCACATCCGTGATAGGCAAGCCTAGCTGTGTTCTTTGTGCAGACAGAATGTCCCCTGGGTCCTGTTGCAGATTCTCAGAATGTTCTAACTCCTGGTTACCACCACTATGGTATCTGTCTATTCAGTTTGAAGGTGGCTGGAGCAGGTTGAGCCAAGTGGGTGGGAACTTGATCCAGGTAAATAAACAGGATTAGATGGTGTTACCAGCTGAGTCGGCACTTTGAACAAAGGCTCAGAGGTGGGACTAAGTGTCATATAAATCATGGGTGGTGGGAAGTGAGTGGGGAGTACAATGAGGAGATCAGCCTGGTTAAAGCAAACAGTAAATATACGGAAAGTGACTTATGCCCGGAGTGGTGCCAGATTTCTGCCTGTGTTGAATTCTAGGCAAGGAGTTGTAGGTAGTCCCTCAGGATGGATTCAAAATAAAACAGATTATATGGAGAGCAGTGTAGAACTCTTGTCATATTCCAGGCCAGAAGCAATGAGAATGTGACTTGAGAAGAAAAAACACATTTCAAAGCCATTATTAACAAAAATAACAAAGAATTAGTAGTTCATATATCACCAAACTCATAATCAATATTTACTAGGTACCTCATTATATTCATTGGATCAAGTTTGCCCATCAGTAAGATAGTTATTATTGTGATTTGGAGATTAAAACCAACTTGATAAATAAGCTGTCACTAGGGAAGTAGCTAGTCTATGGAGGATGTATTAGTATACCTAATGCAGAACAGACAGGACAGCCTACATGGAACTTTGAAAAAAGGAAAGGCAGGTGGGCAAGTTTTTCTTTCTCTTCCAACTCACCCCTTCACCCCAGCTGGACTTCAGATTCAAGAGGCCTCCTTAACTCTCAGACTTCTCTTCCTGGTGAGAGAGAGTCATTCTGAAGCACTATAGGTCACACACAATTGGAATCAAAGTGTTACTTCATTGGCAGCTGGGGATCTGAATGACCTAGACTTGTCCAAAGAACCGTGGAAATCATCAAAGGATACAACTCTTGAGACATATGACTCATATTAGAGTTTTATATTACTGGCTGCCAAATAGTGAGTCTTAGGACATCTCTGAGAAGACATTTGTCAGGTCATCTCTGGATATTATACTTAGATGTGGGAAGTGGGAATCTCTGGGGCTTTCTTAGTGTTGTCCTCTGTGCAGCTGCATCTAAGGGGAGATTCTGGCTTGTCCATTTGATATTTGTTTGCTGTACATTCAAGAAACTTTGAGCTTCCAAACACTCAGGATACAAAAATAAAGGTTTAATGATGGAAGTAGATAAGTAAACATGTGCATAGGATAGGAAAGGGACATCTGTGTGTGTATGTGTTGGGAAGGGATACTGAGGTTTCCTACAAAAATATGACTTCTGAACTTGAGTTAAAGACAGACTTCTAGGAGCTAACCAAATGAGAGAGGGTGAAGGCAAGGGCATTCTAGGCTGAGGGCAGAGTTTGAAGTCAACTCCTACTGGACATTTCGTTTTATCAGTTTAGAAAGATGTTTACAATATCATGAGGGCATTTGAAAGGCATTTATTCTCTGAAAGCTTTCTTTTTCCTTCATTCAAAAATAAGTGAGTTGTGTTTTGCATACAGGTTGACAGTGGCAGAAACTCTGAAGGAGAAGAACTCCTTGAAATACTCAATGTGACGGGTCATAGGACCATGCCCTCCAGGAAAATGGAGGAACTGGTGAATCTGTAGTGTCGATGGGTTCGTTTTAATAATGATGGGAGACTTTCTTGAAGGGGGTGGGGCTTAATCTGCCTTCTGTAGATTTCTGAAATCAGCCTGGTTTAACTGTTTCAAAGGAGCCGGGGTTTATTTGGTAAGGAACTGTGGAATTCCTTATCCATCAGGGAGGCTTGAACGTGGATAGGGAGCTGGCTGTCCAGTGGGAAATACATACAATTTTATGGTTAAAATAATGTGTTCACTGAGCAACCATAGAGTCAGAAAAAATAATCTTTGATAAAAAAGACATCCATCTCCAGACTACAGATTCTCTTCCTTGCATAGTAGCAGATTTCAGTGCAACTTCTTCTCTAAATAATTAATACATATGAAAGATCCATCAGAGGCACACACTGACTGAATGCATTAGGAGCCATTAAAAAAAATCAACAAAAAGGACTTAATATTTCCAGTATGAGGAAATAGGTATGCTTGTATTTGTTCAATGAATAAGTTAATTAATTAACTGTTAAAAGTTTGTTAGATGTTTGTTCATCATGTTTGTCCATGTTTCGACGGCAGTAAAAGACAGAGTAAAACTCCAGCAACTATCTTCATGATATAAATGAAAAGCTATCCTCAAAGTGCTGGGTGATATTTTTCTCTGTGATGACCTTTAGCAAGTGTCATGCTCTGTTCTCTAGAAGTTGTTAACTCTCATTACATACTTCACACACCCTCAACATCAAGCTTCCTACATTATTTGTGACACGTCTCCAATCACAGAATGTTCTGTAAATAATGCTCCCAACGTTTCAATCTTGCCATCTCTCATGAGACTTTGGCCCAAGCAAACATATTTTCATAAAACAACAAACAGAAATTTATTTAAATCTGTATTTAAAAAACCTCATAAAATCTTTTATTTAAATGCTATTCAGAATGTAATGCAGTTTTCTGAAAAAGGGGGAAGGGAGCTAGTATTCACTGAGTGCCTGCTTTGTGCCAGGGGCATGTCATGTTTTTTCCTAATCAATTCTCAAAACAAATTCAAGAGGTGGGTATTAGGCTCTATTTACAAAAGAGGAAATTGAAAGTCAGAGGTAAAAACGCTTGTTCAAGGTCACATAGTTAGATAATACTGAGCAAAGATTTGAGCTTGAGTCTGCAAAACACCAAACCTCTTCCTCGTTCTCTTACACTCTTGTGAGTCAGAGGGAATTATCAGACTTTAGGGTGCCATGGACTCTACAGCTGCAAAGAGAAGTGTTAAAATATACTTATGTTCAGGAAACAACTAACTTAGTACCTAGCATCTCAAAACAACTGAAATCAAACAACAACACAAAACAAACAACACCACCAAAAACCGCAGCCTAATGAAAGTGTTCATATCTTCTGCCAGAGGAGATTTGAGATGTTTTGTCCAGACAGTTTTATAATACCAACAAGAAGTGTTCAACTATCTAATTTCAGAAACAAAAATATAAATTCATTAAAATAAATAATGTTCACTCCCACACAATATCCAAAGAAAGGAGAGATTTATTTGAATCATTTAGTTTTCTCTGCTAGGATTCATGTAATTATTTAGCATTTTGATAACATTTTCAGTAACTTATATTCTGTTTAATAACAATCACACATGCCGAAAATCCTAAAAGTAACTATGGACACATAAGAAAAGTAAGCACTCTTGTGGGATGCTTTTTTTTCTTAAATGGATGATAATTAAATATTGTGCTAATAAGTATGCGAAACGCGTTTACCAAGTACCTGAGTTAGATGCTTTTTATGTCAAGACCACACTGCAGTTGGTAAAAGGGACAAGGATTAGAACAGAAAAGCAAAGGTCAAAATCAGCAACAAAACTTTACTGCATAAACCCCATATATGAAAAAAGAACAAGCTATTTGACATTAAATGCAAAAGAAACAAACAAGTTCCCTGGGGAAGGGTTAATTAAGGGGGCATTTTAAACTGTGTGTATTCAGACAGAATCTCAATCTCACTAAGCACTGTGTTGAAGATTTACATGGTTCTATTTCTGAAGGAGTCCATTTTCTCTTCTTTTTTCTTTTTATGATGATGGTAGATAAATATGCACTTCCGGAACATGTGCAGATACTGGAGGTTTTGCTTGAGAGTAATTAGAATTCTCTATTTCCAGTTCAAGGCCAGGCTACCAGATGTTTATTTTCTCAGGACAAATAAGATTTTGTGGACTTTTCTGGGCACTCAGTTTTTCTATGTATGCTTTTAGCCTTTGCAAAGGCCACTGCTATCAAGAAATAAGAGATACTGTCATTGGTTCAATGAAGACTTTTACCTACCTGACAGAATTCAATTGTCTGTTTTTCAAGATTTAAAAAAAAAAAAGTATCTTTAAAAATTATTATTAATGCTATAGAGATTGAATTAATCAAATTCCTAGGTTAATGATGCACTGTTATTGGTACATTTAACGCTTTGCTCTTGTTCAACTTTACCCGTTCATTTCATCTGTCTACTTCCTTTCCTGTTCTTCCAAAAGTAACCAATGTAATTTAATCTATGCAAATGTGCATATGTGCATTTTTAGTACAAAGGGAATATTTCCTCAAACATAAATTTGGGTGGTATTTTTTGGAATGTGAAACATTTACTGCTGTTTTAAAATTTCTCCAAATTTGTAAAGTAAATAAACTTAATATAAAAAATAATAAAAATTACTCAATGCTAATTGTATGAAATATGAAACAGAGAGGAGTAAAATAAGGAAAATGTAATCCATGACCCTATCGCACATTATTAATATTTTAGGATATTTATATATTCATTCATTTATTATGTCCGTTTAATCTCTCTCCACATGTACACCTTTTTCAGCACCTATTTTGTGCCAAGTACTGCACAGGAATGCAATAATGAGCAAAATAGATACAATCCATGCTCTCAGAGCATCCAGTGTGTGTTTTGGGAGAGGGCACAGGTAAATATCAACCAAATAATCACACAAATATGTAACTGCCACTGTGATTTAGTGCTGTGAAGAGAAATATATGACACAATGAAAGATATTAAGAGGGAATATCAGATAACTAGGAAGAAATAAACATATATGATAATGAGATATTGAGGAAAGTGTATCTTATCAGGTAAGCTCCTCAATGAAGAAGATTTGAGACAAGATTAAGGCTGAGTGGAAAATAAGAAATAGAAAGTGTGGAGTAAAGAAAGAAGAGAGGAAAAGAACTTCCAGGCAAAGGGAACAACCTTTGTCAAGCCTCCAAAGGGAAATGCAGGAGGTGCATTTGATGAGCATAAAGAAGGTCGGAGAACCTGGAGCACAGAATACAATGATGAAGAGTTACCAGACACCAGACCATAGTTTTTCTTTTAGGTTGTTATCAATTTTGATCTTTATCGTAAAGGCAATGGAAAATCATTGTACTGTTGTAAGCAAAGGACTTGTATAATGAGATTGGCTTTTTAAAACGTCACGCTGCTTGCAAAGCTGCAGAGGAAATTGGAGGAGAGGCCAAAGTGGATTCAAGTAGAAAGATTGGTAGGTTTTGATAGTAGTGCATAAGAGCTATGACAGTTGTGTAGACCCGGCTGCTAGTGGAGAGAAAGAAAATGTGGGCAAATTTGAGAGATACCTAGAAGCTTAAACAGATAATACTGGTCACGGATTCGGTGTGGGAGGTTAGGGAGATTGCCTTACATTGACCCCTAAGTTGTTGGCTGACCTAACTCAAAAGAAGATAAATGCTGTGACAGGAAAGAGTTAAGGTAGTTGGGTTTGAGGGAAGTTTCTGAATTTAGCTTTGGGCATGCTGAGTTTACTGCTTCAGACTTTTACGAGGTATCAGTAAGCAATTGCGTGTGGATGTTTAGGGTTCACGCAAGTGATCTATGCTGGTAAGATGTATTTGGGGTTCCTGGGGCAAGATGGTAATTGAAGATATAGGTATGGCTGGCTGTGCACAGCTGGGTTTTTTTTTTTCCTTTTTCTTTTTAAGCCAATTCCTCACTTAAAGTGATAGTGCAAAACAGATAAAATCCATGCTCTCAGAGCATCCAGTGTGTGTTTTGGGAGAGGGCACAGGTAAATATCAACCAAATAATCACACAAAAGAATAATGTCTAATAAGCTTGTGATCAGATGTGACTTAATTTTTTCCCATAGGAAAAAGGAGCTATAACTCTTCCTTATACACTAAAGTTTGGGTACAGGATGAAAACAATTAAGGTTGTTTTAAATATTTTAAAATATTTTCATCCTGTTCTTACACTGAAATTTGATTACCTCATTTATACTGTAGAGGAAATAGCACATGCCAGCTAGCATATACAAGCTAGAACACATACTCTATATAATAGTGACTTGAGCAGACAAGGAATTATTTTTCTTCATGTAAATGAAGTCTAGAAATTGCTCTCTGGGGTCAGTATATTGGCTCCACAGTCATCCGGGTTCTAGGTTTAGAACATGACTTAGGACCTTAAGGTTGCCTTATGATCCAAGATGGTTGCTACACCTCCAGCCATCACACCTGCAATCCTGGAAGCAAATATAAAGCAGAAGAGAAAGGTACTGTCTACCCACAGCTACAAGGGAAGTTGAGAAATAGCATCTTTTAAAAGGACACTTTGCCATCTGAAATAATGTCTATTCTCCTCTTCTGTTAGTGAGAAAGAGGGGGACAAGGAATATGGGTAGGCAGATAGATCTTTCTGTCACAGAACATGTGGAGATTGGGTTTAATTCCAGGTCCTGCTGTTAATGGGCTTTATTACCTTTAAAAAGCCCTCTGTGAAGAATAAATGGCATACTATATGTGAAAATGTTGTTTAGTAAATGATATACAATCTTAGCCATTGTTATTATTTCCAAAATGACTAGCTGTGTAGGTACTTGAAAAGTAGTTCAATTTTTGTTATAAATGTTGAAAGACTACTTGGATTTCCAAATTACTGCTCTAGAAATAAAAGTTATTCTTTTAAATGCATGACTATTGCTTTTCCATAGCTATAATAAATATAATTTTGTATCTTGCTTTCCTGTTTAATATTACATTCTAGGCATTGCCCATTTTCGCATAATGCCCATAGCCATCAATTTTAGTGGCTGTATAAAACAACAAAATCAGTATTTTGTAAATTTGCTGTTATTTCAGTAATTTTCATGAGTGAACTGAAGAGCCCACTTCTTTTTTCTTTGATTCATGCATTATTGCATTCTTTTAATATTCCAGAAAAGAAACTTTTATGGAGTATAATCTATTAACATTTTGAATCACTACGTTGTACACCTGAAACTAATATAATATTGTAAATCAACTGTATCTCAATAAAACAATAAAAAGACAAACGAAAAAATTTCAGAAAAGTATTAAATACTGTAGAAAGTAGGAAATTTTGTCTTTTTCCTCATTTTAAAGGAGTCATTTCTTGTGGTGAGAGTTATTGATTTACTCCTATTTTCTCTAAACTGTTATCTAGCATATTTGTTACATTTCACAGTTTGTAGCTTCTAATGAGAGAATCATTTAAATTTTATATATCAATGTGATATATTTTATTAATGGACTTCCTAATGTTAGATCTTTGTATTAGGAGAAATTTACTCTCATAGATAATTTTCTTGCAATGCTATTGAATAGTTTGAAATAATTTTAATTGTTAAAAAAAATTAGTTTACTAGTCTATTAGTTACTTGTGGCATGTAATAATAATAGGAACATATGTTTTTTACCATGTGCCATTTATTATTTCAGCATTTTATGTAATTCATTTAATCCTCTCAATAATTCCAGCACTGGGAATATTGTTATCCCCACTTTGCCGATGAGGCAGCTGAGGCACTATTTCTATCACAGTGGAAATCAGTGTTAAAGTAACTTCATAAAATACATTGTGTAGTTCCCTATTTTTTAGTACTCTGACATTTCATAGGGTATAGAGACGAGCTACTTCTTGAACATTTGAATGAACTCACCAGTAAGACCAAATTCCCCCACAACCTTTGGGGAGGAGATTCTTTTAAATTATTTCCATGTCTTTCATAGTTATAGCTCAGCCAACTTTGCTGCTTCATCATGAGTCGCTATTGATATGGCAGAAAGTGGCTACGTGTTCGGTAACTCTGGGTTTCTCTCAGGGAACACAGGATGCCAGCTTTGCTCAGCCTCCCTTGCAGCCAGTGGCCTTCCAGTTAGGCCAGCGGAATCTGGATGGAAATGATGTATGCTACTTCCATGACAGCCTTAAAATGGTCCATGTGACTGACTTCATGGTTATCTTCTCTCTTGTCTAGATGGCTGTAAGTGGAGGAAGGAAAGTCACTGCTTAAAGAAAACCTGCCCAGGAGTCAACCAACTCACAGTTTGCCGTGAGTAAGAAATAAACCTTTATTGTTTTGAGCCACTGAGACACATTGCTTGTTACAGAAGCTAACGTTATTTACCCTAATATAGTTGGTAAATAAAAGTTTGCCAGAAAAGTGGACATTTTATCCATGCTTTCAAATTTATTAGCATGGGGTTACAAATTTCTTAAAATTTTAAGCCTTTGTGCTGTTATTTTTCTTTTTTAAAAAGTTATACTTTTCTCAATCCCAATTTTGTCTATTATTTTGCTTATATTTTCATCTTTTCACTTTTCGAAAGAAGAGTTAATTTTATAGTTTACTTTATTAGCTTTTAGTGTGAGGCTAGTATGGCCTGTATGCTTTCTCTTTTCTCCCTTCCTTCCTACATATTTAATGACATTTCCTTTGTGGCAGAATATTTGATTCATATTTTTTAGATATTCCATATAGGCTTGAGAGAATATGTGTATTGTTTATAATATTTGCAGATTTCAGGAGTGACTTAATTCTTTCTAGTTTAAGTGTATTATTCAAATGTTATGTATTTTCCATTATATTTCAGCATGTCAGTATCTTTTAAAATTTCAACCAGTGTTTTAGTCCTTACTCCTGTGTCCTGGATTTACTCAATTTATTCTTTTATTTTTTAATTTTTTTAACATGTTTATTGGAGTATAATTGCTTTACAATGTTGTGTTAGTTTCTGCTGTATAACAAAGTGAATCGGCTATATGTATACATATATCCCCATATCCCCTCCCTCTTGCGTCTCCCTCCCACCCTCCCTATCCCACCTCTCTAGGTGGTCACAAAGCACAGAGCTGATCTCCCTGTGCGATGCAGCTGCTTCCCACTAGCTATCTATTTTACATTTAGTAGTGTATATATGTCCATCCTACTCTTTCACTTCCTCCCACCTTATCCTTACCCCTCCCCGTGTCCTCAAGTCCATTCTCTAGTAGGTCGGCGTCTTTATTCCTGTCCTGCTCCTAGGTTCATCAGAACCATTTTTTCTTTTTCTTTTTTTTTAGATTCCATATGGTATTTGTTTTTCTCTTCTGACATACTTCACTCTGTATGACAGACTCTAGGTCCATCCACCTCACTACAAATAACTCAATTTCATTTCTTTTTATGGCTGAGTAATATTCCATTGTATATATGTGCCACATCTTCTTTATCCATTCATCTGTTGATGGACACTTAGGTTGCTTCCATGTCCTGGCTATTGTAAATAGAGCTGCAATGAACATTGTGGTACATGACTCTTTTTTTTTTTTTTTTTTTTTCATGACTCTTTTTGAATTATGGTTTTCTCAGGGTATATGCCCAGGAGTGGGATTGCTGGGTCATATGGTAGTTCTATTTTTAGTTTACTAAGGAACCTCCATACTGTTCTCCATAGTGGCTGTATCAATTTACATTCCCACCAACAGTGCAAGAGACATATAACATTGTGTAAGTTTAAGGTATGCAAAATGTTGATTTGATACATTTATAATTTGCAGTATGATTGCAACTGTAGTGTAAGCTAGCACCTTTATCACATCACATAATTATCATTTCTTTCTTGTGGTGGGAATAATTAAGATCTAGTCTCTTAACAAGTCTGAAGAGTATAACACAATATTATTGTCTATAATCACTTCCCTATGCATTAGATCTTCTGGACTTACTTATCTACTAGCTGCAACTTTGTACCCTCCTATATCTCTCCTATTCCCCCACTGGGGAATCATTTTACTCTCTGGTAAACATCATTTTACTCTCGGTTTTTAATGAGTTTGGCATTTTTTAGATTCCACATATAGCAATATCATACAGTATTGGTCTTCCTATGTCTGACTTATCTCATTTAGCATAATGTCCTCAAGGTCCATCCATGTTGCTGCAAATGGCAAAGATTCCCTCCTTCTCATGGTTGAATAATATTTCATTGTGTGTGTGCATATCATATCTTCTTTATCTATTCAGCCTTTGAGGGACATGTAGGTTGTTTCCGTATCTCAGCTGTTGTGAATAATGTTGCAGTAAACATGGGAATGTATATCTTTCTTTGGTATCCTATTTTCATTTCCTTTGGACATATATCCAGAAGTGGAATTGCTGGACCATATCGTAGTTCTATTAATTTTTTTAGGAACCTTCATATTGTTTTCCATAGGGCTGTACCGATTTATATTTCCACCAACAGTACCCAAGTTTTTCCTTTTCTCTACATCCTTGTCAACATTTGTTATCTCTTCTTGATGATAGCCATTTTCACAGGTATGCCATGATATCTCATTGTGGTTTTGATTTGTGTTTTCCTGGTGGTTAGTGATATTGAGCACCTTTTTACGCAACTGCTGATAATTTGGATGTCTCATTCAGACAAATTTCTATTTAGTCCCTCTGCCAATTTTTTTTCCTATAGTATAGTTGATTTACAATATCATACTGGTTTTGGGTATACAACATAGTGATTCAATATTTTTATAGATTATACTCCATTTAAAGTTATTAAAAAAATAATGGCTGTATTTCCCTGTGCTGTACAATATATCCTTGATACTTACTATTTTATACATAGTAGTTTGTGTCTCTTAATCCCATACCCCTATCTTTCCCCTTTCCCCACTGGTAACCACTAGTTTGTTCTCTATATCTGTGAGTCTGTTTCTGTTTTGTTATATATATTTGTTTTATTTTTTAGGTTCTACATGGAAGTGATAACATATAGTATTTATTTTTCTCAGTATGACTTATTTCACTAAGCATAATACCCTCCAGGTCCATCCACATTGTTGCATATGGCAGAATTTCATTTTTTTAATGGCTGAGTAGTATTCCATTTTGTGTGTGTGTGTGTGTGTGTGTGTGTTTGTGTGTGTTTGTGTATAGCACATCTTCTTTATCAATTCATCTGTTGATAGGCACTTAGGTTGCTTCCATATCTTGGCTATTGTAGGTAATGCTGCTATGAACATTGGGGTGCATGTATCTTTTTGAATTAGTGTTTTAGTTTTTTGAGGAACCTCCATACTGTTTTCCATAGTGGCTGAAACCAATTTACAATCCTGACAACAATGTACTGGGGCTTCCTTTTCTCTACATCCTTGCCAACATTTGTTATTTGTAGACTTTTTGATGATAACCATTTTGATGGGTGTGAGTGGATATCTCATTGTGGTTTTAATTTGCATTTCTCTGATGATTAGTGATGTTGAGCATCTTTTTCATGTGCCTGTTGGCCATCTATATGTCCTCTTTGGGAAAATGTCTATTCAGGACTTCTGCCCATTTTTAATCTGATTGGTTGTTTCTTTTGATGCTGAATTGTATGATCTGTTTATATATTTTGAAATGTTAACCCCTTATCAGATAATGGTTTGCAAATATTTTCTTCCCTTCAGTAGGTTGCTTTTTCATTTTGTTGATTGTTTCTTTTGCAGTGGAGAAGTTTTTATGTTTGATGTAGTCCCATTTGTTGATTTTTACTTTTGTTGTTTTGTGCTCTTGGTTTTATATCCAAAAAATCATCACTGAGACCAATATCAAAGAGCTGCTTCCCTATGTTTCATCTAGGAGTTTTAAGGTATCATGTTTTATGTTTAAGACTTTGATCCATTTCAAGTTAATTTTTGTGAGTAGTGTAAAATTGAGGTTCAATTTCATTTTTCTGCATGTGTTTATCTAGTTTCCTCAGTACCATTTGTTGAAGACACTATCCTTTTCCCATTGAGTATTCTTGGCTTCCTTTTCAGATATTAATTGTCCACATATGTGGAGCTTTAATTCTGGGCTCTCTGTTGTTCCATTGATTTGTGTGTTTATTTTTATATCAGTAGCATACTGTTTTAATTACTATAGCTTTGTAGTATAGTTTGAAATCGGTAAGAGTAGTGTCTCTAGCTTTCTACTTCTTTATTCTTATAGTTTCTTTATATAAGCCCAAAGTTGGCAGAAGGAATGAATTAAAGATCAGGGTGGAAATAGAGAACAGAAAAACAATAGAAAAGATCATAGAAATTAAGAGTTGATTTTCTCAAAAAGATAAACAAAATTGACAAACCTGTAGCTGGACTAAGAGAAAAAGATAAACAAAATTGACAAACCTGTAGCTAGGCTTTCTCAAAAAGATAAACAAAATTGACAAAACTGTAGCTAGACTAAGAGAAAAAGAGAGAAGACTCAAATAGATAAAATCAGATATGAAAGATAATACAACTAATAGTATAGACATATATAGGATCATAAGAGACTACAGTGAACAATTGTATGCCAATAAATTAGATAATCTAGAAGAAATGGATAAATTCCTAGAAACATACAACCTGCCAAGACTGAATCAGGAAGAAATAGAAAATCTGAACACACCAATAATGAGTAACGAGATTGACTCAGTAATTAAAAAACTTCCAACACAAAATAACACGAGGACCAGATAGCTTCACTCGTGAAATCTACCAAAAATTTAAAGAAGAGTTAATGCCAATCCTTCTCACACTCTTCCAAAAAATTGAAGAGGCGGGAACATGGGGACCCTGCCAAACTCGCTCTATGAGGCTAGTATTACCCTAATATCACAGCAAGATAAGGAGACTACAAGAAAACTTAGACCCATATCCCTGATTAATATAGATGCAAAAATTTTCAACAAAGTATTAGCAAGCTGAATTCAGGAACACATTAAAAGGATTATATACTATGACCAAGTGGGCTTCATCCCTGGGGTGCAGGAATGATTCAATGTATTTAAAGCTCTATCCTTGTGCTGCATGTTCATGTAGTCTGTCTCACACATTTGGACCTGAGTGAGAGGTTCTTTGGGATATAAAGCCTTTAAGTGGAACTTGTAAGTACTGCCATATTGCTTTCCCAATTGGCTGTTCAAGTTTACACACTCACTAGCATTTTTGGAAGGTGAATTTCTTAATAAATTTTCCAATTAAAAAAAGCATTTTAGAGTTTATTTGAGGTTCTATACATGTTTTGGCCAGTTTTGGCATTTTATATTTTTCTACACATTTATCCACCTCATCTGTTTTTTAAAGTAGTTTTATTCATTATTCCCTTATTATTATTATATTTCTTTTGGGTCCATAGTTCCCCTTTTCATTCTGTATTTTATGCAGTAGTATCTTCTCTACTATTTTTCTTCACTAGTCTTGCCAAAGGTTTATCTATCTTATAAATCTTTTCAGGGAACTAGGTTTAGGTTTTGGTTTTGATAAACTTGTACATGGATTTTCTTTTGTAAGGAATATCCGGGTGTCTGATTTTTTTTCTTAACCTTAACTGTATACCTTTCTTCTTTGTTGTTTCTTTGGCCTGTTTTCTTGATTGTCTTCCAACTTCTTGAGTTGGATACTTCACTTATATTTTTAATAATTTCTTGTTTTTAAAACAAATATATTTAAGGCTATAGAATTACTTCTGTGTATTGCTTTCACATATAAATTTTGACATGTAGTGTTTTTATCACAATTCAACTTCAAGTATTTCTTTCTTCCTTCCTTCTTTTATTTATTTATTTCTTCCATAAGACAAAGAGTATTTGGTAAGATGCTAATTTTCAAACATATGTAATTTTTAGCTTTCATTTTTTTATTAATTCATATTTTTTTTTATAATACTGAGACATCATTTGCTTTTTTTTTTTAATTTTATTTATTTATTTATTTATTTATGGCTGTGTTGTGTCTTCGTTTCTGTGCGAGGGCTTTCTCTAGTTGCAGCAAGCAGGGGCCACTCTTCATTGCAATGCGTGGGCCTCTCACTATCGCGCCCAACTTGTTGTGGAGCACAGGCTCCAGACGCGCAGGCTCAGTAGTTGTGGCTCACGGGCCCAGTTTCTCCGCGGCATGTGGGATCTTCCCAGACCAGGGCTCGAACCCGTGTCCCCTGAATTGGCAGGCAGATTCTCAACCACTGCGCCACCAGGGAAGCCCCTAATTCATATTTTTATTGCATTTTGTCAGAACACATTCAATGTGTTCTTGATCCTTTGGAATGTTTTGAATTTGCCTTTGTAGCCTACTAGCTATTTTTCTAACTGTTCTGCTGCTGCTCAAAAGCAAATCATATTCCTTGTTTGTAGGATATAGAATTCTCTGTATGTATTTCATACCTAAGATTTACTAATTGTATTGTTGAGACCATTGATGTCTAAGACTATTTTAGAGGGCTTTATAAATTTTTGAGATGGGCATAATATTAAATTCTCCAAGTATATTTTCTGGTTTCATTCTTTTTAATCCTCTAGGTTTATAGGTTGTTGCTTAAATACATTTTGATATAGGCTGCATTGTTAAGTGAATATTTGTTTATAATAGCTATATCATTGTCCCTCTTTTTTTTCCCCTTGAATTTAAAATTGGAATTAGACTATCCCAGTTTAGATCTTGATTTCCTTAACAGCTTCATGACATTAGGCAATCTACTTAACCATTCTAAGCCACAATTTTCTTATCTTTACAATGGTTATTATAATACCAACCTCATAATGCTATTGTGAAGATTAAATACGTTGATACATCTAAAGCATTTAGAATAGTGACTGGCATATTCTAGTTCTTAGTTAATGGTAGCAATTAGTTATTAAGCATTAAGGCCGATAAAGCATAAAGGACAACTGAATAAAAGAACTAACCGCTCAAGGGAGAAATATTGGTAAAGTAAATATAAGTAATTTATTAAAATATTACAATAACAAATATAAAATAAAAATATCTTTATGTTGAAAGTTTTCATATTTAAATGAGCTCACTTCAGGAAAAAAAAAAACAAACACAACTGGAAGTCTAAGAAAGGCCAAGAAGCTGAAAAACAAAACAAAACAAAAAATCCCAAATCCCCAAGAAATAAGTGTGTTAAATTTCTTGACTGGTAAGTGTGAGATAAAAGTTATTTTGTGTGTTTATGATAATAATGACTATAAATAACTACTTGTGAAAAAACTATAAATCATTAGTAGAATTTTAAATGGAGTATCTTTCTTGCAAATTACTGTAGAAGAAAAACTTAAACAAAACATAGTCAATTCCCCCCAATTTGTTGAAGAAGGGAGAGATGAGCCCCAGCATAGAGTCTTTGGCACTGCAGAGCCACTGTTACCAACTTCTATTTGGTGCTGCATCACTAGGAAACATCTAGTTGTCAGAGGTTTTTCTCTAAACTCTCAAAAAGGAGGAACACTGGAGAGACACTGTCTCCTTAAGTAGTAATTTTTTAGCCTTGGGAGTTTAGAAGGGAGAGCAACAGAGGAGAGGATCATCATGCAGCCAACCTGTTTACACCTGGTTTAACAGTGCTTTCATAGTGCTGGGTGGTTCATGCCCATTTCTAAGGTGAAGGCCATGATTACCTTGACCCAGGGTAGAGGCCAGCTATACTGCCAAACATCCTATAGTGCACAGGACAGCTCCCCACGACAAAGGATTATCTGCTCCAAATGTAATATTTTCTCTCATTATTTACTTCTCTTGGCTATGGTCATTTTTAAAGCACTTTATTTTGGCTTTCATTCTTATAGTTCATAGACGCAATGTCTTCTTGGATCTTGTTAATGACATTGATGAGGGATTGTTCAAAATATTATGTTGATTCTTGAATCAACTTTTTCACGTTTCTGCTGATTTGAGTGAGATATATTTTGCATTTTTATTATTTCTATTGAGAATAAGCATCTCTAAATATATTTATTGTCATTGGTGTTTCTCTTTTGTGGATTGCTTATTGATTTTTCTATTGAATTTTTAAGTAATTTTTAAAAGTTTGTGCCACAGTGTAGTTGAGTTCATTATTAATTAAGCATATTAAAATATTTTTTGTTTGGCTGTTCATCTAACTTTGTTCCTTTTGTCACTGAAAAGTTTTAAATTTTAGTATGTGCAAATTTATCAATTTATTTCTCTCTTTTCTTTTATGCTTTAAAATTCCTGTTTAAAAAATTGTTCCTAATTTCTACATGGTGAAGATAAGTTTTTCTTCTAAAACATTACTGTTTGACTATTAATTATTAGGTGTGCAATTCATCTGGATTTCGTTTTATTTTTGTTTTGCATTGTGATCTAGTTTTATCTATTCCTATATAGATATAGAATATATACATTCATTAAATGTATATTAATGTATACATTTATTAAACGTCTACCCTACCCAACATGATATCAAATTCTCACATATTCATAGATCTATTTCTAGGGAATCTATTGTATTTCATTGTCTATGTATCTCTATGCAAAACCTACACTATTTACTACAGCATTATGACAAATCATGAAATCTGTTAGAGGTGTGCAGCTGGGGGGGGATACTTGATCATTCTTCAAAATTACCTTGACTTTTCTTTTGCTTCCATATGAATTTTTAAATTAGCTTGTAATCTATTCGAAAAATATGTTGTTTTTTAAATTAAAATGTAATGAAACTTGTAGATTAATTTGGAAGCAATTACCATCTTTATAATATCGAGTCTTGTCATTCATAAAGAGACCTATGTTTTCTTTTGTTTGTATTATCGTCTATGCCCTTTAATAGAGTTAGAATTTCCTTATACAAGTCTTTATGCATTGTTTGTTAGATTTCTTCCTAGGTACCTTAAAATTTCTGTTGCCATTGTGAATGGAATTTTTTTCTTTTTTCTTAATATATTTTATAATTGGTTATGAATGTGTCCATATATCTGTATGAGCATAAATAAGTAAGAATGTGTATGAATCTTGCCAAGTCATTTAAACTCTTCAAGGTTTGGTTTCCTCATACATAAAATTGAGATTAAAAACATATTCACAGGATATGATTCATTAGAATTAAATCAATTCTTCTAGGTATATGAACAAAAAAGATGACTAGCATTTGTTAATGTTTTTAACCTCCCTTTTCTATAATGCTACATTTTAAAGAAAGAATACTCAACCATCTAATATCATCACTAAAAAATATGTGAGAATTAGCTGGCTAATTTAGATACCACTTTTGGGACAAAAATCACAACTTGGCCTAAATTTATCCCTTTGATTTCTGGAGGCAGCCCTAGAGGACTGATTTTAGAGTATTTAGAAGTGCCCCAGACAAGGTACAGGTGTGGGGGAGAGAAGATAGCTTTAGGAAAATTAGCTCATCTGGATTCCAGTTTCCTATTATGCTATTAACTAGTTGATATTAGGTTAGATATTATATACCTCTGAGGCTTAGTTTCTTCTCTCGAGTGAAGAATTTTGATTATCTGTATGATTACTTTGAGCTCTTAAATTTTATAATTCTGTCATATCTTTTTCAAGAAGTACCAGTGTAGATGCTTACAACTTGGGCCTATATTAACTTTTCAAACTTGTGGCCTAAATGACTTTCTATAAAGAAGACAAAAGACCAATGTATTATGAGTCTTTTTATTTCAGCTATCTCAGATCAGAATTTTGGCAATTTAAAAAATCTAATTAATTAGCTTTGTAAAATGGTCAAAGTGTACCGTGTAAATAAAGATTGTCAAGTTAGATTTTAAAAAAAAGACCCATATATGCCACATAGATGCTGTCTACAATTATCATACTTTAAATATAGTGATACAGATAGTTTAGAAGGAAAACAATGGGAAAAGGTACACAACTTAAATCCTAATTTAAAGAAAGCGACACTACTATCAGTTATTGCAGACATGAGAACAAAGGAAATTATCAGGATGAAAGAGGAACATCACATAATTATAACAGCGTTAACTCACTGAGAAGATAATCATAATCCTAAATGTATATGTACCTAACAACAGAGTTTCAAAATAAACAAAACAAACAGAAGAAATGGAAAGATAAATAGAAAGATTCATAATTATATTTGTCAATTTCAACACTCTTCTCAAAGTAGCTGGTAAAACAAAAAAGAAAATCAGTAAAATATTGATGATCAGAAGAACACTACCAATCAACTTGACTTTGATTGTTAGATTTCTTCATAGGTGCCTTAAAATGATAACTTCTAATGTAAAATTATAAAATAACAACAAAATAGACTCTTTTCTGGTGCATATGGGACATTTACCATGCATATCTTGGGTCATAAAACAAATCTTATCAAATTTAAAAGAATTGATATCATACAAAGTATACTCTCTAACTTGTAATGAAATGAAACTAGAAATAAGTAAGAGACAATATTTGGAAGTTTAACAAGACACATAATTTGTAACTTATGGGTCAAAGAAGTCATAATGGAAATTGGAAAATATTTTTAACTGCACAAAGACAAAATACAGCATACCAAAATTTGTGGAACGAAGCTAAAGCAGTGTTTAGAAGATTTGTGGCATTAAGTGCTTATATTTTAGAAGATAAAAGGTACCAAATCAATAATCTAAGGCTCCACTTTAATAAATTGGAAGAGAAAATTAAACCTATATCAAACAGATGGAAGAAAATAATAAAGATAAGAACAGAAGACATTGAAATTCAAAGCAGAAAAAAATAGAGAAAATGAAATCAAAGCTAGTTCTTTTTAAAAGATTAATAAAATAGATAAATAGAAATGGAGGAAACAGTTCCAAAATCTTTAGGAGGCCGTAAATACCCTGATAACAAGACACAAACATTATAAGAAAAGAAAAATATAGATCAATAGAATTCGTGAATATAGATATAAAAATACAACAAAATATTACCCAATTGAATTCAGCAATACACAAAAAGACAATACATCATGACCAACTGGGGTTCATCTCAGAAATGCAAAGTTGCTTCAACAATCAAAAAATCAGTCCATGTAGTTTACCACATTCACAGACTATAGAAGACAAATTACATGATTATCTGAATTGATGCAGAAAAAGCATTAGACAAAATTCAAAAGTCATCCTTGATAAAACTGTCAGCAAAGTAGGAGTAGGAGGGAACTTCTTTAAGCTGATAAAAGAAAACCTATAACTAACATCATATTTAATGGTGAAGGACTGAATGCTTTCTCCCTAAGACTGAGAACAAGCCAAGCTTACCACTCCTATTAAAAATTGTACTCAGTTGTAATATTGCATGCCATGAGAATAGGTTAAAATGTGAAGTCAGTGTGTTAACAAATGGATAAAACTAATGTAAAAAATAAGAACTGTGCCTCTTCTTCCTGCTTTATATTATATATTGTGGTGTGAATACATTATGGAGGGAATTCAGCTACACTAAATAGTTTGAGACCACTGAAGCCAAATTCTTTCTAGGGTCATTTTCAGTGCTACAAGTTGTAGTTGTATATGATATGATTAAATCTACATAAACAGTTTTTCCCTGTTCTCAGAAAGAAAAAAAGAAAGAAAAAAAGAATGTACTGGAAGACTTAACCAGTGCATTACAGAAAGAAAAGTGATAACATGCACACACATGAAAAGAAACAAAAATGCCTCTCTTTGACATGATTGTCAATGTAGAAAATCCCAAAGAATCCACAAAAAAGATCCTACAAATAATAAGGAAGATTAGCGAGGTCGTGGGGTACCATGCTAATATACAAGAATCAATTTTTATACTAAAATGAACAATTGAAATTTGAATTTTATTCTCAAATTACTGCTTACACTATCATACATGCACACACAGAAGAAATATTTGGTAGGATTTTTATGCTGAAAACTAACATTGATGAAAGAAATTAATGAAGACCTAAATAAACGGAGAACAAGGTACTGTGTTCATAGATTGATGACTCAATATTGTTAAGATGTCAGTTGTCCCCAAAATGATTTGTAGATTCAATAAAATCCCAATCAAAATTCCAGTAGTGTTTTAATTTTTTTAAGAATGCAAAATTACTAGAACAGCCCACAACAATCTTAAGAAAAAGAACAACATGGAAAACTCACACTGCCTAAGTTCAAGACAATACAAAGCTACAGTCATTAAGACAGAGCCACACTGGTGTTAAGGGATTTCAGAAATAGAGATTTTAAAAATAGACCCACACACATTTGGTCAATGGATTTATGACAAAGGTGCAAAGGTAATTCATAGGAGAAAGTGTAGTCTTTTCAATAAATGGTGTGTGGTACTGGAACAATTTGACTTCCCCATGCAAATTAATTAGTAGATTAAAAATAATGAAATAGACAGATAAACCTCAACCCAAACCTCACATCCTATAATTAAAATAAATAACCTCAAAATGGATCATGGATCACAGACCAAATAGTAAAATCTAAAACTATACAACTCCTTTAATAAAACATGGGAGAAAATCTTTATGACTCTGAGTGAGGCAAAGAATTTTTAAATATAACAGCAAAGCCATGATCCATAAAAGAAAAATATGATAAATTACTTTTTCAAAATTTAAAACTTTTGCTCTCTGAAAGACACTCTTATGAGAATGAAACGAGTAGCCACAGACTGGGATGAAATATCTGCAAATCTCATATCTGACAAAGGATTTCTATACCCAGTATGCAAAGATGTCTCCAAATGCAACAATAGTAAAACAAAAAACTAGTTGAATAAATGGACAAAAGATTTGCAGACACTTCACCGAAGATAATATATGGATGAGAAACAAGCAAATGTAGAGATAATCAACATCATCAATCATCAGGGGACTGCAAACTAAAATAGAAAAAGGACTGACAATACCAAGTGCTTCAAGGATTTGGAGCAATTGGAACTCTTACCCATTGCTGCTGGGAATGTAAAATGATACAACACTTTGGTAAAAGTTTGACCGTTTTTTATAAAGTTAAATATATAATATGACCCAGAAATCCCACTAGTTTGTATTCACTTAAGAGAAATAAGCACTTATGGTGACACAAAATCCTGTACACAAATGTTTATAACAGCTTTGTTCATAATCTTACAAAAACCAACAACAACCCAGATGTCTTTGAACTTTTGAATGAACAGATGCTCTTTTATATGCCCATGCAATGGGATACTACTCAGCAATGAAAACAGTTGATACATGCCACAACATGGATGACTCTTAAATGAATAATGCCTAGTGAAAGAATTTAGGTTCAGAAGGATACCTACTATCATGATTCCTTTCCATGGCATTCTGGAAAACATAAAACCAGGGGGACTGAAAATAGATCAGTGCTGCCAGGAGTTGAAAGTAGAAAGAGAGTTTGTTTACAAAGTAGTAGGATAATGGAATTTTGGAGGATGATGGAACTGTCCTATATTTTGCTTGTTGTGCCTGATACATGATTCTATGAATTTGTCAAAACAGAAACGTTTACCAACAGAGTTAATTTTAGTATATGCAAATTAAAATATATATGATTCTTTAAAAAGATACCTAACCATTACTTTCTTTCTCTACATTTGTTTCTAAGAAGTCATTCATTGCACGATGAACCGTTATTTACTACTAAAAAAGGAAAAAAAGCACCCATTAATCTATAGCTTGACAATGATTATAAAATATATCCTGATTTCAAAATCATCATAATGTGAAAAAAGTATATTTTAAAATATGTATAATATGATATTTACAAATTGGAGCTTAGTCTCAGACTTCTATCCAGGGATATTTTCTGAGTCCTGCATAAATCTGATTATTTTTCATTATTTGAGTATGAAGATTGAAACTACTATATTAGTCCATAAAAGTGCTAGTATAGTCATCTTTATATAAGAGAAATTAAAAGGAGAATATAAACCTCACTTCAAACATTTTTTTAAAAAGGCCAAATGCAAAACATTAAGCTAGGATTGTCATTTATAAATGTACCTCATTTAAGGGAAATTCAATATATAAATTATCCTAGAAATAGATGAATTAGAGCAGGTTGCGATGAGGACATCTGATTACTTATCTTAAATAATAATTCATCAGAGCTCCTTTAAATAATAAGTGTTCCACTGTGGTTTTAAACACCTCATTTTAGCCAAATTTGATTTTCATGTGTTTCTTTGAGAACTTCTAATGTGAGTTTCATCTGTAGATGAAAAACAGAGCTTTGTCTTTGTGCATTTTATCTAAAATATGATAAATAAATTGCTTCACACTTTAATGGAGTCTATAGTTGACAGAGATTGCTGTGAACTTCAGAGTGGTTACTAATTTGGGTATGTAAACACAACAGGCTTTGTTCTGGAGACAACAAATACTTGTATCTTGGGAGAAACAACAAAGACTGCAGAATTCATAATTATTTCAAAATTAGGACTGATACTTTATGATATTAATAAATAGACTCAATTCATACCATCACCATTAGTGTTTGATATATATTGTGCACACACACAAAGACGGAATGAATAGATCCAATTAAACAAATACTGGAAAAAATACTTAGCTCATAATTTTTTAAGTGATCAATGCAAACGCAAACTGCCATTTATTCAAGGGTGTGCTGCTTTATGACATTAATGTGCTCCTAAAGAGCTCAAGTCAATGTTCTGTAAAATTGTTATAAATCTTGAATGAATCTTGCAATAAAATAATGAAACCTTTTGTCATGTAAGTTTTTATTTAACTGTGTTGCTTGTCTATATGTTGAATGTTGAATTTTCTTCATGGCTTAACAGTATTCAGAGACGTACTGACAGGTAGATACATCAGCTTTTTTCTTATTTGCAGGGTCATTATCCTGTAATATGTGGCTTTTTCCATGAATACAACTCCTGGAAAAATTTTTTTTCAAATTCTAATGAGATACTAGAACCAAACGTTGTGAAGAGTGTTCTATCCAGTAAAAAGAGCCTGGATTTTTTATTCTTAAATAGTGGAATGATGTTGCATACATGAAATAAAAAGGCAGAAGATACAATGAAGTATTGCATGTGCTCAATATACATCCATTTATTAATGCATATGCCAGAGGATTGCATTGTACTATGCATTTGGAGACGTCATTAACAAAGCACTTGCTTATCAATTTAACACGAATTAGTGGATCTTACCATCTTTGATTTCTGTTCTTAACATATCAGACCAGCTTGTTCACAAAGCACAGTCACTGTAACAGGATCTTGTTCCTGCATGTGTATGTTGCCCACTAACAGTTATGACCATAAGTTACAACTACAAAGTACTCTTCTACAGCCAAGTACTTAGGTACAGATTCTAAAAAGTCAAACCATAAAAACAGAGAAAATGCAAATATTCATAAACTATTTCATATTCAAACTCTAACCTAGTTATATTTTTATCTACCGAGCTGTAATAAGTCATTTTCCTATTGCATTGTATGCATCTTGGGCTTATAAATAACATAAATTACAAAATTGTAAGCAATTTCTTCAGACTTCATTTTACATTTTTCACTAAAGAGTTGAAGACATGACTTTTTGCTCCAGTGCAATATATAGTAATGCTGCATTCAGTACAAATTGTTGAATATTTCTAAAAAGAGAAAAGCATTTAACTGATTATAGCACTCAGTAAATAAGGAGTTAGTCATAACTGTCAGAAGGAAAACACTAACAGTATAATTACTTATCGTAGGTAATTTAAGAAACAAACCTTCCATCATACTCCTAAACCATTAGTCGTATGACTTTCTAAAGAATGAAATTTGGTAAAGCCAAGACATAATGCTAGATGGCAAATGCTTCAACTTACCTTTTTTTTTTTTTTTTTTTTTTTTTTACAAATGTGATGTGACCTTGGCAGTTTTAAAGAACAAAGTTCTGTTGATATATCAAACACTGTTAACAAACTATTTAGCATTACTTTTTATAAGTTTGCTTTAAGAGCATTTCTTCACAGTGATTTCAGAAAGGTTGGAAACTGGTTGGCATAAAATATTTCCCACATTTTCTATTTTAATATGTATGCAAAAATCATCACAATATATCTGCAACTATAAAATTACAAATGCTTTCTAGAAGTAACTGCATTTCTAGTCATGATAGAAAAGGGTATTTGTAAGACATCTATAATGAGGTAAGCCTAAATAAAATAGAATTTGAGTAACAAATGCTTTCATACCTACTGGCCATATACACCAGTGTAACAAGGACAACTAATGGACCAACTTAAGAGACTGTTTTTTAGTATGTTTAATGGATGAGAAAGTGGTAATGAAATAAACATTTTAAAAGATACTCTGGATATTTCACTTTACATCATAATTTTGGCACTTCATGGAACATTTATTTCTCAAAGAAAGACCAGAAATGGTATAAAAGTTTCACAGGTTTTCCACATACCTTGTAGACATTGTTCTTGAGTACTGGCAAACACTGAAACGTAGTGAAATAAACATTCCCGTGTATTTGCACATGCATGCAGTAGTCAAACAGTTACAGTTTATGAATTCTCAAAGATGCTATCTTGCAGTATTTGTTTCAAGCACTGTCTTCAGCAGATCTTGCTTCAGATTTAAGTCTTACAAATTCTTTAGCCACATCGTCACTGGTCCTCTGCGAGAGGATTCTAAGGATAGTCAAACCAGTTTCATCCATAGAGACGTTTTTCAATAGGGGATACCATGCCCCGTGGCTTCCCTTTTCTGCTATGTTCTGGAGCTGAATTACTGTCATTCCGATAATTCGATCTTCTCTGGCAAAGCAGTAATCTTTAACTGAAAGGTGAAGTTCATAGGCCCCTGGGCGGTTTTCTTTACTCAGAATGCTGTGTGGATTAAAAATACGGATTTTGAGTGTCTTCAAATAGGGATCAATATGGTTCTAATAGACTGTTGAAAATTTTATACATTGCTCAGAATATTATATTGGCAAATAGAGTATCATTGTCTTTGAACTCTGATGCAAATATCCTTTAAATTTTACTTAGATTGTATTTACATAGCTATTACTCTGCAATCGAACTTAAAAACTCCTTCTTTCCCTAGATAGAAATAGGAAATCAATCTAAAAATGCTTTACTGCCCTGATGTTAAGGATATTAATAGAAACTGGAATTAAAATATTATGTTGTAATTAATCATTGGAGGCAAGGTCTCCCCAGTGATATAGGGGTAGGAGGCGTTACTAGGGGTCATGGAAGCTAGGCCAAGGGGGACAGGTACCTTTTGGAACAATTCCTGTGCCATTTCAACATCCGTTATTACAATTTCCTTTCTTTACCTCAGACTCCTGGATACGCTATTATATCTAGGAGCCTTTTCTCAGGGGAATACACTGGACAGACTGTCAAGCACTATTCACAAGATGCTAAATTGCATAGAAATCTCCAGAGTAAATCAGTTCCAGCAGAGCCTGGTGCTTCAATGCCAGCTCTTTCCTATGGCAACAGTTAGACCTGTCAAGATTGGGACTGAGGATGGCCTCTCCTAATAACAACCCAAGACAACTTAGTGCAGAGCTGAACCTAATGAAGAAGGCTGAGTGGAGAAACTCTGAGGATAATCCTTCCCTGCCCCTTATTTTAATTCGTCCTCAGATAGTCCTGACTTTTTTTTTTTTTTTAATAATTAATTAATTTATTTATTTATTTATTTGTGTCTTCGCTTCTGTGCGAGGGCTTCCTCCAGCTGCGGCAAGTGGGGGCCACTCTTCATCGCGGTGCGCGGGCCTCTCACTATCGTGGCCTCTCTCGTTGCGGAGCACAGGCTCCAGACGCGCAGGCTCAGTAGTTGTGGCTCACGGGCCCAGTGGCTCCGCGGCATGTGGGATCCTCCCAGACCAGGGCTCGAACCCGTGTCCCCTGCATTGGCAGGCAGACTCTCAACCACTGCGCCACCAGGGAAGCCCAGTCCTGACTTTTTAATGAATGCACATCTATTCCTCAGCAGTACAAGCTTCCAAATTCCTTCCTTTTCTAAGTCATTTTTTCTGATCAAACATTTTGCCGAGTCAGACTCTTGTTTCCAGGTGACATTGACAACTAAACTGTGTACTTATTTTAAGAGACAATCTGAAATAACATACAAGAAGATGGAATCCTGGGGGGTAAGAATAGAATGGCAAAATATGATGGGATCTGGGTCTTCTTGTGAACTAAAATGAGTCAAAATGCCACCTTTTCCCAGAATTGTGGTCTTGGTAGCTCACAGTGTTGTATCTGAATTTTGCATTATCCAAGTAGTCCTAGAACCTTTTGGAAGACTTTTCAATTGGATCAAAATTTTTGTGTAGTTTGGAGGAGCAGATAGGTGGAATCTTGTGAGCTGGTTTCTTAGCAGGCATTATTAGTGGGATTAATCTGTTAGAACCCTTTTAATTGATGTGGTAGGATAGTTAAGTTTTAATGAGTGGTAAGAGAGTGAAATATTCAGAGAACAGAATGCTGCAAGGTCTCTGGGAAATCGAGAATGCGAAATAACAAAGAATCAAACCAGTAAGGGATGGTTTGGTAAGTGTGCATGCGTGTGCGTGTGTATGAAAGCCCCTAGGGCTTGGTCCTGTGTCCCTGCTCTCCATCTCTGGGTCAGCTCATGTAGATTTGTAGAATTAATTACATCCTTATGCAGATAATTCTCAAGTTATATCTAACTATGTATTTAATATCTCCTCTTGGATGGACTGTAGGCATCTCCAAGTTAATAGATTTAAAACAAAATCTTTGATCTCCTCATCGCCTGTCTCTATTTCCCCATCTCAGTAAATCAACATCTACCCAATTGCTTATGCCAAAAACTAGGAGTCATCCTTGATTTTATTCAGTGCCAGATAGCTTCCGTTTGCTCCAACTGGATCTATTCTCCATCCTTCTTCTTGTACTTTGCAATACAGTGCTGACCTGTAAGGACCACACACATTGAGTTTCTCCGTGCTCTGGCTTCCAGTTGGGTTTGGCCAAAAGGGAGCGTCATTAGAAAATCAGAAAAAATGATGAGAGTGAGGTCAGAGTTTATTTCTCTGGCTTCTTGCATGTGAGGCTCCCTCAAGTAGGCTGTTTCCCTCCATGGAAGGTCACTCTCCTAATAAGGTGAATGACTACAAATGAAGTTTCACAGTCCCGATTTTAGTAACTGCTCTTCCTCTCCCCTAGGCACAGAAGGGGTAATAACCTGGCTATTACTAGCCCCAGGTTACACCTCTATTGCTCATAGCCCCTCTATTCTCACATCTTTGTACATTCCTTTGTAAATATATGTCTTGAATTAATCTCAATTGAATGTTCTTGGGAGCCTAATTCATATACTCTTTCTTTCATATTCTATCTCCAATCCACTGTAAATTCTATAGGATCTCTTAGAATTCCAACACATATCCAAAATATTTCCACTTTTTTCCATCTCTTGACTACTTCCTTCCTCCCTAAGACTATCTGATCAGTCACTATTATCTCTTACCTAGACTACTGCAATAGCCTTCTAACTTATTTCTACATGTTTGGTCTTGCCTTCCCTATAGTTACTTCTCTATACAGCAAACACCATAATCATTAATGATGTAAATCAGATTGTTCAAACCCTCATATGAAAATCCTTCAACGTCTCCTATTGAACTTAGAATGTGACCCAGGCTCCTTTACCACTGACTTCAAAGCCCTGTGTGATGTAGTACCTGATCACCTCTTCAAATTCATTTTATCTCACTCCCTTGCCCACTATATACTGTGTTTTAAATATGCCAGGCATGCTCCTGCTTAGAATCCTTGCACTCGCAATTTTCCTTGTCCTAAAATGCTCTCAACTCTCTTCCCTACATGACTGGTT
The DNA here is from genome assembly GCF_009873245.2 of Balaenoptera musculus. NCBI lineage: Eukaryota > Metazoa > Chordata > Mammalia > Artiodactyla > Balaenopteridae > Balaenoptera > Balaenoptera musculus. Next base: position 78,949,726 of record NC_045786.1, read on the forward strand.
CTTTATATTCTCAGGTTCCTATATAAAAGGCACATGCTCAGACAGGCTTCCCTGAACACCCCGTCTAAGCAGCCAACCGATCACTCTATTACATCACCCTGTTTTAATGCTCTGCTTAGTACTATCATACGATAACTTTATTTATTTATGATGTTGTTTATCATACATTCTTTATCTCTAGAGAGTAACTTCCACGAGAGCAAAGTCCTCCTTCTACATTTATCCAATGCCTATACTATTGCCTGATACATGGTAGGCACTGGACAAATATTAAACAAATGGAAGAGAACTAAAAACTTCTTCATTTGCCTTGGATCAATGATGAACAGGAATCTTTAAACCCATAGGTTTTGCTTTCCTTAGCAAAGCCCAGTGCCATTCCTACCCTGTGAGTCACTCATAAGTGTAGCTCTACAACGCCTATTGCCTGGTTGAATAAAGGATTCAGGTCATAACTTACAACTGAAATGTTTCATTATATTTTGGTGACCATGTGTTGCTTTTTGTCTTTGTGCCTTGTTTTCTCTTCTTGTCTCCGAGATTGGGTCCCAGCATACAAACTTCCACAAAGGGGCGGAACATTGCAGTGGTCTGCCAGTGTAAGTCATTAATAGCAATCACTAAAAACCAAAAGGAAAGAGACAGGAATATAAAGTATTAACAAACCAATGTGTGGAATCCTAGACTCTCCCTTTGATCCTTAGAGTGAATTTTTATTTTTAAAAATGATGTATGAAGTTGTAACTTGCATTTGATAGCACCCTAACCCCACTGATGAGGAAAAACAATTTACTCTCTGGACTGCATGCTTGTTGGCGCTTTCAGCTCTAAGCCATGTGGCATTGGGATGGCAAATGTTAGCTGTAATTGAAATGACAATCATTAATACTGAAAAGTTATGATTCTTGTTTAGGTGAAAAAATGATGCTTTTCATATTTAAATTATATGTTCATCATGAAATATTTAGAAAATATACAGAAAATAGATTTTTAAAATCTATAATTTTATCACTCAGAAGAAATGACTGTTAATATTTTGGTATGATGTTTTCAATCTTTATATATAGAATGGGATCATAATGTATTGCAGTCTTATAAGTAGCTTTATTTTTTACTCCCATCACGGCTAGCATTCTAATTTATTATGTATTTTCCAACAGCAAATATTTCATTATATGTACATTTCATTCTATATTTACCCAATCACTTGTTGTTGCATATTATGGCGGTTTCCTAATTTCAGGCATCATAAATAATACTTAAATGAACATTCTCATACAGGTTTGCTCATCCTTTGATGATGATATCCTTAAGGAATTGTCTTACAATTAAATTTGCTAATGCAAAAGGTTGATAAAACTTTTACCATTTGATATGCATTGTCAAAATATTTTTCAAATATATTTAGTGACACTGGAATATATAGTCATGCCCACTTTTCTGTATGATTACCAGTACTGTATATAATCTATTATAATCCATAGCAGTGTTACTTTTATAATACAAAGATACATTAGGTAATGCAATTTTAAAATGTTAGAAGGCCATGGTTTTGATTAAAGTAGATATTATTTAAAGTGACTAAGTCTATAATGATATAAAAATAGAACATGGTTCTATTGAGCAAAGTATTAATCATTAAATTACATCTTTGAAATGACCCCTATTTTCAGATTGTGCTTTTACAATATAAAACCAATTGATTCAACCACCCATTTAAAAAAAATCAAACAGTTGTTGGAAATCACATAGAAAAAGTAGGTAGATTATGTGGCTAGTAAGAACATGCTGACTTAACATCTAAAATGTCATTGGCAAGTTGGAGCCAACCACAGCACCAATGTTCAATGTATATCATAGCCTCAACCATAGAGAACACGTTCAATGTATACAGTTTTGAAATGTAATCACCAATGTATTTAAACCATTTAGATATTTCAAGTAACATAGGTTAAATACCTGTGCCATTCATTTTTTTCAGTTTTAAATCAAAAGTTCTAGATTCATGAAGAAATTCTGAGCATGCCCTGAAATCATTTAATATAGATTTTAAAAGAGAGATTCAAGAAAAAACAACATTTTTGATATACTTATTTCCAGAGGTTAAAGTCTCATAGGCTGTTTTATCTACCTGGACCCGAAATATACCTTTTATAGTGACTTTATGCTCTCCTGTTCCTGGGGTGGCGGTGATGTCCACATGAACAGATATCTGACCCACTGAATCTCTGGAGGAGGGACCTGCAAATCAGCAAAAGTTTACTGGCCTGACCTTTCAGACCACTTAATAACGGACATCGGCATTCTGTGCACAAGGGACTGTAAAGTGTGATCATAGAAATAAATGGTTCTTTTCGTTAACAGCACATACTAGATTTTGATAAATGTTCACTAAATTAAATTTGCCATGCAGGTTTGAGGCTTGGGTATAACCATATTTAGCCCATTTAGCTAAACTTTCATATAGTACTCAGATACCTTAAGGCACACTCTTAGTATTACTATCGTTAAAAAAAAAAAAAAGGCAGTTGCCTTACTAGGCACTTAATAAAGCTCTCCTCGTTGTTGCTTATGTACAAAGATGTATCATGCCTTTCTTTCCTTTGTGCAGTGCTTTTCTTCAGTGTACCACACCAGAGCACCCGGTATACAAAGATGGCTCTACAGAGCACCTGCCCTCACGAGGCCCACACTAGACCAGGGGAGAGCAACATATATACATATTGCTGCATATAGTGTGATACATTCTAAGATAGCTACATTTACAAGGTCGACTGATGGTATAAAAAGGAGTAGTCAATTCTACCCTGATAAAGGATAGTCAAAGGTTAAGCATGTTGTATTGGAAAGTGCCTGTGATTTGGGGTCAGATAAGCTTGAATTCAAATCATAGTTATGCTGCAACTGGTTCTGTGATTGGAATTTGCTATGTTCTCAGGTCTCGCTTTTCTCATTTGTAAAACAGGGATAACTACATCAACCTCATACACACACACACACTTATCTATTAACATATCACCTATAAGCACGTGTATTTTTTTCACAAATAAAAGCACATACTCTAATTATCATTTACCTTGCCTTTGTCTTTTCACCTAAAAATATATTAAGAAGATCATTCCATTTCAGTATACATAAAGCTATGCCCCATTCTTTAAGATAGTCTGTAATATCACTGCATTAACTACAAAGTCAGTGTTCCCTGAGTACTTGCTTAAAAATGAATCACTAATCTGCTTACCAAATAATGAAAACATTAAAATATTCAAAACATTTAAAATAATGTTTAGCCTTTATTCCATTATATGAACATACCATTATTTATTTAACTACACTTTGGTTGTTTCTAATCTCTTGCTCTTATGAGCAAAATGTAACAAATAATTATTTTTCATATTTACAAGTTTATCTATAGTATAATTTCTAGAAATGGTATTTATTTGTCAAAGGTAGGTGGAATTCTAATTTTGTCCTATAGAGATTTTAACCATTTACAATATATATGAGAGTAATAAGAATCTTATTTTTGTAAAATAAATGGCTAATGACCAAGCTGAAAATGAAAGGTTTTAAGAGACTTCCAATTTCTAACTTCAGAAAATCACTGGATTTCAGCCAGAACCTCTTAACAGGACCTGCTGAGAAGAGCTGGTTCACCACAAGCAGCCCTCTCACCCACACCCCATCCTAGCCATTTGATAATAAAAGAACTGAAAGATAGAAAGTGATCACTATGGGCATTAGCCAAGGGACTGTTCATTGTTCTGTGGGAAGGGAAGAGCGGAAATGTTTCCTTTTCCTGAGGTGAAGGAAAGAAAACTCCAAGTAGAAGTACTCCTAGACTCTGGAAGTGCCAGCAAGATGAGCATTTCATTTTTTAATTGGCTGCCTACTTAGCAGACCTGAGCATGGCCAAGTGAGGAACAGCAAGCCAAAGAGTATGTCAGGACTTTCCCCTCTGCTTAAAGTCATGGTTGCTGAGAAATATGGGAGATGGCTCCTGAATGGGCTTGAAGTGCCAGAATTGGGGATAAGAGAGGGAAAATGTGATTGTAGGCTCTGGTTTTATCAGGGATTGTCACAGACGTGGTAAAGAGGCAGACCTCTCAAAGGAATGTGCTATGCCCAGGTGAGGTGCAGCAGGAAAAAGTGTCCAGGTCTTGAGTTTTGGAAGAGTTCGTCAATGCCCTGGGGAACTATTTGGAAATAAGTTTCACACCAGCCAGTTCTATCAATCAAGCTTGTACTTCCCCTAAGAGAAGGGGCTGGAAAAGCTCTACCACTAACTGAATAGACAATGACCTTTAAATAGATAATGACCACTAATGGCCACCATTGAAGTTTATTTTTTAATTTAATTTTATTTATTTATTTATTATTATTTTTGGCTGCATCGGGTCTTAGTTGCGGCATGCGGGATCTTTGCTGAGGCATGTGGGATCTTTCATTGCAGCATACAGGCTCTTTGCTGCGGCTCGTGGGCTTCTCTCTAGTTGTGGCCTGCATGTTTTCTCTCTCTAGTTGTGGTGCGTGGGTTTTCTCTCTCTGGTTGTGGCGTGTGGGCTCTCTAGTTGAGGTGCACGAGCTCAGTAGTTGTGGCGCATGGGCTTAGTTGCCCCTGGGCATGTGGGATCTTAGTTCCCCGACCAGGGATCGAACCCGCGTCCCCTGGGTTGGAAGGTGAATTCTTTACCACTGGACCACCAGGGAAGTCCCCAACCGTTGAAGTTTTAAATAAAGAGTCATCCTTCTCTTTTCTCTCTTTCCTTCCTCCTCAGTATCAGGGAAACTACGTCCAGGAGAAAGAGGAAAGGTACACATTACAGAAGCCCATGTCTTCCTCCACCTCCTGCTTCTACTACTACTAGAGTCACCATTTCCCCCTGCTTGTGTAGAAAGAAGGAGAGCTTTGAATCCAATAAGTGATTAAAACTTTAATGTGAGCAGAACAAGGTCTTAGAACCTGAAGAACGTTCTAATAGTGCAAGTAATTAACATGGTATGTACCTGGGTGTTGATATCAGTGAGGGAGGTGTCCATGCAGTAGAAAGTAGGGCTCATAAGAGGAGCTGATAACACTTTTTGGAAAAATAAAATAGTTTGATATCATTCCTAAACTGGTGACATCTTTCTGGTATGAAGAATAGAATATATCTTCCCATTATTCAAGTCTCCTTTTGTGTATTTCAATTATGTTTTACATTTTTCTTTATGTGAATATTGAACATTTTAAAAGCTTATTCCTAGTTATGGTATCTCATCTTATTTTAAATGGGACCGTTTATTCCATTATATTGTATAACAGGAAGGCTAGTGACTTTTGTATATTTTTTTATTCAGCCAACTGAATTTTTAATGAAAGATTTACATTTACCCCTTTTGAGTAAATGAAATACAATCATATTATTTTCAGTGAATGACACTTCTCCTTTCCAGTTTTTATACCTCATATTGTTTGCCTTGGCTAATTTTATTAGCTTATGTTTCTAATACTAGATTCCATGACAGTGTTAGAAGTGGACATGCTTGTGATCTTCCATTTGGCTCTCCAAATTCATTTTCCACCCTTCTCCACTCTGCCCTTAGATGGACAATTCAATGGTCTCCTCTATACTGTACTACCGCCGAGAAGTCCTGGCAAGATAGGGGAAGGAGGGAGTAGAGTCGGGTCAGGTATTTATTTCTTTAGTCTCCTTCCTGTGGGGTCACCTTTTGCTGGCTGAATCCTGCAACCAAAAATCAAAATTCCCCTCACCAGCACTCAATAGGCGACAGTCTCTTTCCTGGTTTTAGGAGCTTCTTCCTCCCTTGTTATTTTTGTTGCAGGGAGGTTAGTTTACTATTTTTTTCTGGTCTCCTTATATCCAGCACATACCTTTGTCCATAGTTTCTCCATTAAATCCTTCTCAAATAATCTTAATTGGGTGTGCCATCTGATTCCTACTGCAACCTTGGCTAATGGAGTTAACATCTTTGATTTGCTCATAACTTTAATGGAAATGCCTCTAGTATTTTCACAATATTCTTAGGTCTTGAGGAACATTGAGACAATTTTTTTTTTGTGGGGGAGACAGGACATAAAATATGGATCCTCACTACTTAACTGTTATCATGATGGATTTTACAGGGGAGACAATGCTTAAGGAGGCTCTTGAAGGTTGAGTTGAAATTCATTTGTTTTAGACAAAGGAGCAGGAAATAGCATGTGCCCACATGTGGATGCATAAAACAGAATGGTGTGTCCTGGAAATTGCAAGGAGTTCATTGTGGATGGAGCAAGCATAGATGGAGTAACAAGAGGAAATGTTAAAATGTTGGTCCTTTGAATGCCATTTAAAAGTTGTTAGACAAAAAATAAAATAAATAAATAAATAAATAAATAAATAAAAGTTGTTGACATTATCTTGGAGATACAGAGAAGTCTTTTAAGGTTTTGGCCATGGGGGGCATAGTCAGACCTAGATTTTGAAAGAATTTGTCTCATCTGTGTAAAAGATAGATCATTTCTATCACCCTATTCCCTTCTGGAAAACCTCCCACTTGCATCTTATTATACCATGAATCAAATCCTAAAACCCAGCCCCTTGCAAGGATGCTTCTGATGACCTTTCCTTCATCTGCCCTTCTGGTCCATGCTGTTGTCTTTGGCTTAATTCTTCAAAACTTTCTCCATGTTTTCATCAACTCAAACCACATGTTTGGAACATCTTCCCTCTATTATCTTATGAAGCTCTGTCCAAACACCTCTACTGTAAAATACTTTCATTTTTTATTATTCTATAAATAATCTGTAGTTATATTCCTGATTTCCTCAAATACTATAACATAGTATAAAAAAACTGGGCAATGAAATCAGATTTCCCTGATCATGAATCTGGTCTGTCACTCATTAACAGTTTAAAACTCCATAAACTTGCATTTCCTTATTTGTAAAGTGGGGATAAACCCACCTACCTGGCAACATTATGGTGAGGCTAAAAAGGGAAAATTTTGAAAAATATGTAGGATATTATGTGCCTTGCACATAACAGCTATCTGGTAAATGGATCCAAGTTTATGATGATAATAATTCTTAATAAGAGTATTTCAAAGTTATTAAATACCTCAAAGATTCATAGAAAAATTATGGAGAAAAATCCATTGATGCTATAGTTATCTAAATCAAATACTGCAGTAAGACAACATGAGTGACTGGAGTTTTCCCCCAACAACTGTGGAATTCTTACTTTCTTCAGTAAGATTTTATGGGTTGAGTACACTAGAGAGGGAAGGTTTTTAAGAGCCCTCATGTTGAATGTCTATTAGGGAATATTGTTCCCCACTATGATGTATCAATAAAACCCTTGATTAATCAAGAATTCAGTGAAATGAGTTTTCTTGATTACTAAAGGTTTTTTGTTTGTTTGTTTAACTTTTGTTGAAATCAGAGTAAGTGAGAGATGGTCTCTCAGCAACACTGAAAATGCATCCAGATTGTGTATGTGTCTCTGTTGTTACACCAAGGATCAGAGCCTGCTCAGTACCTGGGTTTGTGGTTAAGACTTTTATGTGCGGTCTTATATGTATTACTATAAGCAGTAATGTAGCAATGGCTGCTTTCTGCCCAGAGTAAACATCTAGAAATTATGGTCAGGAAAGTTATTGATTTAAGAAATTTGTAAATGAGAAAAGCCTTCCATCAGAGCACTCACCAGGATGTACCATTTCTTCATCTGAGTTTCTAACCGGAAACTTTTCCAAGGTAATTTAAAGCCTTTAACTGTGTTGTTATAGAATTTGATTTTTATTGGAGAATATATAAAACTTGAATTAGGAAAATATGTGAGTTTCTGTTTAGCGCTCTTATAGAGGAGGAATTTTATGCTGTTTGAAAACAACTAACAGCTAAAGAAATGTGCCTAAAGCTTTTTAAAAGGTACTCTAAATGCATAGATAGGTTTTTCCCTTTTCCAAACTGCTGCTCTCTAGTCCTCCACTTGTATATCCTAACTCTGTGCTTGTGTGTGTGTTTTCTAAAAAGATTTGGAGGGTTGCATTGGTGGGGAAAAGCATGTTAAAAATCAAACTTATGGGGCTTCCCTGGTGGTGCAGTGGTTGAGAATCTGCCTGCCAATGCAGGGGACACAGGTTCGAGCCCTGGTCTGGGAAGATCCCACATGCCGCGGAGCAGCTAGGCCCGTGAGCCACAACTACTGAGCCTGCGCGTCTGGAGCCTGTGCTCCGCAACGAGAGAGGCCGTGATAGTGAGAGGCCCGCGCACCGCGATGAAGAGTGGCCCCCACTTGCCACAACTAGAGAAAGCCCTCGCACAGAAATGAAGACCCAACACAGCCAAAAATAAATAAATTAATTAATTAAAAAAAAAATCACACTTATGTACTCAGCAGTCCCTGAACAATTTTGTGGAACCTCTTGTGTGGAAACATAGACTAGAAAATACACATTTCCTTTTCTAACATAAAATGTGAAATTTACTGCTCAACCAAGTCAAACATAGTCTTGAGAGCTGCCTGCTTAATATGGTACAACCCTAAAAAAGTGGAATTAGGAATGTGACCATCTTCTGACAATTTTGAGTAGATGCAACTAGTGTAAAAGGTTTTATCATTATTGCAATTATTGCTTAATAGTCATGTTATTCATAATTGTCTCCTGAGAGCTCCAGGTTTGTGCTTCCATGGCACAGTGTTTATACCACTCCTAGCACCTATGTTATGCCTAGTATTGTAGTTACTTATGCAGATTTTTTCTTCCTAACTATATTCCATAATGGCAGGAAGCCTCTATTCATATTAATAATCCATACTTCTTATCTCTAATTCATACAATAAACATAATATTCTTTTGATACATATTAAATGGCCAGTTTATATTTATTCATTGATTAAACATGCGAGTAGTCCTCACTTTGCACAGGTTTTCATGTTCCGTGATACGCCTGGATTTCAGTGCCCACAGTTTAGTTAAATAACACACACTTCCCAATGACACATTCAAATTTCAGTTATCATGGCCTATTAAACGTGTATCATTGCCTAAAGTACAAACTTTGCTGCTAGTTTCTGAGTCCACAAATCATCATATAAGTAACAGATAGGTATTATCATCAGCAACCAATGACATCACTTCTTTTAAAGTCTGTTGGTGATTGGTCACTGTGCCCCTGTTCAGTTCACACATAGCAGAGTGTGTAGTTGTGTTGCTGCCTTGTTTTCCAGTGATAAAAACATGGATAATCAAAAGAGGGAATGAGCCAGAAAAGAAGAAAGTGCAACTAAGGAACAAAGAGTGATAACACTGGAGTGAAATTTGTATAGAATGTAAATGGATTAATAGAAAAAAAAAGTACTGACCTTGTGAATGTTGACAGTACTGCCCTTGCAGGGCTCTAGAGAAGCAGACAAGGAACTTAATGAAAAGTGACCTTATTGACATAAATGAGAAAGAAGATGAAGATGTCCTAGTGGAGGTGACATTGGAGAAAAACTTCACATTAAAGGAACTCTGAGATACGTTACCGCATCGAAAGCAGGAAGGATAAACTGTTGGTGACTGATCCAAACTTTGGAATGACAATTCAACAAGGCACAGAAAAGATGCTTGCACCTTATAGTTATGTGATGAGAAGAAAAAGGCAAGTACTGTTCAAACTACACCCGCTAAGATTTTAAAAAGAATCGAAGTGCTTTAATTCTCCATGTTTCTAATGCTTCCAATTACAGCGTATTAAATAGATGTTTTCTCTTTTTTCATTTCCCTATACATTTATAGCTGACAGCAAAAGATTTTGTTTCTTTTGACAGAATGTTTTCAAAAGTCTTGGTAGAATTATAATTTTCCCCATTAATTAGCAAGATTGCTTTGAACAGTTTCAGTTTGCACAGTCATTTTTATGATTGTACATATTTGAGTTGATTCATTTAATACCTTTGCAGTTGCTGAAACAATACCTTTGTAGTTGCTGAAACTATGGAAGCTGCTTAATTCAGTCAGATGTGATTTACATCTGTGTTGCACTGTGCAATAGAGTTTTCTTCCCATTTGGTGGGGTTGGTTTGCTATAACCTTGATCTGATCCATCTAACATCTGCATGGTGAAATCTGTTGATTGCCTATCCCTGAATAAAAATGGTACTGAATAGAAGCATCTTCATGTTGAAGAAGGTATATATCAATCAAGCAGTTATTTTCCAAAAAGAGAAAAAAAGGTAACATATAAGAGATTTCCATTTGTGACGGAATGAAATATGAGAATAATCTAATATGGAGCTTGTTGTTCATCTATTTAACAATTTTTATGAGCATTTAATGAAGATTTAATCAGAGGCTATGCCTGTTACATCATCTTGTCTATTCTAAATCCATAGAAATTAGGCTATTGTGCCTCAAATCAACTTCTGGGCCCCTAGAATGTGTCCTTTGTCACCAACATTACTGGATCATGAATACCAAACTCTCTATTCAGGAATGAGTAATGCTCATGTGAGTAAACATTGGCAAAGGGCAGGAGGATGAAAGAACTGATTGTTTTATTTGAAGTTCTCTTTAGAAGAGCAGCTTTTGATAAAAAGCTTTTTGATAATAGATCCTGATTACTATCAGATTATGATATAGCATTATATAAGCACCCCTAATAGAGTTAGTCTCTCACCCAACATAATTTGAGTACATTCTGTGAATGAATGAATAATTTAAAAAACATTTAGTAATGATTATTCATGTAATGTTTTAAATAATTACCTCCAAGTCTCAATTAGCATCCTGTAAAATACTAGATGAAAAATATCACAGCTGCTCGTCATTTGTACAAGTTTACCAAACTGCTTAAGCCCCTGACAAAGGGGTTTGAATCAGTCCTCATGGGACTTTGCTGGGCCCCTCAAAGGAAAGGTGTGGTGAATTCATGAGGGATGACCACTCTGGCAATGTCATAGTTCAGTAACAGCTGACCTAACCTATCTCTCCTCCCACCTTCAAGTCTAGGACTCCAGGTGGGAGTAACTTACCTCCATTCAGGTTTCTAGGTCATTAGACATCATCAGAGGTGCTAGGAGTAGAATAAACCAGGAAGTGGCTTGACTTAAGCCCCATTCCTTCTCTTATGCTTTTTGTGCTTTCCTCATGTTCCCTCCTTGTCCTTTGCTCATTATCTCCATGTTATTTAATATTTATATTTGAAGTAATTCATGGTAATGATAACAATCATGGGTACAATTTTTGACTACTTGTGTGTGCCAGGCATTGTGCTGAATGCTTTAAGGATAAGATCTTGCTCTGATATCAGATAAAGGTATTGTGTACATTTTACAGATGGTGCAATTGGGCATGGATGTTAGTTACCTGTCAAAGTCAGTAAATGGAAAACTGAAATTTGACCTCAGATCTCTGACATGCTGTGATGTTCATTGAATAGCTTCTCTTCTACTCTTTTCCCCTCCCCCTTCCTTTTTTCACATCAAAGAGGAGAAAGCAAACTGTCTTGGTGGTTTTATTTATTTTTTGTTAATGGCATTTAAAGTCTTGGTGAACTAAAAGGCAGAAGAAGATGTGAAATATAAGACAAAGAACATACTGCATAGACAGAAAGCATCGATATATCTTAAGGTTATTTTTGTGTGTGTGATAATATTTAGTTTTCATTTGCAGCTTTTTATATTAAGCCCCATGGTAATCATTCAAATGTATATTTAAATTAATTTTGTGTTCTGGGATGCTTATGGTCTCATAGCTCTCTGTGTTTTATCCTTAAACCTACTATTGATTGAAACATCTTATATTGTTACTTTCTGTCAGTGAGTTTCCATGGCTATAGCATGCTTAAATGTGTTGCTGAAAAATTAATCAGTGATTACTAAGATTTGAAATGTGTCAAATCCTGGAAGTAAGTCACTATGCTAGTTGGGTATCCTTTTAGAATTGTTTTGGAAAGTTTAGTTATCCTAACCTGAAATATTTTAGTATTGAAAAATATATAGTTTTAATGTTAGAACTAGAGTGGGCCTTGGAAACTATTTGATTCGATATTTTTGTTTTAGAGGTAAGGAAGTTGAGGCTAAGTGTCTTGTACAAATTTCCATAGCTTGGCAGTATCAGTGGTGGGTCTTGTTATTTTCAGTGAAGGTCTCTTTCCACTGACAAACTAGCTTGCCTCTAAAAAGGTCTTCTGGAATTCACACAATGGGGCAGACTTTCAAAGAACAGTAGAATTTGGGAAGTAGGTAGGATGTGGATATAGACAGTCACTGCTGTTTTTTCCTACTGGAAACTCAGAAGTGGCAAAAATCAGAAAATTAAACTTTCAATTCTGACTAGTGCCTAAGAATTATATCTAATCATTATCTATTTCACTTGATCTGTTAGCATCTCTCTTTTAAGATCTTTTCATTAGCATCATGACTACTAGCAAACACTACTACCTGGAGGAGAATGAGATAAGAAAGATTACTCTCATAAGGCAGTATGTATTCACACCATGTAAATCATTGTTGGTAGGAGGAGACTAGAGTAGGATACGTTTTGAGGGATGAGAGCTTTAGGACATGTCTTTTCTTCTTGGTAGTCACTGACGATGTCAATAAATGTAGTAGTAGAAACTGAGCTAGTTTAGATAAGTGAAGTCAGGCTAGGGGCTATGCACCCCACAGCTTCAAATGGTTGGAACTATCAGTAACCAAGGATTTTTGAGATGTGGCTAAGGGTAATCCAGTTTACCTGAATGTATGATCTGAATAGATCTTCTTATTTGAGGATAAATATACATATAAAACTCAGGGGCTTCTGAAAAATAATTCTACGGTGCAAGGAAAAGGTAACAATATCTCAAGGACTCAGGCAAAAGCCTATTGCTGGAAATGATGCTCCTGAAGAAACCATAATGAAAAATGGAGTCATAATCAAATGCATAAGAAAAGCAAATTTCTTGAGCTTAAAAAAAGCCCTCAACTTTTAAAGAATTCAATTTGTTTTAGAAAAATCAAAAAGCACAGACTATACCCATGTATATCCAGGTGAAAAGGAGAAGAAGAGAAGGAGAAGGAGGAGAAAAAGAAGAGGAGGAGGAAGAAAGGAGGAACAGGAGGAAGAAGACATGTATCCAAGAAGAAAAGGGAAAGCATTTCAGCTGGCCTATAGTTTTCCTCACAAAATAAAAATCAGAAGGAAATGAGCCATGCCTACAAAGTTATGAGGGAGAGAGTCTATGATCATAGAATTTTAAATCTAGGAAAGTTGTTTCTCATTTTCTCATGTATGAATGAAACAAAATGTAATTCAAGAGCCAAGAAAATTTATTTTACACACACACACACACACACACACACACACACACACACACACACACACACACACACACACACACAGAGTTTCCCCAGAGACTATGACTTGGAGACATATTTCAGCCAAAAGAACCTCAGACTGGGGAAGTTGTGTTGTAGAAAGTATGTCAGTAAGCAATAGCATGATTTAGATAAACTATCAGGTGGATATCAAATGGATATACCTTCCTTATTAGATTTGAATTTATTAGGGCAAGCGTAGTCTTATTTAGTTTTATATTCCCAGTGTCTGTCTCTGTGCATGGAACAGTGAAGGAGCTCCATAAGAGGAGAATGAACAGAAATTTGGATGACGTGTGGATTGAACAGGAAGGCAAGTGTTAGGAAGGGATGAACTCTTTTTTAAAAATTTTTATTTATTTATGGCTGTGTTGGGTCTTCGTTTCTGTGCGAGGGCTTTCTCTAGTTGTGGCAAGTGGGGGCCACTCTTCATCGCGGTGCGCGGGCCTCTCATTATCGCGGCCTCTCCTGTTGCGGAGCACAGGCTCCAGACGCGCAGGCTCAGTAATTGTGGCTCATGGGCCTAGTTGCTCCACGGCATGTGGGATCTTCCCAGACCAGGGCTCGAACCAGTGTCCCCTGCTTTGGCAGGCAGATTCTCAACCACTGCGCCACCAGGTAAGCCCAGGAAGGGATGAACTCTTTAATGGGAAAGTAACTTTGAAAAGTTTGTTCTCTTCGTTTTAGTGTTTTAGTGTTGTGTAAGTGAATCAGTGGTAAAATAATGAAATTATAGGCGTGCTTAAAGCAGATTTTCCTCGTCAAATAAATGGGTATTGATCTATGTCTGGCTTCCATCACACAGAAGTATTCTCTCTTTCAGTACAACAGCTACAGAGGCAAGTTACCATCTTTGCAGGAAAAATGTGCAAATAAAAACAATTCATGTGAATAGATGACTATGGAGTTTAAATTTGCTTTGTAGCAGCTTAGAGATGCTCATGGCAATCCCTTCATTATAGAGGTTCTGGGAGTTTGGGGTTGTGGGTATTAGCTATGGAGCAAGTCTTACCTTGAGTAAAATTTCAAATAATTTTAGAGATTTTATACATATTTTGCTAAATTTATTTGTAAGTATTCTTTTATTCCTATTTTAAATAGGATTCTTTTTTATTTCACATTCTAATTAGCTATTAGTTTTGTAAAGTTATGCTGTTGAGTTTGTATATTGATTGTGTAGTGAACGATTTCATGGAAAAGTCTTATTAGTTCCAATAGTTTCCCTATAGAATTGCTTATGCTTTCTATGTAAATAATTATGTTGTATGCTTATAGGGACTTTTTTTTTTCTTTTTCAATTCTCTTGTTTTTGTGTAGAGAACAAGATGATAATCTCCCTAATTAATTTTATATATATATAACATTGAGACAAAAACTTAATATGGAGAATATAAAAAGAAGACCTAGCTAAACTAATTTATATATACATAACTACAAAAATTCTAAATAAAATATTGATAAAATGCAACCCTATCACCGAGTAGGGTTTATCTTAACAAGAAATGGTTGTTTTAAACTATTATCCTAATAAATATCACTAGAAACTTTTCTCATAAATTCTGAAAAAGCATTTGATAAATTTCAGTGCCCATTCATGATAAAATCTCTTAGTTATTCAGGTTTGAAGGATGGTTCCTAACTGTGATAAAGAACATTTCTTTTAAAACAACTGACATCATACCCACATGTGAATCATTAGAAATTCCCTTTCAAAATTGGGAACAAAATAAGACTATGCAAAATAAGAATAAATACAGGGTCTGAAAGTTTATGTGGAGGTAATGGTTAAAAATGGAAAAGTCAGTATGGGTCCTGGAAATGGTGACATTATTTTTTTTGCAATAACTAAAACAACAATTGAAAAATTATTGAACAAGAGTGTTTCTTGAATTAGTTTGATAAGAGATTAAAACATAATAAACAAATAGTTACATGATTCTGGATGACAGTATATCATTCTCAAAGCAGCCAGAAAAAAAAAACAACCCTGAAATAAAGTTAATTAAAAATGTGTTAAAACAATGAAATTTCATATAGGCATAAAATAATAATTACATGAAACATATCTCTAAACTTTACAGTTAAGGCAAAATGTCTTAAGGATGTCACTTATTTGCATATTTAGTTATAGATTTACTGCAATTTTAACCAGAATCCCAAAGACTTCAATATTTTTTTTTGTTTTTACAGAATCCAAAGCTCATTTGAAAAGCAGTGACAATAGAAACTAAGAACTTATTAAAAATAGAACTTATTAAAAGTAAGAATTTTTAAAAACACTAAATGAATAGTAACTAAGAACTTTCCTTAAAAAGAGAGAAATAAAAATATATTATTCTTATAAAATATTAAAATACTTTATTAAGCAACAATAATTAAATTAGTCCAATCTTGGGCTATAAATGGTCAGACAGAATAGGATAAAAGGTCCAGAAACAGAATTCCAATATATTTAAGGTATCAATGGCAAAGGTATCATCAGTGGGACAGGGCAGAATTATTCAATAATTGGTAGGAGAATAGGTTATTATTTGGAGAAAAACTTTATATCCTCACTGTATATCATATACCAAAAACAAATTCTGATATATTAAGTTAAAATTGAAAAATACAACTGAAAAAGGAAGAAAACATAGATGAATTTTATTTGATATTTGCATGTGGAAAGGCTCCTTGGGCTTAAAATTAAGGAAATAAATCACAAAGGCAAACATTTGAAAATATTTGTGTGTCAAAAGACATACTATGCAAGTAATCAACTGAGTGAGAAAATGTTTGCAACAAGTGTTATAGAGAGTTACTATCCTTAATGTATAAAGAAATCACACAAATTGATAAACTCAAAGGCACCATTAAAAAATGAATAAAGGGCTTCCCTGGTGGCGCAGTGGTTGAGAATCTGCCTGACCAATGCAGAGAATACGGGTTCGAGCCCTGGTCTGGGAGGATCCCACGTGCCGCGGAGCAACTGGGCCCGTGAGCCACAATTGCTGAGCCTGCGCGTCTGGAGCCTGTGCTCCGCAACAGGAGAGGCCGCGATAGTGAGAGGCCCGCGCACCGCGATGAAGAGTGGCCCCCACTTGCCACAACTAGAGAAAGCCCTCACACAGAAACAAAGACCCAACACAGCCATAAAAATAAATAAATAAATAAACCCAAAGTTAAAAAAAAAAAAAAAAAAATTAAAAAAAAAAAATTAATAAAGGTCATAGACAATTCACAAAAAGAAATATTCAACTAGTTAAAAAATATTGAAAATGTTTATTCTTTTGTAATCAAATAAATGTATATTACCTATTACATTAACAAATATTTTAAACAAATATAACCACCTAGAACTAGAGATTTTTGTGGAAAAATCTAATATTCTAATCAACTTTTGATTGGAACAAATTTATAGTTGGAAAGCTAATTGGGTATTACATGCCTTCTAGATATTCAGAACTTTGGATTCAGTAATTCCATTTATGGAATTCTATTCAAAACATAATTCTAAATACAGAAAAAATTTGCCTGGAAAGTTTTTAGTAAATGTAATTTAAAATATTGAATGAAAATGAGAAATAAACTTAAGTATTTTGTAATTGGGGAATACATAAATTATGAATCATCTATGTGAATGGATATAAGCATGACACATTGACAAGGAGTTATAAAATACTTATGTTGGAATGCTGTATGAAAGGGATACATAATTTCCTGTAAAGCTTCTGAAGTATTTAAAACAAACATAAGATGAAATTGCAAGAAAATATATCAAAAGGTGAATAATTTGTGAATAATCTTTTCCTTTTTAATACTGTTCTGAATTTTCTATTTTCCAATATGTATATATTACCTTTATAATCAAAATACAAGAAACCTAGTTAAAACAATGTTTTAAAACTTGTGTCAAGAAACTTCGGGGCTTCCCTGGTGGTACAGTGGTTAAGAATCTGCCTGCCAATGCAGGGGATACGGGTTCCAGCCCTGGTCCGGGAAGATCCCACATGCCACGGAGCAACTAAGCCTGTGTGCCACAACTATTGAGCCTGCGCTCTAGAGCCCGCGAGCCACAACTACTGAGCCCGCATGCCACAACTAGTGAAGCCCATGCGCCCAGAGCCCGTGCTAAGAGAAGCCCAGGCAATGAGAAGCCTGCGCACTGCAACAAAGAGGAGCCCCCGCTTGCCGCAACTAGAGAAAGCCCGCGCAGCAGCGAAGACCCAAAGCAGCCAAAAATAAATAATAATAAATAAAATAAATATTTAAAAAATCTTTTCTATAAAAAAAGAAACTTCGATTTCATACTGGCTAAAACACAAAATTTATCAATAAATAGGAATTTTTAACTCCTGATTATAGAGTTTTGAAACAGCATATCCATATATTTTTGCAGAAGAGTTTGATAAGGAGGTTAAAAATAGCTTAACCTTTCAGGATCCTACAAGTTCCCCCAGAGATTAATTCAGATATACTTTTTAAAAAACTCAACCAGCCTATGCATCAACCTTCTGACTTATTTAGATGTTATCTTATCCCTCATATTTAATCATCAAATTTCTTGAATGTACCTTCTACATTTGCTCACTTATGTCCAAGCAAGTTTTAAGTCATCTCTTGTGATCGTATAGCATAACTCTACTGGAAATTTTGAGAATCCCCAATGATCTCTTTTTAAACTATATAAAAATATATTTTTTCCAGTTCCTTGCTATTTTCCATGTCCTTGGCTTTGACATATTTGAATACCTCCTTGTAGTCTTATCCCTCTTGACTTCCTTCACTGTCTACTTTCTTGATTCACTGTTTACTTCTCTGGTTTACTCCTTTTCTGCCATCTTTGTAGCCACCTTCTTCTTTCAGCTTTTCATTATGTGCCATTCCCCGATATCAGTCCTTGGCTCTCTCCTCTCTTTTCTCAATACTCCTTTCCATAGTGTTATAGTTTCAACTTTCATCTTTATTAAGTTTAAAAAATATATTTCTAGTCCTTATCCTCATCTTCCAAATGAACTCCATTTCTAATTGTCTAATAGATACCCTTGCTGGATGTTTTCCCTCTTAGTTTAATCTCATTAAGTCCAAAAATTGACCTATGGTGTTCCCAAACCTACTCCAGTTCTCAGCTTCCCCATTTCCAACCAGATGACACTATTCTTTCTGCTATCCAAGCTCAAATCACTGAAAACCTCATGGAACTTTTCCTTTCTGCTTTATTGCTGATCCTAACCAGTAAGTAAATCTTGCCCATTATTCTTTACAGAGTTTATTTGATTCAATCTCTACTTCAACATTCTACTCTCTTAGTTTGTGACCTCATCACCAAATCTGGATATCTCTGTCACCTTCCAAGAAGTCATTTTGCTTTCATACATTTCTATTATATTTTATATCACTTAGCAGGACTAAACTTCCCAAGATACAAATTTCTTCCTATTACTCTTCTTCTCCTAGAACCAAGGGTTCCTGTTGTTTTGAGGGGAAATTCCACATTCCCTAAGTAACTCTTGGCTTTAGAAATTCTGCCTCCATCAATTATGATCAAATTCATCCCTCACTACACTCAACAGTAGCCCTTTCTGCAAGCCTTCCTTCCATATATTTAAGTACTACCCCCATCTGAACTCTGCCATCTGTTTATGGCTTTCCAGTCACTCCAGCCTATATGGTTGACTGTCACTTGCATCCACTTCTCTGTTCTTATCCATACCACCCATTTTCGTACTTAATATTCTGCCTCATTGTGTACTCCTGTGTCTGTTCTACTGATTGAACTTTATTGCATCATGAAGTTACACCAAGATTAAAATTGTTTCAATGTTAAATTAAAAAAAACTATAATTATCTAAATTTTAAAATAATATCCATTATTGGCAAAACTGGTGGGATAACTGATATAAAAAATTAATTGGAAAGCAAGTTTTGGAGGCAGTGTGCATAGCAAGTCTCTGGGCCATACGCCTTAGATTTGAATTCAGGCTTCACCACATATTAGCTGGGTGACCTTGGGTAAGTTGTTGAATCTCTTTATATTTCAATTCCCTCATCTGTGAAATAATAATAGTAGTACCTGCCTCCTTCAATTGTTGTAAAGATTAAGTGTTATCACCTGTAAAGAACTTACAAAAGCACCTGGCATATAGAAAGTCCTCTGTATTATTGTTGTGGTTGTTTATTAGAATATTAAATCATTCCCTTTGACCTAGCAATTTCTTTCCTATGAACCTGTCATACAGAAATATTTGCATAAATACACAAAGAATTGTATGACTAAAGATTTCATGGCAACATTTTTATAATGACTAAAAAATTTAGATACAACCTATATGTTTATAAGTAGTAAAATAGTGAGTACATCATCATATATCTTATTATGAGATATTATGAATCCACTCTAAAGGGGGTAAATCCATATATAAGACATGAAAAGGTGTGTATGAAAAATCAAATAGCACAATAGTATGCATTGTGCTACTATTAAATGAGAGATCATTTAATATCATAGACTTCATTGCAGGTCAAAAGGCTAAAGAACTAGAGGCTAGTGTTCTAATAGGAAAATGTAACTCTCCCCATCACTTTGAGGCAGTTACTCTGCAGGAGGTGGGTATACATACACAAATGAACTCCTCTTCAGAAACGCACCAGGACTTGGTAATGTATTGCTCTGAACTTTTTATCAAGAATTGGTCTAATCTAATGTAATTCAGTGAAGACAGCATAACAAGACAGAAGGAATTGTAATGGACAGAATGAATAACATTTGTCAGAAAAGAAATAGAGAATAGATATGGTTCCACTTCCCAGCAGGTACAGTGAACATAGTTAGAGAACTTCATGCAAGAAACCCTCTATGTTTCCTTTTCTTCTTTCCTTTTCTTTACCTTCTTTAGTCTGTTTTGCTTACTGATCATTATACAGTACTGAATAAGACTTTGGAATCTGGATATATAAAAATTGAGTTACTGTACAGAGTTTAAAAATAAATGAATTAAACATGGTTTCTTCATTCGGTTACTAATATATTAAACCTGCCACTTGGCTAGGTTTTGTGGGGGCAAAACCCCATGAAATGAGCGCACTGCATTTCCTCCTTATACAGCAGTGGAATAAAATAGATACATAAATAACCCTACTTGAAGATTTTTGTAATTTTAAATGTGAATTTGTAATCTGAAAGATTTGGGTTTGAATCCTGGCTCTGTTGTTTATTAGCTTTGGCCTTGGGTGATTATTTTAACATCTCTGACACTCGGTTTATCTGTGGAACTGAAATAATCACATCTTCATAAGATGAAAAGGACAAAATGAGGTAACATTGGCTGAACTCTCTGTCTAACATATATCAGGTGCTTATAAATGTTAATTCCTTTATGTTTTTTCATTTTAATTTGGAAAGATCTATTTTATTTTTGTTTAAAAAACACATTTTATATTTATAGCAAATACTAATATGCCTTGTTTTAAAGGAAAGTATCTTGAATATACTGATTAGATTTTAGCTTTGATCTAGGCCTTAGATTTGATTAAGAAGAAAATTTTTAATATCTACTCTTCAGTAATGCTTATTTTCTTCAAAAAACCTTGAGCCTCTGAAAAAAACTTGAACCTCAGAAAAGTGAAGAGAAATTGGCTTTCTTTTTTCCCCTAGAGAATACATACTTTTTTTTTTTTTAATTGGGATATAGTTGCTTTATAGTGTTGTGTTAGTTTCTGCTGTACAGTGAAGTGAATCAGCTATATGTATACATACATCCCCTACCTCTTGGACTTCTCTCCCACTCCCCTCATCCCACCCCCCCATCCCACCCATCTAGGTCACCACAGAGCAACGAGCTGAGCTCCCTGCTCTATATGAAGTAAGTCAGAAAGAGAAAAACAAATATTGTATATTAACGCATATACGTGGAATCTAGAGAATACATACTTTTGAGGAGACTTTATGTTTTGAAGTAAACACACATAAAAATACAAAATCAACTATTTGTCTGAAGCCATCAGGAAAAAAGCCAAAGACCTTAGAAATAATTCCCAGTGATTGTGTTCTTTATAACTGCCATCACTCTAAAAACTTCATAAGTTCAAACAATGCTGAGGAACTCCATTGTAGGGTAGAGCATTACAAATTATTTTTCTTTTTAAAGAAAAGTTTGGATCTGACTCTGAAAAAGGTCAAACATGCATGGAGAAATACAGATAAGGACAGAGTTTTGAAGGAATTTAAATACTAGCTTCCAGTAATTTCCCTGGTCCAATACATCCCTGCACCCTCTGGCTCAGTTCTAACTTGAGAGTTGCTAGCATTTTTACAATTCATTTCCCTCTTTGTTTAAACTATTTAGAACTAGACCTCAGTCAGAGCCTACAGCTGGTTGCATTCATGATGCAGAATGTGCCTTAGAACTGAGTATCACTGCCCTAAAATAAAAAGTCAATTTCAATGTATTATCTTTTCAAGTAAAAAATAAATAAATAAATACAGGATGTGAGGCTGAGGCCAAAGACCATTTCCTAAAGGAAGCCCTCCTTGACCTCTCCACCAGAAAATAATCTCTCCTTTGATACAACTTCATTTATAATCCGTTTAAAGCTTTAGTATTTTCTACTTTGATTATAGTTATTTGTATACAAAATGCATATACTTCCAATTCAGTAAACTGTAAACTTCCTAAGGATGGGGATTTTGATAGATTCGTCCATGTGACCACCATGCTTACCCCAGCACTACGAAGTCAAGATGGCCTCAGTAGTGGGGCACAGCAGAGGGCATGGGAACAGGCTCTGGAGGATCTAGTAATAACCTATAACAGAAAATAACCTGAAAAAATATATATATATACAAAACTGAATCACTTTGTTGTGCTCCTGAAACTAACACAATATTGTAAACCAACTATACTTCAATAAAAAAAAAAAGAGAGGTTTAGAACTAGAGCTTATTCTGGGGGAATCAGGGAGACAGAAGAAGGAGAACCCCTTATGGATAAAGACATCAGTGATCCCCCAAAACTTCTACCACCCCAGTGAAAACAAAGTGTCAACAGCAAATATCCACCTAAACTCAGAGATGTTGTAGCTGTTACTTTTTTCTGGTATAAGAGTACCTGCAATTTCAAATTCTTAGTTGTTTTCCTTAATTGAAAATAACCTACAAGAGTTAGATGCATGGTTCAGCACAGTTTAGGCATGGTAGGAAATTATGCATTACTTAAAACTCGTACTTTCCAAGATTTTTAAATGGCATGTGAAGGTGTTATATAATATTGGGAAAAGCAGGCCATCTGATGCTATACAATGTGGTGTTTACAAGGTCAGGGCATGAATGAAAATGGGGCCAGCCAATCCAGTGTAGGACTAAGAAAAGGCCAGCTCCATGAAGAGATGGGCAGGGGTCCAGGTCTCAGACCAATAAACTGAGGGTTAATGCAGCAGAAGCAAATCAAAGGTCTGGAAATCTCAGTATCAGGCATCTGTGGCCTGAGGAGATCAAAGGACCTATGAATAAGTGGGAACAAACACTTGGAATTTGGTAATGAAGACTATGGAAACACTATATTTAGGAAGTCAGGTAAAAAAAATAAATCATGCTCAGGAGTGAGGTTTCAACAAAGTGTATTTGAACAGAGACGTTCCTTGTGTTTTTACTATTTGTGTGTGAAGGGGTTTGGGGTGAGAATGGTTATAGGTCTGGATTGGAATATTAGCAAGAGAAGTGATTTTCTGAGTATGGCTAAGAAAGAGTTCAGTGCTACAAGTAGGATTCTGGTAGCAAATTAACTGTGGATTGATAACCAGATAAGAATCTCTCAATATACAGAATAAGCAGGTTTTCCCAAAGTTGCCAGTAAACTGATTTTATGAATATCAAGTATTTTTCTCATTAAATATACAATAATCTATTCCTTCAAAAATACATTCTATATGATAAAAAATCATACTAGAATTCTGAGGAGATGGCTCAAAACAGTGTCAGCCTAATTTTTGGATCTTCCTAAGTCCATAAAAAGACACACAGAGCAACTACTTGGTGAAACTACAAACCCGAGGGAAACATTTACCATGTAACCGGTGCCAAGGGAGCCCATGAATCCCTAATCGTGAGAATGCAGGAGCCACCAACAGCCACTAGGCTTTTGTGTAACTGATGGCTGTTTGGAAGAGAAGCATGGGGACATCTGACAGATTTGAGAACCAGAGTGCCCCAAAATAGCCAATAGGTACTCACCAGATGGTCCCGGTGGCCAATTTGAGATAGCAGCTGGAACTTGGAGGGGAATTGCCCAATGCACAAACAGGAGAGGGCACAGAGAACAGAGTGAACATTGAAGGGGCAGGAACACCCCAGCTTCTATGCACTCTCTACACTAATCCTACCTATTGCTTTACCTAAGGGATGGAACTTGAGTCTAGTCAAGCCTCTGGACCCAGTAGCTAATTCGTAGGAACACAGAAGGATATGCTGAATCACACTCTAAATCTTCAATCAGGAAAATCCAGACTATGGGAGACTCTGAATCAAGCAACCCATGTTCTTCAAAAGGTAAATTGTAAAGAAAAAAGGTGGAGGAGGAACTTACAAATTAAAGGGACTTAACAGGTATCCAATAAAAAAGAATGTGCAAGGTGAAACGCTCGAGTCTAAATAAACTCTCTTGGGTATAAAACTACGAAGCGATGCTAAGAATTGATTACTATAAAAGTCAAGACAGTGGTTACGTTTGGAGGAAGGTTGAGGGTGTGATTGGGTCAGGGAACATGGAGACGCTTCTGGGGTGGTTGGCAAAGTTCTCTTCGTTGACCTCTGTGGTTCTTACATTTGTTTTATGTGGTTCTCTTTACTTATTTTTACAATTAAAAAAAAACCTTAAAAAAGAAAACCTATTGATACTATAACCTCAAAGTAAAAATATTAAAATATGCTACCTACTTGATGGCGGAACGGTGGTGGCCACTTAAAGGATATTCCTGTGCCTCATTTCTATGAGGTTGGCTGTGGGTGGGAGGATTTTCTTCCTACTCTCAGCTTGCTTTAACCCTGTCTCCCTTTCAGCCCAGTGAATCTAATCTATTGTTCTCAGTGAAAGCTAGAAACAATCGTGTTTATTACTCCGAGTAGTGTGTTAAAGAGCTATTATGGTAATTAAGGTGCTTCAGAAATAAAGTTATCCCCTCCAACTCCAGGCTGCACAGCTCCATGGAAACCACCTATGGCTTTGCTTCCTTTGGATGCTTTCTCGGTCCTCAGAGGCCAGTAAGGAGCTAATCTGTTCTCCATAGCTGTTAATTGATGGAGAAAGAATTGCCTGTTGAGTGTAAGCCAGGCTAAACCAGACAAGAAGAGGGCTAGTGAGGAGGGCAGGAATAAGACCGGGGAGCTGGCTGTGGGATCACAGAAGAGAAGTACGGCGAGGGTGTGAGTCAGCCCTCCCACTGATGGGGCAGTGTGTGGGGAGGACTGGAAATCACTACAGTAGACTGCAAAGACCAGGCCCTTCTCATCCTCACTCTTTCCTCACCTTTTCCTGCTTCCACGTCTCCATTTTGAGGGGGAACAGGACCTTAAATGGTTGGCAGTAGCCCTAGAATGACACCTGGATGATTTCATTATTGGCCAAAAAGTTTGTTCGGTTTAAAGTAAAAAAAAAAAAATTTCATTTTCACCAAGAACTTTATTGAACAACGTATTCATTAGCCGAACAAACTTTTTGGCCAACCCGGTATTTCCTTCTGCCTGCTGTTAAATTAATTGAACAGCTCTGACAGAACTCTTTTAAGGTGGGGCTAGGGAGGAAGGCAGATGTCTGGACCGTTCTTCCATACCCTCAAAATGAAAGAGCATAGTGGTAATGATCAGGGAAGTCTGGTACTCGGTGATTACCAAAACTTTACTACTTTTTCCTGCTGACAGAGTTGGTGAAAGCCAAAGTTGATTTTTATTAGCTGCCTATAGAAGACAGTGATACAAATAAGGCTAATGCTACACCACTCTGCCCAATGTTTATGTCTTTCTTTTATTCTCTGCTTGTTGATGACTATACAAATCCTACTCATCCTTCAATGTCAAGCTAGGTCTTTGTTTCTCCAGTGTCTCCTCAGCCCATTCCTGCCATCAAATGCTCTCTCCCTCCTCTAAACCCATAGCACTGCCCTGTAATGCTCTGATAGGCTTGCCTTGGATTATTAAGTAATTTTGTTTGTGGCCTATTCCCCCAGGAGGTTTTCTTCTCCTTGATATTAGAAGCCCTATTACATTGTCCTCTGGATTCCCTGCAGCATCTAGCAGAATTCCTGGCATATAGATTATCAAAATATGTTTGTTGTTTATTTGATTTATTTTACTCATACCCATTGCATGACATGCCAACCATTTCCTGGAACTAAAGAATTAATTGCTAGGAAGAATGCAGTAGTTCACTCTAATCTAACCTAATCCATTAGACTGTAGATGACCTGAGAGTAGAGGCTGAAGTATTCGGTGTTGCATCGCTAACATCTAGAATAGTGTGTGGTCCATGATAAACACTTAGCTAACATTAGTCCTGTGAATTAATAAATGATCAATCTATGGAGTTCTCTTAAGGTATAAAAGAGGTGAGTTTTTTTTTTTTTTTCCCCAAAGAGAGAGGGGGGAGAAAAAAAACTTGTATAAGAAAAAAAACAAAACAAAAACTGATTAGGTGAGAAGGATGTTCCAAATTCAGAAATGTTGTTTATCAATAAAACGCCTAAAAAAATAAGGCACCAAAAAGTGAATTGTAGTGAGTATTCAGGTGTTACAGTTACTATGTATTCAGAAATATGAAAGTTCTATATGGACAAAGAAGTCTAAGAGGCACTTTATAATCTAATTTAATCTACCTGAGCTCATCCTGTTCTCAAACTAGACCTTCTGTTCCTGACCTTCTGGCCTGTGCCCCCCATATCCTGAACCCAGCCTAACTCTTTGCCTTTGATGATTTGATATTGTGTTCATAGAAAATCCTTGCTTCTCTAAAGCATATGCCTCTATCGAGATCCATCTCTAGACTTCTCTCTTTCACACAGTGCTCCTTGAATAACAACTCTATCCTTTTGGGATTTATAGAGGCCTCGCTCTAATGAGATGAAGGAGCAGTCCACGCTAATAAGTGCTGCTTTGAAATGACCCTCTAACGGTCCCATGCTTACCTGTTAGCTCTGGTAAATTAGATCAAGACTTACTCTGGTAGGAATGGCATCCATTATTCTCCATGGCTCAAAGCATTTAATAGAATAAGAGGTTAATAAATGATTATATGTCTGCTATGTTACACCTATGAAACCTCTTCCTAAAAACAAACAGAAATAATCAAAACACTCAACCACTTTAAAAGCAAGAGAGGAAATTAATCATTTCAAGGTCTCTAACTTAAATAGTATAGATAGTTAATGTGCTCTTCAAGTTTACTTGCAGTGGTTGGGGAGAGACAAGAGAGAAAGAAGAATGAGAGGTCCATTTTTTCTTTAGGGTATAAGTAATCTCAGGAAGAAAAGAAACAGATATGCTTCATTTCTATTCAGGACAGAAACATAGATAAAATAAGCTTAACACATACCCAGGGAAAATGTGTCTAAATGTGAGGAAGAATTTTTCACTGTACAAGGGATTGAAAACGAATTGGGCCACCTAAAGGAGATTCTTAAAAACAGTGTAGACCAAAAGTGTTTCGGTGGTTTAAGCATTTGATTACTGTAGGAACAATTGCTCTCTTGAGATTCTCCCAGGGCCCTGGATCCATAATGATCTAATATTATTGGAGTATCTTATTTTTCAAAACTTGGACAGTTTTACCAGAGTTAGAGAAAAAGTTCTTACCTGTTATACTGTTGTAGATAAAAACAGTAACAATGATTGCAAGGAGATACTGAAGAAATAGAAATTACATTGGAGATTTATAAAAGATACAATGTCAAAGTGAAAGCAGGAGGAGTCCAATGCAGAAGAAATTGCTTAGCTTTTCTCTTCTTGATCTGAACCTCTGAGGCTGGCATAAGTGCTCATGGGTAGTAAAGAATGTACTGGATGTGGAAACTTGAAGCAGGGATTTGTGTCTTAATCATTAGTGGTGGGACTTTGCTTGAGTCTTTTCACCTCTCAGAACCTCAATTTTTTCATTGATAAGATAGGAATAACAATATTTCTCTACCTATGTTTTTGTGAGGATCAAGTAAGATCATGAACACAGATATATTTAACAAACTCTAAAATCTGCTATTACTGTAAGGTCTGATTATTCTGAGAGGGGTAAGCGGGAAGAAAGGATTTGGTGAGAAGAAAAACAGAATGGACTGTTTTATTTTTTTTCGCACTAGCACGATTGCTGATTTTTCATTCAATAAATATTGAGCACCAGGCACCAGGGGTACAGCAATGAACAGAACAAATACCCTGCCGTCATTTTTGAAAGAAAACAAACTCTAAAAATTCAGGAGTATGTGTGTATGCGTGTGTTTTAGTTTAATCAATATTTATACATGGCGTTATGAGTCATCTATACCAAATGAGCTTTGTAAATATAAGAGATTTCTATGAACAAATATATGTGGAAATATTGCACACTATGTCCTCTTCTCAATGCATATTAGCAAATTAAAAATGAGGGAAAACTCCTTAACTTTTAATTTTAAGACAGAGGTCACAAAACTAATTTGACCGCATAACCTATTTTTTCTTGTTTCTGGATTTTTTTCCCCTCATATCTTCTATCATCATCCTAAGGAAGAATTAGAAAACACTAAAGTATTCTTCATCTGGTAGCTCTTAAATAGAATAACTCAAGTGGCCATTTTTTTTTAAGCCTAACAACCCAACGACCCATCCTCTCAAAGGCTAGCCTCACTGCAACACAGCAAACATCTACTGTGTGTCTGCTCGGTAATAAATTTCATGAATGACATATGCAAGCAGCCAAATCCTTCTAAAGATAGAAGGAAAAATTTAGGAAATTTAGTGGAAATTATAACACCAAATTGAATTTTACAATACTTGAGCTAAATCAGGATACATTTCCTAAATTCTTTTAGGAAAACTTTAATAAACCTTTCCTAGTGCTGCTTCCTTTAGCTTGATTCCACAGAACTTCAATCCACCCAAATCATACACAGAATGCACGGAAATGTCTCTGGAGAATATAAAACTGTAGGACTGTATTCAGATAGCTTTTTACTCTGAATTTCTAAAATCCTCAAGCAATCTTACAGAATCTTAGAATTAAAAAGGACCTTAGAGGTTAAAACCTTCCATTCATTGCAGCAGTCCTTTCTACAATATGCCTGGAAAGTCCTGACCAGTCTTAGCTTGGCTATTTTCTATCATGCAGGCATTACTACATAAGAAGGCATCCCATTCCTTTACTGGATAGCTCCAATGGTTAGTACATTTTTCCTAATATTAAGCCAAACTCTGCCTTGCAGGAATACATCTAATACCTCAATTTTAGTAAATCATTATTTTGCTCCATGAAAATTAGATATAATTGAAAAATGGCTTATATTATTGGCTAGACATAATAGTATTTTTATACAGTCAGAATAAGAATTTTATATAATGTATCTGCTTTTCTAACGTTTAGAATCATCATTAACGTGAGCAGTTTCCTGTGATATTTCTGATGTAATGTATTAACACATCATTCTGTAATTTACGCAAATAACATGTGGAGTTCTTTTTATGTGTTAGGCAATAGATTGCCAGTTCATGAGAAGATCAAAATCCAATTCTTTTTTAAAAAAATTATTACCTTTCACACAGCTTGGGCACTCTTGCCCCCTTCTGCAATGCCTCAGGATGTGACGATTCTCCATGCCTAGCAATTCTCCCTCTCCTTCCATACATCTTCCCCCAGACATTTCTGTGAGGTTCATAAACAGAGAGCCCCAAACCCTGGGCTAAGATGAACCCCTTGTGTGTGGAGGGCCTGAAGCAACAGAAACTCTGGTCTGGAGGTGCTGTGGATGCCTTTCTACCAGAGGATGCTGGGTCTCAAACGGTTTGTCCTCCAGCCGTTGTCTCCTAGTGAACCTGGTAGGATTCCTCTGGCTCTTGCCTTTCTCTGGGCACCCAGTTCTGTGTAATGTCTCACACGTGATCTCACTACTTGTCCCGAGAGACCTTTCTTGCTTGGCCTCTTGAGTTGTTGTTGTGCTTGTGTCTGCACACGTGCATAGCAGAGGGTAGCTCCTCAGAGTAAGTCTGGACCTAAAGTCATTTGACATATTTTTATTTAAATTCCCATTCATAGATGAAAAAAAATCCACAAAACTAAAAACACTATAATTGGCTGGCCTCTGTAGTCAGCTTTCTATGGGGACAAATTATCTAAAATTCACAGGGAGGCATGTTTGGCATGTGTTACAGGAAAGATTCTTTTAAATGTAACATTTCTGGGAGAAAGAATGCCCACAGTTGTATTAAGCATATTTATATGCCACGAAAAGGCAACATTTTGGTAAATATAATCTCTAAAATGGAACTTACACATATTTCTGGTTTGAACTTTCACACTAAGTAGCTTAACCCCAGTCCAATTCAGCAAGACTCAGGCATATTGGATGTTTGACCAAAACTGCCAGTTAGTTCAGTCAAAACACTAAAACCAAACACTCAATAGACAACTATAATTGCTACTGAAGATGCTTTTTTTCACTGAAAATTCTTAACGCCATTTTTATATTTAATATTTGTTATGCTGTGAGAAAATCTGTTAGCCACCTAATCATTTTTCAAGAGATGAAATGAATAATAAAAGGAATAGAAGATTATCTTTCAATTATTTGGCTACATTTCTATACAATATCAAGTACAGATCATTCAAAAATTGAGTCTGTTCAAATGAGCCAAAGAATGAAACAAATAGAAGCTGTCCAAGAACTTTAAATTATTTCTGGAGAAAAATGTTATACACTTAAGTGATGTATTTGCATCACTAAAACCACTCTTAGCATAAGGGCTAGGAAATAGATTTCCATAGAGTTTTCTTGGCAAAATAAGAGATGAAAACACAATTACCTTCATTTAAACAAAAACAATAAAATATCACTAGTTCTATAATTGAGAATCCAGTTATAAAGTACTTATTAAGTATTAGGCATTGTTTTAAGAGCTTTATATATATTAATTCATTTAATCTTCTCACCAACCACACTGGGGGTACTATTCTTATCCTCATTTTACAGATAACAGAATTGAGGCAAAGAGAAATGAATAACTTACCCAATGTTACATAGTTAATAAATGGCAGAGCCAAGTTTTGAAGAAATAGATAATATGACCATATGTGCAGAGGAAATTTCAATTTACTTTAGAGAATAAATTTAAAATATATTAGCATTTCCTTTGTATTTGAGCAGATAATGCTTTGGGTTCTAGGGCTAATTGCTGAACCATCTTATCTAGGGATTTCAAATCTCTACAACTTTGATTCTACCTGATCCAGGAATTAGACAAAATCCATCTTCCTGAGACTACAGTGTTTCACCTATGGTCAGTGCCCAGGACCAATTTTATTATCTTTTGAAACTTGGTATAACAAATACCCTCCCTAGAAATTTGGTTGTCTAGGGAAGGGGGCAGAGTGACATATGCCTACTGGGATGAACCCCATCCTAACAGAAATGTCTATAAATTGAGAAGTAGGGGGATGGTACAGAGGCCTTAAAACCAATGCCAAACTTCTTTGTTGTCAGTTATTTAAACATGGAAGTTATAAAACTACATAATCTTTTAAAATATTGCAAATCCATACTCTGTCCAAATTGCCTTTTACACCAGCCATTTTGAGTAAGTTGTATTAATTGCTTGCTGGTTGTTTTTAAGAACTGGGAAGGAGTGTAGAAAACTCTGTTTCCCACAGTAGACTCTGGGCACATAGGAAACTTCAGGCCATATAAATATTTCATGGGTTTTCTGAATGGCACTGGTAGAAGGAGATTCTGCCATCTGATATTCTGTCATGTCACTTCATAGGTATCGTATCAAATCAACATGACACAAAAGTCAGAAGCTGAAATCTAAGTTTGAATCCCAATCAATAGACTTACACAATTTACAATGGTAGTAAATGATTGCTGGAAGGAAACAAATTATCTGGGTAGCGTCTAGCCATATGGTGTATAAAATGAATCTATGAATGATTAAATGTTGAGTGAATGAATAAGGGAACTGATGAAAAGTGGCTGTGCTGCTGGTAAATTAATATTGACTGATGGCTTTAACAGTCTGTCCAACCTAATTATATCCCTCAGTAGGTGATTCTTCTGTACATTCACCTTTCTAGTTCCTGTCTTCTCAAAGATTGGGAGGAAAAACTATTTTTTAACTATACTTCCCAAACACTCCCCAGTGCCAGGGAAAAGATTTAGGCAATATATAAATGTCTGTTGAATTAATGTCTATAGTTACCCATCTCGGTTACTGTTGTATGCACACGAATAATAAGAGGTTCTATTAGACTTTATTACATCTTAATTCTGCTGCTCATATAGATTACTTATGGTAGGCTAATGACAAGGAGTAATGACTATGGGCCAAAATTGGTTTTACTCATATGTCCAGAGCATTACTCTGTTAGAAAAATCAGCTTTCTGATGAAAGCTTTGGTTAGTGGGCTGGTTAGTGAAAAAGGCCCTGTGTTTACAGTTTGAAAAATTTGGATTTGAGCCCAGTTCTACTACTTAATATTGATGTGACTCTTACAAGTCACCCAATCTCACCCTGAAGACCTGTCTTCTCATCGGAGAATGCGTATAGTCTCCTGTTCTTTATAGGATCACTGAGAGGATCAAGTAGGATACACAGGTATGCTTTGTATAATGGACATTTGGACCCTGTTTGTCTAGGATTCACTAGCCTTGCCATCTAAATAACTGCAACTTTTTACCTGCTAATTTCCAAACTGGCCTACTCCAAAGGAAAAGAAAAATTGACATTCTTCATTTGCATTTCCAGTACATCCGTCTGTTCATCTATTCTTCTGAATTTCTTCATAGTGGCTTTCCTGCCTTTCAGCACCATTTTCTTTCCTTTCTTGAATGATGTAGGACATGATGCCTATAGTTTTGCTCTGCTTAGTTTGAGTCTACCTTGGGGGTTATTATTGCTAAGGGGGATGCTCTATCAAGTTACCTTGTCTTTTCAGTTAAAGAGAATTCAAGGTGTTTATAAACCAAGGGAATGAAATGACTTCCAGTGGAAAATGAAATGAGGCATAACCGCACATAAGACAGCCATACAATTTAGAGCTAGAGGATCTAATGTATTCTAAACCGATCACAAAATTTTACATTATAAACACATACGTAAACGGCCAAGTTTTCCCATAGAAATTGGCCTTTCAATCACATCATATTGTTCATGAATAAAAACTGAACTGAAAATAATTGAAAATAACCCCTTTTGTATGGAATCACAGGCAGGAGTCAAGTTTCTAGGTTCTTCTACTATACTAAAAAGGCAATGTCATTTGAAGTGAAAGCTAAAATATGAGGAGAATGAGAGGAAAATATGCAGGCCTGAATGTCAACTTTGGCCAAGAAGAAAGTGCTTTTGTTTTCTTTCATAAAGACTTTTCTGTATTTTACCTTTTAGGGTGTGTGTGTGTGTGTATGGAGTCTACAGGAGGCTCTTCCTTTGAGGCTGTAAAGCACATACTTTCATTTGGAAAAGAACATTTTTATTGACTCCATGCTTTCTTCTTATGCTTCTCCAGTGCTCTGATCTAGAGGTTTCAGCCTGGAAACACTAAAAAAACTTGCCTGAAATGATTGTTTGCAGCCAATGCCTTGAATGAGCTACAGGTGACGTCATTATAGGGTGTGCCTCTGTGTAAGGCTTAACAACAGTTCTCAAAGTGTGGTCCCCGGACCAGGAGCATCAGCAACTCCTGGGAACCTGTTAGAAATGCAAAGTCTCGGACCCAACTCCAGACCTAATGAGTCAGAAATTGTAAGAGTGAGGCCCAGTAGTCCGTGTTTTAACGAGCCCTGCAGGTGACTCTCATGTGCACTAAAGTTTGAGAACCACACATTTATTGTTACAGAAACCCAAAATGAAGTAATTAACGCATTTCTTAAGTACATATAAATGGTCAGCACCCTTAGGTCTTTCTGATGGTACTGAAGGCCATCACCCGGTTTAACAGTAGGCTAATAGCAGTGATGCTCATAATTCCTATTTTTCCTAGTTGGCCCTTGTCACGAGCATGATGATTTACCCGCAGGACTCACAGGGAGCTATAAACTTGTCCCTTCTGAAGTGCTTAGACTCAGAGACCTTTTAAGGCGCTAGTAGCAAAAGTGCTTAAATGGCACTGATATCTACCCTGCCCTGATCTTCACCTTCTGTTTCCCAGCCACGGCTTTCCCTCTGAATAGTGGCTTGCTCCGTGATTTCACTTATCCTTCCTTGCTCTGTGTCCTTCCCCAGAGCTTGTACCCTCTCCCCAGGATTCAGGAATCACCTCCTGAACGTAGTTGAAGAACCAACCACTCTCTCCACTCCCTTTCCCATCTGCCCAGTGGACATAGTCCCTTGTATGTCCTGCTGTTAACACTGACGTAAGTAAAATTGAATTTATCACTTGCATCAAAACAGCTCCCCATCAACACTTCTACATTTTGCTTAGTGGTAGGTTTCACTGATCTACAGGTTACCTAAGTTTACCACTCTTTCTCCTTTGCTTGCTTTATTTTGTAATGACCTGTAGTTTCTTCCTTCATGATGTTTCTCATATTCATCCTTTCTTGTCTGTTCCTGCTATTACTACATTTAGACTGTAAATATTTAAACTGCAAAACTATTTACCAAGAGGTTTCCTTTCCTTCCCTTCCCTTCCCTCTTCCTTCTCCCTTTCTCCCTCCTTCCCTTCCTCTCTCCATCCC
The DNA here is from genome assembly GCF_009873245.2 of Balaenoptera musculus. Taxonomy (NCBI): domain Eukaryota; kingdom Metazoa; phylum Chordata; class Mammalia; order Artiodactyla; family Balaenopteridae; genus Balaenoptera; species Balaenoptera musculus. Next base: position 78,983,937 of record NC_045786.1, read on the forward strand.
TTCCTTCTTTTCTGCATTCTTTCCTTCCTTTCTTCCTTCCCTCCTATGCAAAAGTAGATGGCATAGCATGAGTCCTTTAGGTTAACCTGTTGACCTCCCCTTTCTTCTGGGCCTCACATTGACTGCAGGTCAATCTCTACACTCCTGGGCCTGACATTCAAAGCTCTCCAAGTTCTGATCATAACCTATTTCTTCCATCGCCCCTCCATTCACTCCTCCCTACAGACCCTTTACCCCGGTGGTTCTCAAAGTCAGTTACCTGGAGGGCTGGTTAAAACACAGACTTTTGGGCCTTAAACCTGGAGTCTCTAACTCAGCACTGGGGGTGAGGCTTAAGATTCTGCAATCCTAGCAAGTTCTCAGGTGTTAATGGACCAAATGCTTGTGTCCTTTCAAAATCCATATATTGAAGCTCTAACTTCTAATGTGACTGTATTTCAAGACAGGGCCTCTAAGAAAGTAATTAAGGTTAAAAGAGGTCATAAGAGTGGGGGGGGGCCCTGATGCAACAGGATTAGGGTCTCTATATGAAGAGACACCAAGAGAGTGTGCTCTCTCCACCATGTGAGGACACCAGGAGATGAGAGCTACCTCCAAGCCAGGAAGAGGGCTCTCACCAGAAACTGAATCTGCTGGCACCTTCAGCCTCCAGGACTATAAGAAAATACAATTCTTTGGTTTAAGCCACCCAGTCTGTGGCATTCTGTTACTGTGGTCTGAGCTGACTGACGCACCGGGAGGCCCTGACACTGCTACTCCTGGGACTCCACTTTGAGAAGTACTTCTTCTTGTAGATGTGGACTCTGTGCCTTGCAGACATGCCCTCCTCTTCTCCTCTTACCTGAACCTCAGACATTCGTCAAAGCCCACCTTGAGCCACACTTCTCTGAATCCTCCCAACTCTCCTGCCCACAGTCATTTCTCCCTCCTTGAAAGCCCTTAGTACTTGGTCTTTAGATTCACCTGGTATTTAGCGTAAGCTACCTTGTGTGATGCTTTTTCCCTCTCATGTAGTTGTTTTTAGCTTCATTGTAAGCTCCTTGGAGCAGAGAGTTTTCCCCCTGTGTCTCCTACCAGCATAGCGTTTTGTGCATATACCAAGTGTTCAAAAAATATACAATTATTTGACAACCATGGCGTGTATGGAGAAGAAGTTCATAGAAACTGCAGGTGTGAATCCTTCAAGTGTCAGTGTGGTAGGTTTCTCAGTCACTCTGAGAGCCCCTTGGTAACGAGGTACAACTCACAGAGGAGCATGTGATTGACTATCAGCTTCCTTGCTCAGAGAGCTGCATCCTAAGACAGTTCCTCTCTGTTCATGTTTGTAAAAGAAAGAGGTACTTTTTAGACAGTGTGCCCAATATCAGTGATGCACTAAAAATTAACATTTATTGAGAGATTGCTGTGCACTAAGCACTTCACATGTATTACCTTTGTGATCCTCCCAGGACCCAGTGGACTTTGGAATTGCTATGTTATCCATCTTACAGATGGGAAAATTGAGGCTTAGAGAAGTTAAGTGACTTGTCTGAAGGTCAGATAGCCAAGCAGAGGTAGAACAGATGCTTGGGCCATGACTGCATGGTTCCCCATTTCCCGGTTTTAACCAACATACCAATTTCTTGCCCCTTCTTCTCCATAAATAAGCAGAGACCTTTATGCTAGAGGTTTATACAAGCTTGAATTTCAACCTTTAAAGATTGAGATTTACTATTTCCATTTTACTTAACACAGTTCTTATTTCTTTTTCTAAGATAAATTAAACACTGAATAGCAAGGCTTAACTTCTAGTGCCACGGGATAACCGAAGGAGAAAACAGTTATAAAGGGCACGTGGAGGTTGTAAAGCAATAGTCTACAATTTTCAATTAATGCTACTGAACCCACTGGTCACAGAAACCTGTTCTCAGTGAATAAAAACAGATGTTACAGCTCAGAGGATCCAGAGAAATTGTTTTGTGTTTTGCTTTCTTGACTCAGTGATTTGAAGAATGTTTTTCTGACATCTCAGTTTGTCAGCATTTCCATAAAATTCCCAACAACTGATTCTAACCTCTGTTTCGCTTTCTAATCAGTCCTAAAACAAAAATAACAACAATAACAAAAACATTGAAGAATATCATAATTACCCATAATAAGAAAGTGTTAGATAATTTTAAGAATACCTGTTTTATCACTGATTTAGCATTTGCTTAATTTTAATCAATGCATTACACAATTACTCTGGTCATTTTCTTCATAAAATAAAATTTATAAATAATTAAATTACATATACACATATAGCCTATATATGTTTGTAAATATAACACGTATGTGTAGTTCATACTCTAAAATTCTCCTACCAACAGAGCAATTTTGAGATCCTTTGAATCGTAAGGAGAAGGTTTAATTGGGCTGTTAATTTCATCCCACAGATTTAAATCCAAGGTCCTGAAAGACATTAAAACCTACCACCTTGAACTGATTATACCTTGGTATTCAATGAAACTAATTTACTTTGCAGATCAAAGTGTGTTCTCCACATATTTCTTTTAAAATTATGATTCAACAGAAATGCCTGGACTTTCTTTGATAATTTGAAAGTGCAGAAAATTATAAGCAGGCAGAAAAAAAAACATAATTTCACCACACAGAAGTAAATATTGCTTTATTTTAATACCCTATAAAAGAAATTTATTATCCTAAATTTCTATTAATTTGACAAGATTTATTTCACCAGCTCATGCCTATTAGAATGCTGAACGACATCTTGAACCTGCTCGCATGTCTCCATAGTTATTCGCACAGCCTAGCCTCCAACCTGGCTGCCTTCTTTTGTCTTGTCTCCCTTCAGTCTTTTTCTGCACACTGTACCCTTGCTCAAATCACTTCAATGGCAACTACTGCTCTTGGGTGAAATGACCATCTCAAAAGAGCACCCAGAGGCAGTGTGGAATATCAGACCAATAATCCAAAGACCTCTGTCTGACTTTGCAGGGCTGTTCTCAGACTCAGGTGAGAAAAAAGGTATTTGAAGATGCCTATAAACTATAGTAAACTCCAAGTGTGAGTGGTTATTCATTAGATCCTTGAAAGTAATGCCAATGTCAAGTGCTTTTTGTTGTTGTTTGTTTTGTTTTAGAAACAAAATAATTTTTATTTAATTTTTTGGTTTAATTTTAGAAAAATATGCACATTACTCATTATCAGAATTGTTTAAATCCAACTTAGCCTTTAAGATGCAACTAACAGAGAGTACTTTAAGTGAGAAAGCAGTGTTCTAATACCACTGATATTCTGCATAGTCTTGGAATGAGATCTAGTTCTCACCCAATTGAGAAATGAAAAGATACCTTTCCCTTACACACAGTTGTATGGGTAGTGTTATGGAAAAATTAATCTTTCAACTATTTATGCTAAAAAATGAATGAAGCAATAATGAAAGTACCCTTTTTCTGACCTAGAAATATGCATACTTAGATGAGCGCACAAAGAATGATAATTTCCCCATACATGACATACAATAAACACCTGCTTAGTCTGTGCTATGAGGGCTCTTAAACTTTGCAAATTTCACCAGTGGCTCCCAGTTGTCTCAATCTGACTTCCAGTTTTCAGAGATGAAACTGAGCAAGATAAACTGCATTATGAGAAAGTGGGAGCTGGGATTTTGATGACTTGGCCAGAGTATAACAAATATTCTTGTGAGTGAAAAGTTAACATACTCTTCCATTCATTCTGGGTAGCTCAGTCATCAAAATGCAATGTTTTTTGTTTCTCATTCCAAAGATAATTATTCTGATGCTTGATTTGTTTATTTTAAAATGTAATCTTTGATGACCTGAGTGAAAGAGTTGGCATGGAAGAAAAACCTAGCAAAGCCATGAAGATTTGCCTTTGTATGCGTCGGGGTATCATTAGCAAACAGATGGAAACTCAAATTAGGGTAATTTTGGATGGTTTAAGAAAGAGACTGTTTGTGAAGGTTTAGGTGGTGGGTTAGGGAAAACACGAGGGATAGTGGGGCTGTTAATATCCATAATCCCTAAAGCCTGAGGGGCGGAAGTCGCTACTGTGGTCCACAAGGAGAGTCTTCTAGGCAAGGCAACTTTGAGAGGCTTAGAGTCAAAGGACAAAGTCAGCTTGAATGAATGGATCATGCCCAGAGGGAGCGGACAGAATGAATACCTTACCTCACTCTTGCCTCCCCCACAGCTTTGCAGGGGCTCCCTACTGGCTGAACCCAATGGGAAACAAGGAGTAAGAGAGTCTATTGTTGTAATCAATACGCCCCAGCCCCAGGGAGAAAGTAGGGTGGATTCCAAGGGGCAAATGGAAGATATTCAGCACAGCCTTTCATTGTAGTTTTAACTAGCATCTAACACAAAGGCTGGCACATGGCAAATGCTCCTAAAAATGAGTCAGATGAAAAGGTATATGAATGTATCTGTGACCTAAACTGAACACAGTAGTGTATTTCATTTTTTCCTGGTTATGTTTAAGTTCATGTAACAGATTGAATAACACATGGTGATTTCAAGAGTTTAATACAAATCCGTGATCTTATTCTCTCCGTCTAACTTTATATAGCCCTTTGTATTTCTCCAGTGGCACTTACTATCTTCTACCTTGTACAGAAACTACTGAACATTATCAGCCATCAAACTGTAAACTTCTCTCTCTCTGTCTCTTTCCCCCCTCTTCTCTCTCCCTCTCTTTTGGGCTGTAAATATACTTGCTTTCAATAAAGATTTGTAATGGCATCAATTCAAATATGAGGACTGTGTCATATCACACAATTTAAAATTTTCTGCATTTAATTTCCCAGCATTTATTTTTTCTAAAATTCACTAACGCACCTACTTTGTATCCAGCACTATACTGCGCACTTAGATTTGAGGGATGAGTAAGCAAGGCCTGTCTTGTAGGATTTACATTGGGAGAAGAGAGAAATGTAGATTAGCACTCATGATATGACTCTATGTGCAAGGGGAGTGTTACAAAATGATCTTTCTGCTGGTGGGGGACAAGGGTGAGAAGAGTAGAAAAGAGAAGAAAGACCAAAGCAGCAATAGCCTAAACACACACACACACACACACACACACACACACACACAGTAGACTCTAGAGGAGTGAAATCAGCCTATGTTAGAAAGGGTTTTTGGAAAGCAGCATGCATTTTCTTATTCTCAACTTAGATTCCTACAGTACAATTACTTCCAATTAACATTCAAAAGATGCCCTGGCCACTAAGTCTGCCCAGTAACTGGGGCCAGAATGAGAAGAAACTGGGAAGCAAGGAAGACGTTCGGGGATAGAGAGTTTGTTGCTGATGTGAAAAAGATACCAACTGAAAGATTATCTCCTGAACAGAAGGGAGCTTTAGTCTTACCAAAATGAGAAGTAAGAAGTATGAAGTGTAACCCCAATTATTCACAACTATGGAGAAGAAAGCGCGGGGTGTAGGAAGTAATAATACATTCTGCTTTTTGCTGATTAAAATAAGTGTGAAATAGTGAAAGGGCGTTGTCTCTGCCACTTATCTATATGACTTTAGCAAGTTTCTTAATCTATTTGTGACTCGTTTCTTAACCTGAACAAGCATGGATGGAGTTACTCACCTCGCAGGACTGGTTGGGAAGACTGGCACAGCGGTGGACAACTTGCTTTCAGTGCCCAGTATTGCTCAGCATTACTGTAACCTTATCTAACACACCTCTACCTTGGGAAAGGATTCAGTGTGCTCAGGCCATTATCACATCACCACTCCTACTAAAGTTATTTGTGTACAGCTTTTTGACTGCACTGAAGAGCCTCACCCAGCGTTGAATGTCGTCAGACCAACTGCAATATTTGAAGAGCCAAATCGCATAAATTCTCAATTTTTCCACTGCATAAGAAATGCTAACCTCTTGTCTTAGAAGGCAGCGCTAACTAGTGGAATCCCACTGTCCCAGGGATAAGACAGGGGCATAGACGTGTTGGAGGGGATTCTGGTGATCTCTGAAAGGCTTATTAGCTAAAATGAGAGACCACTTCTGACTGTGCTTTCAAATCAGTATTAAGTTGAAGATGGCTAAATGAACTTTATTTAGCCTGAAGACATTCCTCAGCATTTTCTCCCATAGGTGGCATCAAGGTGAAGTTTCCGCTGTGGCCCTTGGCCTAAAGGCTAATCTCTTTATTTTGATGCCAGCTCTTCTGCCAACTAAATATTATTAATGTTAAGTTCTACATTTCTGATAAGAAGAGACCTTTTCTACAGTGAACCACTTCACAAAGGGTTTCTTTTCTTCTTATGGACATATCTTTTGTGATTTGAAGAACATAATTAGAGATAATTAATGCTTTATACATAATGAATGTATTGAAGCATATTCATAGATTCAAAATGTGAGTCAGTAGCTATCTGATTTACATTTCAGATTAAAATATATTATACTTTACTTTAGCAGGAAACAAGTTATTATAATGACCAAAACGATCTGATTTAAATTTTAAGAAATTTCAAATAAGTAAGGACTCAAAGATATTGCTCATAAAAAGTTAAAAAGAGGACAGATTATAGAATAAAGACATTTTACTTCATATATTTTAATATATACAGTCATTTTTTATTTTTTTGCTTTATGAGCCATTTGTAACTTAGACATAAAAAATCCCCTTTGTCTTTAAAGCTTTTTAGATTTAGGTTCCTCAAGCTGTAATAAATGCTCAGGTAAGGAAACAGAATATGACACAGGATAGGTCAGCAATTAATCATTCTGTGCCTCATTCCAAATTGTGTTATCCATTGAAAAGAAGTCTACTTAATATGTTAAAGTTTTATACATTTTTCACTGTCTGCTACTGCATGAAATATTCAAAGAGCCCTTGGTATAATGAAATAGCTGTTAGAGAAGCTTTTTTTAAAATGATGATGAATATTGTAATTAAGATTCAAGAAATGAATTTTGTACCAGCTTCTAAAACTGTAAGTAACACATTTTTGAGAAACCACAATAAAAAAGTATAAATTTTCAAGATAACTACCCAATTTAAGCCATAGGGCCAACTCCAAGAGAAGAACATGGTAATTACTTTAAATATTAAAATAATTTCTACTAATGTTACACAAAATAGTTAACAGTGCAAGGAACTCTAAGGTACTTTTAAACACAGTGGTGATATGGTGAATTTTGCTTTAAAAGCAAAACAAACATTTTTTCCTCATAAAAATATACTGTGGATATGCTTGACATGTTGGGATTTTAAAATTAAGAATGCAAGGATATTCTTTCCTGGACAGTTTCTGAATCCAGAATGCCTTCCTCTTTCTACCGCCTCATGACTCAGTTTTCCCACTGACTGTTCTGCCTTTCCGGTCTTCCCAAGGCAAATTTTTCCCTCTTCTTACATGACATGTTACATCACTTCGCATGTTGTTTCAGTCTAGTATTAGAGCAGGGTGTCCCAACCTCGGCACTACTGCCACCTGGACACTTTAGGTAACTTCTTGTTGTGGCCTGTCCTGTGCACCGTAAGATGTTTAGCAGCCTCCCTGCTCTCCCCCCACTAGATACCAGTAACATGACCACCACTCCCAGATGAGACAAGCAAAGCTCTTCAGATATTTGTAATTAATTGCCCTGGGGGGACAAATTCACCTCTGCTTGAGAACCACCATATTAGAGCACCTGGTGTACATAACACTATGTTCAGCTTTGAATATATGCCCCGTGGTGTGGGACTTTATTCAGAGGTGATGCTCAGTAAATATTTGTTAAGTGAATGCAGCATAATATGGTGTTTTCTTACTGCAGTACCTTGCTAGACTAATAAACATGACACTCTTATAAATTGAACTCTCAGTTTCACTTGAGGACTTAAGAATACTTCTCTATCCATTTGGCGTTTGTTTATTTTCCAATATTTGGAATAGAAAGAGGAGAGAAGACAGTGTTTTTTCCAAACTGATGGATTTCATTTGAACTCTGGGCTCATAAATTTCTAATGAAACTCTATCCTTTTTTTTTTTTTATTACTGGAGAAAGAGGACATCTAAATCTATTCTAAAAAGAGATCAAAGAAAGAGGAAAGGAAGGTGAAAATGGAGAGAATGGAGCAAGGGAAAAAAAGAGGAATAAAATAAAGAATAAGTGAGCAATATACAGCAGGTTTTTCTATACTCACAAGCCCATTTGTGTAAAAACTGAATTAAAAATATTTTTAAAGAAAGTATGTCTTTCAGTTTGAAGACAGTGAAAAAATAATTCATTAATATTCATTGTTTTTTTCCCATATATTTAATGTTACAATTAATTTGCTAACACAGATCAGGAAAAAACAGAAAGGAGAAAGAGATGTGAAAGAACACTTTAACAAGAGAGAGGGAAAGAAGAAAACGGAGTAAGGGAAGATTTTATGAGAATACGAGAACAAAATATGGATGCTTTAAAAAGCACAGTTAAATTTCTAAAGGATTCCAAGTTCTTTTACACAACATGTTGATTAAGTAACACTTGAATGATGTTTCATTAATACTTGTAGAGTATGAGTTAGAAATGAAGGAGACCAAAAATCAGTTTGTGTTTTGTCAGTCATAAAGTAAATGAAATATGTAAAATTTGTTTTCAAATAATGTTCACTACTTTATAAGCTGAGTTTCTCTAATTAGTTCTATATTCCTAACTTAAGAAATCGTGAGAGAAAAAGCTCAAGTAATGGGGAACAATTCATTCAGGGCATTTGGCCTTTATAATTTAATTAGCATCGAGAAGATGCAGGCATAATGGTTAAGAGCCCCGGATTTAGATCTAGAGGAGCTGACCTGGAATCTGGATCCTCACTTTCCAGCAGGGTGACCCTGGATTTGGGTTCCCCCGGGAGCAGAGAGTTGAGACAAGCATTCCATGGTAAATGGTCCATCTGGGAAGGCATCCTCCCTGAAGGGATGAAGCTTCATCTCACAGGGGAACTCTGGAGTTGGCGTAGAATTCATTTTAGAGTTGTCCCAACTGAGGAAGCTGACGTTTTGTCTGTTTTTTAATCTGCCAGCTTCCTGTATTTCACTGGTTGAGGGCTGCTTCCTGGGGATCTGACAGCCCAGCGTACCCTGAATGGGGCTCCTCAGGCAGAGGGTAGCAGGGGTGTGCAGTGTGCAGCACTAGCTCCCATTTCAAATTTTATATTTGAAAGATACCATAACACCAGTATGGTCTTTCTAAATTGTATTAACAAAATATAAATTAGATTAACAAAAATTAAACATAATAAATATTCGTGGCTATTTGGTACTGAGCCAAGTTCTAGAAAATTATTTGAATAATTGCAACAATATTTACACTGGAAACTGAGACTTCATTTGGTCATTTTGGACTCTTCCTGATACTAGGATAGCAGGTACAAAAAAGGGAGAGTTGATCCTACTATTAATTGTAAATGAGCATCTGCAGGGAGGATACCAAAGGAATCCAAGGGGTGGCACCCAAGTTCCTCTCTTTCAACACACCCCGTGTCATATGTTCATAGAAGAGTAGAGCAGCCCATGTAAATAAGGCCCTCGAGAATTCAACAACTTTTCTGTTTCTCTGTCAGTTAAAGAACCCTGGAAGCTGAGGTTCCTTAGAAGCCAAAGGAAATATGGGCTGGCCCCAGGCATTTGGAAGTCATACGTACAACCCATGATAGGGACTGTTATAGAAATGGGGATTGCATCCTTTAATATGTTCTATTTTGGGGTATGTCATACAGAATTCTAACATTCAGTGAATTTTCCTCTATCTCTCCTTTCCCTATTTTATAAGGGATATGGTGCTGTTGCTAACTTTATTATTCAGTCTATGGTAATGAGTATTGCGATAGGATTATGATAGAATTGGAAGAAAGGAACTGGATAAAAACTCAGAAACACTGCATCCATTAATTGGTGAGACTTGGCTCGCCTCTGTTTTTGATTGAACAATGGTTATGCTCTATTAGGCAGCAGTGTTTCTCTCTTCCTCCTCCCCTCCCCCCAGTTTGAAAGTATAAGCAAGTATTTGAGCAGGTAGAAAGGAGAATTGTAGAGAGAGGGCAGGTGATTGATAGTGGAGAAGTCCCCATTATCACCAAAGACGTGGAAAGCATATATGAGCTGCGGTGGGGCCCACTGGAGGAAGCTGGGTGGCAACCTTCTGGCTGGGACCCCGTTCCAGAGGGCTGGACACTAGGAGCAGACACTCAAGGAGCAGGAAGCCACAGTAGGTGCTGCAGGAGGCAAGAACTGAGGACTCCCTGAAGGGAGCGGAGCAGATAGGAGGATCCCTAGCACTGGGCCCTCAGGAAGCAGGTACTGGACGCAGCTGTACAGGGGGCATTAAAGACATCTCCCTCCTCCCCTTCAGTTTCTGCCCCCAAAACCCTGAAGCAGAGAGGGATCTAGAAGATGATGGGGACGAGGGAGCAAAGAGCACTTCAAGTCCCCTTCACACCTCAGGTCCTTTGGGCCTGATCATGCTGGGCTGGGGGGCAGTTGGAGGGATGACAAGGGAGGGAGGGAGGAGATGGAAATAGTTTCCACCCAGCATGGTTGAAGGTAACTATCAGAGAAAAGGCAAGCCATTTCATATCCATAGCTTACCAATTTCAATTATGCAAAAAAAAAAAAAAATTGTGTACTTAGAAAAAGCCAGAAAAGGGGAGTAAAAAAAGAAAAAGAAAGACCAAGATGAAAATAAGTTATGTTGTCAGGGATTATTAGGATTATGAATCCTCTTATTCCCCGCCGCTATTTATTTTTGATGTTGCCAAACAATTCATACAAAAGAAAATCAACACGTGTGCCAAATTCCATACACCAAAATTCATATACATATGTAGATTTTTCGGTGTAACATCTATGTTGAAACATGGGTTGTGCGTGTATATACACATAATGTATACCTATAAAAGCAGAGCTAAGTTTTTATGCACTCACATTCTTTGGGAATAAAGCAACGACACTATTCTGATAAGATGTGTAAGAATTGCATTCATATTTACACAGTTTAGAAAACCTTGAGGGATCATGGGTTCAAGGAGTAATGTATATCTTGACAAGGCTTTATGACTCAACTCTTTTCTCCTTTCTGGAACCATCCTAAAATGTAAGCTGGGTTTGAAGATCACATTAAGAGGAGTATTTATAGCATTTAGTCGGATACTATCAGAAAGCACAAAGTATTATGTTAAAGACAGGTCAAGCACCTACCTAGCACCTACCTACCTTGGCATTATCTTCCATGTAATTAGAAAAATGAAAATATCCATGATGAAACATAGACAAGTCTGGAGCATTTTCATCAGAGGAAAAAGATCCGTATGCTTCCTTCGAAGGAGCTCTCATGAATGAAGATAGTGTCCTCTTATTTCTTTTTATTATATCTGGGAGGCAATTTATTATGTTCTAGAGTTTGAGCCTGCATTTGGTTTTTTTTTTTTTTTTTGACTCAGAGGGACATTTTCAATAATCTCTCAGAAATGCCAGATCTTAAATACATGGAATTACCAAAATATAATAAATCACAAAGCAACTTGAAAGAAAGGTTAACAGTAATATCCTAGAAGCTTATGAGATGGGAACTTTGCCACATGAAACAGATCTGAGTTTCCAATAAAATACTTGGCTCTTGGCTCATTTCAAAGTAAGTTAGAATTTTTCTCATATAAAATTAGGATTAAATGATGTTGCCCTCCTGAAAACCCGACAGCAGGAGATTTTTGCATTTGAAGGCAGGATTTGGGGAATTATGCTCTTACTTTGGAAGGTACCAAGACCAATAAACACTAACTCTTTTGTTCTAAATTGAGAATATCACAGTTATGGATATTCAAAACTAGGGTTTACTAAATTTTATGAAATTAGAATCAACAGCAAAGGTCAACCACCCTATATAGTTTTAGTACTGAGCATATCCCAGTGTTATTGAAATTATAAAATAATTTGCTAAAGATTGGGCAATTTTCTATGAATAATAATTACCCATTCTTATTGCTGCTTTAATTTATTATAGTCAAATTAGAGATATTATTTATAATGATTTCTATGTTGAAGTTTAGTTGTGTTCAGTTTACTTATTCTCACATCCAATGTGTTACTTACTCTGTGAGGTTTGAGTGTCTATGAATTTCTTTATCAAGGCATCAGTTGTTTGGGTATAAAGACTGAGAGCGTATCTCAGAGACTGAAGATCTGGGCTTTTCTCCAAGAAATTCTTTTTCAGGCCATTTCCTCCTGCATGAAAGTATTGCTAAAAAGAAAAAAATAATGTAAGCAGAGGCATTTAGAAAGAAGTATTAGATGAAGGATTTTATTGCCATAATCGTGAGGCTCAAATGGAATAATACAGTATGATCAACATGAGGTAGATACAAAGAAATAGCACCAGATGGCCATTGCCAAGTCATCACCATGTAGTTCAGGTTCCCTCAGTATCTCTGAAGTGTTGCTCTGCATCACAGACATCAGATCCTCGCAGCTTAAGACTTTTCCTCTCATTCAACACTTAAGTTAAAGAAATGGGATCATGAAGATGCAGTGGTCAACATGCTTACAGAATGCCAGGTTTAGATACTGTGTCAACTTGGTTGTTGACTTCTGTTTCCAGAACATGAGAAAAACATCTAAGGTTGTCAAATTTCATAAAGAAGGTATCTCCTGGTCATGTATTTTCCAGATACTAGTTTGCAATTCTAGGACAGGTGCCCACTGCTCCCATCTTCCCCATGATCTAATCACACAATGGTGCACACATAGGCCAACCTGAGGATGCAGAGTGGTCCTTGGAAATCCAACATCTCCTGAACCTTGTGTCTGAGAAATGCAATGAAACACAGAGCTTCTTTCTTCTTCTTTTTTTGCTCTTGTCATCCAGCAAACTCAAAGCATTGCAATATTTATAGGTAAGATAATAGACAACATATATATTTGACAATAAATGAGGTGATTGAGGGATATGAGCATTTCTAATGCTGCAGGTATTAAGCACAGACATCACTTTGGAGGGCTCACTAAAGATATGTGATAGGATTAAGGATGTTATTTCCCAACCATTTATAGATGATAATGTGTTTATAGTATTCTATTAATGTTAGATAAATGGTTCTCTCTCTCTCCCTGTACCAACAATGCTAAACTACACCCTCATTGCAACCTGCCTCGTACAATCTAGGATTCTCACAGAATGGCATGTTTTGGAAAAGCTCAACAAATGATTCTGATACACTCTCCTAAATGGATATATGTTATCCCTCTATCCCACTTCTTAAAAATTTCTGAGGTGAAACATGTCAGTGAACTGAAAATTCATAATTGTCTCAGTTTTCTTCCCTAAGTAGAAACACACTCTGAGCATTTGTAGGCATCTGAGTGTAATTTCAGAGACCGTAATGTAGAGAAGACTAAGGGCACAGGCCTGAGGAAGTAGGCAATGGTGATATGATCTGAAGAAAGTTGGCTACAACTGCAGACACCCTTCTCCCAAAGAAAACCCCATGGCCACTTACATTTCCATTCCACTCCAGCTGGGTGCACTGTGAAAACACAAGCTGCACCTAAAGCTACCTATGGTTATGAAGAGGGGGCACAGCAAAATGGGAAGAGCCTTTTCTTATTTTTGAAGAGTCAACAAAGCTGTAATATTTAAACTTGTTCTGTACCTTGATCTTCTTATATAAGTGTTAAAATATTTTCACATGTAGAAAGTATTTATTGAAGACTGAGAGTCTGGAATTGTTTCAGGTGCCTTGGTGGATAAAAAAAAATATCAGAGTTCCTTTCTTTAGGAAAGGTGATATGATACTTAAAGTGGAAAAATATTAAATGAGTGTATTGAGAGGGGAAGGTTTCACTTGGACTTGATTGTTTTTCCTGGAGGAGTGGTGGGGTGAGCTCTGGAGCTCTGTTTACGTAATGACCCAGGGAAGTATCAGATGAAATAACATACCCTAACTGTAAAGAGTAGTGGGATAAACTGAACCAGGACTAGGTAGCATCTGTGGAGGGGAAGGCATTCTCCCTCTCAATGTTTCCCAGACAAACTTCAGTTTTATGAAACCTGAGCATAAGTGCTGGAGAATTAAATTAGTAAAGTACAGGAAGAATAACAAGCAGCAGCTACAATGATGTTTCACGATCTCTTGGCAACTGAGAGTTGTCAGAAATGCAAATTAATTATTTCTGGTGGGATGCAACTGATGACTGTTTTGTGGCTAGACCTGTTTTGCCTCTATTTGTAAATTTATTTCAGCTTTCCTCATTGCTTATCTTTATGTGTGGTTCTTGGAAATCTTCTTTGAGCCAGTTATAAGATCTTACTGGTTCCCTCATTAATTGATGAGTTAAATAATATTTTGGACAAGTTTTATAACTGCATGAATGTTACAGTTATACTCTAATTTTTTAAATTAATTTTTATTGGAGTATAGTTTATTTACAATGTTATGTTAGTTTCTGCTGTACAACAAAGTGAATCAGTTATACATATACATATATCTACTCTTTTTTATATTCTATTCCAATATAGGTCATTACAGAGTACTGAGTAGAGTTTCCTGTGCTCTACAGTAGGTTCTTATTAGTTAACTGTTTTATATATAGCAGTGTGTATATGTCAATCCCAAACTCCCAATTTATCCCTCCCCCCCTTCCCCCTTGGTAACCATAAGTTTGTTTTCTACATCTGTGACTCTGTTTTGTAAATAGGTTCATTTGTACCATTTATTTTTAAAGATTTCACATACAAGCAATATCATATGATATTTGTCTTTCTCTGTCTTACTTCACTCAGTATGACAATCTCTAAGTCCATCCATGTTGCTGCAAATGGCATTATTTCATTCTTTTTTATGGCTGAGTAACATTCCATTGTGTATATGTACCACATCTTCTTTATCCATTCATCTGTCGATGGACGTTTAGGTTGTTCCCATGTCCTGGCTATTGTAAATAGTGCTGCAATGAACACTGGAATACATGTATCTTTTCGAATTATGGTTTTCTTTGGATATATGCCCAGGAGTGGGATTGCTGGATCATATGGTGGTTCTACTTTTAGTTTTTTAAGGAACCTCCATACTGTTCTCCATAGTGGCTGCATCAATTTACATTCCCACCAACAGTGTAGGAGGGTTCCCTTTTCTGTGTTTTTTAATCACAGTTTCAATTTCAGTACTTGTGATTGATCTGTTCATATTTTCTAATTCTTCCTGGTTCAGTCTTAGAAGGTTGTATCTTTCTAAGAATTTGTCCATTACTTCTAGGTTGACTATTTTATTGGCATATAGCTGCTTATAGTAGTCTCTTATGATCCTTTGTATTTCTGTGGTGTCAGTTTTAACTTCTCCTTTTTCATTTCTAATTTTATTGATTTGAGTCCTCTCCGTCTTTTTCTTGATGAATCTGGCTAATGGTTTATCAATTTTGTCTTCTCAAAGAACCAACTTTTAGTTTTACTGATCTTTGCTATTGTTTTCTTTGTTTCTATTTCATTTATTTCTGCTCTGATCTTTATGATTTCTTTCCTTCTGCTAACTTTGGGTTTTGTTTGTTCTTCTTTCTCTAATTCCTTTAGGTATAACGTTAGGTTGTTTATTTGAGATTTTTCTTGTTTCTTGAGGTAGGATTATATTGCTATGAATTCCCTCTTAGAACTGCTTTTGCTGCATCCCATAGGTTTTGGATCATCGTGTTTTCATTGTCATTTGTCTCTAGGTATTTTTTAATTTCCTCTTTGATTTCTTCATTAATCTCTTGATTATTTAGTAACATATTGTTTAGCCTCCATGTGTTTGGGTTTTTAATGTTTTTTTCCCTGTAATTGATTTCTAATCTCATGGTGTTGTGGTTGGAAAAGATGCTCGATGGGATTTCAATTTTCTTAAATTTACTGAGGCTTGATTTGTGACCCAAGATGTGATCTATCCTGGAGAATGTTCCGTGTGCACTTGAGAAGAAAGTGTAATCTGCTGTTTTTGAATGGAATGTCCTGTAAATATCAATTAAATCTATCTGGTCTATTGTGTCATTTAAAGCTTGTGTTTCCTTATTAATTTTCTGTCTGGATGATCTGTCCATTGGTGTAAGTGAGGTGTTAAAGTCCCCCATTATGATTGTGTTACTGTCAATTTCCTCTTTTATAACTGATAGCATTTGCCTTATGTATTGAGGAGCTCCTATGTTGGGTGCATATATATTTATAATTGTTATATCTTCTTGGATTGATCCCTTGATCATTATGTAGTCTCCTTCCTGGTCTCTTGTAACATTCTTTATTTTAAAGTCTATTTTATCTGATATGAGTATTGCTACTCCAGCTTTCTTTTGATTTCCATTTGCATGGAATATCTTTTTCCATCCCCTCACTTTCAGTCTGTATGTGTCCCTAGGTCTGAAGTGGGTCTCTTGTAGACAGCATTTATATGGGTCTTGTTTTTGTATCCATTCAGCAAGCCTGTGTCTTTTGGTTGGAGCATTTAATCCATTGACGTTTAAGGTAATTATTGATATGTATGCTCCTATTACCATTTTCTTAATTGTTATGGGTTTGTTTTTGTAGGTCCTTTTCTTCTCTTGTGTTTCCCACTTAAAGAAGTTCCTTTAGCATTTGTTGTAAAGCTGGTTTGATGGTGCTGAATTCTCTTAGCTTTTTCTTGTCTGTAAAGCTTTTGATTTCTCCATTGAATCTGAATGAGATCCTTGCCAGGTAGAGTAATCTTGGTTGTAGGTTCTTCCCTTTCATCACTTTAAGTATATCGTGCCACTCCCTTCTGGCTTGTAGAGTTTCTGCTGAGAAATCAGCTGTTAACCTTATGGGAGTTCCCTTGTATGTTATTTGTCATTTTTGTCAATTTGATTACTATTTGTCTCAGCATGTTTCTCCTTGGGTTTATCTTGCCTGGGACTCTGTGCCTCCTGGACTTTGGTGGCTATTTCCTTTCCCATATTAGGAAAGTTTTTGACTATAATCTCTTCAAATATTTGCTTGGGTCCTTTATCTCTCTCTTCTCCTTCTTGGAACCCTATAATGCAAATGTTGGTGCATTTAATCTTGTCCCAGAGGTCTCTTAGGCTGTCTTTATTTCTTTTCATTCTTCTTTCTTTATTATGTTCCACAGCAGTGATTTCCACCATTCTGTCTTCCAGGTCACTTATCTGTTCTTCTGCCTCAGTTATTTTGCTACTGATTCCTTCTAGTGTATTCTTCATTTCAGTTACGTATTTTTCATCTCTGTTTGTTCTTTAATTCTTCTAGGTCTTTGTTAAACATTTCTTGCATCTTCTCAATCTTTGCCTCCATTCTTTTTTCAAGGTCCTGGATCATCTTCACTATCATTATTCTGAATTCTTTTTCTGGCAGGTTGCCTATCTCCACTTCATTTAGTTGTTTTTCTGGGGTTTTATCTTGTTCCTTCATCTGGTACATAGTCCTCTGCCTTTTCATTTTGTCTAAGTTTCTGAGAATATGTGTTTTGGTCCACAGGATGCAGGATTGTAGTTCTTCCTCAAAAGCTCAGCTTTAAATAGGGTTTCTCCATTGGCCTCTGTAGCAGCTTGCACATACTGATTAAGTTGTTAGCTGTCTGTTTCAGAGCTGTTGCCTTTCTCCTTTTATTTTCAAATACTGTTGATTTGGCTCAGTGTTGGCAGGTAAATGTTATGTCTCTAAGGCCAACCACGCCAGCTGTGGCAGATCATTGTAATTCTGTTTCTTGTGCCATGTTCTATCCTTTTAACTTACAATTGAAACTACCTGCAACTGGTATGACTAATCCAGTCCAATTAGAATTTTAGTATTTAAGAAAGTTAATATTTTCCTTGGTACTTGTGTAGAGGTTGAAGGATTTCACATTATTTTAAATAATTAAAAAATAAACTAAATAATTGAAATACAGTATTTTAATTTAAAAAGAACTAATCTCTCTGTGGGAATATTACCTGTTTTGGCTTGCTGCATTTTCCTACACCTTGTTAACATTTAGTGAAATAATGAAACATAGAAGCAAGGACACTGATTTTAGAGTTTGGAATCTTTTCTCAGCTCTGCCAATTACAAGCAACTCTGTGGCTTTAGGCAAACAAGTTAAACCTGCTTAGCCTCTGCTTTTTCATCTGTAAAATGTGAATGATCATTCTTGATGTACTTAACACCCAGGATGTTTACAAGGATCAGGAGAGATAATTTACGTATATGAAAGATGATTGAAATAATGCACAACACTATTTCAGTCTATAGTCTACAAATTCCATAGCATTCTCTTCCTTCAGTTCTCACTTTCTCATGTCCAGCTTATTTGCTTAAATTCAGCTAAAGAGGAATTAAGGATCATGTCTTTGGCAGCCTGGGTAGCATCTACTGCTTCAGTATAAGAATATCTTTCTCATGAAGTCTCTGCCTTACAGTGTTCCCTTTGCTGGGCTCCCAGCAGATATTGAATCACTAGCTCTTGTGGCTACAATTCTTTTAAGTAGTACCTCTTTCTCCTGAATTCCTTTGCAGTCAACATTTCAGTTAGTGCCCTGTAGTACAGTCAGGGCGAATCTCAGAATCAGAAAAGATAAAAGGGTCTCAAAGCAGGTAAAGCAGGTGTAGCATGGGGACCCCAGAGAAAAAGTTGGCATCACAGAAGTTGGGAAATAAGGAGACTGAAGACCTGACCTCAGACTCTGAGGTTCAGAAGGACCAGGGTCAGACTCTGGTCCTGGAGAACAAGATAATGACATGGATCCATTTGCTGGATCTTGGACACCAGGCAGTAGTTTTTTCCTAAAGAGCAAGGCAAGTGTCTGGTGGCTGAGGCTGAACTAAAATATCATTGGATGACCTGGGAAGGAAGATGGGATAGTTGAGCTGTCAACATGTAGATCAGGGGGATCTGCTTGGGGATCAGGATTGTCCCAGAGTTTGGGCAGAACTAGTCCTGTGGGAGGTGGTCATTTGTCCCCACCAAGAAGAATTAGAGAAATGCTGGGGTTAGGAACAGGAGCCAGGTCTGTCAGTACATTGAATGCCATTCTCTATTTTCACAGAACATATTTTTCTTGTGCTCTCTCTTAGAGTCATCCATTGACTTTATAAAATCCATGCAGGGCTGAATTCTGATTTTAAAAATCTTACTTTTTTTTTTTTTTTTTTACTGTTCATGGTGTGCCTCGGAGTTATTTTTTCTACTAGCACTTCCTTATTTGTAGCCATTAGTGCTGCTATAACTCCATAGGGTCAGTCATTTCTTATTCATATTTTTGAAAATTATTTTCAAAAAGAACAGGTTTTTCTATCTTTTCCTTTTTCTTCATGTTTACCATTTTAAAAAATGATTTTGCAAAATGTTTATACTTCCAGCCCATACTCTGGCTGCATCTTTAGAAACTCCATCACTGTCATCTCACTGCTGAAATTCACACTCGCCACTTTCCACAAGGTGTCACAAAATAGTCACCTCACAAATTTCGTTTTGCAGTTTTTGACACTGAAGCAGCAAAAGATGTCCTCTTATTAAATGCTGAAACTACAAAAGTCATGAAGTAATAGTTTTTTGAAGGTGTCCAATTGTTAAACAAATAGAACTCGGTTTTAATGACTACCGTTGCAGTGTCTGTTTCTATCCAGTGAGATTATTCTGTGCTCAGAAAATGGCTTGTGGTAGCTCACAGTTCTTTGCTACACTATTCACACATCTTTGATGATAGATGCTTCCCCAAGTGAAGCATTGAGACACTGGACACAGTCCAAATTTAGGAGATGAATTAATTTTTCACTCTTTAATGAACTTTCACATATAAATATAAAATGTACGTATATAAATCTATAAAGAATCATATGAAAACAAAGAACTTCTAAGTTATGTTTTGAGATCTGCCTATATTTAGCCCACAATCCAATAACTTTTGGTCAACCTTTGGCTATGAAAAATTGATGCACACAATGCAATGCCTTTGCGTTTTCAGCAGAAAACTAAATTATTGTCCTTACTGAGAGAGAAGAGAAAATTGCTGTTTCCAAAACCATTTCAGCAAACATAGAAAACACAAACAGAAATTCTGTTAATCCTAAATCCCCTGAAGTATCTATTTAACTGGGCTTTGGGGGTACATGTCTTTCTTTGAAAACACCTGTTAAACATAGATTTCATACACGTTTTCTAAAGGTAGACAAAGGAAGCAACTCTAAGGGCAGAGCAATATGGATGTAATAATGACAGAGTATGGCCTAAGTCTGACACACTCCCAGAATGTATGTGTACAACTGTCTACTGTGTCTATGGATGGCACAGCTCTATAGATATGCATCTGGGGGTATCTTTCTCTGAGGGTACACAGAGAACTCTGGATCCATATCCAGGGACACTATAACCTTACCTTGATCGTAGCCAGGACCACCTCCATTATAGCACACTGTCTCCGTGTCAGACCCTTGGTATCCTCTCGAATCATGTGCTCCTGGAAAACAAACAAGTGAAAAACTGCTTATAAAATTACCAGTTCATTTATTTAACAACTGTTTTCAAACAAAATCTGTATATAATCCCTGTATGCAGATATTTCCCATTTGAGATATCTTTTTCATATGAACACATTTTAGAGGATGATTTTGTCAGATATTTAATAAGAATCCATTTTGCCAAAAGAAGAAATGCTTTTGAATGTTTTAATTTTAAAATGCTTTTAAATGTTTACTTAAAAAGCAGTGCTTTGATTCATAGGTGGTTTTATTTTTCACCTGCAAGCTAATGGTAGGGAAAAAAAAAAAAGAGATAAACCTGGAAAATGTGTGTCCAAGCTTTTCCACCTTAATTCCTGCTTTCTGTTCTGTCACACAGAGGAAGGTCCATCATGTAAGGGATTTAGGAGGTAAATTTTAGCCTCATTCAATTATCACTGATAAAACCTACTTTAAGTATAATGCTCCCACTTTATTTTCTTTCTAGGATACCCTTAATGCTTAGTCATTACCAGGAAAATTCCTAAAGAATTAACTGATTTCAGCTCTGGAGATTTTCTATATTTTAAAGTCATTTTTCAATATTTTGGAACTGATTTCCATATTAACAGTGCATTTTCCTCATTGTTCACTATGAACTCTCTTTATTTAAAACTATTTTAGGGAAATGATGGTAGAAAGTTGAAGACAACAATAAAGGAACTTTGTGTAAAAGAAAAATTTAGAAATTCCTGACCCCCATATTGATATAATCTCCCCAGGGAGCCACTAGTCTATGTCAACAACATTCAACAAATATTTATTGAGTGCTTATTATGTGCCAGCACTGTTCTAGGTGACAGATAGATATATTGTTTCATAACAGAAAGACTTTTGTCCTCCTGGAGCTTAAATTCTAACTTATGTAAGTGCCTCTTTGTGAATTAGAAGGAAAGCCGATGTAGCTCTGAGAATGCATGACTTGGTCAAGGGATCAGTGCTTTTGGTCAGTAATAAAAGGTGCCTCTTTTTCTACGGGGCACAGCTGCACATCAATACATGTGGCTTAGCAAGTGCTGCATGGGCCCTAACTCGGCCGTCATTCACTCCCTTAGTGGGACAGTTTTGTGCAATATACAAATTGTACAGTCACAGCCAGTGGCTCATCCTTCTATTCTAGCCTTTGTCTTACTCTGTCATTTAGTAGATGCCATGACTTTCTGAAGATAATCTATATGTTTTACTCCTGCAGACTTTCAGTGCCTATCTATCTTGGCAATTATCACCTGCTAGGCCCTCAATATGTTTTTGGTAATTGAATTGTACTTCTTCAGCATATCCTAAATGATTCAATATGCTTGAATGGAATCACACTCCTCTGAATATTGTTGAAAACATGGTATAATGCTGGATCCATGATATACACTTCTGCATCTCACTGCCTCTTTCTCTGATATAGGGATTTCAACACAAACATATGAGTCCATTTAATGTTTTAAAAATATTTAAAAAATGGGTAGTTAACTACCCATTGAGACCCAAAAATTGATGGAAAATTTTTGCCAAATTATAGAGAGAAATGCTTTACTTTATATTAACTAAATCTCTCTGACTTCATCAATCTTGACTGGCTTTTTGATGTGGTCAGATAATTTTTTAATAGATCCTAATACATGTTAGTGCTATAGAAAAATACAATTCTTGCAAGAAATGATTTTCTGGGATTTAGCAATAGCTCATTGAAATAAGGTAGTCTCTGAAAAAGTCTTGTAATGAGTTACTCCTTGCTTGCAGTAAATTCATAGTCTCAGATGTATTTTTACTAACTGGTTTTGATATTGTATCACCTGTCCATAAAGATGTATTCATTTTTAAAAAAATGTTATGCCAAATAAATCTGATACCATAAAATAGTGATAAGTTGGGCATACTTAATATACATACATTATAAAGTTCCAGAGGATGAAGTAATATAGAATATGTCAAAATCTGAATAAATGTTTGCTTAATGAATTAATCCTAAATCATAATCAATCACATGCAGAAAAGCAATTAGTTTCCCTCATTGTTCTATTCTCCTCGTTTCTGTGTTCTTTTAAGTAAGGTAGTCATTTGTTAATATTTCTATATAGGATTTCTGAATTTACTCATCAATACAATTATTTCAAATGATGCTTTTCCTGTGGATCAAATCTGCTTTCAAATTAACACATGAAAATGAAAAGACCCATGATTTTAAATGAAAACAAAAACATTGAAAGTGACATTCTAGTAAAATATGGGAAAACAGCTTTATAAAATTTGCAGTTCTGCCTAGAACACAGGCAAAACATTCTGACATAAATTGTACCAATGTTTTCTTAGGTCAGTCTTCCAAGGCCATAGAAATAAAAGGAAAAACCAAGAAATGGGACCTAATCAAATGTACAAGCTTTACAGCCACATAGGACAGGGACAGGGAGATCAGCCTGGTGCATTGTGACCACCTAGAGGGGTGGGATAGGGAGGATGGGATGGAGACGCAAGAGGGAGGAGATATGGGGATATATGTATACGTATAGCTGAGTCACTTTGTTATAAAGCACAAACTAACACACCATTGTAAAGCAATTATACTCCAATAAAGATGTTAATAAAAAACAAAGAAACAAAAAATGTACAACCTTTTGCACAGAAAAGGAATCCATAAACAAAATGAAAAGACAACCTATAGACTGGGAGAAAATATTTGCAAGTGATGTGACTGAGAAGGGTTAATTAATTTCCAAAATATACAAACAGCTCATACAACTCAACAATAAAAAACCAAACAACCCAATCAAAAAATGGGCAGAAGAACTAAATAGACATTTCTCCAAAGAAGGCATACAGATGGCCACAGGCACATGAAAGGATGCTCAACATTACTAATTTTTAGAGGAATGCAAATCAAAATTACAATCAGGAATCACCTCACACGGATCAGAATGGCCATCATTAAAACTCTACAAATAACAAATGCTGGAGAGGGTGTGGAGAAAAGGAAATCCTCCTACACTGTTGGTGGGAATGTAAGTTGGTGCAGCCACCATGGAAAACAATATGGAGGTTCCTCAAAAAACTAAAAATAGAGTTGCCATACAATCCAGCAATGCTACTCCTGGGCAAATATCTGGACAAAACTACAATTCAAAAAGATACACGCACCCTATGTTCATTGCAGCACTATTCACAATAGCCAAGACATGGAAACGACTTAAATGTCATTGACAGATGAATGCATAAAGAAGATGTGGTACATATATACAATGGAATACTACTCAGCCATAAAAAAGAATGAAATAATGCCACTTGCAGCAAAGCATGGATGGAACTAGAGGTTATCATACTAAGTGAAGTAAGTCAGAACGAGAAAGACAAATACCATGATATTGCTTATATGTGAAATCTAAAATATGACAGAAATGAAGCTATCTACAAAACAGAAACAGACTCACAGACATAGAGAACAGACTTGTTGCCAAGCGGGGGCTGGGGGAGGAATGGATTGGGAGTTTGGGGTTAGCAAATGCAAACCATTATAACATGTAGAATGGATAAACAACAAGGTCTTACTGTATAACACAGGGAACTATATCCAATCTCCTGTGGTAAACCACAATGGTAAAGAATTTGTATATATATGTATAACTGAATCACTTTACTGTATAGCACAAATTAACACAACACAGTAAATCAACTTCAGTTAAAAAATTTGCAATTCTGTGTTTTGGCTAGAGTTTTAATTTTTTAGATAACAATGTAGAAGGCTTATTGCTCTGTAATTCAAATAATAACAACTAAATGGACCAAAAATTTAAAAATCAAGGGACAATAATAGGAAAACATGATTTAAAACTAAGTTATTTTTCCATCACCTATGGATAACACGATTCTATTTTTAGTCCTTCAGATTATTTCAGTCTTAATGAATTAACTCTTAGGACATTTTATTCATAATTTGCTTTAGTTCATTATAATCAAGAGAGAATTCACTGAATTGAGGAAATTTTGAGGCCACGAAGGGACCTAAAGTGTGATGTTTTCTGTGGACTCTGATTTTTCCCAGGTAGCGTGCATATGCCCAATGAGGACCCAGTCTCTCCCATTTAGTGTTCGTAAGATTTGAAGGGGGCTGCCTGTATCCCCAGCTCAGGGGTGGGTAAGTGAATTAAGCCAAATAGCATACGCCATTCCCCAGGCCACAGTGGTTGGCTTGGGAGTGGTGATAATATTCTATTAGAGTTGATGATGTGCCAGTGGACTTTGCTGGAATTCCTTGCACCAAGGGGGGGTGTTTGTTTTGTTTTGTTTTTTTTTTTACAAGATTTCAAGTCAAAAATGTTAGATATAAGCAGAGAACCATCTTACAAACAGGAAAGGAGGTTTGTTAAGGCAGTAAGTCAAACAAGGAAAGAGCAGAGTTGAGAGACATTGAGTAACTGGGTTCTGTAACATTGTTTGACTTCCTAATCAGGCAGTGATGGAAACCAGAGTTATCCCAGGACTATAAAGTTTCATGGAGCAATGAATTCCTTTCTTGCTTTTGTTAGTCTGGCTTTCCATCACTTGAAACTGAAATAGTTATAGCTGATATAACAAACATTCAGTTCAGAAAACTGAAGCTGGGGGAGATGGATTATGTTTCCCGATGTCATACAGAATGCTAGACACACAGCCAGGGCTATTTCTTTTGTAATAAGACACTGTGATGTTTCACTTTCATGGTTTTCTATGAGAAACTTCAACACTGTATAAATGCATTTTTCAAAGTAGGGACTAGAAATGTCAGGGAGGTAATAAGAGGGATCCAAGATCCAAAACGATAGCTTGACAGTGACATCTACCTTTTACTTTCCCTCTGAACCACCAACATCACTGAATACCTGTGAGAAACAATTTTATATCATGGTTATGTCTCCTAAATGGATTACTGGCTTTTAATTTTTTTCTGACAAAGGGGATAATGAAGGTGATATAATAAAGTACTGACGTTATAGGGCACCTATTTTATCTCAGTAAGTAATTATACAGTCAAATGGATTATCCTTCGCCTGTGTTGTACGCACAAAACAGTGCCAGTGATACCTAACCCTGAGCTGCCAGCTGGGGGAGGAAGCAAGATAACCTCTGTGAGTGGGAGATGGCATACTCTTGACAGTTACCATGCAAAGATAATGCATGCATTATCTCATTTATCCTCACAACAATTCTCTGAACCAAGTGGTAACATCGTCTGGATTTTACAAATGCCAAATCTGAAAATTAGAAAGGTTAAATACTTTGGGCAGCGTCACATATTTGGAAGCAGCTGAGGTAGAATTTGAGCCAAGGTGGTCGGTATCTGGAACCCACCCCCATGCTATACTATATTCTAATAGGTAGTAATGGAACGGGAACAAATATTTCAACTACAGGCACAATGTTGGCCTATATGTGGTCCACTGATACATGAATGGATAAAAACACGTGGTATATACTTACAATAGAATATTATTCAGCCTTTAAAAGGAAGGAAATCCTGCCATATACTACAACATGGAGGAACCTACAGGACATTATGCTAAGTGAAAAAAGCCCGTCACAGAACCGCAATATGTATTTTAACCAATCGAGTTCCTATTCTACAGGGGAAAGAAACCTGAGGTTCCCTGCACAACTGCAAAGTCTTGTGAGTCTCCAGCGATAATAAAAGGTAAGGTTATTTATACAGCAAATCCTTGTTATAATGGGGTTGATTATGTCGATGAGTTCAATGTCTGCTTTGATGAGTTTATTTTCCCGCATTAGGTTTCTTGCCTTAAGAGTTCTCTAGACTTTACTGGATTTCTATGAAGCATTCTTTGCCTTTATTCATACAAAGTCAGTTTACTATAGAGAAGAAAATATGCTCTCTAATTTAGTCTAATTTAAAGCAGTAATGCTTCATGCTTCAACACAAAGTCAAAAATTCCCAGTTGCTCTATGAATTGGAAAATATGAGAAATATGGTGTGGGGAGAAGAAGACAGTATAATTCAGTCCCTAAATTTTGATCTGATTCATCCTTAAAGCAGATTGTGAGATCCCAGACACACATCCTCCCTAGTCCTGCCATATTAAATACCATTACTAATAGGAGGTTGGTTTCTCACAGAGTTGTAGTCAGCTCATTGCTTGTCATAGACAACTAGTAATTTCTTTATTCTTATTACCTTCAGTTTGGATAGTTGTCCCAGATCTTTAGCTGCAATGAAAATCATCTGGGGCCCCTAGAGACACACACATAAAAAAGGAGAGAAGAGGACTCAGTCATAAGATCTTCAGTAACAGTCAAAGTAGAAATGTAGTCAATAGATAATGTACTCTATTTTTCTTATTATATTTGTGACTTTAATGCCATAAGCCCTTAACTGGTCTATTTTACAACTTGGATCAAAGATATCTAGTACTGCTGACAATACAACTATCTTCGTAGGCATCCTACTTCTGGAAGTTTTAGTTTGAGTTACTGAATGGGTTACTGCTAGTGTATCTAGTTTAGTGTATGTATTACCTCAGTGAGCTTTATTTTTTATTTCTTTATTTGTAGCAGAGGCAACTACTTCACTCCACTCTCCACCCCCCAAAATAAATCTATGCAAAATGTCAAGATCCAGAGCTGAAGAAGGCAGAGTGGTCCCCCTGACATGCCATTCAATCTATCAGAGCCCTGCCCTCGTAACTCCTCCCTCAGCCAGAGGTTTTCCCTAGCACCCCAAGGCCCTGGGGAGAGCTTGAAAAACATCAGAAGCACTACTAGAATACTCAACAGTAGCCTAGGATGTTTTCACAATAAGGAAAACCAGCTATTCTGAAGTAGTAGTCTCCATGTTTTTATTGGAGCCTGTATATTCATTGAGAAATCCATACTTGGAGATCTTGATGTTCGAGAAAATTGAGGTGATGGTTAGCTTTCCTAGGGAAGATCTTATATCAAAAAATGAAATGTCATATACAGCACTTCTGCTATTTTAACATGATAGGTGTAGTCTTGAAAAAACTCATATTCTGTAAAATTGTGCATTAGAAATAGTAGGGCTTTTGGGGAAAATAGGAGGGGGCAGTGCAAAGTCCATGCAATTTTGTTACCAAAGAACTAGCAAAAACAATAAATGCCACTTTGGGAGACAGCGCAAAGGGAGCTCAGTGAAGCTGGTGGCTACCTCGAGGGATATTAAAAATGTAAAATAAAAACCCAAACAAACAGCAGCACAATAGAGTATAACGTGGGCTGAGACAATGCCTGTAGAAGTGGAGCTCTGAGCACAGGGACGGGGCAGCCTGCCACGTGTGAGAGGCTAGGTGCACGTACCTGGATACAGACCCATGTGCAAGAATGCCCCCTTCCGCTTTTTTATCTTTTTAGAAACAGGATGAAAGGGCTCCTGCCTATGTAGCAGCCAAGCTGAGTGCTCTTTCCTTTTCTGCTGAAGTTTATAACTCTTCTGTTATATTCCCAAGCCTCTCACCTAGAAACATTTACTTATAAAGCAACCCAACTTGCAGATTGCACTGACATCATTCCTCTATTGGCAAATTAAGTGACAGGTAACTGGTGTTACAGAAATGCCTTACGTGTTATAGCAGAATAAGGGGTGTGTGAGAATGTGGGGTGTGTGTGTTTCTGTATGTGATTTGGCTACCCACGTTGTGTAGGCTATAATAATTATACCATACACTCATGGCATGAAGCAAAACTCAAAGTGATTTATATTTAACACTCACTGTCTGGCCGTAAATCAACACAAACATATGAATCTTTGCACCTTGGAGCACTTTACAAGAAAACATTTTCTATATAATCTCACTGGATAAATATGGACTGAGTGTGCATGATTAATGGGGTCAATATATATTTTAGTTTAGTTTATAATTACTCATTATTTGCATCAACTTATTGTCCTCAGTCACAGAAAAAAAAAAAAAATTCCATAGCAGGTGCTTGTTAGGGTTCTTTCTTTCCTCGCTTGGCTCAGGATATGCTGAGTTAGCTGGACGGGGTATCCACTTGACCACTGTCTGACTTTTGCTGCCAACTGATCTTTCTGGTTCTTTTTGATTTCACTGTGTATGATACAATCACATACTTCAAATCCAGTAAAAGATGTCTCCTGTATTAATCACCAAGTGCGAAGGTGATAGATAAAAGCGAAAGGGAAAAGTAAAAAAAATTCCAGATAGCAGTGTTGTCTTTATCTTCTTAAACTAAAATTGCAGAAAGAAACACAGCAGGCATATTCTATCAAAAATCTATTTCCCTGGGGTGGGGGGGTCATAATAAATAAAAATTACATGTGTAGACCAGATAACCCTACAAGTTGAGCTTTGATACATTTGTTTTTCAAGAGATAACGTTTGAAATGTCAAGCCAGTGTGAAGTATGACTGCTATTGCCACTATTTAAAATTGATTTGTGATGGTGGTGCGGGAGGATTGCATTGGGAGTTTGGGATTAGCAGATGCAAACTATTATATATAGAATGGATAAACAACAAGATCGTGTTGTTTAACACTGGGAACTATATTCAGTATCTTGTAATAAGCCATAATGGAAAAGAAAAAAATTGATTTGTATAAGGTGATGTCATTGGAATGATCATTGCTAAGACACCGTATACCACAACCTTTGTCCCCAAATGAATTTAATTACTATTTCATCGGGATCAAAACCATTCATTGAAACAAAAAACAATTAGGTGGGCTATTGAAAATATAATCAAATGTTAGTTTGAATACTTACTGTTTGATCTGTCAGAGGAGGGAGGACAATTTGTTTTTCTATTTTGTTGAGAACTAGCTTCCATAGTTCTTTCAATATTCGCTTCAGGACTGTTTTCTCACAGATTTTTGCTGAGAGACTTAATCTGAAACGAAACAAAACACACCATCACTTATAAGTCTCTTACTGAGGTATCATTTTATTGATCAGAAATTCACATTTTTCAGCACTGACATTCAAATACCTGAATAGGTCTTTATAATTTTCAAATGCTAAATTTCATTTACTGAAAAAAATACATAATATCAAAAATCTGTTTCATCATATTATACATTAGGTAATTCACTGTTTGGTAGAAAATGAATTCAGAGTATTTCCTTTCTTAAATTGCATCCTAAACTGACATCAAGGCTCCCAAAGTACACAATTTTTACCTGCATTCCAGACTTATATTTACTACATGCTCCATGTTCATGGTACAGGCCAAAGACCAAAGAAGGACATTTTCATCACTATCCGGCACTGGACCAACATAACAACATGGCAAACATGCATATGATTTCACTCAAGAGCAAAACTTTACCAACTTTAATTTCCAGATTTATTGAGATACGATTGATATATAACATGGTGTACGTTTAGGGCGCACAAGATAATGGTTTGATCTGTGTACATACTGTGAAAAAATCACCACCATAAATTTAGTTAACATTCATCACCTCACGTAGTTATTTTGTTTTGGCTTGTGATAAAAACTTTTAAGATTTACTCTTAGCAATTTTCAAATATATAATTTAGTATAGTTTCCTAGAGTTACTATACTATATATATGCTGTGCATTACATCCTCAGGACTTATTTATCTTATAACTGGAAGTTTGTACCCTTTGACTCCCTTTACCTATTTCCAGCCAGCACAAATGTGTTCTCTCTCTGAGTTCAGATTTTCTAGATTCCCAATTTACCAACTTTAATAGGCTTAAGGTATTTCTTACAAATTCTTCTCATGGTGAGATAATGATGGTAACATCATCTAGCATTTATATAACACTTGAGTTTAGAAAACTCTTCTGCAGATTTCTCACGTATTATATGAATATCTAGTATATCCATTTTAGAAATCAAAAACCAGCTCAGAGACGTTGGGGAACTTGTCTAAGGAAGTGAGGCTAGTAAGTGAGGGCCAGTACATTGACCAATGCCCCATGCTACCCTTGGTAAATGTACTTGTGTGTGAAGGCCCAGCAATACATGAAGGCACAGTGCTGCATAAAGATTTACGGAATGTACCATAATATGACACTGAACTCTTCGAGACTCCTTTAATAAGAGTTAATCAAACCTGTTGCACAGAGGGCCAAAGGGGGGCATCATATATTTCAAGGTAGCCTCATGGACTTTCTATAGTGCTACTAAGTACTCTGTACTTTTGGACTCAGAAATTATAAACTGGGTTCTGATAGAGACAGAATTGACTTTTAAATATTTAAATATATAATTAATATTAACATTTAAGGAATTAATATTTAAAGGCATGTGATGTGTGAGAGGCAAAGGGAGAGATTTCCCAAACACATTTTCATGTAGAAGTATTTCTCCTAACACTGCTGTGTGTAGATACTGAATATATAAAAATACATGAAAGTGACCTCCTCTGGTTTAAGAGGAGGGTTGGGGGTCCCTGAGGCATAGCTAGGGAACTCTGTAGCCCCACTGGTTTGGAAACCATTGTTCAAAGGTGGTAATTCTAGCTTGCTGGTAGATAGGTATTCACTATATGGACATAGGGTGGAAACCAGATGATGTGTCATAGAAGAACAGCAGAACCTATCCTCAGAGAAATTCCTAGGATGATTTGAGACGCAACAAACCTGCCCATTTTACAGCAGATGTGTCATTTCCAAAAGGTCTGAGTTTAAAAATGGATCTTGTTTTTATGGTCAGCTGATGTACTTGGCATGCTAACTAACCCTGTTTAAACTGGAACTGAACCAATAGGAATAAAATTGTTGACAGGTTTGCAGCTCTGCATGGGATTTCTGTTAGCTGGAAATGGCCCTTATAGCTTGTTTTATAGAGTGGTGAGGTCTTGATGGAGAAAATGAAGCATAAAGAAATATGATGTTTTATATAAGGAGGCTGCACAAAGAGAGTCTATACATTTATAATATAACAATTTTTAAGGGGATTGTCTCAAAACCACAACAAAAAATAGAGGGGAAATCTAGCAACTGCTTCCTTAATTTAGTCAAAGTTAACCAACTTGGTAATGCAAGCTGAGCACATATATTTTGGAACCTGAGCTATCTATTTTGGCTGACCACAGGACCAATTAACCAGACAATTTTCAAATGCCATGTAGACTAGCTGCTAATATGATTTCCTGTCACACAGTTGATCATATTCTCATGAAAACACATCCAGCTGTTTTTCCTACCCCCTGGAATGCCCATCCCCTATTTCCATACATCTAAACCCTAACTGCCTTTAAAGAAGACCCAACCCAAGTGGAATTTCTACTGACCACCTGAACAGGAGATGATTACTTTACACTTTATTGCATTTATTTGTTCTTTTTCTTTCTAAACTCTTAGCTCCTTGAGAACAGAATTAATATCTAACTTTTAAAAAAGTCCTCTAACAAGTGGCTTTATGGCTGTACATTCTGTATTAGCCCAGAAAATTTCCACAACTCTCCATGCCTCATATAATATCTCTTTCCAAAATTTTAAAATCTTTTACAATATTTTAAAGCTCATTGATGTTTTTCTATTTTTATATACTGTCTCTTTTTACTAAGAATTAGAGGAAATTACATACATGATGATATAATAAAGTATAATTAGAAAGAGAAAATAAGACTGAGGAAAATAAGAATCTAAATATCCTGAAAAGAAGAGCCAACCCACTTTATGTATTAGCTCTGTTTTATAGATGATGAAATGGATTCAAGGTCCCTCAACTAGTAGATAACAGTATTAGGATAACTTCAAACTTTTTGTATGTCCCACAACTTTGCTTATAACATATGCAAAAATAAAGTTTTGTCAATGATAAATGATGTATCTCCAAACTGCTGCCTGGAATTCCAAAAACAGAAGGCATCCAGTAGGAGTTTTAAGAAGATCAGGATTGCTTTGTCCTGCCCTCCACTCACCATCACATTCACAACTAAATGGTAGTTTCTGTGATTCAATTAAGTCTTGTCCATAGAAAAGAGCCATATAAGATGACACAAATTTCAAGGGGTTTTATAGGAAATGAGGTGATAAAAGTGTCTATTAGGAAACTAAAGATATGAAGACGCCTTTCTCTCTTTCTTCCTCTTCTCTCTCTTTTCTTCCTCCCTTTCTTCTACTTCTTTCTTCTACACCACTTGCCTACCTACTTCCTGCTAAACTACCTAATTACCTATTCACCTATCTTCTAGATATTTCCCCATAGCAGACAGAAAATAAGACTTAATTTTTCTACCAAATACTAAAATTAAAGTGATAAGAACATTAGTCTTACTTATGCAGTAAGGTTATAAGCAAAGGGAAATGGAATTAAGGTAGAAGTCATAAATATATAGAAGAGGTTCTCCTTACTTAATTCCTTCTTTGTTGTCCTTATCTTTAAGGAAAGGTACTGTATCCCTCTTATTTATCTTGGTCTCTTTGGCATTAATTAATTTTCCACAACAATATTAAATGAGGTAATATATATAAACTAGTAGGTATAACACCAGTCCCATGGTAGGCATTCAAAATTATTTTTTGCTTTTCTACCTTCAGTTCTGGTTTTAAGTATCACCATTTAAGAAATCATACCTCTTGTTGCTGTAGATCAATGGTTCCCAATCGTTAATACATTTAAAAATGAAGGTGCCTGGACCCTACTCCAAACTTACAAAACTAGAACTTCGAAGAGGAGGGATGGAACAGAAACAAAATAAACCAACCTTTTTGGTTCAGAACACGGTCTTAGTTGGTCATAAAGACCTTCATTCCCACCCACTCCCACCACTACTGGACTCGAATCTCCATGGAGTCAAGGACCTTGACTCTCCATCATCACTGTCCAGTGCCTAGATTAGAGTTTGATACAGGTGGACACTCAGTAAATAGTTATTGAAGGTGGGGTGAGGCAAGCAATCTACTTGCCTCTGAGCTGAATTAATTGTAGTCACATTTGTGCTATTCTCTTCTTCAGCAGGTTTCTGACATGAAATCAGATATTCTGGAGTCAACTCAGTCTTTCTCCATGTCCAAGAAGTTGCAGAACAATATGTTATCTGAGAAGCATGAAATCCTAAATCTCTCTATGCCTCAGAGCAGCAACCTCCTTAGTTACCCATACTTATTTCCTCTCCATTTTTCCTTTTCTGTACATAGTCATTCCCATCTAGTAATGAATTAAGAGTGAGTTTTTCTTTTTTAATGCATTGATCTATTTCTGTAGAAGCCCTTTTAAAGCTGTCCTACATAGAGGAAAATATGTTTTTTCTCTCTCAAATCTATATCAGCCAAATTGAGGGCAGCGAATAAAAAGAAAACTGGGTAGAACACTTACATTTTGTCCAAGAAGTCCATGAGAGGTCTTAATACAACCTCTGCATCCATGGCTGTACTGTTCTTATTAGATGCGGTATTTCCAGTTGCTCTCATTTGATTTAGTTCAAAACTCATCTGTTTTACGCACTCTTCAATGATAAGCTGGAAACTGAAAATAAAGAATATAAATTCTGGAATAAGAGCAAACATTTACGCCTTCCTTTGCCTGTGTCTGTTAAATTCACCCCAAGGAGTTTGATCTGTTTGTAATGGTGTGATAGCCCTTGCTCATTAGTTTTCAAACTTATTGTTTACCTGCAAAAAATTGTGTTGCAATGAAAGCTTACTTAGAACTCTTATATGTAAAGTAGGTAAGAATGATGCTTTTCAGGTCGAATTAACTTGAGTGGGAGATCATTTGGCCCCCATCACTCACAGTAATAGCTGAGATGTCCCTCTGAGCATTTTTTGGAAAAATGACTGTGAATGACTCTTGGCATCTGGGTACACCTTCTTCACTTAGCCTCTGGGACTTCACAGCCTCTTAGCTTTCCTCCAACCTCACTAGCTGCTCCTTCTCCATTGTCTGACCTCTAACTATTGTAATAAGGCAGCCAGACTTAGCATATTAAAACACAGAATGCCTAGGTAATTTTAATTTCAAATAGTGAATAATTTTTAGTGTAAGTATGCCCCATGTGATACTTGGGACATATTTATACTAAAGATTGTCCATTTTTATATGAAGTTCAAATTTAATTGGGCATATGCTGTATTTTATCTGGCAACCCTACATTGGCAATCCCACCTCTAGGCTCAATCCTTGGACCACACCATTTCTCCATCAAAAATCACTTCCGTGGGGCTCCCCTGGTGGCAAAGTGGTTAAGAATCTGCTTACCAATGCAGGGGACACGGGTTCGAGCCCTGGTCCGGGAGGATCCCACATGCCGTGGAGCAACTAAGCCCATGCGCCACAACTACTGAGCCTACACTCTAGAGCCTGCAAGCCACAACTACTGAGCCTGTGTGCCACACCTACTGAAGCCCACACGCCTAGAGACTGTGCTCCGCAACACGAGAAGCCACCACAATGAGAAGCCTGCGCACCGCAATGAAGAGCAGCCCCCGCTCACTGCAACTAGACAAAGCCCGTGTGCAGCAACAAAGACCCAATGCAGCCAAACATACATAAATAATAAAATAAAATAAATTTATTTAAAAAAAATCACTTCCTTGGCAATCATATCTAGTCTCATGATTTTCTTACCATCTGTATACTGGTGATTGCCAAATATACATCTATAGATATGACTTCTACTCTAAAATACAAACCATTATTAAACTGCCTATGTAGCCTTTTGACTTAGATAAAAGTCTAATGAATTTTTCTCATCCAATCTAATGAAATTTTCAACATCCAATTCGTCAGCAAATCTTTATAAAGTATATTAAATCTGAGGATCTATTATTACTTCCACAAAGCTACTGCAGACCAAGCCACCATTATCTTTCACCTGAAATTGTGTAATAATTTCCTACATTATCTCTCTGTTCAACCCTCTACAGGTATCTTTTAAAATAGAAACCAGATCATGTTCCTCTCTTGCTAAAAACCTTCAATGGCTTCCAGATCCACTGAAAAAAAAAGAAAAGCCTAGAATGTATTTCATGGAGTTAATTAAATCCCAACATATTCTGGCCCTGGAAACCTCCCTGATGTCATTTCTTGCCACTATTCCCTCTGCTTCATTGCAGTCCCGCCACAGTAGTCTCCCTGGTGTCCTTAGAATTCTCTGAGGACACTTATCTCATGGCCACTGTTATGTTCCCTCCCCCATGCAACTTCTCATAGGTCTGTTAGTCCTTCACTTATTACAGGCATAAGCCAAATGTCACCTCCTCAGAAAAGTCTTTCATAAATACTCCACCTGCAATGAAATTCCTATCATTCTCCATTTCCTTACAGTTCTTTATTGCATTCTCCATTATCTGACACATTACATAGTTTTTATCTATTTGTTTGTTGTCTATTGCTCCAAATAGAACATAAGCTCCATGAGGTCAGGACCGTTTTTTTCAGTGTTATATACCCACACTATGAGTTCCTCAAGAAATATTGGCTGAATGTATCAATGGACCATCCTCCTTCCACCCACCCCTATTAAACGTGTTGAACAGATAAATGACCTGTTTAACAACCCCCCATGACCCTCCCCCACTTAAACCCTATGCTCTACATGCCTATAATACCCCACCAACCCCCCAAAACAAGACAGAAATATATAAATACATAGAATTTAATTAATCTATCCAACAGCGTGAACATTTCAGTGCTCAAAGTAAGATAGACCTGGAAAATAAACCCTAATCGTACCAATGAATTACTTAGATATATACCACTTATATAGACAGACATCTCCCTAGATCTATATCAGCCATTTTCATTAAAATTTTCATACTAAATCTAACATAAATTATACAGGACACCTATATACGTTACATCATTATATAAACACAACTTGTTAATGTAGCTTAAATTCTAAAGCAAGGCACTGAAAATGCCTAGATGAGTTTAATAACTCCATAGGTTTGTTCCCAGCCTTTCTATTAGTTTTTAATAAAATTACACATGCAAGCATCTGCACCCCAGTGAGAATGCTCTCTAAATCATTACTATTAAATGGAGCAGGTATCAAGCACACTAATAGTAGTAGCTCATAACACCTTGCTTAACCACACCCCCATGGGAAACAGCAGTGATAAAAATTAAGCCATAAATGAAAGTTCAACTAAGTTACATTATCTAGGGTTGGTAAACTTCGTGCCAGCCGCCTTGGTCATACGATTAATCCAAATTAATAGAAAACTGGCGTAAACCCTGTTAAAGAGTAATAAAAAATAAAGTTAAATTCTAACTAAACCCTAAAAAGCCATAGCTAAAATAAACTATGAAAGTGACCTTAATATTTCCTGATTACACGACAGCTAAGACCCAAACTGGGATTAGATACCCCACTATGCTTAGCCCTAAACCCTAATTATAATAACAAAATTATTCACCAGAGTACTACTGGCAGCAGCTTAAAACTCAAAGGACTTGGCGATGCTTCACACCCCTCTAGAGGAGCCTATTCTATAATCGATAAACCCCGATAAACCTCACCAAGCTTTGCTAATTCAGTGTATACACCGCCATCTTCAGCAAACCCTAAGAAGGAATAAAAGTAAGCATAAATATTATACATAAAAAGTTAGGTCAAGGTGTAACCTATGGGATAGGAAGAAATGGGCTACATTTTCTGTTTCGAGAATGTACTTCTCACACACGAAAGTTTTTATGAAAACTAAAAACCAAAGGAGGATTTAGTAGTAACTTAAGAATAGAGTGCTTAGTTGAACAAGGCCATGAGGCACACACACACCGCCCGTCACTATCCTCAAGTATTATAACAACTTTCTATAACCTATTAACAAACACCAACTATATGAGAGGAGACAAGTTGTAACAGGGTAAGCATACTGGAAAGTGTGCTTGGATCAATCAAAAAATAGCTTAAATAAAAGCATCTTGTTTACACCTAGGGGATTTCATAATCTATGAATACTTTGAACAACTCTAGCCGAAACTTCCACAAATTTTACTAACACGAGCAAATTAAATAAATCGTTCACTCAGCATTTAAAGTACAGGAGATAGAAATTTAAAACAACCTTTGGCGCTATAGAGAAAGCACCGTAAGGGAATGATGAAAAAAGCATTACAAGTAATAAAAAGCAAAGTTTACCCCTTTAACATTTTGCATAATGATTTAACTAGGAAACATTTAACAAAGAGAACTTAGCTAAATACCCCGAAACCAGATGAGCTACTTATGAACAGTTTGTAGAACAAACTCATTTATGTAGCAAAATAGTGGGAAGGTTTATAAGCAGAGGTGACGAGCCTAATGAGCCTGGTGACAGCTGGTTGTCCAAGAAAAAAATCTTAGCTTAAATAACTTTAAAAATTACCCCAAAATTAGAAATTTTGGGGCTTCCCTGGTGGCGCAGTGGTTGAGAATCTGCCTGCCAATGCAGGGGACACGGGTTCGAGCCCTGGTCTGGGAAGATCCCACATGCCGTGGAGCAACTAGGCCCGTGAGCCACAACTACTGAGCCTGCGCATCTGGAGCCTGTGCTCCGCAATAAGAGAGGCCGCGATGGTGAGAGGCCCGCGCACCGCGATGAAGAGTGGCCCCCACTTGCCACAACTAGAGAAAGCCCTCGCACAGAAACGAAGACCCAACACAGCCATAAATAAATAAATAAATAAATTAATTAATTAAACATTTAAAAAAAATAGAAATTTTAATGTAGTTTTAAACGTTAATCTAAAAAGGTATAGCTTTTTAGAAATGGATACAACCTTATCTAGAGAGTAAATAAACAACACCATAGTTGGCTTAAAAGCTCCACCAATTAGGAAAGCATTCAAGCTCAACAATAACTTTATCTTAATATCACCAATAAGCAAATCAACCCCTAGTTTTACACTGGACTAACCTATTAACCAATAGAAGCAATAATGTTAATATGAGTAATAAGAAATATTTCTCCTTGCATAAGCTTACATCAGTAACTGATATTATACTGACAGTTAACAGCAAATAAACACAATCCAACATTAAATTATTTATTAAGTACACTGTTAACCCAACACAGGCAAGCAGTCAAGGAAAGATTAGAAAAAAGATTAACTAAGTCTGTGAAGAGTAAGCCTTAGAATTACTGTTTTCATTCCTTACATCCTCTACACCAATTTTGGTGGTTCCTACCTAAGCAGCAGCAAATAGTAAGAGATTTAAATAGTGGAGAACTTCAGCATATCTACAATTTCTCTATGTTGTCTGTTACTTTCATACCTCCAACAATAGGAGTAATTATAATACACATTCAGGCAGGCAAGAAAAAAGCCAGTTAGGATAATGGGGGTAAATAAAATCCCAGGAATGGTGATGAGAAGGAGGGAGTTGATTTTAGTATTGAAATCAAGTCAGTCCCATTCCTCTTTCTCCACACACAATGATTACACAGTTCATGTTATTTAAGAAGGATCCAAATGCATCAATTCCTCACATTTTATATAGAGGTTTAGGAAGTTTCACTATATAATGCTGTCATTATTCATTAAATAGAAAGAATATAAATATTTATTAATGTATGTATGCATTCTATATGTTTAATTAATACTTAATGTGTGCCAGTCTCAGTTACTAGGATACATCAATGAACAAAACAGATAAAATTCCTTATTCTTATGGCACATATTTGACCCTTTATTTTTGAATTTACATTATAAAAATATTATAGTTAGTCTGTTGTTAAATATTTCATTTTTCTAGTTTTTGGTTTTGCCACCTAATATGGGAAATCTTTGATGTATTTTAAATGATCACAACTCGGGCATTTTTCTTGCTCCTGATATAGCAGGTTTATAAATATTGGTCCGTATTTTTGAGCATGTAATCAAGGCCTGATTCTACTTCTACCATTGTGTTTTGGCTGTTTCCATCTTTGGCTCCTGACTTCTCTGTGACTTTCTTTACTAGTGATATCACCATTTTTGTTCCTCTGCATTTGGTTCTTTGATCCTTGGATCTCAGTTTGCCTCTGTGGATGTGGCTCATTTCTTGGCTCTCTGTGTATTTATCTCATTCAATGGAATATGCTGTTTCAGGTTTAGGTTCAAAGGAAGCTGAATGCCTGACCATTTGGCTTTTTTCTGGCTGGACCTGCCTTTGGACTTTTGTCAGGTAGTGGTTGGGGGGGAGGGTGGCATTGTGGGTAGTGAAGAAGGTGAGAAGGGGGTGATGGTGGTGGGTGTATTTAGTGAAGGGTAGTGGTGGTAGATACTTGGGGCAAGAGAAAGGAAAGGTAAATAATGTTGGAAAACTTGACCTAGTTGATTTACCACTGGGCATCAGTGATCCTGCTGACTGTAGTAATAATCACCTTTGAAATATTTTGAACTTATTCTCAAATCAGTGTACTGGGGTGGAGGATAGACTGAGCAGAAGGTATGATACTCATGATCCAAAAATGTACAAACAGGTTCCTACAACAGACCCATATGGTAAACACCCACCAGAAGCCAGCTCTGTGTGGGGGGATGAGGCATATGGAGGGAGGATTACCAGAGAATAAAGAGAATGACATTCTACCTTAGCATGAATCCAGGGTGAATCAACACCTGCATTTGACCTGAAAATCTTTTGTCTCTATCAATTTTTGGTAAATTCACCTAAAGAGTCTTTTTTTCCTATCCATTTTATAGTTGAAAAGTTTTTATTAATCAGCAGTACCAGGTAATAATGACAGACTCTGTGATCACTCAAGATGCCAAACACACAGAAGAAATCTTATGAAATATTCCTAAATTTTTAGTCTACTTAATCCAGCCAGCCACTGGCATCAAAGATATCATTAAAAGAAATGTAATAAATCAAAAAACCAAGCTGCAAAATGTGTGTAAGCAGAAACCTAAGTGGCACAGGTTTTGAAAACGTTAAGAACATCCTTAAGATATCATTGAAGTCCTATTGCTTAGTCTCAGTTCCCAGGTGGGTGCCCTGCGCATGTTATCAGGAACCTGGGGACCTGGGCTTCAAATGTTTGCTTTGGCTCTGTCCTGACTTTCCTGAAAAATCACCCTACCAGCTACATAGGGTAGAATAATTTAATTGTGGGTTTTAATAACAGCAGATGAAATGGATTTGGGGCAATTAATTATGCACTTAACTATAAAACCCTAGACCACTAATTTAGACTGTAAGAAGGGTGGATTCAGTTTGACTTCACAGCATGAAGTCCAGCATGAAATTATCCAGTTTGACTTCACAGCATGATCACACTGATCATTATGGACTTCCCACCCACCCTGAGTGTGTGATGCAGACCTGGTTGGCAGTATGGGAAATAAATCTATGGCAACAAAGATATAATAATTATTCTTTTTATAAGGAAAGCATGACATGTAGGCTGTTTATTTCAATAATCCTAGCTCTCTTAGAGCTATATTTAAAAAATAATGAAGAAGTACAAACAGGGTAACAAGGAGTTTCAATATCTAGGTTAAAATAGCTGACTTCATATGACTAAAGTACTTCAAGTGCCCTCCTAAGGGCATCTCTCCTTATTTCATAACGGAAGTTTGCTAAGTTTTTCCAATCATAATACACATTACAGCCTTTGTAACCTGAATATTCCCCAATCTTAAACAAAACAGAAGATAATTTGAATATCCTTTTTTTATTTAATTATAGTTTCTATTCTGTTTAATCATCTTATTTCCCATAAGGTTCTGAACGCCTCTAGCTATTCCTGACCCCTTTTTTCTCCCCTTAACTTTGCTAAATAATCTCTATTTTTGCCTTTGTAGCTGAAGGCAACAGTCCTTCTGCTAATCACATATCAATTTACAACTAGAATAAAGAGAGGTAAGCCTCTAAGTGTCACCCCAAGTCAGAGCCAATGAGCCCCCAAATCTCTGGGACAATGTCTGCCTCTCCAACTCCTTGTAAGCAGAAACTTCAAATTGCTTATTAACATTTAGGCCAAGTAAGCAGGATCATCCAGGTCAGCTAACAACACAAAGCAGAAGGCAGAGCTATGACCCTAAAAGCTCAATACATCAAGACTGCATCTGGCCCAGCACTTACACTATGAGAGGGGGCTCCATGAAAATAATGAACACACCTCTGATACTGAAGAGAAGTCCAAGCATAGGATTTTTCTTTACTTTGCCTCATTTCTACATTTGAGAAAAAATATGATACTTTCAGTGTCTTTTTTGTTTTAGTCTTTCGGATTTAAGAGTGGCAAAACTAATCAATGAATGTGTGTTAAGCATGTATCTTTCCAAAACACACTAATAAGTGATGACTGGGATTCAAAGAGATAACTAGCCCTCTCCATAAGAGTAAATTTCAGTCTTATTTGAGAACTGAAGACATAGCTTCAAATAATAAGTCAACATTGATTGAACTCATATTTAAAGCAAATTCTGTATGAAATTAATGAACCTCATCAAAAATGTGTTTGATTTACCATTGCATTAAAAACAAAAACAAAAACAAAAAAAACCCACATAGGAATAAACCTACCTAACGAGGCAAAATTCCTGTACTCCAAAAACTATAAGATGCTGAAAGAAATCAAAGACCACACAAACAGGTGGAAAGATACTGTGTTCTTGGATTGGAAGAATCAATATTGTTAAAATGACCATACTACCCAAGGCAATCTTCAGATTCAATGCAAACTCTATCAAATTACCAATGGCATTTTTGACACAACTGAAACAAAAAATTTTTAAATTTTTATGGAAACACAAAAGACCATGAATAGCCAAAGCAATCTTGAGAAAGAGCAGAGCTGGAGGAATCATGCTCCCAGACTTCAGACTATGCTACAGACTATACTACAAAGCTACAGTAATCAATACAGGATGGTACTGGCATGAAAACAGACACATAGATCAATGGAAAAGGACAGAAAGCCCAGAAATAAACCCATGCACTTATGGTCAATTAGTCTATGACAAAGGAGGCGAGAGTACACAATGGAGAAAAGAGAGTCTCTTCAATAAGTGGT
Source organism: Balaenoptera musculus (assembly GCF_009873245.2). Taxonomy (NCBI): domain Eukaryota; kingdom Metazoa; phylum Chordata; class Mammalia; order Artiodactyla; family Balaenopteridae; genus Balaenoptera; species Balaenoptera musculus. Next base: position 79,026,255 of record NC_045786.1, read on the forward strand.
GCTGGGAAAACTGGACAGCTACATGTAAAAGAATGAAATTAGAACATTCTCTAATACCATATACAAAAATAAACTCAAAATGGATTAAAGACCTAAATATAAGACTGGATACTATAAAACTCTTAGAGGAAAACATAGGCAGAACACTCTTTGACATAAATCACAGCAATATTTTTTGGATCTGTCTCCTGAAGTAAAGGAAATAAAAGCAAAAATAAACAAATGGGACCTCATTAAACTTAAAAACTTTTGCACAGCAGAGGAAACCATCAACAAAATGAAAAGACAACCTACTGAATGGGAGAAAATATTTGCAAATGATATGACCGATAAGGGATTAATTCTAATCTATTTTAACATTTGCTGATGAGATGATGGCTTTTTCCTATAGGTCCAAAATGAATTTTATCTAGGATGAACTTCTCATTCTTTAGAACCACACCATAGGCAAGCAAAGTTAATTAAAAAAAAAAAAAGACAAAACATAGATATGTCAGTAGTTTCCCATGAGTTAATTGCATTAACATTTCTAAAGCCTAAAATAAATCATCCTGACTTAATTCAGTTATGGGGTTAAGAGTTCAGTTCTTTGGAAGTGAAACCACACTGATATGTATGGCATGAACACAACTCATACTTGTTATACATGTGAGGATCTTCTCCCTGCCTTCCTTCCTCCCTCTATTCTTTCAACAGCCAATTGCTATGCTCTAAACACTAGAATTGCAAATAAGAATGAGATGTTAAGAAACATACAATAAAGAGAGGGAAAGAGGAAAGTTAACCAGAACTTAGAGCATAGTGTTGTAAGTGCTACTCAACTGCAGGATACTGGGGAGCAGGAGTTCTGGGGAGCAAGCAGCAAGACATCACTATAAAATCGCAGGGTCATAGAAGATTTTCCAGAGGAGGTGATGCTTAGATTGAGTCTTGAAGTTAAACGGATTTAGACAGAGGAGAGAGACAGTGTTGAAGGCATGATTATCATTAAATGGAACCTAATACATTTGGATAATAATTACTTAGGCCACTTACCTTTCACCGTAAGTGACACTGAGCTCATCCAGAACCCCACTGAGTTTAACCTGAAGTTCTTTTAGAATAGTACTAGCTTCAGGATCTAGCTGCAAAGAGACCATAAACAATATTACTTTGGAGTTCTGAGAGAGCATGCCTTTTATCTCTTAGAACATTTTGCTTATTACAAGGCAAACTTCAAACAATATAGCATACATATACTGTTTTCTTTCCTTTCTTTTTTTCAACCTTTGAAATCAAATGCAAAATTTAGATAATTCTAATGAAACCAGAAGAGTTCTTACATTTGAAAAAATTGATTGAAATGCATAGCATGCATACAAAAAAGAGCTAGAAAGCAAAGCCTTTGTTGGTTACAGCAGTGGGATGCAAGGCATGACAAAATATCCTACAGAACTTGACAACTTCATAACTTAGAAAACTGGTTATACATTAGTTGAACATACGTGTTGCTTGAAAATATATTTTCATTTTTAATATCCCTGTAAATAAATACGCCCACTGAAAACTTTAAAAATGGCTAAAAATTAATTTTTGCATGTTGTGTTTTGCCTTATTTTTCCAAGTATGGAATTAAAAGTAATAAACAATTATCCTATTGCTCCAGTGTGTTTCTCTGGAGGTGACAGGGCTAACTTTTCTTCCTGGATGCCAATGGGTAACTCAGAGTTCAAGATTCAAAGTTTCCCATTTTATTTATTTATTTTTAAAATTTTCGCTTGGGGGGAGGGGCAAAAGAAAAATAATTAAATCAAGAGGACATTTTATGCTTATTCTTACAATGTAAAAGCCAATTATTCTTTTTAACTGATTTCAGTGCTAAAATAATATCAATCAATATTAGAAAATAACATATTATAAATGAACACAAATAAAACATCAAACTATTAACGTGGCAGTATTTTTTTATAATTAAAGGATGAACACAAACTTTACCAGCATTTAGAAAATTTTATCCTGTTTGTTAATTTAATTTTTGCAAACTAGTTGTCAAAATAGAATGACTTATAATAGATGTACTGTATCTAGCTGATAGAAATTCATGTAAAGGGAAACCTAGAATATTCTCTGAAATTTAAGCCAATCTTCCTTTGAGTCTTCAGAGATTCAATTTCCTACCATTAGTACCTATAGTGCTTGCCCAAGCTGAACTATTGTTGAAGAGAGGGGCATAGGATGAAGACAACTTTGGGGAGTAGAGAAAATTAAAGGAGGACTTGGTATAAACAAGAGAACCTAAGAACACCAAATTCATATATGACCCAAATCAGTTTAAACTCCTGGGAGGCAACCCAGGACCAAAAAGTGTCCCTAATAGAATACACTGGTCATAAATCTTATAATCCTCCAAGAACATTTTCTAATACTAAGAAACTATTAGGAAGAAGTATTATTTACACACCTCAGCATCTGGGTAGCTCTATGTTATGCTAACTTGATTAAAAACATTGGAGTAGAAACCAAAGATTGCATTTGACATATGATACTTTACTGGTTATGTCAAACCAACCCTTAATGTCAATTTTCACTCAAATCTAGGTGATTTCAGGATTGGTTAGTTTCCGCCCCTTTATCAGAGCCAATGTGATTCTTCTGGACTAATTTTTTTCTGTCTCTGTCATAGGAGATTACCCACTCATGCACAGGCCACCTTAACACATGCAGACTTCTCTAGCAGTTGGAAACTTACAATATCCCTAAGTCTCATACTTTGAGAGTTCCATTCAGCTATAACCAGTTACAAGGCAGTGATTCAGAAAAACAATTAGATATTACCTATTTTTATATAGCCCTGACACTGATGTGCATTTAAACATAATTAGCCTAATAAAACATATCTCCCCAACCCTTAACCAAGAAAACATATGTGAACTGCCCACCCCAATCCTAGGGAACCTTGTAAGCCGAATGTTTTTTATCACATGTTCTTGCTATTATCCTAATACCAATTTTAGACCAACTTCACTTGGATAAAAATGTTTGGGAACAGAAAATGAGAGAAGACCTCCCATAGAATTTTCTTCATGCCCCACTCCGTGTTAAACCGTGATAGGTGGTTGTTCCCCACCCACATATCTGCCACCTCCAAGGAATGGCTCTGACAGTAGGGTTTTCTTCAGGAAATTGGGTTGCTTCTTATTTAAAGTATGTATTTTGTTTCCATATTAGTTTGATATGCAGATTGACTTAGTTTGTTCACCTGTTAAGACAATTACTTTAAAGTCATACAAAAATGGTTAGGTAGGTCAGTTGGATGAAATTATGCTCTTTTCTTATGAATCATTTTAGTCTACCTTAGGTATTTTGTGAATGGAAATTTCCTATCAAATAATTGGTTATTACTTGAAAATCTGAAACTGTCAAAATACAGCGATTTAAATATTGGATGACAGTTTTCATTTCCTGAGAGAAGCATGAGTTTCTAAGCAGGTACAGACAGAATGCCTCTGTCATATAAACAGGAAAAAAAAAAAAAAAAACAACCCCAGAAAAGCTTTAGTTTCAGTTAGGTATTTGATATTTATCTGATCTAAATCATATGATTAAACCATTAAAATAGGAACAGTAATTTTGAGGCAAATATGCAAATTGCAGGTCTTTTGTAATACAGGGCATAAATAGCATACCCATCTAATTATAAAACAATCTCTTTGGCCAGCAAATTTGCCAATTCTTGAGTTCTTCTGCATTTCTTTATGTGTCCAAATTGAGAAAAATTTCCTTACTCCTACAAACTCCCTAAAGTTTGTAAGAAATAATAATTTGGCATTGAGAATTTATTGCCTAAATTACCAATAGCATATTTTACAAATTATTGGCTACCTTGGAAAGGTAAAAAGCTACGTAATTTTTTTCACAAATGTTTAAAACTTAGCTTAGTTCTGTAAGGAATATGACATCAAACATCAAAAGTAACTTGCGCCTTTTTTTGTATTTTAGACTTATTAAAAGCAAAAAGAGAAACAAAGAGAAAAAAGAAAAAAGATAATATTTCAAGCATTCAGAAGTCAAGGTTAATAAATTTAGTTTAAATTAGAAACTGTATTAGCAAGTGTACCTGAACAACTTGGCTGGCAAAGTTATTTACACCACTGAGATATTTTACACTATTGAGCTGTGGTAATATGAATGACTTCTGGAAGAGATAGCTAGAAGGCAAAATATCTTTGCAGTTTTTTGTCCTCAAGGCTCACTTCTACTTTTCCTTTAAAAGACAATTTACTTATCACCTCCTTTTACAAATCTGACCCCAGATGTCACTCACCCCAGGCAGTCAGTGGCTCTAGTTTCTGTACTAACTCTGCTGTGCACTCTTACTGTCTATACAGCCCTCTCTTTTAACTGTTCTCCTATGAATCTATCTCTCCCACTAAACTCTATCTTACTTAACTTTCTCTCCTGAGTGTCTGTCCCTGCAAGCCTAGGCATTTACCAAATATTTGAGGAAGGAGGTGAGGGCAGCAAGAAGCATGAAATGATTCCCTCAAAGGGAATCTTGATATCCAGAGTGCTCCTTCTCCTTAGACTGATACTTTGCATTGACTATTAATAGAATACTTTTGCATTTGAAATCTTTCATTCCTTAGCAACCACATATTCTGGAACTACCAAGTTAGTCCTAATTTCAAGTTTTTGTGTCATTGCCAGACCATGTCAGATTATGTCCTGATATTTGTTTGGTTCTAAAAATATGGTTACTATACCCCCACTGTATATTTTTTTCCCTAGCATAAATTCTTTCCCTAATGGACCTATAGAGAGTATATGTTATTTCAACCTCTTATAACAGTCATTGTTAAACCAACTGTCAAGCTCTTGACAAAGATATAAATATTGAGTTGGAAAGTGGAACTTAAACACTTTAGATAGCACAATACAAACTACTGAAAAATAAAGACTTCCTATGGAAGAAGTTCAGGGCCTTTTGTGTGAATTGTATTCCTTTTCCACAGTCTTCATTACTATCTCATTTCCTTTCTCTTTTCTACAGGCTACTAGGCTGCCTTTCCTCATGTTCACCTCATCAGTGTTAGGGTTCTATTATTTGCTCATCTAAAGAAGTGTAGATTAGGAAGGTCTATCACTCCCCTGGCCCTTATCTTTACAGCATCCAAAATTTGGTCATTAGTCTGGTGGGTTTCACATCTTCTTCAAGATTTTTCCAGAAAATGCAAACTTCACCACTATTTCTATATATATATATAAAAAAAAGAAAGCCTCGTTTCCAAGTAAAATGTTCAACTTGAGCTCTTAGTTTCTTCTTTTGGATTTTGTTCCATCAAATATCCCTATCTTCATTCTTCCATTGTTATTTCTATTACCCCATCCTATAAATCATACTCAAATAGCATTTATGTTAACATAAAAAGTAAGCAAGTAATAAAGGAAAAAGCCAACTTATTTGTAACTACCTTCTTATTGACATCTAGCTAATATTTTTTCTTCTCTTGGCCTTTAAACTGCTCACAATGTAAGTGTAAAATTTGTTGCCTTCTTATCTCTTACATATTCACTAATCCTTTGTCATGTGGTTTCTTCTCTGAATACTCCACTTAAATATTCACATATATGTCACCAGTGATCTCTTAATTGCTAAGTCCAATGACGTTATCCTACTCAGACCGCTTTCATACTGTTGTTTACTCTCTTTCTCAAGCTTTTTATTTCCTTGCTTCTCTAGAGACTACCTTCTCTAGGTCTCCTATTTTTCTGCCTATGATTTGTCTATCTCTTTGGTTGACTTCTCTTCCTCTGTATACTCCTTAGACATTAATGCCCTGCAATTTTCCCTTTCTAGTCTTCTTTCTTTTCCACTCTATATTCCGTTCTTGAGCAATCACATTTATGTCTATGACTTCAGCTCCCACCTCTATGCTAATGACCTCCGAATCATCACCTACAGCTTTAACAGGATGCATGAGCACCAGGTCTATATTCCCATTTGCCTATTAGCCTTTTCCACTTTGACAACCTCAAGCTCAACCTATCAAAAAGTGACCTTGTTACCTGTCCATCCTTAGTTTATTTCTCTTATTGTCTCTGATTTGATTGATAGCATGCAGTCGCTTAAGGCAGAACTATGAAAGTCATCTTTGACTCCTCTCTGCCTTCTTCCTTCCATATTCACTTGGATACCAAATATGATTGATAATATTTATGGAATGTTTTCTCCATCTCTGCTATCCTCTTCATTTTCTGATGTGGAATTTTTCTCATCCAGACTATATTGCAATCTCCTGGTTGTGTTCTTCTTTGCTATTTTCCCACTTCTATTCCATCCTCCTAACTCTTCCTAGAGTTGTTTTAATAAAGCCCAAATCTGATCATGGCACCTGCTGACCCCTCTAGCTGACTTTCAACCAGGGAAGTGCTTCAAGCAATTTCTTATGGTCTCATCTGGGCTCTTGCTATTTCTTTTATTTTGAAAAGATCACTTCTCTCCAACCCTTCTATTTGACCAGAATTTATCCATCCTAAAGTACCTAGCTCAACTTAAAATAGATGACTGAGAAATCAGTGAAAATTCCCTAGTGAATCCAGCAGGAAGTTACTCTCCTTGAAATGCCCTAAATCACTTTGTAGAGCTACAGCATTCAGCATGGATACTATGGTATGTTGTCAGAAATAGAAGAACACATGGTCCTTTCTACTGCAAACAATATGCCCCAGATCTACCAATGCAACTCTGTCTTTAGTTTCTTTATGTTTTATTCGTCTTATGAGAGAACCTCCCCAAGAACTTATAAGATCATTTTTGGAGATAGACTATGACATTTTTGTGCCATTAAGATGTGCATGAATTGTTATGCTAGAAGTAACAGTTATATAAATTCATGCTCCTAACTTCTTGGTTTCGAAAAGTGGAAGAACATCAGTAGCTGTCTCTCATCCTAATTAAAAAGTGTATGCAGTAAATCCAGCTGTCATTGTACTTCAAATCAACTAAATGTCTTTGAGATATGTTAAGTTAGGTTCTTCAGACTAGACAACTGAAGGGAAAAAATGCCTCATCTTTTATAATTCACTCAATGTAGTTTTGAGTTAGTGAATATATGGCAAATTATGAATTTTTCTATTTCTATTTCTCTGAACTTTCGTAAAAAAGCCTTTAAGCCTTATATGAGTGACATATTCTTTGCTCTCAAACATTTTTTTTCTTTTTCACCTACAATACATACATTAATCTTATACTCTATGGATTGATAACAAGGTTCTTGTCCTTATAACCACAGATTTTTAGACTAGACTAAACTTCAGAAATCCTATAGTTCATTTCTTTCTTTCTTACAGGTGGGGAAAATCAAGGCCTAGATGATGTGTCATGTCACATGACACATTGGGGAGGCCACATGAGAACTGAAAAGCAATGATCTAAGAAACTATATTCTTTTAAGAAATTCTCTTCTGAAAATGGTCATAAAAAATCAAGTTCAATAACTTGATTGTGAAGGAATTTTGGGCTTATAGTCGGCTGACCAATTAAGAAACTGGACAGAGTAGGGATAACTCAGGAATAGAAGAAATGAGACACAAAGTTTATGTTCAGAATTTATTCTGTAAAAACTGTCTTTTTGCCCTGTCTCACTCTGTCTTTGCCTTTCAGCTGTTCACATTACTGAATCTCACCACTGCTCAGTACTGTGAATACACTCTTCTCAATCAACTGAATTGAGGACCTGTTAATCGTCAAGTGATGGGCACAGAATGCCCTCAGTGAGCCATCTGCATGAGGTGCCTGAAGGCCAGTCTGCCAAGTAGGAGAAAAGGGAGGCTTGGTTGGATTAAAGGAGTAAGTTTTACTACTTTCTGCATTGATCTATGGTTTGTTAAGGCAGGCATAAACAATTGTAGGGGGTTCGCAACAAGACAATAAAATAGGTCTATTCTAGAAAATGTTTCTCTGCCCTCTGGCTGTAGCTCACATCCTCTCTCCTGAAGTTTTCTTAAGGTTCAGAGGAAGGTTAGTTTAAAAAGATGCTTGGGGAGACCTTCAAGATGGTGGAGCAGTAAGACGTGGAGATCACCTTCCTCCCCACAAATACATCAGAAATACATCTACATGTGGAACAACTCCTACAGAACACCTACTGAACACTGGCAGAAGACCTCAGACCTCCCAAAAGGCAAGAAACTCCCCATATACCTGGGTAGGGCAAAAGAAAAAAGAAAAAGCAGAGACAAAAGAATAGGGATGGAACCTGCATCTCTGGGAGGGCACTGTGAAGGAGGAAAAGTTTTCCCTTCACTGGTGGAGATGGGGTGGGGGGGGGCGGCTGGGGGGAAGCTTCGGAGCCACAGAGGAGAGTGCAACAACAGGGGTGCAGAGGGCAAAGCGGAGAGATTCCTGCACAGAGGATCGGTGTCAACCAGCACTCACCAGCCCCAGAGGCTTCTCTGCTCACCCGCCAGGGTGGGCGGGGGCTGGGAGCTGAGGCTTGGGCTTTGGAGGTCAGATCCCAGGGCTAGTGTGCCACAGCTAGCCAGGAGGGAGTCCGGGGAAAAGTCTGGACCTCCCTAAGTGGCAAGAGACCATTGGTTCAGGGTGCGCGAGGAGAGGGGATTTAGAGCGCCGCTTAAAGGATCTCCAGAGATGGGCGTGAGCCGCGGCTATCAGCGCAGACCCCAGAGACAGGCGTGGTACGCTAAGGCTGCTGCCGCCACCAAGAAGCCTGTGTGCGAGCACACGTCATTCTCCACACCTCCCCTCCTGGGAGCCTGTGCAGCCCGCCACTGCCAGGGTCCCGTGATCCAGGGACAACTTCCCCGGGAGAACACACGGCGCGCCTCAGGCTGGTGCAACATCACGCTGACCTCTGCCGCCGCAGGCTTGCCCCGCATCCGTGCCCTTCCCTCCCCCCGGCCTGAGCGAGCCAGAGACCCTGAATCAGCTGCTCCTTTAACCCCGTCCTGTGTGAGCAAAGAACAGACGACCTCAGGGGACCTACACGTAGAGGCAGGGCCAAATCCAAAGCTGAACCCCGGGAGCTGTGCGAACAAAGAAGAGAAAGGGAAATCTCTCCCAGCAGCCTCAGGAGCAGCGGATTAAATCTCCACAATCAACCTGATGTATCCTGCATCTGTGGAATACCTGAAGAGACAACGAATCATCCCAAAATTGAGGTGGTGTACATTGGGGGCAACTGTATACTTGGGGTTTGCTGTATGCAACTGACTAGTTTCTGGTTTTATGTTTATCTTAGTTTAGTATTTAGAGTGTATTATCATTGGTAGATTTGTTTATTGATTTGGTTGCTCTCTTCCTTTTTTTTAATATATGTATATATTTTCCTTTTTCTCATTTTGTGGGTGTGTATGTGTATGCTTCTTTGTGTGATTTTGTCTGTATAGCTTTGCTTCTACCATTTGTCCTAGGGTTCTGTCTGTGCAGTTTTTTTCTTCTTTTTTTTAGTATAGTTTTTAGCACTTGTTATCATTGGTGGATTTGTTTTATGGTTTGGCTGCTCTCTTCTTTCTTTCTTCTTTTTTTAAAATTACTTTCTAATTTTTAAATTTTTACTAATATTTTTATTTTTTATTTTAATAACTTTATTTCTTTTTATTTTCTTTCTTTCTTCCTTCCTTCCTTCCTCCCTCCCTCCCTCTCTTTCTCTCTTTCTCCCTTTCTCCCTTTTCTTCTGAGCCATGTGGCTGACAGGGTATTGGTGCTCCAGCTGGGTGTCACGTCCGTGCCTCTGAGGTAGGACAGCCAAGTTCAGGACATTGGTCCAGCAGAGATCTCCAAGCTCCACATAATATCAAACGGCAAAAGTGCTCCCAGAGACCTCTAACTCAACGCTAAGACCCAGCTCCATTAAAAAACCAGCAAGCTACAGTGCTGGACACCCTATGCCAAACAACTAGCAAGACAGGAACACAAACACACCCATTAGAAGAGAGGAGGCCTAAAATGATAATAAGGCCACAGACACCCCAAAACACACCACTGGATGTGGTCCTGCCCCCCAGAAAGACAAGATCCAGCCTCATCCACCAGAACACAGGCACTAGTCCCCTCCACCAGGAAGCCTACACAACCCACTAAACCAACCTCAGCTACTGGGGGCAGACACCAAAAACAACGGGAACTATGAACCTGCAGCCTGCGAAAAGGAGACCCCAACACAGTAAGTTAAGCAAAATGAGAAGACAGAGAAACACACAGCAGATAAAGGAGCAAGGTAAAAACACACCAGAGCAAACAAATGAAGAGGAAATAGGCAGTCTACCTGAAAAAGAATTCACAGTAATGATAGTAAAGATGTTCCAAAATCTTGGAAATAGAATGGAGAAAATGCAAGAAACGTTTAACAAGGAGCTAGAAGACCTAAAGAGCAAACAAACAATGATAAACTCAAAAAATAAAATTAAGAATTCTCTAGAAGGAATCAATAGCAGAATAACTGAGGCAGAAGAATGGATAAGTGACCTGGAAGAGAAAATAGTGGAAATAACTACTGTAGAGCTGAATAAAGAAAAAAGAATGAAAAGAATTGAGGACAGTCTCAGAGACCTCTGGGACAACATTAAACGCACCAACATTCTAATTATTGGGGTCCCAGAAGAAGAAGAGATAAAGAAAGGGACTGAGAAAATATTTGAAGAGATTATAGTTGAAAACTTCCCTTATATGGGAAAGGAAGTAGTCAATCAAGTCCAGGAAGTACAGAGAGCCCCATGCAGGATAAAACCAAGGACAAACATGCCAAGACACATATTAATCAAACTATCAAAAATTATATACAAAGAAAAAATATTAAAAGCAGCAAGGGAAAAACAACAAATAACATAGAAGGGAATCCCCATAAGCTTAACAGCTGATCTTTCAGCAGAAACTCTGCAAGCCAGAAGGGAGTGGCAGGACATATTTAAAGTGATGCAAGGGAAAAACCTACAACCAAGATTACTCTACCCAGCAATGATCTCATTCAGATTTGATGGAAAAATTAAAACCTTTACAGACAGGCAAAAGCTAAGACAATTCAGCTCCATCAAACCAGCTTTACAACAAATGCTAAAGGAACTTCTCTAGGCACGAAACACAAGAGAAGAAAAAGACATACAATAACAAACCCCAAACAATTAAGAAAATGGTAATAGGAACATACATATCGATAATTACCTTAAATGTAAATGGATTAAATGCTTCCACCAAAGACACAGACTGGTGGAATGGATACAAAAACAAGACCCATATATATGCTGTCTACAAGAGACCCACTTCAGACCTAGGGACACATACAGACTGAAAGTGAGGGGATGGAAAAAGATATTCCATGCAAACGGAGATCAAAAGAAAGGTGGAGTAGCAATTCTCATATCAGACAAAATAGACTTTAAAATAAAGACTATTACAAGAGACAAAGAAGGATACTACATAATGATCAAGGGATCAATCCAAGAAGAAGATATAATAATTGTAAATATTTATGCACTCAAGGTAGGAGCACCTCAGTACATAAGGCAAATGCTAACAGCCATAAAAGGGGAAATCGACAGTAACACAATCATAGTAGGGGACTTAAACACTCCACTTTCACCAATGGACAGATCATGCAAAAGGAAAATAAATAAGGAAACACAAGCTTTAAATGATACATAAAACGAGATGGACTTAATTGATATTTATAGGACATTCCATCCAAAAACAACAGAATACACTTTCTCCTCAAGTGCTCATGGAACATTCTCCAGGATAGATCATATGCTGGGTGACAAATGAAGCCTTGGTAAATTTAATAAAATTGAAATGGTATCAAGTATCTTTTCCAACCACAATGTTATGAGACTAGATATCAACTACAGGAAAAAATCTGTAAAAAATACAAACACATGAGGCTAAATATTACACTACTTAATAACCAAGAGATCACTGAAGAAATCAAAGAGGAAATCAAAAAATACCAAGAAACAAATGACAATGAAAACATGACGACCCAAAACCTATGCGATGCAGCAAAAGCAGTTCTAAGACGGAAGTTTATAGTAATACAATCCTACCTCAAGAAACAAGAAACAACCTAACCTTACCCCTAAAGTAATTAGAGAAAGAAGAAGAACAACAACAAAAAAACCCCAAAGTTAGCAGAAGGAAAGAAATCATAAAGATCAGATCAGAAATAAATGAAAAAGAAATGAAGGAAATAATAGCAAAGATCAATAAAACTGAGAGCTGGTTCTTTGAGAAGATAAACAAAATTGATAAACAATTAGCCAAACTCATCAGGAAAAAAAGGGAGAAGACTCAATAGAATTAGAAATGAAAAAGGAGAAGTAACAAATGACACTGCAGAAATACAAAGGATCATGAGAGATTACTATAAACAACTCTATGCCAATAAAATGGACAACCTGGAAGAAAAGGACAAATTCTTAGAAATGCACAACCTTCTGAAACTGAACCAGGAAGAAACAGAAGATATAAAAGACCAATCACAAGCACTGAAATTGGGACTGTGATTAAAAATCTTCCAACAAACAAAAGCCCAGGAACAGATTGCTCCACAGGCGAATTCTATCAAACATTTAGAGAAGAGCTAACACCTATCCTTCTCAAACTCTTCTAAAGTACAGCAGAGGGAGGAACACTCCAAAACTCATTCTACGAGGCCACCGTCACCCTGATATCAAAACCAAAGATGTCACAAAGAAAGAAAACAAAAGGCCAATATCCCTGATGAACATAGATGTAATAATCGTCAATGAAATACTAGCAAACAAAATCCAACAGCACATTAAAAGGATCATACGCCATGATCAAGTGGGGTTTATCCCAGGATTGCAAGGATTCTTCAATATACGCAAATCAATCAATGTGATACACCATATTAACAAATTAAAGGAGAAAACCCATATGAGCATCTCAATAGATGCAGAAAAAGCTTTCGACAAAATTCAACACCTCTTTGATGATACAAACCCTGCAGAAAGTAGCTATAGATGGAACTTACCTCAAAATAATAAAGGCCATATATGACAAACCCACAGCCAACATTGTTCTCAATGGTGAAAAACTGAAACCATTTTCTCTGAGATCAGAAATAAGGCAAGGTTTTCCACTCTCCCACTATTATTCAACATAGTTTTGGAAGTTTTAGCCACAGCAATCAGAGAAGAAAAAGAAATAAAAGGAATCCAAGTTGGCAAAGAAGAAGTAAAGCCGTCACTGTTTGCAGATGACATGATACCATACATAGAGAATCCTAAACATGCTACCAGAAAACTACTAGAGCTAATCAATGAATTTGATAAAGTAGCAGGATACAAAATTAATGCACAGAAATCTGTATTCCTATACACTAATGATGAAAATCTGAAAGAGAAATTAAGGAAACACTCCCATTTACCACTGCAACAAAAAGATTAAATATCTAGGAATAAACCTACCCAAGGAGACAAAAGAACTGTGTGCAGGAAACTATAAGACACTGATGAAAGAAATTAAAGATGAGACAAACAGATGGAGAGATATACCATGTTCTTGGATTGGAAGAATCAACATTGTGAAAATGACTATACTACCCAAAGCAATCTACAGATTCAATGCAATCCCTATCAAACGACCAATGACATTTTTCACAGAACTAGAGCAAAAAATTTCACAATTTGTATGGAAACACCGAAGAGCCCTAATAGCAAAGCAATCTTGAGAAAAAAAACGGAGCTGGAGGAATCAGACTCCTGGACTTCAGACTATACTACAAAGCTACAGTAATCAAAACAGTATAGTACTGGCAAAAAAACAGAAACATAGATCATTGGAACAGGATAGAAAGCCCAGAGATAAACCCACCCACATATGGTCATCTTATCTTTGATACAGGAGGCAAGAATATACAGTGGAGAAAAGACAGCCTCTTCAATAAGTGGTGCTGGGAAAACTGGACAGCTACACGTAAAAGAATGAAATTAGAACATTCTCTAACACCATACACAAAAATAAACTCAAAATGGATTAAAACCCTAAATGTAAGGATAGACAGTATTAAACTCTTACAGGAAAACATAGGCAGAACACTCTATGAGATAAATCACAGCAAGATCCTTTTTGACTCACCTCCTAGAGAAATGGAAATAAAAACAAAAATAAACAAATGAGACCTAATGAAACTTAAAAACTTTTGCACAGCAAAGGAAACCATAAACAAGATGAAAAGACAACCCTCAGAATGGGAGATAATATTTGCAAATGAAGCAACTGACAAAGGATTGATCTCCAAAATTTATAAGCAGGTCATGAAGCTCAATATCAAAAAAAACAAACAACCCAAGCAAAAAAACGGCAGAAGCCCTAAACAGACATTTCTCCAAAGAAGACATACAGATTGCCAATAAACACATGAAAGGATGCTCAACATCCCTAATCTTTAGAGTAATGCAAATCAAAACTTAAATGAGGTATCACCTTACACCAGTCAGAATGGCCATCATCAAAAAATCTACAAATAATAAATGCTGGAGAGGGTGTGGAGAAAAGGGAACACTCTTGCACTGTTGGTGGGAATGTAAATTGATACAGCCACTATTGAGAACAGTATGGAGGTTTCTTAAAAAACTAAAAATAGAACTACCATACGACCCAGCAATCCCACTACTGGGATATATCCTGAGAAAACTATAATTCAAAAAGAGTCAGGTACTACAGTGTTCATTGCAGCACTATTTACAATAGCCAGGACATGGAAGCGACCTAAGTGTCCAGTGACAGATGAATGGATAAAGAAGATGTGGCACATATATACAATGGAATATTACTCAGCCATAAAAAAAATGAAATTGAGTTATCTGTAGTGAGGTGGATGGACCTAGAGTCTGTCATACAGAGTGAAGTAAGTCAGAAAGAGAAATACAAATACCGTATGCTAACACATATATATGGAATCTAAAAAAAATGGTTCTGAAGAACCTAGGGGCAGGACAGGAATAAACACGCAGATGTAGAGAATGGACTTGAGGACATGGGGAGGGGGAAGGGTAAGCTAGGACGAAGTGAGAGAGTGGCATGGACTTATATATACCACCAAATATAAAACAGCTAGTGTGAAGCAGCCGCATAGCACAGGGAGATCAGCTCGGTGTTTTGTGACCACCTAGCTGGGTGGGATAGGGAGGGCGGGAGGGAGACGCAAGAAAAAGGAGATATGGGGATATATGTATATGTATAGCTGATTCACTTTGTTATAAACCGAGACTAGCACATCATTGTAAAGCAATTATACTCCAATAAAGATGTTAAAAAATTAATTAATTAATTAATTAAAAAAAAAGATGCTTGGTAGTACGGGAGTGACCCTATGATCTCTGGGGAATGACGTTAACAAGCAGCACCTCCCTGGGTTTGAATTTCATTTTGACATGCATCAGCCGCCCAGAAACCTCTCAGCCTCCAAGGGAGCACCTTTTCTTAATATCACCAGCTTAGCAGTTAGCTGAACTTTATGTGGTAGTAGTGCTAGATCCTTAATCATATTTATTAAATCACCTCAATGCGATTTGCCCTTTTGGTCCTCATTATTCCCTTAATTTTTGATTAAGTCCAACTTATTAACTCTAGTTGCAGAGATGGTTAGGAGGAAAAAGAAATCAGGCAGTATCGTCATGCTGCCAAAATAGAGGGCCAGCACTTAAAACTTCAAGCGTTCAGTCCTCTTTGTTATGTGCTGCCATGAAACTAGAAATAACTGCTTACTTTTACTGAGTTCAGCCAAATACATCTCACCTTTGGGCTTTATTTACACAATAAGAGGCTAGAGGTTTGAGCTGATTCTTTGAATTATTGCGGAATAAGATATAACAATTACAACTCTCATTTGAAAGGTACTGTGAAGTTTAGAAATTGTCATGGGGGGGATTGTCACAACAAACCTTACCTCTTTAATTGTTCTGACTTCCCTCATACATTCAAAGTTCTTTGAGGTTGGGGTCTGCATGCTAGTAATCATTGTAACTCTGGTGTCTAGTAAAATTTACAGCTCATCATAGGTGCTCAGCAAATCAATAATTTGTTGAATGAATTAAGGAAGGAGTAAATTCTGTCTTCATGTGCAGCAAGCTCTAGTCTCTGTTTTTCTTGGGGTAGTCAGCACCGAGGGCAAGAGGTGTGTAAAGTTGTCCAGGCAGGACAGGGAGCATTTGGCTTCTAAATATCTCTTTCACGGGGCCCAAAAGGGAACTCTGCTCTAACTGTTATTTTATAAGGCCTCCTTACTCCTTCTTATTAGCTCCTTGAGGACTAGAGCATTCATTAAAATTTTTTTCTATTCCCTGTATCAACACCTGCCCCCCAATAGAAAATATAAGTAGGCACCAGTAGACACTTCAATTAAATGGGAAGAATTTTGCAAATTGCTTTAGGAAATATTTTATAACTAAAAGGAAGACATACTATGACTAGTTAAAAGTCTACTATCTAATGACATCTAATACCTACTTTAATTATTTTATTTTGTAATTCATTTTGTATTTCTGAAAAAGAGACAGAAATCACAGATGGCTTCTCATTAATGTATTAACTAGTGAGTTATATCTCTATTTACATTGAGAAAAGTTGAGACAGATCAGAAACCTGAACATAAAGCTTTTAGCTTCTTTACAACTATTACACCTCTTTTAATAAGATTATAGATAAAAATGCGAGTATAAAATTCCAGAGTTTTAAAAATGCTGGATATTTGTATAAGACTGCAAATTAGCCACCTATATTTTGGGATTATTATATTCTTTAATCCAAATGCTTCCCTGTCTATTGCATGCTGTCTCAAGGTCCATTCAAACACATTAAATCCGATGTGCTCTCAAGATTCAAAACACATTAAGTAGGTGGGTTAGGAGTCAAGCACAGGTAAGGCAAAGGGGTATTCTGGGCCATTTCCCAATTACCTGGTTTCTATCCTAAAAGCAAAGAACAATAATTCTCACAACATCATCTCCTGACCAGTAGCATCAGTACCACATGGGAATTTGTTAGAAACGCAACTCATGCGGCCCAACCTCAGACCTACTGAGCTGAATAGTCCAGGATGGAGTTCAGCAATGTGTCGTAATCAGCTCTCCAGGTGGTTCTCATACCTGCTAAAGTTCAGAAACTACCGGCATGAAGTATTAATACCCTTAAAGCAGGGATCTTCAACCCCTGTAGCCCAGGAATTATAATGTTGAAAGCGTATTGCTAAGTAAAATATGACAGAAGTTAATTTCTGTCCTCTCTGGTCAGAGGTTGCTTAGCTGAAGACCGAGCCTGTATGGCTAGTAAGTTTTACAGTGAATTTCAATCAGCTACATGCATGCACTTTTGGGCAGTCAGATTCAGTTTCTAATTGACACATCAAATTCATCATTAAAAAATAAAAAGCAATATAGTATGCATCTCTGAAACAAAAGATAATTAAGTTGCTCATTAAAATATGTACATTTTTAGGATAGGTAGGGTTATGTTCCTGATTCCCGACCCTGTTCAGGAAAGTTTAACAAGGTGCAATGAGTCAAGAGATTCAATCCTTCTGGGACATATCAATAAAAATAACGTTACTATTATACCTGCTTCGTCTGTTTTGTGGTCAGCAGAATGAGAAATTTTAGCTAAGAAAATACCCCCCCTTCCCATTTCCCCCAAATGTCTTAATAATGGCTAACCTCTAGAATTTGAAGTACAGTCAGTAGAATAGCGGGCCTATGGATAACTATAGATTCTACCATTCAAGATGATTTTACCATCCCAATATTGTGAAGGAGCAGTGCATCCTCTGCTTACACAGCACAGTCATAAGTCTTCTAAGTCAATCACTACAACGCAAGTTCATAACCAATATCTTATGACTTTCTGAAAAGAAAGTACATTTTGGATTATCTGATTTTCTTTTTCATGTACTTGTAAAAATTAGATTGCAGATCAAGCAACTACAACAAAATCCCTTCTGTTACTGTAGCAATGTTTTTATGAAAAAATGAATATAGACTTAAGTATTTATTTGCAGTTGATATGTGCTGAGTTATACTCATGAAATAATCAAGCTATTAAAATGATATAAACCAAAATATATCTGTTTTACTTTTGAGCTATTATAGGATGATAAAACAATCATTAACCAATACATGAAAATTATTACCTAGCATTCTGATGATTGTTTTGCTGTTACTGTGTTACAGAGGGACAAGTAATACCATCTGGGAACTGTGGTATAAATAATTTAACTTCTAGCTCAAGTCAGTCCATAGCAGTTTGGTTATTTTTTCTGTTTTACTATAGTGATTCCTAAAACCATATGAACATAAAAAATCACCAGGATGCTCTTTAAAAAACAGACCCTGGACCTCATTCCTAAAGGCTACTTTTGCTTCATAGTTTGTGACTTTTTTTATTCTTATTTTCTAGAATAATCAGAGAGTTGTTAAGCTAAAACATGCTCTTAATTTGTACGCAGGGAAATGTGTTGGAAAGAGACTATAGGAGAAGAAATATAGTGGTTTGCTTTTCTCTTTTGATTCTTTTTTCTAAATAGGGCATTGGTAAAGAATGTGCCTACAGGTCCCACAGGCTACCGTGTGTGCATTTAACAGGGACTACTCAAGTGGTGGTTTTTGGAGCTACTGTCAACGGCATCACCCCCAAGACTGTCACAGCGTTAGGCAATGTTTCCATCTTGGACTCCACACAGAGAGTGAATAAAAAAAGGTTTTAAACACTCTTTCTGTTTCCAGAGGGAAAAGAGATTGATCCTGCAAAGAAAGAGCAGTTGCCCCAACAGTGGTTGGGTCAAAGCAGCAGAGAGCTGCAGCATCATGCAACCAGGCCTGCAAGCGGCCAGCACTTTGCAGATGGTCTGAGAGGCCAGCCACGTTATTGTTATATTGTTAGAGACCATCTAATGGACACATGGCAAAAAAAAGAAAAAATGATAAAGGAGTTAAAGAGAGGGAGAAATCACTACTATTTTGGAAAATCAGTAAGGTTTCCTAAAAGATGTAAAGAATAAATTTTAATTGATCAAAAAAAAAAAAAAACTATTTTGAGCATATGCACAAGCAATCATTAGCTAATTAGTTTTCTGTAGCAAGAAGTGCACATCCTAGCACTGATGGTGGGGCACAAACTAGTAAGAAACTACTAAAAGAAGAATCAAATCTAGTTTAGAAAATTTTCCTTAGCAATAGCAGTCAAGGTTTTATAACTAGTTCCACTGTGAGGAAACAACTGGGAATTGGTAATAGTACAAACACATTGTATTATCATTAAAGACCACTGAACATGTTCATACTAAGTTCTGTATATACTTTTCCTATCAACGAGTGAATTTGTCTTTCTCAGTAAAATGCTTTTTCATCTTTATGAAAGGCCCAAGTTAAGGAACCCATTTAAATACTGCCATATAGATAACTACAATGAATGGGCTTTGCCTATTATATTGAGATTCTGGAGGCTGAGTGTAGCAATCAGCAGCTCTAACATCATTCTGTATTAATAAAGATTATTTCCGTCTGGGAGGCTGCCTGTTACACTCAGACTTGGGTTTAAGTCAAGCTTCTTCCTGACATTTCTTCAATCCCTATGTAGTACTGACAGGGCCTGCCTAAGGCTTTTTCTTAGCTACAAAAGACAAGATGAAAATGGAAAAGAATAAGAGAAAAGAAACAGCATAGAAAGGGAGACAGGAGAACATAAAAAGAGAGGGAGGGGAGGAGGGTAAAGAGAGGGAGGGGAGGAAAAAAAATATTTAAATGTAGGAAAAGAAAGGAGCTAGGGTCAATGCTGTCCCTCTAACAAATTCCATCTTGAGAAGCTAGACATTCGTTTCATTTGTTTAATTGATTTTCCCTTGAAATTATGTATGAGGAGTTTAAATTAGCAATTGGCATGGAAAGAGTTATAAAGGGAGAAGGCATCCAGCTGAGCACATCTTCCATCATTTTCTCCAGTAAAGAAGAGTTCTGTGATGTAGCCATAGGTTTGCAGCTCAATTTATCATGAGAAAACCTGTACATTTCAAACTGGCAATTTTATCTGAAACAAGCAGTCAATTTTGGTTGGTGAACAAACCACCCCATAGCTTTTTTGGTTAGCAGGTGGCTTGGCCCACACAGTTTCCTTTAAATACAGGCATAATTTGGTTAACACTCAACTCAGCAATATATCACTCACATTAGAGTTCAACCACAAAATCGTAATGACATAGTAGTAGCATTAGGAGACATTTCTGGAAATGTGGCATTTCAAATACAACTCTATCTTCAACTGGTTTGTGGTCTTTAAAGTTCACTAAAAGGAGATAGAATTTCCCACAAGAAATCAGTAATTTCTTCACTACTTTTCAAGACAGTAAGTGGCCTTAAAGTCTGAATATAAAACATCACTAAAATTAAAAAGGGAATCTCCAGTTATGATCTCCAATTGCTTGTGCTTACCTAATTCAGCAAAAGAATTCTAAAACTGAGATCGACGCCCTCAAACTGTGCAAAAACCATTAACGCACTTTGGGGAATGAAGCCTTATTTCATACAAACTAGACGGAGACAGCAACAGCAGCACAGTTCAGAAAAGTTCATTTTTGAAGTTTTGCACCTTCACCCATGTATCCTGGTGCTTCTCATTTGTAGGATGCTAAATAGCAAGTTCATTTTTCAAAAGACTGAGACTTGAGAATAATAAAAAAGACATCAGGGGGAAAATGTATAAATGTCTCTTGGGTTAAAAGAAACATCATGTGTGAAGAGGTCCCATCTTAAAAGAAGCATTTTCAGCCTTATCAATTTAGAAATGAATGGGATCTTGGCTTTGAAATCGAACCTAGCTTTACATACGTCTTGCGTACTTACCACAATAATTAGGAACAGTGTAAATCAAACCTTAAACAGAAATATCCCTTCAGCCTAGCCACCCTTGGGATTGTTTTACGGAGGGGGTGGCGGTGGGAGAATGACAGCTGCATGACCTTCCCTTGCAGCACTGTCTCCAGTCCTCAATTCCCCAGATGCGCATGTCAGTTTGTGAAATACTGTGGCAGCTCAAGGCAGGTGCCCAGTTAGTATTTCACAGTCTGCCTGATCCAAACAAGCAAATGAGAACAAGTAGGAAGTGCAATCGTCTTTGAGTTTGGAGGGGAAACAGTCATAAGACGCTTACTATCACAAACCTCATAAAAGAATCTTCCTCTTTCCTTTTTCTGCTCATGAATTGCAGGTCAGAGATGTTAGACAAGGACACAACACATTACAGACACTACACAACACAGTTCTGACAGATTTTTGAGATGTGAAAAATAAACCAGCGATACATCAAGAACCAGTAGTGCCACAAAGCACACTGCAGAAGAAAATTGATATCAAGTCGACATTGTGCAGTATGGTAAAAGACATCTGCAACTGTGAAACTTTACATATCATTAGCATATACAAAAATATATTTAATAGTGTATATATGACTATATATACACATTACAAAAGGCTATTGACCATCTCCCTCCTCCGATTCACACTTCCGATGTATTTACTGAAGTATTCTGTTGCGGAGTAATGATCACCTTAGCTGTTAATGGTATTTTACATTGTTAGCATTTCCAGTTCTTTAGCTAAACCTTGATTATGTCACTCTCCATAGCAAAGAGATACGCTGCTAATGATCTCTGAGATATTTGGCAAACGCAGGCATAAAAACATACCCACCTCTTTTCCTCCCATGGATTCAAACATTTTTTCCAGCTGAACCCGCAATTGTTGAATATTGTTCATCAATATACAGGGCTTTAAATAAAGCAAACAAAACAAAAAATACATTAAATTATTGAATGAGTTTACCTTCAATGTGATAGTATACAACTATCACCTAAGTTCAATTCTATTTGGCAAATAGAATATTATGCTATTTTAAGATTATACTTTTTAACAGTTAACAATAGAAGAGAGAAAATATGACCACTTTGGGGAATGAAATTTAATAATATACTTAGACAATAAACCGTCGGAGACCTATTACTAGAGTTTATTTTATTCTTAGCATTGTGGCGTTTTGTACTTCAAAAATAACCAAATTCAGTTTAGTTTTTTAAAGATTTACTTTAAGAAAAACAAACTAGTTTAAACTATTCTATTATTTCACTGTTTCAAAAGCTAAAACACGATCTGAATTTCAGAAATGCAAAAAAAAAAAAAAAAATACCCCAAAAAAACTTTAATAAATTCTGGCTATCGATAAAGGCCACCCCTTGGTATTCAAGGCCCTTAGTTATACAGCTCCAAACCATGCTTTTCTTCTCCTCTCCCTCTACTGTATTATGATGAACTCTCAACTCCAAGAGGCTTGCTTCCCACCTCCCCAACACCTGTGCTTTCCAGACTCTGTGGCTCGGCTGAGCATGTAGGCCCTTCACTTGAACTTCTTCACCTATTTCAGTCATATCCATCATTCAGGTTAGGGCCTTTGTTTTCCCAGATTGTATCTTTTTTGTCACTCACTTGACATTTGTTTTATTTAACTTCACGTTTGAGTTGCTTTTGACTGTCTTGCCAGCTGACCTTAAATGCACTGTATGTGCCTCTGTGTCTTTTTCTGCTTTTTCTTACAGAGTACTACACAGAGCCACTACATAATACATGCTTTAAAAATGTTCCTTGAGTTGTTTCCAAGGAGGCAGAAATATAACAATCACATAAAGATGTAAAGCTTTCTGACAGGACTAGATGTGTCCTCAGCATAGTAGAAATTAATTTATAATGGAATTGAGAATAGTTATGGAATAATTTAATATTTGCTACATACTGATTCTGAAAAGCCAGCATATCAAGGGAAGAAAAGAGTGAAAGAAAGGAAAATGGATATGCCTTCCAAGGTGCTGGGAAATGAGCCAATAATGAATCAGAGAGAGAGGCCTGCAAAGGACTTCCAGGACATCAGAGAGGTGTGAGTGCCCATCAGTGGAAAGATTTTATTATTATTTTAACCACATTACTGACCTTTGAAAAACTTTATATTTGACTCTTAAAGTGACCACATCCTAACTTCAATTTACAAAAACAATTTAGAACTTCTACTCTCTTAATTCCAGGCACTCAAATATTTTCTTTTTTTTAAACACAGAGATTTATCTCCTATAGATTCTGTTCAGTAAGCTGAACCACAATGTTCTACAAATGATTCAGATTGCCAGCTGTGATGGAGAGCCACTGGATCCAGGCCCAATCCTTTCCGTGGCATGTATGATCAGATTTTCAGGGTTTCCGCATCTTGACCCAATGTCAACAAACTGAACCAACAGAGCTTTTTCCATGAGGGTATAGGGCCATTGGGGTTTTTTCTTTTTCATTGCAGAGGGAAGAGAACTAAGGAAGAGCATGACTCAATGAGAAGCAGGAAGACTACATGGGTAAAGGTGTTATCACCCTGCTTCTCATGGGTCTAAGTTAGCTGGGTAGTCTCTTTTATTTACGATTATTTGATATTAGCATTCAAGCTTATCTCTTTTGACACATGTAATAGTACTTTAGTTCCAGCTTTACAAATTAAACCAACCTCCAAGCCTTCTTAATATAATAATTTCCGACGGAAAAGAGCTACTAAGAAGCCAAAGGAACAAAGACACTTGGGCTCACTTGGCATGGATTGCCACTGACCTGGGTAAGGCGACATATAAAAAAAGAGATGCAGTTATCCAGAGGGAGATAAAAATAAATATGAGACTTTCCTCTTTGATTAAGCTTCCCCTGACCTTGACATGTTCAAATTTCAATTTTATTGAATCAATTTATCAAATCAGTACTGAGAATTGAATTACACAACTCTACCTTAAACCTAATCGGGGAACAGCTTTTACTTTAAAGACTTCAGTAGTAAGTGAAAAACAAACAAGCAGAGACAACTAAAAATATCCACAGTAAAGGGAACATTAATCTAATTTAGAAGCATCATTTGTTGATGAGTTTAGCTAGATAAAAATAACCTATGTTTAAAGTTAATTTGTAATCTTTGTATATTTTGGCTTTTCCCCTAAAAATGTCATAATGTATTTCATTTGCTCTAAACCTGGAACAAAGTTAGGAACCTAAAGTACAATGAATATGAAAGTTAGATTTGTTCAGACTATGGCCATTTCTACATGACCCAAATAGATTTTTTTTACCAAAGTATAGTTGATGGACAATATAAGTTACAGGTGTACAGTATAGTGATTCCCAATTTTAAAAGGTTATTCTCTATTATAGTTATTATAAAATATTGGCTACATTCCCCATGTTGTACAATATATCCTGTAGCTTATTTTATACATAATAGTTTGTAACTCTTAATTCCCTACCCCTATATTGCCCCTTCTCCCTTCCCTCTCCCCACTCATAACCACTAGTTTGTTTTCTGTATCTGTGAGTTGGCTTCGTTTTGGTTATATTCACTAGTTTGTTGTATTTTTTTAGATTCCACCAAATTATGTTTTTGAGTTGAAAAAGATTTAAAAAATAAATCAAGCATTTCTGATTTAGATAATGTTGCTTTGCTATAATGTGGAGTGTGGAAGAATGGATTGAAAACTTGTGACCCGGCTTCCCTGGTGGTGCAGTGGTTGAGAATCTGCCTGCCAACGCAGGGGACACGGGTTCGAGCCCTGGTCTGGGAAGATCCCACATGCCGCAGAGCAACTAGGCCTGTGAGCCACAACTACTGAGCCTGCGCATCTGGAGCCTGTGCTCTGCAGCAAGAGAGGCCGCGATAGTGAGAGGCCTGCGCACCGCGATGAAGAGTGGCCCCCGCTTGCCGCAACTAGAGAAAGCCCTTGCACAGAAACGAAGACCCAACACAGCCAAAAAAAAAAAAAAAAAAAAAAAAAAATTTTTTAAACAAAACAAAAAAAAAACTTGTGACCCATTCCAAATTTAAAATGTCACAGAAGAAAAAAAAAATTCTGTCACAGATATTTAACTGTCATCTATAATTCTGACCCTTGGGAAAGCAAGTGTTATGGTCGTCTCTTAGAAGATGTCTCTCTTTAAAAGTTTCTAGTGCAATTTGCAGATGAAATAGGAATATTGTCATATATATACAGAGAAAATAAAAAACAATAATGTTTCAATGTTCTTGATATTTAAAGAAATCTGTAACAACAGTGATATGTACACACACAAATGTACAAAAGCACTTCTTCAATTTATCTCAGCTGAAAGCTTAAACTAGGCAGCTAACTGATATCCTTTCATGGAAAAGCTAAAATGATACTTGGCATTTGAATGAGAGTCTAAGACTGGTCAAGATATCAGTAATTAGGAAAGAAAAGCATTGAGAAAGGAAAAGTAAGTTCTTGTGCTATAATATTTCAATGACTTTTTTAAAATTTGATTTTGAAAAGTATAAAATATAAAGGAAAAATACAGAGAATAATACAATAAATGCTGATCTATAATTTTTCTCCTTTAAAAAATAAAATATACTATAAATGTTAAAACATAAAGTAGAAGTTTGCAGGGGCCTTTTAAGGCTACTTTTCCTTTCTGAATGACAGGAATTAGCCTTGATAATTCATAGCCACCTTTCAAAATCTTCAGTTTGGTTGTCCTAGTAAATCAGAATCTTTTCTGAAATTATCTGTCACTGTTTTGATTTTCAATATAATACTTTTCAAATGTATTATAAATTTAATTGTAGCTATATGCTTGCAATAAATAAATACTCTATCTTGCCTATTAGAGTATTTATAATCAATGGCAATTAGAAATCACTGCTGAGATACCTGGGAGTTTCAGTAAAATTTCTGGGTAGCATTTTCCTTTAAGGAAAAGAAGCATCTTCTGGGACCCTCAAGAACCATTAGGACTGACTTATCTTAATGAGCTGTCAGCAAGAGGTCAAGGAGGTTTCAGCAAGAATTCTCTTTAAGACTTGCCTGATAGTGGGAACTGATTTTTTGAGGGAGAAAAAAACACCCTGATTTTTGTCTTGAAAAATCTAGTACTGACTTTTAAAATATTTTTTCAGTGCTTAAAAAAAAAATCCTATAATGTTACCAACAGATTTCTCCTAAAATTATATATGGTGAATAGAAAGATTTTACCCTCTACCATAAAATAACACTGATTATATTCTAAATTAGTTTATCTTACTTCTCTTTCTTCCTTTTGTTAAGCTTCAATACTGGCTTCGATTTTATCAATGTTTTCTCAATCATCCAAAAAATAAAAGGCTAAGTTAATAATTCAGAGTATAAATTAGCATCACTCCTTACGTTAACCATACTTTTCAATTTATTTGAAAACTGAAAGGCTAAATTATACTCATTTTGGTATTGGTGCCAAAACTATACTAGTTGGTATTAACAATAAACCACTTTTTAACTCCTAGGTCCCAGCTCCAGTGTTTACAATGATGAGGGTTTTCAGCTGTTTATATGAGCCTTATTCCTTATCATCATGGAAAACCACAAGCTGGCTGGCATTGAGATGCTCTCAACCTTCCTTTGAATTCTATTTTGTACCAGTTCAGGACTACTAGGAAATTTTCGAACAATTTCTTGAGATCCCTATTTTCTATCATCCTGTATGAAAACAGAAAGAAAACAACTTCCTTTGCTTACTTATTAGTTTGAAGAAGTGGTTCTCAACTGAGGAATACTTGAAAGTAGAGACATTTTTACTTACCACATTTTCCTTATCACAGTATGAACTGAAATCACTCGATACAATTGCAGCATACTGAAGCAGAACTTTATTGATGGTCTAGGAAAAAAAATTGTGAAATGTATCCAGGTAAGTAGAGACCTATATGTATGTATATACAGATATATGTATCTATCTACACACACACACACACACACACACACACACACACACACACACACACACACAATCCAGGTTATGTTAACTGGGAAAACTTTTCAAATGTCATTTTCAGCTGAACAAAGGCCATAAGTAGTGATTAAATCTACACCCTTGCCAAAAGAAGGATCTCAATTAAACTATTATATTTAGATGACAATTTGTAATATTTCTGAGTACATTTGGAAGATATTTCACATGCATCCATTCCATTTTAATACAACCAGCTCAATCACAAAATTCTTTATTTCTAACTTATCTAAATACTCAGAAGGTATACTGTTTGGTGGTAACCTCCTCTATGCTTGGATACTTATTACCTAATGCCCCCTAATGATTTTTCTTTTCCTGAATGAATAACACTTCATGCTTTCATCATCTCTCATGGTTTCTAGTTCCCATCCTCTCCCCCTCCACCCCTAACACACACACACACACACACACACACACACACACACACCCCTACCATGACAAAATTCCTTGTGGTGGTTATTTTTTCAACTTTCTGCAATGTTCCTAAATAACTCATTATGAGAGGGGGGTCAGAACATTCCCATATATGTCACTTAGCAATGAATATTTTCAGTAATTTTCTATGATAAGGAGCCTTACTAATAACAAAGACCACCTCTTAAGACCTAAACTTCAGCTTTTGTTGCATCACACTATCTCAATACATTTACCTTTAATTAGTAAGTTATTTATTGGTGCAATATTTGCTAAAAATATTGCCTAATCCTCCCCCTCTTTCTGTCTTTTTCATCTTAATTCCAAATTTTCCTTCTCCATCTAATAACTCTTTCTGAGCCTAAGGATGCCCTCTGCTTCCATTAACTATGCAAAATAAGGGAAAATGAACAAACTTTGTTACATTTTATTTCAACTACTTAAAGAGATATTGATGAGTTTGCACCCTACTGCTGTTACTTACAGAGCTTGAATTATCATAAGTCCAATGTGGACATGATTTTCTTAGAAGAAAGAAAGCAACAAGAGCAGTAGATACAGACCATCTCTTTCCATAGAAAAGCAAAGACAAAAAAGATTTTCTTTTTTGTGTAACTTATTTGTCTGAAGTTTCTTTGTGGGTCAAAATCAACTTGGGGAGACAGTCCAAGGAGTTAAGCTAAAGGAGAGATGTTTAATTTACAAAGCTGAATTCACCGAATGTGACTATGAACTCCTTTTATAGACTTTAAAAATCACAATGAAAACCTGAAACTGGAAATTAGGGATAACAGAAAATCCATAGTTTGTGGAAGTACAAGGTAAAGTGATAATATGCATCAATTTAAATGGAAGACTGGCCTTGGAAAATATAACATCTTATCAAGCAGCAGACCAATAAATCTAGGAAAATAGGTGGTGGATCAGCCTAAAGTATCTTCCAAATGCACCTGTTCAAAACTTATTTTAGATGTAATGTTGAAAATTACTTTGGGACTTACCTAATGAGTGCTGATTTACTCATACATGTGAACACTACTCTCAATTTACAGGTTCTTATGACAGTGTAAACTGCAGGAATCATTTCACTATATTGCAAGAACAAAAACCAACAGAAGCCTGACTTTAGGAGCTTGTTGCAACTCAGACTATCACTTGTTCAAGATTTAGTTTGGGCAGGGGAATCCAGACATCCATTTCTGATTATTCTTAAGGTCTTCCCATGGTCTAATTCTTGCCTCTATTTCATAGGAAAAACCTAGTCCCTTGAATTCCTGCTGGGAGGAAACTGATCCCACGATCTCGCATCCACTAGCCTACAAATGCCAGTGGTTAGCAAGTCAGGATAGGGTGCATTGAAGGAAAAGGGCTCAGCCATGTAGGATGTAGTTTAAGGCCTTCTGCCCATAAGAGTTGTGAGTACACTGGCTATAACAACATCCATTTCTTTGTGAGTTATACAAAGTACACCTGAATGAAAGTGTTCATGTACATTTCAGGGGCAACCTTGATTTCATTCTAATTTATTCAACAAAGTAAAATCACTACTAGATATTAGTTCTTTAATTAATACTAGTGAGTACAGTTGAACCTTGAACAACCAAGGGGTTAGGGGCGCTGACCTTCCGCACAGTGGAAAATCTACTTATAACTTATAGTCAGCCTTCCATATCTGTAGTTCTTTCATATCTCCGAATTCAACCAACCACAAATCATGTAGGACTGTAGTATTCACTATTTAAAAACTGTGGACCCCCATAGTTGAAACCCATGTTGTTCAAGGGTCATCTGTAGTTAGTTAAGACATGTCTACTTTAGGCATGTCTCCAACAGTATCATAACCATCACCTGGGAACTTGGCGGAAATCTAAATTCCCTGATCCAGTCCCAGATCTACTGAGGCAGCAATTCTGGGGTTGGGTCCCAGCAATTTATGTTTTAACAAGCCTCCAGGTGGTAGTGGTGCAAGCTGAAGTTTGAGAACCATTGTCCTACCTAATGTACAGCAGGGTGGAGATAACTCTTCAGAGAGAACCAGTTGATGGAAGGGGTACCTAGGAAGGCCTGGAAGGTAGGATTTCTGAGTGTGTGAACTTAGGTCATGATTTTCTTTTTGGTGGACTGTTGGGCTTCAGCAGTGGGGACAGTATAGAGAGAAAGACAGAGAGAGGCAACAGATAGCCTAGTAGGGGAAGTTTGCATCATGTTCTATGGTAAAATACAGTTTTTATGAAGAGATAGTCATGAGATGTAGATAATTCTTTTACGAATACAGCAAAGGAACTACCATTGAAAAAGCCCCCAATTAAATAAGATGAAATTCTAATAGGATTGTGGCAGTGAAGCAAGGGATTCTGCTGTATTTAAAGAATCAGATAGGATGACTAAAGTATCTCCCAGCTTCAATCTGCTCTGATTTGACCTGCAGCTTCTGGTACTATTGAGCTGGGATGGCCATCAATTACTCAAACAAAGCCATTATGGTCTCCCTTAAGCTAATGCCACACTAGTAGAAGTAGGCTAAATATCCTGTCAGTACTACTGGTCGGTACATCTAGGGGTATTACTCTTACAATCAGGAAGACAAGAACCCTGGTCCAAATCCATCTTTGCAGTCACATTTTATGCATGGAGCTTTACAGTATTAGAGCAACACAGAAGACAAGAAGACTGCAGTATTTGTTAAGTGACATTAGTAATGTTACTTCAGTGCTTTATACGCTGTATTTTAACACATCCAACATAAGACAGAATCCCCTACAGATGCCTAGGTTTGGTCTAAAGAGTAAAAATAAATGGTGAGATTCTGCTCTCCAAGTTACTAATTGATTTCTGATGACACTGGAATGTGAAGGTAGTATAGCTTGGTGGTTGAAAGCATTCCATTCATACCATTTCTAGTCTTGTTTGAATTATATAAAGTTTCTGAGCTTGTTTTGTCATTTGAAAAATAAGGAAAAATAATTGTATCTATCTCTTAAGAGGTGAGATATATATATATATATCTTGTATATATAAAATGATTAGCACATAGTGGTACTCAATGAATTATAATTATTATTTTTAAAAATTAGGATTATGTTCCCAGAGAACAAAGAATATGTGGGTCTCATTCACCATAGTATGGCCAACTTGGAGCCAGAAGTCAATATTTGTTGATTTGTTTTTAAGTAGTACTGAAGATACCATTACTTCATATTTCTCGGTTTTAAATTAAACTACTCATACTTGTCAAGAGCAGCCATACAGCCATAGGAATTTTCACCGCTCATGTGCCCATTTTACCACTCATCGCGGCTCCTAAATGTACCAGCTATGAAATTTGAAGCATTTGTTTGATACCTTATTCAGTCTTACGTAGTAAGAGTGAATCATCTTACTTTAAGATACATTAAAAAAAAAAGTGAATCATCCCTTTAAGATCCATTTCACAATGCTAGCTAAAGTGTCCTCTAAAGTGTCGGCAGATATCATTAATGTGTCTTCTCTCCAGGGGATGGTTTAAATCAGTCTAAGTCCCAGAAGGATAATATGATGTCAGTATCTTTTGATACAAGGATCCCAATCCTAAGAAGGATAGGGTTTTCAAGACTGATGGTCACATCTGATGAAATAAAACAAACTTCAGTAATCTAAAGTTACTGTGAAATAGCTAATTATATTAACTACAAAGGGCTATTTTTATTTTTATGATTTTCAATTCTAATAACATAGAATTTATTTTTCAATGAAGGTTGCCCATTTCTACTTTCCCAGAAAATGTTTTTCATTCCTTGTGATAATTCATCTCCTTGTGATAATACCGGATTAGTATTGAATGCCCATGGATTAAAAATGCTTTACTTCACTGAAGTTATTGTACTGTGCCAATAAAAGCTCACATTTCCTCAGTGACACATGGAGCCTAATTATTTTCTTCTTGCTTCAGAGAGTCCCAGTTCGGCTTTCCTGCTACTCCTACTCAGTGCTTCCGTGTCTCCACCTTACATAACCTGCTACCTGACTACTCTGAGGGTGAATTCTAGTTACTTTTGCAATATGTGCAATTATGACAGTATGTTACTAAATATATTAACTCTGAGATTCTGAAATTCTCATCTGAATCTGCTTCTACTACAGAGTTCCAGTAATAGCATGTAACACAGTTTTAAAAACACTATCCCTAATGACCCTGTTTCATTCTTTTCTTGTCAGTCACCCAAAACACAGCTGCTAGTCAAGAAAAGACTTTGGGCATTTTTTAGAATAATTCTGCAGAATTCACTGCAGATTTCCCCATTATGAGAAATTGGAATCAGCTGCTACCAAGAAAGTCTCAATAAATGATTTTAAGCTATTATTACCCTTTTTAAAAGTGTGAGGTTACTTTAGTCTTCCTAGTAAACAGATATAAAGACTGGAGTTCAAAATATCTCATGGCAGATAAATATTTTAATACAGTTTAGGCTGACAGCTTGTCTGCCTAAAAGCCTTCATTGGCTCCTCATTTTCTACTAAAGAAGTTCAGCCACTTTGCCAGTTCTTTACGACTCTTTACAATGCAGGTCTAACTTTCCAACTGCAGTTGCACAGCACTCTATGAATCCTATGCTCTTTCTTCAGTGGGACCTCTCAGGCTAGAACTCCTGAGTCACAGAATGGTGAAGGACAACAAAGATTCTCTCTTGACCAAACTCTACCCAGGTTCTTCCGAGTCCTCTCCCTTACTAGGCCTCAACCTTGGCCTATAAAGACTTGAACAAAACAGTAGCATAGTTTCTAACAGCTCAAGGCCACACCCCTGGGATGATTCTACATGCCCTGAAAGTGCCTGCCTGAGAAAACGCAAGGCTGCCAAAAGATTTGCCACTTGTTCCAGCCAACGTCTGAAGATAGGGCCCCTGTCTCCCAGCCTCTGCGGGAGGGTAGGAGGCTAACTTCGATAAGCACCAGTTAGCAAACCCAGATGCGCTTCCCATGGACCAACCCCCCTCTTCCTGCTTTTTGAGACCCTGCTTGTGCCCTCCCTGTTCCTACACTCTGCCTCTAAAACAGCCAGTGACACCTGTACAAATCAAAATTGACTCTCGTTCAGTCTGGACTCTTCCCCATTGCACTTATTTATTGCTAATTAAAATCTGTCCTTACAACTTTAACTAGTATCTGGCTTTGTTTATTTTTGACAAAGGCTCCCCCATAGGGTCGCCCAACCAGTATCTGATGTTGGGTGAGCAGGAAGTAAAACTTTGTTGTGTTAAATCATACAGTTTCTTGGTTTCCTTGTTACCTCAGCAAAACTATCTTACTACAGTTAATAAAGATGCTGCCTCCTACAAGAAGCCCTTTCCTAAT
Organism: Balaenoptera musculus; assembly: GCF_009873245.2. Lineage (NCBI taxonomy): Eukaryota > Metazoa > Chordata > Mammalia > Artiodactyla > Balaenopteridae > Balaenoptera > Balaenoptera musculus. The sequence goes on from NC_045786.1 coordinate 79,058,850, forward strand.
CCACCTGTCAGTGAACCAGGCTTAAACTTTTCTAAGAGCCAGAGCCAATGACAGGGTCAGGCTCAAGCCTCCCATTCATAAAGGATCTCAAATTTAGACTTTTTGTGATATCGCAAATGAAGTAATCTACTCTTGTGTTGGTGTCTGTGGTTGAAAGCAGTGGCATGTTAAATGTATACATCCTTTAGGGGCTGAATTTTGCCCCTCAAAATTTATATGTTGAAACCCTAACTCCTAATATCTCAGAATATGACTGTATTTGGAGACAGGGCCTTTCAAAAAGTGAGTTAGTTAAAATAAGGCCATTAGTGAGAGCCCTAATCCAATATGACTGGTGTCTTTATAAGAAGAGAAAATTTAGACACACATAGAAACACTAGGGGTGTAGGTACACAGAGGAAAGACTGTGTGAGGACACAGTAAGAAGATACTCATCTGCAAGAATCCCTGAGAGCCCTCAGAAGAAAACAAACCTGCTGACACCTTGATCTTGGATTTATAGTTTCCAGAACTGTGAGAAAATTAATTTTTATTGTTTAAGCCACCATTCTGTGGTATTTTATTTATGGCAGCCCTAGCAAATTAATACTTCTTAAATATTATACAATTTCACTGAGTTTTGTCATGTCTTTATTTTTAACATGATCTATATCTATATCTCTCTACCTATCTCTCTCTCTATCTATATAGATAGAGAGATATAGATATACACTAGGCCTTTTTCAACCTCTGAGATACCCTGATTATAGCATTTGACTTTTTCATAGTTGTTTATAGGTTTGGCCATCTCATTATAGGTTTTTTGAGGTCGGAGATTGTGCTTATTCATGACTACATCTCTTAAAGTGGCTAGTAAATTGTGCAAGTGAGGCAAAGAGTAAGCCCTTGTCAAATAAACAGCCAGCTGAAACCTCTGCCATCATCCAACCCATGAAGCCAGGCTTATCCTTAGGGCCGTCAGGCATAGGAGTGTGTAGGTCATTGCCCTACATCCCTACATTTGTCGTATCACTACCGTGATTCAAACTCTCCAAATATTCACTGTTTCTTAAATTGTTCAAAAGATTAAGTATAAACTTCTCAACCTGGGAAGCAGAGCTCTTCAAGATCTGGACCCATCCTCACTCTCCTAACATTCCCCACTACTTCTCCCAGAACAGATTTTCTTTTTCCTTTTCTTTTCCTTTTTTCTTCTTTTTTGCCAGAGGATTGTTTCTCCCTGCTCTTCACGTCACGCTCAGCTTTTCCTTTCCCTTTGTTCCTGCTGTTCCCGTGGCTTAAAATACTTTTCTAACTTCACCTTTTTAGGCTGAATGAGCCCTGTTTTCCCAGGGAAACTGTATTTCAGCTCTCATTAGTTTTCCTTCCGCTCAACTTACTGTGCACTCTACTGTGCTTGAGATTGAATTGTGTCCCTCTTCATGCCATCTTCCAATTAGTTCATACCATCTTCCAATTAGTTCATGCCATGTGGTCTTATTATATATATATATATTTTTTAAGATTTGAAGGGCAGAGACAGCATTTTTTATTTCTTATATTTCCCCAGAAACTTTTGCAAAGTAGTAAGTAGTTTGCAAGCCTTCTTAGACAATAAGAGGAGGAAGAGGTCTTCAGAGGAATCTGGTTGCTCAAAATCAATTTGCCAACTAAGAAAACTAAGCTCATAAAAATCAAGGGACTTTGTGACCTTGATTGTGACCACCTAGAGGGGTGGGATAGGGAGGGTGGGAGGGAGACGCAAGAGGGAGAGGATATGGGGATATATGTATACGTATAGCTAATTCACTTTGTTATACAGCAGAAACTAACATAACATTGTAAAGCAATTATACTCCAATAAAGATGTTAAAAAAAAAAAAATCAAGGGAACTGCTCAGACTCACACTACAGTTATTGGCTGATTTGAAGTTAGAACTCAGTTTTCATTACTCCAAGTTCAAATACTTTTTATCGTACTCCTGATTAAAAAAAAATACTTGGCGATTTGAATATGAAATTCCAAGATCTATTTTCAGCTACAAAGCTGAAATAGAAATTAATTTGGCCACCTATGGTAGTCTCATCAATTACAAATGACTGAGTCATTCATGTGAATAATAAATAGGTTTTTTAAGATGATAAATCCATACTTAGGAAACAGGAAGGGTAAAAAGAGAGTCAGATGACAAACCTGAAACAGCCTATTTTTACTGGAATTAGAAAATTAAATTGGGGTAGTAGTCAGACAAGACTAATGTTACAAAACAACAGCATTTTTCAAATTCTGTGCAGGAAAATAACAACATGCCATAGTCCCAGTGAAGAAAGGATTCATTCCATTTAACCTACCTTTGCAAATCTTCTCATTAAGTGAGATAATGCTTCAGGATTGGGGCATTCCAGTTTCTTAATAATCTCAAAGCTCTGATTAAGCTGAGCAAAGACATCAACCACAGAGGAAGAAAACAGCGCGTGATCAGATGTCTGCTGGAACTGAGGGGAGAGAAGGTGAAACCATCCTCATAAGCATACTTTAGAGGGACTGTGGAAGGAATCTTCATTATTTCACAAAAACAGCTCAATCTCCTATATCATGTACTTTCATTTCCCAGTAATAAAATGCTTGCTCATTTTAAAATCATCCATCTCCTTTTCTGGAAAGTGTAGTAAAACTAATATCATGGGGCAGGTTGCTATTAATTGGTTTCTCCATTACTGAATTGAGGGACTGGTTCTTTCAATTTCTCATTCCCCACAGGCATTAGGATGGTTTAGCAAGCCGATTGTGGCTCAAGACATTTGATTTGCTCCAGAGGGATTTGGAGGGTGTCTGTTCCTAATCCTGGAATCCTGGAAAGGTTCCAGAACTACAGGGGAGCTTTGTATAAGCCCACTGAACTTGTAGATTCAGACCAATTCAAGGAGTAAAGAATCTTGGGGCAAAAGCGTGATTGATTTTTTTTTAAAAAGCGATTCCCTAGGGTTCTTATCAGCATTTAAAATTGTGTTTTAATTATATTTTGGTAATGAGAGGATTAAAATTAAACTTAATTAATAGCAATAAGCCTAACAATTCCCATTAGCTTAAAAGTGAGCAGTGTAAATGCATCTTGACAATAGGCAATCTGAAAGTCATTTAAACTCACTCCATCTTTTTTGTCTCTTCCCAGGGCTCCATGAAGGAACTCCATTGACACGTCTTCATTTTCATCTAGCCACTGCATGACAAAAGGTTCAAACCACCTGAAAAAAAATCAATAGTATTGCATACTATAAAAGATGTCATTTGCACATGATTAACAGTGAATACTGCTCTTTTCTTATCTGAGAGTAATTCAGGACCAAAAATCTCTTTTCATTCTCTCTTTCTAGTTCTGCTACCTTGAAGACCTTTAGTTTCACTTCTCAAACATATCCCCTTCCCAAAATTCCTTGGCAGTCCAGTGGTTAGGAGTCCAAGTGAGCTTCCACTACATGGGGACATGGGGTACAGGTTCATGGGTTCAATCCCTGATCGGGGAACTAAGGTCCTGCATGCTGTGCAGTGTACCATATACATGTGTATGTATATATATATATATATATATACACACACATATACACACACACATATATATGTGTATATATATATGTGTTTGTGTGTGTGTATATATATATATATATATATATATATATATATATATCCCCTTCTCTTTTACTTTCAATCTCTACCTTTCTCTTGGCCCTTCCAATGCTGCCTCAAATATGCTTAGTTCCCAATTCCCACTCTACAATTCTCTTTACAATTCAAAATCCTGTAAAATGTAGATCTTGTGTGCTATGTCCCCCACTGTGCCATTCTCTCATTTCTTAGGGCTTTACCATCTGGCTTTCATCTACACCGACTCACCTCCTGTAACTGATCCTGGGTGCTCACCTTTAACTTTTAGTGATCTGCAATCCACCAGTAGGTGGGTTTTGTGAATGGTCTAAGTTTCAAAGTTCTTTTTTCCGTATGAATGTGCACTTGTCTAGCACCATTTATTTAGAAGGTCATCCTTCCCCCCACTGCTTTGAGTTGGCATCTTTCATGCAAATCAGGTAACAGCAATGTGTGGATTTGTCTCTGGACTATTTTGTTTCATTGGTCTATTTGTCATACACAGCACCATACAATTAATAATTAACTTTTGAATAAGTCTTGATGACTGATAGTGCAGTTCTCCAACTTTTTTACTTCCTCTTCAAGATCGCTATGGCTAGTCTTAGCCCTTTGCATTTCTATGTATTACATATTTTTGGATGAACTTGTCAATCTGCACAAAAATAGCTGCGGGACTCCTTATGGGATTGCTTTGAATCTGTATGTCAATGTGGGGAGAACTACCTCCTTTACAAGAATGCATCTTTTTAGGAATATTGTATATTTTTATTTAGTTCATCTTAAGTAATCCTCTCAGTAATATTTTATAGTTGCCTGAATAGAGGGCACGCACATCTTTCATCACATGTGTTTATCACAGTTTTAATGCCATTCAAACGGTATTGTTTATATGTAATTTTCTAACTGTGGCTATCACATAGAAATACAATGAACTTACTACATTCACTTTTTAGATTCTATTAGTTTTCCTATACTTTCTTTTGAATTCTCTAGGTGTATAAATATGTCATATACACATATGGATAGCATCATTATATGCTTTTACAACCATTATACTTTTCTCTTTCTTGTCTTATTGTACTGTCTAGGACTTCTAGCACAATGTGAAATAAAAATGATGTTATCAGCTATCGGTCTCGTTCTTTTTTTAAAAATTTATTTTACTGAAGTATAGTTGATTTACAATGTTGTGTTAATTTCTACTGTATAGCAAAGTGATTCAGTTATACATATATATAATCAGTCATTCTTGATCTCAGGGGAAGTTTTCAAAATTTTATCCATGAGAAGGTTTGTACAGTTTTTTTCAAAGGGTGGGTCTTTTATTAGATTAAGAGAGTTCCCTTCTATTCCTAACTTGATAAGAGATTTTTATAATAAATTGATGTTCTATTTTATCTAATTATTGTTATATATTTAGTGTAATGATTGTAGCGATTTTCTCCTTCATAATTTAAATGTGGTGATTTACATTCATTGCTTTTAAAATGTTTAACTAATCTCATATTCCAGGAATAAATTCCCCATGGTCATGTTATATTACTGTTTTTATAGACCACTGAATTCTATTGGCTAATATTTCATTTATTTTTTTAAACTATGGTCAGAGAGAAATTGGCCTGTAATTATTCTTACTTGTCAGGTTCTCAATAGGTTTTAGTAGTGAGGATATGCTGACCTCAAAAAGGATTTGAGAAGTATTCCTGCCTTCTCTGGAACAGTTTGTGTAACATTGCTGATATTCTTTCTTAAACAGTTGGAAGAATTCCATTTGGAGCCATCTGGGCCTGGAGTTTTAATTGTGACATGATTTTTATTTAAGGATTCAAATTTTAAAATAGTTATAGACCCGCTCAGATTTTATCTTTTTTCCTATGCTAGCTTGATAAGTTTTCTTTTTAAAGGAATTTGTACATTTTGTCTAACTTTTAAATGTGCTACCATAAATACTCTCTTAATAATTTTTTATCTTTGTAGCATCTTTAGTGACATCTTTTCCTGATAATGGTAATTTGTGACATATCTTTTTTCACTGGCCTTACTAAGGTTTTTTTGATTTTTATAGTCTTCTCAAAAGCACACTTGGCTTTTTAATTTCTCCTTAAATTTTCTACTTTATTTTTATTACAGGTCATGTTGATTATTTTTTCTACTTTCTCTTGACTTGACTGGCTTTTAAACATTTCTTCTGATAACTTATATTACTGATTTCATAGCCTTTTTTCCTTTCTCTTTATAGAACTAGAGCTATAAATCTTCCTCTGTTTACTGTTTTAGCTGTAATCCACAAGTTTTGACATGCCATATTTTATCACTTAGTTAAAAATATCATGTAATCTACACTGTGATTTGTTTTTTGACTTATGAATGATCTAGAGTATCTGCTTAATTTCCCTATCTGGTGACTTTCTAGTTATCTTCTTGGAGTAGATTTTTGGCTTAATTCCACAGTGGTCCAAGAACATACAGTATATGCTTCAATCTTTTAAAATTCATCATACTTGCTATCAGATAGTCTATTTTGGTAAATGCACCATGTACATCTGATAACAATGTGTATTTTCTCATTGCTGGTTATAATTGTAGATAGGTAGTGTGTGTGTGTGTGTGTGTGTGTGTGTGTATGTGTGTAAATAATATCTATGAAAATTTGTGGAAACTCTGGGTGACCAGAAATAGATGGACAGATATCATGTTGTTGAAATGTCTTTTTTCTTAATAACATTTTTTGTCTGATTCTTCAATCAGTTTCTGAAAGATGTATAATCTCCAAATAGAATTGTAGATTTGATTTTTCATTTTACTTCTGACAATTTTTGCTTTATATATTTTGCTGACATGTCATTTGATACATACAAATTTAGAAATGAAATATATTTTTAAATTTTATTTTTGAAATATTTTAATTGAAGTATAGTTGATTTACAATGCTGTGTTAGTTCCTGGTGTATAGCAAAGTGAGTCAGTTATGTATGTTATGGTTTCATATATATATATATATATATATATATATATATATATTCTATTTCATATTCTTTTCCATTATGGTTTGTTACAGGGTATTGAATATAGTTCCCTGTGCTACACAGTAGGACCTTGTTGTTTATCTATTTTATACATAGTAGTTTGTATCTACTAATCCCAGACTCCTAATTTATCCCTCCCTCCCCCTTCCCCTTTGGTAACCATAAGTTTGCTTTGTGTCTATGAGTGTTTGTTTTGTAAATAAGTTCATTTGTATCATATTTTAGATTCTACATATAAGTGACATCATATGATATTTTTCTTTCTCTGTCTGACTTCCCTTAGTATGATAACCTCTAGGTCCATCCATGTTGCTGCAAATGGCAATATTTCATTCTTTTTATGGCTGAGTAGTATTCCACTGTATATATGTACCACATTTTCTTTATCCATTCATCTATCAATGGACATTTAGGCTTCTTCTATGACTTGCCTATTGTAAATAGTGTTGCTATGAACTTTGGGGTGCATGTATCTTTTCAAGTTAGAGTTTTCTCCGGATATATGCCCAGGAGTGGGATTGCTGGATCATATGGCAACTCTATTTTTAGCTTTATAAGGAACCCCCATATTGTTTTCCATAGTGGCTGCACCAATTTACATTCCCACCAACAGTGAAGGAGGGTTCCCTTTTCCCTACACCCTCTCCAGCATTTGTTATTTGTAGACTTTTTGATGGTGGCCATTCTGACCAGTGTGAGGTGGTACCTCTTTGTCATTTTGGTTTGCATTTCTCTAATAATTAGCAATGTTGAGCATCTTTTCATGTGCCTGTTGGCCATCTGTATGTCTTCTTTGGGGAATTGTCTATTTAGGTCTTCTGCCTATTTATTTTTGAAGTTTGAACAAAAAGAAAAATGATATTTATTTATTTGTTCTGCCCATTTTTTGATTGGGTGGTTTGGTTTTTTTTACTGAGTTGTATGAACTGTTTTTATATTTTGGAATTTAACCCCTTGTTGGTCACATCATTTGCAAATATTTTCTTCCATCCCATAGGTTGTCTTTACATTTTATTTATGGCTTCATTTGCTGTGCAAAAGCTTATAAGTTTGAGTAGGTCCCATTTGTTTACTTTTGCTTTTATTTCTATTGCCTTGGGAGACTGACCTAAGAAAATGTTGCTATGATTTATGTCAGAGAATGTTTTGCCTATGTTCTCCTCTAGGAGTGTTATGGTGTCATGTTTTATATTTAAGTCTTTAAGTCATTTTGAGTTTATTTTTGTGTATGGTGTGAGGGAGTGTTCTAACTTCATTGATTTACATGTAGCTGTCCAGCTTTCCCAACATCACTTCCTGAAGAGACTGTCTTTTCTCCATTGTATATATTCTTGCCTCCTTTGTCAAAGATTAATTGAGCGTAGATGTGTGGGTTTATTTCTGGACTCTCTATTCTGTTCCATTGATCCACATGTCTGTTTTTGTGCCAATACCATGATGTTTTGATTGCTGTAGATTTGTAGTATTGTCCGAAGTCTAGGAGGGTTATGCCTCCAGCTTTGTTCTTTTTCCTCAGGATTGCTTTGGCAATTCACGGGTCCTTCATGGTTCCATGTAAATTTTAGGGTAATAATTAGTTTTGTGAAAAATGTCATGGGTAATTTGATAGAAATCAAATTAAATCTGTAGGTTGCTTTGGGTAGTATGGCCATTTAACAATATTAATTCTTCCAATCCAAGAGCATGGGATATCTTTCCATTAGATATCTTTCCCACCTTTTTGTCGAATTGCTCCTTTAATCATCATGAAAAATTTCTCTCTCTCAAAGTATTTATCTTAAAATCTATTTTGTCTAATATTAGGACAGCTGTGTAATTTTCCTTTCAATTATTTTTTTCATCTTTTCACTTAACATTTCTAGACTCATGTTTTAGATGAATAAACTGTAAGCAAGATATTTTGGGTTTTGCTATTTTATCTAGTAGGACAATACTTGTTGGCTAGAGTATTAATATATTTGCATTTAATGATTACACTTAATTTTCTGATACATTAAATTTTAAATCTATCATCTTGCTTCCCCCACCCTCAATTTCCTACTTGCTCTTCCCTCTTTTCACTCTCGTTTCTTGATTTTTACATAATTTTGTTTTATCCTCCTCCCCTTCCCCATTATCTTATTGATGCATAGTATTATATTATACCTTAAGGGGTTACACTATAAATTATAATACACATCCACGACATAGTCAAAGCTTTTTAAAATGAGTATTTTACACTTTTCAAACAAGTCAAGGATCTTGTATTTACTCAGTGTATCACTCTTCTACCTTTTCATGCTATTGCTGTCTTCTATTTTAAATTTATTTGTTTATTTATTATTTATTTTTGGCTGCATTTGGTGTTCATTGCTGTGCGCGGGCTTTCTCTAGCGGTGGTGAGTGGGGGCTACTCTTCATTGTGGTGCATGGGCTTCTCATTGTGGTGGCTTCTCTTGTTACAGAGCACAGGCTCTAGGCGCACAGGCTTCAGTAGTGGCTCATGGGCTCTAGAGCACAGGCTCAGTATTTGTGGCGCACGGGCTTAGTTGCTCCGCAGCATACAGGATCTTCCCAGACCAGGGATTGAGCCTGTGTCGCCTGTATTGGCAGGCAGATTCTTAACCACTGCATCACCAGGGAAGTCCTAATCCTATGTATATTTTATTCTACAGATTTTTAAAATTTTATATAGTTAATGTGTTTATTTATTTATTTTTTAATTTTTATTTTTTAATGTGTTTTAAATGTACTCATTTGTTCACCTTCTTTAATGATTTTAATTCTTTACTATATTACTGTATTTTTATCTTGAGTCATTTTCCTTGTCTGAAGGCTTAGAGTATATTTTTGGTGAGAGTCTGCTGGAAATAAGTTCTCTCAACTTCTCAGTTATATAAATGTTTTTATTTTCCTTTATTTTTGAAGGCTATGTTTGACACTTGTAGAATTCTAAATTGTTGTTTTCTTTCAGCACTTAAAAGGTATCATTGCATTGTATTCAGGTTTCAGTCACTTCTATTGAATAATCAGCCAACTGTTTTACTGCAGCTCTTTTGAAGGTAAAGTGTCTTCCCTTTCTTGACCCAGTACATTTAAAGATTTCTTCTTCTTTTTGATTTTAAGCAGTTTTCTATGATGTACCTACAGGTAGTTTTCCTTGCATTTACCCTTCTTAGGATTTATAGAAATTCTTGAACTGTGGCTTCATGTTTTTCATCAGTTTTGCAAAATCCACATCTAGTGACTCTTCACACACTGCTCTAGTACTGTTTCTCTCTTCTCCTTTTCTGGAACTCAGGTCTTTGTACATTAGACCTTTTTATAATTTGTCCCATATATCTCTGTTCTATTTTTTCTATATTTTGTATTTTTTGTTTCTATGTTTTTATATGAATATATTCTTCAAAAATATGTTCCAGTTATTTTAAACCCTCTTCTGCTATGTATATTCTGCCATTAGGTCCATCTATCACATTCCTAATTTCACCCTATTTCAGTTCTACAATGTCCATTTTATTCTTCTTATAGGTTCCATTTTTCTGTTGAAATTCTCCCATAAGTTGAAGTACACATCAAACTCTATGTCTGATAAGACTAATATCTCTTTTTCTCTTGGATTCTAGTCATTTGGTCCTGTTGCCTGGCAGTCTTTAATCTTTTGTTAAATATTGTGCATTGTCTATGAAAAATTATGGAACATTTGGTTGATCATTTCCTCCAAAGTGGATCTGAATTTCTTCTTGTAGACAGAATGTAGGGAGCTCACCACAATCTAGGAAAGACTGGGTTTTAGACTGGGCTACTTCCAGTTTGCCCTTATTTTTAGGACAGAGTCCTTCAGGGATCTCACCTGAAAACCTGGGATGTTTATAATGCATCTTCTTTCTTAGGAAGCTTTGCTTTCTAATTTTTATCTCCCCAGCATTGTGAGACTGCTGAAGTCTCTGCTTGGTTTTTAATCTCTTAGTGCCTGCTTTCTACTTGTTTATTTCTGCCTTACTCTCCACACATGGGCAGATTAAGAATCAGAGAATACCTCAAGGAGAAACTGCATGCAACATGCTATACTTACTTCTCTGTAGTTCCCTTTATTCTAGGATGTTGGTCCCACAAGACAAAGCAGCCTTCAGAGTCTTGAACACCAATGTTTGTTTCTCTAGCCCAGGGAGATCACTATAAACTCGGGGTTACTGTTTTCTATTTGACCACCATGACTTATATGGCAAATTGGTAAATGCGTGTAGATGGAGAGGACTGGAGAGAAACTGCAGCAAATACAGGGTTCACCTCAATGCAGTTCTTTTCTCAGGGACCATAGCTTCTCAATCCCTGGTTGCCTCAATTGCTGTCTGATACTGTTTAATTTTGTTTTGCTTTTATAGTTGGTCTTCAGTGAGCATGTTAGTCTGATTTAAGTTAGTGTAGTTTAGTTAGTCTACACAGAGCCAGAAGCAGAATTCTCTTGGCAAATAGCTCCCTTTTTCATTTCCCTATTCCCAGTCAATGATACTACCAACACTTAGGCACATGTACTCCATGTTTAACTCTTCCTTCTTTCTTTTATCCTCATGTGTCTTTAGTTGACAAATTCTGTAAATTCTATCTTTGAAATTTCTCTCCCATACATCTTCATCCTTTACATTTTTACTACAATCACTCTATTATGTGTATAAAATTTTTACTTCTCCCAGTATACAATTCTATCTTATAAGCTTCTATGAGAAAAGTTAAATAAATGGGCAGTTCTAATCTCATCACTACGTTACTCACTAACTTCTAAATCCCTTCCCTACCTCCCTCCATTCTCTACCTTTTCCAACCCCCACAATGCCTAATGAAAGTGGTAAAAGCTTCACAGTATTTATATAATCTAGTTCAAAACCACATTTCCTACATTACTTTCTACTAATTTTGTAAAGATACCCTGTACTCCACTGAAATGAAACTATTTCCCATGGACCATAGCCCATGTATTCCTTCCTCCATAATTATGCTCATAACTTTCCTTTCGTTTTCTTGCCATAGCCAGAACAACATTTCAAAGTCTGTATCAAATGCTACCCCATCCATAAATACTGTGTAGAGTCATTGAAATGGGGTAATATCTCTCTTCTGTGAGACCCGATTGCACTTTGCTCATATTACTTGAATTAGTAATTATCTCAATTTGCCTTGCTTTAGCAGGATTTTTGTTCTTACACTATCTCCTTGAGTATAAGCCCTTTCAAGGTGAGGCCTTTATTTTATTCACTATTGTCCTACAATACTTGGCATAGTGCCTAGAATTTGGAAGCCCTCCCTCAACAGAATAAAACAGAATTCTGACAAATATAAAATGCAGAGTATTATAAATCTGTGTGATTACAGTTATATCTGATAGATTCATGTTTCTGAAAATGTTACCTGTTTAATAATGACTTCTATTTTAGAAATATAAATATCTAAGACATTTTTAGGTTTGAAATAAAGAGTAATTTGGATTATATAGATCAATACACAAGCACCCCTCATTTTCCCAACAAAATTTGAGTTCAAGCACTTTTACAAGAAATAATTTCATCATGTGAGCCATTGTGTATTATGTATTATGTATTTCTTTCTCTTTGAGTTGAATATCCAAGTAAGTCATACTTCAAAAATGCAACACAATTCAATTAAATATGGTTCCCAAAAGTATGCAAATCATTTAATGTTAATTTTATGACAGAAATGTCAGCATTCAAATGAAGCTTATGTGAAGAGATTTTACGGCTGCATAATTCAGGTTTAATTTTACAGGACTATGAATTGAGAATAAACTTGGAGGTGAAAATCACTACTTACAAGGAATATTCAGGAACGGCATCCTTGAAGGCAGGAAGTTCTCGCACATATTCATTATAAAACCATTTCACTTTGAAATGCAAATTCATATAATCTGTGCTCTTGCATAACCGCTGCTTTTCATGTTCTGTAACGGATAAAGTCAAATATTTAATAAAGTTTGGTTTGCCAACAATGCTGTGTTCCAATCTACTTTTATTATTCGTATTTCAAAAAGGAAAAAAAATAACATATCTGAGGTTAAAGCAAATTGAATTGCTAAAGACAGACCTGAAAGTTTACAAAATGCAAAAATCATCTGTTAGGTCCTATGTAGAATAGCTCAGGCAGTAATGAGAAATGACTTAAATGCTCTAATATGCCTTCCTGAAAAAGGTGAGAATTCTGGTGAGTTAAAGAGTGATAATGTATCACCATTTTTCTATTTATCTGCAAGCTTTCACATTTTGACTACTTTTAGCATGATGCAAAGTGCCAGAAAGAATGAAAACTTGTAAGCATGAATAAAACATGAATCAAACTAGGAGGCATAATCCCTGATTAATACTGGAGATGTGAATGAGTAGACTGCATTTTTGGCCTGGATATTTAATACTTAGAGAATTAAGGAGAAGAAATATATTTAACTTCTAAGCCAGCTGATTTCTTCTTCACCTTTTAAGTTCAGCAAAAATTATTTTGTACGCTGTGACCTTTTTTTGACATTTATTTAGCAGGATTTTCTTTTTTTTAAATTTTTATTGGAGTATAGTTGATTTACAATGTTGTGTTAGCTTCAGGTGTACAGCAAAATGAATCAGCTATATATATATATATATATATATATATATATATATATATATATATACACATATATATATATATATATATCCACTCTTTTAGATTCTTTTCCCATATAGCAGGATTTTCTAATATGCGACTTTTTCTCTCTCTCTTGCTCAAAAAGTATAGCTTAAAACTGTTACTTTGATCTGAACATATAGTACTGGGGAATAGAGACAAAAATAATGTTACTGAACACATTTATCTCTGCTCAATATTAATATGTTGGCCAATTCTGGCTCTAAGTATAGACACAACCAAACCCCAAATATCCCTAACTATATGTAGGTTGAAAGTGTCCTCTGAGAAGTTCTGGTTGAGGTCTGTGAATCTCCTTCAAGCTAAGGGCTTTAATTTATAATAGGAACGCCCTTTACTTAATATTCCAGGCTGAAAACACTAACTGAAGCAATTAGATTGTTATAAGGTAACTGAGGTCATCCATGCTTTTCAAAACCTGACTATAAAGAGACTTAAATCCCAATAATAAACACAAGAGGTAACACAACCCCAAATCAAACATTTTCAAATTATCTAAGCAATGATTAATTCAAGACAATTTGTAGAACCAACAAAGAGGCAGAGACAGAGAGAAAACACATCTATACACAGAAACAAGAGTAATATACTAGTACCTATAGACCAAACACCCAGACAAAATTATGAACTAGGTGACTGGCAGCCATTGTGCAAGGATGGGCCTGGCAACCAACCGGACTGGGAGCCAGCCATGCCTACCAGACTGCCCCCAGTAGTCTACCCTCCACAACAGAAGGATCCACACACATAGGGGCACCCCTAGAGCATACAGCTCTGGTGACCAGTGGGGAGTGGGCTGCTGAGACCCATAGGACATCTCCTACAAAAGGCCACTTCTCCAAGGTCAGGAAACATAATCAACCTACCAGATACATAGAAATAAAAACAGCAAATTAGACAAAATGAGGTGACAGAGAAAGATGGTCCAAACAAAGGAATAAGATAAAACCCCGGAAAAAGAATTAAGTGAAATGGAGATAGGCAGTCTATCTGAGAAAGAGTTCAAGGTAATGATTGTAAAGATGATCAAAGAACTCAAGAGAAGAATGGAAGAACAGAGTTATTAGTATGTAAATATTATCATTATTACTATGATTTATGTCAGAGAATGTTCTACCTATGTTTTCTTCTAGTTTTATGCTTTCCAGTCTTACATTTAGGTCTTTAATCCAGAAGTTAAAATAGTTTAACAGAGATGAAGAATACAATAACTAAATGAAAAATACACTGCTAGGACCCAACAGTAGGTTAAATGATACAGAGGAACGGATCAGTGAGTTGGAAGATAGAGCAGTGGAAATCACCAAAGCTGAACAGATAAAAGAAAAAAAGAAAGAAAAAGAAATGAGGAAAGTTTAATAAATCTCTGGAATAACATCAAATATTCTAACACTCACATTACAGAGGTCCCAGAAGGAGAAGAGAGAGAAAGGGGCAGAGAACATATGTGAAGATATAATAGCTGAAAACTTCCCTAACCTAGAAAATGAAGCAGACCTCAAAGTGCAGGAAACACAGAGAGTCCCAAACAGTATCTACCCAAAGAGGACCACCCCAAGACACATTGTAATTAAAATGGCAAAAATTGAATATAAGAGAGGATATTAAAAGCAGCAAGGGAAAAGAAACCAGGGAACTCCCATAAGGCTATCAGCTGACTTTTAAGCAGAAACTAAAGTGATGACAGAGAAAAAACTACAACCAAGGATACTCTATCAGGCAAGGCTTTCATTTAGATTTGATGGAGAAGTCAAAAGTTTAACAGGCAAGCAAAAGCTAAAAGAGTTCAGCACCACCAAACCAGCTGTACAAGAAATGTTAAAGGGACTTCTATAAGTGAAAAAGAAAAGGCCACAACAAAAAACATGAAAATTACAGAAAGAAAAATCTCCTCGGTAAAGGCAAGTATCCAGTAAAGGTAGTAAATCAACCATGTACAAAGCTAGTAGGAAGGTTAAAAAACAAAAGTAGTAAAATCATCTATATCCACAATAATCAGTAAAGGGAAAACTAGACAGCTACATGTAAAAGAATGAAATTAGAACATTTTCTCACACTATATATAAAAATAAACTCAAAATGGATTAAAGACCTAAATGTAAGACTGGAAAGCATAAAACTAGAAGAAAACATAGGTAGAACATTCTATGACATAAATCATAGTAATATTTTTTTTGGATCTGTCTTGCAGCCAAAGGAAACAAAAGCAAAAATTTAAAAATGAGACCTGATTAAACTTAAAAGCTTTTGCACAGCAAAGGAAACCATCAACAAAAATGCTAAAACCTACTGAATGGGAGAAAATATTTGCAAATTGTATGACTGATAAGGGGTTAATATCCAAAATATATAAACAGCTCATACAACTCAACATCAAAAAACCCCCAAACAATTTGATTTAAAAAATTGGGCAGAAGACGTGAATAGACAGTTTTCCAAAGAAGACAGACATGGCAACAGGCACAGGAAAAGATGCTCAACATCATTAATCATAAGATAAATGCAAATCAAAACCACGATGATGTATCACCTCACACCTGTCAAAAGGGCTATGTTCAAAAAGGTCATAAATAACAAATGTTGTCAAGGATGTGGAGTAAAGGGAAACCTAGTACATTGTTTGTGGTAATGTAAATTGGTGCAGCTACTGTGGAAACAGAATGGAGTTTCCTCAAAAAACTACAAATCAAACTACCATATGATCCAGCAATTCCACTCCTGGGTATACATTCAAAGAAAATGAAAACAGTAATTTGAAAAGATACATGCAGACCAGTGTTCACAACAGCATTATTTACAATTGCCAAGATATGCCAACAACCTAAGTGCTCATCAACAGATGAATGGATAACAAAGATGTGGTGTACACACACACACACACACAATGGAATATTACTCAGCCATAAAAAGAATGAAATCTTGTCATTTGCAAGAACACGGACCTGGAACATATTACGCTTAGGGAAATAAGTCTGAAGGAGAAAGACAAATACCATATGTTACCACTTATAGGTGAAATTTAAACAATAAAACAAATGAATGAATACAACAAAGAAGCAACAGACTCACAGGAAGAGCAAACTAGTGGTTAAGATGGTGAGATGGAAGGTGGAGGGGCAAGATAGGGGTAGGGGATTAAGAAGTACAAACTACTATATATAAAATTAATAAGCCACAGGATGTATTATATAGCACAGGGAATATAGCCAATATTTTATAAAAACTATAAATGGAATATAATCTATACAAATTTTGAATCACTATGTTGTACACCTGAGACTAATATAATACTGTAAATCAACTATATCTCAATTTAAAAAAAAGAGTGCATATAAACTGAGATTGGATAGAAAACATGTAACCTCAGAGAAGAAAAAAAAGGCTGAAAAGAAATTTTTAAAAGTTCAAAGATATGCTTAAATATTTTAAGACAGGAAAGAATTAAAGACAACAGACATCATGTGACTTTGGAAATGTATTATTTGGTGCCACTGTAAATAGAACACAAAATATGTGAAATATTTTATTATAATGGCATAATTAGTCATTTTGCGGAAATAAAGGTGAAAATATACATTTCTGAAAGAAAAATATAATTTATGACTTATTTGTATCTTCACTGGAAAACACAAACATTGCCTCTTGGGACACCAAAATATGCATATTGATAATTCAATTGCTATCTTTGATATTTTGCCAACTTTCAGCATATTAAAAAATAACGTCCAAATTTTTTTATTGTATCAATATGAAAGTAAGTTTATTTTTTTTCTTTTTTTTAAAAAATTTTTTAATTTTATTTTTGGCTGCGTTGGGTCTTCATTGCTGCGTGCAGGCTTTCTCTAGTTGTGGCGAGTGGGGGCTACTCTTCATTGTGGTGCGCGGGCTTCTCATTGCAGTGGCTTCTCTTGTTGCAGGGCATGGCCTCTAGGCACGCAGACTCAGTAGTTGTGGCTCTCGGGTTCTAGAGTGCAGGCTCAGTAGTTGTGGTGCACAGGCTTAGCTGCTCTGCGGCATGTGGGATCTTCCCAGAACAGGGCTCGAACCCGTGTCCCCTACATTGGCAGGAGGATTCTTAACCACTGCACCACCAGGGAAGGCCGAAAGTAAGTTGACTTTTTGAGGTAAGACGATAGAACACATTTCATTTAAAAGTTTATTAGCTTGATTTAGAAATGATAAATATTTAGGTCTATGCTATGTGGACCTCCATTTATGCTCTTGTCTTTGCAAGTGTTAGAGGTGAGAGCCTGGAAATGTATTACCTCTTCTTAGAGTTTTTGCACATTATCAGAATCCTGAGGGAAGGGTAACCCAGTTCCATCTAATAACAAAAATGTTTACTGAGTGTGTAGCTTGTGCCAGGTCACATGGGAGGCACTAGAGAGATAAAGATGAAGGACCCATATGCACAGAGCTTAGGGAAGAAGGGTGACATGTAACAGGGAATTTAATATAGTATGGCAAGTGCCGTGATTTGATATGTACAGGAGGATGTGGTCTCTTGGAGGAGATGAATTTAGCCCAATTTTATGTTTTAGGTGAACAATTAAATACAGAAATTATTTGCTGTTAGTGGTTCAGTGCACAAAGAGGAATTTGAGCCAGATGATACGTATTATATAAAACAAAACTTCATATAAGAAATGCTATTTAATATAGATGTGTCTCCTTTGCAAAATTTTATAACTATGGTTCCAATTAAGGCTTTGGGTTTTTTCCTCTTTCTACTCATGTTCTGGTAGCAAGTTTGGGTGAACCCTATGTTGTGTCATAAAAGGAAAAGGTTTGCCAATCTCTGTCCCTTACAATGAAGTCGCCTCTGTACTTTGGAGAGTAGGTAAAAGCAGCTGTGGGCAGTCCCCAGTCAGATTTCTAGACAAGACCTGCAGTTTATTTGCTTAACCATTTACACTTCACTTCTCCATAAATGCAGCAGTCTTGCCTTCTTCCCTATTTGGACACTCTGCTCAGAGCTTACAGCCTTCCCCAAACCCACTCTCCTGGACTCTGCAAGGTCTCTGCCCTCCTACATTCCCCTCATTCCTGCTGTTCCCACATTTCCAGGAAAGGAACACTTCTATTTGTCTAATGTTCTGTAGCCACACTGTAGGTAGGCCCCCCAACTCTTCTTCCCCACCTACCACGTCCCTCCTACTGAGGATAAACACAAGAAAGGAGAAAAGAAGGAGACCAATTATCTTTTAAAACGATGAAATCTTGTTTTGCTCTAGTCTGGAGACCATCTTTTCTAGTTCCTAAGAATGTATGTGATATGATAACTCAAATTATCAGGGTTTTAGTACCCCCCTCTGCTAAAAAACAAACAAACAAGAAAACAAACCTTATAAGAATTACTAATAGTTTTCTCCTTAAAGAATTGCTTTTGAGGGGAAGACCTTCAAGATGGCGGAAGAGTAAGATGTGGAGATCACCTTCCTCCTGACAAATACATCAGAAATACATCTACATGTGGAACAACTCCTACAGAACACCTACTGAATGCTGGCCAAAGACCTCAGACTTCCCAAAAGGCAATGAAACTCCCCACGTACCTGGGTAGGGCAAAAGAAAAAAGAAAAAACAGAGACAAAAGAATACGGATGGGACCTGCACCAGTGGGAGGGAGCTGTGAAGGAGGAAAGGTTTCCACACACTAGGAAGCCCCTTCGTGGGCGGAGACTGTGGGTGGCAGAGAGGGGGAAGCTTCAGAGCCATGGAGGAGAGCGCAGCCACAGGGGTGCAGAGGGCAAAGCGGAGAGATTCCCACACAGAGGATCGGTGCCGACCAGCACTCACCAGCCTGAGAGGCTTCTCTGCTCACCCACCTGGGCGGGTGGGGGCTGGGAGCTGAGGCTCAGGCTTCTTCGGAGGTCAGATCCCAGGGAGAGGACTGGGGTTGGCTGCGTGAACACAGCCTGAAGGGGGCTAGTGTGCCACAGCTAGCCGGGAGGGAATCCGGGAAAAAGTCTGGACCTGCCTAAGAGGCAAGAGGCCATTGTTTCAGGGTGCACGAGGAGGGGGGATTCAGGGCACCGCCTAAACGAGCTCCAGAGACAGGTGTGAGCGGCAGCTATCAGCACAGACACCAGAGACGGGCATGAGACACTAAGGCTGCTGCTGCCGCCACCAAGAAGCCTGTGTGCAAGCACAGGTCACTATCCACACCTCCCCTCCCAGGAGCCTGTGCAGCCCGCCACTGCCAGGGTCCCGTGATCCAAGGACAACTTCCCCGGGGGGAACAGACAGCGTGCCTCAGGCTGTTGCAACTTCACATCGGCCTCTGTCCTGGCAGTCTCTCTCCGCATTCCATACCTCTCCCTCCCCCCGGCACCCCCCCCTACCCTGGCCTGAGTGAGCCAGCGCCCCCTAATCAGCTGCTACTTTAAATCTGTCCTGTCTGAGCAAAGCACAGATGCCCTCAGGCAACCTACACCCAGAGGCAGGGCCAAATCCAAAACAGAACCCCAGGAGCAGTGCAAACAAAGAAGAGAAAGGGAAATTTCTCCCAGCAGCCTCAGGCACAGTGGATTAACTCTCCAAAATCAACTTGATATACCCTGCATCTTGGAATACTTGAATACACAATGAATCATCCCAAAATTGAGGTGGTGGACTTTGGAAGCAATGATATGTATATATATTTTTTCTTTTTCTCTTTTTGTGAGTGTGTATGTGTATGCTTCTTTCTGTGATTTTGTCTGTATAGCTTTGCTTTTACCATTTGGCTTAGGGTTCTGTCGGTTTTTTTTTTTTTTACTATAGTTTTTAGCACTTGTTATCATTGGTGGATTTGTTTTTTGGTTTGGTTGCTCTCTTCTGTCTTTCTTCCTTTTTTTTTCTGTTTTTATTACTTTTTAATTTTTAATAATTATTTTTTATTTTAATAAATTTACTTTATTTTATTTTATTTTTTAATTTCTTTTTTTCTCCCCTTTCATCTGAGCCATGTGGCTGACAGGGTCTTGAAGCTCAGGCTGGGTGTCAGGACATGTGCCTCTGAGGTGGGAGAGGCAAGTTCAGGACACTGGTCCACTAGAGACCTCCTGGCTCCATGTAATATCAAATGGTAAAAGCTCTCCCAGAGATCTCCATCTCAACGCTAAGACCCAGCTCCACTCAACGACCAGCAAGCTACAGTGGTGGACACCATATGCAAAACAACTAGCAAGACAGGAACACAACCCCACCCATTAGCAGAGAGGCTGCCTAAAATCATAATAAGGTCACAGACACCCCAAGACAGACCACCGGACACAGACCTGCCCACCAGAAAGACAAGATCCAGTCTCATTCACCAGAACACAGGCACCAGTCCTCTCCATCAGGAAGCCTACACAACCCACTGAAACAACCTTAGATACTGGGGGCAGACACCAAAAAGAACGGGAACTACGTACCTGCAGCCTGTGAAAAGGAGACCCCAAACACAGTAAGTTAAGCAAAATGAGAAGACAGAGAAACACACAGCAGATGAAGGAGCAAGGTAAAAACCCACCAGACCAAACAAATGAAGATGAAATAGGCAGTCTGTCTGAAAAAGAATTCAGAGCAATGATAGTAAACATGATCCAAATCTTGGAAATAGAATGGAGGAAATTCAAAAAACGTTTAACAAGAACTTAGGAGAACTAAAGAGCAAACAAAAAAAGATAAACAACACAATAAATGAAATGAAAAATTCTCTAGAAGGAATCAATAGCAGAATAACAGGCAGAAGAGCAGATAAGTGACCTGAAAGACAGAAGAGAGGAAATAACTACTCCAGAGCAGAATAAAGAACAAAGAATGAAAAGAATTGAGGACAGTCTTAAAGACTTCCGGGACAACGTTAAACGCAGGAACATCAGAATTATAGGGGTCCCAGAGGAAGAAGAGAGAAAGAAAGGGACTGAGAAAATATTTGAAGAGATTATAGTTGAAAACTACCCTAATATGGGAAAGGAAATAGTCAATCAAGTCCAGGAAGTGCAGAGAGTCTCATAAAGGATAAATCCAAGGAGAAACACACCAAGACACATATTAAACAAACTATCAAAAATTAAGTAGAAAGAAAAAATATTAAAAGCAGCAAGGGAAAAACAACAAACAACATACAAGAGAATCTCCATAAGGTTAACAGCTGATCTTTCAGCAGAAACTCTGCAAGGCAGAAGGGAGTGGCAGGACATATTTAAAGTGATGAAAGGGAAAAACCTACAACCAAGATTACTCTACCCAGCAAGGATCTCATTCAGATTTGATGGAGAAATTAGAACCTTTACAGACAAGCAAATGCTAAGACAATTCAGCACCACCAAACCAGCTTTACAACAAATGCTAAAGGACCTTCTCTAGGCAGGAAATACAAGAGAAGGAAATGACCTACAATAACAAACCCAAAACAATTAAGGAAATAGAAATAGGAACATACATATTGATAATTACCTTAAATGTAAATGGATTAAATGCTAAAACCCAAAGACATAGACTGGCTGAATGGATACAAAAACAAGACCCATATATATGCAGTCTAAAGACACACACTTCAGACCTAGGGACACATACAGACTGAAAGTGAGGGGATGGAAAAAGATATTCTATGCAAATGGAAATCAAAAGAAAGCTGGACTAGCAATTCTCATATCAGACAAAATAGACTTTAAAATAAAGACTATTAGAAGAGACAAAGAAGGACACTACATAATGATCAAGGGAGCAATCAAAGAAGAAGACATAACAATTGTAAATATTTATGCACGCCACATAGGAGCACCTCAATACATAAGGCAAATGCTAACAGCCATAAAAGGGGAAATTGACATAACAGAATCACAGTAGGGGATTTTAACATCCCACTTTCACCAATGGACAGATAATGCAAAATGAAATAAAAAAGGAAACACAAGCTTTAAATGATACATTAAACAAGATGGAGTTAATTGATATTTATAAGACATTCCATCCAAAAACAACAGAGTATGGGCTTCCCTGGTGGCGCAGTGGTTAAGAATCCGCCTGCCAATGCAGGGGACACGGGTGCGAGCCCTGGTCCAGGAAGATCCAACATGCTGTAGAGCAACTAAGCCTGTGCACCACAGCTACTGAAGCCTGCGTACTTAAAGTCTGTGCTCTGCAATAAGAGAAGCCACCACAATGAGAAGTCTGCACATTGCAATGAAGAGTAGCCCCCACTAGCCGCAACAAAAGAAAGCCTGTGCGCAGCAATGAAGACCCAACACAGCCAAAAACAAAAACAAAAACAAAAACAAAAAACAAACAAAACAACAGAACACACTTACTTCTCAAGTGCTCATGGAACATTCTCCAGGACAGAACATATCTTGGGTCACAAATCAAGCCTTGGTAAATTTAAGAAAACTGAAATCGTATCAAGTATCTTTTCTGGCCACAATGCTATGAGAATAGATATCAATTACAGGAAAAAATCTGTAAAAAATACAAACACATGGAGGCTAAACAATACACTACTGAATAACAAAGAGATCACTGAAGAAGTGAAAGAGGAAGTCAAAAAATACCTAGAAACAAACGACAATGAAAATACGAAGACTGAAAGCCTATGGGATGTAGCAAAAGCAGTTCTAAGAGGGAAGTTTATAGCAATACAATCCTACCTCAAGAAACAAGAAACATCTCAAATAAACAACCTAATCTTACACCTAAAGCAAGCAGAGAAAGAAGAACAGAAAAACCACAAAGTTAGCAGAAGGAAAGAAATTACAAAGATCAGAGAAGAAATAAATGAGAAAGAAATAAAGGAAACATAGCAAAGATCAATAAAACTAAAAGCTGGTTCTTTGAGATGGTAAACCATTAGCCAGACTCATCAAGAAAAAAATGGAGACGACTCAAATCAATAGAACTAGAAATGAAATAGGAGAGGTAAAAACTGACACTTCAGAAATACAAAGGATCATGAGAGATTACTACAAGCAACTATATGCCAATAAAATGGACAACCTGGAAGAAATGGACAAATTCTTAGAAAAGCACAACCTTCTGAGACTGAACCAGGAAGAAATAGAAAATTTAAACAGGCCAATCACAAGCACTGAAATTGAGACTGTTATTAAAAATCTTCCAACAAACAAAAGCCCAGGACCAGATGGCTTCACAGGCGAATTCTATCAAACATTTAGAGAACAGCTAACACGTACCCTTCTCAAACTCTTCTAAAATATAGCAGATGGAGGAACACTTCCAAACTCATTCTACGAGGCCACCATCACCCTAATACCAAAACCAGAAAAATATGTCACACAGAAAGAAAACTGCCAGCCAATATCACTGATGAGTATAGATGCAAAAATCCTCAACAAAATACTAGCAAACAGAATCCAACAGCACATAAAAAGGATCATATACCATGATCAAGTGGGGTTTATCCCAGGAACGCAAGGATTCTTCAATATACGCAAATCAGTCAATGTGATATACCATATTAACAAACTGAAGGATAAAAACTGTATGATCATCTCAATATGTTCAGAAAAAGCTTTTGACAAAATTCAACACCCATTTATGATAAAAACCCTCCAGAAAGGAGGCATAGAGGGAACTTACCTCAACATAATAAAGGCCATATATGACAAACCCACAGCCAAGATCGTCCTCAAAGGTGAAAAATGGAAACCATTTCCACTAAGATCAGGAACAAGACAAGGTTGCCCACTCTCACCACTATTATTCAACATAGTTCTGGAAGTTTTATTCACAGCAATCAGAGAAGAAAAAGAAATAAAAGGAATTCAAATTGGAAAAGAAGAGGTAAAACTGTCACTGTTTGCAGATGACATGATACTATACATAGAAAATACTAAAGACTCTACCAGAAAACTACTAGAGCTAATCAATGAATTTGGTAAAGCAGCAGGAAACAAAATTAATGCACACAAATCTCTTGCATTCCTATACACTAATGATGAAAAATCTGAAAGACAAATTAAGGAAACACTCCCCTTTACCATTGCAAGAAAAAGAATAAAATACCTAGGAATAAACCTACCCAAGGAGACAAAAGACCTGTATGTAGAAAACTATAAGACACTGACGAAAGAAATTAAAGATGATACAAACAGATGGAGAGATATACCATGTCCCTGGATTGGAAGGATCAACACTGCGAAAATGACTATACAACCCAAAGCCATTTACAGATTCAATGCAATACCATTCAAATTACCAATGGCATTTTTCACAGAACTAGACCAAAAAATTTTTACAGTTTGTATGGAAACACAAAAGACCCCGAATAGCCAAAGCAATCTTGAGAAGGAAAAACGGAGCTGGAAGAATCAGCCTCCCGGACTTCAGACTATACTACAAAGCTACAGTAATCAAGACAGTATGGTACTGGCACAAAAACAGAAATATAGATCAATGGAACAGGATAGAAAGCCCAGAGATAAGCCCATGCACATATGGTCAGCTTATCTTTGATAAAGGAGGCAAGAATATACAATCGAGAAAAGACAGCCTCTTCAATAAGTGGTGCTGAAAAAACTGGAGAGCTACATGTAAAAGAATGAAATTAGAACACTTCCTAACAGCGTACACGAAAATAAACTCAAAATGGATTAAAGACCTAAATGTAAGGCCAGAGAGTATAAAATTCTTAGAGGAAAACAGAGGCAGAACACTCTATGACATAAATCACAGCAAGATCCTTTTTGACCCACCTCCTAGAGAAATGGAAATAAAAACAAAAATAAACAAATAGGACCTAATGAAACTTAAAAGCTTTTGCACAGCAGAGGAAACCATAAACAAGACGAAAAGACAGCCCTCAGAATGGGAGAAAATATTTGCAAAACAGGAAACTGACAAAAGATTAATGTCCAAATTTACAAGCAGCTTATGCAGCTCAATATCAAAAAACACAACCCAATCCAAAAATGGGTAGAAGACTTAAATAGACATTTCTCCAGAGAAGATGTACATATTGCCAACAAACAGATGAAAGGATGCTCAACATCACTAATCATTAGTGAAATGCAAATCAAAATTACAATGAGGTATCCTCTCATACCAGTCAGAATGGCCATCATCAAAAAATCTACAAAAAGTAAACGATGGAGAGGGTGTGGAGAAAAGGGAAACCTCTTGCATTGTTGGTGGGAATGTAAATTGATACAGCCAGTATGGAGATCAGTATGGAGGTTCCTTGAAAAACTAAAAATAGAACTACCATACGACCCAGCAATCCCACTACTGGGCATATACCCTGAGAAAACCATAATTCAAAAAGAGTCATGTACCACAATGTTCACTGCAGCTCTACTTACAATAGCCAGGACATGGAAGCACCCTAAGTGTCCATCGACAGAGGAATGGATAAAGAAGATGTGGCACATATATACAATGGAATATTACTCGGCCATAAAAAAGAAACGAAATTGAGTTATTTGTAGTGAGGTGGATGGACCGCAAATCTGTCATACAGAGTGAAGTAAGGCAGAAAGAGAAAAACAGATTCCATATGCTAACACATATATATGGAATGTAAAAAAAAAAAAAAAAAAGTCATGAAGAACCTAGGGGCAGGACAGGAATAAAGATGCAGATGTAGAGAATGGACTTGAGGACATGGGGAGGGGGAAGTGTAAGCTGGGACGAAGTGAGAGAGTCGCATGAGCTTATTTACAGTACCAAATCTAAAACAGATAGCTTGTGGGAAGCAGCCGTATAGCACAAGGAGATCAGCTCAGTGTTTTGTGACCACCTAGAGGGGTGGGATAGGGAGGGTGGGAGAGAGACGCAAGAGGGAGGAGATATGGTGATATATGTATATGTATAGCTGATTCACTCTGTTATAAAGCAGAAACTAATACACCATTGTAAAGCAATTATACTCCAATAAAGATGTTAAAAAAAAAAAGAATTGCTTTCACACTCATAGGAATTAGTTTCTATTCTTTTACGTTTCATGTCTCTCGTGCACCATCAGCTAATATTTACAGCTCTGTGGACAGGAACGAGAGACCAGTACCAACTGTTGTCACATTTTGCCAATTCAACCAGAGTAATTGACATCTTTGCATGCACTATGCACTTCAGCTGACATAGCAAGAGGTTTTCAGCTTACTGAGTTAGTTTGTGATGTAGGTTTGATCTGAAGAAAAATGCAATTGATAATGGAAATGGTACCCGCCTATATAATAAGGTGCACCTGTTTTGTCCTTAAGTAGAAAATATTAAGTAGAATTTAACTTTTTTCAGCAGTGACTTGTGGTGATCATCAAGAAACTCAGTATCTGTGGCAAGTTTAACTAATTAGATGGTTATCGCACTAAGTCCTTTTCCTCCCAGGCATACAACCAGACTACATTTCCCAACCTTCCTTGCAATAGGTTGGCCTATGACTGACTTGTGGGCCAAAGTAATATATGCTATTTTCAGCCTTGCCCTAAAACACCTCCTGTGAAATCTGCTGTGCTTGCCTTTCCCTCATTGTGGCCAGATGCAGAAGATCCAGCCAAGGATTCCAAGGTTCTAGGGGATCACAGAGCCGCTAGACGGTTGAAATCTGGGTCCTTGAGCCATTTCTCAGAGGAGAGCCACCCAATCAGAAATACCTTCTTTGACTTGTACAGGTTAAGAAATAAATAAGCTGGCACTGTGTTAAATCATTCGTTATGGAGTTTGGCTACGTGGGGTTATGTTCTGTTGCATCACACAAAGGTTTCTGAAAGGTTAAGATGTGCTTATTAATTAACCTCCAAACTATTTTGCTTTCTAATTTCCTGTTTCACACACACACACACCCCCACACACGCCCCCCCTCCACACACACATACGTAGTCAGGCTGTCCCTTTGCTTTATGGAACTGTATCAATGTAAGAACCTTTAGCAGACCCCACTGTGAATTGATCCACCATCACGTAGGAAATCAGTGAATCAGACTTCTTAAGAACTTAAGAAGTTCCATGTTAAGAAAATAGTATATAGGCTCTGAGAGTGGAATTATCATAGAAGTAATACATTTTGCAGGGAGACTAATATTACAGTTAATCTTCCTGTCAGCCTCGTTTCATACTTGTAGTCTCTCAGCTATATGCTGAGTAGTTATCACCACTTGGATGATTTTATATAAAGTGAGCTGTTATTTTCCAAAATCTATATGCCTGTTTTCCTCATGTCTTCATGTATTCCTCCCATAATGTGTAATGATATATTATAAGGAGATATTTCAAATAAACTACAATTATATCTTAACTACCACATGCCAAATATTGATTTAAGATATTATAATATCAAATTCAAAGATATACTTCAAATTATCTTTAATTCTCCCAAAGTATCTTCTGCTTAGTTGTAGACCAGTCGCAAAACTGCATTTATCTCATATGATGTGAACAACCAAATTTATTTAGCCATCAGTTCTCCTACATTTTTAATTTTGGCAACAAATATTTAACTTGCTCATTACATTTACAAGATAAACCATTTAATTAATTTTCTGAACTGCAGTATAATAATTTTCTACAAAATTTAATATTTGATGAAAGAAAACCCTCAGAATGGGAGAAAATATTTGCAAATGAATCCTGACAAAGGACTAATTTCTAAAATATACAAGCAGCTCATGCAGCTCAATATCAAAAAAACAAACAACCCAATCAAAAATGGGCAGAAAACCTAAATAGACATTTCTCCAAAGAAGATATACAGATGGCCAATGCATGAAAGGATGCTGAACATCACTAATCATTAGAGTAATGCAAATCAATACTACAATGAGGTATCACCTCACACCAGTCAGAATTGCTATCATCAAAAAATCTACAAAAAATAAATGTTGGAGAGGGTGTGGAGAAAAGGGAACCCTTTTGCACTGTTGGTGGGAATGTAAATTGATACAGCCACTATGGAGATCAGTATGGAGGTTCCTTAAAAAACTAAAAATAGAATTACCATATTCCCCAGCAATCCCACTACTGGGCATATACCCTGAGAAAACCATAATTCAAAAAGAGTCATGCACCACAATGTTCGTTGCAGCACTATTTACAATAGCCAGGACATGGAAACAACCTAAATGTCCATCAACAGATGAATGGATAAAGAAAATGTGGCACATATATACAATGGAATATTACTCAGCCATAAAAAGGAACAAAACTGAGTTATTTGTAATGAGATGAATGGACCTAGAGACTGTCATACAGAGTGAAGTAAATCAGAAAGAGAAAAACAAATACCGTATGCTAATGCACATATATGGAATCTAAAAAAACGGTAATGATGAACCTAGTGGTAGGGCAGGAATAAAGATGCAGACATAGGGAACAGACTTGAGGACACAGGTTGAAGGGGAAGCTGGAACGAAGTGATAGAGTATCATTGACATATATACACTATGAAATGTAAAACAGATGGCTAGTGGGAAGCTGCTGCATAGCATACGGAGATCAGCTCAATGCCCTGTGATGACCTAGAGGGGTGGGATAGGGAATGTAGGAGGGAGGCTCAGGAGGGAGGAGATATGGGGATATATGTATACATATAGCTGATTCACTTTGTTGTACAGCAGAAACTAATGCATCATTGTAAAGCAATTATATTCCAATAAAGATATTTAAAAATTAATCTTTGAATTTCAATTAGAAGAATATTTTACTACCAGAATAAAAATGCTTCATTAAAATTGTACAAGGAAAAAGCTTGGCAACTTAGAAGACTATTCCTATTTGCCTTTAGATGGTGTTTACCAGCATTTACTTTAAAATAATATATCTTCTTCTGAAAGTTAGTGTATGCATGGGATTTTATGAACAATTATGTATCGATTTACAGGATAGGGGTGACATACACTCAATCCATTCTCATGCCAAAAGCAAATTTGCTGCCATCAATCATCACAGTGTCACTTTCCAGTTCTTAATCTATGACACCATTTTATTGCATAAACACTCTGTGTTGTCCTAGAGTTGGTAGTTCAATTCTGTAGGGCTCTCTTAAACATCCCTCTAAGTGTTTGACAGGCTGCTCTATCTCTAAGAGGTGATGATATGGAAGGTTTGGAAGGAATACCAAATAAAGAGTCAGCATTAGGGGGTCAATGCACATGATGGTTTGTAAGATACTATGTGCTCACAATCCCCAAACCTTATCAATCAGAAAGTGTGATTGTAAAAATAAATATGTATCAGACTTTTACAGATAATACACACATATAAACATCTATCAAAGGTAAGCATAAATGCATATTAACAATATACAGGTGGAGATCATGGGCTCTTTTTCATATACTGAGAATGCCAATCCATGTAACTAGAAGCAAAAAGAGAAAGGCAGAGAGAGAGGGGGAGGGGAGAAGAGAGAGAGAGGGAGAGAGAGAAAATAAGAATTACAATTTTCCATTTTAGAGCAGCTCTATAAAGGTTTTGTAATATCAGCACATCTTTGGAGGTGAGATATCATGTAAAATTCTGGCTGCCAAAGTAAGGTATTATACTTACAAGGTAATAAAGCTTGGAGTAATAAAATAAAAATGAAAAAATAATGGACTATACATAATAATATGTTAGCCAAAAGTAATTTGGACCAATGTGAATCTTCCAGAGAAGGAAATCAGCAAACAAGAGAAAAGATTAGCCATAGTAATCAATTATTGTAGTCAACTTTCAGGAAAAAAATATCATTAATTTTTGTAGGGTAAGAAAGAAGATACGGAAGTTTCTTTCATGAAACATTTCTGGTAACTAAGCCTTAGCAAAACACTAGGAAAAAAAGCCAAGCAATATTAGTAAAATATTGCCTTACTCCATGACCACTGAAACTGATGCTAGAAGCAGCTTTATACTTGTAGCTGGCAGTCCAACTCAAAATTAAAACAAGTATCTCAGCAGAATCCCAGAATGAAACAAGGCTCCCTGGTAAACTAAACCAGAAGTGATGTGAGGTCAGACATACTTCACAGCCATACACTCTGATATACCTGCTTAGAATTCTGGTGTAGATCTACAACCCACAAATCTAGACTGCTGGGTTTTGAAAAAGACTGGCTATTTCCACTGGAACCAAAAACCCTTGAACCCCTTTCAGCATCATCCAAAACTTGAACTTCCTCTGTTTCTGGATAAGAAACCTGTTCACAAATGAGCTGTGCAATTCAATCACCCTTTTGACTTCAAATGTTTCTTTGCCAAAATTAAACAGTACAACACCAACATTTCCTCTATAGTCTTCATCTATGACACAGACTGCTACATCTGTGAAGTGTTTTACAGGCAAGCCAGAGTGTGAAGCTGCTCTTCCATAATACTCAGAAGGAAGAGCATACCATTTTATATTAGACTTGGAAGAATTCTGCATGATTTGTCTGAGTCATAGACCTTGAAAATTCAGGAAGCGGTATGAAGTCAGGACCACATAATCTGGTGCTAGGAAACTAGAGATGGATAGTTATAAGGAAAAAAATGGGATGAGACAGACTTCAGACTATACTACAAAGCTACAGTAATCAAGACAGTATGGTACTGGCACAAAAACAGAAATATAGATCAATGGAACAGGATAGAAAGCACAGAGATAAACCCACGCATGTATGGTCACCTATTTTTGATAAAGGAGGCAAGAATATACAATGGAGAAAAGACAGCCTCTTCAATAAGTGGTGCTGGGAAAACTGGACAGCTACATGTAAAAGAATGAAATTAGAACACTCCCTAACACCATACACAAAAATCAATTCAAAATGGATTAAAGACCTAAATGTAAGGCCAGACACTATCAAACTCTTAGAGGAAAATATAGGCAGAACACTCTATGACATAAATCACATCAAGATCCTTTTTGACCCACCTCCTAGGGAAATGGAAATAAAAACAAAAGTAAACAAATGGGACCTAATGAAACTTAAAAGCTTTTCCACAGCAAAGGAAATTATACTCCAATAACGATGTTTAAAAAATAATAATACAAAAATAACGGGATGAGATGTGAAATTATTTTTAAAAAGAGAGCTGGCCAACAGGCTGAAACATAATGGTAAAATACGGGCACCCAAAGAAGCTATTGGCATTAATTGACAAGCCATGGAGCAAGGGTATAAAAAATAAACAAAAACAAGCTTCACTTACATTATACTTTTATACATAGGCCTAGCAGTCCTAGCAATACAGGTAGTACAGAGTATTTCCATGAAAGTTAGTACTTAGGACCAAAATGTGGATTTTATTCACTTGTGCAACATATCTACTGATTATCTACTATGAGCCAGGTACTATGCTGCATACTGAAAGTATAGCAAAGAAGAAAACAGAGGGCTTCCCTGGTGGCGCAGTGGTTGAGAATCTGCCTGCCAATGAAGGGGACACGGGTTTGAGCCCTGGTCTGGGAAGATCCCACATGCCACGGAGCAACCAGGCCCCTGAGCTACAACTACTGAGCCTGCGCGTCTGGAGCCTGTGCTCCACAACAAGAGAGGCCACGATAGTGAGAGGCCCGCGCACCGCGATGAAGAGTGGCCCCCGCTCACCGCAACTAGAGAAAGCCCTCGCGCAGAAACGAAGACCCAACACAACCAAAAATAAATAAATAAGTAAATAAAAATTAAAAAAAAAAAAGAAGAAGAAAACAGAGCATTCCTGCAATTTTGGAATTTATAATATAGTGAGGAGAGGCAGACAATAAAAACCACTCAATATAATGCAAAGTAGTGTAAGTGTTCTGGAAAAATAAAATGCAGGGTAAGGGAGCAGATGAGCTGAACATACATTTTTTTTCAATAGGCCACTAAGGGAAGATCTCTAATGAGGCGACATGAAAGCAGAACTGAATGAAGTCAGAGAGCAAACCATGCAGCCTTCTTCTGGAAGAGCATTTCAGGTAGAAAACAGAGCAAGTGAAGTGGCCCTGGAGCCAAAGAGTGTCCTTGACAAGTTCAAGGAGACGCAAGGAAGCCAGTGTGGCTAAAGCAGAGTGAGTGATTGAGAGTGGTGCGAGCTGATTTCAGAGAGAAGACAGGGTCGGGTCACATAGAATCTTGATCTCTACGACTAGAGAGGAGAGATCCAATATAAGGAGAAAAAAAAAAAAAAGTCAAACAAATGGAACAGAATCAATAATAAGATGCATAATTAAAGAGAACAATCTTTTAGTGGGAGAGAGAGGAAAGCAAGTATGAAGTTAAGAAATTCTCTACTAGTGAAGAGTTACTCACATCTAGGTACTAATGAATAGACACATCTGCCAAAATGTTTGAAAGACAAAATAAAGGAAAAAAATCTTTTAGGCTTATAAACAGAAAAGCTAGTATATAAAATTATTTAAAGCAGGCTGACCTGTGATCCTTCCATTCCCTAGAGGCTATGGGATAACTAAACAACATCTACAGAGTCGTGAGAGGAAAATTTGCAGTGGACCAAAGAATTTTATATACTGACTTGTTTTTGACATGAAGGCAAAGAACATACAGCTGAACTGGCTCTACTAATCAACATGCAAAGATATGGAGGGATTGGTTCCTTCTTTCATAAGGCATGTAGATAAACCATAAAAGTGATACATCTTATCATGAATCATTTTTCGTTACAGAAATAAATCTATTTACTGGATACAAGGAGTTCTTTTGTTCTAGCCTCTCTCCCCCTCAGGCCAGACTTGTACCAGATTCAGAAATCTAATTAAATAGGAATTACAATTTTTATTAAAGGATAAAACAGCCACCATCTATGCCAAGAAAAATGACTGAATGAAAAGATCCAAAAGGTTATTATGGGTACCTCTGGATAACTCTTCTCCCCTATGTACTTGTATTTAAATAAGAATGATTTTTTATGTTTATTCTGGAAATGAAGATACATACTCACTGAAAAAAATTCAATCAATACAGAAAAGTTCAAAGAAAAATACCGATTACCATAAATCCCATGATTCACAGATATGTTGTTAAACTATGCCTGATTACCCTTCAGGATAACACTGTATGAATTTATGTATCTAAAATATATATGTGCATACAATTTGTATAAATGCTTTATGTTCTATAACACACTCCTTTCACTCAACAGTTTTCCATGCCAATAAAATTAATGTCATCATTTAATATGGTTTTTAAAAACTATGCTTTGTGTATTCTTGGGCATACGCTTCTACATATTTCTGTTATATTCTCCAGATCTGTCTGAGCTTAGAGAATAAAAGGTCTTTTTATTACATCATACGACTTCATCAAGGGGGTTGATACACAAAAAATGAGTTTCAGATGGATTGTAGATCTAAAATAGAAAGGTAAACAATAAAGCTTTTAGAAGAAAACATAAGAGATTATTTTCATAATCTTGGGTAGGCAAAGATTAATTAAAGAGAACAAAAACAGTACTACTAATAAAGGAGGTTATTGATAAATTGCACTGTTTAAATTTAAAACCTCTATTTTTCAAAATAAATCATTAAATGACATGTTAAAATGGCCATACTACCCAAAGCAATCTACAGGTTTAATACAATCCCTATCAAAATACCATGACATTTTTCACAGAACTAGAACAAATAATCCTAAATTCATATGAAACCACAAAAGACTCAGAATAGCCAAAGCAATCTTGAGAAAAAAAGAACAAAGCTGGAGGTATCACACTTTCAGACTTCAGAAGATACTACAAAACTACAGTAATCTAAACAGCCTGGTACTGGCACAAAAACAGACACACAGATCAGTGGAACAGGATACAAAGTCCAGAAATAAGCCCACACACCTATGGTCAATTAATCTACAACAAAGGAGGCAAGAATATATTATGGAGAAAGGACAGTCTCTTTAACAAGTGGTGCTGGGAAAACTGGACAGCTACAAGTAAAACAGTAAGATTAGAACATTTCCTCACACCATAAAGAAAAATAAACTCAAAATGGATTTAAAAAATTAAAAAATAAAAACAAGCAAAAGGCAAACAAACAAAAATAAAGAAAATAAGTAGCATATTTCTATAAAAGGAAGACGAGAAACCATAAAGCTCCTAGAAGAGAACATAGGCAGAACACACTTTGACATAAATCGTAGCAATATTTTATTGGCTCTGTCTTCTAAGGCAAAAGAAATAAAAGCAAAGATACATAAATGGGACCTAAGTAAACTTAAAGCTTTTGCACAGCAAGGGGAACCACTGACAAAAATGAAAAAAATCTACTGAATGGGAGAAAATATTTGCTAATGATATGACTAACAAGGGGCTGATATACAAAATATATAAAAAGCTCATACAACTCAACATCAAAACAAAACAACAACAACAAAAAAACACCAAACAACACAATCAAAAAATGGGTAGAAGACCTGAATAGACATTTTTCAAAGGAGACATACAGATAGCCAACAGGCACATGAAAAGCTGCTCAACTATGCTAATTATTATAGAAATGCAAATAAAAACAAGGTACCACGTCACAGCTGTCAGAATGGCTATCATCAAAAAGTCTACAAATAAAAAATGTTGGTGAGGATGTCGAGAAAAGGGAACCCTTGTACATTGTTGGTGGGAATGCAAATTAGTGCAGCCACTATGGAAAACAGTATGAAGGTTCCTCAAAAAACTAAAACTAGAACTACCATATGATCCACCAATCCCACTCCTGGGAATATATTCAGAAAAGATGAAAACTCTAATTCAGAAAGATACATGCACCCCATGTTCTTAGCAGCATTTTTACAATAGCCAAGACATAGAAGCAACCCAAGTGCCCATCAAAAGACAAACAGATAAAGAAGATGTGGTATATATATATACAATATAATATTTCTCAGCTATAAAAAGAATGGAATTCTGCTATTTGCAGCAACATAGATGAACCTAGAAAATACTATGCTTAGTAAAATAAGTCACATACACGCGGAATCTAAAAAAATAATACAAGTGAATGTATATGCAAAACAGAAAAAGACTCACAAATTTAGAAAACAAACTAGTGGTTACCCAAAGGAAGAGGGAAGGGGGGAGAGGCATATCAGAGGTATGGGATTAAGAGATACAAACTACTATAAAATAGATAAGCAACAAGGATATATTGTATAGCACAGGGAATTATAGCCATTATCTTGTAATAACTTTTAATGAAGTATAATCTGTGAAAATACTGAATCACTAAGCTGTACACTTGAAACTAATATAATATTGTAAATCAACTATACATCAATAAAGAAAAGACATTATTAAGAGAGTAAAAAAGCAAGTCATAGACTGAGAAAATATTTGCAATACAAATATTCAACAAAAGGCTAATATCTACAATATATAAAGAGCTTACGATTTTTAAGAAAATGTCAGAGAGCTCAATTTAAAAAATGGACAAAAGATTGAAAAGGTAGTTCACAAAAGAAATAGCCAAATGGCCAAAAACCTTATGAAAAAGTATTTCACTTTCTTAGTCATCAGGAAAGCAGAAATTAAACTACAATTTTAATTATCATTACACGCCCATCAAAATGGCTAGAATTAAAAAGACAGGCAATAGCAAGTTGGTAGAGACGTGGAGCAATTGGAACTTGTATACACTGTTGATGGGCGAAGTAACTGGTATAATCACTTTGGAAAACTAGTTTGTAATATCTACTAAACTGAACATATGCATCTCTATGACTTAGTAAGTCCACTCCTTGCGTATATCCATGACAGATATGTGTACATATATATCCACTGAAACGTGTATAAGAACATTCATAGCACCACTTTAATAGCCTAAAATTGGAAACTACCCAAATATACCTCAATAGTAAAATGAATAAATAGTGTCATATTTGTACATTGGAACATAATACTGTAATGAGAATGAATAGACTATGTGGGTAATATCTAAGAAAAATAATGTTCAATGAAAGAAACCCAGCACAAAAGAGAATGTATTCTATGGTTTGATGTAAATGAAGCTCCACAACAGGCAAAAGTATTATATCGTGTTAGAAGTCAAAATAGTGAGTAACTTTATCAGAGGGATTAAGTAGTGACTGGAAAGGAACATGATGGGGACTTCTGAGGTTCTGTTAACAGGTAAGTGCACTGTGTAAAAATCTATACAGCTGGACACCTATTATTTGCACAATTTCTCTATGCATGCTATAGTTCAATAAAATGTGTATTCAGGGAAAATATACCTCATCCTTTAGGCAATGGTCATTGATTGAAGGTACTTCATGTACTGGAGGATTTATGAACATATAAATTACATGATGTCAACTGCACTATATCTAAGCCAACACTTTTCAGAATAGACAGAGTATGAAAAACACAGCATCTTGGTATTTTTCCCCCTCTTTATTGAACTTACCATCAATAAAATTCCCACCTGAAAGTTAAAAATACTAGTCAAATATTTTGTTTACATTTGCAATACTACCTTTATATAATCAATTGCTCATATTCATTTACCTAAATTTTTCATTGTGTCAGCTAACAAATTTTACTCTTTATGTGAAAATTAAGACAAAGAGAATCAATATATGTAGGGAACTATTTAAGCACAGACTTATTCTTTTCTCTTTCCCTTTTTATTTATTCATACTACATTGTAATTTAACTCAACAAGTATTATTGATTGTTTGTGATGTGCAAGCTACATATTGTGCTATGGGAATACAAAAGAAGCCTAGGATATAATCCTCACATTTAAGCAAAAGTATAGAAAAACTCATGTCTTTGGGGTTAGATGGATGCAGTGGAGGAAAGATTTGAGACAGCAAGGGAGACAGAGACATGAATCTTTGTCTTGAATCCATCACTTACTGCCCTTGTCAACTTGGGCAAACCATTTTACTCCTAGAAGGCTCAGTTTCCTCTTGTATAAAATGGGATTGTAACTCTATCCCCCTTTCAGGTTGTTTTGTGAAAAATCAGTGAGATAACACTGTATAAATGTGCCATCACTGAAATATACTTTATAAATGGCAGTAATTGTAACAATTAATTGTAGTTGTAACAAGAACTACCATATTAAAAGACTATTACAGTAACTTGGTTAAAAAGGATTAGACACAGAAAATGACATTCTTTAGCCAATTTTTCATCTCTATTATTCAGAAATAGTGAATTGTACAATACTTTATTTTGATATAATGTAAAAATTACAGAAGGTGGGCTTCCCCGGTGGTGCGGTGGTTAAGAATCCACCTGCCAATGCAGGAGACATAGGTTCGAGCCCTGGTCTGGGAAGATACCACATGCCGCGGAGCGGCTACGCCCGTGTGCCACAACTGCTGAGCCTGCGCTCTGGAGCCCGCGGGCCACAACTAATGAGCCCGCATGCCTGGAGCCCGTGCTCCGCAGCAAGAGAAGCCACCGCAGTAAGCCCACGCACCACAATGAAGAGTGGCCCCTGCTCGCCGCAGCTAGAGAAAGCCCACATGCAGCAACGAAGACCCAATTCAGCCAAAAATAAAAAATAAATAAATTGTTATAATTACAGAAAGTTGCAAGACTAGTACAATGAACTCCCATATATTCTTTACTCAGACTCAACAATGGTCAATATTTTGCCAAATTTGCATTATGTCTCTATTTCATATATATTTAATATATATACACATACATATCTAGATGTATAAAAATATATAATTATTTTTATGAAATATGGTAAGGAAATATCCATTGATTTCTATGATATCAATCGATATCACCTCTACGACTGCCAGGAAGAGGAGATCCTGGAGCTGGAGATTGATGTGGATGAACTCCTGGACATGGAGAGTGATGACACCCGAGCTGCCAGGGTCAAGGAGCTGTTGGTTGACTGTTACAAACCCACTGAGGCCTTCATCTCTGGCCTGCTGAGCAAGATCCGGGGCATGCAGAAGCTAAGCACACCGCAGAAGAAGTAAGGGTCCTCAACCCAGGTGAACGATGGCTCCCACAGGACAATTGCTGACCCCCAACCTTGTAGCAACAGCAATACCAGGGGAGCCCTGTGGCCAGGCCTGGTGCCATGAGCAGGACTCCCCATGCCCCTGGCCCAGGGGCCTCTTCCTTGCCCCCTCAGTTTTCCATTTGTTGGGTTTTATTATTATTAAACTGATGGGACTTTTTGTGCTTTTATATTGACTGTGGTGAAGGCCCTTTAACAGAGCTAGGATATGCCTTTGGTGCAGTTAAAAAAAAATTCTACTGTATATATAGCAAATCAGCTTCCATTATCCTTGGAGCTAGACAATAAATGAAAATTTTAGTGAAGCATGTTATTAGAGAAGTTTTAAGATATAGAGAAAATCAATGTGTGAAGACCTCTGAAATTGTTTATCCTTTAAAAGCACTCCATTTGTGAGTTCTTAATACCTTTTCATCAGTCAGGAAAATAGTGAATAAAGTTGCATTTCTCTTAGTGTTACATTAATTTAACTCTCATTTTCTACCAAAAAATCCAACAAATTTATCTGAAGCAGTACTGCCTATATATGTGTGGAGTTGCTGTTGAGAACCTAAGCTATTCAAATTAAGTCAAGTAAAAGGTTTTTAAACTTAAGATCTGTCTTTTTCCTTGTACTAACTACAGCCACTATAAAGTTTAAAAAATATTTAACTCATATACAATACATTTTGGTCCTTTAGAAGAATCAATTAAATCCAAATAAACAATATATCAATCTGATGCTTTATCTACACAATTGATTACTAAATATATACTAATTGTAATGTTTATTTTTAAGAATGGGAAGATTTATTAATACTTCACTAAAATATCAATATAAAATAATTGGACCTGCCTCTGCAGCAGACCCTCCAACACTAACACAAGACAGGCCTTTGTTTCCCCTGGCTGCTTTCACTAAGGCATGACCCACAGGAGTCTCCTCTGAATGTCCAGAGATAGCCTCATCCACCAGAGGGCAGACAGCAGAAGCAAAAAGAACTACAATCCTGCAGCCTGTGGAAAGAAAACCACATTCACAGAAAGACAGACAAAATGAAAAGGCAGAGGACTATGTACCAGATGAAGGGACAAGATAAAACACCAGAAAAACAACTAAATGAAATGGAGATAGGCAACCTTCCAGAAAGAGAATTCAGAATAATGATAGTGAAGATGATCCAGGACCTTGGAAAAAAAAACGGAGGCAAAGATCAAGAAAATGCAAGAAATGTTTAACAAAGACCTAGAAGAATTAAAGAACAAACAAACAGAGATGAACAATAGAATAACTGAAATGGAAAATACACTAGAAGGAATCAATAGCAGAATAACTGAGGCAGAAGAACGGATAAGTGACCTGGAAGACAGAATGGTGGAAATCACTAGCAGAGAACAGAATAAAGAAAAAATAATGAAAGAAATGAGGACACCCTAAGAGACCTCTGGGACAACATTAAACGAACCAACATTTGCATCATAGGGGTCCCAGAAGGAGAACAGAGAAAGGACCTGATAAAATATTTGAAGAGATTATAGTCGAAAAGTTCCCTAACATGGGAAAGTAAACAGCCACCCAAGTCAAGGAAGGGCAGAGTCCCAGCCAGGATAAACCCAAGGAGAAACATGCCGAGACACATAGTAATCAAATTGGCAAAAATTAAAGACAAAGTAAAATTATTAAAAGTGAAAAGCGAACAACAACAAACAAAATACAAGGGAACTCCCATAAGTTAACAGCTGATTTCTCAGCAGAAACTCTACAAGCCAGAAGGGAGTGGCACGATATACATAAAGTGATGAAAGGGAAGAATCTACAACCAAGATTACTCTACCCAGCAAGGATCTCATTCAGATTCAATGGAGAAGTCAAAAGCTTTACAGACAAGCAAAGCTAAGAGATTTCAGCACCACCAAACCAGCTCTACAACAAATGCTAAAGGAACTTCTCTAAATGGGAAACACAAGAGAACAAAAGGACCTACAAAAACAAACCCAAAACAATTAAGAAAATGGTAATAGGAACATACATATTGATAATTAAATGTGAATGGACTAAATGCTCCAACCAAAAGACACAGGCTCACTGAATGGATACAAAAACAAGACCCATACATATGCTGTCTACAAGAGACCCACTTCAGACCTATGGGCACATACAGACTGAAAGTGAGGGGATGGAAAAAGATATTCCATGAAAACGGAAAGCAAAAGTAAGCTGGAGTAGCAATACTCATTATCAGATAAAATAGACCTTAAAATAAAGAATGTTACAAGAGACAAGGAAGAACACTCCATAATGATCAAAGGATTAATCCATAAAGAAGATACAATAATTATAAATATATATGCACCCAACATAGGAGCACCTCAATACATAAGGCAACTGCTAACAGCTATAAAAGAGGAAATCGACAGTAACACAATAATAGTGGGGGATTTTAACACCTCACTTACACCAATGGACAGATCATCCAGACAGAGAATTAATAAGGAAACACAAGCTTTAAATGACACAATAGACCAGACAGATTTAATTGATATTTATAGGACATTCCATCTGAAAACAGCAGATTACACTTTCTTCTCAAGTGAACACGGAACAGTCTCCAGGACAGATCACATATTGGGTCACAAATCAAGCCTCGGTAAATTTAAGAAAATTGAAATCATATCAAGCATCTTTTCTGACCACAACTCTGTGAGATTAGAAATGTATTACAGGGAAAAGAAAACCTGAAAAACATAAACACATACAGGCTAAACAATATGTTACTAAATAACTAAGAGATCACTGAAAAATCACAGAGGAAATCAAAAAATACCTAGAAACAAATGACAATGAAAACATGATGATCCAAAACCTATGGGATGCAGCAAAAGCAGTTCTAAGAGGGAAGTTTATAGCAATACAATCCTACCTCAAGAAACAAGAAAAATCTCAAATAAGCAATCTAACCTTACACCTAAAGGAGCTAGAGAAAGAACAAACAAAAAGCAAAGTTAGAAGAAGGAAAGAAATCATAAAGATCAGAGCAGAAATAAATGAAATAGAAACAAAGAAAACAATAGCAAAGATCAATAAAATTAAAAGCTGCTTCTTTGAGAAGATAAACAAAATTGATAAACCTTTAGCCAGACAGTTCAAGAAAAAGAGGCAGAGGACTCAAAGCAATAAAATTAGGAATGAAAAAGGAGAAGTTACAACGGACACTGCAGAAAAAAGCATCATAAGAGACTACTACAAGCAACTCTATGCCAATAAAATGGACCACCTGGAAGAAATGGAGAAATTCATAAAAAGGTATAACCTTCCAAGACTGAACCAGGAAGAAACAGAAAATATGAACAGATCAATCACAAGTAATGAAATCGAAACTGTGATTTAAAATCTTCCAACAAACAAAAGTCCAGGACCAGATGGTTTCACAGGTGAATTCTATCAAACATTTAGAGAAGAGCTAACACCCATCCTTCTCAAACTTTTCCAAAAATTTGCAGAGGAAGGAATACTCCCAAACTCATTCTATGAGGCCACCAGACACCAAAACCAGACAAAGATACTACAAAAAAAGAAAATTCCAGACCACTATCACTGGTAAATATAGATGTAAAAATCCTCAACAAAATACTAGCAAACAGAATCTAACAAACATTAAAAGGATCATACACCATGATCAAGTGGGATTTATCCAAGGGATGCAAGGATTCTTCAGTATATGCAAATCAATCAATGTGATAATCCATATTAACAAACTGAAGAATAAATCCATATGATCATCTCAATAGATGCAGAAAAGACTTTTGACAAAATTCAACACCCATTTATGATGAAAACTCTCCAGAAAGTGGGCATAGAGGGAACCTACTTAAAATAATAAAGTCCATATATGACAAACCCACAGCAAACATCATTCTCAATGGTTAAAAACTGAAGGCATTCCTCTAAGATCAGGAACAAGACAAGGATGTCCACTCTCACCACTATTACTCCACATAGTTTTGGAAGTCCTAGACACAGCAATCAGAGAAGAAAAAGAAATAAAAGGAATACAAATTGTAAAAGAAGAGGTAAAACTGTCACTGCTTGCAGATGACATGACAGTATACATAGAGAATCCTAAAGACGCTACCAGAAAACTACTAGAGTTAATCAATGAATTTGGTAAAGTAGCAGGATACAAAATTAATGCACAGAACTCTCCTGTATTCCTATACACTAATGATGAAAAATCTGAAAGAGAAATTAAGGAAACACTCCCATTTACCATTGCAACAAAAAGAATAAAATACCTAAGAATAAACCTACTAAGGAGACAAAAGACCTGTATGCAGAAAACTATAAGACACTGATGAAAGAAATTAAAGATGATACAAACACATGGAGAGATATACCATGTTCTTGGATTGGAAGACTCAACATTGTGAAAATGACTATAGTACCCAAAGCAATCTACAGATTCAATGCAATCCCTATCAAATGATCAATGACATTTTTCACAGAACTAGAACAAAAAATTTCACAAATTTGTATGGAAACACAAAAGAGCCCGAATAGCAAAAGCAATCTTGAGAAAGAAAAACAGAGCTGGAGGAATCAGACTCCCTGACTTCAGACTATACTACAAAGCTACAGTAATCAAGACAGTATGGTACTGGCACAAAAACAGAAATATAGATCAATGGAACAGCATAGAAAGCCCAGAGATAAACCCACGCACATATGGTCACCTTATCTTTGATAAAGGAGGCAAGAATATACAATGGAGAAAAGACTGCCTCTTCAATATGTGGTGCTGGGAAAACTGGACAGTTACATGTAAAAGAGTGAAATTAGAACACTCCCTAATACCATACACAAAAATAGACTCAAAGTGGATTAAACACCTAAATGTAAGGCCAGACAGTATAAAACTCTTAGAGGAAAACATAGGAAGAACACTCTTTGACATAAATCACAGCAAGATCTTTTTTGACCCACCTCCTAGAGAAATGGAAATAAAAACAAACTTAAACAAATGGGACCTAATGAAACTTAAAAGCTTTTGTACAGCAAAGGAAACTATAAACAAGACGAAAAGACAATCCTCAGAATGGGAGAAAATATTTGCAAATGAATCAACGGACAAAGGATTAATCTCCAAAATATATAAGCAGCTCATGCAGCTTAATATTAAAAAAAACAAACAACCCAATCAAAAAATGGGCAGGAGACCTAAATGGACATTTCTCCTATGAAGACATACAAATGGCCAAGAGGCACATTAAATACAAGTCAAAACTACAATGAGGTATCACCTCACACCAGTTATAATTGGCATGATTAGAAAATCTACAACAACAAATGCTGGAGAGGGCATGGAGAAAAGGGAACCCTCTTGCACTGTTGGTGGGAATGTAGATTGATACAGCCACTATGGAGAACAGTATGGAGGTTCCTTAAAAAACTAAAAATAGAACTACCATATGACCCAGCAATCCCACTGATGGGCATATACCCAGAGAAAACCATAATTCAAAAAGACACATTCACCCCAATGTTCATTCCAGCACTATTTACAATAGTCAGGTGATGGAAGCTACCTAAATGCTCATCGAGAGATGAATGGATAAAGATGTGGTAAAAATATACAATGGAATATTACTTAGCCATAAAAAGGAATGAAATTGGGTCATTTGTAGAGATGTGGATGGACCTAGAGACTGTCATACAAAGTGAAGTCAGAGGGAGAAAAACAAATGTCCAAATATCGTGTATTAACGCATACATGTGGAATCTAGAAAAATGGTACAGATGAACCAGTTTGCAAGGCAGAAATAGAGACACAGATGCAGAGAACAAACGTATGGACAGCAAGGGGGGAAAGCCGGGGTCGGGGGGTGTAGTGGGATGAATTGGGAGATTGGGATTGACATATATACACTAATATTTATAAAATAGATAACTAATAAAAAAAATATTTGGAAAGCACTTGCAAGGCAGTTTATATCTCAGAGGGAATTTCTCTATTCCAGGAAGATTTCTTTCAAGTAGCTAATAAAAGGTGAACACATCAGCAGAAAAATGGTCAAACTCGTGAATGGAAAAGGAAATACAAATGACTAGACAGGAAAAGATGATCAACTGTACTTGTTGTTAGAAAAGGAAAATCCAATCCCAAGATAATTTCACCCAGGAGATTGATAACAATTAAGCATATTGATAATACCTGGTATTGGCAAGATATGGAGAAGCAGACACTTT
Organism: Balaenoptera musculus; assembly: GCF_009873245.2. Lineage (NCBI taxonomy): Eukaryota > Metazoa > Chordata > Mammalia > Artiodactyla > Balaenopteridae > Balaenoptera > Balaenoptera musculus. The sequence continues at coordinate 79,103,249 of NC_045786.1, forward strand.
CAAAACCATTAACAGAAATATTTAATGATACAACTTTACTGGAAATTACTATCAATACTGGATTTACATTTCTTAGCCCACTGCTTTTTTCTCTTCGCAATCACTACTGTCTTCATTTTTTGTGACCTTGATAACTATGTAGATGACCTAGTTAGTGTCTTGGTTCTCAGCTCTGAGCTCCACTCTCCCTTGGGTTTGTCCTCCCTCCCACAACAGCCATCCCTTTCTATGGTCTGACCTTAGATCATGTCGGTACCAACAAGGGCACTCCCTCCAAATCTCAACTTTAAGCATTCTGCTCTTTGAAAGGCATCATGCTCTTTGACTACTACCTTACCTTGCTCCCTCTTATATCCACTGAGACCCACATTTTCTCTCTAAATGACCTCATTCATAACTTTACTTTCTCTTTAACTACCTGAGAGTGTACGGTCCATGACTATAATCTCTTTTTTTATATATACCCTCAAATACTTGGCCTGTCTCTTTGTCATACTCTCCTGGCCAAGGACAAACCTGTGTAAATCCAATTCCTTATCTGTTCTGTGTCTGTATCCTAGTGTCTCAACAGGACTGGAAAAAACATCACCATGCTGGCTGTTGTTATCTAAAATAATGGCCACAAATGTCAAAAGGGCCCTCCATATGGACAGCCATCTCCACAGTTCACTAAGCACTTGGTCCCTATGCTCTGAGAGTATTATTTTATATTCCTGTTCTTCTCTTTCCACAAACATCCAAGAACCCTTGTCCTCTCTTCACTCTTAGCAGATCACTGAGATTCCACTACCACATTTACCATTCTGCCTCCTAAAGCCACGTACTTTTCCTCTCCTCTTGCTACTATGACTGAACTACCTCTACTACTACCTAAAGCTAAGCAGTTCACTTGTGTACTGAATAATAACCAACTTCTCCCACTCAAAGACTTGGCTGTTGCAATCATGTGCTATCTCTTCTGCATCACACATTTTTCCTCTGTGCAACTGAATTATTCCCATAACCACAAAAACATATGACATATTTCTATTATAAAATGGATATTTAACACTAAAATGAAGACCAAAGGGATCAAAGAATTAACATACATACAGAAATCAAATTAGAAACTAACAACATATTTTGCTGGATAACATTGAAACTAAAAGAAACCATAAAGATAGATCATATTATATAAAAACCCCTTATAACAAAAATAATGCAATTTAAATGGAAACCATCCTGAAAAAAATATATGCAGCAATAGTTTTAAAAATTAAAAGCTATATTGTACAAAGAAGCCACAGAGATTAAAAATTAAAATAGTATTCATTGAATTAAAGACCAATATTTAAAGGGCAGGGACATGAATAAAAAGAAAAACACACAAGTAAAATTAGTCAACAAACATATGAAAAAATGTTCAATTCCTTAGTTATGAAAGAAATTCAAAGTATAAATACATAACGAGGTACCACTTTATTAAAACAGCAAGCTTAAAGTCTTTCCAATATTCTATTCTGTCGAAGGTGGGCTGAAACAAGCGTACCCATCCCCTGGCGACAGTGCACACTGTTGAAAACTTCAGTACATGATTTGGTAACACATTTCAAGAAATATACACGGTATTAATCATAGTGTTGATATTCAATGATTCTACTGGAAATTTGCCCCAAGGATGTAAACAAAATGAGGAAAAAGCATAATACAAGAACATTTTCATTGTAGCATTATTCATTGTAATTTAAAGAATGCTATTAACCTGATTATCCAAAAATAGAGGGTTGGTTAAAAAGCTGAGGTTTACGGATGTGGTGAAATATTATGTAACTACTGAAAATATTCTGAAACTCTATCAATATGCCAAAATTCATAAAACATTAAAAAATACAGAAGTGCATTTATGCTATTATTACAATTGTACAAAGTTCTGTGTGCATATGTAGCAGTAGAAAATGGAGAAGAAGGATCATGGCTAACTTAAAAATCTATTTCTGTTATGATTACTGAACAATAAAACATAAGTTAAATAAATTCAAAATTATCAACAAAGGAACCATTTTTTCTTGCATCGTGAAGCAGAGAATTATTGTTTCTATTTTATATTTTAATTCAAGCTTTAGATTACCCAGTCTAATGAAAACTGGTAAAGGCACTGGCTTCTGACTGCTCCTTTTGGAATAGTAATATACGTACACATAAATGGCATTCATGAAGAATTGAGCAGCTATTCAATGCAAAGACATTGGACATAATATTGTTATTAATGGAATCTTACCAACATGTTTTATATTTAGAACAATTCCATGTAGAAGAGAGGGAGAGGGAGAGAGGAAGGATGAGAGAGGGAGGGAAGAAGAGACAGAGGGGGAGAGAGGGAGAGAGAATTTTAGACAGACCTTATGCAGCAGGAGAGAGGCAATTTGAGAAGCTTGGCATCTAGGAAGGAATCCATAGGGAAAATGATCTTGTCTTGTACTAGTGAAGTTGTGAGTGGGTTTGAGAAGAAGGGAGAAAAGAGGAGGACACTTAAAAGTGAGAACTGTTGGAGCTCTGACCCTGCAGAGGAGGAGTAAGGAAGAGTGGTGCACTTAGTCTGATCTGAGGATGTGAGTGGGGTTCCTGGGCTCAGAGTGAGGCTGTCAAGTACAGTAGAGGAAGAACAGTTTTGGAAAAACGATGAATTCTTGATTTGACTTTGGGATTCTAGAGATATTTCTCCACCACCAACCCTCTAGAGAGGCTAATTGTAAGTCACAGATGCATAGATCAAAACAGTTCAAAAGACAGAGAAATTGTACCTAAATACAATTGTGGATCGTGGATCCACGTGGATCGTGGATCCACGTGGATCATGTGCCTTTAAGACAAGGGTATATGCATTAAGATATATTCTACTTAGCATTTTAGAATTGAGAAGATTCTGAGTATATGAATCCAGGAATTCACTCGGAAAGGGGATGCCTCATGTTGACTAGGGAAGAGGGGTGAGCCATACTTAAATCTACGTTTAAAAAATGTGCATGCTTATAATCGGTGAGCACAAAGCCTTGGAAAAAAGGGAACTGAAGGTTTAAAATACAACTCTTTTGTAGACACAGCATTTTCTACTAGAAGAAAAGCCAGCAGATGGGCATCTTTATATTGTGATCCCCTTTCCATCCATATTTTAGTAGAAAAATCAGGGGCATTAGGAGACACTCATAGGAAAATCAATTGAATTTGTAAGGATTTAATCACAAACTTTATGTAGCTTAGAATTTACTGTAGGATCATAGCTGCTGGTTCAGTAATCTGACCTGAAAATCTCACCTGGTCTGGGCCAAAAATGTGGCCCTTTTTCTTCTTTTTGCTGAGAAAACCTATAGGCATTCCTTACGTGTAAACCCCATCATATACTTTGTTTAGGGACTAAGCTGATGATTGCTTGGGATCTATTTACCTTATTTCTACTTATAAACACACTCACCCCTGCTAACTAGACAAATTTCTGAGTTTTAGATAGTCAAAGAACATAAAATAAAAGATGTAAGGACACAGGAGTAATTACTTTCATTGTATAGTCAAAGAACATAAGATAAAAGATGTAAGGACATAGGAGTAGTTACTTTCATTGTATACCCAAATTGTAGCAATACTTAAACGTAGTCAAAAACCATTTTTAATTTCATGGGTTTCAAGTGATGATTTTAATCATTATCCTATAAATGTATAGTACAAACTATACTGGACAGATTCTGGAGAAGGTGGTTTACACACCTCAGCTGTGTCCTAACCACCTGTGTGACCTTGAGCAATCATTTGATGTTCCTTGTTACCAGTGTTCTTGTTTACAACTGGACAGAGTTGGACTAACTGACCTCCCTCTGATAGGTCTTAAATTCCAACTCACCTGATTCTCCTCATAAAAGATTCCCTATCATTCAACTTCCTCCATGGCCTGACTTCTGGGAAAATGGCCCAACTCTGAAGACGTAACATATGGGAGCCCAGAAAATAAACAAACTATATGGATCTGGAGAAGGGAAGGGCTGTAACGTGAACAATCAAATCAATCATAAATGAGACTCAGATTTTTATGATAAAAATATCAAATGTTTGAGTATTAAAACTTTTATAAATTTTGGAGCATCTGTTGACTGAGTTTCTTTGCAGCTTATGTAATAGATGCAGCAACAATATTTAGCTGCTGTTGAATATGTATGTCAAGCTTGCCAGCTGGAAATTATTTCGTGACTAAAATATCACACATAGAATCAAAGAGCTAAAGATGGACATGCATTTCCTCTTTTGGAACCTTCTGGGGACTTGCCAACATAGAAAATAGTTGAGGCTCAGTGGTAACTATTGAGAGCAATTATTCAAAAAGAAACTCATTTTACCATGGGGAAGAAGCATGTTTGTTACCATACACACCAAACTGGTGAACACATCCACACATAAGCCAAATACTCTCACTGCAGGCAGCCAACAGAGAAATGTAAATTCTAAATTTCACAAGCTATAGACTTATAGGGTTAATAATGATATTTAAAATCAGTAGTTGAAAAGATTTTGCAATACATTTACTGGTTTTAAAATTTTTCATTATAACAGGCCTTTCCATCCCTTTTCAACTGGTTAACTCCTGCCTGTTCTTGAGATGTCAGCTGGAAAATAACTTCCTTAGGGAATACTTTTCTGAATTGCCTGACAAAATAAAATGTTCCTCTCAGCTGTTCTAATAGCACAATATACTTATCTTTTACAGCGGATATCACAGTTACTTTTACCTAAATAAGCATGAATATTTGATCAATACCTGTCTTCTTGACAAGACTTGCGTTCCATAAGGGCAGAGATTCTCTCTTTTTGGTCCCAAGTACCTACCAGAGTGCCTGACACAGAACAGACATTTAAATATTAGCTCACTAATAAGGATGTATTGTACAACACAAGGAATAGAGCCAGTATTATGTAGTAACTATTAATGGAATATAACCTTTAAAATTTGTGAATCACTATGTTGTATACCTGTAACTTGTATAATACTGTACATCAACTATACTTCAATTAAAAAATAAATTAATATTAGCTTATTTAGTGGTCAAATAAATGAGTAACTTTTTTTGTGGATGTAAGGAATGCATTTAAATAAAAATTATAGGTCAATTCACATCTTAAAAATATTTTTGCAGTAGCCTTCCTTTAATGATCTTACCAAATGACTATTTCATACTTCCTGGGATTATAGATATGGAGTCCACATAATCTGGATTCTCTAAGACTGTTCCAGTTTCAAATATGTTGTTCCACTTTATATGGAAATACTCTCTTACTTGTCAGACTACGTGTCCTGTTATTTTGTTAAGAAGAAATTGTAAATGTAACTACAGGATATTCTGAATTCCAGAAAATGCTACTTTACTAGAGAAAGTAATTTGCATAATATAAAACCAAGTCTTCAAAACTACTTTCTCAGCTGAAATCAATTCATATTATATAGATTGCAGCACATATTTTAAATAGATCTGTTTTACAGAATGTGGATCGTACAAGAATGGTGAGACAATAAAAATTCATTTCATCAAACTTTGAAGTTTAAATAAAAGAGTTTAAAATAAATAAAACCAGATGGATGTATATTAGTGGCACATCCTGACAAAATATGATAATGCATACTTGACACTCTATTAGATATTCTAAATATTCAAATTTATAGAAAGAGGAAGTAGTTCTAGGTAAATTCTGAGAACCCGTATAAAGAGAGAGGACAAATATTGGAAAAGTATTGTGATTCAGAGAAGTAAAATTGGTAGAGGTAGCCTTTCAATACAGTTATACAATATTCAAGGAGATCTGAAATTTTAAAATTTTAATTGTGTATTCTGGAAAATTTGCTCATGTTATAAAGCTGAATGGAATCAGCTTTACACATTACTTTTCTTGAATATGTGATTTAACGAAACCACACAGTCACCAAAATAAATCCCCAAATCTGATACTCTCTTTGCAATAATTGCTCCTCCCTGAGTAGTGGGTTAAGAAATCACTTTGTTTGCAAGGGCAATGAGAAGCAAAAAAATATTGCTGTTATTGCTTTGGGTGTTATCATCTCCTGTCCAGATTTTCTCTAAAGAGAGTTTGCAGCATGCTTCATGCTATGTGAAACTCCCCATGGAAAGACCTGGATCACTAAGTAGGCAAAATCTGTCCAAACCCACGCACCAACTGTTCTCTCAGTTACACTAGCTATTGAATATAGCTGCCAAGTTCCAGAATCTCTCTGTGGAATAAGCAAATGAAAGACCTCCATTACCCTGCAGGCTCATTCTGCTTCTTGAAATTCCTGAGATAGTATTTAGTGTAGTTATCAATCTCACGGGCTCAGTCTTCCATGGAGTGCAAAGAAAATGGGATTTCAATTCCCATACAAACAGTTGTATTCAGTTAGTGCAAATTTAAGCAAGATAACCGCTTCAAAACGAATGGCATATGAAATATGACTTGACAAGTCATTTAACCTCTGTGTACCTCAATTTCTATTAGTATTTAACACTGATTTACCTCATAGTATACTGACAAGTTTAATAGGCTAATGATCAAGTAGCACATTTAAAAATGTTTAAACTTATACATGAAAGGCAGAATTCAATATGAAATGAGCATGCAAAGACTAATAAATACAATTTTAAGATTTCTATATATTTTATCCCAACTCATCTAAAAACTTTGAAAGCTTATTCCATTTGGGTTTGGCTACCACGAACTAACCAAAATATTTAAGGTATCATAATTTGAAGAGTTTAAAACTAAATGTAATAATTCTTTATCACCCTAAGTGGAATAAGAGTTGGTAAATCATAACTTTATAGGGTAGAGTGCACACAGGTTATTTTTCCTTATTCACAAAAAAAAGTGAATATAGAATCTGAGACTACCACTCATCAAATATTTCAACTCACTATTAAAGACTGTTTTATGGTTAAAGATATGCTTGAGTATGAAGCTCTGAAAAAATGAAATGATAGTCAATTATACATTTGTTCATAGGTTGATACTCTCAAATTGCCTAATTATTTTTGGTAATAAAGTATTTTGGTGACAAGTGTGCATTTCAGTATATCATATGCCTTCGTTTAACTGTAAAAGATAAAATACCATTAAAATTCAATTTTTATTATCTAAATAAAATCTCTTACATTTTATCCACAACTATATTACTCTTCAGTTTCTGATACTTACTTTTAAGTGACATGACATATTTCTCCTTAGGCAAATAGAAGCAGATTAAAGGAATGGCAAAATGGCAATGCTACCATTACACTGACTTCAAAGTTTCAATATCAATTTCCCATACAGATAAAGAATAAGAATTAGTAGATGAGGGCTTCTCTGGTGGCACAGTGGTTAAGAATCCGCCTGCCAACGCAGGGGACATGGGTTTGTGCCCTGGTCTGGGAAGATCCCACATGCCGCGGAGCAACTAAGCCCGTGCACCACAACTACTGAGCCTGCGCTCTAGAGCCCACGAGCCACAGTTGCTGAACCCACGTGCCTCAACTACTGAAGCCCGAATGCCTAGAGCCCGTGCTCCACAACGAGAAGCCACCACAGTGAGAAGCCTGCGTGCTGCAACGAAGACCCAACGCAGCCAAAAATAAATAAATAAAAAAAATAAATTTAAACAAGAATTAGTAGATGATAAAATCAGAAATTAGTGAACGTGGGTAGAATTCAACTAAGAGAAAAACTAATTAAAATTACAAGTACATAAATATTCATAAATGATATTGGTACCTATTCAGAATGGAAATTACCCATCTGCGCATCTACATGAAAGAATTTGACAAAGACAAATGATGCAGATATCGCTAGTTACAGTTAATATATTAAACCTACATGTAACTTTATGTTTCCATATTTACTTACATGAAACAATATTTTATGGTTCATGAGAAATAACTTATAATTTGAGAAAAATAACGGACAATGTGTTAAAGTTATAAACCTTTGCATTTTTTAAAAGGTAAAAAGATGGACCATATGGGAAGTTCATAAAAGAATAATCCTTTAACATGTTAGCCTCGAGGTGTCTCTAATTTTTTTTCAGCCTAAAAAAATGAAAACATCTATATGACATTCCTGCTTATAAATCACTTTTTAAAAGAGCATTATTGAGATACAATTTACATAGCACAAAGTTCATCTGTTTAATGTATACAATTCAAAGAGGGTGGGGAGACAGGGTGGGCACCCCTGCTAAGGGGTGCAAGCTTTCTTTTTGCAATGATGAAATGTTCTAAATTTAGATTATGATGATGGTTGCACAACCTTGTAAATATATCAAAGCACTTTGAGCACCATCTCATTTCATGCTTACAAAAGCCTTTAAGAGTCAAGACTCCAGGGAAGGATGGCATTCATATGTAAGAAACTTTAAGAAATTATATAAGACTTGGGAAACATGGGACACAGCAAAAGGAAGGAGGCATAGGAGGGAACAACTGGTAAACAGCAAGGCAGCAACCCACCAGGACTTGATTAACGACGCTTTTATAGTTGCTGGTGGTACTGCAGCCTACAAAACAGAAAGGCCTTGCTTTTATGGAGCTTATATTCTATAGGGGAAATGGACAAATAAGCATGCCTGTGGGTGATAGATTGGGGGTGGATCCATTTTCCTATTTTATAAGGTGTCAAGGCTTTCCTTCCTAGAGACCTGAAGTGGATACTACAAGCAGAGGGGATAGCACATGCAGAGAACCTGAGGGAGAGATGTGTTTGATATGATTGGGGAAGGGCAAGGAGGTCAGAGTGGCTGACTCAAAGTGAAGGGCTCAGAGTGCTGAGTTCAGAGAAAGCCACCAGCTACTGTGTAGGGCCTTGTGGTCCAGGGTAGGGACTCTGGATTTCATTCTGAGTGTGATGAGGGTTATGAGCAAAAGAGTGACATGATTTGATTTTTGTCAGTTCAAAGCAAAGAAACAATAAAGAGATGTTTTCAGAATTGGAGAAATATCTGAGTAAAGATGTTTTAAAGACCCATTGAGTACCAGGCAGAATTAACAATGGAAAAAAAACCCTTCCACATATTTTCAACATTAGAAATTTCAAGTTAAAAATATCTAGTAAGCACCCAGGCTGAAGCAAAACAGAACAGATTGTGTGCAAAGAAAAAACTAAAAGTCATTCTGGTCTTATATTCCTTTGTTATAACCCTGAACACCACAAGGCAATAGAGAAATGTTAACAGAGTTCTGAAAGAAAACAAGTATGACCCACAAATTATATACTTAGCCACTTAGTCATACAAGTACAACAGAGAGATATTTTCAGACATGCAGGGGCTTAGAATATAAAACCATGTATACTTTCTAGTAAGACTTACAAATATATGCTAGAAAAAAACCCAAATCAAGATCTGGGATGACATTGTTTTAAAAAAAATACAAGAACAAAGCAAAAGTAGGATAAAACGCAATACCATATTTTCACATAAAAAGTATTTTGGTTAATTATAATGTAAAAACTTAAAGGTATAAAAGTATTTGTATGTCAAATTTGAGAAAAACATTTATTCATTCATTCATTCATTCTTTTTTGTGCTTCTCTGTAACTTTCAAATTTCCCATAATTGATTTTTTCAATCATAAAAATAATATTACAAATTTTTAACAGACAAGAAACCATCCTGTCATATCCTCTGGTGTCTAATAAAATGTTATGTTCCACATTTTCTATATATTCTAAGAGGTAAAAAAATAGAGTTTTTAGATCATAAAGTACATAGATCTTTAAGTTAGATCTAACTAGTTCAATAGTTTTCAACTCATGTTTCAGCATTGAGTACTCCATTCAATGTTAATATTCATGGGGCACTTATTCATAGGTGCCAGGCAGTCTTCTAACCATCTTGTTTGCAGCACCTCATTTAATCCTCACAATAATATAATTTATCAGACAATGAAATTGAGGCACAGAGTTGATACAAAAATTGCTGGATGTCACATGGATGGTAAGCAGTGGAGATGGATTTTGTACTCATCCTGTGTGATTAAAGCCAGCGTTCTTTGTTACTTAGCACTCTGTGGAAGATATCCTCTGAAATAATACCAACTGATCCCCACCTTCAGGTATTCACACCCTTGAGTAATCCCCTCCTCTTGAGGGTACATTGGACCTAACGAATGACTTCTAATGCATAGAATACAACAGAAATTAGGAGATAACACTTTTGTGGTTGGGTTATAAGAGACTGTGAATTCCACTTGCTATAGACTCACTCACTATTGCTTTTTTGGCTTGAACACTTTGATTAAATAAGATGTCATGTTAGAGAGGTCCTCCTGGCAATCAACTGCAAGGGAAGAAGTGAGGCCATCAATCTAACAGCTTTTGAGAAACTGAATTATGCCAACTACCACATGAGAGAGCTTGGAAGAAGATGTTTCATCAGTCGAGCCTTCAGATGAGACCACAGTTTTGAATGACACCTTGATTCCAGCCTTGTAAAAGACCCTAAAACAGAGGTCACATTTGAACCATGCCCAGACTACTGACTCTGGTAGGCAAAATAATGCACCCCTCAAAATGTTCAGTTGGAATTAAGTTTGCTAATAAGATGACCTTAAGATAGGGAAACGATCTTGGATTTCTAGATTGGCTCAACATAATCACTAAGGTACTTAATGGTAAAAGAGGGAGGCAGAAGGGTCAGTGTCAGAGTGATGAAGTATAAGACAGACTTGAATAAATATTGCTGGCTTTGAAGATGGAAGGTGGCCACAAGCCAAGAAATGTGGGAAGCTTCTAGAAACTATAAAAGTAAGGAAATGGATCCTACCCTAGAGCCTCCAGAAAGAAAGGCAGCCCAGTCAACACTTTGATTTATCCCAGAAAGACCCACATCACACTTGACCTACAGAATTGCCTGAAATAATCATTGTTTGAAACACTAATTCTGGGAATATTTTGTTACAGAGCAACAGATATCTAATAAACATACTCTGTCACACAGAAGAAGAATCAGCTGCTTTGTAGTCTTTCTCTCTGAACACCCCACGTGCCACCAAAGTAGTCACTAAAGTTTTGAACTAGAGTGTTCCATAGAGCACAACAGCTAGAGCAACTGAGCTAGACTAACTTCTCAGGAGATGGAGAAATTCCTCTGAACAGTATCACTATGAGGGACTACAAATATTGAGAAAAGAATAAGCCAATATTATAGGCCTTGTTTGCCTTTGGGTTTTTTAATGTGATCTCTCATGCCAGGTAGTACTTGTAAGATTTTCTTATGTTGGGTAAGAGATGACTTTTTTTTTTTGGAGAAGTCAAATTTTTTAAAAAATTGAAGTATAGTTGATTTACAATATTATATTAGTTTCATGCGAACAACATAGTGATTCAATATTCTTATACTACATTTAAAGTTATTATAAAATATTGGCTATATTCCCTGTGCTCTACAATATATCTTTGTTGCTTATTTATTTTATACAGGGTAGTTTGTTAATCCCTTACCCTCATCTTCTCCCCCCTCCTCCTTCTCCCCAATGGTAACCACTAGTTTGTTTTCTTTATCTGTGAGTCTGTTTCTGTTCTGTTATATTCATTCCTTTGCTCTATTTTTTAGATTCCACATATAAGTGCTAACATACAGTATTTGTCTTTCTCTGTCTGACTTATTTCACTAAGCACAATACCCTCCAGGTCCACCCATGTTGTTGCAAATGCTAGAATTTCATTCTTTTTAATGTTTGAGTAATATTTCATGTGGTATATATACCACATCTTCTTATCCATTCATCTGTAGATGGACACTTGGGTTGCTTCCATATCTTGGTTATTGTAAATAATGCTACTATGAACACTGGGATGCATATGTTTTTTCAAATTACTGTTTTCATTTTCTTTGGATATATATCCAGGAGTGGAATTGCTGGATCATATGATAGTTCTATTTTTAGTTTTCTGAGAAACCTCCATTCTGTTTTCCACAGAGCTACACCAATTTACATTCCCACAAACGATGTACTAGGGTTCCCTTTTCTCTACATCCTGGATAACATTTGTTATTTGTGTTCTTTTTGATGATAGCCACTTTGATAGGTGTGAGATGATATCTCATCATGGTTTTGATTTGCATTTCTCTGATGATTAGCAATGATGAACATCTTTCCATGTGCCTGTTGGCCATCTGTAGGTTTTCTTTGAAAAGTGTCTATTCATGTCTTCTGCCCATTTTTTAATTTGGTTATTTATTTGTTGATATTAAGTTGTATAAGCTGTTTATATATTTTGGATATTAACCCCTTGTTGGTCATATCATTTGCAAATATTTTCTCCCATTCCGTAGGTTGTCCCTTTGTTTTATGGTTTCCTTTGCTGTGCAAAACTTTTAATTAGGTCCCGTTTGTTTATTTTTGCTTTTGTTTCCTTTGCCTTAGGAAACAGATCCAAAAAAAAGATTGCTACTATTTATGTCAAAGAGGGTTATGCCTATATTCTCTTCTAGGAGTTACAGAACTATATAAAACTGTAAAGTTCCAGGTCTTACATTTAGGTCGTTAATCCATGTTGAGTTTATCTTTGTATATAATGTGAGGAAATCAAACCTCTGGTTTGATGGTTTCTTTAGTGGCATGCTTGTATTCCTTTCTCCCTAGATTTTGTGTATTTAATGTAGGTTTATGAATTGTGATTACTATGGAGTTCATATATGTTGACCTATAACTATATCTACTTGTTTTAAACTAGTCACTTAAGTTCAAACACATTCTAAAAGATCTATATTTTTTTACTCCCCTCTCCCAAGTTTTGTGTTTTTGATGTCATAATTTACATCTTCATGTTTATCTCTTAAGTGTTTATTGTAATTATAGTTAATTTTATGATTTGCTTTTTTTGTCTTTTCATCTTTGTACTAGCTTACTTAAGTGGTTAATCCACAGCCTTGACTATATATTTGCCTCTACTAGTGGGATTTTTCCTTTCCTATAAATTTTTGCTTTTGTTGTTTAATTTTCTTTTCCACTTAGAGAAGAACCTTTAACATTTCTTCTAGGGTTGGTTTAATATTGATGAACTCTTTTACATTTTGCTTGTCTAAGACGTTCTTTATCTCTCCTTCAATTCTGAATGATAATCTTGCTGGGTAGAGTATCCTAGGTTGCAGGTTTTTCCTTTTTAGCACTTTAAAAATATCATGCCACCCCACTTCTGGCCTGCAAAGTTTCTGCAGAAAAATCAGCAGATAATCTTACAGGGGTTCCCCTGTATGTGACCCTTTATTTTTCTCTTTCTCTTGCTGCCTTTAGAATTCTCTTTAACTTTTACATTTTAATTATATGTCTTGGTGTGGGTCTCTTTGGATTCATGTTGTTTGGGATTCTCTGTGCATCCTGTACCTAGATTCCTTCTTCAGGCTTGGGAAGTTTTCTATCATAATTTCATCAAATACATTTTGGCCCTTCTTTCTCTCTCTCTTTTCCTTCTGGAATCCCTGTGATGTGAAAGTTATTACACTTGATGTTGTCTCAGAGGTCCCTTAAACTGTCCTATTTTTAATTTGTTTTCCTTTTCCTATTCTGACTGGGTGATTTCCATTATTCTATCACTTATGCATTCTTCTGTACCACCTAGTCTGCTCTTAATTCCTTCTAGTGTGTTTTTCATTTCAATTATTGTATTCTTCAGCTCTGAATGGTTCTTCTTTTATATTTACTAGTTCTTTTTAAAAAGTTATCACTGTGTTCATCTATTCTTTTCCCTAGTTCAGCTAACATTATTACTATTGCTTTGAAACCCTTTATCTGGTAAATTATGTGTCTGTTTCATTAGGTTTTTTTCAGGGTTTGTTTTTGTTGTGGCTGTTATTGCTGTTGTTGTTCTTCCATTTAAAACAGATTCCTCTGTCTTCCCATTTTTCCTTGACTTTCTCTGTCTCTATGAAATTAGGTTAAGCAATTACCTATCCCAGTCTTGAAGGAGTGTCCTTGTGTAGGAGTGTTCCTTTGCAGTCTGTGTGTGCCCAGTGGCTTTGGTGGGAGAACTGGACCTGAAATGAGTATGAGTCACATCTTCCCCCAGGGTGTGCTAGCAGCTATCACCTTGGTGGGAGGTGGGGCTGGAGATGGAGGGGTTAGAGCTAGAGCCAGGTGTAAGTCAGGGCTTCTCCTATGCTCAGTGGCCAAAACTGCCTTATCAGGGGTATAGGCAGGTCCCAAGGCGCAGGAACAGAAGCCCTGAGGTTTGGGTTCAAGCTGGTTCTGTTCCCTGTAAGTGTGCTCTCCTCCCTCCCAGCATCAGCACCTTTGCCCCAGAAGGGAGCAACACTGAAGCAAGAGGGGGCAGAGTAGGTTCTTGGCATGGGTTGGGACCCATGCTTTGGCAGTCCCTGCAGACCAGAGTTCAAGACTGCTTCCAATCTGCCACCTGCCTGAGCGCCTTCACCCTGTTCAGATGCAGTGCTGGGTCAGAGCCAGCTCTGTCCCCCATACTTGCACACTCTCCTTGGCAACAACAGCCTTTGCCCTAGTGGGGAGCTGTGCTCTGGAGCAATGGGGGCTGGAAAGGTCCTCAGCGTGGTCAAGGGTGCATGCTGGGGCAGTTTCCGGAAACTGGCCAGGGTCCCAGGCAGTCTCAATCTTCTTCCTCCACCATGCTTCGGGAGCAAGCAAGTGTGTGCATGCTCTTCATGGGTGGAACCCAAGTTTCTCACAGCCCCCGTCCCCCCCGCCCCCACTGCCGATCTCACTGATCTTCAAAACCAGCCAAGAGGACTCATCTTCCCAGTGTCAGACCTCACAGCTGGGGTGCCCAGTAAGTGGTTCAAACTGCTCACTCCCCAGGGAGGATCTCCAAGCCTGTGTAATCATCCCCCTTCTTTGTCCCTTCCTAGCGGTGCAGGTCCTGACCTGATCACTTTTTTTCCCTTCCAACCTGACTCCGTGTGGATCTTTCTTTCCAGCGTTTGTTGTATAAGAGTCTTTCTGCCAGTCTCCAGTTTGTCTTCAGTGAGAACTGCTCCACATGTACGTGAATTTTTGATGTGTTCATGGTGGGGAGGTGAGCTCAGTGTCTTCCTACTCCTCCATCTTGATCTCCTCTGGGATGGTACTTCTTCAGCCTCATATGTGAGTGGTGACTCTCCTGTGCTTGTAGTTTTCCTGCTTGCAAATGACTTACCACTGGTTGCTTCTCTTTGCCTCTGAAGCATCTTCACACATACCTCCACCCTATAACCTTGTGCCCAGCTTTCATTCATTTTGCTTTCTGCCTTTGTGTTTCTCTAAGCCCGAGAAGTGGTTCTTGGTCATTATTTTGTGGCACCCTTCCATCTATGCAGTGATTTATGAGGTATGACGCAATGAAGATTTTATTCATCATAATGATGCTACTAAAGTTTATAGATAAGTTACTTCACTCTTTTAATAGAAGAAACTATTATTTTAGGTCATGTATTATTATTATAATATTATAATAAATAGTATTTTATTTTAAAATATATTAAAATAATTTCACTCATACTCTCTTAATGCTAAAGTTGTTCCTACTGGGAGAGAAATGGCTGGAGTTTCCTGCAGCACATGCCATTTGTGTAGCTTGTCAGCCTCGGTTCTAGTTGGACCTATTTTGAAGTCAGGATTATCATTTTGGAGCACTCCAATGACAAGCAGTGTACAGTGCACTGAAGTCTCTTGGGGACTTGGAGAAGAGGGTTCCCAACACAGACCACAGCACAGTGGATTCACCTTCTCCAGTACACATCTCTGTTCTGTCTCCAAAGTGCCTCTCATACTCCAACCTGCTCTCTCCAGCATCAGACTGTCACCAGGTATAATCTCTGTCTTCCTCTCCCACTAAGCTTCTAGAAATGCCCTCTTCTTGCCCCTTTTCAGCTCTTTTGCCATCTTGAATAGCCCATTGTTATGAGATTGATGTAAGTCTGAGGTTACACCACCACAAGCCACTCACAGGTAGTTTCTTAATAGGGTGAAAACTATGTGCATCTTGTTTCTATTATGCTTTCAAGGTCTGCTCTAAAGCACAAAGCGACTTTAGACAGGGCCTTTTCCCTTCTTCTCAAGTTATAACCAGGCATCATATATAGTCTATAACTGGCAATCATCCCAAGAGAACCAACAGGAGGTCATTCATTCAGAGATTTCCCTGGAATGTCTCCAAATAAAAAAACATGGCAAAAGCATGGTTTCTGGGCTCCTTATCAGGAGAAAGTTTCTGGAAAGCTGGTTTATACCAATTGCCATCCCCTTCCTGGGTTTTCATTGTTGTCAAAACATTTTCACTTGCTGGGTATTGTGAATCTCCAAACAAAGACAAAGTTTCTTGATCAAAATATTAACCCAGAAGCTACAGATATTTGTATTCTTTGATTCCATCTGTATATCTGCAGGCACTGTTGCACCTGTGATTGATTTGATTTGATTTAGTGAGAGTAAATTTACAAGTTCCACAAGTAAAGTCAAGTAGTTTAGATAATGTTCATGTGTTGCTAAATCATCTTGTCTTCTTTAATACCTACCAGGGGCTGCAAGGCAGCAATAAGGATCTTACGGCCAAGATATTTAAATATTTATATTTCCCTTTTAAATTGAGTTTTTCAAACTAATTTTAACAGTTACTTTCAATTTGTTATTACTAATGTTTTCTTTTAACTAAAACTGCTAATAGGGAAGAAAATTCTGAGGTTTTGTTAGTTTTTCTTTACTTTTCTTTTTATTTTCCCCCTATCTTTCCCCAGTTGAGACGTGGCTAAAAGATTAATAGCAGGAAAACAATAGAGGGGAAAATGAAGAGTTAAATACATAGTTTTCATATAAGTGGTAATTTACTATGTTATGCTATTGACATATGCAAACCCATTTCTTTGCTTTCAGCAATTGCCAACTTTATTTTCTTAATTGCACTCTTACTACATTTTCCTCCTGGCAATTATGACCTACTATAGATTTCACATTCAAATGCTCCATTCAAATACCTTGCCCAAGGGATGTGATAATTGGCCAGGAATATCTTAATTAGTTTTAAGAGAAAAAATTGTTATGCTTAAATATAACATTCTCATTATAGGTATTTAAAAATAAATAGTTAGGTACACAAAAACAGGATCAAAATTGTGTCAAATTCCCAATTATTATTGGGGAAATTATGTCTATACTCTATTGGTATTTGAAAATTCATGAATATGGAAATAAGTCTGGATGTTCTTCTGTGGGATTTAAGTCTTACTGCTGTGTAGTTTTAAATGATTCAAAATTTTTTATTTGATTACCTATCATGTTCTAGAAGTGAGGATTGAACTACAAATGGGATTATAAAGTTTCTGACTCCATGAAGCTTGTTTTTAAGTTTAAGAGCAGTGTTTTTAAACTGCTGGTCCAACTCAACAATGGGTCATAAAATCAATTTAGAGCACTATAACTAAAATTTAAAAAATATATATATATAATTTTAGTTAGTATATTTACATATATATCTACACACATATAAATTGAAAAACAGAATAAGAAATAAAGTTTGAGGGTTTATATTACCTCTACACTTGTCAAGACTCCATGTGTCATGAAATTTTTGTTTTGGTTGTGTGTGTATCTGTGTGTGTATATATACTGTGTTATTGTAAAAATGTAGTTTTTGCTTTGGATTGTGACCCAAATGCTTACAAATAGTTCCATAAAAGAAAGAGAAAAAATTAGCAAACAAGTGAATAAATAACTAGGCTAAATAAAATGATTCAGATACAGTAAGTGTTTGAAAGAAAAAGGGGGGTGGATTTTGTGGGAGTGGAGTGAGGGATGGGATGGTCAGGGTAGGTTATGAAAAGGAATGAAATGTGAACTAAGACCTGCAGGGTGGGAAAGAGCCCGCTATACAGAGAGCAGGGAAGAGCTTTATAGGTGGAAGGAAGAGCCAGTTTGAATGCCCTGCTGTAGAAGCAAATCTGGCCCAGATGAGGAATAAGCATGAGGGCGGTGTGGTTACAGATAAACGAGAGGGAGAGGGAATGAGATGCACTTGGAGGGTGAATAGATTCAGACTACACAGCATGTCATAAGCCATGGTTTTAAAAATAATGGGTTTTGGTTGACTGAAAGGGGAAGATTTTGGAAGCTTTTATATGCCAGAGAATGTCTTGATCTAATTTAAATTTGTGTGGGTTAGTCTGGATGTTATGAGCACAATGGATTAAAGGAAAGCAAGAGTGGAAATGTGCAAAATATTTAGGGGGCTATTACAGCTGTCAAAGCAAAGGAGGTCTGTGGCTAGAACTAGTTGGAGGTAGTGGAGATGGAGAGAAGGGTACAGAGCTAGGTATGTTTTGGAGGTAGAACAAGTATCGTTTGCTTATGGATATCTGTGTGTTATGTGTCTGTGGATGGTGGTAGACGGAGAGAAATAAAGGAATCAAAGATAATGGCTAAACACTATACAAATGACATCTTTTGCTGGAATGGCAAAGGCCAAGACAGGAATGGAATTTGGGTGGGGAGGTTTTAATTCTAGAGGTTCATTTTTAACAGGTAATTTTGAGATCTAATAGACACAGTTTTCGTCCACAGCACTGATTCAATTTTATAATTATATATTTATTCGTGTAATTATTTGCTCATTATAGAGTAAAAAGTTCCTCGAGGCGGGAGTCATGACTGTTTTGTTTATTTTGTGTGTTGTATTGATCCTTGCTTTCCCAGCACAGAGCAAGCATGCAGGGAAAATCTACTGACCTAATGACATATAGGTGTTGTTATTAATGAACACTTTTATGAATGTCAGTGATGGACTTTCCTTTGGTGATCATTTTTTTCAAAG
This sequence comes from Balaenoptera musculus, assembly GCF_009873245.2. Lineage (NCBI taxonomy): Eukaryota > Metazoa > Chordata > Mammalia > Artiodactyla > Balaenopteridae > Balaenoptera > Balaenoptera musculus. The sequence continues at coordinate 79,122,041 of NC_045786.1, forward strand.
AAATTAAGTTTTAACAGAAGAAAATTTCTACCTGCCTAATGGTGAGGCAAGAACAATGAGATTTCTTTACAGAACCATGAAGCTAGGGTCATTGACCAGTTAATCACTTGCTTCTACACACCAGCCTTCTAGAACAGTTGTTTCACACACTTTAGCACACATGAGATTCATTTGGAAGTCTTGTTAAAATAGGGAATGCTGAACCTTATGCTCAGAGTTTCTTATTCAGTAGGTCTGGGGTAGGGTCTGGGGATTTGCATTTCTAACCACTTCCCAGGGGATACTGGTGATGCTGGTCCAGGGGAAATCAGTGCTCTAGCAAGAAAAGGTTCTTAATCTGGGGTTCACAGATCCCTGAAAAAAGTCTGCAAAAGCGCTGTGGGGGATTTACACACACATCCCTGAAAAGAGATATACACATTTTTCATGTATATGCTATGTGCATCTTTCTGGTGATAGACCCAGCATATTTCATGAGGTACTCAAAGGCCTTCAACACTTAATTAAGAGTAGTGTTACTCAATCTTGGATATATAATAGAACTCCCTGAAGTCTCGGCTCTTCTATTCAATTGCTGTGTGACTTTGGGTAAAATACTTAACCTCTCTGTGCCTCAAGTTCTTCATGTATAAAATGGAGCTAATATAACAGTACTTACCTTATGGGCTTGTTATGAAGTTCAAATAAGTTAATATTTGCATATCATTTAGAGAAGTACTTAATAAGTGCTAAATAGGTGATTGCTAAATAGGATTATAAACCTTAGAGTATTCTTTTTTTTAAAGTCTAGGATCCACCCCTGGTGATTCTAATGCACAGCCAAGGATGACAACCACTGCTCTGTAATGAAAAGAGAGCAAGAGATAGATGAGTGCCTTTCTTGAGAATGTGGTGTTAATTTCCTCTCAGCGTAGCAGACCTCCCTTCCCAGAGGAGCTTTGCTAGGAAACTAGAGAGGGCTAGCAAGAGCCCCAGCATCTTGGAAATGAATTTTCTTCTTAAAACCTCAAGAGCTGGTTCATGCTGACCTTTTTTCTTGTGGTAGGGGGAGGGGCTGAGGCAAAGCAGCAGAAGGAAGAAAATTGGTTTTATCCAAGCTATTTCTTTTGTTTAAAATCAACGCAAACAATAAAAGCCTGTCCTAATATAAGAAAATACTAACATTATAAAGAAATGATCAGAGAGGTAAATACTAACTGTGTGAGCAAACTAACCTTTGAAATGACACCAGCGACCCTTGCCTCCTGTAGTTCATGTCCTTGTGTGCTCCCTCCTACACTGAATGTAGCTGAACTGTGTGATTAATAAGATATCACAGAAGGGACAAAGTCTAACTTCCCAGGCTAGGTTGGAAAAGACATTGCAGGTTTCCCACCCTGTGTCTTGCGTTGTTCACTCTGGGAGAAGCTAGCTGTCACACAGAGAGAACAGTCAAGCAGTTTGTGGAGAGGGCCACAAAGAACTGAGGCCTCCCACCAACAGCCCTTAGTGGCTTGACAGCCATGTGAGTGAGCTACGTGGGAGAGCCACGTGGGAAGTGACTCTTCCAGCCCATCAAGCTTTCAGCAACTGCAGCCCTGGTTCCTATCTTAACTGTAACCTCACAAGAGACCCCAACCCCAAACCTCCTATTCTGCAGAAACCATGAGAGATACTACATTACTGATTTATGTTTTAATTCACAAAGTTTTGGGATAATTTGTTACACACTGATACATAACTGATGAACTAAACTTAAACTTTTATTTTTTAGATGCCTGAGCTGAGAGTTTCCCTTTGGCTATTTTGGTGCCACTGCAGGTGATCTGCTCATTTTATTTTTCCTAACCCTTTAAGCCCATGTAAGATACAAGGAAATGGTTAGCTAGTAAAATAGGCATACTCTACGGGGGAGAGAAAGAGAACCCAGTCTCCTGCTTTGTGTTTTCCTGAGGCCTCACATCCAGAGAGAAAAAAAGTAACAAGATTCTTGAGCTGTACCAAGCTCAACAGTTAGGGGTCAGCTATGCAGGACCCTGAATTGAGTCGACAAAGTCTAATACTATCTTAAAAGAAAAATGCAAGAAAGCTCAACGTTTCTTAGGAGCAAAGATGGCAAGGTTGCCAATCTAAACCCCCCTGAATTGTTGGTGTCCACTACTGTTCTTTATTTCAAAACCAAATAAACCAAAGAATAATGTGAGAAACGAGTAGATTTTTCCTGGTTAAGACTGAGTTTGGGCTGAGAGAAAATGACCATGAAGACCTTTAAGTGCTATTTATATACTGGTCATATAACAATTTGAAATAGCTGAATAGGTGATGCTCCATCACACGGTTCTAATAAACCAGGTTATTTGGCTTTTGGAAAATAATTTCCATTTACCTGAGATTTTGCTGAAGTTCACCACCGTGGGGAGACAGACATAAAAACTGTGGCACTGAACCTGAGAATATACATGGGGTGTGTCTGACCAAAATATGTGCATATGCAGACAGAGAGATCACACCCATAGCCTACATTAACTTAGACCTGTTCTTGCTGTGTGATTACCTTCTGAGTTGGAGATGTGGGGACCCAGAAAAAGTGGTTGACCAGTTAATTACATCCTACTCTGATATGCTCACTTCTATCCAGGGAACACAATATAGTACTCAGATCAGCACATTTTAATTAATTTTTACCAAAATCAATTATAAGGCGAGTTGGTAGGTGATTACAGGGTGAGATTAATGACAGCATTACAAACACTCCTGAACACTTATTTTTTTCTTTCCTGTTATCTAGAAGCCAAATGTTGTAGTCAGCATGTTCTAGATTCATTATACACACAGCTCATCCTCTCTGTCTATTCCAGAAATTCAAAACAAGTAGTTTCAACTTAATCATGGGGGGCAGGGAAGAGGAATTGTCAGAGAGGAAGCAACTGCGAAATGCATTTACTCTAAGTGTGAGCAGGGCTCGGGGCTCCCCAGTTGAGGTCATTTGAATGAACACTGATGCTTTCCTTTAGAGTAAAGATGAAACGAGGCAAGAAAGCCCTAACTGTCTGAGAAATAACATGTTTAGAAGGTGAAAAGCAGAGTCAAATAAGCTTCATATCTAGTTTCCATTTTATTTCCTTTTAAGTGTGTGCCCACTTCCAGCTCACCAGGGTAAGCAGGATTTAGTTTGCCATCCCCACCCCTCCCAGTTTTTAATTTTAATGCTTTTTCTCCTTATTCTGATTTCAGGTCTTTTGGAAGGGCTAAGCAAGATGTCCCAAACACCTCAGTGTGTTCAATCTGCTGGAAAATCCTGAGTGCACCAGGTGTTCGAGAGGATAATAAAGAAGGGGTGAGGGACTGGTGGGGAGTAAGAGGAAAACATAAGACAAGTGGAGGAAGGCGGGGCTGAACCCATCTGTCTACCTTGGTCTTGCCCTGGCTTTTTAACATTTACTTTCACTGATTTCTATTTCCCTATTAAATTCCAGGGGGGTTGGCATTTAAAGGTTTTAGACTTTAGATTATATAATTTGACAGCTAATTTTTATTAACCAGCCTGTGACATCTGTTTGATGGCTAAAATTTGTCTCTAACTCATAGAAGTAGAATTTTACCATATGTTTTGTATGCTGTGCTTGCTAATGTGAAATAGTTTGTCATATGTTGGGAAGCCTTTGGCTAAGGATTGAATCTCAAAGGCTTATGTGATGAAAGACATCTTGTTGAACTGAAGCTTTAATATGCTGTTGCCCAAATATCAATATGGACAATTCGAGTGATGAATAATGTACTTTAATATAGAATGTACTAGAAATATATAGAAAGTTTTAACAATGTGCATTCCTGGGCTCTAATATAGATGAAAGTCACTCTGAATCATGTAGGTAACCTACACACACATTCATATACACACTGTTTTAATGCACCTTGGATTTTCATTGAATGATTATTTATTGAGCCCCTACATGTGCCAGGCATCTGTTAAGGACTGAATATGGTCAATGTGGTCCCTTCCCTCAAAGAGGTCAAAACTTCATATAATTGAGAATGTCACTAGTAAGAACCACCTATGCTACTTAATAAAAATTTTCTGTAAAATATATATGAAGCATGCTGGACAGTTAACTGTGGAAAATACTGTTATGCAAAGCCTTACCAACATCCCCAGTTAAAGTCACACTGAAAAGAAAAATAAAACATAAATAGATGGCAAAGCTAGTTATCTCCTTTCTATAACATTTAGCTTTTACAGCATTATGGTTCAAAAAAAGCATTAAATGTTTCAAAATACATTGAGTTTTGCTCTATTCAAAATAATAAAGATTTAAAGAAAGATGTAAACATTAGAGGAAATTTATTTGCCTTTGTTGTAATTTGACTCCAAGACAAAAAAATGAAAAATTACTTGACATGAATGGTGTATGAGCTTCTGTTTTTCCTTTGAAAAGGAGATAAAACAAAATAAGCAACTTTTTCATTCTTTTCTAATGAAGGGTCACTTTCCTCTAAGTTACTGAATACACCATGGACTTTTCTTAACCTAAGAATTGTATGCCTACTTGGCTGAGTCATCAATATCTTTCTTGTCATTTTTCTCCCATTGAGTTTCATGCTAATGGACTTGGCCCAGTCCATTCCCTTCCTCCCTTTATTTTCTTGAAAATTACTTTTTAATTCTCTTCTCCTTTTAAAAATTATTATTTTAATTCTTCTTTTCTTTCTATTTACTTACAAACTTTTAAAAATTGATATTGATAATGGGTCTGCTCCTTGAACTTGTTTTTCTTTCCTAATTTGTTCTTACATAGTTGATGCATCCATACCATTCCTCCACTTTAACTTTTCATTATAAGGGACATTTTTCTGACTTACTTATATATCTTCAAAAATCATTGTGCATTCACTGGTCAGAATGGCCACCATGAAAAAGTCTACAAATAACAAATACTGGAGAGGGTGTGGAGAAAAGGGAGCCCTCCAACACTGTTGGTGGGAATGTAAATTGGTGCAGCCACTATGGAAAACAGTACGGAGGTTCCTTCAAAAACTAAAAATAGAACTACCATACAACCCAGCAATCCCACTACTGGGCATATACCCAGAAAAGATGAAAACTCTAATTTGAAAAGATACATGCACTCCAGTATTCATTGCAGCACTATTTACAATAGCCAAGACATGGAAGCAACCTAAGTGTCCATCAACAGATAAATGGATAAAGAAGATAGTGTATATGTATATACATGTATATACATGTATATGTATACATACACACACACACACACACACACAATGGAACATTACTCAGCCATAAAAAAGAATGAAATAATTCCATTTGCAGCAACATGGATGAACCTAGAGATTATCATACTAAGTGAAGTAAGTCAGACAAAGACAAATATTATATGATATCACTTATATGTGGAATCTAAAAAAATGATGCAAATGAACTTACTCACAAGACAGAAACAGACTCACATAGATAACAAACTTGTGGATACCAAAAGGGAAAGAGAAGGGGGAGGGACAAACTAGGAGGTTGGGATTAGCAGATACACATTACTATATATAAAATAGATAAACAAGGACCTACTGTATAGCACAGGGAACTATATTCAATGTCTTGCAATAACCTATATTGGAAAATAATCTGAATATATACATTTAACTGAATCACTTTGCTGTATACTTGAAGCTAACACAACATTGTAAATCAACTATATTCTAATTTTTAAAAAATCATGTGTTCAGCTCAACAATGGAAGAAGGCACTATGTTGATTATACATTCCCTAGATTAGTAGTTCTTAAATTTTAGCATGCATCAGAATCACTTGGAGATCTTATTTAAAAAAAAAAAATCAAAAACAGATTGCTGGGCCTCAATCTGAAACAGTAGGTGTGGGGTGGGACCCAAGAATTTGCATTTCTGATATCTTCCCAGGTGATGCTGATGCTTGCTGGTCTGGGAACCACACTTTGAGAACTACTGGCCCAGTGAACCAGGAAAACTTAAGAAGTACCAGTAAATACATTTTGTTCTTTTTTTTATTTGGGGGTGTGGGGCAAATATAACACAGGATCCCTCAAATAAGCTGCCACATATAAACTGATACATCAATCCAGAAGTCATGTTTCGGTTCATGGTTTGACTCATGTGACCTGCAATTTAAATGAATAGACCTGGTCTTTTTGCAATAATGAACACTGAGAGTTAGTAACCATTTACTTTTGTTTTGTTTTCATTTTTTGTCCATTAATCTAGACTTGGAATTCTGTGTGAAGATATGTCAAAACAAATTAGTGGGTTGCTGTAGAAAAGCAGGTGGGGACTGATGAACAGAGTGTGACTGGAAGAGGTATTTCACAATTTGTTAAGGAAGCAAAGCATTATAATCCTACCGTCTTCTCTTACCACATACAAATGCATGAGCAACACACACACATACACACACACACACACTGTTTCTGTGGGTAAATCAAAGGTATTTAGGTGTTGTTTTTTTCCACATCTGTGATTATTAAAACCTTCCCAGAACTGCTACAACCACAACATGTGGTAAAAATAATTATCGGGACTACATACTTAGAAAACATTTCTCCTTTATATGAGTGATTGTAACTGGTTTGTGTGATTTGTGCCAAATTGTGACCGGAAATTTGAGTTTGGGAATGGAACGTATATCTTTGCTTTTGTCTGTTTGTAGACATAGGCTTATATTCATGTATGCATTCATTGATTCATAACATTTTTTATTAAGGGTCAGAGAAAGGGAGAGTAGGAAGATTCATACAAAGATGAATGAGAGCTCAGGGCATGGTGGATGATATATCTGTGAAGTATAACACAAGCGTAAATGGTACAATAGGAAGTAGTCAATATTAAGGGAGAATAGGGAAGAAGTAGGTATTGCTCAGGGAAAACTTGACAGAAGAAACATTTGAATTGGACTTTGAAGAATGCATGAGTCTTTGCTGGGGATGGCAAGTAGGAGAAAGCCTGGGCGGGGGTGGGGGACATCATTCACACCTCCTGGGGAATAAACTTGTATAAGGATTTCAGGGAAATTTTAAACAGGTGGATGTAGGTAGAGCATATAGTATGTGTATGGAGGAAATTATTAAGCACTAGGGCTGAAATCAGGTACAGAAAGGAGAGGAGGGAGATGGTGTAAGCTAGGCTAAGGAATTTGGACCTTATCCAGTGGTCCAGGAGGTGTCTACAAAGGAAGAACCATATCAATGAAGGTAGAAGCAGGAAAGATAATGTGTCTGAACAAGAACAGCAGTAAGAATCATAAAAAGGAAAGTTACTGAAGAGAATTTCATATATAGAGCTTTCAGTATAGATGTGCTAATAGGACGCAGAGAAGAGAAGAAGTCAACCATGATTTCCCAATTTTTAGTTGAAGCAACTGTACTGTTTATGATGCTATTTTATAATATCAGGAATGTAGAAGTGTCTTAAAGTTGTGTTGAACTGTCTCTGTGGCATTCTGGCAGCCATGGCCAAAGTACCTAAGTCTTAGCAAAAAAGCTTTCAGAACAGGAAAATGACTTATTAGTCATATGAAATATAGGATAGAATTTGTTCAGGTATAAGACATTATCCACTAAAAGCTAATATTTTATCAGTAAGTATTGTATTATTTCTTTGAGTCATTCAACAGTTGTTTCCGGACAAGAGTAATATTGAAGATTCTCAACAGGATGAGGGAAAGCCACCTGTCATCTCTCCTTGGTTGAGAAATACCAACATCTCTGTTATTTATGGGAATTTCTGTACCTCTGAGGAGTGTTGCAACAGGGAAGGACACCAAACAGGTTGAGAACCACTACTGTATGAAAAGGAGGCCAGAGAGACCCTTTACAAAGTGCTCCCAACCTTGGCTCCAAGCACAGTCTTTGAAGAATACAGAGGCATAGCTTTAATCTCTGTCATTCCAATAAGGTTAAGAAAGATTGAGAGGAGGAAACAGGAGACGAAAGAAATCAGTTGTTCCCAGGGAGGTTTTACTGATTGCAGAAATTAGTTGGAAGCCAATCTTTTCTACCAAAATATGAGGATCAAGATAAATTGACAACCAGTGATTTGTGAGAGTAAACTTAAAAATCAGCAGAAAATTACTGATAGGAAGACAAGAAAGGTGACAAGTATCAAATAATAGTTTGAGGTAGACCAGGTATGAGCTAGACCAGAAAGATGTTAAGGACAAGAATATTCTAAGGGAGGCTAGAGAAGTTCATGGGTCAATAGGTCAGTTCTTTCCGTATAGCCAAAGTGGTCAGCGAGACCAGGAGAGATGTGACCATGACTTTGTGTTCTCATTGTTTTTGTGCCTACAAGGTCAAGGACAATGTTCTTAAATGCACAGAGTGGCCTGAGACCTGTATGTGGGTGAAGGGCAATAAAAAAATTATACTTCTCTGAGAGAAGGCCTCCAAAAATAAATGTAAGAGAGTAAGATATTCTAAAGATATTCAACATGCAAATACTCAAATTCATACATCACGAGAAGATAGTGCATGGAAAGGGTGAGAGCAGAGTTAACGGCAACAGTTGTGCTTATTAGGATGATGAGATAGAGAAAGATTACAAAGGCAGTCTAACAATTTTCACCTATTGATGAGGACCAACATGATAACTAAGCAGCAGACCAGAAAGATTGGTGATAAAAAGATAGAATGTCCAGTGTTAAAGCCTTGCTGCTACTCAGTGTGTGGTGCACTAACCAGATGCCTGGACATCATCTCAGATTTTGTTAGAAATGGGGAGAACCACCTACCCTGCCCCCAAAAAGGTCTACTCAACCAGAATCTGCATTTCAACAAGATTCCCGGGGACTATTGTGCACATTAAAGTTTGAGGAGCTCTGATCTGGGAGACTTTAAATAAGGCCAGGTGAAAGATGACTGTATTTTGCATATCACAATTAATTCCATCTCTGCCTAAGTTAATTAAGTAAAACAGCCATTTTTAACTCATCTATTTTCAATGATTTTTAATTATTTTTCTACTCAAAGAATCATCTGAGAATTTGGCAAATGCCTTAGATACTCTTCTCCCATCCCATCCATCCTTACAAGTGGATGCAATTTCAGAATATAACTTAAAGCCCAGCCACAAATTCCAATTTAAGAAGCAGTATTTAAAGAATCCCAAGCACTCTTCTACAGAATTATTAATTAGAAACCACCTGAATGCTTGTGGACCCAATCCACCAACTGGCTGCTATCTTGGGGCCTAGCAGGGTTTGCTTTTAATAGAGACTTTGAAGACACCCACATATGTTACACAATCAGGGCCCTGAAAAGGACTGCCTTGATTGCCAGGCAACCAAGTTCTATGGATACCAAGATGACATATAAAACGTGTTCAGTCAACTGCAATTGCCAAGTAAAACTTTCAGTCACTTACAGGCATCTAGACATTTGGGTGGTATTATAAATCATCTGCAAGTTTTTGTTTACTAAATTATAATCCTCAAGATTGTGATAATGGCTAATGTTTGAGTATTTATTATGCACTAGGAAACTATCCGCTCCTCGCCCCCGTATCTCTCTCTCTCTCTTCCTTTCTCCTTAAAATAACCTTGTAAGGTAGGTATTTTTGTCCCTAATTTTAAAATATGGAAACTGAAACTTACTTTAATAAACTGTCCCAAATCATAGCTAACAAGTAAATGGAAAGTAGCAGAGCCTGAACTCACACATAGATCTAACTTACTGCAAAACCTGTATTTTTACCAGCCAGGCTAAAGACTATAAAAGTCTTTAGAATAACTGCTTTAGAAAAAATTCTGCAAAACCAACTCTATTTCACTATAAAATGAAATATTTCATCAGAGACTTTTTTCTTCCTACACTACCTTTTCCACAGAAAGTACATCTTTTTTGTAAAATCTGTAAAATAATTTATTCTGGTTCATTCAGCAAGTTATCACCAAAGTTTGATACTGCTTATCAAAGTTGTAAGGTGATTATTGTCAAATATGAAAACAAAATAAGATGGCTCATATAGACTGAGTAAAGTTGGGGGAAAAGTTATTTTATTTTTAAATTAAATTATTCTTTTCGTAGCAGCTGATGAGTTCATGAAGTAAAGCAAAAAGCTGCATCAAAAAGCCTTAAGTCCATAAATTCTAACTCCCTTCTCTGTTGACCTGACTTCATCAGAGGTTACTTACAACTTGGGCTCAGATGCTTTAATCATAAGACAAACTATGTAGCCCAAATTATATAACAACACAGAGTCTTTCTAGGCCAATAGCCTGAAGCAGTCCTCCACAGTCAATTAATTTTAACAACATTCTATAAGGCAAATAGGGAGAGTAAGAACATTACTATCACATGCAAAAGAGCCTGCCAGAAGAATGTTTTTAAGTATATGCCCTCTATTCTGTAAGGTAGTCCTGGTCCTCATTTTCTTTAACAATTATGATTCATGTCACATTTTTTAAAATGTCAGAGTATGAAGCCATATATTACATTGAAATGGTGAAAGGGAAGGAGGGAGAGATAGGGAACAAATGAACATGGATTTGTAAACACTCTCCTAGGAGTTTTAAACCTTAAATGATCCCTAAAGGAGACTGTTTTGAGACTTTCACAGATCTTTCTCCATTTATATAATAATAATGCTCTCCTCCCATTAGCACCGTGATTTCGAAGTATAGTATATTTGAGGTATCATGTAATCCTCACACCAACCTGTGAACTCTTATCACCTTTTTATTGAAAGGAAGACTAAAGTTTGGAGACGTTATACATTAATTGCTCAAGCTGGTGCAGCTCATAAGTGAGAAAGCTTTCTGAAACTGGGTTTTTCCCAGACTCAGATCTCTTGCTGCCTCCCAACTAGCAATACTACAAATGTTTAGTTTGAACATAAGTATCTGGCTTTGTCTGCGAGGCTCTTTGTATAAGGTTGTCCCATTTGTAATTTGATTCAAGTAAACTAACACATACTAAGCTTCTATTAAGGTTCAGTGAATACAGAAATGACAAATACAATCTTTACACACAAAAGCCTTCTCAGCTGGTGTAGAAGAAGATACATAAACCAGGAACTGCAATCTAAATTACTTCCTTACTATACTCATCATGCCTTCCTAAAAATGGGTGTGAATGTGCAAACTAGTGAACTGGACACTTTAGGTGAATTGTATGGGATGTGAATTATATCTCAGTACAGCTGCTATTAAAAAAATAAAATAATAAATTAAAAAAAATAAAAAAAATCTGTGTTAAGGAAAGGATTCTTGTCTCCAGAAAACCTAAGCTAGTCACAAAAGAATTACTTACCCTTGATCTTGGACCTGACTTTTAATAATACAATCTCAGCATTTTGGGATACTGCTTTTGTCCAAAATTATTAACCTCTAATCAATAAACATCCAACCAAAGTTATGGTGCTTTACATGTAGCATTTCTAATTTCATTGTTGTTTCAAACAAACATTATATTTTTTGAGATTTACATTTCCTAACATAAATATTATACTTAGTTGTCTAAAATTACTACTTATTTTTTAAAGCAAAGGTAACATCAAATAAAACATCCAATAGTTGCACAAACATTATATAAATAAAGATAGAGGCCCTGTCCAAACGAAATGTGCACTGGTGGGCAGTGCCACTGTGGAAAGTTCCCAAATAGTCAAGTTCCTCTGAAATACGGGCAGGAGCGGCTCCTTGCCCATTGCCCAGCCCTCTGACCCAGTGTGAACTTTTCATTTTACAGGTGAGGACAACGAAACACGAAGGTGTTGACCTCTTAAAATGTTCCCAAGATCACATAGAAAAGGATCACAAACAGACGTCTCTACTGCTTTTTCTACTACTCCATTGAGTTGGGATTAACTGGTAAAGTCTTCACTGATGCAACACATAGTTATTAAGTAGTTTCTATTTTCTAGGCTTCGTTCTAGGCAATATAGATGTGTTGATAAAAATCACAGGCAAAAAATTTACACTGTGGCAAGGAAGACAGATAAGAAGCCAGCCCAGGTAAACAAGTAAATAAAGGATAGTAATTAGTTGCTATGCAGAGGATTAAGATAAGGTTATTCATGGAGGTGACTTTACCTCCTGAGCCCTACATGGCTGCTTGCAAAGAGTGGTGGGAAGAGAAATCCAGGCAGTAAACGAGCTGATGAAAAAGCCCGAAGGCAGGAATGAGCTTCAAGTGTGCTGAGGAAAGTAAAGGAATCCACGATAATCCTATGTGTTTGATTTAAGTAACTGGTCGAATGCTGGTGCCAGTAATTGCAATGGAGATGTGGGGGAAAGAAGCAGGTTTTGACAGGGGAGATTAAGAATTCTATATTGATCCTAAAAAAGTTTGAGATGACTGATAGGCAGTCAAGGAGGGTAGGGGTGTGTCGGGGATAGGACTAGGGGAGTAAAATGCTATCTGAAGAAACTGGTTCCTGTCTGACTTACACATTTTGGATCCCAAAGAGACAACTGAAGCAGAGTGGTATAAAAGGATGTGGTTGGTAGGAGGCAGAGGTACAGAAAGCAGGATTGATCAATACAATGGAGAAGGAACGCTTCACTGCAGAATAAGGAGTTTGCATCTCTGAGCAAGTTCTGGTATAATTTTAAGGATAAATCCTAATTTATCTAATTAGGTGGTAGACACAGACTTTACCAGAAAATCAGGTATTAAAATCTATTGTGTACCTTCTTTTTCAAATAAGGAAAAGCACTGTATGTTTCCTCTGTGTGCCCTAGCAACAAGCTTACATTTTAGCAACACTAAGAAAAAAACAGTGGCACAATGAGCGCAAACTCTATCAGTCATCTTCCACCCTGCGGCCCCAATGCCTGTTCTAAGCTGCCAATCTGAACAGGACATGTCCCTCCTGAAATCCCTTTATGGTCTGTCGTTTCTCTTAGCAGAGAGTCAAACTCCTCATCATGGCCCACAAGGCAGCACATGCTGGTCCCTGCCAACTTCTCCAGCCTCATTTCCTGCTACCTCTTGCTCACAGGACCAGCTGAGTTCTCTTCTCAAATGAACCCTGGGTTCACTCTACTTGTTAATGCTTTGTCCTTGACCAGGACAAGACAGAGATGCTTCTTGCTCATCTATTCCCAAAGTGAACTCCTACTTATACTTCAGGTCTTTGTCAAGATAACACTTCCTCAGAGGAAGTTCCTCTAGAAAACCTGCCTTGCCCCCTTGTCCTAAGTCTGACTTAGGAGCTTCACCTCCAGATATTCCATCATCTTTAGCACTGACCACCCCCACGTTGAGAGGGTCTACATATTTGCAGCTGTCCTGCATAATCTTGTTGAGGGCAGGGACCATAGCTGTCCTGTTCATTGTTGTATCTTCCATACTGAGTGCAGATTGGGCATTTCGCATCTAGGGGCTTAAGACGTAGTGAATAAGTGCAAAGAAAACTTTCTACTAGATTTTAAATTCCTAGAGAGCAGGAACCCTAGGCTGGTTAAAAATACTACCTCCAACTCTAAACACAAGGGGAGTGCTCAAAGAAATTTATAGTTTTTCAACTGAGAGCTGCATTTCCCATGCTTTACATTCTATGATTTGAGTATATTGAAAGTGGAGCTTCTGGTGAAGAGCCCTGCCATTGTCTTTGCACCAGCTTTGGCCATATTTTAACCTGCCCAGCCATTGGATACCATTTCTAAGTCTAGGTAGACAAATATCTGAACTAATATTACTCATCTACCCTCTCAATATGGTCTGATTTATGCCATAAGTATTTATGCCATAAAGTATTCCTGATTTATGCCATAAGTATTTATGCCATAAAGTATTCCTGCATCTAAACTTTGTCCTACAAATGAAATACTCACTATTATCCTGCAACTTAGACCATTTGATTTAAAATGCATTTCTTCAGGGCTTTTAAATACTTTGAGATCTTTATCTTTCCACAATGTGGAAATAAGTTTTAGAACTAAACTGATCACAGTGATCGATGTTTTGATGCAACAGTTCCTTACACTTAAAATCAAGAACACAAAATCAGAATTTAACTAAAACATATACTCTTAATAAGTTTAAATATTTGTAATTACCTTCTAGTGCCTCTTTCATATCCTGAGCAAAAATGGTCCACATAATTTCAGCACTTATTTTTCCCATGTTCAGTTCTTGAGGGAACCTAAAGCCAAACACATATATTAGTAGATCAAAAAGAAAAATGTGCCTGAAAACACAAAACACTTCACATTACATAGACACCACAGTAATTATTACATAGTTTATAAATACTTTTACTTATGAGATTTCTCTTTATAAATTTTCAGGGGTAGGGAAAAAAAGCTAAACAACAGAGTGTGGCGATAAAGACAATTATTGGGTGAAAGGAAAATAGACTTCATTACATCAGTGCCAATGTAATGGTGCCCAGGGCTCCTGATGGATGTCTTATGCTGTGTGTTTGTTTGTGTCTAAAGAGTTCCTTTAGTTTTATCAAACACTTCGTCTTCATATGTCTCAACTTGAGGATAGGCCAGAGGAATCTGAGGAGCAGATGCCATATAACAGCAAAACCCACACCTCGCATTCATCTGTCAGCCATTTTTCTCGAAGCAAACTTGAGTGCTTCCCTTCTCTATTTGCTTAAAGCAAATTATTTCAAGAAAGATTCCTCATTCCTCTGGTAAAATGGCCCATGGTGGACCCACTAATCAGGACTCCAGAACTACCAGGCAGGCTGTGTATTTTAGATCAAACAAGCTTAAGCCAAAGACAAGATTCCTACTGCTGCTGGATATGTATTCTGTTTGTATGTGTTTTCAATCTCATGTAAGCCCAGTGAAAATAATTTCATTCATTTCATTTCACTGTAAACACTCAACCCATGCCAACATGCAAGACTGAAAGTATTTTCTGTTCTAACAAATATATATTATATATTTTATGCATTGAATATATTATTTATAAAGTGCATGCATATAAATGTTTATATACATATATACAAGCTAACATATTAAGAAAAAATATATATATACATATACATGTAAAGTAACAAGAATAACTCTCACATTCATTTTTTTTTTTTTTTTAAAGATTTTTTTGATGTGGACCATTTTTTTTTTTAAGTCTTTATTGAAAGTTAAGACTTTGTCTTCCTATGCAGGGGGTGCGGGTTCAATCCCTGGTCGAGGAACTAAGATCCCACATACCTCACAGCCGAAAAATCAAAACATAAAACAGAAGCAATATTGTAACAAATTCAATAAGGACTTCACATTCATTTATATCTTTGAGTCCAAATCAAAAAAAGAGAAAAGAGTAATATAACCCTGAATGGGATAGAAAGGGTTACTTAAGTAAATATGACCTCAGTATAACCTCAACAAAGAAAAGACCACATATCCTGCATAATATTTCACCAAAGCACAGCGTGTTTCATCAAATGTCCCTTACAAATTTCCATCTATCATCAATTTACCTAATAATGTCAACTGATACTTTAAAACTTAAATGCGGATGCATTATTATTAAGTATTAAAACAGAACACTTCCTATGATCAAAAAATAAATATAACCTAGATATATACAAAATTAGTTTTCAACAATAAATTTTACCCCCTTTATATAAAAATAACCTTTGGCAAGTAATGTTTCATTTGTGGATAGCTACGAATATCCCATATATGTAGTATATTAATTTTTATGTAATAGATACACAGCAACAAAATTGTAAGTGATATAATTACAGTGATTTAAGCTTATAAAATGAGGAAATCTAATATTTTAATTTTTTGAATCCAGAATAAAGAATGTATTAATTCAGTTTATGGTGCCCTGATATAAAAAACAAAGACATTGGGAGACCTTCAAGATGGCGGAAGAATAAGACATAGAGATCACCTTCCCCCCCAACAAATACGTCAGAAATACATCTACATGTGGAACAGCTCCTATAGAACACCTACTGAACGCTGGCAGAGGACCTCAGACCTCCCAAAAGGAAAGAAACTTCCCACATACCTGGGTAGGGCAAAAGAAAAAAACAAAAAACAGAGACAAAAGAATAGGGATGGGACCTGCACCTCTGGGAGGGAGCTGTGAAGGAGGAAAGGTTTCCAAACACTAGGAAGGCCCTTCGCAGGCAGAGACTGCGGGTGGCAGAGCGGGGAAGATTCGGAGCCATGGAGGAGAGCGCAGCAACAGGGGTGCGGAGGGCAAAGCGGAGAGATTCCCGCACAGAGGATCGGTGCCGACCAGCACTCACCAGCCCAAGCGGCTTGTCTGCTCCCCCGCGGGGGCGGGCGGGGGCTGGGAGCTGAGGCTCGGGCTTTGGAGGTCGGATCGCAGGGAGAGGACTGGGGTTGGTGCATGAACACAGCCTGAAGGGGGCTAGTGCGCCACGGCTAGCCGGGAGGGAGTCCGGGAAAAGGTCTGGAGCTGCCGAACAGGCAAGAGACTTTTTCTTGCCTCTTTGTTTCATGGCGCGTGAGGATCGGGGATTCAGAGCACCGCCTAAACAAGCTCCAGATACGGGCGCAAGCCGCAACTATCAGCGCAGACCCCAGAGACGGGCATGAGATGCTAAGGCTGCTGCTGCAGCCGCCAAGAAGCCTGTGTGCAAGCACAGGTCACTCTCCACACCTCCCCTCCCAGGAGCCTGTGCAGCCCGCCACTGCCAGGGTCCCGTGATCCAGGGACAACTTCCTGGGAGAACGCACTGTGGGTGCGCCTCAGGCTGGTGCAACGTCACACCGGCGTCTGCCACCACCTGCCACCGCAGGCTCGCCCCACATCCGTACCCCTCCCTCCCCTCGGCCTGAGTGAGCCAGAGCCCCCGAATCAGCTGCTCCTTTAACCTCGTCCTGTGTGAGCGAAGAACAGACGCCCTCAGGCCACCTACATGCAGAGGCGGAGCCAAATCCAAAGCTGAAGCCCAGGAGCTGAGCGAACAAAGAAGAGAAAGGGAAATCTCTCCCAGCAGCCTAAGGAGCAGCGGATTAAATCTCCACAATCAACTTGATGTACCCTGTATCTGTGGAATACCTGAATAGATAATGAATCATCCCAAAATTGAAGCGGTAGAATTTGGGAGCAACGGTATATATATATTTTTCCTTTTTCTCTTAGTGAGTGTGTATGTGTATGCTTCTTTGTATGATTTTGTCTGCATAGCTTTGTTTTTACCATTTGTCCTAGGGCTCAGTCTGTCCTTTTTTTTTTTTTTTTCTTTTAGTATAGTTTTTAGCACTTCTTATCATTGGTGGATTTGTTTTTTGGTCTGGATGCTCACTTCTTTCTTTCATTCTTTATTTATTTTTTCTTTTTTTATTACTTTTGAATTTTTAAATTTTTAATAATTTATTTTTTATATCAATAACTTTATTTTATATTATTCTATTACTTTTCATAATTTCTTTCTTTTTTTTTTTCTCCCTTTTCTTCTGAGACGTGTGGCAGACAGGGTCTTGGTGCACCGGCCAGGTGTC
The DNA here is from genome assembly GCF_009873245.2 of Balaenoptera musculus. Taxonomy (NCBI): domain Eukaryota; kingdom Metazoa; phylum Chordata; class Mammalia; order Artiodactyla; family Balaenopteridae; genus Balaenoptera; species Balaenoptera musculus. Next base: position 79,139,454 of record NC_045786.1, read on the forward strand.
AGGCCTCTGCCTCTGAGGAGAGAGAGCCAAGTTCAGGACACTGGTCCACCAGAGACCTCCCGGCTCCGTGTAATATCAAATGGCGAAAGCTCTCCCAGAGATCTCCATCTCAACGCGAAGACACAGCTCCACTCAACAACCAGCAAGCTACAGTGCTGGACACCCTATGCCAAACAACCAGCAAGACAGGAACACAACCCCACCCATTAGCAGACAGGCTGCCTAAAATCATAATAAGGCCCCACACACCCCAAAACACACCACTGGACGTGGTCCTGCCCACCAGAAAGACAAGATCCAGCCTCGTCCACCAGAACACAGGCACAAGTCCCCTCCACCAGGAAGCCTACACAACCCACTGAACCAACCTTAGCCACTAGGGGCACAAACCAAAAACAACGGGAACTACGAACCTGCAGCCTGCGAAAAGAAGACCCCCAAAACAGTAAGTGAAGCAGAATGAGAAGACAGAGAAACACACAGCAGATGAAGGAGCAAGGTAAAAACCCACCACCAAAAAAATGAAGAGAAAATAGGCAGTCTACCTGAAAAAGAATTCAGAGTAATGATAGTAAAGATGTTCCAAAATCTTGGAAAAAGAATAGAGAAAATACAAGAAACGTTTAACAAGGACCTAGAATAATCAAAGAGCAAACAAACAGTGATGAACAACACAATAAATGAAATTAAAAATTCTCTAGAAGGAATCAATAGCAGAATAACTGAGGCAGAAGAATGGATAAGTGACCTGGAAGATAAAATAGTGGAAATAATTACTGCAGAGCTGAATAAAGAAAAAAAAGAATGAAAAGAATTGAGGACAGTCTCAGAGACCACTGGGACACATTAAACACACCAACATTCTAATTATAGGGGTCCCAGAAGAAGAAGAGTAAAAGAAAGGCACTGAGAAAATATTTCAAGAGATTATAGTTGAAAACTTCCCTAATATGGGAAAGGAAATAGTAAATCAAGTCGAGGAAGCGCAGAGAGTCCCATACAGGATAAATCCAAGGAAAAACACGCCAAGACATATATTAATCAAACTATCAAAAATTAAATTCAAAGAAAAAATATTAAAAGCAGCGAGGGAAAAACAAAAAATAACATACAAGGGAATCCCCATAAGGTTAACAGCTGACCTTTTAGCAGAAACTCTGCAAGCCAAAAGGGAGTGGCAGGACATATTTAAAGTGATGAAAGGGAAAAACCTACAACCAAGATTACTCTACCCAGCAAGGATTTCATTCAGGTTTTAAGGAGAAATTAAAACCTTTACAGACAAGGAAAAGCTAAGAGAATTCAGCACCACCAAACCAGCTTTACAACAAATGCTAAAGAAACTTCTCTAGGCAGGAACCACAAGAGAAGAAAAAGACTTACAATAACAAACCCCAAACAATTAAGAAAATGGTAATAGGAACATACATATCAATAATTATCTTAAATGTAAATGGATTAAATGCTCCAACCAAAAGATATAGACTGGCTGAATGGATACAAAAACAAGACCCGTATATATGCTGTCTACAAGAGACCCACTTCAGACCTAGGGAAACATACAGACTGAAAGTGAGGGGATGGAAAAAGATATTCCATGCAAATGGAAATCAAAAGAAAGCTGGAGTAGCAATTCTCATATCAGACAAAATAGAATTTAAAATAAAGACTATTACAAGAGACAAAGAAGGACACTACATAATGATCTAGGGATCGATCCAAGAAGAAGATATAACAATTGTAAATATTTATGCACCCAAAATAGGAAGACCTCAACACATAAGGCAAATGCTGACAGCCATAAAAGGGGAAATTGGCAGTAACAAAATCATAGTAGGGGACTTGAAGACCCCACTATCACCAATGGACAGATCATCCAAAATGAAAATAAAAAAGGAAACACAAGCTTTAAATGGTACATTAAACAAGATGGACTTAATTGATATTTATAGGACATTCCATCCAAAAACAAGAGAATACACTTTCTTCTCAAGTGCTCATGGAACATTCTCCAGGATAGATCATATCTTGGGTCACAAATCAAGTCTTGGTAAATTTAAGAAAAGTGAAATTCTATCACGTATCCTTTCCGACCACAACACTATGAGACTAGATACCTACTGCAGGGAAAAAATCTGTAAAAATTACAAACACATGGGGGCTAAACAATATACTAATTAATAACCAAGAGATCACTGAAGAAATCAAAGAGGAAATCAAAAAATACCTAGACACAAATGACAATGAAAACACAATGACCCAAAACTTATGGGATGCAGCAAAAGCAGTTGTAAGAGGGAACTTTATAGCAATAGAATCCTACCTCAAGAAACAAGAAACATGTCAAATGAACAACCTTACCTTACACCTAAAGCGATTAGAGAAAGAAGAACAAAAATCCCCCAAAGTAAGCAGAAGGAAAGAAGCCATAAAGATCAGATCAGAAATAAATGAAAAGGAAACGAAGGAAACAACGCCAAATATAAAAAAAAAACTAAAAGCTGGTTCTTTGAGAAGATAAACAAAATGGACAAACCATTAGCCAGACTCATCAAGAAAAAAAGGGAGAAGACTCAAATCATTAGAATTAGAAATGAAAAAGAAGTAACAACTGACACTGCAGAAACACAAAGGATCATGAGAGATTACTACAAACAACAATATGCCAATAAAATGAACAACCTGGAAGAAAAGGACAAATTCTTAGAAAAGCACAATCTTCTGAGACTGAATCAGGAAGAAACAGAAAATATAAACAGACCAATCGCAAGCACTGAAATTGAGACTGTGATTAAAAATCTTCCAACAAACAAAAGCCCAGGACCAGATGTCTTCCCAGGCAAATTCTATCATTTAGAGAAGAGCTAACACGTATCCTTCTCAAACTCTTCCAAAATATAGTAGAGGGAGGAACACTCCCCAACTCATTCTACGAGGCCACCATCACCCTGATAAGAAAACCACACAAAGATGTCACAAAGAAAGAAAACTACAGGCCAATATCAGTGATGAACATAGATGCAAAAATCCTCAACAAAATATTAGCAAACAGAATCCAACGGCACATTAAAAGGATCATACATCATGATCAAGTGGGGTTTATCCCAGGGTTGCAAGGATTCTTCAATATACGCAAATCAATCAATGTGATACAGCCTATTAACAAACTGAAGGAGAAAAACCATATGATCATCTCAATAGATGCAGAAAAAGCTTTTGACACAATTCAACACCAATTTATGATAAAAACCCTCCAGAAAGGAGGCATAGAGGGAACTTCCCTCAACATAATAAAGGCCATATATGACAAACCCACAGCCAACATCGTTCTCAATGGTGAAAAACTGAAACCATTTCCACTCAGATCAGGAAGAAGACAAGGTTGCCCACTCTCACCACTATTACTCAACATAGTTTTGGAAGCTTTAGCCACATTAATCAGAGAAGAAAAAGCAATAAAAGGAATCCAAATCGGAAAGGAAGAAGTAAAGCTGTCTCTGTTTGCAAATGACATGATACTATACATAGAGAATCCTAAAGATGTCACCAGAAAACTACTAGAGCTAATCAATGAATTTGGTAAAGTAGCAGGAGACAAATTAATGCACAGAAATCTCTTGCAGTCCTATACACTAATGATGAAAAATCTGAAAGAGAAATTAAAGAAACACTCCCATTTACCATTGCAACAAAAAGAATAAAAAACCTAGGAATAAACTTACCTAAGGAGACAAAAGACCTGTATGCAGAAAACTATTAGACACTGATGAAAGAAATTAAAGATGATAAACAGATGAAGAGATATAGCATGTTCTTGGATTGGAAGAATCAACATTGTGAAAAAGACTATACTACCCAAAGCAATCCACAGAGTCAATGCAATCCCTATCAAACTACCAATGGCATTTTTCACAGAACTAGAACAAAAAATTTCACAATTCATATGGAAACACAAAAGACCCCGAATAGTCAAAGCAATCTTGAGAAAGAAAAATGGAGCTGAAGGAATCAGGCTCCTGGACTTCAGACTATAGTACAAAGCTACAGTAATCAAGACAGTATGGGACTGGCACAAAAACAGATATATAGATCAGTGGATCAGTATAGAAAGCACAGAGATAAACCCATGCACATATGGTCACCTTATCCTTGATGAAGGAGGCAAGAATATACAATGGAGAAAAGACAGCCTGTTCAATAAGTGGTGGTGGGAAAACTGGACAGCTACATGTAAAAGAATGAAATTAGAACATTCCCTAACACCATACACAATAATAAACTCAAAATGGATTAAAGACCTAAATGTAAGGCCAGACATTATAAAACTCTTAGAGGAAAACCTAGGCAGACACTCTATGACATAAATCACAGCAAGATTCTTTTTGACCCACCTCCTAGAGAAATGAAATAAAAACAAAAATAAACAAATGGGACCTATTGAAACTTAAAAGCTTTTGCACAGCAAAGGAAACCATAAACAAGACGAAAGACAACCCTCAGAATGGGAGAAAATATTTGCCAATGAAGCAACTGACAAAGGATTAATTTCTAAAATTTACAAGCAGCTCATGCAGCTCAATATCAAAAAAACAAACAACCGAATGCAAAAAAGGGCAGAGGACCTAAGCAGACATTTCTCCAAAGACAATATACAGATTATCAACAAACACATGAAAGAATGCTCAACATCACTAATCATTAGAGAAATGCGAATCAAAACTACAATGAGGTATCCCCTCACACCAGTCAGAATGGCCATCATCAAAAAATCTACAAACAATAAATGCTGAAGAGGGTGTGGAGAAAAGGGAACCCTCTTGTACTGTTGGTCGAAATGTAAATTGATACAGCCACTATGGAGAACAGTATGGAGGTTCCTTAAAAAACTAAAAATAGAACTACCATACAACCCAGCAATCCCACTACTGGGCATATACCCTGAGAATATCATAATTCAAAAAGAGTCATGTACCACAATGTTCATTGCAGCTCTATTTACAATAGCCAGGGCATGGAAGCAACGTAAGTGTCCATCAACAGATGAATGGATAAAGAAGATGTGGCATATATATATATATATATATACAATGGACTATTACTCCACCATAAAGTGAAACGAAACTGAGTTATTTGTAGTGAGATGGATGGAACTAGTGTCTGTCATACAGAGTGAAGTCAGTCAGAAAGAGAAAAACAAATACCGTATGCTAACACATATATATGGAATCTAAAAAAGAAAAAAAGAAAAAATGGTTCTGATGAACCTAGGGGCAGGACAGGAATAATGATGCAGACCTACTAGAGAATGGACTTGAGGACGGGGAGGGGGAAGGGTAAGATGGGATGAAGTGAGAGAGTGGCATGGACATGTATACACTACCAAATGTAAAATAGATAGCTAGTGGGAAGCAGCCACATAGCACAGGGAGATCAGCTTGGTGCTTTGTGTCCACATAGAGGGGTGGGATAGGGAGGGTGGGAGGGAGATGCAAGAGGGAGGAGATATGGGGATATATGTATATGTATAGCTGATTCACTTTGTTATAAAGCAGAAACGAACACAGCATTGTAAAGCAATTATACTCCAATAAAGGTGTTAAAAAATACATTATACAAAAAGTAAACTAAAGAGCATTATCTCTCATAAAATTGATGCAGAAGTCCTCAACAAAAAATGACAAATTCAATCCTTAAATATATACAAAGGATGATACATCATGACCAAGAGACTTATCCCAGAAATGCGGCATAGGTTCAACATTCAAAAATGAATCAATGTGATTCACCATATTTACAGACTAAGGAGAAAATTTTTATCATCTCAATAGATGCAGAGAACGTATCTGACGAACTTCAAGATTTGTTCATGCTAAAAAGAAAACAAAACAAATCAAAACCAAAAACAAATGTCCCAAAACTAGGAAATTAAAGGGAACAAGGGAACTTCCTTAACCTTATAAAGAGAATCTGCAAAAACCTACAGCTAACATCATACTAAGATAAGGATCAAGGTAATGGTATTTACTCTCACTATTCCTATTAAACACTGTACTGGAGTTCCTAAAGATTGTAAACAGGCAAGAAAAAGAGATAATGTCAGAGGCATATAGAAATAAAACTCTCTGTTTGCAGACAACATGATCATCTACATAGAAGATCTCCAAAAAACTACAAAAAAGCTAGTAAATAAGTTCAGCAAGGTCACAGAGTATGAAGTCAAGACACACAATCATTGTATTTCTATATTCTAGCAATTAACCACTGGAAACTGAAATTAAAACAGCAATATATTTACAATAGCAGCAAAAGATGAAATACTTAGGCATAAATCTAAGAATATATGTACAAGATTTATATGAGGAAACCTTCAAAGTACTGAGTAGAAACATGAAGTAAAGCTTAAATAAATGGAGAAATATGTTGTATTCATGAATTGGTATATTTAATGTCAGTAGAATGTTAATTTTTCCCAAATTGATTTACAGATTCAGTGCAATCTCACCCAGCATTCCAGCAGAACTTTTTTTGCACAAACTGACAAATTCATTCTAAAATTTACATGGTGAAGCAAAAGAACTAGAAGAGCAAAAATGGTATTTATTAAAATAGCTGAAGGATTTACAACACCTGTCTTCACAGCTTACTATGAAATTATAGTAATTAAACAGTGTATCTTCAAGGTAAATTAATTTTCAATAAGACGTTACATTAATTCAATGGAGAAAAGATACACTTTTCAATACGTCTGCTAGACTAGTTGGGTATCCACATGCAAAAAATTAAAAAAAATCGTAAACCTGGACCCAAACTTCACAACATATAAAAAAAAACTCAAAATAATCACAGACCTAAACACAAAACCTAAACTATAAATCTTCTAAAAGAAAACACAGAAAATCTTATGATCTTGCATCACGCGATAGTTACTTAGATCTGTCACAAGAAGTGCAAACCATAAAATAAAATACTGATAAATTGGACATTATGAAAATTAAAATCTGCTTTTAAAAAGAAACTGTTTAGAAAATGAAAAGAAGAGCAATTGAGTAGGAGAAAACAATTTGCAGAATGCATATCTGATAAAGGACTTATATCTGGAATATCCAAAATACTCTCAAATCTCAATAATAAGAAAAAAATTGCCCACTAAAAAAATGGGCAATTGATCTGAATGACACTTTAGCAAAGAAAATAATTAGATAGAAAATAAGCACATGAAAATATGTATGGGTGGTGATGTGATGACTTGGGAGATTGGGATTGACATATATACACTAATATGTATAAAATGGATAACTAATAAGAACCTGCTGTATAAAAAAATAAATAAAATAAATTTCAAAAATTCAAAAAAAAAAAGAAAATATGTCAACATCATTAGTCATTAGGTACTTTCAAATAAAAATTATTGATATAATGTGATACCACTACATGTCTACTAAAATAGCTTCAAAACAAAACAAAACAAAACAAAACAAAATGACACCTGACAATACCAAGGGCTGGGAAACGTGTAAAGATACAGAGAAGCTGGAATTCTGATACATTGCTGCTGAGAATGCAAAATATGACAGTCACTTTGGAAAGTAGTTTGGCAATCAAGTTAAATATATTTAACTTGATTTAAATATTTATCAGCAGTCCCACTCCAGGTATTTATCCAAGAGAAATGTACCTTATATTTATACAAAAACTATGTATGTGGCTTAATTTTCAATCAGCAAAAACTGCAAATAGCCAATGTCTTTCAGCTGATGAATGGATAAATAAATTGAGATAGGTTCATAAAATGCAATCTACTAAGTAATAAAAAGGAATAAACAATTGATACATGTTAACAGTGTGGATGAGTATCAAATGAATTATGCTAAATGAAAGAAACTGGACTCAAAAAAACCTATATAAATGTATGATTCCATCTAAAGTATATTATTGAAAAGGCAAAAGTATAAGGACAGAAAACATATCAGTGGTTGGCAGCGGCCTGGGATAATATTTTTATCACCCTTTGTTGGGTGATAAAAATATTCTGTATCTTGGTTTTGATAGTAGTTATATGACCATATGTTTGTTTTCTATTTCATCGATTTCTGCTCTTCATTATTTTTTACCTTCTACACTTTGGGGGTTTAATAAGTTGTTCCTTTTCTATTTTCTTAAGAAAGATACTTAGATAATTAATTTTGGGGCTTTGTTCCTTTCTAACATGTATATTTAAGGTATAAATTTCTTGTAGGAGCTGCATTTAGCAGTATCTTCAATATTTTGCAATTTGTTGAGACGATTTACATCCAGCATATAGTTAATTTTCCTAAGTCTTTATTTTTCATCTACTGTCTCCTTGAACTTCCTTCTGGATATTTTCTTCTGGACTATCTTCATATTTACTAATTCTCTCTTCAGCTGTGTCTAACAACCAGTAAATCCATATGTTCAGTTATTAATTTCATTTGTTGTAGATTTCAGCTCTAGAATTTCCATTTGATCCTTTCATTAATTTTAAATTCACTACTGTTTCTCCATTTTGTTACTTAATTTCTTAAATATATTAATTATAGTTACTATAACATCGTATTTCTAGATTCTATTACATTAATCTCTTAAAATGCGTACTTTTTTTTTTTTTTTTTGGGCTGCACCACATGGCATGCAGAATCTTAGTTCCCTGACCAGGAATGGAACCCAAGCTCCCTGCAGTGGAAGCAGGGAGTCTTAACCACTGGACCATCAGGGAAGTTCAATGTCTACTTATTTCTGATTGAAAGAAGTGTGTGTGTGTGTGTGTATGTGTGTGTAAATTTGAGTCTCTGGGTGATATTGGTATTCTTTCAGAAAGGATTTATTTTTCTTCTGGCAGTAGTGTTTTAAAGTTGGGAGAGATGACCTTAATCCAATTAGGTACTGAGCTTATTCAAAGCATGTCAATATTTTATTCATACTGTCTCCTAGGACATATCCCTTCATACCAGAACTGTATGCTTGGGGGGTTTCACCAGGACCCACTACTTTGTAGGGCCTTATTTCCTATTATTTTACTGATCCCATGCTCAGCTTTCTCAGTTTTTCAACTGGCACTTTCTCAGGCTCTCAGCCTCTGCCTCTAGGCAGATCAGTTGATGTCTCTAGGGGAGAGGGTCAGCATATACCTGACACACTTTTCTAGTAAATACATGCATATATCATGAAGATATAAAGAAATTCATGGGGATAAAAAGATCAAATCTATTCTAATAGGTTTGGGCAAGTAGTAAAGGGAATTGAATTCAGGGAGGCATATATACACATGTCTTCAATCCAATTTGCAATGTTTTGTTTATTTTAGAAAAAAACTAAAAAGTTTATAATTTTACAAGCAGTAAAATAAGAGGTAATATAATACAAATGAGTGCTAACACATTTAGCATTTAATAAGTAATATTTGTTAATAAGTCGCTATTAATTGAAGGCCTAGCATGTGCTATGCACTGTGCTAAGGGCTAAATAAAACACATACAGTCCTTGCCCCTCAGAAGTTTACAACCTAGTAGAAATTGCAGTAAAAAAAAAAAAAAAAATATATATATATATATATATATATATAACATATCATATGATATATATTTGATAAGTCTCACAAAGAAAGCTAGAGGGTGAAACAATAGAGCTGGCTGTGAAAACAGTGGTTTTAGAAAATCAAGGGTTTGGAGAAAAAACTCCTCCTCTTTACTGGTTCTTAGGGGCTGTGACAGCAGCTTATTTTCAATGGAGGGTCACTCCTGTAGCCTGTACAGAGATGGGAAGCAGCGGCACGAACAAGTTTGGCAAGAGAAGATTCAGAACTTCTGGTATCAAGGACCAACAGTGACAGGAACCTTGGTGTATGCTGTAAATGATGGTGACTGCCATGATATCAAAGGGGAACAGAAGAAGAGCAACATGGGGAATGGGAATACGGATAATAAATAGAAAAGGAGACTGCAGAACATCAGCTGTAGGTGAGAAAATACAGAGGAGCTAGACCAAGGAGCAAGGGCAAAAAGAGCCAAAGATATCCTGAGTGGCTGCTGTTTTTCTATTCTTGGGTCTACACTTGGGTGATGTGACTTCAAGAAACATGGGTCACTACTATATATAAAATAGATAAACAAGGATCTACTGTACAACACAGGGAACTATATTCAATATCTTGTAATAACCTATAATGGAAAAGAATCTGAAAAAGAATAGATAAATGTATGTATAACCAAATCACTTTGCTGTACACCAGAAACTAACACAATATTATAAATTAATCATATTTCAATTAAAAAAAAGAAACATGCGTCATAATGGAAAGGGACATTTTAATTTGCACTAAGTACAAATTACTAAACACAATAAAGCTAAGAGTATATGATGCAGAAGAATATACTGGTGCAGTCATTCACAGAAGTTACTTGAAGAAAGTTAAGATTTGTATGTACTTTTGGAGGAGGACAAAGATTAATTGGTGGAAGGGATAAGCTATGCACCCCAGTTAATGGTTGTAATTACCATAAGAAAAGACTCTCAAAGTGACTTTTAAAATATTTTTCCTTTAATCTAGACTGTTCAAATAACTTCAAAACAGGGAATCTAAAAATAAGCTATTAGTGTCAGGATTTTCTCAGTTGCATAAGCAATGTCAAGTTTGATTTTCATTCTTGAAAAACTGAGGTTTAAGGGTTCTCATAATATTACTGTTGAGGATTTAACAAAATCTTAAACCAAAACCAAACTACTATTTAAAATAAAAACAACACACAAGAAAAATACACACTAGATATATAAAAGGCAAAGGGATAATACTATTAATACAAGAAGAATTGTTACAAATCTGAGGAAAAAGAGGGATATTAGAAAAAAATGGCTGAGATGAATGGACAATCTAAAAATTAAACAACACAAAAACCTAGTAAATATAGAAAAGGGATGCTCACTTCTCTAATATTCAAAGAAATTTCAGTTAAAATAATAGTAAAATTTTTTTACTAAGGACATTTCAGGCTAGAAAACAAGCAGAAAATATTAATGAAAATTCAGGACCTGTCTGAACCTGATTTCCAAAAGCTATTTAATGATTCTCTATAGGCTTTCAGTTTTTATGTTATTCCGATACCTGCATTATTTCCACTCCCTGCTCTCCTGTGTCCCAGGAGTCCCCTCCATGGACTGCATCATCATGGTGTTATAAGAAACTAGAGAATAATATGCATCTATTAAAAAGAGCAAGATAGGTCTGCCTATATTGACATGAAAAGATGTCTGTGAAGCAGCTTTAAGTGAACAAAGCAAATTACAGATTAGTGTACATATCCTATATTTTGTAAAAAAAAAAAAAAAAAAAGAGGAAAAATAAATATTATTGGGGCTTCCCTGGTGGTGCAGTGGTTGAGAATCTGCCTGCCAATGCAGGGCACACGGGTTCGAGCCCTGGTCTGGGAAGATCCCACATGCCGCGGAGCAACTGGGCCCGTGAGCCACAACTACTGAGCCTGCGCGTCTGGAGCCTGTGCTCCGCAACAAGAGAGGCCGCGATAGTGAGAGGCCCGCGCACCGCGATGAAGAGTGGCCCCCGCTTGCCACAACTAGAGAAAGCCCTCGCACAGAAACGAAGACCCAACACAGCCATAAATAAATAAATAAATTTAAAAATAAATAAATAAATAAATAAATAAATATTATTAAATGAATTTCTATACTTATACGTGCACAAAATAGTAGTTGGAAAAAATACACCCAACTACTGAAAATTTGTAAGGTGTGGGTAAGGGAGTCTTATTTTTGGTTTTTATTTATTTTCTTCATAAAAATGATACATAAACATTAGAACTTTCACTTTCTACTTCAAATAGGCCTGTGAAGTTGAATATGAATATTTTAATAAACACAAAAGTTTAAATAAATTCTGAAATAAACATCAAAGGGCATTTTACTAAATACTATGTAATTATTTTTAAAAAGCTAAATAACATTCATTTATTTCTCACAAAATTCCCATTTGACTGCTGTCATTCTCATTTTTCAAATGAGGCATTGGTGGTCAGAATTAGAGCCTTGAGCTGTTTTTCCAAAGCTCATGATCTCTCCAATAAAGAAGCAGCAAATATTCAAATTTTTTTGATACTTAGAAGAGACATAAAGATAACTTTGACTACACTCATTTTAGACTTAGGAACGTTAGAGATTTAGAAACATGTCCTAAAACATGAAACACGTCAGTGACAGAATCAGTAATAGAGCTTATGCTTCTTGACCATATTTCTTTTTCATTCTTTTTCTTATGACAATAACAGAAATTCCCAAGCATTGAAAATGTCTTCACAGCTAATTCTTTTGTTTTGTTTAAGCCTATTGATTTTGCCTTAAAATATTTACAGTTCAAATCATTAGCTTCATATTTTATGTAATAGTCTATCTTTAAATTTAAATCTCAAGATTTACTTCTTGCCAAGCTCTGCTTCCATACAGAAGATAATCTTTGGGGTCTGAGACATTATTCTGATATCTGTTTTACAAGTTTTGCTTATTGTGTATTATGACAGGCTAGCTTCAAATTTGGTTTTCTTACTATTACCTATGGAAATAATAGATATCCTTGTGCTAGAAAAAAATAACTCAAAGATCCTTTGTTTACCTAATCGTTACATAGGTTCTTCTGAAGTCTATATTTTTATTTTACTTTACTACTTCTCTGTGGTATTTTTGGTGCATTTGGAAGTACTTCTCTGGCTCTGTCTTACATAAATCCTAGTTAAATAAAAAACTTCACTAGTCAGCCCTGAATCCAGATAGCACACTTGGTCATCCACCTCTTCCACAATCCACAGAATCTTCTCCTTTCTGCTCTCCTGTGGATTCTTCCTTTGACATACCTGTAGAATTTGTCCCTGCCCTGCTCCTACCATCACATCTCCAGTTCAAGTCTTTACCCTCCCTTGCCTCAAGAGCTGAACTAACCTGTTAGTTTATCTATTTGCCTCCATTTCTTCCTCTTCAAATTCATCCTCTATACTACCACCTAATTTACCTTTTAAGAACATAGGCTGTAATATTTCAAACCACTACTTTAAAACCATCAATTGCTTGCCACACATTCATTAGCATAGAGAAGTTTCAACTCATTAAGATGACTTGCCTGGCCAATGACAGTCTGACCCCCACTTTAACTCTATCTCTACTCTCCAACACTTTCCATGCTCTAGCCACCCAGACTACTTATAATTTCTTAACATATCTGATGTCCCATGTCTTCTGATCATTTTCCCCTAACTGTTCTCTCTCTTCCTCAATTTCCATTTGATCATAAATACTCTCTTTGTTCCTTCAAAGCATAGCTCCTCCCACTAAAGTCTTTTGTTGTAATGAAGGCAGAATTAGCAGTGATTAATTAGCTGTGAGGGAAAAGGGTAAAGGAAAGTTTACAGCGACTATAAACTGAATCATAGCACACTAAATATTAACAGTTAGTGATAGCATTGGTGCTTTGTACTGTGTAAATTCCATAATTTTACTGTTGCCACAAGATTTAGCTTATCTAGTCTAATTTTATTGACATTTGTTTTATAGTTCAGAACTGATGAAATAATATGAATTTTTTTTCTCTTTAAGCAGTTTTGGCTAGCATTAGAAAACAATTCTCCATCTAGTATCTCTTCACTAACAAGTAATATTAATTGTGCTTATATAATCTTCTTAATGTATATACACATATATATATTTTTATATATGCATTTATTTATTTATTTATTTGTATGTATGTATGTATGTATGTATGTATATTTCCTCTCCATGCAATTTAAACAGAAACCAGGATATAACCTGGTGACAACATCTGCAAAGCTAACAGTTTCCAAAACAACTTCTTTATTCCTACCTACTCAGTGAAAAAGGTGAGAAAAATTCACAACTATATACAACAAATAAGAGAAGGAAATCAGAGCTTGGAATGAGAGGAGAGACACCTAGTATTTCTCATAACAGATTTTATCAAGTTCTGAGTAACTACTAGCTAGATTCTACGTTTCCATTTTTAAGGGGCAACAAAATAATCATATTCCCATAAGAGTGTATTTTTGCACTGTGCTCAAATTTCCTTTGTAGATATGCAAATATATAATCTCACTCTGGCATCAAATTTTATATGCTATGTCTATGTGGTCTCCTCAGTATCAAATAATGATTCAAATGACAGAGTTGTTTTCTTCCAACACATTCCACAGTTGAATATTTCTGCCTTTTCTTTGGGCTGGCTAAGAAGTCTACACCATTTGCATATTTGCTAGAGGCTTATTTTCTGTAATTTAAGGCAGTTCTGGCTATTTCCTGTGCACAATTCACAGAAGTGTAATGTAGTGGTTAAGCCTCAATGTAATCCAAAGGACAGAGATTTGATTTCTCCTCTGCTACTTAACTAATTGACCCAGTGGAGCACTGAGTAATCTCTTTAAAACTCAATTTCCTCATCTGTCAAATGGGGATGATAATAATTGCAATTTGGGCCTTTCTAGGGCTGTTATGAGGATTAAATGAGATTTTACATGTAAATAACTTGTACAGCCACTGGCCCATAGTGAGCACTCAATAAATGCTTGCTGCTGATGATAATGAAATTTTAACTATAAATAAGACATAAGACATACAAGAAAATATAACTTAGATTCCACTGATTTCTAATGTGAAAAAAATTATCACAGAAAATGAATGGAAGTTTACATTTGTGTTGCTAGTTATTAGTCTCCAGAAAAAAAAATTGCTAATAAAATTAATAGCAATAAACTTGATTGCAGAGGGAAATTATTATATACTAACAGGAGTAAACTGGTTTCATAAACTTCAGAAATCTCTAGCCATACACTAACAATTTATATGCTAATTATAAATGAATTCTAAACTATGATACAAGCAGGACTAAAAGAGTTTTTAACTTTCCATGACCATTTCCTAACCTCGTAGGAATTAGTATATATATTTAAAAGTTAAAACAAGTACACATATAATATGGTACATTAAATACTCATATTTCATTATTCATATTTTAAAAACAAAATTGGTCCTCTTCATCCTGGTCCAAGTTAGTGTACACAAATTGAATTCTAGAATGTATAGCTCCACCTCTTCTTCATTTTCCATGTAGTTATAGCTTAACTTAGTCTATCATTTATAAAAAGAGGTTTAATGAAATAACTGATCCATTCCAACATTATTTGAATGTCTCCTGTTTTTAATTTGCAGCAGTTAATACAAAGCATAAATGTTTTAAACCTTGACTCCTATGAGACACAACAATTTAATAACCCAATTTATTATCTTGAAAATGTCTCAGTGAAATAAGGAAAACACAATCTTCCACTGCCAAATTTGATAATACTGATTCATTAGTCACAACAGATAAAATTAGAATCCATTAAATGTGAAGTATTGTTTTCATATGCAAAGTTTGCCTTTGAAGATAAGTGTATTCATTGTTACAAGTGAGTAAGCAATGGTTCTGATATCATGTGTCATGTATGCAACTGAAGCTTCATTGTCACAGTCAGAAGTCAAGACATTTAGTTTGCTCTGCTCTTTTAACATTGTTATCTTTTTTTAAATCAGCTTTTGTTAACATGTTCTCCATTTAAGAGAACTAGACTTGCCTTAGTGCAATTAACTGCCATTACCATGGAGAGAGAGAACTGCCAAGAATGAACTTTATCAAGTAGGGTTACAAACTAGCCTTACAAGTTAAAGCTATATTAAAAGGCAACTAAAACATATCATAACATTGCAGTTCAGGGTGAAAGTTAGTTTAAGCATTTGGAGTGTGAACTCAACAACTGGACATTTCCTGTAGTGATCATCTTTCCTTTTGTACTTAAGTTCTCTTGTACTAAAAAGCAAGTAGGTCACTAATGCCATTTAAACCCAACTACCCTTTTATCTTTTTGTTTCTCTTTATTTACATCTACAACCTAAGGTATTATTTTAATAAACTTGGATCTTTAAATACATATTTAATTTAAATATGAAAAATAAAATTTGGGATGGATCTAGATTAACTACTGAAATCAGCATTTTGTAAGACAGTGAAGATGTCACCTGGCAGTGGCAAAGGAGGTGGAGATGGCAGAAACAGCTTTAAAAAATGTGGGTAATGTGCCTGGGGTGAAGAGTAAATGGAATTTACTGACCTCAGGTCACGTTTCTCAAGCTACTCCAGTGCTTCCAGATTACAGACCTGGGGAAAGCAAGTCCTCATTTTCATGTTGGAGGCAGGGAGCTTGAGGCACTGAACGCCAAGAGATGGGAGTTAACATCTGATGAGCATCTAGTCAATGCCAAGCACTGGGATAGGTGCTTTTAAGCATTATCTCCTCGAATCCTCATAATGGTCCTCTGTGTTTTAACTCCCAAATTTTTCAGATTGAGCTCCCAATTTTTCCAGTTTTAACTCCCAATCTTTCACAGGTGGAAAACAGTCTGAAAAATGTTGCAAAACTTTTCTAAGGTCTCATGGCTCAGTCTCTCTCACGCAAAAATATTAGATCACTTAAGCCACTCAAGCCACCTTGATCTTTGCGTACTTAAAACATAGTCCTCTTTCTTTCTTTATTTTTACTTATTACTGAAGTATTCATCTCATTAAAAAATACTAAGATGGTTTACAAAATATAATAAGATGAGATTTGTCTTCAAAGTAGAGACCTTAATGTCTGTTGGATGACTGACCAACAAACATCTTGCCTGCCCGAGCAGCAATGGAGGGAGACCCTTCCGTCTAAAAGTTGTTTCCCAAGTGTAATGTATAATTATGAATAATTATGAATGGATCTCAAGGACACTGCATTGTTACAAAGATTGCTTAGAACTAGTTCCCTTAAATCCTTTCCCTATGGTTCCGCATTCACTTTTATCTTTCTGCATTCATTGAAAAAGCACATGTAGTATCTGATTGTTCCTGTCTGGTGCCAATAAAATTAATCTCAAATTTCTGCTAAGAGTTTCCCACAGTAAGCTTTTAGCAGGCCATTTATGGTAAAGAGCTTGGATGTGATTTTACTAAACCAAAGTAACCATCTATTGGTCTGTCTCAATTACATGTTAGGAAGGGAGAAGGGAGTATCACTGAGAAAAATCTGTAACTGGCCTTAGACAAAGGCAGAGGCAGGATAAGTATGGAAGTGGCAAATTTTATACACAACATGAGTTTGGGGCCCAGCAGAACCCTGCAGGCCCCCCCTCCGCCCACCCCCAAGTACTAGAGAGTTGTTTTACACATACTAAAACTGCCACCAGAGGTAAAAAAGCTAACTGCACGATGACCAGACTGTAGCCATGACATAAGCTGCTCCAGCTTGAGCAGTATGGAATCTATGGCTAGCACAATTCCAAGAACTGGTCTCAAGAGAATGGGATTAACATTATTGCTCATAATAATCTATATCTTTGTGGGCATCAAAGTAATTGTAGCTTGCCCTGCCCATATATGTAAGTGACAATTAAAATTGCCAGCAAAGAGATGCTACAGACCCACGTTGACAATTTCCACTCTGAGAATACAGCATCCTATGTCAGCATGAAGAAGGTACAGAAGACAGACCTTCGCCCCTAATCCCACAGAAATGGAACGACGTTCTGACAAGTGAGAATCTGTCAGCAGCTCTTTGCAGGAAACCACCCTCAGCAGGAAGCCCCTGTTCCTGTCACTTTAGCAAAGCTATATTGTAACTAACTTTTAAACCAGGCGCCCCCATGCTCTACTTATCTCTGGCCCAAGTGCACCTTTCAAATCTTTTAATCAATACCTTGCCTAACTTGTCAGTTCTTTCCGTTGATCAAAGAAGTAGAAATGAAGAATAAGCAATGAAATGTAGAAATGAAGATGACCAGATCTCTCCCCTAGCTTCCCCTTCAGTCATCTCCCAAACAAACTGTGTGACCAAACTGTGTGAATGAGATAACATCTAGAGGAAGATCACAAGAAGTCAACGAGCCTGCACGCAGTGGGGGGATGGTGACAACTGTGACCCCCTATCTCAATGATTAACTGAGATTACTTCCCTCCTTTCCCTTAAAAGTTTCATGGTCAAGCAGAATCTTTGGAGGTGGTTTTTGGGGGATGTTGAGTCCATCATCTCCCCAGACTATGGACATTCTGATTAAAGGCAACTGTCGTTAGCTGCCAACATTTGTGAGTGTGTAATCGATTTCGTAAGTGGGAGCAGCGGGACCCCCATTCGATAACAAGTGGAACATCATCTCTTCATCGGACACTATGCTAAGGTGGTAAAAATAAAAAGATGAAAAGACATGGTCTTTTCCTTCAAAAACTTTTTAGCATAGCGGAAGAAACAGATTTATATACATATACTCATAGTACCATACTATAAATGCAATGATAGAATGTAAATTCATGGATGAACCATAATGTGGTACCTATACATCCTGGATGCATTAGGGAAGACTAGCTGGAAGAGGTAATGCTTCAGTTAAGTCTTAAATCTTAAGGGTAAAGGAAAGTGTGGAGGGAACTTGGAGTTAGATAGTAGAAAGTCCATTAAGTGTTTTGTAAAACTATCTTTGCTGAAGAAAAAAAATAACTAAAAATCAAAAACAAAAACAAAAAAACAAAGCAAACAAACAAAAAACTTGACTAACCAAATTACTACTTCTCATTCTCTCTAACCTAAGGAAATACTGGCCACATACCAGGTGACAGCAACTGAAATATGGACATGAAAGCAAAGTGTTGCAGTCTGTTTGCCTTGCCATCTATGGGAATGTGCAGCTCCATCCAATAAATAAAGGAGCCACTTTTATGGCATCAACTCTTCCTACTGTTTCTCCCACTGATTAAGCCCCAATCACATGGCCTTTCTTGCTGCTACTCCAACGTGCCAGGCTTCAGCTCTGAAACTTTGTACTTGCTATTGATTCTCCTGTTTACAGTTACCAAAGCTTTGTTTATGTTTGCCTTCCTCTGATCCAGGCTTCAATTCAAATGTCACTTTCTCCAAGAATCCTTTTGTAGCCATTGAAATTGACATATTAGCACTGATCTTCACTTCTGCCAAGTCACTGTTTTCAGTATTGTCTTGCTTTATCTTCTCCATAGCATTAGTCAATACCTGAAACATTGTATTATCTGTTTATTTTTAGGTGCCTTGCTATCTAACTCCTCTCCCCTCCCAGGAAAAGTAATAAAGAACTTCTTTTGGCTTGTTTATTGCTGAATCTCCAGTTTGTAACATATTGTACAGTAATCAACATAAGTTAAATGAATGAAACCTTCTAAACCAACGGTAGCCATCACTATCTCCAAATAACAGCTCTGCAACAGACCTAGAGAACAACCAGTTTAGAATCCAGCAGGAGGACACAGGGGGCCTCCAGGGAGAAAATATGTTTAAAAAAAAAAAAAGAGAAGAAAAATGAAGATATAAAAATAAAATGATATTAGACATAGAAATGTAGAAAGGTATGAAGTTAGATTCTATAGAGTTATTAAATGTGGGCCTCCTTGGTTCTGACATTTGTTGCACCTAATCCACAAGGGAAAACATCATTTTTGTGTATCGCAAATGCTTGGGAAGCAAAGTTTTTAACACAGAGAATTCTAGAAAAAAAAAATTCTTTCATGGTTTCTCTTGAGGGTGCCAGTGAGTACACACTACACATTTACATTTTTCTTACAGTAAATTACAAATTGTATGCATTTTGTCTGTTGGTTTATATACAGCTACAACTGGTGCCATCATATGGCATATCTTGCACTTTAAACTTTTGTAATTATTGTTTCAGGTTTATCATGACCAGATTCAGATTAATCATTGAGACATCAGAAATGTTTGGATGGAGCTAAAGGATTAATGCCCTTACTTATAGGATTTTTCCCTACAATTAATCGTTTTGTTAATGCAGAGGGTTGCTTAGATTCTAATTCTGCCACTTACTAACTGTGCTTCAGTTTCATCGTCTGCACTTTGGGGATGTTAACAGCACTGATTCTATTACAATTACATTTAGGATTCAATTAAACATTAAACTGTAAAAAATGCTTAGTACAGTGTCTGGCTCCAATGAATTTCCCATGGTTCCCTATACGATGGTTGTAATATTTATATGGTTGTAATGTTTATAACATAGATATCTAGTTGTACATAAATCATCTGGCAAGCATAATAAACTGAAAATCCAAGATGAACCTTTTGTTTTCTCTACGATGTGCAGTCAGGGAGGCAGAAAATTGAAATCTTCAGAAGTGACTGAATTAGTACAATTCCTAGTTAGCAATCTTACAACAGTACTCTTATGCTCTTATAAAAATATTCTTATTCTTTCCAGATAATATATTATTGTTTTGGGAATTTGCAGAGAAACACCTTATCTATTTTAAAATTTAAATTGGCTGTAATTAACATTAGTAAAAGCTTTCAAAATGACTTCTTTTTTGTGTGTGTGTGCTTTTATTCAGGTAGTTTTAGCCCAGGTTTTCAGATTTTCTGGCTATCCATTCTCCCCAATGTAAACGCTAGCTCTGCAGAACTGTTTACTCATAGGAAATATATTGTTTGCTTATATCCCAGCAATCGAAATTGAAGCATTCCTTTACACTTCAACAGCAACCTAACTGCAGCTCTATACAGTGGAATACACATGTTGCTCCATGTAATATAATGGTTTAGTTATGCTACTTTAGCTATAAGGATCACAGACTCAAGGAACCGCAAATAACTAAAAGGTAATTTTGATAAGTATACTTTGCATAATGGAGAAACAAGACTAAACTGCCTTGCCACATTGTGCTGGAACCCAAGGAAAGCTGAACTTGGTTTAACAGATGGAGCAAACACCAGTAGTCAGTCTCCTGGCACCAGGAACAAAAAGCTCCTTCCGAGGTGAAGGCATTAGGGGAGCAGCGCAGTGAGCGACCACAGCCAGGATCCTCACTTAAGAAGTCCACCAATACCAAGACTCTGCTATTCTCATCGTTTCTGATTTTCCTTGCAAGCATCCTTTCCCTTCTTTTACTGAAAACTGCCTTCTTCTCCTTCAACCATGTTTATCTCCTGGCTTCTATTTACACATCATTTTGATTTATTCTTAATTTTGGATCACTTACTATAGCCATCTCCAAACTCATAACCTTTCAATGTCTATTCTTGTCAACTATCTCAATCTCTGGATTTCTTAGTCTAATTCCAAATCTAGTTTTTCTCATTAGGTTACCTTAACAAGGGACTAAGGTGAGGAATTTGATCTCAGAATGACTTGTGATTGTGGCAGGCACAGTTTAAGGTTCATGTTTGATTTTGTATACCTCTTTCCCGATTAAATCTTTGTGGCCCCAGCTTTGCATAGTACCTGGCAACTATCAAATATTCAATACATATTTATTTAAATGAGAATTTTAATGAAAAATAATAAAAGTAAATAGAGCAGAAAAAAAGAATGAAATAAAAATCTTTAAAAGAAAGAATTGAATATTTGCCCTATCTTTCCTATACTTGTTCTATTTCAGGGTAATGATACAAGAAATTTTCACATACTGCGATATGGGGAAGTCATTCTGGCTTATATATGAGTTAACTTGAATTTTATGTTAACTACAACAGCCTGTTTGTGGCCTATCAAACATAAATTGTGCTTGTGCTTTAATTATTAAAAAAACAGGGTGTACTGAGCAGAAGTAAAGAAAGACCATGTTAAAACTAAAGATTAGATGCCTCCCTTCCTGGGGCACCAATGCTGGTACTCCTTCGATGATAAGACTCCCTTCCCAGGTGCCAAGGCTAGACTGACTCACTGTGTACGTGCTGATTTGTTTTTTTTGAAACCTTGAAGGAATGTATCCCTGGCTTGTTTCATGTTCTTTGTTCTGACAAGATATAAAACTGTGCTTATAACCATGCTTCTACGGAGCAGTTCCTCGGAGTTTTCTGGGAGGCTGTTTTCTAGGCTAGAGTTCTCAGTTTGACTCAAATAAAATTCTTTTCTATTCCTAATATAGGTTATGTATTGATTATTTTCATCAACAATAACCAGATAAGCAGCCCTAGTTGATGAAGGCAAGTCCTTCTTCACAGAAAAATTCTAACTAAATAAATGTTGAACAAATAACATTATAAAATCACAATTTTGCCATCCCTAATTGAATAACTTATTCTGAAATGATTATAAGTAAATGAAAGCATTAGAGGAGAGGTCAACAGAAACACTGAAATGGAAGGATCAGGCTGGCAGCACTGATCAATCTTGGCATGACCACAGGGGGAACAACCAGACTTAATGTGACCGTGGATGTGATGGGAGTATGAAGTACACAGAGTCACCTGTGAGTTATTCTTGAAAAAAAAAAAAAAAAGGGATCTGAAAGATAGCCTTTAAGCTAATGCTCAGCTATGGGGAGTACAGAATACGGTGGAACAAATTAAATAAAAGAAAGAGACAAGCAGAATGATCCAGAAAGTAGAACATTCTAAAGGACAATGAACATGGCTTCTTTAAGAAAGCAGTGGTATGGATGAAAGAGAAGTTAAGGGAGAGGAATTATGATGAAAGAGACTTATGACACAAAATAACCAAAATGTAGTATGTGGACCTCATCTGAATCCTGACTAAAACAAAACAAATGTAAAAAGGGATTTTTAAAGAAACACAGCAGCATTTGATTATGGGAAGGGGTACACAATACTAATGCATTACTGTTAGTGTTATTAGTTGTGAGAATGACATTGTCATATGTAAGAAAATAACCATAATTTTTAGGGATGAAATGATATATGTCTGAGATTTGTTTAAAAGAATTCAGCAAAGGGGAAAAAAAGAATAATAAAGCTCAGTGTATAGGTGAAGAAAATATGACAAAATCTTAGTAATTGTTGAGTTTGAGTTATGGATATACAGCTCCATTGTATACTCTCTCTACTTTTTAGCATAATGAACAGTTTTGTAACAAAGTTTTAAATAGAAAAATAATTTAGGGAAGCCACAGCGCAAGCAAAGACATCAACAGCTTTAATACTTTGAAGAGCATTAGTTCCAAAACAGAAAGAAGATGTAAATCCTTGATCAAAGTAGCTTAAACCCAATTTTCTCACTGCAGCAAATGAAGTATACTATCTTTTAAAACATAAAATTTGAAAATAATGTTATGGCTCATCCCACAGCCTTGACAAAATGAAAGCAGCATACCTCATCTTCACAAATGAAACAGCAGATTTTTGAAAATTGTTCCATTTTCTATTCAACACATTGTAACCTCTCTGATATATACTCTTAATGCAGAGAGAAAATAAATTGAGCCTTCACTGTATGTATACTTTGGAAAGATGCTAAAAGAAATTACAGACAATAATAAAATACATGCAAATACACAGGACCATAGAATGGATGAAACATATTTTTGCTTACATTTTGGTCAGCATTACAAAAACAAAGTAATGTTAAGTCACAATAATTTAAATAATCTGAGAGTATAATTACATGAATATTTTAAAAGATATGAGATTTCTTACTTTCAAGCATATTTAGTGAACCTCCCCTACATTATACATTTAGTTGTTGTCAGTCTAAAGGAATTTCACAGCTAAGTATACAATTGCCTACTGCATATGATTCATGGAGGTCATACAGATAGCCAAATCTCTATATATCCAAATATAACTCACTGTATACTTCTTTCTTTTAACTATGTACTTCCTTAAACTGGAACTTCCTCCTGAATTTATTATCTCAATTAATGGTGCTCCCATAAATACAGCGTGTTCATTGTCTCCATCGTCTTTCCTAACCTTCCACTCAATGCAGTTAGTCAAAAAGATCTCTTGATTTATCTCCTAAATATTTCTCAGATCTGATCCTACCTCTCCATCATCTTATCCAAAGTCCTCATATTTTCTCACTGGATTACTGCTGGAGCCACTTAACAGTTATCTACACTTACAAAAGAAAGAACATAATAAGAAATAGAGAAGACACCAATTTACTTTAAAACCAAAAACAATATTGAGATTTAATGAAACCAAAATCTGTTTCTTTTTTTTTTCCAGAAGACTAATAAAATTCATAAATGTCTAGCCAGTTAGACAGGAAAACAGAGAGAAGATACAAAATGTCAATATTAAGAATGAGAGAAGAGAAATGACTTCAGATTTTATAGACATTAAAGGCATAATAGAGAAATGTCATGAGCAACTATACAACAGCAAATTGCCACTTAGATTAAATAGAAAAATTCCTTGAAAGACAAATAACAAAAACACAATCAAGAACAAGTAGTTTTGGGAGGAACCAAGATGGCAACATAGGAGTCTCCTGAACTTCCCTCCACCCACAGATGCAATGAATGTACAACTACACATGGAGAAATTCCCACTGAGAGAAATCCAGTGGCTCACAGGACTATGGCAAATAAAGAAGCATTTGTCAGTGGGTGCACATCACTCCCTGTGGCTGTCTCCTCAAGGCTCAGCCCAGAAAGAGCAGGCAAAAATGCCCATCTCCCAGTCTTGCCCTGGAGGGGTTTGACTGCATACTTTACAAGTTGATGCCTGAGGGTCTGGCTTCTAATTTAGCATGCATCTAGAGGCTGGCTGAGATCTTTCCTAGAGCCCAGAGGAGCTGGTGGGCACTTCCCCTGCATTCTCCCTCTTGCTTGATCCAACAATGAAAACAAACCACCAGTACTTCCCTGGAAGGAGCTTGTCCACATATTTAATGCATCAACTTTTATGGCTGCAAGCTGAGGGATGGGTTCCCAAATCACGTAGCTCTGATAGCCAGTGGGTCTTTCATTCACAAGTCTCACAGGACTACAGCAAACAAAACAAGCAGCTTTTCAACAGGTGCAGAAGCACCCTGCTTGTCCCTCCCCCACTGTCATGGCTATCCACCTGGGCTCAGTGCAGAGAAAGCAGGCAATAATGCCCATCTTCCAATTTCTCCTTCGAAGGGGCTTAACTATATCTTTCCCCATCTATTGCCTGAGGGTACAGCTTTTAGTTAGCCTGCATCTAGGTGCTGACTTTTATCCTTTTCCTTGAAACATTGACCGGTCTTGGCACACCCTCAATTAGGGAGCCGCTAAGAACAAAGATGGCAGCTTGGACAACCATAAAGGTTTGAGAGACAACCAGGAGCTTGGGCTGGGCTGATTGATGAGACAGTCTGTCCAGACTGGGAGAGGTGGTTGTCTAATCTAATGTGCAGAAACCAAAACAGAGTCAAGGAAAATGAAAAAAAAATAATAAGGACATATGTTCCAAACAAAAGAACAAGATAAATCACCTGTAACTGACCTTAATAAAATAGAGATAAGTGATTTACCCAATAGAGAGTTCAAAATAATGGTCATAAAGATGCTCACTGAGGTCAGAGAAAAAAGCATGAACAAAGTGAGGATTTCAGCACAGAGAAAATATAAAAGACAAAGAGAGAATCCTAAAAGCAGCAAGATAAAAGAAGTTTGTTACATTGAAGGGGATCCCCATAAGACTATCAGTGAATTTTTCAGCAGAAACTTTGCAAGCCAGGAGGGAGTGGAATAATTTTTCAGAATGCTGAAAGAGAAAGCCCGCCAACCAATAATATTCTACTCGGCAAAGTTGTCCTTCAGAATTGAAGGAGAGACAAAGAGTTTTCCAGACAAAAGCTGAAGTTAATCACTACTAGACCCATAGATATATGGATCAATAGAACAGAGAGTACGTAATTGGACTCACACATATAATTAATTGATTTTTGACAAAGTTACCAAAGCAATTCGATGGGGATAGGATAATTTTTCTAACAAATAGAGCTGAAAAGATTAAACATATGAAAAAAATCCCAAATAATCTTAAACTCTATATCATACCGTATACAAAAAATAACTGGAGATGAACTATAGATCTCAATGTAAGATATCTAGAAGAAAACTACAGTATTGCAACTTGACTGTGGGTGTTGCAACGATTCCTTAAATAGAACACAGAAAGCCCAAATTATAAAAGAAAATAATCAACAAATTGGACTACTCTATCAATTATTTTCTTAAAAACAGCTCTCCAAAAGAAACTAGTAATAAATGGAAAAGAAAGTCACAAACTAGGAGAAAATATTGCAACATTTACATAACAGTAGACCTTTATTTAGTATAATTAAAGAGCCATTACAACTCATTAATAAGAAGATAAACATCCCAATTT
Organism: Balaenoptera musculus; assembly: GCF_009873245.2. NCBI lineage: Eukaryota > Metazoa > Chordata > Mammalia > Artiodactyla > Balaenopteridae > Balaenoptera > Balaenoptera musculus. Next base: position 79,165,619 of record NC_045786.1, read on the forward strand.
GGAAATGGCAAAAAGATTTGAACAGACATTTCACCAAAGAAGATATATGTATTGCAAATAAGCAGATGAGAAGATGGTCAATATCAGTATTTAGGAAAGTGCAAATTAAAACCACAAGGAGATATCACTACACTTATTTGAATGGCTAAAAGTAAAAAGTCTAATTATACTAAGTGTTGGAAATGTACAAATACTTTGGAAAGTGGTTTGGCAGTTTTAAGAAATATTAAACATGTACATATTACATGACCCAAGGAAAATAAAAGAATATGTCTACACAAAATCTTACAAACAAATATTCACAGAAACCTAATCTTGAAAAAAAATCCAAATTTACCCCCTAACCTTAACCCTAATCCTAACAGATGAATGGATAAACATTTTGTGGTGTATCTATATAGTAGAATATTACTTAGAAATAAAAGGAGATGAAGTATTGATACCCACAACCACCTGGATGAATCTCAAAATAGTTGTAATTAGTGAAAGAAATTAGACAAAGAAATGTACATAATATACTATCCCTTTATACAAAAGGATAAAAATTTCTAACTAATTTGTAGTATTAGAAAGCAGACCATTGGTTGCCTGGGGTGGGTTACATAAGTCACACAGAAACTTATGGGGGTTATGGATATCTTTATTATCTTGATTGTGGTGATGGTTTCATGGTTAGATGCATATGTCAAAACTAATTAAATTTTTAACTGTATTCAGTTATACCTCAATACATCTATTTAAAAGGGAGAGAGAGAGATCCACATTGAAAGATCTGAAAATACTGTGCTCAATAGTTTTCAGTTTCAATGAAATAGAAACACCTGGAAAGCCACTTCATAAAATTAATCTTTAAAATGTGAAGACATATCACTCAAAGAAATACTCTAGTACATCAGTTAATCAATGGAGTAGGAACAGAGAGAACAGATACCAATTACACATATGGATTTACTTTAATGTATTCATTAATTCAACCAATATATATGCCTGGATACATACTAGTGTACAAAATAAAACAAATCCTTCCCCTCATGTTTACTTTCTGCAATTATTATAAATTGTTATCAAACTTGAATAAGCAAATGCTTGCAATATTTGTTTAGTCAAAATAACCATGAATACTTCATTCAATTAATTATTTATATCAATAATCTTAGATATAAAAATAAGAAAGATATAAAAATAAGACATATTTTTAAATCATCCGTTCTCTTGCCATTACCTTCAAACTAAAACCAAAATTTGTTTTAGCTGGACATGTCCTTCACAAACTGACCTGTGCCTTCATACTCTGGTGTATAAAAACCACACAAGGGATACTTTATTAATAATGCAGACTTCTGTGCCAAATTCAGATTTTAACTCCGTAGATTTGGGATGGAGCTCAGAATCTGCATTCGCAACCATCAGCCTATTTGATCCTAATAGTCTAACTACCCAGTGAGATAATTAGTGATGCCTAAATGTGATGACACATTGCACAAATAAAGAAACATGCATGAATGGAAATCTCACCAAATTACACAAATGCAACATTGGCCACTAAGAGCACACCTTGCTATCTAGGTGAGTTCACTTAAAATATAAATTTAATTAAATGAGAAACAAAATGCAATGATCCTTAGTAAGCAAAAAATCTTTAGAACATCTTCAAAATCTGAGCAAATACAATCATAAAGCATAGATTCCCAACAGAGGGAAAGCATTCAGCTTTATTAGAACTAGGTTTTCATTGGAACAAAAGTGACTCCAAACTCTGACACTATAAACAAAAATAAAAAGCAAGACAAAGACATATCTCTTCTTTCCTGGTGTCCTTGCTCATTTTTGTACTTAGTAGACTTAATTTAGCTCATAATTTAAAATTTATTTTTGCCATAAGTAAATGCATTCCCTCCACTTCCTTTAACACAGTCACAAAAAAGTAACTAAAATCTTTGTATATCTTTAATGGTATATGATTAAGGATGATTCTGGGGAACTTTGATTCCATGATTTTATAATGTATCTTTTAATAGTCATATCCTGAATATTTGATAAATGTAAAGAATTCATTTGATTAAAAATAAAATCCTTTCAAATAACTTTTAATTAGCATTTCTCAGCAGATGTTTGTTTTCATTCCATTCTCATTAATCAACTGACCTACCCCAGGCCAAGGGCACAGTCTTAAAACAAGTTACTGATGTCCCTACCTTTAGGAAATCTACTGTATCTTCAAGAAAGATCCAAAGAATGAATGAGAAAACATATCTAACCCACAAAGCTGTCCAGGAGGAACTGAGGACATGCCATATGTTAAAAGAGAGGATCTAGTCCTGAGCTATCAGAAGAGAATAAGAGAAAATCTCTACAGATGGTCATCATGATACACTCTAGCATCAGGCAGAAAAGGTGGATATAAGGAGAAAAGGAAGAAGAAAGTGTAAAGGTAAACCTAACGATGCTGTCATTGCCTATCAAAGAGAGGAATACTTTCTCCACATTTAGAAGAAATTCAGGGCAGGTGAAAATGGGTGGTGAAGAAACAGGAAAGGATAAAAATTGGAATACTTACATGTATTTCTTCTATAATTGGAATTTCAATTGTATTCCACACAAGCTTTTTGACCCAAACTGTCTTGACCAGTACAAAAAATTAGAAATAATAAAACCAGTTCTCCATATTAAGCCTGAATGTACTGCATGGTTTGTCTATTTCTGCTGCCCCCAGGTTTTCAGGTATGACCAATATGTCAGGATACTCTCTCTATTACCAGATTGCAAATACCCTGCGGGCAGAGTCAGCTGTTATTTTGGTTGTATAGCTCTCGACGTGTGGGTGTGAAATAAATCCTAAATGTGCAACATTAAAGGTGGACTGGATCTTGGAAATTATCTGGTAATATATCCTTATTTTATACATGAGGAAACTGAGACCCAGGGAAATTAGATAATTTGCCCAAGGCAAATAGCTAGTGTTAAGTTGATAAGTTGATGATTTCAGAGTCTTCTAGAACAGCCATGAATTTTAATTCATCTGCCTTGCCAACCTGCTCATAATTTATAAATTCTATGCATGGAGGCATAGGCTTAGGTTATTTGAGAAAATGGACTTGTTCTCTTAAATACTGCATTACATTTGTTACATCTAGCATACACAACTATTTTGAAAGCAAGTTTTTTTGAAAAATCCTTACTATTAATAAAGTCACAGTGGAATATGTTTAATACTAACTCTTTAACATTCTTTTTAGTTTTGGGGGATTGCATTTTTTTTTCTTTTAAGACAATGAAAGAAACCAGTGGAAAGAAGAAATTTTTCTACATCAAATAAAAATAAATTTGTGGGAAATATTTGTCTCCATATCCAAATAATCACTCTGTATGGGGCTGAAACTAAAAATCCATAATATCACTGAATTAATATTTACTGATAAAAGTAAAAATATACTGCTTTCTATAGCTTGATTTTGGAAAAGTTTGTCATTGTCATGAGAGTATAATCCATACTTCAAATATTTTGTTTTCTTAACTTTAGTGGAATAAAATCCATTTATTACCAAAACAGTGTACTTACTGATTCAGGACAGGAGTGTAGGCAGTTTTATCCTCATCAATAATCGTGACCATCAGTGTAATAAGTTGGGGCCAAAAATCCAAATTCTTGGTGGTTGGTCCCTGATCTTCCCGAGGAATGTCCCGTTTCTTACTCTGCTCACAAGGTCACGCACATGCAAAAGAAAAGGTTAAATGGTATGACTTTAGTTAGATGTCATTGTCAAACAGGAGGATCAGAGAAAAGGGGTAATGGAACGACTCTCAGATCATGCCAGCCAAAGCTATTAAATTCAGGTTTCCTCTCTTCATTGAATGCATCCTGTAGGGTAAAGTCACAATGGCCAGGCTTGAATTCCTAAATACTTTGGTTCTGGAATGGAGGTTTCTCTTCCTCTATTGCAGTTCATGACCTTAGGAATTATTATTGTAGAAATTATCCCTTTAATGTGGCTTCTTCCAAGGCAAAAGGTTGAATTCTGTTTGTACAATGATGTGTGTGTGTGTGTTGTGTATAGAATTTGTCCTGCCTAAATATTTTGTCCATAGTCACACTGGTAAATAAAGTGGGCTGAACTCAAGCAAGGTTGCCTGGTTACAAAGCCAGTACTGTTAAATAGGACAGCATATACAAGTTGCATGAATGGTCTGGAACACTCTCATTCCACTCACAAATGTATCTTGTTAACAAAAACTTCGTAAGTCTGTCTTTCTTTTTTGTGCATGTATGTGTATTTAAATCATATTGGAATCCTTCTTGATTTACCATACTGAATGAATTCTCCCCTCTCACCTCTAGAAAGAGTGTTGCCTCGATGATCTAAATTTACAGTGAGATTAACAGGGTATAATAACAATTTTGAATGTTTAACATATAAACTTCATACTCAACAAACACAATTCCTTTGAACACACAAATAAATTATTCTGGTCACTTTGTCTGGTGGGCATTCTTCTTATAACACTTCTTTCACATTTACTTTTTTAAATTAGGCAAAAAAGATAAAGACGAGACAATTTTCCCTCAAGTATATGACTCAGTGGGAAGCATATCGTTTCCTTGACTGTTTTTGCTGAATTATTTATAACCTCATACATCCAGGATATCTGAAAACTCCAATGTGTAGCTCAGGAAATTTATGGGCTCTCATACAAAAGGAGGATTAGATTTTACTTGATCCAATCTTTTGCCCTATCCAACTACCATGTCTTTTCCAAAGAACAGCCACCCTCTGCTGAATGGTTGCATGCCTATCGTCTAATGCTGCCCAAGACATGTAACCAGATTTGGATGAGTCATCACACTATTATTATTCTCACTTAAGTTAAAATATAACCCTGTATTAAATCCACTTACTGTTAGAGACCTCATACACAGACTATAATGCACCTTTAGGGACTTAAATTTTCCTAGGGTGCTTCCAAATGCTGTTGATTTACCTTTAAGCTCAAAATTTAACAGATACTAAAAGTTGAAGAGCTAAAATAGTCAAAAAATTAGTGGCTAGGACAAATTACTTCAAATTGCCAGAATGAACTATAAGCAGTCTCCAAAGGATCTTAAGAATCTTATATATCTGGTCCCTGAGAACCACTTGAAACTCTGGCAGCCTTCCTCTTTTAATTCCTTAGGTACACCAAGGCACATCAGAAGATCTTTAATAAAAAAAAGGCTTACAAATGTCTGACTTTGCCTATTATTAAGTTACATTTTCTATTGAAATTTATCTTTCTTTTATGAACAGGAATTTATTATGGTCACAATAACATAATTATTTATTCATTACATTAAGCTCAATAGATTTCCTTCTCTATGATGTAGTTAGAAAGCCAGAGAACCTGGTGAGTTGTGAAGATTGTAAGTAAAATTAGTTCTGATGACCACGGTGGACTATATGAGAATACTATCATTAATCATCATGTTGTGTATATAGCCGAACTATATGCCTAACATTTCAAGTAATGTGATTAAATAAAAATAAATGACTACAGATGACATGTCTAACACCAGAGTCACTTATCATCATTCTGCAAAGAGTGATCTGGGAAAGGGGAGAGACCAAAGTAGTTGAATATACATTCATTCCAAAGTCCCTTAGCTGTCACAGATTACTTTTTTATGACATCAGAGGATTACAGTTGGTAATGTTTTTGCATAAAATTCTGTATGTTGCATCAGAATAAACCAAACTTGATGCTGAGTCATGAAGTTTTTACATACCACATATCAGTATCATAAATCACGCTTTATGTATTTTACTAGTGCACTTGAATAAACTGCATGTTTGAAACATGTAGTACAACCATTATATAAGAATACTTACTTGACTGCTTAGGAACTCAGTTTTTCTAAGTAATACTTTATGAATATTTAAGAAGTCTATTGGGGCATTTGAAATTGTGGTTGGAAGAATTAAGTTAATGGCAGTAGAAATTCTGAAAGCTAGTAATCAGTGTATTAATATTTACTAAAACCCCTATGAATTAATATGTATCACAAGAAAAATTTAATAAAATATATTTATATTAAAGTATAATATATAATATTAACCTCATTAATAACAAATAAAATACAATAGGTTTATAAAGCTATGACTTAGTATGTCAATCTTAATATGGTCATTGGTACTATAGTGTCTAAAAATTATTTTGTTAATAGATAATTGAGGAAAGAGATATGAAAGAAAGACTGTGAAAGTATAATGGGGAGAGAATTTTTTAAAAGTAGAAAGTTACCAGGGTGTAGGATCAGCTGAAAAAACTTCTAGTCATCATATTTATAAAGGATATTTCAATACAAAAAGCTTGTACAGACAAGCTGATAAGATGTACATTATACTTTCACAATATCAAAGAAGAAGATATGAAGATACTCCATTAAGAAGAGATCAATATACAGAGAGAACCATTATATGCAAAAAAGTATTGAAATAACAGATTATATCTTCAATGTAGTAGGACTTAGCAACACTTCTAAGGTTGCTACAACATATTTCTGTTCCATTCCATGTATTTGTTCAATAAGCATATAATTTTGAAATACCTCCTCTAAGGAGTTGGCCAGACAAGGGTTGGGGGGAGATATTTAGTAGAGTAATACAGTGGGATGCTTAAATGCAAAAGCACGTGACATTGATTGGGGAATTACTAGCAATGTGAGGCTGCAGGCTTTTGACAGATTTCTCTAACATTAGTTCTACTGGATATTAGTGAGTATCTCACACACACACACACACACACACACGGTCCGTGCTCAAATTGAGGAAATTTTGCTTAAACGAAGTTAAATAGGTTATTTCCAGACTTCTTGTTGTAAGATGCTAATGTACATTGTGATTCTCTAACATGGTGGTTCTCAAACTTTAGCGTTTCTCAGCATCATTGAGCAGGCTTGCTAAAACACAGATCGGTAGGCTCTACCACCAGAGTTCCTGATTCAGTAGGTCTAGGGTGAAGCTTGAGAATTCGCATATATAATAAAGTCTCAAGTAATTCTGGTGCTGTTGGTCCCAGGGCCAATTTGAGAGTCTTCTACTCCCCTCCTATTCCCCACATCCCATCTTGTAAAACATTCCACAAAGTGTTCCTCTGAGTATACTTTGGGAAACAAAAGGCTAGAGAGATGCAGGGGTCAAATACTGAAGGACCTTTTGTGTTATATGAAGAGATTTGCATTTAAACTAAATTTGATGAGGACTATTGTATGATTTTAAACACAGGAATACTTAATTACAGTTGTGTTTTTAAAAAATGATTTGGCAGTAGCAGGAAGTTTAATAAATGAAAACTTATGAAATAGTCAATAAATAAAATTGATAGGTTTATGAAAATACTTATGAAATAGTTAGGTAAAATTAATAGAACTCATTATGTAAATGGTGAGAAAGAAGAGAGAGAGGGAGAAGTCAATGGAACTATCCAGAAGGTAATTAGGTAAACCAGCCTGGAGTTCAGAAAGCACTCTGGACTACTGATATAGCTTGAAGAATTCCAGGATGTATGTGGTAGCTGAAATTACAGAGTAAACAAGTTTACTCAAAGAGAGAGAGAGAAGACTACATGGCTAGAAGCAAAACCTTGGGGAGAAAGTCTAAAAGAGAATAACATTTTATGAAAGAGGGGCATAGATGGGGGAGTGAGGCCCCTTTTGAAATGGGAGAAAATGGGATCCAGAGTAAATATGGGAGGATTAGCCTTGAATGTAAATGAAGAGCAAGGCTTTCTCTGAGTCAGGCAATAAAGAATCTTGCAGATAAGTCTTGTTGATGGTGAGAAAGGACAGCTAGAAGTTTCTATCCTAAGAGAAGAGGAGGAGTAAATAGTAAAAGTTTGAAACAACTTCTGCAAGGAATGAAAGTGGGCCTTGAGTTGGACCCAGAGTGGCCCTGCCAGGGAGCTGGGGAGCGCTGTTGAGGCTGGGTCCCTGCACTTACAAGGATGCAACTCTGGACCATCGTGAGTTTCCTCCAGGACTGGATTCAGGAGTCAAGGAAGCAGAGTGTTGGATTTACTACTGGAGGGCAATGAAGTAGGAAAAGGATTTAAGTGTTTGACCAGAATGGTTGGAGTGCTGGAACAAATATATTTTATGGTACAGAGGAAGGAAGAAGAGAAATGGGAGGGACGATGGAGGAGTAGATCTAGAAAAAGGAGGGAGGAAAAAGGAAGGACAGCAGATTGTTGGAGGAGGATGTGTGTTTAGGCATTCAGACCACGGCGGGGCAGGAATAGAGATCAAGTAAAGGGCTCTAGGGTGGAGGTCGAGAGGAGCTGAGGAAAATGATACCTCAGGTAAGATAAGGAAGCTGTGGTAACTCTGAAAAGAGCTCACAGAATTTGTGTGCGTGTGAGCAGGTGACTGCTGCAGCGTACATAGAAAGATGGTCTTCTTTCAACGTAAGTGATGGCTGAAAGTTTTGGCAACAAGGCTTATAGATGGTAGGAATTTGGAAAATCAGGACAGCATGAATATAAAGACACAGAAGAAAATGAAATACAGGTGAGCCTGAGTATTAAAAATGAAATAAGCTTTAAATTATAACAAAAAGGCTAGCAAAGTAAATAAATATTAAAATATGACCTAGATAGCTCTTTTATAATAAGTTTGCAACTTCCTCTGACTCTGAGTTGGCTGTATGTCTTCTCATACTTCGGAGATAAGGACATCTTAGCCCTAGCAGTTCACAGGTTAGAAAAATTGGAACTTTGTTACTGGTTTTGGAAGCAGAACATAAAGTTTGAAATGCTCAGGGGATTTGAGATCTTTATGAAGAGCAACGTGGACAGTTTATCAGCCAGGAGAAAGGAGGACATTTATACTGGCCTTCCCTTAGGCAGGATTAGATACAGTTTCTCTAGGTACCCTTCCCTCAGCAGGTGGAACATTTTTTACATCAGTGGAGACACGTTTCTTGCTTCTCTCTCCAAAATATTATTGCCATTCCTTTATCGTCTAATAATACTTCCACCATCTCCAAAAACACCAACAGAGGCATCTTTTTTTAAACTCATTCCATGGTCAGTTCTGACAACAAACTTGCAGCCTTGGAGACTGAATATACAAATGAACAATGGCCAGACCACATATGACAGAAATCTGACCCACAATCTCCAGAACAACCAGTTTGGGAAACCAACCCAAAATCTCTGCAACAGTCAGCCCAGATTGATCAGAACTTGGTCAATGGCTGCCAGTTTCCTTATATTTTACCCTGACTTCTAACTCAGGACCAAGCATTGAAAGCCAAATATGTCCCCCAAATCATGCACCCAAGATGCCTTCTTCTAGCTAGGTGACCCCCCGTTTCCCCAGGCAAGCTCCGATCATATTAGACCTGAAACCTTCCCTGCTGTTTTCACTATAAAGCTTTTCCACTTCCCTGTCTGCCGTTGAGTCTCAGCCAAATAAAAGTGATGTTGGCCGCCTTCCCTGTTTGAGCAAGATCTGAATAAATAGCCTCTGTCTGTTCTCATTTGGGTGGTCTTCACTGATTTTCAAATATCAAAGCCAAACATTAAAATCCTGATTTCAGAGATGAAGAAGCTGAGGGTTACCTTATTTCTGACCGCTTCTTCTTCACTGAAAACAGAACACGTAGACCACATTAAAAAACGTATAGCTTTGGTTTTCTATTGATATCCTCAACTCCAAGCCCTGGTTACATAGTTTGTAGACACAGGTGACAACCATGACCTCCCACTAATAACAATGAGCTGATTTTTATCCTGAGTTATATATCTTGAATGAGAAGGAATGCTTTCAGAAAATAAAATTATGGATGCTTATGTGAAATCCCTGCACAGGTCCTGCATTCTTGAGACTCTCACAACTGCTCAGCATTCATCTGCAGTTTGAGAGTTACAGGCACAAGGAGGGTTTGGTTCTAAGTTAATTGCCAGTTGTTTCCCCCCACCCCCCGCCCCAGTTTTAGAGCTTTCTTTTTTTTTTCAACCATTTTTTGAAGTATATTTAATTTACAATGTTGTGTTAGTTTCAGGTGTACAACAAAGTGATTCGGTTATATGTATATATACGTGTAACTTTATAACTTGTAATAACCTATAAAGGAAACTTTAGTAAGAACTTTTGGGACATTGGATACTGATGAATGATCAAAGAGTATTAACTAACAAAGCTCCATAAATTAGGAGTTTGGGATTAACATTAAAAAATAGATATAGATATGGATATGGATATCTATTCTTTTTCACATTTTTTTCCATTACAGTTTATTACAAGATATTGAATATAGTTCTCTGTGCTATACCGTAGGTTCTTGTTGTTTATCTATGTTATATATAGCAGTGTGTATATATTAATTCCAAACTCCTAATTTATAGAGCTTTCTTAATTGATGCTGCTTTATAATCAGTATCCAATGTCCCAAAAGTTCTTACTAAAGTTACTAGTTAATCCTTACAGTTTATATAACTGCAGTCATTTTATCTGCTTCTCCCAATTAGTGTTGGTTTAATTCCATTCAACTTTGGGCAGGATGGACAACCAGACATGGACATAATAGGAGACCCAGAGAGTGAAGTTCCAACACTTCATACACTCCCACTCTACTTGCCCAAATATAGGAAACCATCAAAATGACACCATAGTGTCCAGAATGACTTCACTAAAATTGCTTATCTTGGTAATTCCAGATGGCTAAATCCTTGTTTGACTGACTACACTTAGGGAAAATGATGTGAGTCTCTGATCAAGGTGTGAAGGGGTAGATAGGAAATTTAAAAAGCAGGATGTGAAAATATTTCAGGGAGGCTTGTACCTAGAAGAGGAAGAAAATAAACGAGGAGAAAGATTGTTAAGATGTATTAACTGTATGTGAGAAACTTGGTCACCACACTGAAGAATTCTACAATTCTTTGTCAGCTCAGACAAAGGCAGTCAACTGGATTCCAGGGTCTTGCATTTGGAGTAAAATCAAGGAGACTATCCACAGGCAAGATAAGAGAGGAAGAGATACAGAAGTTTAAATCGGTGAAGAAGTAAATGCAAATCTTTTTTGCTCACTTCTTAACAGCCAAGAACTCACAGACCTACCCACACTGCTTTACCTCTTCTGTTCTTGAATCACAGTGTAGTACTGAAAAGGCTACCGAAACACTTACTGCAATTTCTGCATTCTACAGATGAGGAAACAGCCTGACAGATGAGGAAACTGAGCCTGACACAAATTAGTCAGTTAAATGGCAGAAGACAGAGTTGGATTTTGTTTGTTAAGGCATAAAGAAGCAAATTTAGTTATTGATCAGCAGGTTCATGACCCCTCCCTCTAATTAAAAAGTTTGAAAATCACTGCTAAATGGAAGCATTAGTATTTGTAACTGATGACCTAAGTCTCCTTACACATCTTAAGAGCTAAGATAAATGGGGCATCCATTTTAAGGTGGTGCCAATATTTCCCATTACTTATTGAAAAAAATTTTTTTTTGCCTTTGGCAAAGTTTATTTCATCTCTTGCTTAGACCATTTGCAAGTTTATCAGCTTTTTATCTACCTAATACTTCAAAGGTTTTTCCACTATTAATCTTTAATGCCACTGTCAAAAATGCCTTCTTCACCACTGAATTTTACCGATATATAGTAAGTCACTTAAACTTGGTCATGAGTGGGAGAGACTCTGGGAAGTTATTCTGAATGAGGCTTAGTGCCTGGATTCTCTAATGAGCTGGATCGTGATCATACACATAATGAATAGCCCTGAGTATTCTGGTTATGTGTGAGTCAACCTGAGTCTACTTTCATCACAGACAAAGTTGTGCCATTTTTGCTTTCTGGGCTAACTGGGGCAGAGTCTAAATTCCAGTTGCCATAATTAATTGTATAACTAACTTTTTAAATCCATAGCAAAAATGCTTTGGGACAATGTGAATTGTAACTTTTGCAGAGAACTTAAAAGAAACATGCCAAGCAGTGAAATTTGAGACTATATGCTAAGCTGCCACTGCCCAGTGTTTTTCTAAGTCTGGTCCATGGATCATCTACATCAGAATCACCTGGGTTTCTTATTACAAATACATACACTTGATTTTAGAGTCCCTGTTGCAGACCTACTAAATTAAGATACCTAGACTTATGCCTGGGAGTCTGGACTTAACACATACAGCTCTGCTCTTCCGAAATCCTCACATCCATAGGTAGAATTCACTACTAGATTGTCAGTAAGTCAGTTAAAAATAGGCCTTTTTTTTTTTTATTTTTTTAAAGGAAGGGTGATACATCTCTTCCTGGATGCCAATGTCAGTCATAGGTTGCTAGATTTTGCATTCTGTGTGATAACAAAAGACTTCTCTTTTATCTTTATATATGACAAATTTCCAACTACATAGTTCTCTAATTTTAAGAGGAGGTGGAGTAACTTATTGGATATTTATATGGTGCCCATTCCAGGTGTTGACAGATTGCTATGCTAACCCCTTTGAAACACATTACTTTTTAAATTAAGAGTCACTAGGAAATTACTGTTATACCCAAATAACTTAATTTACTGTTGCTAATTGAGAACAAAAAAATTGAGCACCTAGTGGTCTTAATAAGACTAATTACTAAAAACCAAAAATATGTTAATATGGTTAGAAAAAAAACAGGGAATTTCCATATATTAGAATATTGTATTTGTATTACAGCAAAACAGAATCTTCACTGGGTCCTTTCAGCCTCAGTAAGTCTGAGATATCCTGACACTTAAATTGCCAAAACTGCATTTCAAAATTTGGACACTCCATGTGGTTTTTAAAATCTCTAAATGATTCCTTGAATTTCAATAGACTGTACATAGTTAATGATCTATACATACTATAAATTGTCATCACTTTGAATGTGGACTTTAAATATATCCACACAAATTAGTTAACAGCATGGAATAATAGAAAAAAATAATTGAACATGGAATCAGAAACTTATATTCTGTTCTAAGCTTACATTAATTTGTCCAAACTTGGGCAAGGAATTTATTTCTTCAAATTTGGATTCTTAATATTGAAATCAGAGTATACATACCTAATCCTATTTTTCTGGTAGTTCTAGCAAGTATATAAGTAGAACACCTTCAGTAAGAGACATTTATTACCGTAACAGGTGAATACTCACTTTTAATTAAATTTATGGTAAATGCTCTGCTAATTGACAAGGTTCTTGTTCAAATTCTGAGAGATGTATAAGACAGTTTCTTGAACATAAAATATTACTATTTTAATGGATAAACTAATAGTTTTCCCCTTTTCTCTTTACATAAATTAAACTTGCATTAAAAAGAAAAAAAATGTAATAGGTCACATCTAGAAGGCATTTATTTTCAATTTAAGATATTACATATTTAAGAGAACTAGTAGTACTGAGACCAAACTCAGGAGTACCACGACTGCTGACTTCAAATACATGATGGACTGTGGTATAGAAAGAGATTAGAAGAGAAATTGGATATGTCTTGTATGGTCAAGAAAATAAAACTAGTACTTGTGAGTAAAACTTTCAATAGAGAAGATTTTAGTACAACATAAGGAAAAAAATGTCTAAATATCAGATCTCTACAAATGTTATAAACCTCCAGCCATTTAAAGGTATACAAGAAATCCTTTGTCCATGTTGTACCTAAAAATTGGCCACAATCTCTGAGTTTCTTTTTAATATACTTTCTATTATTATACTCCAGTAACTAAATTCACAGAGATGAACACATAAGTTTTGAGCACTTGATGGGATGTTGATCACAAATACATGTTACTTTTTTTTACAGCCTTATTGATGTGCAATTGATATACAAAAACTGCATTTATTAATGTACACAGTTTGATGAGTCTGAATATATGTATACATCCACGATAGAATCACTAAAAACAAGGTTATAAACCTAGCCATTGCCTCCAAAAGTTTCTTTGTGTCCCTTTCCTCCCACCCCTTTCCCCTGTAGTAAGAATACTTAACAGGAGTCCTATCCTCCCAACAAATTTTTAAATTCACAATATCATATTATTAACTATAGGCACTAGGTTGTATAGCAGATCTCTAGAACTTGTATAACTGTAACTTCATACCCATTGAATATATGACTACTATTTTAAAAGGGTAGAATACACTGTGGCAGAGAAAGGATAGCTGTTCACCAGATCTATTTCCCCTTTTCCTTGAGTACACAGCTAGACTACTGTGGAGGATTTAAGATGCCTTTAAATTCTTTGATAATCCTTTCATTAAAGGTATGCCTATTTTCCTTCCCTTGAATATGGGTGACTTTGACCAAAAGAATATGGCAGAAGTGACCTATCTCTGTGTTGAGGCTAAGGTTTTAAGAAACTGGCAACTCCCAATTCCTATTTCTTGGACCACCTGCTCTTAAAATCCAGCCACTAAAAATTGTGAGGACACCCAAGTAGCCCCATGGAGAAGTCCATGTGGAGAAGAACCAACAGACCTGGTGCAGTTCCCAGCTGACAGCAAGAATATCTTGCTAGCCATATGAGTAAGCCTCTGGGAAGTAGATTCCCCAGCTACAGTAAAGCCAGACCAGCTGAAGCCGCACAGAGCGGAGATGAGAGTTTGACACCCAGACCTACCCACATGACAGATCTGTGAGCAAAATAAGCTACTGTTACAGTTTTAAACCACTAAAATTTATGGTGGTTTGTTAACTAGAATAGAATTTAATGCTGGAAGTGGGGTGTTAATATTAAAAACCTAAAACCTGTGGCATTGATTTAGGATTGAATGGTAGGCAGAAGCTAGAAGGGCTGCAAGGACATCATTAGTGAAATCGGAAGACTTGCTGGTGAGAACCTGAAGGATAGTGAGGAAATTTTTATTTTAGGCCTCATAAAAGGTGACTCCTGTTACTTAGCAGGGAAAATTTGTCAACATTGTCACCTGCAATAAATACAGAAAGTAGAAAATGTGAGCTGGTGGATTTGGCAGAATAATGAATCTGTCAAGTGTTTTCTCAAGGTCATGTAGAATAACATAAAGCTGGAAAGAGAGATGAGCTAAAAAACAAATGAATCATTTTCCAAGCAGAATTCCAAGGAAATATAAAGGAACTAGGACTTTCTGGGTTCAAAATGAAAACTTTCTCATCCTTAATCTCCCCAGAGGACAAGACTTTCAAAGCGAGAAAGAGTTTCAGGGAACATATCAAACCCAGGGTACTTTACTAGTATGACTCTACAGTCGTGCAAAGATGTCTAGGTCCAAAGCAAGGTTCCTGAGAGGGTTATGAACATTTAAGGTGTATGCAGTACAGCAGAAGCAAGAAGAACTACAATCCTGCAGCCTGTGGAACAAAAACCACATTCACAGAAAGATAGACAAAATGAAAAGGCAGAGGGCTAGGTACCAGATGAAGGAACAAGATAAAACCCCAGAAAAACAGCTAAATGAAGTGGAGATAGGCAACCTTCCAGAAAAAGAATTCAGAATATTGATAGTGAAGATGATCCAGGACCTCAGAAAAAGAATGGAGGCAAAGATCGAGAAGGTGTGAGAAATGTTTAAAAAAGACCTACAAGAATTAAAGAACAAACAAACAGAGATGAATAATACAATAACTGAAATGAAAAATACCCTAGAAAGAATCAATAGCAGAATAACTAAGGCAGAAGAACGGATAAGTGACCTGGAAGACAGAATGGTAGAATTCACTCCTGCAGAACAGAATAAAGGAGAAAGAATGAAAAGAAATGAAGACAGCCTAAGAGACCTCTGGGACAACATTAAACAAAACATCATTCGTATTATAGGGGTCCCAGAAGGAGAAGAGAGAGAGAAAGGACCAGAGAAAATATTTGAAGAGATTTTAGTCAAAAACTTTCCTAACATGGGAAAGGAAATAGCCACCCAAGTCCAGGAAGCACAGCGAGTCCCATACAGGATAAACCCAAGGAGAGACACGCCGAGAAACACAGTAATCATATTGGCAAAAATTAAAGACAAAGAAAAATTACTGAAAGCAGCAAGGGAAAAATGACAAATTACATACAAGGGAACTCCAATAAGGTTAACAGCTGATTTCTCAGCAGAATCTCTACAAGCCAGAAGGGAGTGGCATGATATACTTAAAGTGATAAAAGGGAAGAACCTACACCAAGATTACTCTACCCAGCAAGGATCTCATTCAGATTCAATGGAGAAATGAAAAGCTTTACAGACAAGCAAAAGCTAAGAGAATTCAGCACCACCAAACCAGCTCTACAACAAATGCTAAAGGAACTTCTCTAAGTGGGAAACACAAGAGAAGAAAAGGACCTACGAAAATAAACCCAAAACAATTAAGAAAATGGTCACAGGAACATACATATCGATAATTATCTTAAAAGTGAATGGATTAAATGTTCCAACCAAAAGACACAGGCTCACTGAATGGATACAAAAACAAGACCCATATATATGCTGTCTACAAGAGACCCACTTCAGACCTAGGGACACATACAGACTGAAAGTGAGGGGATGGAAAAAGATATTCCATGCAAATGGAAATCAAAAGAAAGCTGGAGTAGCAATACTCATATCAGATAAAATAGACTTTAAAATAAAGAATGTTACAAGAGACAAGGAAGGACACTACGTAATGATCAAGGGATCAATCCAAGAAGAAGATATAACAATTATAAATATATATGCACCCAACATAGGAGCACCTCAATACATAAGGCAACTACTAACAGCTATAAAAGAGGAAATCGACAGTAACACAGTAATAGTGGGGGACTGTAACACCTCACTTACACCAATGGACAGATCACCCAAACAGAAAATTAATAAGGAAACACAAGCTTTAAATGACACAATACACAGATAGATTTAATTGATATTTATAGGACATTCCATCCAAAAACAGCAGATTACACTTTCTTCTCAAGTGCACATGGAACATTCTCCAGAATAGATCACATCTTGGGTCACAAATCAAGCCTCAGTAAATTTAAGAAAACTGAAATCATATTAAGCATCTCTTCTGACCACAATGCTATGAGATTAGAAATCAATTACAGGGAAAAAAATGTAAAAAACACAAACACATGGAGGCTAAACAATATGTTACTAAATAACCAAGAGATCACTGAAGAAATCAAAGAGGAAATCAAAAAATAACTAGAGACAAATGACAATGAAAAATGACGATCCAAAACCTATGGGATGCAGCAAAAGCAATTCTAAGAGGGAAGTTTATAGCTATACAAGAAACAAGAAAAATCTCAAACAAACAATCTAACATTACACCTAAAGGAACTAGAGAAAGAAGAACAAACAAAACCCAAAGCTAGTAGAAGGAAAGAAATCATAAAGATCAGAGCAGAAATAAATGAAATAGAAACAAAGAAACCAATAGCAAAGATCAATAAAACTAAAAGCTGGTTCTTTGAGAAGACAAACAAAATTGATAAACCATTAGCCAGACTCAAGAAAAAGATGGAGAGGACTCAAATCAATAAAATTAAAAATGAAAAAGGAGAAGTTACAACAGACACCACAGAAATACAAAGCATCCTAAGAGACTACTGCAAGCAACTCTATGCCAATAAAATGGACAACCTGGAAGAAATGGACAAATTCTTAGAAAGGTATAACCTTCCAACACTGAACCAGGAAGAAATAGAAAATATGAACAGACCAATCACAAGTAATGAAATAGAAACTGTGATTAAAAATCTTCCAACAAACAAAAGTCCAGGACCAGATGACTTCACAGGTGAATTCTATCAAACATTTAGAGAAGAGCTAACACCCATCCTTCTCAAACTCTTCCAAAAAATTCAGAGGAAGGAACATTCCCAAACTCATCCTATGAGGCCACCAAAACCAAACAAAGATACTACAAAAAAAGAAAACTATAGACCAATATCACTGGTGAATATAGATGCCAAATTCTCAACAAAATACTAGCAAACAGAATCCAACAACACATTAAAAGGATCATACACCATGATCAAGTGGGATTTTTCCCAGAGATGCAAGAAGTGTTCAATATACGCAAATCAATCAATGTGATACACCATATTAACAAATTGAGGAATAAAAAACATATGATCATCTCAATAGATGCAGAAAAAGCTTTTGACAAAATTCAACACCCATTTATGATAAAAATTCTCAGAAGGTGGGTATAGAGGGAATCTACCTCAACATAATAAAGGCCATACATGACAAACCCACAGCAAACATAATTCTCAATGGTGAAAAACTGAAAGCATTTCCTCTAAGATCAGGAATAAGACAAGGATGTCCACTCCCACCACTATTATTCAACATAGTTTTGGAAGTACTAGCCACAGCAATCAGAGAAGAAAAAGAAATAAAAGGAATACAAATTGGAAAAGAAGATGTAAAACTGTCACTGTTTTCAGGTGACATGGTACTATACATAGAGAATCCTAAAAATGCCACCAGAAAACTATTAGAGCTAATCAATTAATTTGGTAAAGTTGCAGGATACAAAATTAATGCACAGAAATCTCTTTTATTCCTATACACTAACGATGAAAAATCTGAAAGAGAGATTAAGGAAACACTCCCATTTACCATTGCAACAAAAAGAATAAAATACCTAGGAATAAACCTACCTAGGGAGACAAAAGACCTGTATACAGAAAACTATAAGACACTGATGAAAGAAATTAAAGAAGATACCAACAGATGGAGAGATATACCATGTTCTTGGATTGGAAGAATCAATATTGTGACAATGACTATACTACCCAAAGCAATCTACAGATTCAATACAATTCCTATCAAATTACCAATGGCATGTTTTACAGAACTAGAACAAAAAATCTTAAAATTTGTATGGAGACACAAAAGACCCCAAATAGCCAAAGAAGTCTTGAGGGAAAAAAACAGAGCTGGAGGAATCAGACTTCCTGACTTCAGACTATACTACAAAGCTACAGTAATCAAGACAGTATGGTACTGGCACAAAAACAGAAATATAGATCAATGGAACAAGACAGCCCAGAGATAAACCCACGCACCTATGGTCAAGTAATCTATGACAAAGGACGCAAGGATATACAATGGAGAAAAGACAGTCTCTTCAATAAGTGATGCTGGGAAAACTGGACAGCTACATGTAAAAGAATGAAATTAGAATACTCCCTAACACTCTACACCAAAATAAACTCAAAATGGATTAGAGGCCTAAATGTAAGACCGGACACTATAAAACTCTTAGAGGAAAACATAGGAAGAACATTCTTTTACATAAATCACAGCAAGATATTTCTTGATCCACCTCCTAGAGTAATGGAAATAAAAAAACAACAATAAACAAATGGGACCTAATGAAACGTCAAAGCTTTTGCACAGCAAAGGAAACCAGAAACAAGACGAAAAGACAACCCTCAGAATGGGAGAAAATATTTGCAAACGAATCATTGGACAAAGGATTAATCTCCAAAATATATAAACAGCTCATGCAGCTCAATATTAAAAAAACAAACAACCCAATCCAAAAATGGGCAGAAGACCTAAAGAGACATTTCTCCAAAGAAGACATACAGATGGCTAAGAAACACATGAAAAGCTGCTCAACATCACTAATTATTAGAGAAATGCAAATCAAAACTGCAATGAACCACTTAAACTAGTGCTGCTTGGAGCAGAGATGAGCCATCCCAGCTGGGCCCTCCCCAAACTGCAGATGCAGATTCATGAGCAAAATAAATTACTGTTTTTTTCCAGCTGTTGAGATTGGTATTGGTTATTACAGAGCAATCAGATAACCAGAATAACTATATTTCCTAGCCTCCTTTGCAGTTAGTTGTGGAAATATGACTGAGTTCTTGCCAATAGAATGTGAGCAGAACTGCTTAAGCCTCTAAACCTTCCACTTACAACCCTCTATGCTCTTTTCCCTTCCACTTTTCTATGCAAAACCATAGCTACTTTACTACCATGTTTAAGATGGTAGAATCACAGGATAGAAGGGAGCGGGTTCTCTAAATTACTGCTTGGAGGAGTGAAGCAGCTGCTTGTGGACAATAGTGTCACATCTCTTAAGCCCACCGCATTTCAGCGAAACTATGGTGAGTAATTCCATGTATGATGTCAGGGTCCCACATCAAGCACTTGCTGCAACCTTTCTCTGATTTGCTGCCTGGGGCTTTTTATAAAGTCGCAGAAGGCTCTTCTTTCACATTCAGGTGTGGCCCAGACGTGCAGAGGAGTCAACAGCTCAGACTGCCTGTATTAATTTCCTAGGGCTGCCGTCACAAATTACCACAGACTTGGTGGCTTAAAACAATAGACATTTACTCTCTCACAGCTCTGGAACCGAGAAATCCAAAATCAGATCCAATAGGCTTGTTTCTTTCTGCAGGCTGCCAGGAAGAATTCCTTCCATGCCTCTCTCCTAGCTTCTGATGACTGGGGGCAACCCTTGATGTTCTTTGGTTTGCAGATGCAGTAACGCCAATCTCTGCCTCTATATTCACATGACCTTCTTCTGTGTATTGCTGTGTCTTCTTTTCTGTCTCTTACAAGAACACCTGTCACTGGATTTACTCTAATCTCTAGATGCTGACATTAGCTACATCTGCAAAGGTCCTTATTCTATATAAGCTCACATTCTGAGGTCCTGGGTGATACCATTCAACCCACCACACTCCCCATCATCCACTGGGACAATTCTGAGGTACGTGCCATGTAATTTCCCCGTGGGCTTCCAAAGGAACAGACCTCAGCTGACCACAGAGATAACCAGCTCATGATGCACCCTTTATTGCTTTTCTGTATTCTTTATCTCATTTTCCCTATACACTCAACTTCTCTTTCCTGGGATCATGTCTCAAATAAACTACCTACAAGTTCTTCTTTTAAGTTCTACTTCCAGAGAACCCCAACCATGACAGGAACATCCATTTTTACAAACTGTACGTGAGTGAGAATAAAATGTATCACTCCCATTTGAATTTAAGTTTTTCTGTCTTACCATCTGCTTTGATCTGTAATAAGACAAGCCCTTTTTTTCTTTACAAAATTTAAACTCCCCACTGGTTTTTTTCTATGTTTCAGACGTCATCCACATTTTTCTTTTGTTTCTGTCATTGTTATCTTCTCAAAACCTTTCTGTCCCTAAAGGAATCAGAGAAAGCCTTATGTTTTCTCTTAGGCTTAGCCATTCTTAGATGTTTCAGGAAAGCAACTTTTAGATATCTTATTCTTGAAATTGACATAAATAATTTCCCTCCAACACTTAAGTTCCTATAGGTACTCATCCATGGAAAAGGAATATAATTTCTTTGAAAGGAAGCAGTTACTACTAGATACAATGCTGCAGCAATTTGAAGTATACTCAGTGCCTCTTTTCAATGGATTAAGAATTCTCTTAAAGATAGAAATAATAAAGGCTCTCACTCCAAATGCAAAAGACCCAAGGAAATCAAGGAAATCAAATAGTCACATGGAGGAAATAAAATTATGTGGTTGAAAAAAAGAGAAATTTTGCTGCTAAGCAGGTGTATTTTTTTTCTACTGTCTTGTAACAAACTGCCACAAGTTTAGCAACTTTAAACAACACATTTATTGTCACACAGTTTCCATAGGTCAGGAGTCCAGGCATAGCATAACTGGGTGCTCTGTTCAGTGTCCCACAGAGCTGCAATCAAGGTGCTGGCCAGGCTTGGGATCTTACCTGAGGCTCAGAGTTCTCACGCAAGCCTGCATGGTGTGGCAAAATTAATTTCCTTATATATGTAGAGTCCATGGCAGCTTGATTTTCCAATGTCTCTGACCTCAGAAAAGGCCCAAGCTTCCTTTTAAAGGGCAAACCTGATTAGGTCAGGCCTACCCAGTGTAATACCTCTTTTCATTAATTCAAAGTCAAACTGATCAGGAACCTTAATTACATCTATAAAACCCTTCCCCTTTAACATACAATCTAATTGTGGGTTTAAGTTTTTGTTTAGGTTTATGGTTTTGGGCATATTCTATTGGTTAAAAGCAAGTCACAGATTCTGCCCACAGTTAAGGAAGAAACATTATATAAGAGCATGACTCACTGAGAGTTATCTTAGAATTTTGCTAACCTCTAAAGGGTAAAAGTTATTTTAATACTTTATTCAGGAGGAAAATGATATCAAAGACCCTAAGCTTGTCTTCTTAAAGGTAGAATAGATATTCTGAATAAACCTCTCAATTGCCAGACTGGGATATTGAATGAAAGTCTGTAATTTGTAAAATATACAGCCATTTTGGAAAACAGCTTGGCATTTTCTAGTAAATTATAAACATATTCCAACTCTCTGTAATTTCACTTATAGGCATATATCCTAGAGAAACCCTTGCATTTATTCACCAGGAGACATATGAAGAAATGTTTAGAGAAACAGTGTTTATAATAGCCACACTTCTCCACACTGGAAATACTCCAACTCTCCATCATCTATAGAATATATAAATAAATTGTGATTTATTTATATAATGGAATCTCCATAGAGTACTGCAAATGAATGGCCAACTGAATAACGGATACTATGGTACTCTGGTCAGATTCCCTCTTTAGGGCCTGGCACCAACCCCCCAGCTACTGGTAATATTGGCTGCTGAAGGCTTATAGCTGTGCGCTTCAGTGGGAATTGCCCTCAGAGACAAGAAACTGATTCACCCAAGATTTCTCCTTCTTTCAGAAGGCACCACAGATGACTGGCTTATGCTCTGATACTCAAGTTCAGTTGCTTTGCCTCAACTTTGTCCCTCAAAGCAGGGACAGCTTTGAAGGGCCATCCCTGCTCCAGACCTTCCTGTAGGATTGGCTGAGCTCTTGCCATGTAACCACATGGCAAGTCAGCTTTGCCCTCTGCCCGATTCTGCCTTTACCACTTCCTTACAGGTATATTTCTCTAGAGTTGTGCTGTCCAATACAGAAGCCCATTAGTTACATGTAGATATTTAAATTTACATCTAAATTAAATTAATTCAAGCACTCAAGTCACATGTAGCTTGTGGCCATGGCTACTACAGGAGGCCGTGTAGATATAGGGCATGGTCACCATTCCATATAGTTTTAAAGGACAGCCCTGCTTTAGAGCACTCTTAGGTGAAACTTCTGCATGCAATTCCCCACCTCAGAATCTATTTCCAGGGAACCCAAGCTAAGCTGAACTGTTACACACCTCAGTACATATGAATCTCAAACATAAGGCTAAGGAAGAAGATCATGACAGAAGAACATATTCAATATAATCTCTTTTATATCAATTTAAAAGCGAGTAGTATTAGATATTAACTAATTTAGAGAAATGTTTGTATGCGGTGAAAGTATAAGGAAAAGCAAAGAGATCATTAACATAAGCTTCACCACAGTGGTTATTTCTGGGAACCACATGCTAACAGGGAAACCTTTTTCTAAATCTGGGCTACAAATACTTAAGTGTCCACCTCATTATTATTTTTTTAAAACATAACTGTTCACTATTTTTTTACTTAGGATATTTTTCAAAATAAAAAAAATTAAAAAATAATCTGAGCTCTTACGGAAAAGGAGATTGATTCTTTTTGTATTATTTTTAGTTCTATCAGTAAGATAGAACCCACTGATACAACATGTTACCATTATTAAGGAGTCTTTTATTTTAAACAAAGCTGTAGTAAAGCCATAGACAGATCCTGCAAGTTCAATAATTACACATGCAAATAAGCTTAGCGACATCAAACAGAATGGTAAGATCTATAATTTATTACATCTTTCTATAATAAGATGTCTTATCCACAATGGACTAGTGAAATAAGAACTGCTGATAAGTCTCAGACCAGTCAAAAAAGTTTTGAGATGAGTTGGGTAAGTTTATTCAATTTGGGAACTTAATAGGGTGCCATGTTGATGGCAAGAATGGGCAATGAGTAGAACATATGTTGAATTAGACTTAAGAACTTCTATTCTATACATTTCCTTCAAATGCTTGATAATTATTCCAAATAGGAAAATTAATGATTAGTGAAAATTTACATTTTAATCACGATTGATGTTTTAATTTTTAAGCTTATGTCAGTGGGATTTTTTTTTAATTTAGTTTTTTATACCTGTGAGAAGTTTAGATGCTTATACCTTATCCAGATACCTAGGTGAGAGACTGTTACTAGAGGCCAAAAAGCTGTAAATAGTCTTTGGAATGCTGGCTTATAAACTGAAATCTACAAATAAAATATGACAAGATGTCAGTTTAGAAATCAGAATGATTCAACTTGAAAACACCAAATTCCAGTTTTGTCAAAAGTAGGCTGAAAGTCAAGATGCAGGCAGGGGTAATTTGAGGAGAATTGGCATGGAGGAATCTGCAGATGTTGTCATGATATAACAATCAGATTGCTCATAGAGAGTTTGAGAGTTGAAAGGAGGTTTAAAGATCTCAAGTTCTATTTTTCTCTAGGCTTAATGACAAGTAACCAAACTTTACCTCTATGTCCAAATGTCTGTGTTTCATTGTATGGTATTTATTGATTTTATGTAGTGAATTAACTGCTTGAGGGTAATTCAAGGTTCCAAAATTTATGTTGAACTTAGCAAAAATAGACAGTTACTAGGGCTTTGCTTTTGTAAAATTGACTATTTCTCATTGTTTAACAGACATGCTAAATGGGATCACTAAACAGAGTAGGTATCAGTTCATTTCCATCACTTACTGAATAAGCAATGCAAGCCACCATACTGTTTTTCGTTTTTCGTTGTTTTAATCTGTGTGTGGAGAGATGGAAGTAGTTAACATGGAACCAAGCAAATACTAAGTGTTACAGAAATACCAAGTGCTAGCTCTACATAATATATCAGCGATAGTGACACAAGAACTCAACAACAGATACTAAGTAGAATCAATGAGCTCATATGAAACAAAAGTTGCCCATTATTTCTTACCACCCTGAAAAACACAAGGAGGGTATGTAGTTAACATAACTGAGGATCCCTGAGTAACCAGAGTTTCTAATACAGTCAACTCTCATTTTTTAAAAAAATAGTAGAAAATGATAAGATGGGTAATTAGAAGAGCAAACAGGGCCTCATATATTTTTGTTCTCCTCCTTTACCCATGTGAGCTGACTGATCTGAGTGGCACTTTTCTTCATTGTTTATCCACCCATTAGTAAAGTAATAAATTAGGGAAATTGTCATAAACAAAAAATAGAAAAGGTGAATCTAAGGCTCTTTCAAACCAGATAACGCATCTGCAAATAACCAAAAGGAGACTGTGCTTTCTTCATACTATCTTTAATTTTACAGTTGATAGCACCCATCTAGAGTTTCCTGCTGCATTTTTCAATTCAGTGGGTAAACATAAAATTTGTGGTGCATACTTTTAAATTGTATGGCTTCTTATTAATGCCTGAATCATTACTTACGAGTTTAGTGTTGCATGGGGAACAGTGATCTAAAAGTCAATTAACAATTTAATTGTAAATGTGGCTGCTAGGCTGGATTGCAATAAGCAAGAAAGGAAAGGGCTTAAGTAAAGGGGGTACCTTTGTTGATGGAGGAAAATCTCCAAATTAACCTTACCCCAAATAACCTCAGTTCAATACTACCAGCATTAAAATAAAATAAGAATGTAACACCATACCATTCAACTGGTGAATACCAACATTCAAAATGTACTCCTCTTTGGCTAAAAATCCTTTAATCCACAAAGTTTATTTCTGTAATTTACTTGTGAATATCAAAACACAAAGATGTTCAATTTTATCAAGTGTGGTGGCTAGACAAAATTAATTATTTTTCTTCATTTGTGGCTCTGGGAGGTTTTTATAAGGTATATTAGAATAAACCATTCCTTCATGGAGGAAATGATTCTGATTGTCTTCTTTTATCAACAATATAGTGAAATGCATCTATAGTTGTTTAACACAGTAATGCCATACTGATTCATTCATGTTCCGGATTTTATGGAATAGACTCCTCAGGCTTAATAATAATAGAAAGGATAATACTAAAAACTACTATTTAATAACTTCCTACTCTATTTCAGTTACTGAAACAGGAACACTTCAGTCATGACAGAAACTATCACACTTAATTATTTAATTATTAAGCTAAATCTATTCTGTGTAACAAAAGGCCAAATCTCCCATGCTGAATGAATGATCTGTATTTAGTGCAGATACCAGGCATATAGCAGACTCTCATTAAATAGTTAATAATAAACATGAATTAGGTGTTAGCATCACCATGCTTTGGGGGTGGGCAGAGGAAATGAAGCTTAGAAAAATTAAACAACTTGTTTAGGTTTTACTGATTTTCAACTGTTTAAACCCAGTTTTGTCAGGAGAAGTGAATATTCAAAGCACCAAGAGTCACTACACAGAGGAGAGGACATTTGATTTAATTATAGAAAGAAGGTCTGATATTTGAGAAGCTACCAAGGGAAAAAGATGGGGTAAAAGGAAACATGCCTTGATTCCCACAATAACAGAAACAATACTTTGTAGATCTGTGAACAATCTATTCTATGGATGATTCTGTGTTGTTCTCAAATAGTCAGTAATGGCGCCACAATGCCATCGGTGGTTTCAGAGGGGTGCAACAATATAAGACAAAGTATCAGTGGTGAGAAATTTCTGCTAAGAGTCATTGAAATGCAGGGCTGGGACTAGGGTGAGGCAAGTGAGTTGCCTTTAGTATAAAATTTAAGTGTTAACCCTACACTTGCACAACCCAGGGAGGCTTATACTAGTGGACCCTGGTCCTGGTCCAGCTGGAGTGTTTTAGTACAGTGTGAATTTCCATAGTCTAAGTTCTAGAGCTATGCTTTCTAATTCAGCAGCCACTAGTCAAATGTGTTTATTTAAATTTAGTTGAAACTTAAAAACAATTCAAATTTGGTTCCTCAGTTGCTGTAGTCAGAGGAGCTATAATTTGTTGAATTATTTGCATTTTCCCTCTAGGAACTTTTAAGTATTTTTTTGAATTCATTCATTCTATCACTATTTGTTGAGCAGATAACACATGCAAGGCACGGTGTGTAGGCTGGGGAGGGGGAAGAAAGGGATTCTTAGAAATGAATCAAACTCAAATCCTCCTTCCAAAAGGCCTGTGGTGTAATAGGTGAGCTAAGACCTGCAAAAAATAACAATAATATAAGGGAAACAAATTCCCAAATAGGAGTTCAGAGTGGCGAGAAATTATTTACTGTTAGATATATCAAAAGATCTTTATAGAAAAGGTGGTATTTAAATTGAGCTTTTAGGGATAGGTACGGTTGGGAAATGTGAATACGGCAGCAGGAAGACCTCTATAAAAAAAGAACAAAAAGGCAAAGCAGGAGGAAAACATGAGCCATGTATGGGAGGAACTGTTTGGTTTGCTTGGAGTATAAGGTGTGTGGGAACTGACATACTTTCTTATGTTTTGTTGGTACCTTCTGTTCTAACTTCTAAGAAACAATTTTGATATAAACAGATGGTTAATATAGATTTGAACTAGTACGTAATTTTTATTTCATTAATAGCTGATCTTATGCATAATTAAATTCTGTGAACTGTACGGCCACTTTTAGCTCCTGAAGTTTGATAACATACAGCCAGTTTTCCCATGAGGAGATAGCCATGTTAGAGCCCCAGAATTCCAGATCTAACTTGGTCTTACAGAATAGTGTCTTGCTCTGTTTTGTGGGGACATCAGGGCCCTGCAGCCCTTAGCTGACTGGGTGTATCATATGTATATAATTGAGGGCTGTCCAAAAATGTTTTAAAGACAGGTTAGCTAGTTTTTAGAAAACTGAAGAAAACATCTTCTATGGATTTTCTGTAAAATCTGTGAGCTCGGAGGCATAGTGCCACATAAGATATCATCCATTTTCAAGATGATTTTTAATACAAATATCTCTGAGAGACCTTCTCTTCCCATCAGCGTGGCAGACTTCTTTCTTCTAGCAAATTGGAATTACAATTACTGCCAGTATTGTGGGTCAAACAGTTAATCATTTTCAAACCAATTAACTGATACTATTTACAATTTTAGTACACACATATTATAGAAACAAGATATCACAAACAAAACACTACAGGTACCACATATAGGTGTATGTGTGTGCACGTGCGCACGCGCGCGCATGTATCTTGTGCACGTAAGTAAAATATAAAATGTTTTTATATTTTACTGGGGATCTGACTTTGGGATGGAAAATGAACCTCAGGGAAAATACAAAGCAGGATTAAAATCCACGTCTGTAAAGCCATTAGGGAAATCTGGAAGGGCTAAACATAAGTACCCTAAGCTGATAGCTTCTTTATAACATTTTGCCATGTTATGGAACAAAATCTGTTGTACAGCAGGTAGAAAATGCATCAACAAAATTATAGGCAGATAAAACATCAGTAATTAATTTTGAATCACAGAATAGTTATAATAAAGATGCTTTTAAAATAAAAATAAGGTCTTTGAGGGAGAGATGCTTGATTTTAAAAAAAGCCATTAACAAAAATAGGAAATAAAATAACACACATAAATAATGTCCCAAATTGCTTTGCTTGGATGGAACAACTGAACAAATTCTCCTAGAACACTTTACCTAAAGTGCTGCAAATGTCAGAAAAGTTAACATATTTCTAAATATCTTCGAAATGTGGAAATGAAACTAATATATTTTCCTTTCTTTATAAAAACCTATGATATTTTTCTAACAGAATAAGATGAGTTGTCCAAGTACTGAGCCTTCAGGA
Source organism: Balaenoptera musculus (assembly GCF_009873245.2). Taxonomy (NCBI): domain Eukaryota; kingdom Metazoa; phylum Chordata; class Mammalia; order Artiodactyla; family Balaenopteridae; genus Balaenoptera; species Balaenoptera musculus. Next base: position 79,194,297 of record NC_045786.1, read on the forward strand.
AGACAAATTCTAACTGAAAAAGTTCTGAAGAATGTTTCTACTATGTTCACAAAGATGAACTGCTGCTGGGAGGTCAAGTGCTGGGGGTGGGGATGAAAGGCAGGCAGGGATCCTCAAAAATTTTTCACATAAGGACTGACCTGAAAGGCTCGGACTCTTCTATCAGAAAACCTGGGTCTCCCAGCTTGCATAGCTGACGTGCATAAAATTGTAAAGCAACATGGACTTCTAGGCTAGCCCAAATTCCTAGGTAATACAAAGGATATCTTGCAGATATAAAACATAAATTTAGACAAATAAAAAGAAAATCGACTTCAATGCAGAGCCCATGGGCCATAACCAGAGACTCACCCTTCCCCAAGACACTGTGAAGATGAGGGTGAGACTTCCAGTGGACGCAGTGAGCTTAGCCTCTGAAGATCAACCAACAAGATGGGGAAGGATGGTGCAGAGGAAAGGAGCTCAGGGCAGTCCCTGCATTCAGTGAGGTCAGGAATAAAGACAGGCAAGGACTCAGAGGACCATTAGGACAGCCCAAGGCTGTGGGTGGTTCTGCAGCTCTACAGATCTGACGGGGAACAGTTTAACTCTCTGGATGGGATTTCCTCTGCTGGACAAAGAGGAAAAGGCTGTCAAAATCAGAAGGATGCTGGGGTTGCACCATCTCCATGGCTTGAGTCTTCACAATTCAGTCAAAACTACTGCTCCAGGCACAGCGCTGGAGTCAGCGACAACGTACAGAAATGCAGGACCCTGCATGGTGGTTATGACCCAGTTGGAGTGTTGTTATGTCCAGGCAAAAGTGGTTCACGTATGCTACTATTATTCATTCACCGTGTTCTAGTTCTCACAACTCTTGCTCAGTGAGAATCAATCACTAGATAAGTATGTTACCAGCACTTCCTAGACAAATTACATCGAATAAGGTCCATTAAGTCATTTAATGGGGAAAACAGTAAGTACAATCAGTGCCATATTACACTTCTAGCGCTCCGAGGTGAACATTAGATATGGTGCCTCTGTTTTCATTAAAGGTTTTAAACTTTTTATTTAGAGTCATATGAGTCTGTTTCCATAAAAGAATGTTACTAAACTGAATTCATCCTGTCCCTCACTAAAAGTACAAACTGTCATCTGCTCAATCTGATTACAAAAGCACCCGCCACTCAGAGGATGAGAGGAAATGAATTTGACTGTGAACAAAATGGCATCAAACCCCACTAGGCTTCCTACACTGAAGACAAATGAACATTGAAACGGGGTCTGTTCAAATACTGAGAACGCAGGGCTTTCATGGAAGTTGATGTTTTTCCTTCTCATAGTAGCTCTGAGTGTAATTACTTATAAATAAAATACGATTTTTAATCTCAAAAATTGAACTATTTTCAGTCAATTTAATTTTTCTTTTCATTTCAGGTCATTTTTCTGCCTAACTCTTGGCTAGTCCCCTAGTTCCCTTAGGTCCAGCTACCACATAATAGATAACATGCCACAGTTTGTAATCTTTAAATAGCAAGATACATGCATTTAGTTTCTCCCACGGATTCTATTTCTTTTTCTTTCCTACTGCATCAGTCAAGCAAAAAACTCATTTTCTCATGATTTTGTTCTCCAGGGATACACAAAGGTCAAGATGGAGTTTCTAATCAGCATTAAATGACCACAGAACCTATACTGAGTTGACATAACTTCAGATGAAAAAGAAGGAAACATAAATTTTAATGTGCTTTCACGCAAATGTATGATTCTTATTGGACCTTTTAATACACTGAAAATAGCTTGTGACTCCCCCTTATTTTCTATTAACATCCACTGTGTCCTGGATCCCCAAATTAGAAGCCCTTATTTAAGAGATAAGATTTTAATCTTTCGGTATGCATTATTACTCAACATAAGCCAAAGACCTAAGGCATATTTTGTAAATAAATTATTTTAGCAAGAACAAGTCAGATTCTATTAGAAAATTTAACTCAACCAGATTACCCTAATAGCCTAGTAGGTACTCTCCTTGCTTCCAGTCTCACCCCTCCAATTAATTCTCAATTCTGCAGCCAGAGCCATCTTCATAAAACTCAAATCTGATGCTCCTATTTAAAATTCTTAGTGGCTCCACACTTCCCGCAGGACAAATCCAAACTCAATAACTTGGCTTACAAAGCATCTGCTTTCCTCTTCAGCCTTACTATCACCAGAACTACTTTCACTATTATTAGTATCAGTATCACTATTATTAGTAGTTGTGACACTCCTGACCCTTGATTAAGCCTCATGATCAGCTCTACACTGTGGTTGGTCCAATTCGCTCGAGCTTTCACTCCTGGGAGGGAGCAAACCCTCACACAGCTCTGAGGTTTTGCATGTGTGGGACCCTCCTTTATTTGTAATATTCTCTCTTGCCTTCTGTCCCTCACCATGCCTTCCTTCTTTTACCTAACCCACCCTGCTTGCTCAACTCCTACTTATTCTTTCTGTTTTCTTAGACGTCACTTATTCCTGAAAGCCTTCCTTGATCCCCTCTTCCCCACCCACCCCAGCCCAGGGCCTTATTTGAGCTTCCTGCATGCTCACAGAACACCCTACCTTTCCTCCCTCAGCGTATTTTCCACATTGCATTGTAATTGCCCCCTTACTTGTCTGAGTTATGTGGATCAGGGATTCTCGAACAGGCATATGCATCAGAATCACCTGTGGGGCTTGTTAAAGCAGATTGCTGGACCCCACCCTCAGAGTTTCTGATTCAGTAACTCCTGGCGGGGGCCCATGGATATGTGTTTCTGACAAATTCTCAGGTAATGTTGCTGCTATGTGTCTATGACTACACTTTGTGAAACCTGCAGTAGAAAATAAACTTTGAAAGCAAAGCTCTGAGTTATTCACCCTGGCATAATTAGCATCTAGCCTAATGCTTTATATACAACAGGAAATGTACAAGTGTTTATCGCATGGATTGGCAAGTTTAGGGCTTAAAATTAGCCTACATGTAGAGATACTGGTGAAGGCCTTAAAACTTTATCTTTGGCACTTCCCTAACTCAGTACTGACCACATTTCCTGGTATTTCAATACCTACCACTATCATCACCACATTTTCACATGGTTAATTTTTCAACATTTAAGCTGATGATGAGAATAATCTAGATTGCATATAGATTGAATACAGAATCCCCTCAATCTTTTATTTATTTATTTTTAACCAAAAAGAGTTAGGTATCTTTGGGCAAGAACATAATTAGCATAGACAAGCCTACATGGCTTTTGGTGATTACTGAGGAAAGACTGACAATATATTAAATAAAAAAAGGAAAATGTGTTTCGTAAGAAAATGCTATTCCAAGAACAAAGTGAACTTATATGCAAACCAGAGAATAGTTTGTTTGTATTTTCCCCTGGCTTTTTCAGTGGTTACCTCCCCAGGTCACTTCCTCCTAAAGAGTTTACACTTCCTACTTTATCTGTTTTTAGAACTTTGGGAGCTTGAAGTTTTCTTTTTTAATGCATGTGCCTGATGACATCTCTTTTAGTTTCTGCTCTGTCTTTTAAAATATTTATCAGTGTACAAAGAGGTATATGAAAATATGTAGTATTAAAATTAGCTGGATTTTTTTTTTAGAATTTTAGGTAATGAGGTTAGAACAGAAAAAATGTCATCTTATTCTTAATGCTGAGCTTGACAACTACTTTCAAATTTAATATCTCATTAAAACAATTTACAGGATGACATGTTATAGATAGTATAGGAAAACAAGAATCTTTTTACAGTACTCCAGGCTGTAATTTAGAATGAAACAGAATACAAAGCAAAGATATCATTGGTTGATTTGATTCTGCACTATAATTCGTACTTAACTCATTTCCAAAGTTGCAGTAAAACATTAGTTTAAAACAAGATTTTCCATCACACCTCATTTCAAAATAAATTCCAGGTGAGTCACAAGTTTAAATATGAAGAAGCTATAAAAATTCTGCATAAAATGATGGGATAAGATTTTTAACGTAATCTCAAATTAGGGAAAGTGCTGATATAAAAGACAGTTTGTGGCTGTTTAAGGAAAGTAGGATGTGTGTTTTTAGTAAAGAACGTATGAGGAATGGAATTACTTTTTATTAAGGAAAAAGGAAGTCTGTCTGTCTTAGAGCTGGTTGTTTCTGGATGGAGACAGAATGTGATGGAAGGTTTGTGGGAAGCGGACCCAGAGCATAGAGTTTTGTGCATGGTCAGGATTGACTAGGTTAGAATAAATTTAATTGAGTAAATGAATTTTAAAAGTAAGCTGGTGCAAAACTTGAATTTGACTTTTCTCTCTGTTAAAAGGACAAGTTTTCTTAAAATGCTGAGCTGCCTTTGATAACAGATTTTAAGTTCCTTTGCCTTTTAAGTGATCAGTTCTGTATTTGCCTTTGAAATCTTTTATTGTCTCTATGGCTAAGAAGTGAATAACTATTGTTTCACAGTGACCTATGATCCTATATGACCAAGTACTTCAAATCCTTTTTGGTATTTTTTTTTTTACAAAACTTCCTAAATCAAATTCTAATGAAGTCCTTTTGACCACCAGCTAACTTTGGGATGCTTCAAAGGGCCCCTGAAATACCCCAAAGAGAGATATTAAACTAATTAGATTCATTTGATATGTTAAATTACATGTGAAGTATTGTCAAATGAGTAATAAATCTTCTTAGGTTATATTGTACAGTAAATGTTATTAATATAGATATTCTAGAAATTATATGGAGTTCTTAAAAATCTGATATGTCCTGGTGAAATGTTATCAGTCATAATTCTAGTTATTATCTGAAAGTGTTATATGTCACAGCAGTAACCAAGTTTCTTTGTCAATTGCATTGTAATCAGATTTTAAACCTGCCTTCTTAAGTCATTTGTCATAGACAGTTATGGTTTTACTCTGATGTCTTTTTGCTATGGTTTTACCCTGATGTCTTTACAAAAATCTTTTCAAGAACATTTTCAAGAAGATTTATAGAAAGGACTTTTGGATAAATACAAGTTTCTGACTTGCAGACCATAATGCTGAATTGGGTAAGAAATTTAAAAATTCTAATGGGAAAACTGATGCCTTCATAAAACTGTTAACAAAAAGGATTAGTTACATACGACTGAGTGAACTGGTGAATGTGGTTCTAATTGTATGGTTTCTATCTGAAAAAAAATTACCAGTTTAAGTCTGTGTTTTCCAGATATAAGGAAACCCTTCCCCTCAAACTAATTATGATTTACAGTAATTTGGTAAATTATACCTTTGCAAGCAGAATTGAAACATTTATCTATTCTATCTGCTCCCTCCAGAGACTGGAAACTCTTAGGGTCCCAGCAGCTTTATCAGATAAATCAGGAAGGCTACCTCCTAACAGATACAGGCCCATGAGAGGGCCTTTAAAACTTCAGGCTGAGCCTCCTTATAAAAATTTCAGCAAAGACAATTAAAGAAAAAAAGCGTATATGATCAATTACAGTTATATACATCATCAAGCCATGTTTATTGAGACTTATTTTGTAAACAAATTAGTTTTAATTTGGCTATATTTGGTAGAAATTAGGATAATTTTAAAGAGGAAAAGATTGTTTCAGTGAACATTAAATTCCAGTTTTGTTAACAGAGGTCTGTATTTACTAAGACTCGCTTCCCAGATAGTTCCTTGCTGTTAGGTTATATTAACATAGAATTTAATTGAATTATAAAAAGGACACTCTAGGTTTGTTTCTGAAGCTTATCTTAGTAATCTATCTTTGGATGAAAATCAGATGCCCCACGACATGCAACCAGTGGAATATGCATACTGGAAAAGACATATTTTAAAGGACCATCACCAACCCAGATGGAAGGACCCTTATCATGTACTCTTAACTAGCTCATACAGAGTGAAAGCAAAGGGAATTGACTCTTGGATTAATTTCAACTTGCAAAGGGCCCCTGCACTGGACTGGTCTATAGAGAGGACTGCTGACCTCAATTTCATCTTAAAACAACACTCAAACAGAGGGAAACTACACTCATACCAGGACGGGAAGAAGACAACATCAGAAGTAGACAGCTGGGCTTCCCTGGCGGCGCAGTGGTTGAGAATCTGCCTGCCAGTGCAGGGTACACGGGTTCGAGCCCTGGTCTGGGAGGATCCCACACGCCACGGAGCAACTGGGCCCGTGAGCCACAATTACTGAGCCTGCGTGTCTGGAGCCTGTGCTCCGCAACAAGAGAGGCCACGATAGTGAGAGGCCCGCGCACCGCGATGAAGAGTGGCCCCCGCTTGCCGCAGCTGGAGAAAGCCCTTGCACAGAAATGAAGACCCAACACAGCCATAAAAATAAATAAATAAATAAATAAATAAATAAATACTTAAAAAAAAAAAAAAAAAGTAGACAGCTGGCCTAAGATCCTGGATCTGACTCGTATGATCATTTATAGTGTTTTCTTCACTTCTTGGACCTTTACCTATGAATCAAATGTTTTACTATCATAGGCACAATCCTATGCTAGCTTTTTAAAAATAAATTTATTTATTTGTTTTTTTATTTTTGGCTGTGTGGAGTCTTCGTTGCTGTGTGTGGGCTTTTCTCTAGTTGCGGTAAGTGGGGCTACTCTTTGTTGAAGTGCACTGGCTTCTCACTGTCGTGGCTTCTCTTGTGGAGCACGGGCTCTAGGCGTGCAGGCTTCAGTAGTTGTGGCTCGTGAGCTCTAGAGCACAGGCTCAGTAGTTGTGGCACAGGAGCTTAGTTGCTCTGTGACGTGTGGGATCTTCCCAGGCCAGGGATTGAACCCGTGTCCCTTGCATTGGCAGGCTGATTCTTAACCACCGTGCCACCAGGGAAGCCCAATCCTATGCTAGTTTTAAAAATCAACTCAGTTGTTGGGTTTGTGCCCAATAACCTGTGTCTAGTACTTCTGGGTTACCTTGGTGGATTTCTCCACTTCGAGGCTCTAATTGGTTGGCCCTTAGGAAATTTATTCTAGAAGAAATAAATTATAGTCCTGTTCAGGCCACTGTGGATATTACTAGGTGGGATCCCCTCATCTAGCCAATTAGTAACACCTGCTCTGACCCTGGCCATGAATATGAATTTTCTTGAAAAGTTATTCAAGCTCAGTCAGAGCAACAAACAAAATTTCAGCCAAGGAATAAAACCTCCCACAATTATGGGATGGTTTTACGTGCTTAACACCAGGCTATGTTCATTTAAGTTTTAAGGCCCCCCTTAAAGCCTAGTAACATTAGGAAATTGGGCTGGGAGCCATATGGACAGTGCCAATATATAATTTCCCTGAAAGATAAGGATTGGTAGAGAAGAGACTAAGTCAGATGACCTGGGGATATACTGGGCCATATCTAATGGAAGTTCTTGGCTTAATTCTTACGACTTTACTAATACTACTAGCTATGTTATTAGTATTTTGCCTATTTTTACAAGATTGCTGTTTCTTGCATTACCAAATGTGTGACTGAGCCTCCAACAAAAATATATAGCTCTATATGAGATCATTGATTGTAATAGTGTAACTCTAGATATGGGAAGATGCAACAAGAGGGAATTTTTCCTGGACCATACAGACTAGTAAGACAGGTGGTCCAGAGACTTTTGGCTACTGTTAATAAGGCCTAGTCCAGTAACAGCACATTGAGTGGCCTATCAACAAAATCTTCACCAGACCTGGGAATGAGCATTCCTAGCACTGAGGGACAAAATGTTCATGAAATGCCTCCCAAACCATGGTCGAATGTATGAACATGAAGGGGCCCTGCCAACTACAAATTGGCACTTGCAATCTACCTCTACATGGATTAAACCATGAGCTGCTGTAGCTGCTGACCTTCAACACCCCCTGAAAGAAGTTCAGGGTGGAGATCAGGAATGAGGTACTCTGTACTCTAGGAAAAACTGGCATAACAGGTCTTCAGATAGTTAGATAATTTCAGGAGATTTAATGAGCCCAGTTCCTGTATGTCCTCGTATCTAGAAAAGCACTAAAATCCTTCACGGTGACATCTGCTCCTCATCACTAGCAGTAACCTTCTGCAAAAAATATGTGCCTGATTGTATATACTCCCCCTTCACCAAAATCACACATATATTAACCTTCCCCCCCCACCTCTTTGGAGCAGTTTCTCAGAGCTATCTGAAATGCTGTCTCCTGGGCTATAGTCCTCATTTTGCCCCAAATAAACTTAACTCACAACTCTCATGTTGTGCTTTTTTTTTTTTAGTTGACAAAGGTATTTCTCAATATAACATAAACCTCAGAAGCTATAAACTCATACAGTTGACAATGTAAAAAAATCTTTACAAAACACATGGAAAAAATGGCATAGACAAAATAAAAAATAAAAAATGACAGGCCAGAAATTATGTTTGCAGCCCTTATCAAGACCAAGATCCTATTTCCTTAATAAAGAACAAAACAGTACAAATCACAATTCCACAAACTGATAAAAGAAATGAACCAAACTTTGATCAGACATTGAATTGGCTTTTTAAGATATGAAAATTGTTTAAACTCAGCAGTAATAAGAGAAATGTAAATCGAAACTCATTGATAGTTTCTTCTTTTACATTTATCAACTTAAGAAAAAAAATGAAAAAACAACTTTGGTCTAACAGTGTATTGAGGAGAAGTGGGAAAAAGGCACCATGGTAGATTGGTAGAGGGATTGAATTTAAATAAAACATCTTTGGAAGATAATTTAGTATTATCTAATAAAATTTACACATCTCATTTTAGAACAAATGTCCTTTGTTCTATCAACTATGCCTCCTGGAATTTTATCCAACAGATATACATTCACAAATTACAAAACAATACACATACTTTTTTTTTCCTTTTTGCAGCATTATAATAACATAACATTAGAAACAACTTGAATTTCCATCAAAAGGGGCAGGTTAAATAAATTATGAAATATCCATTCAGTGGAATAAAAAATGGAAATATTCTAGGTATTGATATGAATCCATCTCAAAGACACATAGTGAAATGTGTAGTATACTATTTGTGTAAAAAAAAAAAAAGGGGGGGTGATGCATGTATCTGTATATATGTGTGTCTGTATATACATATCTATATATACATCTATATGTATATCTAGAAAGCACATATGCTTGTATATGAAGACAGTGTCTTTAAAAGGGTTTTGACGGAGTTTCAGTGCCAAGCTTAACTACAGAGTGTGCTCCAGTGTTTCCTACCTGGAAGATGCTTTGTGAGCAGATGGAGAGAAATAGCATATACATTTCAGAGTAATCCTGATGAGTCCAGCAAACTGTGTATTTTGTGTTATAATCTCCTCCTTCAGATAGTTAGATAACTCAGGAGAAGATTTTATGAGCCCAATTCCTGCATCTCCTCGTATCTAGAAAAGCACTAAAATCCTTCACAGTGACATCTGCTCACGGTGAAGTCAGACTGAGCAAAAGAGGCAATGAACCAAAAGAGGCAATGAACCAAAAACTGTGTTTTAGTGCATGCTGCTATAGTGTAAACTCCTGCCTCCATCAGTAAATTTAGTACAAGAACAAGGAAGTATATTTGACCCTTGAACAATGCAGGAATTAGGGATACCTACCCCTTGCACAGTCAAAAAACCTCCTATAACTTTAAAGTCAGCCCCCCTATCTGCAGTTTTGCATCCATGCATTAACCAACTGTGGATCCTATAGTACTGTAGTATGTATTTATTGAAAAAAATCTGTGTTTAAGAGGACCTATGCAGTTCAAACCCATGTTGTTCAAGGGTCCACTCTGCTGATAGAATTTTAGAAAAAGGAAGATCTAAGAGCTGTCCAAGTTGGTGATGTAGGAAGATCCTGAAATTTCTCATGGACACACGGAATCAACAAGCTACATATGAAACAATTGTCTCTGAAAAAGACCTGAAAACTACCAGAGCAGCTCCTTCACATCAGCAAAGGAGAAAAGGATCACACTGAGGCAGGTAGGAGAGGCTGGGGCACAATCTCACTGTAAATGCCACCCCCAGCTCAGTGACCCACAATCAGCAGGGAACTCAGAAACCCAGAGCTCCTCCCTGAGGAGTGAAGGATTCATACCCCACATGCGGCACCCCAACTTTAAGACCTGCACCTGAAAGATGAGGCCCCCAAACATCTGGTTTTGAAAACCGATAGAGCTTAGGTCCATGGGCTGAGCAAAGGGCTGTAGAAAACTGAGAAATGACTTTTCAAGGGTTTTTGCACAGACTCACTCACCTCAAGGCCCAGCACAGAGGCAGCTTTTGAAAAACCTCCAGACTTTATATGAAAGAGATTCATTTGCTAATCTCAGAGTGTTGGGGAACTGTTGGGATACCATCTGGGAATGGAGGTGCTGGTGGGTGCCACTTGCATACTCTCTCTTGCAAAGCTGGTAGGTGCTCTTTTTTTTTCCAGTGGGTGCCAGCTTTATCTTCCAAACAGTGGGGCACCATCTTTGTTCTCCCCCTCTGCCTTGCTAAGTCTAGTGGATGCTATCTTTATTTTATTACTCTAGACCTTTATTTTTTCTTACTTTTGCTGGTGCCGTCATCACGCTCTTCATCTACCATGCACCACAGTACCAATATCTCCTTGAGGTAACCTTTTATGCATGTCTGCTACCCTGGCTTTTAAGGCTTTAGCCCAGGGAATGTCCCTTGGTTACCTGGCTCTGGAGTCAGTGGAAATGGCATTCCTGGGTCCCATGAGACTCTACCACTTGGAGAAACAGTTCTTGGCAGGCTACCACCCTTGCACTGCACTGCACAGATACAAGACTGAAACACACCTTCATTCTCACATCACAAGAAAAGAAAATTACAGGCAAATATTCCTGAGGAACAAAAATAGATACAAAAATCCTCAACAAAATATTGGCAAACCAAATTCAACAATACATTAAAAGGATCATACACCACAAGCAAGTGGGATTTATCCCAAGGATGCTAGTATGGTTCAACATCTGCAAATCAATTAACATGATACACCACATTAAAAAATAAATGATAAAAATCATATGATCATCTCAACAGATTCACAAGATGGATTTGACAAAATTCAACATGCATTTATGATAAAAAGCATCAACAAATTGCATATAGAGGGAATGTATCTCAACATAATAAAGGCCATATATGACAAACCCAAAGCTAACATCATACTCAGTGGTGAAAAGCTGAAAGCCTTTCCTCTAAGATCAGGAACAAGACAAGAATGCCCATTCTCACCACTTTTTATTCACCACAGTATTTGCAGTGCTAGCCAGAGCAACAAGGCAAGAAAAAGAAGAAATAAAAGGCACCCAAACTTGAAAGGAAGAAGTAACTGTCACTATTTGCAGATGACATGATATTATATATAGAAAACTCTAAAGTCTGCACCAAAAAAAAAAAAAAAAAACTGTTAGAACTAATAAATGAACTCAGTAAAGCTGTAGGATACAAAATTAATATTAAAAAATCTGTGGCATTTTTATACACTAATAAAGAACAATCAGAAAGATAAATTTAAAAAAATCCCATTTACAATTGCATCAAGAAGAATAATATGCTTCGAAATAAATTTAACCAAGAAAGTGAAAGACTTGTACAGTGAAGACTATAACACAGTGATGATAAAAGAAACTAAATAAGATACAAAGAAATAGAAATATATTCTGTGCTCATGGATTGGAAGAATCAATATTGTTAAAGTATCCATACTACCCAAAGCAATCTACAGATTCAATGCAATCCTTGTCAAAATTCCAATGGCATTTTTCACAGAAATAGAACAAACAATCTTAAAATTTGCATGGAGCCACAAACAACCCCAAACACACAAAGCAATCTTGATAAAGAAGAACAAAGCTGGAGGCATCATCATGTGCCCTGATTTCAAACTATATTACAAAGGTATATTAATCAAAACAGTATGGTATTGACATAAAAACAGACACATAGATCAACAGAACAGAATAGAGAGCCCAGAAAACAAACCCATATAAATATGGTCAGTTAATTTATGGCAAAAGAGCCAAGAATATACAATGGGGAAAAGACAGTCTTTTGAATGAATGGTGGTGGGAAAACTGAACAGCCATATGCAAAAGATGACTCTGGACCAGTATCTTACACGATACACAAAAATTAACTCAAATGAATTAAAGACTTGAATGTAAGACCTGAAACCATAAAACTCCTAGCAGAAAATATAAGAAGTAAGCTCCTTGACATTGGTCTTGGTGAGGATTTTTTGGGTTTGACACAAAAGGAAAGGCAACAAAAGCAAAAATAAACAAATGGGACTACATCAAACCAAAAAGCTTCTGCACAGCAAAGGAAGCCATCAGCAAATGAAAAGGCAATCTACTGAATGGGAGAAAATGTTTACAAATCATATATCTGATAAGGGGTTAAAATGCAAATACAGACATACCCTGTAGATATTGTGGGTTCAGTTCCAGACCACCACAATAAAGTGAATATTGCAATAAAGCAAGTCACACAAATTTTTTGGTTTCCTAGTGCATATAAAAGTTATGTTTATACTATACTGTAGTCTATTAAGTATGCAATAGCATTATGTCTAAAAAAACAACATATATACCTTAATTAAAAAATACTTTATTGCTAAAAAAATGCTAACCATAATCTGAGCCTTCAGAGAGTTGTAATCTTTTGGCTGGTAGAGGGTCTTGCCTCGAAAAAGTTTGTAATATTGCTAGAGTAACCAAAATGTGACAGAGAGAGGAAGTGAACAAATGCTGTTGGAATATGGTGGATAGACTTGCTTGACGCAGTGTTGACACAGACCTTCAATTTGAAAAAAAAAAATGCAATATCTGTGAAGTACAATACAATGAGGCTTGCCTGTATATAAAGAACTCATACAACTCAATAGCCAAAAAAAATTCACTTAAAATAGAAAAGAGCAGAAGATATGAATAGATATTTTCCAAAGAATATATAGAGATGGCCAATAGGTACATGAAAAGATGTTCAATATTACTAAACATTAGGGAAATACAAATTAAAACCGCAATGAGATATCACCTCAGCCCTGTTAGTATGGCTATTATCAAAAAGACAAGATATAATAAGCATTGGTTAGGATGTGGAACAAAGGGAACCCTTGTATATTGTTGGTGGGAATGTAAATTGCTATAGTCACTATGGAAAACTGTATGGAGGTTCCTCAAAAAAATAAGACAGAAAACTACCATATAATTCAGCAATTTCACTTCTGGGTATTTATCACCAAAATCCACCAAAAACACTAATTTGAAAAGATATACGCAGCCCCATCTTTATTGCATCATTAGTTACAACTGCCAAGATTGGAAACAACCTAAACGTCCATCAATAGATAAATGGATAAAGAAGATATGAGATAAAGATATATAGATACACATACATCTACACATACATACATATAGATACATACATACATATACGTGCATACACACACACACAATGTAAAACTATTCAGCCATGAAAAAGAATGGAATCTTGCCATTTAGAACAACATGAATGGACTTTGAGAGTGTTATGCTAAGTGAAATAAGTCAGAGAGATAAAGACAAATACTGTATGAGTTCACTCATATGTGGAATGCAAAAAGAAACACAAGCTCATAGATACAGAGAATAGATGGTTGGTTGCCAGAGGTGGGGGGTGAGGGTGTGGATGAAATGGGTGATGGGAGTCAAAAGTTTCAAGTTTCCAACTATAAAATAAGTAAGTCATGGGGATATATTGTACCACATGGTTACTATAGTTAATAATTCTGTATTTCATATTTGAAAGCTGCTAAGAAATTAGATCTTAAAAGTCCTCATCACAAGAAAAAGCATTTTTGTAACTCTTTATGGTGACAGATGTTAACTGGACTTGCTGTGGTGATCATTTTGCAATATATACAAATATTGAATCAATATGTTATCAACTTAACGTCTATATGTATAATAATGTTATATGTCAATTATACCTCAATAAAAAAGGACTATAATAAAAAGAAAAAAAAAAAGGAAGACCTTCTGAATACCTATGAGTAAGGTTATTCACAAGCACTATCACATTTAATCCTCACAGCAATCCTATGAGGTAAGTGTTGTTATCCCCTTTTGCCAAATGAAGAAATTGAGGCTTAGAGGAATTAAATAACTTGCCCAAGACTCAATATCTTTCTAAGTTGATGGTGGGGACAAGGTTCTATTTGAATGCAGGTGCACGTGATTTCAAAACTTCATTTCTTCCTAAGACAAGCCCACTTACTGGCAAAACGGGACAAGATTCTTTGTTGACATGAGGCAGGCAGGACCATCTATATATCTGTAGGACTTATGGGAACTATTTCCAGAACTGAAGAAGAAGGGTCTACCTCCTTCCTCCTGGACCAGACACCAGCCCTTTTTTTCCAACAGGTTGATGTGATCCCAGGGTTTCTATGGGACTGCCTTGTGTTTGAAGCACTGGATTAAATCACAAAGTACAGCTAGAGTAAGTGCCAAGAACAGAGCCCTGGGCCCCCAACATTTAAAGGCCTGGTGAGGAGGGGGTTTGTAAAACGTTCAAAATGGAGCAGCCACTGAGGTTGCAGGAAAACATATAAAGATGGTTGTTAAACACTTAGAAAATAGTATTTCAAGAAAGATGGAGTAGTCAGCAGTAACAAATGTTACTGAGAGGTTGAGTAAAATGAGGCTAGAGAATTGACAACTGGTTTGGGCCAAGGCGAGGTACTTGGTGACCTAGTTAAGATAATTTCAGTAGAAGCAGATAACTGAAGCCCAACAAAAATGGGTCTAATTTACCTCTTTTTCTGAGATAAAAAAAAAATAGAACACCTTACAGTATTCCAGATACTGCCAACCATACTGTCATTTTGAACAAAGGTTAAGAGAATGTTTTATTTATTTTTGTTTTGTAACACTTTCCTGCTGTATTTGGATACATAGTTCCTGAATTAATACCTCCATGGAAGGATCTGCCATGGCAGATTTCCAGAAATCATATTATTATAAGTTGTACTCTTTCCTACATCCAAGACTAGGATGGTTTTCTGTTATATATTCCAACAGCACATTGTATTTTCCCTTCCCAGCACCTGACATTATTTTAGTTAGTGGTGTCGTTATTTTTTAAATATCTACCTCTCTGGCTTGACTGTGAGTCAAGGACTACTCATTGTCCTTTCCCTTATTCTTGTTACTGCTCTTTTCCTTATTCCAACAGTGCCTGGAACATAAGAACTCAACAAATCTTAGTTACTGTATATTTCTGAATGAATGTGTGACTTTTAAATCCTTTTCCCCATATGGGACAGAGAACTCAAAACCAATCTTCCATATGATTTGGAATGCTTCCCTTTGGCCACTTTTACCATTGCCAAGATAAGAAATTAACTAAAGTTAGAGTTTTTCACCAGATGAAAATTTAAAGGCAATAAAACCTGAATATTTATAATATTAAAGAATGGTGAGGAAGCTGAACTTCTCTGTGGAGAGCCATGTAGTACATTTGAGAAAAATAAAATGCAGCAAGGAAATGGAGAAAGGGACCAATTCACTTCTTTGTGAGACTCCATTATCCTTTAACTTGCTCTGCAGAGAGTGAGGGAAATTGGATTACCAGATTATAACAGTCTATTTTGCCTTTGCTGACCACGTATTAGAGAAAATGTATAGACACCAAGTATGGGAGGTGGTTAAATTACATATGTATTACAGAAGTTAGTACAATAGATAGTTTGCTGTATTTTTGTTTTATACTTTCCATTTTGACACTGTTCTGAAGATTAGGAGCTTTAAAAGAAAACTGCTACTCAATATAAGGATCTTTTAATGGAGATTGTCTCATCATTACATTATATCCCATTTTATTAATGTCATACCATTTTACTCAGATGAGTTTATTGTTGCTGATGATGTTCCAAAACGATTAATATGATAAAAAGTATTAGGAGGGTATATTCTGCCTCTAAACACACACACACACACACACACACACAAACCCCTTATTTAAAAAGCATGTAAATAAAGTCAAAACAATGAGGACAACAGTACCGATGTCTACTGGGAGACTGCACATATTGATTTTTTAAAATACCTCAAACGTTACCATGTAAGGGCCCTTTTAGATGTCCCAGAGTTCCTGATCTCCTCCTTTAGAATTTCACATTTGCCTTTCAACCCAAGGTCTGCATTTAAGTAAAAATCACCGAGTAAATAATATCCCAACTTGAATTCTATTTTTACTATATTTCTCTTTTAATTAATTATGTTTCTGCATTGTTTTCTAACTTACCAGCTACTTTCAAACATATAACTTTCTGATTTTAAGGATTTAAAAGTCACTCATTCATTCACAAATATATAATAATGAAAGTTCGTTGAGTTCTGTACTAGAGAGGAAAAGTATCATTATGCTTATTTTAGAGATAAGAAAATGGTTAATTAGTGATTGCTTTGCTAAGTCTAGTTAGTGAGTAGAAGAGCCACAAATTGAAAAAAAAAATAGTTTTAATTACATGTATTATAAATAAAAATCACAACAATTACATTCAGTGTTTTTGGAATACCTATTATATGTGAATGCTATACCACACATGAAGAATTCATTGATGGGCAAAAGTGACATAATTCCTGCTCTGGTGGGGTTTACAGTCTGTACCACCATATTGTCTCTTCTATGATCTTAATTGCTATATTATTTTACTAATGATTCAGTGATATCACTAACATCTACTTAGTTTTTCTCTTAAAAGGGAATTACAGTAAGTCCCCTACATATGAATGAGTTCTGTTCCAAGAGTGTGTTCATTAAGTCTAACAAATTTAGCCTAGGTACCCAACTAACACAGCTGGCTATACAGTACTGTACTGTAATAGCTTTATAATACTTTTCACACAACTAACACATAAAAAACAAACACAAAAAATAAAGAAAATATTTTTAATCTTAGAGTACAGTACCTTGAAAAGTACAGTAGTACAGTACGACAGCTGGCACTTCTTAGCATTATCAACTACATCACCACTGCTTTCATGCTTGCTTCTGGACATCCTGGGCTTGAAATAAAGATACTGTACTACTGTACTTTATTCAGTACTGTAAAGTACACAAAAGCACAACCAGTTGTAGAGGATGCATACATGTGACAATGTACGCCAGACACGTGAACTAACTTATATGATTGGAAATGCTAATGCACATTTGCATCTTAGAAATTTCGCAACTTGAAGGTTCGTATGTAGGGGACTTACTGTATATTAAGAATTCTATAAATTCTGGGCAGCTGGAAAAGAGCATCCTAAGCCATGAAAAATAATACAAACTATTAGGCAAAAATATTCCTTAAACAGATTTCTTACATACTCTAGCTCTTTGTGCAATTTAATTTGCAGTTGAAGTTTATTTTCTTTTTCTCTGGGATACTTATCAGAAAGAAAAAAATCTAAAGAAAAAAATCAGAAGTAGTGACAAATAAAATTTTATTTTATTTAATATTTGTTTAATGTCAAGTATCTCTTGAAGAACTTATTAAAATATGGATTCCTGGGATTCTTCTCAGATATCCTATTTTATTGGGTCTGAGGTGGTCAGGTTCCCCAGGTGATTCTTAGGATCAGGCCAGTTTGGGAAATATTGAACTAGAATCAAGCAAGTATAAGAAAATGTATGTTTCCTTCTTTATGTTTAGTGCACTTTTCATGAATTTCAAGTAATCTGATTTACTAAATGCCCCATCTGAATCAACAAATGTGTTTTAAAAGTAACAGATTCAAGACCCATTGATTTTCCAGTTAACAGTGTGAAAGAATAAATTGTAAGTGAGATGACTCGACTCCATGTATAACCTTCAATGAAACACCACATTCCAAACACCTTAATTAAAGACACTTAAAAAATACCAAGAAGCACATAATAGATTGATTTTTTTGCCTGTAATTATTTGTGAATTAAGTATACCTTTAAAGAATAATCATTTCTAAAGTGGAACACATTAAAACAAAAA
The DNA here is from genome assembly GCF_009873245.2 of Balaenoptera musculus. NCBI lineage: Eukaryota > Metazoa > Chordata > Mammalia > Artiodactyla > Balaenopteridae > Balaenoptera > Balaenoptera musculus. Next base: position 79,212,273 of record NC_045786.1, read on the forward strand.
TCACATAATGCAATATCGATTCTAATAGGGTAGCTTTATGGCTACAATATTATACAGTTTCAGGGGTCATCATTCCTATTATTGTGTATGACCACGTGAAGCAGGCAGTGTCAATAATAAATCTAACCCAGTTCTATACTTGTTGGATGCCAAATTCATATCAATTTAAAGGTTTTATGAAGATTAGGTACTAGATTCCAAATATATCACAAATACAGAATATTTTTCTCCAGAAATTTAGACTTCATGTATTTTTTTTTACTGGAGGTAGGAAAAACATTGAAATCTCAAATACAGATATTTTGACCATGCACAATTCATATATCCATCTCTCTTGTACATCTATCCATCCATCCAACCATCCTTCCATCTACTCCTTTTTCATCCATTCCAAAATTCCATCTCCTCCTAATCTACATAAGATCATATACTACGTTTGGTGTTTATCTATTTCTCTGATCTTGTAAAATGTTATTATTGTGGTGTGTGTTTACTTTAAATTTACTTAACTAGTATTATGCTATACAACACCTTCTGTTTCTTCTTCTTTTTTTTTTTTTTCACTCAGCACTATGTTTTTAATTTCTTTCCATGTTACTAGGTAAACAACTACCTCATTTCTTCTAACTGCTCCATAATATTCTATGGGTAAATCCACATTTTATGTATCTATTCTCCTATGAACGACATATGGATTGCCTCCAACTTCTAAGTATCACAAACAATGCTAAAGTGAATATTCTATTAAATATCTTCTTAGGGATCTTTGTGCAAATATATCTAATATATAGATCTAATACCAGGATTGCTGGTTCCTAGTTTCCATGCTAACCAAAAGTTCATGAGAGTGTCAATGTCTCCATTTCCTCATGAAATGGAGACATTGGCATTATCTAGTTTATTAATTTTTGCCGACCTGCTAGATATAAGATTATAGCTCAGTGATGTTTTGACTATATTACTTTAATTAATAACGAGTTTAAGAAACTTCTCAAAGCTTATAAGCTTCTTGAGTAAGCATTTTTATAAATTGCCTGTTCATTTTTTGTGCCTATTGTTTAAATGGAATCTCTATCTTTTTTGGTTGCTATTTTGGAATTCCTTAGTCCTTTGTCATCTTTTGACACTGCAAAGATTTTTTGCAATCTTTCATCCTTCTTGCAGTGTACATTTATAATAAATTGTCAATTTTAAAATAATTAAATAGATCAATTTTTCTATTTAAAATTTGTGCTTTGGAGTTTTAAGAAGTCTTTCCTACCATGCATCAGAAAGGTATTATCCTATACTATCATTATTATTACATTAACACTTGTCTTTTTCATCCTCTTAAGTTCACATTGGATATGGTATTAGGCAAGAAACCAGCTCTTCCCACAAACCCCCAACCCCTAGCTCCACATGGTGAGACAATTTTCCTTACACTCTAAATGTCTGTTCCTTTCCCTAGTAATCTGTGTGCCACAATTTTTAGTGTAAAGAAATTCTATTGTTCTTGTATTTGTTGAATGAGATTTATTCTTATGTGAACCAATAGCTTTTTGAAGAATCTGTTAGTTTTCCTACACATATAGTCATATGACTCATAAATTATAACAGTTCTTTTCCTTTCTAATTTATATTCTCATTTCTTCAACTATTATGTTGTACAGCAGTATTAATAGGATAATTATCTCTATTTCTTACATGAATGTATCTACATTTCATCTGTTAATGTTAGCCATCGGTTTTTTTTAATGTAAACTTAAATAAAAGAAAATCTGTTCTATTCTTAATTTTTTGAGAGTTTCTTTTTTAATCATAACGAGGCATCAAATTTCACCATATGCTTATTCTACATATATTGCATAAATATATGATCTTCCCCCTTTAGATAACTACTATAGTGATTTATATTGATAAATTTTTTCCCTAATGTCAAACGATCCTTGAATTCCTGGGATAAGATTGTTTGATTTGGTTGTATTTTAAATATGCCATTTGATAATTTATTTAGAACTTCGAAATCAGTGTTCATTTACAAAATGTGTTTATAATTTTCTTTTCAAATATTGTCATAATCCATTTTAGAATCAAGATTACACTAGTCTTACTGGCACAACTTACTCTGCATGTTGTTTATTCTTTCAGAATTTATTAAGGTTTCATTTGTGGCTTAATTTTTGACCTCACTTTGTTAGAAAAATTGAAATACACAATGATGGAAACATAACAGTCTAATAACTTTTGAGGCTTTGGATTTTCACGTTCCTGTCTTCTTCACCAATAAATAAGATACCACTCATTTTGAACATTAGATAAGAATTTATATATTGCTTATGAAGCTGGCACTTAAGAAGAAATGTCCTACTTATAAACTTTCTTCCACATATTTTATAATAAAATTTAAAGAAAAGTTAAGCTTAAAATGTGTCTGTATTTACTTAGTTCTAGTGTAATGACAATAATCACAGGAGGTAGTGAAAAAGTACCTTCTTTTCAGAATGAACATCATTCCCTAAACTAATGCTACTGATTGCATAAGAAAGTCCATTGCAAGGGGAAAAAAAATCTAAGAAAAGTCAGGGACACTTTCTAGCTAGTTCCTTAAGGATTACTATTTAAATAATATCTCAAGAGTTATAGAATTGAAATTTTTCCACTTGTAAATTTCAAAGTCACATTTTATTTTAACTTTCCTTTTATTACTGAATTATTTAGAATTGACTAGACCAAAAACAAAAGAAAAAACAAACAAAAATAGCTATGGCAACTTTTTTGGCTAAAATAACTGAAAAAGTACACATCTACAAATCAAGGAAAACTTTCTGAAACTTGACATGCATATGTTCATGTAAGTTGCCAATTTAAGATATTGTGGGAGGGTGTTTTCTTTTTTCTAAAAAAGTTTTCAGAGGATATCTTGGTCAAAATTTTTAAATGAATAGCAGTAACTTATACTGCATACATATAGATATTTTTGCATAGAAGTTCTATTAAGTAAGCAGTTATTCGCTGATTTCTGCTACTGTATGTGAGGTACAGAGTTATGTACTACAAGTTCAATAATAAACAAAACAGTTTCTATTCTCATTAAACTCAGTGTTTCCTGTGGGAATCAGACAAGTTGAAGGACATTTTAATATGGGAAAAAATAGAGGGTGTTTTGACCACATGGTACAATCATGTTTGCATTATATATAGTAGAAATGGAAAAGCAGAGGAAAGAAAGGCATTCTTCTGTTCTTTAAAAGCATTATGATATTCATTGTACTATTATTTGTAAAAGTGAAACACTGGAATTGATATGTAAATTGTGGTGTATTTATGTGATAGGTAGCTGTAAAAAAAAAAAATCAATATACTGTACCTAAATGTATCACAATACATAGTTCTCAAAAAGTAACACCAAGCTTTAAAAATTACAAAATCATTCCTACCAAATAACTAAACATTTTTTAGTCTGGTACTGGAGTTAGTACATGTAACCATATCACTACATTGTTTGTTTGTACAATGTAGAGGAGAGACATACTCATATACTCAAATGGTTAATAGACACGTATAATAAATGTTCATACAGATGAACCAGAAAGCTAATATCAAATTAATAATAGAGACCGCCTCAGAGGTAAGAGGCAGGGAAATTTGTTTTGGGAGGGAAACAAAGGGACTCTTAAAGTCACTCTAATATGCCAGGCACTAGTGTAGGTTCTGAGGACACCTCAAGGAACAAACGACAGTTTCTTTAAGATAAAAAAAAAAAAAAAGACCAAACATTTCAAACAGACTTGAAAATGTATTGGCTTGTCCTCTCCTGGATCATCTATATGAAAAGAAAATCCATAATCTGAAGGTTGCTTTAGGAGCAACAGCAGGGGAACTAGTTGGACAATCCTAACGGTGATTATTAAGAAGCTGGAACACATTCATTTTATTAAATTCCACGTAAGGAGATCCTCTATTTGGGGGTGAGTGGGAAAGACTTTTTAATACTGCAAATTTTAAATAGAAAAATTGGTCAATTTGATTATATTAAAAATGAGAATTTCTTATAAATGTACGCTGTGACAAAGATAAAGATGAAGGATTGTGAACATCTTTGCAATGTCAAAAGCTGACAAAGAGCTAAGTAACTTTAGAATAGCAACCAGAAAGAGAGATTCTATTTTAAAAAATAAGCACAAGCTATGAATAGGTCATTTATAAAAATGGTTACTCAAAAAGCTAATAAGCTTATGAGAGAGTCTTAAACTCATTATTAATTCAAAATATAATTAGAACATTGGGCTAGTTTATAGATTGATCCCTCATGTGTCTTTATGCAAGAGATCAATCACCTAAGTCCACATTGCCACACCTGAGTTCTTAGTTTTGCTAAACTGAAGGATAAACATGGGCGTGGTGACTCACCCAAGGTAAATGCTACTCCAGGAGTGTGCAACCAGCCTTTTTTAGCTATTTCTTCTAACTGCACAAACAATTTCATTCACTTTCTTTCACACTTTTCATTCATCATTTTTCACCTTATCTCTCAAGTTTGTTTTTCATTCTTATTCTGAGCACTATTTTTATATGGTTCTTCAAAACCCCTTTGGAGAAAGAAAGAGAACTTCCACATTTAAATAATCAGAATTATACTGTGCCTAACAACCCTGAAACTCTTGTTTCTTGGTTTCAGGCATTACATTATCTAGAGAGAACTCAGATAAAAACAGAAGTGGCATGAATACTAAAAGTATGTCTTGGTAAAGAAACTGAGAGTTGAAGAGGCTGACTACCTCATCCAAGGCAACCAAACTAATAAGCAGTAGAGCAAGAATCTGAACTCAGGGGTTCAAACATCATGTTCTAGACCACAGACTTTGAAGTGGAGTCAGTGAAGTAGAATATAAATAAGTAACAGAGTGCTGTTTTTATAAAATTTCTTTCTTATTAATTATTTCATCAACTGTACTCTGTCAGGCATAGCGTTGAACACTGGGGCTACAAAGATGAAACTCACAGCCTAGTAGGGAAGACAGGCCAGACAAATATTACATTATATGCCTAATAAATGTATCACGGTAAGTGTGCTAGTGGTGACATGTCAGGGTATTATGAGGGCAGAGAGCGGCAACTCCGGCTTTCTGAAGAAAAGGTCAGTGAGCTCGAGTTAGCCATGAAGGGGTTTGGGGGAGGTGAAGCAAATCCAGGTAGGTAAAAACAATGAGGATGGAGGCATCATGGAGTTTAGTGTCCTGAATCACAGAAAGCAAGGGGAAAATTACATTGAAATAAGGAAAGCTAGTCAGAGCTCACATCTTAGAGGGCCTCTGAATAATTGCAAAGTTTAGACTTAATCCCATGAGTGAATGGGGGTTACAGATAGGACAGTCACATATATTTTAAGTAGATAGTTTGGGTGGCAGGTTGGAAATGGATTTGAAGGTCTATTAGTCAAAATAAGCCAAGTTTGTTGTGGTAACAGATAAATCTCCTAACCTCAATAAGTTACTGCAGTAATGGGTTACTGCTGAAGCTGGCTGGATAGCCATCCTTCACCTGGTAGCCATACCATGTGGAATGTGTGTCCTTCCAGGTTACTACAGCAGAAGAGAGCGAGCTGGAGGAAACTTCAGGATATTTTTAAGGGCTGGGACTAGATGTGGCTTTCATCAGTTCCTCCCTTGTCTTGTCCAGGACCCTGCAACACTACCCCATACAACTGCAAGAGGCTTCAGGCAAGGACTGAGAGTCTCCTATGACAGAGCACCTCATTCAGTCTTGTTTATAAAGGGCCAAATAACCTGTAATTTCTTATTGTATCGTTTAAGAAAAGTAATTGTTTATTCATTCATTCAATTTATTTGACAAACACATTTCTGAGCACCTTCTATGATCTAGGCACTGTTGCAGGTACCAGGGATACAGCATTGTTCATGTTACTTTCCTTTCCACTCACGATGATGTATGTAAGGACAGAGTAACAGAGTAAGTGGGGCGGAAGGTGCAATATGGGCAGATCCTGGGTCTTACTGCCATTGAAAGGACTTTGAACATGACTGAAATGAAGGGACTTTAGAATATTATGTGCAAAAGAGTGACATAATCTGACTTACTTTTTAAAAGGATCATTCTTGCTGCTCTGTTGAACATAGGCAGAGGTTGTAGGGTAGAAGCACTGAGCTCTGTTAGTAAGTTATGTAGTAATCCAGGTGAGCAACAATGGTGACTCAGACCAGGTGGGAGCATGAAGGTGGTGAAAAGTGGTTAGATTCTGGATGTACTGTGAAGATAAGGTGTTTGATTTTGAAGATAAACTCATCAGAATTTGAGGACAATTCAGATGTATAGTGTGAAGGAAAAATGGTCTTAACTTGAGCTCCTCGGAGAATGGGGTTACAGTCAAATGAGGGGAGATAAGGCTTAAATATTAAAATTTTTCCCAGATGGTTCCAGAAGGGCTCTAGGGAGTATTAATTTCCTAAATTGTTCAGGCCCAATGGGTGCTTTCTTTAGAATTTCAAATGATAACAATGTTTAAGGAAAATTACTTTTCTTAGATTTAAAGCTTAGCTCCAAACAGTCTCCACATGGATAAGATTTCATATAAAATCTATAAATCTATCCACATAAAATGAATACCAGTTAGTTAGAAAATCATACAAACATTGTTTTTGAAGCCAAATAAGCAAATATTAAGCTATATTAGATTCATTTTGATGTGACAATTTATTTGCTTTTTATTAGGGGTATGTTTGCTTTATGGGAACTGTACATATTTCTATATATCTTATATAAATAAAACTGTTATTTTACTATTATTAGTATTAATATATTAGAAAGACACTAAATAAGGTATGACACTTAACCTTGATTTGATTCATCCACTGAGTGTGAATTAGTAGGAGAGGAGGTCATATTTAAGTTGGATTTTTTGAAGGCAGAGGATGGGGGAAGAACATTTTAGGCAGATAGAACAGGATAAACACAGGAATGTAAAAGAAGATGGCCAGTCCATAGAAAATAATAGAATTTAGGGCTCATGAGAGGGGACCAGTTTGAGTTTGGAATTGCAAGGAGTAGGAAATTAAAGGTGGTAAAGCCCGGTAAGATTGATTATAAAGTTATGTATGGGTAACTTATATGGTATAATAAAAAGCTTAATTTTTATACTTTGGGTAGAATAAAGACGATGTTGAAAATGTAGTGGAAGAATTGAAAGAGCTTTGTGGGAGGAAGATAGAGAGTAGAGAATAGACAAAGGGAAGCCATTAGAAAGCCACCCAAGGGGATATTTGAAGTCAGAGACAATTTAATCCGTAGAAATCCCAGAGAACCAAGTTTCCAAACAAGAGCACACACGTAGTGGGAATGTTAAGCTAAAGTTAAGAACAATTATGTGGTTTTATGTTGTTTTGCTTATACAATGACAGACTCCAGCTTTCATGTTTTCTCCTATTAGGCTAAGGAGTCAGTGACCCCAGAAAGGATGAATACTGTAAGAAACCCAGCCTGAAACCTAGCTTGAAAGAGTCCTATGTGCCTTCATCCAACATCGGCTTTCTAGAATCTGCCCCACTCAACTAAACAGGAAGTTCCATAGGTAACTGCACAGTTTTCAATATCTATTTGAGCAACTGCATTCTTCAGGGAAGTGGATAGACAATAGATACATGTTAAAGAGCCATCCCCAAACAATAGTTCTATAGAACTAATAGCGATATATATAAATCATAGTGTGCATTAAAAAACTTCAATGCAACAAAAAGACACATCACATATAAAGAGAGAAGTAATATATGAAATTACATAACCAACAAAGATTAGTATCCAAAATATATTTTAGAATTTTCTACAGATTAATAAGCAAAAGACAGGCAAGCCAAGAGAAAAATCAGCAAGGAATTAATAGGCGATATACAGAAAATAAAACTGAAGTGTTCATTGAGCATATTGGAAAAGATGTTCAAACTCACCAATATTAAAACAGTGTTCATTTCTGAAGGAAGAAGGGAGGAGAATGGAATTTGAAAGAACTACAAAGTGAAATGCCAATTTATGTCTAACATTTAATGGCTTTAAACAATAAAAATCAGAGCAAATATTGCTCAATGTTAACAGTTGGTCATCTACGTGGTAAGTATATGCATGTTTGATTTACTTTCTGTATTTTCTTTTTAGAAATATTTCTTAATAATAAATTTACATATGTGACAATGTTACCATCCTGTTCTATAAATATGTCCCCATCTATCAGTTTTATGAGAAAAAAATGATAAGGGAGGCAGATGAATTAGGGGAAGGACATAGAAGTAGGAGTTGAAATCCTAAGTTCTAGTCCCAAATCTGCCACTTGCCCACTGTGTGACCTTGAGAAAATCACTTAATTCTTTTGAAACTGACTCCTCACCAGAAAAACTTGAACAACAATATCCACCTTTAATACATGAAGTTACTTTAAGGAGTGAACTATTTCACTCTCATATATAAGAAAGTGATGTTCAAATGTGAGGAAAAGATATGGAAATTCTTAAAACCTGCAGTTAACATGAAGTTGAATGAACATACTTTCCCACTTACTGTCATTCTAAACTTATGGACGCAGACACTAGAACAGAAAGCAGACACACATCTTTTCTTACCGGGTCTATTAGCTGGGAATAGAGTTCATGGCAATTGTCAAAAATATACTTGTACGTAGAATCCAGGCAAGCCCTGACACAGTCTTTCACCACCATGCTGGCCTTTGGGGGACTTTGCAGCTCCAGAACCTGGTAGACAAAATATTTTCTTAAATTCAAAAATAAAACATTGTATAAACTGTATAAATAAATCAAACCATATTGAATAAACACTTTTATTCAACTTTTTGTTGACCTTTCTGTATTCAGGAGAAATGTGGTCTTAGAAACGTTTTAAATGTATAAACACCCACCTTAACTTCCTAATATAACAACTCAGAGAAAACGAGCATAGTTGTAAATATTCAATAGAAATACTTAAAGTGACCAATCACAATATCATTCATTCATTCCATTCAACCACTCAACAAATATTTATCATCACCTACTATATATCGGACAATGGTGATAATGCAGTGAGCAAAAGAAACAAAAATCCCTTTCCTCTTTAAGTTAATTTTAGTAGATAATAAACAAAAGAAATCAGTAAAATATATTACATGATGTTGCATGCTGAAAAAAAAAATACACCGAAGAAGAGGGACAGAAAGTGTTTCAGTGGAATAGAATTTAATACAAAGGACTTCAATAGTAGATCAATTCAGAGAAGTAACAGGATGGGACCAGTGGAAAAATTGCAAGTAGACTACTCCAAGAACCTTAGCTTTGAGCGAGGTGGGAAGAAAGTAGACTATTTGAGCAGAAGAGGAAAGTGACCTATTTTTTTTAAAAGGCTCCCTTATGCTGCCTTAAGGCCAGGTATGGACAAAGCAGAAAGACCAGTGATGAGAATAGTTCAATAATTCAGTCATGAGAAGACAGTGCTTGAACTATGGTAGAGCAAGGAGTTGTTAGAAGAAATTCTATTCTGGTTAATTTTGGAAGGAACGGGTAACAGGATTTGCTGACAGATTGGGTGACCAGTGTGAGAGAAAGACACACCAAGCGTATGATCAGGTCACTCAAGACGGCTGTCCTCTTGCTCTCTGTACATCTCCTGCTCCAGGAATGCCTACTTCAGCCACACCCTACTACCTGACTGACCTTCCTACATACTTGCCCCAGGCCCCAGCTAATGATTGCTCTAACTTTAGCCACGATGATAACCTATCAAAGGGGTGGTGAGGGACATGCCCCTCTGCTGGTTTCCCTGGTAACTGAGGTGCCAACCTGACATCAATTCCCCTATAACTGGTAACCTCCCTTTCCTCCCAGGAGTGAAGATTGCCTTCATGGCCGGCCGAGAGCTTGGGGCACACAGTGAGGTCTCACTCCAGGACCTTGCTTCAGACACATAAGATCCCCCATCCATTAAACCATTGACGTCTCTGTTGCTGATTCCAGATTCTTTCTTTGGTCTTGAAGATGGGCAAGTACAGGCCTCGTAGGCCTATGGGGGGTGGCCTAACACCAAGGTTTTAGCCCTAAATAACTGGTACACTGGAAGTGGTCTCAACCTAGATGAGCAAGACTATGCTTGGAAGATCAGGAGCTCAGTTTATGACAGGTTAAGATTGAGAGGCCTGTTATGCATACAAGTAGATTTCAAACAGCCATTTGGGTAAATGAGTCTGGAGTAGTAGAGATGCCTGAGCTAGTGATATAAATTTGAGAATTATTAGCTTAGAGAAGAATGTAAAGAAATGAGACTAGATGAGCATGGACAGAGAAGAGAAGGGGTCCAAAAAATAAACCCTGTGTAATTCTAGCCCTATGACATTAGACAAATGAGAAAGAACAAAGCAATGGAGAAGAGAAAAAAGGCAGCCAATGAGATAGGAGAAAAAAGAAGCAAGAGGGGTGTCCTGGAACCTAGGGAAGAAAGGCTTTCCTGGAGGAGGGATTGATAAAATATATTAAGTGATACTGAACACTGTAGGATGAAGACTGATGACTGACCACTAGATTTAGCAAAGTGATGGTCACCGGTGATTTTGACAAGATCATTTTTGGTAAAGTGACGGGTTAAAGGTCTAATTGGAGTAGGTTCCAAAAATAAGGGTGGATTTGAAGATTTAACATTTAAAATTTTTTAGTTCTCTACAGATTGATCTATAGATTTAATGCAATCCTAACCAAAATCCCAATAAGAACTAATATAATCTATTAAACAATTCTGAAAAGTAGCAAAAAAGGTGGAGGACTAAAACTATCTAATTTTAAGATTTGCTATAAGGCTTCAGTAATCAAGACAGCATAGTAATGGTAAAAGTATAGACATTTGGACAGCATAGAGAGTCCAGAAATAGACCCAAACAAATATGATCAATTGATTTTTTTATAACGATGTGAATGAAATTCAATGAATAAGGGATGATCGCTTCAATAAATGGTGTGAAAACTACTGAACATCTATATACAAAAAAATGATCCTGACCCATACCTCACAACTTATTAAAAAAAAAAAACTCTCAAAATGGAACCCAGGATTAAATGTAAAAGGTAAAATAAAACTTTTAGAAGAAACACGGAAAAATCTTTGTGACCCTAGTTTCGTCAGTAGCACTACCTGTAAATAGAAAGATTGATAAAGTAGACTTTATCAAAATTAAAAACTCTTGCTAGGCAAAAGATAATTTTAGAGAATGAAAAGACAAAACACTGACAGGGAGAAAACATCAGCAAATAAAGTACCTGACAAAAGACTTGTATCCAGAGTAAATAAAGAACTCAATACTCAACAATAAGAATGAAGAGTGGGCAAAACATTTCAACAGACTGTTCACAAAAGAAACTCAGATGGCAAATCAGCTCAAGAAAGCATGATCAACATTGTTAATTAATATAGAAATAAAATTAAGACCATAATATGATATAACTTCATTCCTATTAGTGAAACTGAGCAGGACCCTGTGGGGCTCCTGGTCACGGAAGTCTTTCTCGCCCCCATTTCTTGTTTATAGGGAATAGACTCCAGCCTCCATGACCTTCCCTGAGTTCCAAAGGGCAGATTAGAACAGTTGCTAATCAGGGAAGGGAGGGGCTGCCGAGACAAGGGAGGAGCAGTCAAGAAACAACAGTGCAGCCTTGGGGCAGGGTGCTGGTTCCACCTCAAGGGATACACATAACAATATCTTTAAGCTCTTTATAGAACTAAAACCCCCAACAAATGGAAGATGCCAGCATTCTTCATTCCAGATTAAAGGAACCAGAGAAGCTCTTCAAGAAGACCACCAGATTAAAGGAACCACAGAAACTCATCAGATTACCTGAGGCCAGATTAAAGGAGTGCAGGCCCTGCACACACCCTAATCTTACCGGAAACCTCACCCTTGAACTGTTGCTATAAAACTCCTTGCTAAATCCTCCCAGGTAGGGACACATAGTTTTCGAGGGCAGGATCCCACTGTGTCCCCCCTTTGCCTGGAAAAGCAATAAAGCTATGCTTTTCTACTTCACCCAAAACTCTGTCTCTGAGATTCGATTTGACACTGGTGCACAGAGGCCGGCTGAGTTTTTGGCATCATTTGAACGGCTAAAAAGATAAAATAAAATCATGGAAAATGCCAAGAGCTTTACCAGAAGATGTAGGACAACTGCAATTGGCATTTCTTGTAAAGTGTTACATACATTTACCAAATGACCAAGGAATCTCCCTCCTTGTTATTTATCCAACGAAAGTGAAAATTTATGTTTACACAAAAATATATATATATCAATATTTTTAACAGTTTTATTTGATATGACCCCAAACTGGAAATAACCCAAATGTCTGTAGATCATATATAACAGAGAATTACTACTCAGCAATAAAAAGGAATGAACTGTAGATACACTCAGGAAGAAGGCTGAATAGCCAATATGTTACACTACATAGATTATTATTTCATTTACACGATGTTCTGGAAAAGGTAAAACCATAGGGGGACAATAACAGATCAGGAGGTGGGAGAGAGGTTGACTATAAAGGACTAGCACAAGGGAATACTGGAGGCGAATAGGACTGTTCTATATCTTTACTGTAGTGTGGGTTATTACAACCACACATGTCAAAACTAATAGAGCTCTAGGACAAAAAGAGTGAATTTTACTGTCTATAATGAGGAGAAAAAGACAATAGAAGGAGAAAACTTGTTCAGAAGACAACTCGAGAAAATAAATTGGAAAGAAAAAGTAAAAGGGACTATTTTGAAGGGTTTTGGTATTAAAGGAAAAGAAGGATAAGGGTAGTAGCTGTAGAAGAAAATGGAGTCTAGCAATATTTTTAGGACTGGAAATAATAGCATGTTGGGTGATGGGGAGTATCCAGTAGAGAGTGGAAGACTGATAATTCAGGTGAGTGAGGAAGATGGCTGGACCACTGTTTTAGTAACTCAGGAGGGGAAGAAATTAATTACATCAGTGGAAGATACAGCTTTTTTTTTTTTTTAGGAGAACAAACAGCTAAGCAATCATAATAAAAAAAGAAGGAACAGAATATGGACACAGATGCAGGTAAGTAGGTAGATGGGTGGGTGGCGGGAGCATGTGGTCAGACCTCGAGGAAGGTCTCCAGTAGTTGCTCCTGTTTTTCCAGTGAAATCAGAAGCAAGGTCATCAGCTGGTAGTGAGGGTGGGGGAGGAGGACTTGCAAGTTTGAAATGATTTTGTTTCCTATACACTGCAAGGCTGGTGATTGAGGAAAGGCAGGTATTGAGCACTGTGCTGGCACTCCCCTCCCTCACTCCCATTTTCCTACCCCCCTCAATGTCAATGGCAGGCGTCACTTGTCAATGAGAGCCTGGATCAGTTCTCACTATCACCCTCTATGCACTGTTCCAGCAGCTACTGCCAGCAGATCAGAATTGATGTAAATTCTATTTATCCCAGTCACCTAATCTTACCATGACTTCAAACCAAATGAATTTTAATTGGACTTTAAAGGATGGATGGTTTATATAGCATAGTTTTGTTTTCTTTCTCTCTTATAAAATACCAATTTTATTGTTTTAGTGAAGATAATCATGGGCAACTGAAAAGAAGAAAAATAATTATTTCTATTTTTTTCTGTACAGGAATTTCCTGAATAAAAAATCATAAACTCTCTTTCAAAGGGCAAAAATGTTTAGCCCATAGTCTGACAAGTAGTTTTAAGAAAGGCTTGGGCTTCCCTGTTGGTGCGGTGGTTGAGAATCTGCCTGCCAATGCAGGGCACACGGGTTCGAGCCCTGGTCTGGGAGGATCCCACATGCCGTGGAGCAACTAGGCCCGTGAGCCACAACTACCGAGCCTGCGCGTCTGGAGCCTGTGCTCCGCAACAAGAGAGGCCGCGACAGTGAGAGGCCCGCGCACCGCGATGAAGAGTGGCCCCCACTTGCCGCAGCTAGAGAAAGCCCTCGCACAGAAACGAAGACCCAACATAGCCATAAATAAATAAATAAATAAATAAATAAATAAATAAAACAAAACCAAAAAAAAAAAAAAAAAAAGAAAGGCTTTACATGAATTGTCCGGCTAGCCAAATTATAATTGCAGACAACTTGCTATTAAAGCAGAGAAGATATACCTAAAAAGAAATGTTTGCATAGGTTGGTATATAACAATTAATTATACCAATGGATTAAACAATCACACATAATCATATGCAGACATTCCCAGGGCAGGAAATGGAAGTTGCTACAATTAGGGTAAACTTAAAGGAGTTGGCTACTCTCTTGCAATGAAAAAGCCTGCAAGATATCTCAGTTAAAATTGAAATGCAAAGTGAACTCCATTTCCATTTAATGTTCTTAGGGATTTTTTTTTTTTTTTTTCGGAAAGTGTCACATCCACTCACTAGAGAGCTTTGTTTAAGATGAATTTAACTTAAAACTAAATTTGAGCCAAATGTATCAGAATATCTTAAGTGTCTAGGATAATCTCTTTTTCAACACACATTATGTTGGAAGATTCATTTAGCTCAGGCAAAGGCACTGCATCTTAATCAATGGGGATGAACAGTACTGATCAAGAGAAGGGTAAAACCAGACTTTACCAGGGAGTAAATGTATGTCACACGAAGACAGTGACAAAAATAAAAGATGTACCTTCATCCTAAAAAGGTGATACTTGTTAGCAGGTCAACAGTTGATTTCAGGTCTTGCAATCTTTCAGCATTGCTGGCGGGAAAGTTTTCCTGGTTAATTAGGAAACAGAAAATGGGTAAATTATCACTTTACCCATTAAGCATTAAGGCATTAATGCCTCCAGTGGCAAATAAACTACAACTAACTTTCTGTGAAAGAAAATGGTAAGCAAAACTGTGTCAAATTTAAAAAGTATCACCCAGTATTCTCACAATATTTACTGTAAAACATCACAGAAAATAAACAAGTTGAAGTATTCTCGTCTTAGTCTTAGAAAGCCATATTCCTCTATTTATTCCCACAATGTAACAAAAATGTACAAAATATATCATTAATTGCAATGTTTATGAGGTTATTCATCCTTGTTTCACAAAATAGCTTTCCTGCTGAAATTGGGAAGGTGAGCATATATTTGAAAATATTTTTTATAATTTTCTCAAGATGGGTTATTTTTTCCAAAATCCTTTTGGGAAACTTTACATGTCCTATATTTACTTTAGTCACAAAGAAGCTAAAAGTTAAAAAAGAAAATAAGACTTGCACTGCATAGTCTCTCCCTGAAGTATACTTCAGATTTAACAAAAAGTTTTTGTTAGTGAAGTTTGGTGAGAAATGTGCTATAAAAATGCAGATGTTCAGAATTTGAAGGAAGGAAAGGAATTATGAAATATTAAGGAAACGATTTCAGCATTGAGAAATTTCTCATATTAATGTGCTTTCAGATAGGCTTTTTAAAGAGCCATTAGGAAAACCACAGGTAACTTTTAGGTATTCATGAACTCAAGCAGAGTTGGCGGTGTCAAAGTGATGGTGAATGATGTGGCTCTCAAGGTCCTTCTTGCCCCCAAATATCATTTTCATTGCCTGTCACAGCAGTTCGATTCTCATAGGGTTGCACCAGTTCCGACACGAAAGGTAAGTATTGACAAAATTTGGTATTATAATTTCTGGAAATGCACAGTTAAGCGATCCATCAATAAGAGACTAAAAATTGAATGTAAGAAAGATACATATATACAGATATGGAAAGATATTTATTATAGAAAAATTGTTAAAGAATGCAATAATTGTTTACTATAGATTTTTTGGTAAATAAAATTTGTAACTAAATTTTTTGTAACTGTATTTTCTAAATAAAATTATATCTGTGTCTTTACAAACACAGACACACACATGAATATAGTTGTGTATGTGTGAGTTTGTGTGTGTTTCACCTGCAGGGGAAGTATAGAATTGTTGACAATGAACTCTGTACAGCTTCAAAAAACGCACATTGTATTGATCTAGGAGTGAATTAAGCAGTGAATCCCAGAAGGAATATCAAAAGCTGAGGAAATATCAGCTGGATATCTTAGTAAGAAGGGGTGAGCTTTTAAGATGAGGACTGGGCCACATGTCTACTTCATGAATTAGCTGAGGGCCACTCAATCTGATGGTTATTAAAAGAATTATAAAATTAAAGCTGTACATGTGCACGTGTGGACACACACACACACACACACACACACACACACACACACACAGAGTACTGCAGGCTGATGTGGAGCAAGGTACCTAAACAAGGGATGTCTACTTGATTCCTTAAGGGACCCGTCTAGTGTAACAGGACCCAAGATTCCAAGATCATTATCTTTACTTTTCCATTACATAGTGGATAACTTTTTTTTTTTACAATATGACAAGAAATCATCTGAGCCAAACACCATATTTTACCTTTAGGCAAATAATTTTGTACATACCCTATACTTTGACAGGTCAATCCTTAAAGAGTTATGCAACTGGTCCAGCAGTTTTATGAATTTTTCCCTCTGTGCAAACACAAAATAGGAGAATGGAAATCAATGATAATTCTAAATGTAGTCCTCACAACAAAATCTGTCTGAGTTAATGTCCCCATTTGATAGAAAGGAAGATTCAAAGATGTCAGTGATTTCTCCAAGATCATAGAGCTGGTATGGGACATAGCAGTGATTCAAACTCAGGTCTCTGACACCAAAGCCACACTCTTTCCTGTAAGTCACACTGCCTCTCTGTGATGAATGAGACAGTATCCAAAGAGTTGAGTCATGAAGAAAGAGTCCAGACAACTGAATTGCCACTGTACTCCTTCACAGCAGTATGAGTCAACAAGAGAAAATATAACCCACCCCTCTTCCCACCTCCACATACCACACCACCTCCCCAAAATTAAACTATAGCTTTTTTAAACTTCTCCCACCTATGGAAGGGGGACTAGCTGCTCTTTGTGTCAAAAACAATTTCAAAAAGTATTTTCCTTTTGGTAACAGACTTCATAATCTGAAAGGATCGACTGCCTTTAAAGTATGTTTATGATTTAGTGCTAAAAAAGTATAAAATATCAGGTCAACAAAAATTACCAATGCCTCCCTCTGATGCTGTATCAGGGTTGGACTGACTTCTTCATAGAAGGTTTTGAAGATGATAAAGGATAAGAATTAAAACGTTTTGCTAATAAGCATAAGGATATAGTTGGGTGGATTAAATAAATTATATAAGGTAAAAAACCATCAAAGTCACACATGAAAACTTTACAATAGACAAAGCACCACTCTGAGTTTCCGATTCCTAAATAAAAATGAAAAAAAAAATAGGGGGATGGTAGTAAATGACAGTAAAGTTTCCTCCCTAGATTAATATTCTGTAAACACCAAATTACACTTTGGAATATATTAGCAAAAGTAGAAATTTTTCCTAGTAGTTTCACGTACAAGTTGGATTTATGGGGTATATAACTGTTATCCCTTTAAGTCACTGATCTTGATGAAGTGAGTCGAATATTAACGGGAGTTGATAAATTGTTCCTAAGGTGAAACTTCAATTTTCTGAATAAACTGCCTTTTTTCAGGTTTATATATCAGTGAACAAAGTTTGAGTCTTGCCTCTGTGTTAATAACTCTTGTGGAGGCAATGAAGGAGCCTAAGAAATGACCCTTCCAGAAGCTTGCTATCTTGTTAGGTAAGTAAGACTCTCCAGTAAAGCTGCTGGAAAATACAGTGAATGTCTTAGAGTTTTCTTTCTTACTCTCTACCATACCTTCCTAGGGGAGGAGGTGACCTATGTTGCCCTTTATTAACCCCCATCCCCCATCAATGTGGGTCAGTGGATCTCAATCAAAATAGAAAAATAAAAGAGCCGCTACAATCATCGGTTTAGGCCATAGTAGTTAATCATTCAACGACTGTAAAAATCAAAGTGTTTGTGTCAGTCTCTGGATGCTTTATATGACCTCTGTGATTGGTATGAATCATTAAGACAGCTGACATGACCCTAGTCAACCACACTATGACCCAAATCACTGGCCCTGTTGTGTATACTGGGACCAACTGTTCTGGTTGTCTGCCCGATATCCCTTCTTCTTCTCTTCCTAATAGAACCTCAAGAGTCAAATATGTCCTTTATGAAACACCTACCCTCCCAGGCCTCTTTTAGTCTAGCAATGGCCAGGTAGCATGATTTTGGCCAATGAGATGTACACAGTTTATTAAAGGGGATGGAACCAGCCAGCATATTACCGATGAATTATTATTTAGAAAGATTCTAGAAGAATGCTCTGCAGAGTTTGTTGTATTAGTATTTGCTATATAATTCTTTGTTAGGCCTTTTTTTCCATTTGCCCTTTGTGTCTCTCTCCTTTGTCTCACCTTAAACTCAGACGAGATACTAGAAGGTCAAATAGTCATCTCGTGGCTATAAGATGAAAAGCTAAACAAATGGTAAGAATGATGAGGCAGGAAGCTAGGAGCCTCCACACGGCAGCCTAACTCTGTCTGCCCACCCTTTCAAAAACTTACAATCCTAAGCAGCTGTACTAGCCCTGAATTCCTTACTACCTTTGGACTTAGGTTACATGGGAAAGAATATTGAGTTAGGTTTGTTGAATTTGTTTCATGCAGCTGAACAGAATTCTGACTGATACAGATCACACATTTAATCTTCCAACCTAGGTCTTCAGTGCTCAGCTGGAAAATTTACATTCCAGAAAAATAGAAAACTGTGGAGAAAACTGCCAGGCTTGTTGTCGCTAAATCCCAAACAATATCAGGTGATGTGAAATTAAAAGTGTGCTCCTGATACAATCTTCACAGACATTTTTTAAACAGAAGGACAGCCTGAAATTTTATTTCATTTACCGTATTTCTATTTAACTTGAGTGAGATTGCCTTTGTGAGAGCAGAGGAGGCCTATCACCTACATGGTGTGATTTGAGGAATAAGAAAAGACTGCAATTAAAAAACGTTTCTCGAGGGACATGCCACAATATCTGAAACTGTCACGTTACTCAGTTCTTTGCATTTGGTAAGGACTACATATGTCTGCTATTAGGTAGGGGCTAAATCTATAATATTAACATTAAGCATTATCTGTTATCAAGTATTTAGGTTTAATTATTTGACAAGAATAACTCTAGACCGGGGGTCAGCAAACTGTCTGTAAAGAGCCAGATCATAAATATTTTCAGCTCTGTGGTCTCTGTCACAACTATTAAACTCTGCCATTGTAGCACAAGAGCTTCTATAACCAATATATAAACAAACGAGCATGGTTGTTTTCCAATAAAATTTTGCTTATGGATACTGAAGTGTGCATTTCATATAATTTTCAGGTATCACAAATGACAATATTTTGATTTTTAAAAACCATTTAAAAATATAAAAGCCATTCTTAGCTCGTGAGCTGTACAAAACCAGTTGGTGAGCCAGTTTGACCCATGAGAAGAGGGGAGATTTTGAGTAGGGGGAGGCAGTTGCTACCCCACAAGGACACTCTTAGCAAGTTTCCCTAGGACACTGGGAATCGTGGAAGGAAAAGCTCTTATAAAGAAGGTGTGTAAAAACCTCTGCATCATCCCCAGCTTCGCTCTCCCATTCCTTTGCTTCTCAGTATCTCACTCCAACAGCAGCAGTAGATTTCACCTGAAGCTAATGATGCTTAAGCTCTCGGGGTCCTCACTTGATTCAGCTTCCCTGGGAGGAGCCCTAGCTGCATGTGCAACCTGCTCTTATGTTTTCATAAATTTACAAGAATAGGATAAAATTATTCTGACCTGGACCAGCAAATTATAAAAAGTTTTTCCCAGATCATATCGAAAGCAGTCATTCTTTAAGCAGAACAGAAAGATTTCAAGTAGAATTAATGTGTAGGCTATTTTGATAAGTTTTTGATAATTTAATTAATGCTAATCATATGAACATACTGGAAATACATTTGCATTTCTTGTTGATTTGAGATTAATACTGATACCAACAGAGATACCATAAATTATAAAATGCCACTGAAACAATGCTATCAATGACACACTAATTAATAAATGACATAAATTCAAAGAGTATATAAGAAGTCACTTAATAGGCAAACTTGAAAAGCACTGAGATATTATTGTTCACTGAGCATGAAAGCCTAACGTTTCTCTCAGTCTGACTAAACTTTAGACAGGCTTCTTCTTGACACTAGATCTTAACCTCTCTTTTTTATTTTTAGCGCATTTTCTTTTCTTTTTTTTTTTTCGCAAATTGTTTTAGACACCATGTTTTTGTTTTTTTTGCATTTTCTATGATTGTAAGCATTTCCTGTCACTCTATCAGAAAGTTCGGGTTTCCCAGGGATTTGGAAAAGGAACACATAAGTTGGGGCATGGCTGTGTGATCAGGGGGAAGTGCTGATTTTTTAAAATTATTATATAAGTTTCAGGCGAACAGTATTATAATTTGACATCTGTATACACTAGAAAGCGATCACCACCACAAATCTAGTTCCCATCCATCACCGTATAGTTGAATCGCTGTCTGATATGCATTCTATCTCTCCCCTCTGCAATATTTCCTCTACAGAGTGATCTTTCTAAATCAGAAATTCGATCAGATTCTACAAGATGCCTCAAGAACGAAGTCCAAACATCTGAGTGGGCATTAAAGGGCCTCAGCAATCTAATATCGATCCAGTAACACAATGTTCTCTTATATTTCCATCTTTTATTCTATCTGCCCTATTCACTAGGCAGGCTACCTTACACACACTTTGAACTTAGTTTTATACCTTCTCCTTGTCTTTACTTCGAAGACCTAAGGTAGTTTTCCTTCTACTTCTTAGACTTTGAAAAATACTACTCATTCCTAAAAGCACTGTTCCTTTTGGCAAGCTTCCATGAGCCTCTGAAGAGTATCCATCACTTTCTCCTCCTCAATCTCAAAGCAAATTTATAAGTATGAACTCCTTTGACACTTATCCCATTTGGGGACTGATTTATGGTTATTGTTACACATGATTAGGTGACTATCCCATTAGAGTATAAAACCCAGAGAACAGAGGTAAACATTTATCTTTCAGTCCCTCTACTACCTGCCATAGTGCCTTATATGAGGTATCACATAAATATGTCTTGAATGAACAAGCAACCAAATAAAAGAATACCTGTAATGAAAAGGAAATATTTATTAGCATATTTGTTTTTGAAGGGCACTGGCTATGTCAGAGGGTATCTATGGCTCAAGAAAAAATTGAGCTAGATAAACATCAATTTTACTAATAATTTGCTATTTGTGTCTTAAGATAACTAACCAAATAAGTTTCCTAAAGAGTTTTCTTCAAAGTTGAAAAACTGACCCCCACCTCATGGAGTTTTCTTCCTTTCCAACTCTTCCTCTACCCATGGTGTTTTCAACCACCATGGAGATGTTTTATCCAATCAAGTTCTTTGATAATCTTGACTCCCAGCAATCTTCGCATTCAAGGGTGTGCAACAAAACCATCTCTCCAAAAGAAAAAAGCCTTGATTTTTAGCATTTGCCAGTTTTCATGATGTAAATACTCTCAGTACTTCCAGTTTCAAGATGGCTGTATTCCACAACCAGCCTGCAATATTCCTAAAAATTCAGCAATCACTGCCTGTTAGCAGGTACAAACTAGCTCCAGTACACCACTGTTCTTACACTCAGTTTTCAACAACCTACTCCTAGAGATACATCTTGGACCTGAGGCTTCCCCCTTTGAAATCTTAACTACATGGATGATGTTCCTACCCAAATCCTTTATCTCCGTCTCTATCATGGTGCCACTTATCAAACCTAGATCCCATGGTGAATCACTTCAACTTTCTTTTGATAGTGTCACCTATACGCTAATTCCCTAACCCTTCCATCACCTCTATTTTTTGTATGTGTGGGAAATTTCAACCTTCTGCTATATGTTACTACATCAGAATCTGAATGCTGAGAAATTCTGAGAAAAACTCACAGCCACATGAATTGTTGTAACAACAGATTCATGCTAGGAATTCCTCTTGCGTGATCCTGAAGCATTTGTCTTTCTATTCCCTTCAGGAGCTTATCCAAACCTTTTTCCAGCCTCCTCTACCTTGTGCCTCTCTATCATAGCCCTTGTCTTATATATAAGCATTTCTTGTCCTGTAGACAACCATAGAGAAGATTAGGGAAATATAGTATGATTCCATCAACTTTTCACTCCTATATCAGAAGCTTAGCATTCTCTGCAAGGACTCACACACCATTTCCTCAAATTTCAGAATAGGAACTTGTCCTTTCTTATTCCAAAGAATGTCCCTCCTTCCATCTTCTTGACTACATTTACTTCTTTCTCCTCTGGGATGTTATTATATCACTTATTCTCCCTCTGAAAAATTTGCAACTTCATTCTTGCAGCTAGTTCCTGTCCTAACAATCTATAAATATGTTAAAATGTATCTTATTAAATAATAAAAACTCCTACCCAACCACACAGTAAAAGTAACATCTCTTTTTTCATGGTAAAACCTTCTCACTCTTGACCAGTCTCTCTCTTACCTTCTCATTCAAGTTGCTTAACAGGTTAGTCTCTATTTCATCACCCACTTTCCCTCTTTTAGTCACTATTATAAAATACAAATACAATATAGAAAAATGTACAACTTTAGTATAAAGATGAATACAAAACAAAAACAACAAAATATTAGCTTTAATCCCACCAAGTGGCTACACTATTGGCATTTTGGCACATTTTCTTTCAGGCTTGTTTCTAAACCAGTATATATGTGTGTGTGTGTGTGTGTGTGTGTGTGTGTGTGTGTGTGTGTGTGAGTGTGTGTGTGTGTGTGTTCAATGTTGGCATTAGATTATATATAGATTTTTGTATGTATATATTTTCATTTGTCATTTTTTCATGGGCATTGCTCAATTATATACACTTTTCTTTAAAAAGCTTGATTTTTTAATGACTGCATTATATTTTAGGGAATAAATGAACCCTAACTGACACAGCTATACATACATGTCATTCACCAAAGATCTCTATGAAATTAGGCTTTAATCTCAACTGCTTCACTTAGCAATGACCTCCTAATTGCAAAGCAACAGGCTCATTCCTTTGCCATCTTACTTGAACTTTTTGCAACAGCTGACAATGCAATATACTCCTCTTTTCTTAAAATATTTTTACCTTGTCTTTAATAACGTCAGATTTTTATCATTATTTTTACCCAATTTCTCTAACCATTTTCCTCAGCAAACTTTGCTTCTCTCTCATCTCCACACTCAATGGTTCTGTTCTTTTCACTTTGTTCTTGAACATTTTTCATCTAAACCATGACTTTAAATACACTTGCACACAAAAAGTTTGGATTGGAAAGAGTAATGATTTTCTTTTCTTAAATATTTGTTTGTTTTACAGTCCTCATAGGTAAGAAAGCTTTTCCACTGGTTTATTTTTTGAAATTCAAAAATGTCTGGATTACACCTTTGGGAAATATAAAAAGGGGCCAATATAATAGTGTTCCTGCCGGATTCACAAGTGACAGTATCAGCTTCAGAAGTCAGGTAAATAAGAACTTCAGCCAAGTTGAAGGTGGGAAGCTTTATACTTATTATATTTGACTGAGCAAATAGCATTTATTTTTCAATAGGTAGAGAAAAATTTAGCAAATTTACACATCAAATCACTAAGTTATCCCGATGTAGTTTGAAGAAAGATTTCTTTTTTGACCCTGTCCTACAATAAGTATTTGATTACAAAGTGAAACTTTGTTATAACTATGTTCGCTACTGAACCACTGCAAAGTAGTGAAATCCAATTTGGCTTCTCTTATTTGGGTCCGCATGAAGTAACGGAGCATGCTATCTCATTTCCTCCAGGTAGCTTTTATGGAAATTAGTCATATAAACACATCTTCTTTCTCAGAGGTAGAAAGGCTCAGTGTTCACAAGGTTGGCTTATTCTCTACAGTATACCCAGGCCAGAATATAAAAGCAAAACATTTCATGAGGTTTTTTAACAAAAATATTCTATGATCTGGTGATGGTCATAATATGTATTTTGTTGAGCTGACTAGGGAATTTTCTTTGGTCCAGCTCTTACAAGAGCCAATCTGTCTAACAAAGTCAGAGGATAGGCAGGAGAGATGATGAATCCTC
This sequence comes from Balaenoptera musculus, assembly GCF_009873245.2. Classification (NCBI taxonomy): domain Eukaryota; kingdom Metazoa; phylum Chordata; class Mammalia; order Artiodactyla; family Balaenopteridae; genus Balaenoptera; species Balaenoptera musculus. The sequence continues at coordinate 79,236,382 of NC_045786.1, forward strand.
ATACCTTATATTATAGAGTACTTTCAACTCTTACAAACTAGCTTATCTTTTACTTCATTTGATTTTCATCTTAAATTTGAGAAACATGTCAGAGCAATAATTTCTACCCTCATTGAACATATTGAGATATTGAGGCTTGAATGACTGAACTGACTTGTTAAATTTGAAAACAAACTCAAACCCCATGACTCTTAACCCAGATAGTGTTCTCTTCTACCAGTATTTATTTTGATTGTCGTTAAATAACAATTACTTTTCTTTTAATTCATTCCAACTCATCTCACATACTTCACATGCATTTTCTTTTAAATGAAAAGGACAAGAAAAGAGTAAACATAGCAGCACATTTTTTTCCCTATTGGCTTTACACCCTTTTATTACCTGGGTCTCATTTGTTTCTACTTTATGACACATACCTCAAATTTGATTTCTCTAACAACATGATCAATAACACAAATCTATTCAGTGAACCGATTTGGAAGTGCAGTGAAAAGAGTAACTATGGTGTCATGGAAATCACTTTCCTACAATGGATCTTAGTTTCCTCCACAAACAAATGAGTACAGAACTACCTGTCTCACAGGGTTATTGAACAGAGCTACCGCCTACCAACTGCCCTGGTGAAAACCTTGGGAATCTTTCCAGGCATCTTTCCCTTTCTCTCACTGTTCACATACCTAAAGACAGCAAGTGCTGTTGATTCTATGCCCTGAAAAGCTCTGGAATTTGTCCTTCCTACCCCATCTCTACTAATTCTCAGTTCTAGATCCTTCGCCACTTTACTGGAATTACTGTTTATTTATATCCTATTTCTAGTCTTGTCAATTTCAATTTAAATATTGCTTATGGAGAATGGGTTCCAGCACCAGTTACAGATAAATACTTGAGACTCCTTAGGATCCTGCATTTACTTTTCAGTGTGTTCTTGATGCATTTGACTGTCAGGTGGACAGTTTTAATTAGATCAGATAGTTTTCCTTGGCTTCTCTTATAAACATAACACTTTTTTTACTTAAGATGAATGCCCTTTATCCATCAGTACCGGTAGAAAACCAATGGAAGTGCAAATGGAGCCCAAAAGGCTCAGAGAAGCCAACTGAGCTCACATTTACGTCTGACGGGACCGATATCTGCCATGGTTAATCCCAAATTTGCTTGCATGGAGGATTTTCTATAAATCCTAGTACTCTATCACAAAACGTATGTTTTCCTCCATTGGAAAAGCCATTCCAGATATGAAGATTTAATCTAATGAAGATACCTATTGACGGTCAAATAAAGGTATTTCACTGAACATGTTTCAAATAAACTTTAAGCTTTAGTCTATTACACTAAGAGATACTCCTTAAGATGTACACTCTGTGGTAAGATTCTAAGAATATCTGGAATCCAAAGCTCCTTGAAAATCTAAGTCCCATAAGTTACGAGGAATTTTCAAGTTCAAAAAATAATACTTACACCAAAGTTGGTAGCAGCAAATCGATCTGAGGCAGAAACCTGTACATTTGTTGAAACAGTTGTGTGAGCATAGAAAGCATTTATATTTGCCAGCAAGGTGCTCATTACAGCAGGGACACCGGGGCACATGTATTTAGAAGACAGACATGAAAAGTGCCTGCAAGACAAAAACATTAAGTGCTTTAAAAGCAGAATCTAATTAATTCACATAGCAGCGTATCCTCTAACATCAGCAATTAAATAATTCCTCTACTCTATCTATGAAAAGGAGAGAAAACTTACAATTACTAATTGAAAGAGAAAGCAATTTCAGCCTTTTAAAAATTTCTCATTCACAAATGTGAAGTGGCTTAATTAGAATGTGATTTGCCACAAGGATATGTGCATAATTTCTTTCAACTGGGAGAGTGTTGTGTGTACACACAAAAAGTGCAATTTCCAGTGGAATCTAACACTGTCGAAAAGCAATAATCCAGGAGTCTCCCTTTCTCTGGCAACTCTGTCCCCAATTACTTCAGTTCCTGAAATGCTGAATTGCAACCAGAATGTTCTTTCACACTTGCATTCCTCTCACATTGATAAGGTAAACAAGAGGCCCTCCTTTCATTGCATGCTGATTGAACAAGTCAATTTAACATCTGACCTGAGTCCAGTTTGTGAGCTTTTGTTATTAAGGAGTATCTTCCACAAGCAGTTTTGTTTATTGAGGTTTTGCTAAAGCCAGGATTTAATTAAGCAAACAAATGAACAGTGAAGACAAACTGAATTATGCCAGCTTTATGCTTAAAGACCATTTCTTTTAAACCTTGAATAACAGTATCATTTACAGACATCAGAAGCATCAAGTGTTCAATTCCATTATTTCTCTCAGGAAAATTTGTTTCATTTGAACTCTAACAAAAGACTTAAAAATTGAAAACACAACTTGTGATAAAAGTGAAAAGATAAAATACCCATGGAAGAAAGAAATTTTCATTACCTAATCTGATCCTATTCTGCTCTCATATGTCAGTAATTTATCCAACACCAAGGCATCTCTGAATTTTATATTATTGAACACAAACACAGAATGTACCCATATAAATAAATGCTCCAAGTGGCACCTCAAAAGAAATGGATGGAGGTCCTGGAAATGGTGCTTTTCTTAGACCTTAGCCAGGCCACTCATCTAACTTCGATTAGCTAATAAATGTAGGCTACATTTTTAAACATGGATCTTTGCAGATCATGAACAACAAAGTATGCCATGAGAGTTACATGATCTGTGTAATTTAACCCTGGAATTAGATGATCACTACTTTCTTCTTTTAGGTAAATGATGCATATTTTGACTTTATTATATACTACTTATAATTTATATCTATTAAGAATACCACAAGTGATATAAACATATTAAAAATAGAAATTAAATAAAAACTAGCATATGGTATCACATTTCTTTCTTTTTTCAAAACTGTCAAATAATTAGATTTGTTAGACCCAAGTCAGAGGTCAAGAGATATGGAATATGCAATGTCTAAATGGAATGGTGTGGGAGATGGCAAAAGGGAAATATACATATCTAGGTGGGAACAAGAGACAGACAATCACCAACTGTCAAAATAAACTGGTGAGGAACTCAAAGACCAGAAGTTTATTTTCCTCAGCATGCATTATCTATTTAAAGAGATTCTGGAGGTCATCAGAATGAATAATCTTGGTCTTGGTTTTAAACCAGAATTAGTATTCTCCTAATGCAGCTGTGTTACTTAGTCTACACTGTCTGCAGCTGCCAACCTGTGATTTTTGGTGTCCGGTAAGAGCAGGAGCAACAGCTTAGCAGGTACTTTAAGTAGAACAATGGAGGAACATATGAATATTCTGCTTAAGGCATTCACGGCGTGAATTTGATAAGTGAAATAGAAAGTTTTATTTTGAAGATGATGTAATTATAAGGCATCTTAGGGGAAAATGAGTGCCAAATGGGAAGACCGGGGATATCAACAACCAAGCTTTGTCTATTTTATACTTTGACTTGATTCAGCCAATATCTTAATGATGAAAATGCCCTATGAAACTGTGGCTTTGCAATCCCAAAGCAATGTTTTATAACCAAAATGAGAGGTTTAACAAATAATTTGTTAGATATGAAAATTTATGGGTAATATAGGCAAAAAGCTATGTAAATAAATGTAATTTGGAGTTTCTTAGTTTAATGAAATATTTGCTATGTGTTTATAATTTAAAGTTAATACATATTATTCATAAACAATTAGAAAACAGGAAAATAAACTGCCATTCATACTGCTGTTCTCTAAAAAAATAAATTCAATTTACAGCCAAATAGTATAATTATAATACTCTCATCAGAATTGATGAAAAATAGAATTAGAATTGATTCTATTGTTTTTCTACTCTTTAACCTTTCTTTTTTTTTTTTTATGTTAAAGGCATCTGGCCAAAGTATTCTCCCTTTAACGACTACACATTTACTATATTTCTGGGACTATTCTTCCTGATAGGGATCTTGAGTTGATTAAAACATGGTCCTGGTGTAAAAAATTAATGTATACCCTAATTAAGAGGCATGCACATTAAACCCTCATTTTGTCATACAAGAGAAAGTGCTGTTACAGAAGTATGTAGGGGTTTGAGTGGGCCATGGGATGGAGGAGTGAGGCCTGGAGATGGATGGCAAAGGTCCAAAGGTTGAGTTGAGGCCACTAGTGGTGAACCTAGTATAGGAGAAATCAGAGAGAAACATCTGAGTCAAGGTCTAGAGGATGAGTGATTATGTAATGGCCATGGAAGAGTGGAGAGTTTAGTGTCCCTAGAATTTACTTTGATAGGTGTTTACTGAACATGTCTGAAAGCCAGATACTGTATTAGATACTGGGTATACAGTAATGAGTTCACTTACAGATTAGTGGGAGAATCAGTGACACAAGAAATGTAATACAATTTTGAGAAAGTTATGAAAAAGAAAAGCATAACAGTGTTATGAAACACCAAATTAGAGTGTGTGTATTGTACCCTTGTGGTGGGGGGGGGTTGTCTAGGAAGACTTCTTGAAATGATGCTGGGCTAAGAGTTAATGTATGACTAAGACATAGCCAGAGCAAGCACAGGGCTTGCTATTGCTGATAGATAAAGAATGTAAGTATTCCAAAGGAATGGAATAAATAAAAGCAAGTCACAATGGAAAGAAACAAAATATTGTGTACAATGAACCCTAGCAATTTTAGGCTGGTGGAGCCCAAGTTTCCAGGAGCACATTCCAGACCATTATATGACCAGAGGCAAAGTGAGGGGTATGTATGATAGTCTCGTGCAATATGGTAGGCAAGTTGGACCTATTATATAGGTCAGAAGACTTTTTCAAACAAAACTCAAAACTCAAAATCTTACAGAGTCAATATAAGTGAAAAATTACCTCCAACAATCTCTCTTTGTTTACATGGGGTAGGAAGTGACTCTCATCAGAGTTGAGTTTAAAATAGAGTTGGTGGGAGGGGATTTTAGGAGGATGGTTTAAGGAAGGTGAGACTGAGAAAAGAGTCCAATTAGGAGGTTATAAAAGGAACAGATGATGGGTGTCTGAACTAAGACAGTAGCTGTAGAGATAGGGAGGAGGGAATATATTTTAAAAATATTAAGAGAGGAAACCTGTCAGGACTCAGTGCTTGATAAAGAGTGAAAGAGGAGAAAGATAAGTGATGAAGTTCCAAGGCTTCGGTCTGGATGACTGGGTGAGGGGTGCTTCTGCCCAGTGAGCTGGGAACTAAAAAGGAGAAAAAGGGGTTGTAAGGTCGGGTCATGTGTCCAGTCGAGTTTGAGCTTAAGGTGCTTGTAGGGTTTCCATAAAGGAGTGTCCACCGGGTTACTGGAGATCTGGGCTGGACACTTAGATCTGGGCATCACTTCAAAACCATGAAAATGGGTAAGATCATCCAGGGGAATTATACAGAATGAAGAACAGTGTCAGGAAATGAAACCTGGTAAACACCGATATATAAGGGACTAGTGGAAGACCAATAAGTAAATTCTATGACTGAGATCAAACTTAAAATGATAGGGACTTCCCTGGTGGTGCAGTGGTTAAGAATCTGACTGCCAATGCAGGGGACACAGGTTTGAGCCCTGGTCCGGGAAGATCCCACATGCTGTGGAACAACTAAGCCTGGGTGCCACAACTACTGAGCCCACGTGCCACAACTACCGAAGCTCATGCACCTAGAGCCTGCACTCCACAACAAGAGAAGCCACCGCAATGAGAAGTCCGTGCACCGCAAGGAAGAGCAGCCCCCGCTCGCCGCAACTAGAGAAAGTCCACACGCAGCAACGAAGACCCAATGCAGCCAAAAATAAATAAATAAATAGATTTTTTTTTTAAAGTATGTCCTTAAAAAAAAAAAAAAAAAAATAGGTAAAAGGAAAGCCAGGGCAATGGAATTAGGGAAAACATGGGAATAGGAGGTTTGAAGGGTGAAAGATGATTGATGCTGATAGGTGCATTGAAAGAGTCTTATTATAAGAACATAAAATAACTATTGGACTTGACAAACATCATTGTGACAGCAACAACATCAGTGTTAGTGGAGTAATGGGGGGGCTGCACCGAGACGGAATAGGATGAAAAGTGAGAAGTAGCAGAAGATGACCAAGGAAAAATGGATCAAGGACAGATGTTGTTGGTCTTTAGCTAAGGAGTTTTGACTTTCTCATGTGAACTACACAGAGTTAGCTGAAATTCCCACAGAGGGAAGTGATACTGTCAGATGAATTTGGAAAGATGACTCTGAACTGGTGTAAAGATGGATCGAAATGAGTAGGTATTGGAAGCAGAAAAACAATTTAGGAGATGTAGAAGCAAAAAATGACATTTCTGCCCCACTTCCAATATGACTAAGCCCTTCACATACCACAGTCATAAGGAACAAAATATTTTCCACCTTGAGATAATCTGAAAATCACAGAATCACATTATTTCTGGTCTCCAAAATATAAAACCTCAAATATTTCTCTAAAACCTGAACTTCCTAACAAAACAGTTTTGAACTGGAGTTTAGCCATGCTATATCTGAAAATGTATTAAATCTCATTATATGACCTCTGAAAGTATGAAAACCAGGTGGAAAGCTGCTGTTTCCACCAAGAACAGCATAAGAACACCATGTAAACTAGGTAGCCTTAGGAATGTTATGTTTTTGTTTTTTGTTTTGTTTTGTCAGTGCTTCTAAAGTCTCATTCCCTCTCTGTACTCATTGTAATTAAATATTTCTTTCCTTTTCTAATTTTTTCCTCCCTAAGGTCACAGAGCAGTACGATGATTAAGGATTAGAGTTCAGGCAATGTAAGTTCAGAAGCATCTTTCTTAACCACCAGGGTGATCTTCTCTTAATTTATCCTCCTCCCTCTCTAACGTTGTATATTACTTGTGTATGTATCTGTTTCTTCCAGAATGTGTTTAGTTCATGCTTAATTGTCATCTAATCCAGCCCACTTCTAGCATAGTGTTTTCTTGTACACAGGAGTTGGCCCATAAGTATTTAATGAAAACAAGTGAAAGCGATATGAGTTAACTGTATTTATGTAGCATTAGTGTATAGGACATGCGCTTGGTTACTTTGAGTGTGACAGTTTACCACAACATCCAATTGCTTTGTGAACATTGGGCTGAAGTGCATAGTAGTTAATGCCATAATGATCACAACTTTGAAAGTGAATTGTGTTCTGCTTATAATTGGTACACTGAGAGCAGTATTTTAAATTTTCCAGAGCATTAGGCATGCATTAATCTTAGAGACCAGACAGAACTATTGTACTTGCTGATTCAGATTTAACTGAGATGATTTCTGGGGTATGATGCGAGGTAGCCAGCTGTTCATGATCTACCCCTCTGAACCGCCCATGGAAATGGCCATGAAAACAAAAATAAATGATGTAAAGTCAGAGCAGCACTGGAAATTAGGGGTACCAATCAAAGATTTCCCTATATCTGGGAGGGACTTTGCCTAAGCTTAGGGCAGCTGGATAGACTGAGAGATATTCGGTGACTATCCAGTGCCTAAACTCCTAAAATATTCACCTGACTAGAGAAGACATGGGAGGATATTTCTGGGAGCCATACACTGTACACCCCCATATCAGAAATGTGAGGCCTAGGCGGCTGGCCAGCAAGGTTGTTGATCACTTTCCTATTCCATGGTAATGGCTTCCACACGCAATAAAGCTGTCTCGTGTTTCCCACACCTTCTCACTTTATATCCATTAAAGAGTACACAACTCCCAAGACTGCAATACAGCCTGTGCAATAGGGAATGGGCAACGGGATTAGAAGCTAGTTAGAAGAAAGGGTTGGAAGAACACCGGGAATAATATATCGTGGGGATCATCTATAACCTTTTATGTTCTGCTCTAGCAAGACAAGAATTCACAAGTTGTTTACATTATCCAGGAAAAGAAATCCAGCTCTCACACTTAAAAAGTCCAGCAACAGGAGCAGGTAAATATCTTTGCCCAATCTAAAAGCAAATTGCATTTGAATAAAGTCATGGCACAGAGGGAACATTTTTAGAGGCTCACCTCCCATTATAAGATCTGCAGGTGAGTACTGGTAACACGCTGGTGGTCTACAAATACTGATTCAAAGGACCCTGTAAGTTGCCCAACAAGCAGGATGCAAACGTCTTTGTACACTATTATCTCAACATACATACAAGCGCTTGTGTGTGCATGCACACTCACGTGTGCACACGCACACACACACACACACACTTATACAGCAAAAATAACCAAATAAAATGGTCACAGTGTTATCTGTGGGTGAGGCTACAAATTTTTATTTAAAAAATATATCCTGTATTTTTAAAAGTAATTTACCATTAGCATGTTTTATTACCCTAATCAGAAAAATATTTTAGTTACATATATATTTATAGTTTGTAAATGTTAATTCAACTTTTGCTCTATTGTTGATTTTACAAGTCTCTTTGTAACTTTTAGCACCAATAAGAAACAAAGTAATACAACTCCTTTTAAAATTCTTGTTTGACTAAAGTAAAAATTTCTTTATATTTTTCTTTCCTAAAAAAGCCATAAAACCTTTAAAGTATATAATGTAAAAAGCCTATATTATTCTTTATAGTATCATTAAACAAGATTTTTGTGAAGTTAAACAAATCACCCATAAAATAATTTTTTCTTTCAAAATTTATCATAGACCTAATTTCTGATTAATGAGTAAAGGCAAAAAATGCCATAAAATTACTACGCAATAGATGCCAGTTTTAGTACACTAAATAAAATATATCAAGAATTAATTTTAAAGATATTAATGAAACGATCTTGGCTCATAACTTCCTAATACAAAATATAGGGCTGAGAATGGTGAAGATACGAAAAATCAAAGGACAATGAGAAAAACCCAGTATTTCATTTAATAATACTGTTCTTCCCATTAGATTTTTACATCAGTTTCAATATCAAATTATCACTACCATGGTGTTTCTCTTGTCAGATTAAAATTGTAAACAACAAAAATTTTGTTGTTTGTTAAAAGGAAAATAGATCAAATTCATAAATATGAACCTCCTAAATTTGGTCAGAACTTAGTTGAACATGTCTCAATATACCTAAAGATTAAAGACACAATACTCGGGAAGTAGTTGTCACCTTTTAGAACTTATATTAAAATGTTCTTCGTAGAATTAGTGACTCAGGAGGTAAACAATCAGTTAGAATACCAAGATTAAAATTTTAAGCATTTGATATTAACTAAACAAATAAAGCACAAACTCAGAAACAAAATCTTCAGGTCACTATAGGAAGTGTAATCTTTTACCTGGTTGGTAAAAATTATCTGTCCTTTTTTAGAAACTGTGACCAGGAGCTGGGTAAGTTAAGGACAGTAGCTGTTGTTACCAAACCAATAATCTACATCGAACTTGCCTTTCCACGTTCACTTTTAACCCTAAATCGTAAATGATTAGGCAGCCAATATAATATAGGTAGTTGTGATACCAATCAGGGCCCTGTGGGGCTCCTGGGCACAAAAGTCTTTCTATGTCCCCCTATTTCTTTGATTACAGGAAACGGGCTTCCTTCAGCCTCCATGACCTTCCCTGACTTCCAAGGGGCAGATTCAAGCAGCTGTTAATTAGGGAAGGGAGGGGATGCAAGGCAAGGGAGAAACCAACAGTCAAGAGAAACAATAGTGCAGCCTTGGGGCAGGGTCCCAGTTCCCCATCAAGAGATACACACAAAATATCTTTGAGCTGTTTTGTAGATACTGAAACCCTCACCAGGTGGGAGAAGTTATCTGTTAAGGATGGTGTGCTGCCCACAAGCACAGAGACCCCAGACCGGTTGGAACCAGAAGGTTGATGATGCTGACTCCCACTTACCTCACCACCAACCCATCAGAAGAATGTCCACAGGCTGATCACGCCCTCTTTGAACCATTACTATAAAACTCCTCACTACCCTCTCCAAGTTGGGACACACAGTTTTGAGGGCATTAGCCTGCTGTGGCCCCCTTTGCCTGGCAAAGCAATAAAGCTATTCTTTTCAGCTTCACCCAAAACTCTGTCTCCGAGATTTAATTTGGTGTCGGAGTCCAGAGGCCTGATTCTCCTTCAGTAGTATGCATCAAAGTACACATTTCTTAGATGAGTGAAGGACAAAAAGAAAAAAGAGACAAATTTCAAAGAAGTAAAGATATTCATTAGCGTTAGTGGCTACATTTCCTAGAAATCTTGCAGAAGTAGTTCAGTAAAAAGCTTTTTTTGGTATGTGGAGGGGAGTGGGGGTGGGTAGGGAGGGATTATTGGTGGTCAATTTAGAGTTATAGGTACCATGGCATAGAGACGATTCATTCTAGCCCTTGCCCTGTTCTGTGGCCTTAGAAAAGTAACTTTATCACTCTTAGATTCAGTTTCTCCATCTGTAAAATCAAAGAGCTATTACAGATTGTAAGGATTAGATCTTCTAACATGCTATGAATCTCTGAATACAGATAACACATCGGACCTAGACATACACATTACTTTTCCCTACCAACAACATTTGGTTCGTTGGATCCAATGGTTAGTTGGGATGACCAGGAAGCAGGGGACAAGGGAATCCTCTTGAGGTATCCTTTGCTCTTTGAGAGTTTTCAGCTAACAGACTTCTACATGATCTTCAACTTGGCAGTATTTGCCTCTGAGTTTATGTGCGCCCATTCTTTATGCAAAGTTACTGTCAAGGCAAACTTAACTTGCTTCTAACCATCACCTTGAAAATCATTTCCTTTTAAGGCTGCAGTTCTAATACTACTTAAATTATTCCCAGGGGGAGAGGGGAGAGGGGAACAGGATTAAAAGTACAATTAGCAATTTAAAATGACTGAGTATATTCCTGCAGCAAACCATTCCCTCAAAAAGCACACCTTCAAATAAAATAGGTCAGAAAGTACTACTGAATAATCTCTCAAAATGTGTAACATTTCCCGACAAAGACATGATTAAAAAACAGTGGATTAATAATGTTAAAAACATTTGACTTTGCTTTTGCCAGAAAATGGGGTTAGTGTTAACTCAATTTAACAAACGGAATTTCAATGCCATGGGAAAATTAAAGTCACAAACTCCAGAAAGATGCTTAAATTGCCAAAAATGAGATCGTTACTGGCATGTTTTCAGCTGAAGCAACTGCTACATTATCAACCATTCATTCTCAAAATACTACTGACAAAATATTAGGAAATTATTTGTATTTCAAATAACAAATCTGGATTCAGCTCACTTGCTATTGTCTTATTTTTTGTTTTCATCAAAACAATCATCTAACTCCTCTGCCTTTCCATGGACAATTCTGCCTAATCATACCCATCTTGTGGTTTCAAAGGATGGGAAACGCCTTTGATTCAAAAGATTTAAAAATCAGTTATTATGAAAATAGGAACAGAATGATTGGAAAGAAGCACTAAAATGCAAACAATGATTCTTAGATCCTTAGAAGAGATTTCAGAGAAACAATATAAGATGAAAGGAAAGACTATCTGTATTCCTAATGTTAGAAATACACTAAAATAATATTTATCACATTTGTTCTTGAAAATTCAGATTAGCATGCATGTCAGTGATTTTATTCATTGTCATCACTAAAGAGGGGCTCAAATATTTAAGGATCACTTCTCCTTTTGCCCAAAGCATCATAGCTTTTCACAGTTGCTCAAACTCAATTACGGAGGTTTTGAGTATCAGGGCACTGGTGAGGGACAGGAAAGTAATGAAACAAGTAGGGTTTAGAGAAATGGTGGAAGTTGAAGAGCAAGTAAGGATGGGACCCTCAGGCTGCCTATCAGCTTTCTCTGAAACCTCTCCTCATCTGTGCCTGGATTGGTCCCTCCATGTCTATGCCCTTACAGCACCCATGCATGCCCCCATTATACTGTCTTCTTATTATGCAATTTATACGTTCGGCCACCAAAAAGGTTCATTCGAGTTTTTCTGTAACATCTTACAGAAAAACCCGAATGAATTTTTTGGCCAATCCAATATTCTTCCTCTTCTCCCCAGATTAGGAGCTCACTGGGGACAAGAGCTTCTTTTATTGCCATATCCGCACTGCGCTGTGTAAGTCCTCGTACTTATATCCTCAGACAGTGTCTATCAAATAAATGAATTACATCTTCTGGAATGTGGGGTCCATAAGAGCCTGGACCTTAACGTCTTGCTTGCTGACGTACTCTCAGTGCCTTTAAAATTTCCTGGCATATGGTAGGCGCTCGAGAAATATTTCTTAAAGGAATCAATAATTCAATTAAGCAACACTCTCCTTAGAAAGAAGGCTCATAGGAGACCTTCAAGATGGCAGAGGACTAAGACGTGGAGATCACCTTCCTCCCCACAAATACACCAAAACTATAGCTACATGTGAACAACTCCTACAGAACACCTACTGAACGCTGGCAGAAGACCTCAGACTTCCCAAAAGGCAAGAAACTCCCCACGTACCTGGGTAGGGCAAAGGAAAAAAGAAAAAACAGAGACAAAAGAATAGGGACAGGACCTGCACTAGTGGGAGGGAGCTGTGCAGGAGGAAAGGTTTCCACACACTAGGAAGCCCCTTCGCGGGCAGAGACTGCGGGTGGCGGAGGGGGGAAGCTTTGGAGCCACGGAGGAGAGCCCAGCCACAGGGGTGCGGAGGGCAAAGCGGAGAGACTCCCGCACGGAGGATCGGTGCCGACCAGCACTCACCAGCCTGAGAGGCTTGTCTGCTCACCCGCCAGGGTGGGCGGGGGTTGGGAGCTGAGGCTCTGGCTTCGGAGGTCGGATTGCAGGGAGAGGACTGGGGTTGGCGGCGTGAACACAGCCTGAAGGGGTTAGCGCACCACAGCTAGCCGGGAGGGAGTCCAGGAAAAAGTCTGGACCTGCCGAAGAGGCAAGAGACTTTTTCTTCCCTCTTTGTTTCCTAGTGGGCGAGGAGAGGGGATTAACAGCGCTGCTTAAAGGAGCTCCAGAGACGGGCGTGAGCCACGGCTATCAGCGCAGACCCCAGAGACGGGCATGGGACACTAAGACTGCTGCTGCCGCCACCAAGAAGCCTGTGTGCAAGCACAGGTCACTCTCCACACCTCCCCTCCCAGGAGCCTGTGCAGCCCGCCACTGCCAGGCTCCCGTGATCCAGGGACAACTTCCCCGGGAGAACGCATGGCGCGCCTCAGGCTGGTGCAATGTCACGCCGGCCTCTGCCACTGCAGGCTCGCCCCGAACTCCATACCCTTCCCTCCCCCTGGCCTGAGTGAGCCAGAGCCCCCGAATCAGCTGCTCCTTTAACCTTGTCCTGTCTGAGCGAAGAAAAGATGCCCTCAGGCAAGCTACACACAGAGGCAGGGCCAAATCCAAAGTTGAACCCTGGGAGCTGTGCGAACAAAGAAGAGAAAGGGAAATTTCTCCCAGTAGCCTCAGGAGCAGCAGATTAAAGCTCCACAATCAACTTGATGTGCCTGCATCTGTGGAATAACTGAAAAGACAATGAATCATACCAAACTGAGGAGGTGAACTTTGGGAGCAAAGATATATCATTTTTTCCCCTTTTTCTCTTTTTGTGAGTGTGTATGTGTATGCTTCTGAGTGTAATTTTGTCTGTATAGCCTTGCCTTTACCATTTGTCCTAGGGTTCTGTCCGTCAGTTTTTGTTTTTGCTTTTTTTTACTTTTTAAAATTTTTATCTTAATAATTACTTTTTATTTTAATAACTTAATTTTATTCTATTTTACTTTATTTTATTTTATTTTATCTTCTTTCTTTCTTTCTATTTTTTTCTCCCTTTTATTCTGAGCCGTGTGGATGAAAGGCTCTTGGTGCTCCAGCCAGGCGTCAGGGCTGTGCCTCTGAGGTGGGAGAGCCAACAACAGGACACTGGTCCACAAGAGACCTCCCAGCTCCATGTAATATCAAACGGTGAAAATCTCCCAGAGATCTCCATCTCAAAGCCAAGACCCGTTTCACTCAATGACCAGCAAGCTACAGTGCTGGACACCCTATGTCAAACAACTAGCAAAACAGGAACACAACCTCATCCATTAGCATAGAGGCTGCCTAAAATCATAATAAGGCCACAGACACCCCAAAACACACCACCAGAGGTGGACCTGCCCACCAGAAAGACAAGATCCAGCCTCATCCACCAGAACACAGGCACTAGTCCCCTCCACCAGGAAGCCTACATAATGAAGGAGCAAGGTAAAAACCCACCATACCTAACAAATGAAGATTAAACAGGCAGTCTACCTGAAAAAGAATTCAGAATAATGATAGTAAAGATGATCCAAAATCTTGGAAATAGAATAGAGAAAATACAAGAAACGTTTAACAAGGACCTAGAAGAACTAAACAGCAAACAAACAATGATGAACACCACAATAAATGAAATTTAAAATTCTTTAGAAGGGAGCAACAGCAGAATAACTGAGGCAGAAGAACGGATAAGTGACACGGAAGATAATATAGTGGAAATAACTACTGCAGAGCAGAATAAAGAAAAAAGAATGAAAAGAATTGAGGACAGTCTCAGAGACCTCTGGGACAACATTAAATGCACCAACATTCGAATTATAGGGGTCCCAGAAGAAGAAGAGAAAAAGAAAGGGACTGAGAAAATATTTGAAGAGATTATAGTTGAAAACTTCCCTAATATGGGAAAGGAAATAGTTAATCAAGACCAGGAAGCACAGAGAGTCCCAGACAGGATAAATCCAAGGAGAAACATGCCAAGACACATATTAAGCAAACTATCAAAAATTAAATACAAAGAACAAATATTAAAAGCAGCGAGGGAAAAACAACAAATAACACACAAGGGAATCCCCACAGGTTAACAGCTGATCTTTCAGCAGAAACTCTGCAAGCCAGAAGGGAGTGGCAGGACACATTTAAAGTGATGAAGGAGAAAAACCTACAACCAATATTACTCTACCCAGCAAGGATCTCATTCAGATGTGATGGAGAAATTAAAACCTTTACAGACAAGCAAAAGCTGAGAGAGTTCAGCATCACCAAACCAGCTTTACAACAAATGCTAAAGGAACTTCTCTAGGCAGGAAACACAAGAGAAGGAAAAGACCTACAATAACAAACCCAAAACATTTAAGAAAATGGGAATAGGAACATATATATCGATAATTACCTTAAATGTAAATGGATTAAATGCTCCAACCAAAAGACATAGACTGGCTGAATGGATACAAAAACAAGACCCGTATATATATCCTGTCTACAAGAGACACACTTCAGGCGTAGGGACACATACAGACTGAAAGTGAGGGGATGGAAAAAGATATTCCATGCAAATGGAAATCAAAAGAAAGCTGGAGTAGCAATTTTCATATCAGACAAAATAGACTTTAAAATAGACTATTACAAGAGACAAAGAAGGACACTACATAATGATCAAGGGATTGATCCAAGAAGAAGATATAACAATTGTAAATATTTATGCACCCAACATAGAAGCACCTCAATACATAAGGCAAATACTAACAGCCATAAAAGGGGAAATCGACAGTAACACAGTCATAGTAGGGGATTTTAACACCCCACTTTCACCAATGGAGAGATCATACAAAATGAAAATAAATAAGGAAATACAAGCTTTAAATGATACATTAAACAAGATGGACTTAATTGATATTTATAGGACATTCCACCCAAAAACAACAGAATACATATTCTTCTCAAGTGCTCATGGAACATTCTCCAGAATAGACCATATCTTGGGTCACAAATCCAGCCTTGGTAAATTTAAGAAAACTGAAATCGTATCAAGCATCTTTTCCAACCAGAACGCTATGAGACTAGATATCAATTACAGGAAAAAATCTGTAAAAAATACAAGCACATGGAGGCTAAACAATACACTACTTAATTACCAAGAGATCACTGAAGAAGTCAAAGAGGAAATAAAAAAATACCTAGAAACAAATGACAATGAAAACACGATGACCCAAAACCTATGGGATGCAGCAAAAGCAGTTCTAAGAGGGAAGTTGATAGCAATACAGTCCTCTCTTAAGAAACAAGAAACATCTCAAATAAACAACCTAACCTTACACCTAAAGCAATTAGAGAAGGAAGAAAAAATAAACCTCAAAGTTAGCAGAAGGAAACAAATCATAAAGATCAGATCAGAAATAAATGAAAAAGAAATGAAGGAAATTATAGCAAAGATCAATAAAACTAAAAGCTTGTTCTTTGAGAATATAAACAAAATGGATAAACCATTAGCCAGACTCATCAAGAAAATAAAGAGAGAAGACTCAAGAGAATTAGAAATGAAAAAGGAGAAGTAACAACTGACACTGCAGAAATAAAAACGATAATGAGAGATTAATACAAGCAACTCTATGCCAATAAAATGGACAACCTGGAAGAAATGGACAAATTCTTAGAAATTCACAAACTTCCGAGACTGAACCAGGAAGAAATAGAAAATATGAACAGACCAATCACAAGCACTGAAATTGAAACTGTGATTAAAAACCTTCCAACAAACAAAAGCCCAGGACCACATGGCTTCACGGGAGAATTCTATCAAACATTTAGAAAAGAGCTAACACCTATCCTTCTCAAACTCTTCCAAAATATACTAGAGGGAGGAACACTCCCAAACTCATTCTATGAGACCACCATCACCCTGATACCAAAACCAGACAAAGATGTCACGAAGAAAGAAAACTACAGGCCTATATCACTGATGAACATAGATGCAAAAATCCTCAACAAAATACTAGCAAACAGAATCCAACAGCACATTAAAAGGATCATACACTATGATCAAGTGGGGTTTATCCCAGGAGTGCAAGGATTCTTCAATATACGCAAATCAATCAACGTGATACATCATATTAACAAATTGAAGGAGAAAAACCATATGATCATCTCAATAGATGCAGAGAAAGCTTTCGACAAAATTCAACACCCATTTATGATAAAAGCTCTGCAGAAAGTAGGCATAGAGGGAACTTTCCTCAACATAATAAAGGCCATATATGACAAACCCACAGCCAACATCGTCCTCAATGATGAAAAACGGAAACCATTTCCACTAAGATCAGGAACAAGACAAGGTTGCCCACTCTCACCACTATTATTCAACATAGTTTTGGAAGTTTTATTCACAGCAATCAGAGAAGAAAAAGAAATAAAATGAATCCAAATGGGAAAAGAAGTAAAGCTGTCACAGTTGGCAGATGACATGATACTATACATAGAGAATCCTAAAGATGCTACCAGAAAACTACTAGAGCTAATCAATGAATTTGGTAAAGTAGCAGGATACAAAATTAATGCACAGAAATTTCTAGCATTCCTATACACTAATGATGAAAAATCTGAAGGTGAAATTAAGAAAACACTCCCATTTACCACTGCAACAAAAAGAATAAAATATCTAGGAATAAACCTACCTAAGGAGACAAAAGACCTGTATGCAGAAAATTATAAGACACTGATGAAAGAAATTAAAGATGATACAAACAGATGGAGAGATATACCATGTTCTTGGATTGGAAGAATCAACATTGTGAAAATGACTATACTACCCAAAGCAATCTACAGATTCAATGCAATCCTTATGAAACTACCACTGGCATTTTTCACAGAACTAGAACAAAAAATTTCACAATTTGTATGGAAACACAAAAGATCCCAAATAGCCAAAGCAATCCTGAGAAAGAAAAACGGAGCTGGAGGAATCAGGCTCCCTGACTTCAGACTATACTACAAAACTACAGTAATCAAGACAGTATGGTACTGGCATAAAAACAGAAATATAGATCAATGGAACAGGCTAGAAAGCCCAGATATAAACCCACGCACATTTGGTCACCTTACCTTTGATAAAGGAGGCAAGAATATAGAGTGGAGAAAAGACAGCCTCTTCAATAAGTGGTGCTGGGAAAACTGGGCAGGTACATGTAAAAGTATGATATTAGAATACTCCCTAACACCATACACAAAAATAAACTCAAAATGGATCAAAGACCTAAATGTAAGACCAGACACTATAAATGTCTTAGAGGAAAACATAGGAAGAACACTCTTTGACATAAGTCACAGCAAGATCTTTTTTGACCCACCTCCTAGAGTAATGGAAATAAAAACAAAAATAAAGAAATGGGACCTAATGAAACTTAAAAGCTTTTGCACAGCAAAGGAAACCATAAACAAGACCAAAAGACAACCCTCAGAATGGGAGAAAATATTTGCAAATGAAGCAACTGACAAAGGATTAATCTCCAAAATTTACAAGCAGCTCATGCAACTCAATAACAAAAAAACAAACAACCCAATCCAAAAATGGGCAGAAGACCTAAATAGACATTTCTCCAGAGAAGATATACAGATTGCCAACAAACACATGAAAGAATGCTCAATATCATTAATCATTAGAGAAATGCAAATCAAAACTACAATGAGATATCATCTCACACTGGTCAGAAAGGCCATCATCAAAAAATCTACAAACAATAAATGCTGGAGAGGGTGTGGAGAAAAGGGAACCCTCTTGCACTGTTGGTGGGAATGTAAATTGATACAGACACTATGGAGAACAGTATGGAGGTTCCTTAAAAAACTAAAAATACAACTATCATATGACCTAGCAATCCCACTACTGGGCATGTACCCTGAGAAAACCATAATTCAAAAAGAGTCATGTACCAAAATGTTCACTGCAGCTCTATTTATAATAGCTAGGACATGGAAGCATCCTAAGTGTCCAACAACAGATGAATGGATAAAGAAGATGTGGCACATCTTCTATATACAATGGAATATTACTCAGCTATAAAATGGAACGAAATTGAGTTATTTGTAGTGAGGTGGTTGGACCTAGAGTCTGTCATACAGAGTGAAGTAAGTCAGAAAGAGAAAAACAAATACCATATGCTAACATATATATATGGAATGTAAGAAAAAATAAAAAAGGTCATGTAGAACCTAGGGGCAAGACGGGAATAAAGACACAGACCTACTAGAGAATGGACTTGAGGATATGTGGAGGGGGAAGGGTAAGGTGTGACAAAGTGTGAGAGTGCCATGGACATATATACACTACCAAACGTAAAATAGATAGCTAGTGGGAAGCAGCTGCATAGCTCAGGGAGATCAGCTTGGTGCTTTGTGACCACCTAGAGGGGTGGGATAGGGAGGGTGGGGTGAGGTAGATGCAAGAGGGAAGAGATACGGTAACATATGTATATGTATAACTGATTCACTTTGTTATAAAGCAGAAACTAACACACAATTGTAAAGCAATTTTACTCCAATAAAGATGTTAAAAAAAAAATGGATTAAAGACCTAAATGTAAGGCCAGACACTATGAAACTCTTCGAGGAAAACATAGGCAGAACACTCTATGACATAAATCAAAGCAAGATCCTTTATGATCCACCTCCTAGAGAAATGGAAATTAAAACAAAGAAAAACAAATAGGACCTAATGAAACTTAGAAGCTTTTGCACAGCAAATTAAAGGGGACAAGCTGACAACCCTCAGAATGGGAGAAAATGTTTGCAGATGAAGCAACTGATAAAGGATTAATCTCCAAAATTTACAAGCAGCTCATGCAGCTCAGTATCAAAAAAACAAACAACCCAATCAGGGGCTATTCAGAAAGAAGCTCTCACCATTTTATAGCATCATTTTTTTTTAGGCAGCAACACTGTCCTTGGCAAAAAAAAAAAAAAAAAGTCTTTTTCTTTTGTGTGTGTTTTTATTCCTTTCAGTGAGTGCATAACATTTACAAAAATACACACCAGCAGCAGTCATTACTAAGGGCTATTAATTCTGTACCTAAGCAAACACTCTGCCACCAATAAAGGCTAACGAATATGATGCAAATGACCGAACCAATACATACTGCTTAACATAAACTAGCTTATCCTTCAAATGAAGGGTGGAAGACCTGGATGGACCTTTCTCCAAAGAAGATATACAGATTGCCAACAAACACATGAAAGGATGCTCAACAGTGCTAATGGCTTGAGAGAGATGCAAATCGAGACTACAGTGAGGTATCACCTCACACCATTCAGAATGCCCATCATCAGAATATCTACAGACAATGAATCCTGGAGAGGGTGTGGAGAAAGGGGAAACCTCTTGCACTGTTGGTGGGAATATGAATTGGTACGGCCACTGTTGAGAGCAGTGTGGAGGTTCCTTGGAAAACTAGAGGTAGAGCTACCATGCAACCTAGCAATCCCACTACTGGGCATATACCCTGAGAAAACCATAATTCAAAAAGAGTCATGTATCACAATGTTCATTGCAGCTCTATTTACAATAGCCAGGACATGGAAGCAACCTAAGTGTCCATCAACAGATGAATGGATAAAGAAGATGTGGCACATATATACAATGGAATATTACTTAGCCATAAAAGGAAACGAAATTGAGTTATTTGTAGTGAGGTGGATGGACCTAGAGTCTGTTATACAGAGTGAAGTAACTAGTCAGAAAGAGAAAAACAAATACCGTATGCTAACACATATATATGGAATCTAAAAAAAAAAAAAAAAAAGTTCTGAAGAACCTAGGGGCAGGACAGGAATAAAGACGCAGACATAGATAATGGACTTGAGGACACAGGGAGGGGGAAGGTTAAGCTGGGACAAAGTGAGAAAGTGGCATGGACATATATACACTACCAAATGTATAACAGATAGCTAGTGGGAAGCAGCAGCATAGCACAGGGAGAGCAGCTCGGTGCTTTGTGACCACCTAGATGGCTGGGATAGGGAGGGTGGGAGGGAGATGAAAGAGAGAGGAGATATGGGGGTATATGTATAGGTATAGCTGATTCACTTTGTTATAAAGCAGAAACTAACACATAACTGTAAAGCAATTATACTCCAATAAAGATGTTATAGAAAAAAAAAAAAAAGAAAGAAAGCAGGCTCATAGCTCTAAACAGGTACAATGACTAGTGGTTTTAAAGTAAAGTGTATCTCAACAGTTCTGGTTCAAATGTGAATTAGATAAAGATGACCAGTGCCAAAGTATATGGTTGTTTGTTAAGCATGCCAATGTAAAAAACAATGACCTAATGCTTTTCTCTTATTTGGTATTATAGAGGCATGACAATAGTCTAACAGAATCTCAAATTTTGTGAGACATCTTGGGCTTCATTTTAAAATAAATGAAAGACTTGTTAAACACTCAGTTAAAATGTATTTGCTTGACAGAAATCACCTCTAGAGGACGATTTAATCCTTAGTGCTTGACATGAAATTCCCTTGATTGTGTTCAGGGGTGAACAGGTGGTCTGTCAGAATATTAAGAACATACATATTTGCATAAACAGATGAAAAGCATCTAAATCTCTCAGAAGTCTCATGATGTAAACAGGTTTTTTGCCCGACCTCATGCTAAACATGTGGAAGAGCGTGCTCCTTTGAAAAAGGGGACAGACTCTCATTCTTACTGTCACAAATTGGAAAATTGCTTTTATGTTAGATGGATGGTTGAATTTACCATGTGGGAACAGATCCTCCAGGTCCGTGATCAATCACTTGTCCAAACAGAAAAATTGTAATCCCTTTCCTCCAAAACATGAACACGCCAAAACAAAAGAGTGATTTTTATGGAACAAATAGGACTAATACATTGTGCCCTCATAGCAAATGTTCTCTGGTAAAAAGGAAAAAACATTTACAGTAAGCAGGAGGTACCTTGGAGTACTGGAAGGTTTGGTATTCATGTTCAGGTTATTTACCAGCAGAACAGATTCAGGCTCCTGCTTATGAGGAGAAATACACAAGAGGAAAATTTAATAATGTACATCCAGACTCTATGACTTAATACATACGTCCCCTTTATTTATTTGTGCTGCAAATCCATCTTCAAAGAAATGGGAGTATGCTTGAAAGAAACCAAGCAATCTCTAATAAAGGAGCAAGGTTATGAAGTTACCTGGGGATCTGGCTAAGCATCAAGGGACTTTAAATATCAAAAGAAACTGTGATTTGATTCCTTTTTCTGATCCAACGTTGTCTAGGGAAGTCCAAAGAATTAAAGTTTTGTCCTTTCCCAAACTTTTAAGTATTCTTACTATATAGAGAGGACATTTGTTTTTTCCTTGAAGCTGATTTTCTTAATTTTGTGTTTTTAAAAATAAGAGGGGATACTTCTGAGATAGGCTTGATATATCTAGGTCTGTTTTATTGTTGTTTGGTTGGTTTTCTCGTTATGTTTCTTGATCCCCTCCAGCAAGGTTTCAAAACAACAGCAAATTACCGATTCAATAGGCAACAAGTTTAAATTCAAAGATAAGTTGGTTATTCATCAAGTCTTTTTTGTTGTGGCTGCATTATTCATTGGCCAACAATAGTTTAGGACTCAAGTTACAAACGTATCATGTGGAAAATGCTATCAAAATCATCTCTGAAAGTTATGTTTCAAAACCTGACAAAAGAATGCCAGTACTCTGAAATTTCTCCAGATTACAAGAAATGAGCATTCAATACAGTACGCTCTAAAACACTTAAATGCAACATAATTGGTAGAATAGATACCTACGCCAGCTTAATTAAACATTCAAGTTCCACTTTGCTTGTTTTTGGCAACTGCAAATTTCTGACATGAAGAGATATGCCAGGAGAGGTTAATAAATGTAATTCTGATCAACAATTTCTGCTTCTCATACATTCAATTACAAATATGTTCTGCTTTTCTATCATGCACCCAGAACTTCTTACAAAGCACTAATAAAAGATGTGTAACTCCTTGATTCAAGATTTCAATTTGTAAATCTTTGAATAGAATTCAAGTGCCCCTCTAAGGGACTCCAGTCTCTTTATCTCTCTTAAGCATGATTATATTGATATATATACAATTATGATAGCTACATACTGATATAAAATGAGTACATATGTATTTTCCTATTAAAATAATTAATTTCAGCAACTAATGATCACTAATGAATAGTAAATGAAAAGATTATATCTATGTTGGTAACAAATTTTTTAGGAGTTATCAGATTGTCAAACAATAGGATTTAAAAAAAAAAAAAATCCGGTGAGATGATAATTTTTGTGCCATAAAAGCAA
Organism: Balaenoptera musculus; assembly: GCF_009873245.2. Classification (NCBI taxonomy): domain Eukaryota; kingdom Metazoa; phylum Chordata; class Mammalia; order Artiodactyla; family Balaenopteridae; genus Balaenoptera; species Balaenoptera musculus. The sequence goes on from NC_045786.1 coordinate 79,259,418, forward strand.
AATTGCACTGGACAAAATTAAATAGGAAAGCAACATTTTATTCATGGCTATGCAACAGGGAAGAGAAACCAGAACTTAGTCTGAACTCAACTTCACTGAAATAAAAAATGAGAAAGTTTTTAAGAGCTGAGGTGGATTGATGGAGGGGAGAGTTTCTAAGAGCTGGAGTGGGGGGAATCCCAGTCATGTGTGTTTGCTAATTGGCCTTACCCAAAGCAACAGTAAACTTTCTCTCACCCTCATGACAGGAGGTAGCATTACAACTTGGAGTAAGGCAGCTACCCAAGTTAGGCTCCTACGCTCCCACAGAGACTGAGAAACAAGGACTATCTTCCTTGATGAGGACATTTGAAAGGGATGTCTCCCAGGTCCTTGAGAAAGCTGGTCCTGGGCTGAAAAACTGGCAAGAGGCTTTAAAAATTTTTATATCTCAAAAGGACAGAGAAAAAATATAGTAAGTTTTCTAAAATAAATGCTCTGAGGAAAGGGAAGGTAGGGCCCTCTGAGGTTAGACTTTCTGGATTCTCCAAGGGCCAAGGTGAGGGGGAGGCCTGGGGCCTAGAGGCAGAAAGAAGCCTGTCTAAAGTTTTGTCAAGCTGAGGGAAATGTCAAGGCCATCTTGATGAGTACTCAGTGCTAAAAGAAACATTTAATAAATAAAAATATCAATATCAAATCAAATGTGTAACCAGCAGTAGAGGTAATGTGCCACATTTTGTTACTGTCAAAGTGCAATTGTCAATTTATCCCACAAAAAGCAGGCATTCTTTTTCCTTATGTTTATCTACCTTGCTCTCACTCTTTAGACAAGCAGTTGGCAATCTAAAGTCCACAGCCAAATTCAGCCCATGGATTTTGTTTTTAAAACAGAGTTTTATCAGAGCAAAGCCATGCTATTTTGTTTACTTAGTATCTACAGCTGCTTATGCACTAGGAATGTAGAATTGAGTGGCTGTGACAGACACCATAGGACCCACAAAGCTGAAAATACTTACTCTCTGGCCTTTACAAAAAAAAAAAAAATGCCGACCTCTGCTTCAGACAATTTTCAGTGTGAGCAGGGGCTTTGTCCCACTGTCTTATAAGTATGATGGGATCTAAATTCACCTGCAAGTCACTGGATACCAAAAAAGTAACCAAAATTATTTTTATTGTTATTGTTTACTTAAGTTGAAGGATCTATGATTCTTCTCTTTTAAACTACCATACATTTACCATTTTTTCTGTATTAACATGGTTGTGCTTCTCAGAATATCAGAAACATGGCGATGAAGAAATCTGACATCAGCTCACAGAGATATTTTGGAATAAATTTAACTTGATCCTTTCTTTTACTGGGATTCTTTCCAGAAGATTTTTTGGTTTTTGTGGGTTTTTTAAAACATACTTCCCTTGGCAGTACAGTTCATTTATTTTAAACTATTAAATCATAGTTACATTTTAATTGTAATGAAATTTTATACTAGTTGCTATGATGAGTTCTTACAGCCATTGACATGGGACAGAGCAGAGAGCAGTCACAGACTTCATCATGGTTGCCCAGTTTCAAAATAGGTTGCCTCAAAAGGAATGAGCTCCCAGAGATCAGATGAAGATGGTGGAGGAGTAGGATATGGAGCTCACCTTCTCCCACAAATACATCAAAAATACATCTACATGTGGAACCGTTCTCACAGAACATCTACTGAACGCTGGCAGAAGACCTCAGATGCCCAAAAGGGCAAGAAAATCTCCACATAACTGGGTAGGACAAAAGAAAAAAGGAAAAAAAAAAAGAGAGAGAGAGAAAGGAATCAGGACGGGACCTGCACCCCAGAGAGCAAGCCGTGAAAGAGGGAAGGTTTGCGTACCCTGGGAAGTCCCCTCACTTGCAGGGCAATCAGCCAGGACAGAGGGGGAGCTTTGGAGCCTCAGAGGAGAGCACAGTAACTGGTTTATGGAGGGCAAAGCAGAGAGAGACCTACACAGATGGTAGGTGCCGCTGCCCTGCACTCCCCAGCCTGAGATGCTCATCTGCTGGGGCTGGCAGGGTCTGGGTGCTCAGGCTTGGGTTTTGGAGGTCAGGCCCCGTGAGAGGACTGGGGTTGGCTTTGTGGAGACAGCTTGAGGGGGCTAGGGTGTGGTGTGACACAACTGAGGGAGTATGGGAAGAAGTCTGGGCCTGCCAGAGAGGCAAGGCACCATTGTTTGGGGGCACATGAGGAGAGGGGTAGGACCAAAATAGGAGCTTCCTTCTCTGGGAGAGTGCTCTCAGGTGGCAGGGCACTGCCTACACGAGCTCCAGGGGCAAGCGTGAAACACGGCTGCCATTTCAGACTCCAGAAGTGGGCACAGACCACAGCTGCTGCCAAGGATCCCATGACTGGGCACCAACCACTGCCCACACCTTCCCGGGAGTGCACACAGGCCATGCACCTGCACACCCCCTATCAAGGGGATAACGACCAGCACACACTGAGGAAAGAGATGGCAAGCATCCAAACCAAAAACAGCCCCTATGCCAAAAAATATTAAATCCACACAAGCTATGCAGTGATGCTCCCACAGATAAATAGCCCTCCAAGACTACAGTAGATAATTGCTTCTCTTAAACTCACAGAGTAAGAGAAATATAAGCAAAATGAAGAAGCAGAGGAATGATTCCCAGTTAAAAGACCAAGAGAATTCCCCTGAAAGAGCAAACAATGAAACAGACATCTTCAGTCTAATAGACACAGAGTTCAAAAAGGAAGTAATGAAAATACTGAAGGAATTAAGAAAGGCTATTGACAGAAATGCAGATTGCTGTAAAAAGGAACTAGAAACTATAAAGAGGAGCCAAGAAAAATTAGAAAATTCATTTGCCAAGATGAAAGCTGAGCTAAAGGCAATGAATAGCAGAATGAATAATGCAGAAGAAGAAATAAGTGATCTGGAAGATAAAGTAATGAAAATTAGCCAATCAAAACAGAAGATTGAAAACCAAATTTTAAAAAACTGAAAGCAATATAGGAGGCCTATGGGATAATATAAAGCATGCCAATCTATGCATAATAGGGATTCCAGAAGGAGAAGAAAGAGAAAAAGGGATTGAAAATGTATTTGAAGAAATTATGGCTGAAAACTTCCCAAACCTAAAGAAGGAAACAGATATCCAGATATAGTAAGCATAGAGTGTCCCAAACAAGATGAACCCAAACAGACCTATGCCAAGACATGTTATAATAAAAATGACAAAGTTAAAGATAAAGAGAGGATTCTAAAGGCAGCAAGATAAAAACAAAGTGTCAATTACAAGGGAACCCCCATAAGGCTATCAGCTGATCTCTCTACAGAAACTCTACAGGCTAGAAGGGAGTGGCAAAATATACTCAAAGTCTTGAAAGAGAAAAATCTGCAACCTAGAATACTATACCAAGCAAGATTATCATTTAAAATAGGAGAAATAAAGAATTTCTCAGACAAGCAAAAACTAAAAGAATACAGGAATATTAAACCTACCTTAAAAGAAATGTTGAAAGTTCTTCTCTAAATCGAAAAGAAACAAGCAGATATAGGAAGGAGGAAATCACAATTGGAAAGTAAATCACTTAAATTAGCCAGTATACAGATGATTAAAAAAAAAAAAAAAAACCTACTGTGAAAGCAATGATAAACACATGGAACAGCAAAAGGATAAACATGAAGACGTAAAAAAGAACATCAAAATCATAAAATGTGTGTAAGGAGAGTAATAAAATGGAAAATGTAGATTATGTTTTTTTTTAAGAATGTGCATGTAGATTCTTTTTTTTAGAATGTGTTTGAGCCTATATGACTATCAGTCTAAAGCAAGCAGATATAGAAAGGGGTTAACATACTTGAAAAACAGGGCAGCCACAAATCAAAAACATAAAATAGAGTCACAAAACCCCAAAAGAACACAAGCATAAAATAAAAGGAAATCAAACCACAGAAAGAAAAACAAAGGAACAAAGAAGAAACACAGAATCAACTGGAAAACAAGGTTTAAAATGGCAATAAATACATATGTATCAATAATTATATTAAATGTCAATGGGCTGAATGCTCCAATTAAAAGATATAGAGTGGCAGACTGGATAAAAAAACAAGAGCCTACAATATGCAGCCTACAAGAGACCCACCTTAGAGCAAAGGACACACATAGACTGAAAGTGAGGGGATGGAAAAAGATATTTCATGCAAATGGAAATGACAAGAAAGCAGGAGTTGCAATACTCATGTCAGACTTTAAAACAAAGGCCATAAAGAAAGATAAAGAAGGACACTATATAATGGTAAAAGGATCAATACAAGAAGATTTTACACTCATCAATGTACATACACCTAATATAGGAGCACCAAGATACGTAAAACAAATACTAACAGACATACAGGGAGAAATTGATGGGAATACAACAATAGTAGGAGATGTTAACACCCCACTCACATCAATAGACAGATCTAGACAGAAAATCAATGAGGCAACAGGATCCTAAATGATACAATAGAACAGTTAGTCTTAACTGATATTTTCAGGACATTACACATTAAAAAAAAAAAAGAATACATATTCTTTTCAAGGGCACATGGAACACTCTCTAGGATTAACCATGTACTAGGGCACAAAATTAACCTCAAAAAATTTAAGAGTATAGAAATTATTTCAAGCATCTTCCCTGACCACAATAGCCTGAAACTAGAAATGAGAAAATGGAGACTAAACAACATGCTACTAAAAAACCAGTGGGTCAACTAGGAAATCAAAACGGAAATTTAGAAATACCTTGAGACAAATGACAATGAAAACACAACTATACAAATCTATGGGATGCAACAAAAGCAGTTTTTAGAGGGAAGTCCATAGTGATACATGTCTTCCTCAAAAAACAACAAAAATCTCAAATAAACAAGCCAACCTACCATCTAAAAGAATTAGAAAAAAAAGAACAGACAAAACCTAATGTAATCAGAAGGAAGGAAATAATAAAAATCAGGGTAGACATAACTAAAATAGAGATTAAAAAAATAGGAAAAAAATCAACTAAACCAAGAGCTGGTTCTTTTTTTTTTTTTTTTTTTTTTTTTGGCTGCACCAGGTCTTAGTTGAGGCTCACAGGATCTTCGCTACCGCGTGCGGGATCTTTAGTTGAGGCATGCAAACTCTTAGTTGCAGCATGTGGGATCTAGTTCCCTGACCAGGGATTGAACCCAGGCCCTCTGCATTGGGAGCGCAGGGTCTTAGCCACTGGACCACCAGGGAAGTCCCAAGAGCTGGTTCTTTGAAATGGTAAAAAAATTGACAAACCTCTGGCCAGGATAATCAAGAAGACAAGAGAGAGAACCCAAATAAACAAAATAAGAAATGAAAAGGAGAAATCTCAACTGATACTGCAGAAATACAAAAAATCGTAAGAGAATACTATGATCAATTATATGCCAACAAATTTGACAATCTAGAAGAAATGGACAACTTCTTAGAAACATACAGCCCACCAAAATTGAATCAAGAAGAAATAGATAATCTGAACAAACCGATCACTAGAAGTAAATTAGAATCTGTAGTTAAAACAAAACAAAACAAAAAACAAAAAAAAAACTCCCTATAAACAAAAGTCCAGGACCAGATGGCTTCACAGGAGAATTCTACCACACATACAGAGAACTTATTCCAATCCTCCTTAAACTCTTCCAAAAGACTGAACAGGAGGGACCACTCTCAAAGACATTCTATGAGGCCACCATCACACTGATACCAAAACCAGACAAAGATACCACCGAAAAAGAAAATTACAGGCCAATATCTTTGATGACTATAGATGCAAAAATTCTCAACAAAATATTAGCAAATCAAGTCCAACAACACATAAAAAAGATCATACACCACGACCAAGTGGGATCCACCCCAAGTTCACAAGGATGGTTCAACATATGCAAATTAATCAATGTAATACACCACATTAGCAAAAGAAAAGTCAAAAACAACATGATCATCTCAATAGATGCAGAAAAAACATTTGACAAAATTCAATATCCATTCATGGTAAAAACTCTTACAAAAGTGGGTATAGAGGGAACATATCTCAACATAATAAAAACTATTTATGACAAACACAACCAATATAACACTCAATGGTGAAAAGCTGAAAGCCATCCTGCTAAAATCTGGGACAAGCCAAGGATGCCCACTCTCACCACTTCTATTCAACGTAGTATTGGAAGTCCTAGTCACAGCAGTCAGACAAGAAAAAGAAATAAAAGGTATCCAAATTGGAAGGGAAGAAGTAAAACTGTCACTATATGCAGATGACATGATACTATATATAGAAAACCCTAAGGACTCCACACAAAAACTACTAGATCTAATATATGAATTCAGCAAAGTGGCAGGATACAAGATTAACATTCAGAAATCAGTTGCATTTTTTTTACACTAACAATGAAATATCAGAAAGGGAATGTAAAAAAAAAAATACCTTTTAAAATCACACCAAAAAAATAAAATGCCTAGGAATAAATCCTGACCAAGGAGGTGAAAGACTTATACGCTGAGAATATTAAAACATTAATAAAGGAAATAAAAGAGGATTCAAAGAAATGGAAAGATATCCCATGCACTTGGATTGGAAGAATTAATATTGTTAAAATGGCAATACTATCCAAAGCGATCTACAGATTTAATGTGATCCCTATCAAAATACCCATGATATTTTTCACAGGAGTGGAAAAAATAATCCAAAAATTTATATGGAACTATAAAAGACCCAGAATTGCCAAAAGAAATCCTGAGGAAAAAAAACAAAGCAGGAGGCATAACTCTCCCAGACTTCAGACAATACTACAAAGCTACAGTAATCAAAACAGTGTGGTATTGGTACAAAAACAGACATACGGATCAATGGGGGAAAAAAATGGAGAGCCCAGAAATAAACCCACACACCTATGACCAATTTGTCTTCAACAAAGGAGGCAAGAATATAAAATGGGAAAAAGACAGCCTCTTCAGCAATTGGTGCTGGGAAAGTTGGACAGATGCATGTAAATCAATGACGTTAGAACACACTCTCACACCATGCTCAAAAATAAACTCAAAATGGCTTAAAGACTTATTTAACATAAGACATGACATGATAAACTCCTATAAGAGAGCACAGGCAAAACATTCTCTGACATAAATCATATCATGTTTTCTTAGGTCAGTCTCCCAAGGCAATAAAAATAAAACCAGAAATAAACAAATGGGACCTAATCAAACTTACAAGCTATGCAGCAAAGGAAACCATACAAAAAAACAAAAAGACAACCTATGGAATGGAAGAAAATATTTGCAAATGATGCAATCAACAAGGGCTTAATCTCCAAAATACACAACTCATATTGTATGCAGCTCATACAACACAACAACAAAAAAACAAACAACCCAATTGAAAAATGGGCAGAAGACCTTAATAGACATTTCTCCAAAGATGACATACAGATGGCCAATAGGCACATGAAAAGATGCTCAGCATCACTAGTTATTAGAGAAATGCAAATCAAAGCTACAATGAGGTACCACCTCACACCAGTCAGAATGGCCATCATTAAAAAGTTTACAAATAACAAATGCTGGAGAGAGTATGGAGAAAAGGGAGCATTCCTACACTGTTGGTGGGAATGTAAGTTGGTGCAGCCACTATGGAAAACAGTATGGAGGTTCCTCAGAAAACTAAAATTAGAACTACCATATGATCCAGCAATCCCACTCCTGGGCATATACCCAGACAAAACTACAATTCAAAAAGATACAAGCACCCTTATGTTCATAGCAGCACTGTTCACAATAGCCAAGACATGAAAACGACCTAAATGTCCACTGACAGATGAATGGATAAAGAAGATGTGGTATGTACACACAATGGAATACTAAAAAAGAATGAAATAATGCCATTTGCAGCAACATGGATATAACTAGAGATTATAATACTAAGTGAAGTCAGAAAGAGAAAGACAAATACCATATAATATCACTTATATGTGGAATCTAAAATATGGCACAAAAGAACCTACCTACAAAATAGAAACAGACTCACAGACATAGAGAACAGACTTGTGGTTGCCAAGGGGGAGTGGGAAAGGGAGAGGGGTCAACTGGGAGTTTGGGGTTAGTAGATGCCAGCTATTACATTTAGAATGGATAAACAACAAGGTCCTACTGTATAGCACAGAGAACTACATCAAATCTCCTGGGATAAACCATAATGGAAAAGAAGATAAAAAAGAATGGATATATGTGTATAACTGAGTCACTTCGCTATACAGCAGAAATTAGAACAACATTGTAAATCAACTATACTTCAATTAAAAGAAAAAGGAGTGGGCTTCCCTGGTGGCACAGTGGTTGAGAATCTGCCTGCCAATGCAGGGGACACGGGTTTGAGCCCTGGTCTGGGAAAATCCCACATGCCGTGGAGCAGCTGGGCCCGTGAGCCACAACTACTGAGCCTGCGCGTCTGGAGCCTGTGCTCCGCAACAAGAGAGGCTGCGTTAATGAGAGGCCCGCGCACCGCGATGAAGAGTGGCCCCCACTTGCCACAACTAGAGAAAGCCCTCGCACAGAAACGAAGACCCAACACAGCCATAAATAAATAAATTAATTAATTTTAAAAATATTAAAAAAAAAAAAAGAAAAAGGAGTGACTCCCTGTTACTGCAGGTGAGCAAACTAAAGGATGATAAAAACTAGTGAGGGATGCAAAAACAGGGTTTCCTGATTCAGAGGGAGGTTCAATTGGGTGACCTCTAAGTTCCTCTTCATACCTAAGAATCTATAAGCTTTTGTTATTTAGTATTAGGACATTCTGCAACCTGAAAAAGCACACACTATCAGAAAATTTAAAAAAATCATTCTTACATATGATGTTCTAGAAATATGACTGTTGATTAAATTCTCTGAGCAATAAACCTTGAAGATTTTGCTCCAATATATATCCATCAAGTTAGCTGAAAATGATTGACTATCTGGGTCAGCATCTATTCTGTTCACATGAAAATATGATTTGATCTCTAATATGAAAGAATAGCCCTAATATATGTACACAGTTTACATATTATACATGGTTTATATCTGAAGAGAATGCACTTATAAACTTAGACCAGGTTTCAAAAGATAAACTCTGGACAAGTAATATAACCCCATTCTAAATCCTTACTGAAACTCCTCAGTAAGGGGTGTATTTCTGTATGGCTCACTTCTACAGGATCACATTTACTGTAGTGTTTGGGTTCTATGGGTGGTCAATAAATCTTGGTTTCGCCAAATTAGCAGCACTGAGATAAACATAGGAAGGAAGGATATAGTCTAAAGTTACGGTCAACACCGTAGGGACTCTAGATGTGTCTCTGATGCTAACAGGCTTTGTAACCTTGGACGACTCACTTTAATCATCAGGCTTTAGTTTCTCAGATATCAAGTAAGGCATTGGTTCTCTAACCTCAGAGTGTATGAGAATCACGTGTTGGGCATATTAAAACAGATCGCTGGGCCTCACCTTTAGAGTTTCTGATTCAATAGGTCTGAAGTAAGGTAGAAATTTTACATTTCTAAGTTCCTAGGTGCTGCTAATGCTGCTAGTCAAAGAACAGCACATGGGAATGGAATAAGAATCGGGAAGATAATGGTAGTGAGTTACCAAATCCTTAATACTTTATAGCTGTAATAGAGAAAGTAGCCAGCATCCAATCAATTACATCCAAAATGTAACTGTCTTTTTAATCAAAATTTCATTTGATTTAGAAGAAGGGAAACGAACACCCTTTTTATTCCCCCTTTGGATTTCAACAGCGATTCTGAACATGTAAATGTTCTATAATACTTACGTCATAGCTTGATAAATGGATTCAATCCCGTAACGCATGGCAAATTCATCGACTATTTCTTGGGAGGCATCATCAAAGAAAACCTTCCAGGCTTCATCCCCTTTGACCTCTGGGATTTTCACTCCACCATTAGATTTCACTTCAGTCAAGTAATGGAACAAATTCTAAAAGTAAGTGGTTTTCAAATGTTCAGTTTTCTCAGACTAGGCCAGATATATTTAACTGTAACTTTCATTAAATTATACTTATAATTGCATCTAATGTTTCATCAGCATCTATAAACAATAGAAATGTCTCAGATTTTCGTTCTAACGTACCTCATCTTTATGCAAGTTCTGATTTTATTTCTGTCTAAGTTTATACGGAATCAATGATTTAAATGTTTCAGATATACCAAATCATTTTAGAAGGAAGTAAATGTTTTCTCATGTAAACATTTCTACATGCTGGAACATCTTTTGCATTCATGGGCTCTGAGTAAATTATAAAGCTCTGGATGAATAATGTGTTTTGGCTACATTAATACAGAATCTAGGTATGCAAATAATACTAAAGGACTTCGGCTACAAAACAGTATGAGCCATGACAATGAATTCAGGTTAAAAATAAATATTTTTAGAATTTTGTAATGAAAAAACATCACTACAAAGAATTCCTTTTTGCTTCGAAGAAGTTTAGAAACTGCTGCATGGATGCAGCCTGGGTCACTGAAGGACCCTTTCTTGGATTTCATTTCTTTTTGTGTCTTGGACCAACAGAAAAGACTCTGAAAAGCAAAGCATGATGCTGTTCCTGTGATCCTAAATCTCTGCCCACATTTTAAGGTCAGTGTTGGCTCCCCATCCTGCCAGTTCAAGGGATTTATTGGTACTGGTCTAAAAACTGAACCACCTTTCTTGATGGATTATCACTGGCTAGACTGTAGTCAGGAAATTAAGGCTTGGTTCTATATCTAATGACTGTATAATGTGTAAATGACTTAAATATTGTTCCTCATTTCCTTCTTTAGTAAAATGGAGGTGAAAATGATTACATATGTACATTTTCATAGATATATTTAGGAAAAATACTGTACAAAGAGCAAAGATTCTCCCAGCTATCTTTTTCTTTCTTAGGAAGGTACTTCCTCTGTACCCTTTGAACATGGGAAAAGGCATATTCCTCAGCTTCACTTCATATTTTTTGATACATGGGATGTGTCATTTGCATCAGGGAAAAGCTCTGGTGACATGTCTAACTAAGCTCTCAGTTGCAAAGCATCCAATAATAAAAGCCCAAGATTATCTGTCTGTGCATTTACGCTGAGGCACAAACAGGAACTGATGAATCTGCCCTTTTGACTCAAATTGGGTGGTCTCTACCTCTCTCTAAGCCAACAGGCTCCTTCTTTTGGGTAGTATATTCTCTACTATCCGTGGATGGAAAGCTACATTCTGATACCTGCCACCCAGATGTGTTTGTGTAAAGGGTAGTTAAAATGGAGGAGGCTTCAGTATGTATAAAGCCCTCTGTTGTACTCAGAAAAAGACAGACAAAATTACTGCTAATTACATTGGCTCCCCAAAGCCATTGCTACAACGTCAGAATTTTTATATTTAATAGACAATACTCCTAATTAAATCTTCAACAAAATCTGAACACTTACTCAGAATTCTCAAAAACTATCATGATTTGGATCCTCTCCTCCATTACTAAAGTACTATATATTTAAAATGCTTCCAAAATATCATGACTTATTTCTTCAATAAATGCTTTCTAATATTCTTCTTCCTCCCTAGAAGAACGGTAGTTTAATTTGGTCTACTTGTTCATTATCATCTTATTGCCTCATTTATTAAAACCTGCCTCATACGTTTGTTGTAAATCCATTCAAAGACAACGAACTCTCTCTTCACGGGGTAATACACAGGCTATGTGATCCCCTAGCACATCACTTGCTATAGTATAGAGCAAGAACTTCAGGGACAATTTTACAAACCTAATTCAACTCTATTTTTAAAACAAATATTTTGTTGCATGATCCATAAACAATACAATCTTTCCTAGGCTTTGTTATTAATACAATTCAACTTACTTACCTCATGTAAACATGTATATTGTAAATGATACGGAGCAACCTTCTCCTCTCCTTTTATTTCCACGTTGATTTTCAATCGAATGGCCCCAGACACAGCTGATTTATCTGTCCGTTTCTCTGATAAAGCAAAAAGTAATTGGTCAGTCATTTTTGACATCATGTTTCTTATACAAGTTCTCGAAAGCTTTAAAAAAGGGCTTATATTGCTAAAGGCCATTTTTCTAGATCAGATTTGATTAACCATAATGATTCTGCTAAATACAATTTAAAATAATGCGCCTGATATGTCGCTGGGATTGGCAAACTGTGATATAAATATTTCAAATAGAAAAACTCAATCAGAAGACCCTACCATTTTGATATAAATTTCTGTGTACTAGATCAGTTTATACAATGAAATTAATTATTTGGGCAATTAAAAGCAAAATAACTAAAAGATAAAATTAATCAGGAAAGTATTTTATCTAAAAGTCCCACTCTTTCTTTCTGTCCTTGAAAAAATGAGTCAAAGCTCTAACAAAAACATTTGTTATTAGGTTTCTTTGTCAGTGATTCATGAAGACCTATAGTCTACAGCCTGTGTCTACTTATGTGTTAGATTCACTCTTTCTTTGAATGGAATCAGTATGTAGCCAATTCAGTCTAATAATGTGTGTGTAAGTGTATGCACGTGTGTCTAATATGAACTGAGTAGTAGCTGTGAGAGAAAGAAAAGCATAGTCACAAAATTCCTAGGGTGTAAATGTAGGTAACAGACCTATGTCTGATACCTACTTCCCCGATGAAACACATAAAGAAGCAAGCTGACGCATCTCAAAAACAAAAGATAAAGAGATAGAGTGACACAAAGTCAGTGGTGAAGACTTCTTTAATTGCCCCTCTTTCTAAGCGTAACTGTATTTTTAGCCAAATAAGATACAGTTAAATCACATAGTCTACTTTCTTCTTGTGGAATGTCTGATGACTTTCATCGTTAATATTTAATAGTCATTGTGTTGCGAAGATTCTTCCCTTAGGACTGCCAGGATCTTGAGAGTTTCTCCTATTGGCTGGGAGATCACTGATTCTCAACAAATGCTGAAGTTCTCTGCTGAAGCCAAGAAAAAGTCAAGTCCTGAGACCTTTATGTCACAGACCTTTTCCTGGAATCACAGGGGAACATTTTAACTACCATCATCACAGTGGATCCATGGGACACAGGCTCTGCTTAGATGCCTAGGACTTTTGGCCAAGTCCTCCTCTGCATGGTGGAATGAATTCTAAGTAATGAGGAAGGAGGAACATTGTACAAAGAATGAAAATATGGTACTAATGGGAATGGAACTCACTGTGGGATTTCATACAAAGCTAAGACCTGTTCTCTCTCTTTCTAAAGGTTAAAAATCAGCAATGACAGCACAAAAGTATGAATTGAGGCTGAGCAAGCAAAGGTGTCCATGTTATGTTGCATCATGTTTTTCTTTCCATAGACTGAAGGACAGTTTCTGCACAAGAGCTGGATGGCAGATTTTATTAAAAGCACATTCAGATTCTTTTGCAAACTAAATATACCCTTGTACGTTTTGTCAAAAGAATAATTTGAGGAATTTCTGTTCCGAATTCTAACTCCCTCAATTCAAGAACATGTTAACTTATTGTAAAAAAAAAAAAAAAACAAAAAAAAACTCACGTAGGCAAGCCTCTTTAATTAAAACACAACTTGTGAGTATTGTGCAGAGTTAATGCCCTGAAGTTTACCCTTGCCTAACACCTGTTTTCATATATAAAGTTATTTAATAGTATAAACAAGATACAGGAGGATTATCATTATAAGTGAAGCAAAAACTCTATGCCAATAATGGAGAAGCACCAATTTTCTTTAAAGATTTCCTCAAAATAAAATATTTTTTGATAACGAGTTTTTAGTCTAGCTTGAATCATCTGTGTTCAGATAAGTTATATATCTCTCCTTCTTTAAATTATTATATAATTCAGATGTTCGTTAATTTTGTGGCCTTACCCCTTTACTTTGCCAAATATTACATTACTTGAAGTACGTAGGTTTTTAAAAAGTCAAAAGCACTCTTTAATTTGCTAAGATAAGTTGGTATCCTAAATGGAAACACTTCATAATCCTGGGAGTATGTAAACCTTTCTTAGATTCACAACCAGACCTTAAAAATTTAATTAAAGCATTTCAGATGATATGATAAAGCCGTTTTGGATCATGTCCTTTACAGAAAATGAGGTGATCCATATATTCTTACTATTATTAAGTCAGCAATGAAGATTCTAGCTTATTATTCAATTGTAGTAAAAGTCAAATGAAAACTTATCTTTATTCAATTCTTGGTTCCATAATAAAATTCCATTTTAAAATCATGCCAATTAAACATACTCTCAATATCTTCATCATCAGAATAAGCAGAAGTTCACATGTGTATCTGGCTTTGCCTGCTAAAGCCTACTCTTATATCATCTTTGAAAAATATCCAAAATACACTTTTCCTTTATTGCCAAAATTCATTAAGGGACTAAAAGGAAATAAGTCAGACATTATTAAGTCATAAGTTATTTATTTTCTGTACATTTGGCAAAGTTTTTTGAAGCTATACTTCATGAATTAAAAATTCAGAATGGGATATTTTTCTCCTAAAAGACACCCAGTTGATTCCTAGAAAGACTTTTCTCTTTTCATCTCAAATTTACCAATATCTTTCAATAATACAGAGTTTGAATAATTGTCACCTTAATTTCTAATGAAACTAAACTGCCTGAAATCCATGAGAATGTTCAAGAAAAGCACTGGTTATTTTTACCTATATGGGAATATAACACCTTCCACAGATATTCTGGAATTTTATTTAACATTTTTCAAGTAGATATAAAGACAGTCACCTAAATTGTACCAGACATCCATTTCTCCACTCAGGGTCCTCACTTCTACAATTGTTTGTCCCAGAAAATCATCTGACTCCTTTTTGAAATGTTGCTTCACTCTGGATTTAATGTCATCATCTTCATCCCACACTCTGACTTTGATTCGATCTGTGGAGTTATGGCACTCACTGAAAATAGATGTGGATAAGTTAACAACCATTGATAACTTCTCTAAATGGCATCTGATGTTAGCAACTTGTTTTAAATCTAAGCCAGAAAGGCATAGTATATCACAGAGTAAATAAGATTTCCCACAGACTATTCCACCCATGGGATGTTGCAGGTATCAGGGATATTGAAAAAAAGTTGTGATAGTTAACTAATGTTAATAAGGGAAAATCCTACCCCATTCCATTCTATTTCCTTTAATTGAACTGGACATAATCAAATATGGATCAGAAATCTTTGGGATATTTTCTCTAAGGTATATTTCCTATTTGCAATAGTTATCTATGACAACAAGTCCATGCTCAGAAAATTCTGTACCATAAAGATAACTTAATTGCAATGGGTGTTGAGGAAGTGGACATCACAGAGTCCGACTGACAAGCTAAAAATCCCAGTAAGCATGTAAGATATTGTTAGATCAAATCATCACATATGGATGCCCAGCATCTCTAAACACTCTCCTTCCATTTTGGCTACATTTCTCCTTATGTTCCTCGTCTTCTCAAGACAAGCTAGATCAAATACATTCTTAGATTCCTTTGTAGTTAAGGTCCAGATATTTGACCTGCATTCAAGCAAGATCTGAACTCAAATTGAGCAAAGCGAGCCAGTGACTGTATTGTGGGGTTTTGCTCTTTCGGCAACAAAGGTGGTGGTCTTTTGTACTTTATTGTAGAGTCTCCAGTATTCAGTCCTGAGGGACAAAGAATTTTTTTTTTTTTAATAAATTTATTTATTTATTTTTGGCTGTGTTGGGTCTTCATTTCTGTGCGAGGGCTTTCTCTAGTTGCAGCGAGCCGGGGCCACTCTTCATCGCGGTGCGCGGGCCTCTCACTATCGCGGCCTCTCTTGTTGTGGAGCACAGGCTCCAGACGCGCAGGCTCAGTAGTTGTGGCTCACGGGCCTAGTTGCTCCGCGGCATGTGGGATCTTCCCAGACCAGGGCTTGAACCCGTGTCCCCTGCATTGGCAGGCAGATTCTCAACCACTGTGCCACCAAGGAAGCCCGGGACAAAGTATTGATCAATGGTGGCAATGGTGTTTTCTCCAAAGAAACCCCATGATATAATTGGACATTGTTTCTGCACAGTAGATTTAGAGGTGGGCATTTGGACCTCTCCAGAAATTCCTGAGTGACCTAAGAGTCTATGAAATAAAATTTTTTTCTGTATAAGCTAACTAGAGTAGGCTCCGTTGTTTGCAACTAAGAATACTGATCAATGTAATAATTTTTAAAGAATGAAGGGAGCTGCAATAATAGGACTTAAAATGTGGAATTGACTCTGGAGGGGATGATGAGGGCAAACAGTGAACATTTAATTACCTCAGGCTCGAAAGCTAATGCATTTTGAAATGCAGTAGCGAAACAGCTAGTCAAACTGTTCCTTGTTATGCTTTGGAACTGTGACCACATGCCAACTGAAGCTTTTTTATTAGTGTGAATGGTAGGAATAAAATTCAGAATATTGGCATGTGCGTATTAAATCTTGCCGCTTTCAAAAGTGTACTGTGGTAGAGATGCACTCAAACTAGAGCTAGACAGTCTCTAAGCAGAGATGCAAGGGAGCACAGCTACCTTTACCTACAAGCAGAGGCTCACTGTGCTTCTGTCCTGCAATATAAATTGACTGAGAATATCATAATTTGGAACCTTGGAGGGTTGAGAACAGCCAGCTGCTTCTGTATACAAAATGTATGTATACAAGCAGAGGTTTCTGAGTGCAACTTCAAAAACGTACAAAACTGTTGCCCCAGGGTGTTTCAAACACTTTCCTTTAGGAAGTCTCTAAGTGACAATGAAGGGGAACTTAGTGGCAAAGATCAGATTAATGGTGTTGCACCCTGGCACGCAGTTTTGCAGGGGCTGAGGCGGCAGCCATTAGGTTAAGAGTGAGGAATTGGTCAGAACAAAGGAGTCAGTAGCAACAAGTTACATTTTCCAGGCTGATGTGGCTACTCATAAAATGGTCTTGAAACTCACCTCCTGGAAGCCTGGTAAAATTTCCAGAGCATGGTATTTCCAAATGTGCCTCAGGCTCACTACAGCTGTATTTAAAGTAATTTCTGGGTCCTTGAACTCACAGCGAAAGGAAATGGACTCCAGGTTGAACCTCTTCCCAGCTAGGAAGACCATTTACCTGGATTTCCTGGGATGGTCCCAATTTATGGTTTTATAGATATGCAATGCCTTTTAATTCTTTTTGGAACCCTCTTTCTTTTACTTTCATTTTAGTAGGCATTGGCACATTGGTCTCCCCAGATGTAGAACCAAGGACTTGGAGAAAAAAGATAAAAGAAATTCACCAAGAAAGAAGTACCAGGGCCTCCAGATTGGCTAGCCAAGTAACTACTTCTGCTGCTAGTATCAGGAAGTCCTGAGTAACCCACCCAGCAGGACTCTATATTTGCTATGAACCACCGACAGTCATATATTTTCTACGTTCCCTCTTACTGAATAAGACTTTTTAAATTGCTATTATCCTATTTTCTTCTCTCTCCACAGTAATACATTGGGAATGTTAGAAGAAGATGACTTGTCTTTAATTTATAGACCTAAGGATCACAAAGAACCAAACCTGGAGCTGATGGAGAGATTACCCAAAGATCCTAGACTTCAAGCTAAATACAGTAACTGGATATAATTTGGGGATTACCTGCCTTGGAAGACAGAGGATGAATTCATTTTATTTAAAGTACAGAGAAAGATATAAATATTGTGTATAAATATAGAATGCTCAGAGAGGTGGAAGGTGACAGATACAGTAAGTTCATTCACTCAACAACCTTTTAAGCCCTCCTTCCCTTTCCTGCTTTTGTGAAATATCCCAGTCTCCCTTGCAAATAGAGATGACCACTTGACGTAATTCTGCCAATGAGATACAAGCAAAAATCTTCTGGCCCTGTCTATTCTGTTCTCTTCTTTTATTACTCTGGAACATGCATGTAGAACATCCTTCACTAAAGATGATAAAACAGGAAAACAGATTTAGCTTTTTTCTTCAGTGGAATAATTGAGTTACCAAACTAGCCCTCAAATGCCTATACCTGGAATTCTTGTTGAATGAAATAAAAAAATCTCTTTTTGACTAAGCCACAATCATGGCTTAATGTGAAGTTGAATAAAATTCTAATTGAATCAGTGGGAAAGTAATTAAAAATCTACCAAGTTCATTTTGTTTGATTATATATTAAATGATTTAAAATGTTTAATTTATTAACTCTTACTATTTTTGTACTTGCTGTTTCATTCCTTAACTATTTAACATGTGTTTCACAAACCTTGACTTTTATGAAAATATAAAGGTTTGCAGTTTAGATGGGAAACTGGAGGCTTATGTAGGAAAATTTGACAGAAAGAAATATTTTTACACACAAGGGAAAAGTCTATCACATAAAATAGAGAGAAAAAGCATACTCCCATTAAATCTTACTCCACTAGATCATTCCTCACCTGATTAATTAGCTAACAAAGACTCCTGGTTTAGTTCACCAGCTTGTGATTTGGCCTTTCTATAAGTAGAGCATAAGATATTTTACCGCATGAACTCTTGGTAAATAAAATAAGTATTGTTAAAGCCATTTGCTTTGTAGTTGTTTTTTTTTTTTTTAACTAAAACCAATCTGCATCTTAAAGAGTATTTCATGTGTCTAATTTTGTGTTTTTTCATTGTTAAAGAGAGGAATGGTTTGGTTTCCATGGGAATAAGTTATTTTATTCTTTCCTAAATTAAAGCAAAGCATTTCCCCTTTCTGGACTCAGAATTATTGTGTGTGTTTGTGTTCTGTTTTTTCTTTATTTTTGTTTTCAATTCACAGTTACCCTATCTCTGTACAGCCAATCACTACTTGACCAATTTTCTTTTGGCAGCCATCCAAAAGACTAATTTCCTTATAATTACTTATTCCAAATTTGCAAATGGTCTCACTGCAAACATTTTTAGATTTAGAGTTTCCTAGATATGGCCCAAATACATATCTCCTATAATTAAGGCAAAACAAAAAACAAAGACAAAAAGCAAATTAAAAAAACAAATAAAAACAAACCCCAAACCCACTTCTTACCCAATTTATCAGAGTTCAACCTATTCTGAGAAGGACTGCTTTACCTAGAGAAATGCCCATGAGTTTCAAAAAGCTAATAAAGCCTGATTTCAATGGAACAATGAGCTGTTGCTCAAGCAGTCATCCTCTGATGGGAAGTCATTACAAAAGTAGTATATGAGCAAATGACCATTCAAAAATGAGAACTGTACCTATAGTCAAGCTAGTTCTAATGAAGCAACTAAAATACATCTCACACAGCGACTGTATCAGAAAAAAAGCCAATAGTAAATGATGTTGCCATTAAAAATCATGTTCATTAAGAGTTTATAAAATTCTAGCTATATATTTTAAGTATAACAAATGAAATTTCTATAATATTTTAATGCTATTATAATAGATTTTGTTAATAGACACATTAATAAGAGATATTAAATATATGTGTTTTTATATACATACATATCCATATATGTGTATGTATATATATATGCATTGAAACAAGCTGTAAGGTTATATGTCAAAATATAGGTGGTAAAATTAGTGAAAAAATTTTATTTTATTCTTTATATTTTCCTATTACAATCAACAAAATTATATTTTAAAATATCTAGTAATTGTAAATAATCTCATTTCAACTCAAGCTGGAAGGCAGGGCATTGATTGAGAAAATCATCAGCCAGAAACCTGCAAGAGCCATCCTTAGGCAAAGCAGCAGCAGCCTTTCAAACAGTGATTGAATTCTCTAGTTACAGCTTAATTCCTTAAACTCTGACCCACCAAATGGAAATATGTGAGACACTTGATGTGCACATTTCCTCTCAGTGATTTATTACGAATTATGTAACCCACTTCCATCACAGTGTAGGTGTCTTGTTATTGAATCAAGAGCCCTAACCCTATTATCTTTTAATTGCATTATAGCAGAGAGACAAACTCTAAGTTCAAAACCCAGTGCCAGTGCACAGCGACTTTTCCCACTGCATTTATCAAGGACAATTTAATTATGGGAATTAGGATGGAAAAAAACCCACTGGTCCTCAATATTTTACTTTTGTTTAAGATTTTCTGAGGGTATTCTATGTAGTAATTAGACGTTGTAGATCCATTCTATTAATCAATGGCATGGAAGACAAAAGAATGAGAATAAGAAATAAATTATATTATTAGAGGTACTTTTGTAAAAGAAAAGGAGCTGAAGAGGAATTCATATGCTGACATTTAAGGATTGGTTGAATGAAGTTCTACTACTGTAATAGGTCAGAGAACCAAAGAACAAAGTATGATCTTATAAGATATACCAATTTTCCTGCCCCACCTTCTAGCCCCACAGTTAGACCATCAATACCTCAAAGTCCTGTATTCTATTTTTATATCTAATGTTTCCTTCCCAGGTACTAATGTTGCAGATATATTTATTTTAATAGCTGTTTTGATAATTATTCAATATTAAATATTACAAAATTTAATCATGTTAAAATAATAAAGGTAAGAAACTTGCTTGTTTAGAAAAATACTTTGTCCATTTTGCTGTGCAAAGAGAGAACACTTAGGGAGAGAGATCAGAAAACAGGAAGATCTATATTATATCACTTTTAGGTGGAATCTAAAAAACTGAACTAATAAAAACAGAGAGCAAAATAATGGTTACCAGGGGCTGGAAGGTGGGGAAATAGGAGAGATGTTGTTTAGGAGTACAAAATAGTCGATAAATAAGTCCTAGAGATCTAATGCACAATATAGTGAATATAGACAACAATATTATATTAATCACCAAACTTGCTAAGAGACTAGATCTTAATTATTCCCATGACAAAAAAGGTAATGGTAGGTTGGGGAGAAGATGGTGGAAGAGTAAGACGCAGAGATCACCTTCCTTCCCACAGATACAGTAGAAATACATCTACATGTGGAACTGCTCCTACAGAACACCCACTGAACGCTGGCAGAAAACGTCAGACCTCCCAAAAGGCAAGAAACTCCCCCCGTACTTGGGTAGGGTAAAAGAAAAAAGAAATAACAGATACAAAAGAATAGGGACAGCACCTGCACCAGTGGGAGGGAGCTGTGAAGGAGGAAAGATTTCCACGCACTAGGAAGGACCTTTGTGGGCAGAGACTGCGGGTGGCGGAGGGGGGAATCTTCGGAGCCACGGAGGAGAGCGCAGCAACAGGGGTGCGGAGGGCAAAGCGCAGAGATTCCCGCACGGAGGCTCGGCGCCGAGCAGCACTCACCAGCCCGAGAGGCTCGTCTGCTCACCCGCCGGGGCGGGCGGGGCTGGGAGCTGAGGCTCGGGCTTCGGTCGGATCCCAGGGAGAGGGCTGGGGTTGGCGGCGTGAACACAGCCTGAAGGGGTTAGTGCACCACAGCTAGCCGGGAGGGAGTCTGGGGAAAAAGTCTGCAGCTGCCGAAGAGGCAAGAGACTTTTTCTTCCCTCTTTGTTTCCTGGTGCGCGAGGAGAGGGGATTCAGAGCGCCGCCTAAACGAACTCCAGAGACGGGTGCGAGCCGCGGCTATCAGTGCGGACCCCACAGCAACAGGGGCGCAGAGGAAAAAGCGGAGAGACTCCCGCACAGAGGCTCGGCGCCGAGCAGCACTCACCAGCCCGAGAGGCTTGTCTGCTCACCCGCCAGGGCGGGCGGGGCTGGGAGCTGAGGCTCGGGCTCCGTCGGATCGCAGGGAGAGGACTGGGGTTGGCGGTGTGAACACAGCCTGAAGGGGTTAGCGCACCACAGCTGGCTGGGAGGGAGACCGGGAAAAAGTCTGCAGCTGCCGAAGAGGCAAGAGACTTTTTCTTGCCTCTTTGTTTTGCGGCGCGCAAGGAGAGGGGATTCAGAGCACCGCCTAAACGAGCTCCAGAGATGGGCGTGAGCCGCGGCGATCAGCGCGGACCCCAGAGGCGGGCGCGAGCCGCGGCTAACAGCGCAGAATCCAGAGACAGCCGCGAGCCGCGGTTATCAGCGCGGACCCCAGAGATGGGCGTGAGACGCTGGGGCTGCTGCTGCCGCCTCCAAAAATCCTGTGTGCGAGCACAGGTCACTCTCCACACCGCCCCTCCTGGGAGCCTGTGCAGCCCGCCACTGCCAGGGTCCCGTGATCCAGGGACAACTTCCCCGGGAGAACGCACTGCGCTCCTCAGGCTGCTGCAAAGTCACACCGGCCTCTGACGCTACAGGCTCGCCCCGCCTCCTCTGTACCCCTCCCTCCCCGCGGCCTGGGTGAGCCAGAGCCCCCAAAGCAGCTGCTCCTTTTAACCCCATCCTGTCTGGGCGGGGAACAGACAACCTCAGGCGACCTACATACAGAGGCGGGTCCAAATCCAAACCTGAACCCCGGGAGCTGTGCGAACAGAGAAGAGAAGGGGAAATCTCTCCCAGCAGCCTCAGAAGCAGTGGATTAAAACTCCACAAACAACTTGATGTGCCTGCATCTGTTGAATACCTGAATAGACAACGAATCATCCCAAATTCAGGAGGTTGACTTTGGGAGCAGGATATATTAATTTTTCCCCTTTTCCTTTTTTTGTGAGTGTATATGTATATGCTTCTGGGTGAGATTTTGTCTGTATAGCTTTGCTTTATAATAGCTTTATTTTACTTCACTATATTATAGCCTCTTTCTTTCTTTCTTTCTATTTTTTCTCCCTTTTACTCTGAGCCGTGTGGATGAAAGGCTCTTGGTGCTCCAGCCAGGGATCAGGGCTGTACCTCTGAGGTGGGAGAGCCAACTTCAGGACACTGGTCCACAAGAGACCTCCCAGCTCCATGTAATACCAAACGGCAAAAATCTCTCAGAGATCTCCATCTCAACATCAAGACCCAGCATCACTCAATGACCAGCAAGCTACAGTGCTGAACACCCTATGCCAAACAACTAGCAAGACAGGAACACAGCCCCATCCATTAGCAGAGAGGCTGCCTAAAAGCATAATAAGGCCACAGACACCCCAAAATACACCACCAGACGTGGACGTGCCCACCAGAAAGACAAGATCCAGCCTCATCCACCAGAACTCAGGCACTAGTTCCCTCCACCAGGAAGCCTTCACAACCCACTGAACCAACCTTAGCCACTGGGGACAGATACCAAAAACAACGGGAACTACGAACCTGCAGCCTGTGAAAACGAGACCCCAAACACAGTAAGATAAGCAAAATGAGATGACAGAAAAACACACAGCAGATGAAGGAACAGGGTCAAAACACACCAGACTTAACAAATGAAGAGGAAATAGGTAGTCTACCTGAAAAAGAATTCAGAATAATGATAGTAAGGATGATCCAAAATCTGGGAAATAGAATAAACAAAATGCAAGAAACATTTAACAAGGACGTAGAAGAACTAAAGAGGAATCAAGCAATGATGAAAAACACAATAAATGAAATTAAAAATACTCTAGATGGGATCAATAGCAGAATAACTGAGGCAGAAGAAAGGATAAGTGACCTGGAAGATAAAATGGTGGAAATAACTACTGCAGAGCAGGATAAAGAAAAAAGAATGAAAAGAACTGAGGACAGTCTCAGAGACCTCTGGGACAACATTAAACGCACCAACATTCGAATTATAGGGGTCCCAGAAGAAGAAGAGAAAAAGAAAGGGACTGAGAAAATATTTGAAGAGATTATAGTTGAAAACTTCCCTAATATGGGAAAGGAAATAGTTAATCAAGTCCTGGAAGCACAGAGAGTCCCATACAGGATAAACCCAAGGAGAAACACGCCAAGACACATATTAATCAAACTGTCAAAAATTAAATATAAGGAAAACATATTAAAGGCAGCAAGGGAAAAAAAACAAATAACACACAAGGGAATCCCCATAAGGTTAACATCTGATCTTTCAGCAGAAACTCTGCAAGCCAGAAGGGAGTGGCAGGATATACTTAAAGTGATGAAGGAGAAGAACCTACAACCAAGATTACTCTACCCAGCAAGGATCTCATTCAAATTTGATGGAGAAATTAAAACCTTTACAGACAAGCAAAAGCTGAGAGAGTTCAGCACTACCAAACCAGCTTTACAACAAATGCTAAAGGAACTTCTCTAGGCAAGAAACACAAGAGAAGGAAAACACCTACAATTACAAACCCAAAACATTTAAGAAAATGGGAATAGGAACATACATATCGATAATTACCTTGAATGTAAATGGATTAAATGCTCCCACCAAAAGACACAGGCTGGCTGAATGGATACAAAAACAAGACCCATATATATGCTGTCTACAAGAGACCCACTTCAGACCTAGAGACACATACAGACTGAAAGTGAGGGGATGGAAAAAGATATTCCATGCAAATGGAAATCAAAAGAAAGCTGGAGTAGCAATTCTCATATCAGACAAAATAGACTTTATAATAAAGACTATTACAAGAGACAAAGAAGGACACTATATAATGATCAAGGGATCGATCCAAGAGGAAGGTATAACAATTGTAAATATTTATGCACCCAACATAGGAGCACCTCAATACATAAGGCAAGTACTAACAGCCATAAAAGGGGAAATCGACAGCAACACAATCATAGTAGGGGACTTTAACACCCCACTTTCACCAATGGACAGATCATCCAAAATGAAAATAAATAAGGAAACACAAGCTTTAAATGATACATTAAACAAGATGGACTTAATTGATATTTATAGGACATTCCACCCAAAAACAACAGAATACACATTTTTCTCAAGTGCTCATGGAACATTCTCCAAGATAGATCATATCTTGGGTCACAAATCAAGCCTTGGTAAATTTAAGAAAATTGAAATCGTATCAAGTATCTTTTCTGACCACAACGCTATGAGACTAGATATCAATTACAGGAAAAGATCTGTAAAAAATACAAACACATGGAGGCTACACAATACATTACTTAATAATGAAGTGATTACTGAAGAAATCAAAGGGGAAATCAAAAAATACCTAGAAATAAATGACAATGGAGATACGACGACCCAAAACCTATGGGACGCAGCAAAAGCAGTGCTAAGAGGGAAGTTTATAGCAATACAAGCCTACCTCAAGAAACAGGAAACATCTCGAATAAACAACCTAACCTTGCACCTAAAGCAATTAGAGAAAGAAGAACAAAAAAACCCCAAAGCCAGCAGAAGGAAAGAAATTATAAAGATCAGGTCAGAAATAAATGAAAAAGAAATGAAGGAAACAATAGCAAAAATCAATGAAACTAAAAGCTGGTTCTTTGAGAAGATAAACAAAATTGATAAACCATTAGCCAGACTCATCAAGAGAAAAAGGGAGAAGACTCAGATCAATAGAATTAGAAATGAAAAAGGAGAAATAACCACTGACACTGCAGAAATACAAAAGATAATGAGAGATTACTACAAGCAACTCTATGCCAATAAAATGGACAACCTGGAAGAAATGGACAGATTCTTAGAAATGCACAAACTGCCGAGACTGAACCAGGAAGAAATAGAAAATATGAACAGACCAATCACAAGCACTGAAATTGAAACTGTGATTAAAAACCTTCCAACAAACAAAAGCCCAGGACCAGATGGCTTCACAGGTGAATTCTATCAAACATTTAGAGAAGAGCTAACACCTATCCTTCTCAAACTCTTCCAAAATATTGCAGAGGGAGGAACACTTCCAAACTCATTCTACGAGGCCACCATCACCCTGATACCAAAACCAGACAAAGATGTCACAAAGAAAGAAAACTACAGGCCAATATCACTGATGAACATAGATGCAAAAATCCTCAACAAAATACTCGCAAACAGAATCCAACAGCACATTAAAAGGATCATACACCATGATCAAGTGGGGTTTATCCCAGGAATGCAAGGATTCTTCAATATACGCAAATCAATCAATGTGATACAACATATTAACAAATTGAAGGAGAAAAACCATATGATCATCTCAATAGATGCAGAGAAAGCTTTCGACAAAATTCAACACCCATTTATGATAAAAGCCCTGCAGAAAGTAGGCATAGAGGGAACTTTCCTCAACATAATAAAGGCCATATATGACAAACCCACAGCCAACATTGTCCTCAATGGTGAAAAACTGAAACCATTTCCACTAAGATCAGGAACAAGACAAGGTTGCCCACTCTCACCACTATTATTCAACATAGTTTTGGAAGTGTTAGCCACAGCAATCAGAGAAGACAAAGAAATAAAAGGAATCCAAATCGGAAAAGAAGAAGTAAAGCTGTCACAGTTGGCAGATGACATGATACTATACATAGAGAATCCTAAAGATGCTACCAGAAAACTCCTAGAGCTAATCAATGAATTTGGTAAAGTAGCAGGATACAAAATTAATGCACAGAAATCTCTTGCATTTCTATACACTAATGACGAAAAATCTGAAAGTGAAATTAAGAAAACACTCCCGTTTACCACTGCAACAAAAAGAATAAGATACCTAGGAATAAACCTACCTAAGGAGACAAAAGACCTGTATGCAGAAAATTATAAGACACTGATGAAAGAAATTAAAGATGATACAAATAGATGGAGAGATATACCATGTTCCTGGATTGGAAGAATCAACATTGTGAAAATGACTCTACTACCCAAAGCAATCTACAGATTCAATGCAATCCCTATCAAACTACCACTGGCATTTTTCACAGAACTAGAACAAAAAATTTCACAATTTATATGGAAACACAAAAGACCCCGAATAGCCAAAGCAATCTTGAGAACGAAAAATGGAGCTGGGGGAATCAGGCTCCCTGACTTCAGACTATACTACAAAGCTTCAGTAATCAAGACAGTTTGGTACTGGCACAAAAACAGAAATATAGATCAATGGAACAGGATAGAAAGCCCTGAGATAAACCCACACACATATGGTCACCTTATCTTTGATAAAGGAGGCAAGCATATACAGTGGAGAAAAGACAGCCTCTTCAATAAGTGGTGCTGGGAAAATTGGACAGGTACATGTAAAAGTATGAAATTAGAACACTCCCTGACACCATGCACAAAAATAAACTCCAAATGGATTAAAGACCTAAGTGTAAGGCCAGACACTATCAAACTCTTAGAGGAAAACATAGGCAGAACACTCTATGACATACATCACAGCAAGATTCTTTTTGACCCAGCTCCCAGAGAAATGGAAATAAGAACACAAATAAACAAATGGGACCTAATGAAACTTAAAAGCTTTTGCACAGCAAAGGAAACCATAAACAAGACCAAAAGACAACCCTCAGAATGGGAGAAAATATTTGCAAATGAAGCAACTGACAAAGGATTAATCTCCAAGATTTACAAGCAGCTCATGCAGCTCAATAACAAAAAAACGAACAACCCAATCCAAAAATGGGCAGAAGACCTAAATAGACATTTCTCCAAAGAAGATATACAGATGGCCTACAGACACATGAAAGAATGCTCAACATCATTAATCATTAGAGAAATGCAAATCAAAACTACAATGAGATATCATCTCACACTGGTCAGAAGGCCATCATCAAAAAATCTAGAAACAATAAATGCTGGAGAGGGTGTGGAGGAAAGGGAACACTCTTGCACTGTTGGTGGGAATGTAAATTGATACAGCCACTATGGAGAACAGTATGGAGGTTCCTTAAAAAACTAAAAATAGAACTACCATACGACCCAGCAATCCCACTACTGGGCATATACCCTGAGAAAACCATAGGTCAAAAAGAGTCATGTACCAAAATGTTCATTGCAGCTCTATTTACAATAGCCAGGACATGCAAGCAACCTAAATGTCCATCGACAGATGAATGGATAAAGAAGATGTGGCACATATATACAATGGAATATTACTCAGCCATAAAAAGAAATGAAATGGAGGTATTTGTAATGAGGTGGATGGAGTTAGAGTCTGTCATACAGAGTGAAGTAAGTCAGAAAGAGAAAAACAAATACAGTATGCTAACACATATATACGGAATCTAAGGAAAAAAAAAAAAAAAGGCCATGAAGAACCTAGTGGCAAGACGGGAATGAAGACACAGACCTACCAGAGAATGGACTTGAGGATATGGGGAGGGGGTGGGGTGAGATGTGACAGGGTAAGAGAGTGTCATGGACATATATACACTACCAAATGTAAAATAGATAGCTAGTGGGAAGCAGCCGCATAGCACAGGGAGATCAGCTTGGTGCTTTGTGACCACCTAGAGGGGTGGGATGGGGAGGGTGGGAGGGAGGGAGATGCAAGAGGGAAGAGAAATGGGAACATATTGTATATGTATAACTGATTCCCTTTGTTATAAAGCAGAAGCTAACACACCATTGTAAGGCAATTATACTTCAATAAAGATGTTTAAAAAAAAAAAGGTAATGGTAATCATGTGATGTGATAGAGGAACTAGTTAATGCTACAATGGCAATCATATTATAATATACAAATGTAACAAATCAACATATTGTTTCTTAAATTTACACAGTGTTATATGCCAAATATAATTTGAAAAGAAACAACACGTAGAAAACAGGAGAATCAAATTACTCTTTAAAAAAATAGGAGAAATGTATATGCATGCGAGTGTGTGTGTGTGTGTGTGTGTGTGTGTGTACGCAATAGGGATGGTTTCTACTCACCACCTCCTTGGTTCACCACACGTTTTTCCCAACTCAGACCATTTGTTCATTGTGTTTCTTAGAGCAAGGATGTCTTTTCCCTACTCCTCTACCTAATGAACACTTACCTGTCTTTCAAGACCCAGATAAAACATCACCTCTGTGCGAAATTCCCTAAGAAACATTTTTCCAAACCCTAGTACCTACAGCAAATAGAAAGGAAAAAACTGTTCACCAAAAACATAAGAGAAATATCATAGGTCACAGTAATCATACTCTTCTTTATTGTTGCTCATTAACTATTACAAATGTGCATATTCCAATTAGTGGTTAATTATGCAGCTGAAATCTAACCATTTGCTTTAAGTTGGAAATAAGATCCACTTTGGATATATGTTTGACATTTATTAGACATGTGATTAAAGGCATTATCTTTCCAAATGTGATTTTTCTTTAAGTGGTGACATGCATTTTTTTCTTAAACTAACTTGTCCATAGATAAAGAAGCTGCACAGCAAAAGATAATGTAACTGTAAGAAGCCAAGGACAGTGTATATTGCCATTGGTCTGTGGTTGTCCTATTCTAGCTCTAATATTCCAAGGTCTATGATTCATAGAATAAGTTATGCCTTTTTCATTTTACTTTCAAGGCCAATGTGTACTAGGCATGATGGAGTAACAGAACAAACTTGGAAAAAGATCTGCCTGATTCAAATTCAAATTTGAGCCACTTACTAGCAATATGACTTTGGGCAAGTTATGCAACTGCACTGAGCCTCCATGCCCAATCTATAAAACTAGAACATCGATAATGATCTTCTAAACATGATTAAATATATAAAAAAACACAGAACTATGCTGGGCACTTAGCAGGCTTTAATTAGATCTAGCTAACTAATGCAGCTAAGTACATCATTCAAACATATAAATATATTTTGCCTTTAACAGCAATGGACAAGTTACTGCAAATATATAAAACAGGGACATTTTTAAGTAGCCTGATTATCAGAACACTGAAAATTAAATAATTGACATATACTGATATAATAAAATTTTATTCAACTATTAAAAACACTGTTTTAGGTGAAGATTTATTTCAGGGGTCTCTATTCTGTTCCATTGATCTATATATGTCTGTCTTTATTATAGTACCACACTGTTTCTGTTACTGTAGATTTGTATTATTTTTCCCCATAACAAACTTTTAAGTGTACAGTACAGTATTGTTGGATACAGGTACATGGTTTATAGCAGATCCCAGAACTTCTCTTGCTTAATTAAGACTCCGTGCCTACTATTTACAATAGCCAGGACATGGAAGCAACCTACGTGTCCATCAACAGATGAATGGATAAAGAAGATGTGGCACATGTATACAATGGAATATAACTCAGCCATAAAAAGGAACGAAATTGAGTTATTTGTAGTGAGGTGGATGGACCTAGGGTCTGTTGTACAGAATGAAGTAAGTCATAAAGAGAAAATTAAATACCGTTTGCTAACACATATATATGGAATCTAAAAAAAAAATAAATGGTTCTGAAGAACCTAGGGGCAGGATAGGAATAAAGACGCAGACGTAGAGAATGGACTTGAGGACACGGGGAGGGGGAAGGGTAAGCTGAGATGAAGTGAGAAAGTGGCATTGACATATATACACTTCCAAATGTCAAATAGATAGCTAGAGGGAAGCTGCCGCATAGCACAGGGAGATCAGCTCAGTGTTCTGTGACCACCTAGAGGGGTGGGATAGGGAGGGTGGGAGGGAGACACAAGAGGGAGGGGATATAGGGATATATATATACATATAGCTGATTCACTATGTTATGCAGCAGCAACTGACACAACAATGTAAAGCAAGTATACTCCAATAAAGATGTTAAAAAAAAACAAAACAAAACTCTGTGCCTATTGATTAGTAACTTCCCATTTCTCCCTCTCTCCAGCCCACAGAAACCACCATTCTAGTCTTTAATTCTGTGAATATGATGATTTTAGATACCTCATATAAGTGGAATAATGCAGTATTTGTCTTTCTGTAACTGGCTTAGCATAACATCCTCAAGGTTCATCCCTACTGTCACATATTGCAGAATTTCCTTCTTTTGTAAGGATGAATAATATCCCATTGCATGTATATAACACATTTTCTTTATTCATTCACCTGTCACTGGACATTTAGGTTGTTTCCACATCTTGGCTGTTGTGAATAATGCTGGGCTTGGAAGTGCTAATATCTCTTTGAGATTCTGATCTCAATTCTTTGGAATATATACCCAGAACTGAGATTGCTGGATCAATGGTAGTTCTATTTTCAAATGTTTGAGTAAACTCCATACTGGTTCCCATAGCAGATGTACCATTTTGCATGCCCACCAATAGTGTACAAAGGTTCACAAAATGGGAAAAGACAGATAGGAACTGGGACCACAGAGGAAGGTCCCATCCAACAGAAGCTTGAATCATGAAGGAAACCCACACATCACTGGTGATGCTGTCCAAGTCAGAGAGAGAAGGAAAAAAAAAATACTCAGGCTTCTCCTATCCTCCCACCTTTGATCTTATTGCAGTGCTTCCTCATGGCCAAACCTAGTGGGCAGGGAAGTCTAGGAAAGGTAGCCTTTAGAGTTCAGTTCCCTGAGATAAAGAACACAACAAAGACATTTCAGGGAATAAATGGTATAGCAAACAGGTAAATGACCAGCACATATGCTAAACTCATGTAGAAAATGCCATAACGAAACACATAATACTATACACTTGGTTTGAAGTGTTTGTTTCTCTCTCTTACTCCTTTTAGCATTGCCGTGCCTTTCCCTAAGAGGTCTTAACATTTGCATCTTCATAGATAAAACCCTTTAATGCTGAAAGCATTTTTCTAGAGTGTATCATTTAACTTCCTTATTTCAGGAAAGGAAACTGATAAAAAGAGAATAATAAACATTTTTGCACTAGGTAACACAATGAGTGATTTGGAAAGAAAATTATGAGTATAAAAATGCTTTGAAAAAATAATAGTACTTTATAAATATAAACCATTTTATTATCATTAATGTTATATAGTCACTCTGTATAAGCATATGGATGCTTTAAAACTTTTTAAAAATACTGTTTTTCAGAAAGATGGAGCATCTCTCTTCCAATTTCCACTGCAATAAGCACAATTCACATTATCACATATTTGTATTCAGTGCCCTACTTTACTCAATGAATGTTATTGTCAATATTTTAACGGAAAGATATTGCTTAGTGTTAGTTTTTACCTTTAAAAGGTTTGATACTTGATCTATATAATTGTGTTTAATTTTAATTGAATTTTTATAAATGCAGGATTATACTCTACATACCATTTAGCATCTTCACTTTTTAAATTTAATATACCATGTCCATCCTGACATATACACATATACATCATTCTTTCTAATGATTATATGATATATTCCATTATATGGATGTTTCCTAATTGAATTCATCCCCTATAGATAGTAGATGGGTATTTAGGTGGTTTCCAATATCTTACTGTACTGCCATACAGAATGCTTTGTATGTATATCTTTATGAACTTATAAAAATATTCTAGTCTGACAAATTATTAAAAGTGGATTTTTTAGGTTGGAAGTCATGTCAGTTACATACACATCTGTATACAGATAGATACACACACACACACACAATTACTAAAATATCTTGCAGAAAGCATATATGTGCTTACACTACACCTGTTTCTCTATACTTTCATTAGTACTGAGTACTAATTACTTTTCAATCTTTGCTAATCAGAAAGCTGAAATATGCCTTCTCCTATTATATTGACTTTTAGGGAGTCCATCTGTTATACATTAAATTAAATATGAAAAAAAGAAAAAAATGAAATATGTATGTACATTTGTGCAAAATTTTCCTCTTTCCCACACCAGTCCAAGTGAAAAGGAGAAAAAAAAAATGAATGAAAAGTGCCCTCCCCCACCATATATCAAAGAGACCTCTAAAGAGCTTATGATTATTTCTTGCCAGAGAAAAAGGGTTAAAATAAATAGCCAGAATCTGTACCTGGCAAGAGAACAGAATCAGTCAGCATGCTTTTTTATAGGCACTTAATTTGCCTTTCTCTGAGAGGTTCCCCTTCACTCTTTGCTAGAAAAGAACAGCTGCTATTCTCCTGAGAAACTCTGAAGCAATGATGGGAGTGTCAGCGGCAAGCTGCAGTTACATCAGTTGCCTGACCAGACCTTATCTGAACACCACACTTGAATCAGAAGCAGCGATGATAAAGGTAAATACTATTAACTAACACCCCTCTCATTCCAAACATCAGCAACACAGCAACAGTGCACAGGCTAGTGGAAAACTTCTGCACTAATCACCAAGGAATTGCTAAAAAAGAGAAGAAACGTTAGGAAATCCTACCGTCCAATTAACTTTTCCACTTAAATCTAAGCTCAACCAATTATCGGGAATGGAGCAGTTATGCCTAAGAATTCATAAATAGTAATGTTGGGTATACTTCAGACCTCTCTGGACTCTTTTGCTAGATGTTATGGAAAATACAACGAGATAGAATTCAAAAAGAAAAAAAAAACCAAGTTGCCACACAAACACACAAAAAACCACTTGACAGCACATGTGTTATTTTGGCAATGGTGCTCATCAACAGTAGTTACCCTTCATCATTAAAATGTAAACTCAAGTGTCTTGAAAATTAGAGTTCGATCTACATAATTATGAACATTTAGCCAAAAATTTAGATAAAAAATACATCTATTTGAATGTTTTCAAACTTCCAAAAGAACACAACTTGATCAACTATAAACATAGCTTAAGTTAAAAAGGTACAAAAAACACTATCCTCCAGATGATATAAAGGTATGACTGATTATTCAGATAGAATTAATTTCAACAGAAGATATTACTTTAGGTTAAACCATATGAAATTGCCATTTTTGTAGGTCAAAAGAGTTGACCATCAGCAATTTCATATGGCTTGGCCTAGTAATAACTAGTTCCATATAACAAAATCTTGTTTGTGTCCTAGCTGAACATCCACTTTGTACTTGGCAAGTACAAGAAATTCTATGAAATTAAAAAGCTAGTGTATTCACAAAACCTAGTCTGATCATTAGTCAAGATACCGAAGAAATTAGTGGTGGTGGTGTGACAGGGAAAATAAAGAAAAGTACCAAATAACAAAGATAGTCAAGACTTCCTAAATTGGATGTACTTGAGAATGGTACTGATCCTAGGGGGGACCACTTAAATACTATTGTGAAACATTTTTCAAGAAACTCAGCCACTCCTCAGGGGACTTCCTCATCTGTCCCCCACCAGACAATGGATTAATTTTGTCTATTCAAGGAAATCTCAAGATCTTAAGCCCATGTGAGAATATTATCCTGAGCTTAAAGAAGGCAGCAGTCAAAACTTCTGGCTATTAAAGAATTTATTGGGGTTCTAGAAAGATAAGATCCATATTCATCAGGGACAGTAGATAAATAAAGAAGATAAGATTTTACATAATAGGAGAAAAGATGTAGGGTGCCAGCATTTTAAAAAGGGCACAGTAGAAGCCAGGCAAGACTGTCAGAGGTCTAAGGTCAAGGCCAGATGGCCATAGATGGTAAGGAAAGCTAGCCAGGTGTGTAGATAGCATTCACATAAGAGCTACTCTTGAGTTGCACTGATCCTCTTTCCATAAATGTAAAGTCTTCTAGGGGGACTGACTCTTTCTGCTTGCCCACTGGCTATTACCTGTACTAAAGCATGCCTCATTCTAGAGTAGTCCACAGCCTCTGAAATCTCCTGGAAAGGCAGTGCATAAAAGTATCAGCAACTTAACTTTCCCCCAATTTACCATTTCTCCACAACCTTACTCCTGTAATACGAAATAGTCTGGGTTCTAATCACTTAGTTTCATTTCAACCTTTGTGACTAAATATACAACTGAAAAATAAACTTAGACTAGTCATTTCAATTACTTGTAGGAACAAAGCAAGGTATAAACAATAGCTTAAAATCAAACATTTAATTAAGCATGCTTTAAATCATGTTAAATACAGCCCTTATATTAGCAGTGTTGAAAAAATAGTGTCTCCTTCTTTGAAGGAATTTTCCCAATACATGAACTTAATTATTTGGCAATGGTAAAGTTTCATAAAGTAATATACCTATGATGTCAGAAAGGGTCTTAGATATCATCTTCAGATAAAAACACATGTTAAATGTCCCCTCAGAATTAGTGGTAGTTTTCCATCCTGTGCTTTCATAATTTTATCCATAGTTCTGTGAGGACAGATCGAAAAAGGATGACAAAATCTAGTCTTAGTAAAAGCTCAAGAAATTATTCTACTGCTTATTTCAGTGCTTTAAGTCACAATGCATTGTGTCCCCTTTATTGTCCCTTCAATTCCAACTCTAATCAAAAGCATCATCAAAAGTAACATATCATGAAGACTAAAGGCATTGGTAAGGTTTCATCAGGCAGGAAAACATGTACTGGTGATGCTAGTAAAAAAGTAAATGCTTGACCGTTGTAACGTCACGCCGGCCTCTGCTGCCGCAGGCTCGCCCTGCATTCTGTACTCCTCCCTCCCCATGGCCTGAGTGAGCCAGAGACCCCGAATCAGTTGCTACTTTACCCTGTCCTGTCTGGGCGGGCAACAGACGCCCTCAGGCAACCTACACGCAGAGGCGGGGCCAAATACAAAGCTGAACCCCAGGAGCTGGGCGAACAAAGAAGAGAAAGGGAAATTTCTCCATGCAGCCTCAGGAGCAGCGGATTAAATCTCCACAATCAACTTGATGTACCCTGCATCTGTGGAATACCTGAATAGACAATGAAACATCCCAAAATAGAGGCGGTGGACTTTGGGAGCAACTGTAGACTTGGAGTTCGCTTTCTGCATCTGATTTGTTTCTGGTTTTATGTTTATCTTAGTTTAGTGTTTAGAGCTTATTATCACTGGTAGATTTCTTTATTGATTTGGTTGCACTCTTCTTTTTTTATATATATACATATTTTTTCCCTTTTTCTCTTTTTGTGAGTGTGTATGTGTATGCTTCTTTGTGTGATTATGTCTGTATAGCTTTGCTTTTGCCATTTGTCCTAGGGTTATTTCTGTCCTTTTTTTTTTCTTTTTTTTTTTTAGTATAGTTTTTAGCTCTTGTTATCATTGGTGGATTTGTTTTTTGGTTTGGTTGCTCTCTTTCTTTCTTTTTTTAATTAATTTTTAATTTTTTAATTTTCAATAATTTTAATAACTTTATTTTTCTCTTTCTTTTCTTTATTTCTTTCCTTTCTTCCTTTCTTTCTCTCTCTCTCTCTCTCTCTCTCTTTCTTTCTCACTCTTTTCTTCTGAGCCATGTGGCTGACAGGGTCTTGGTGCTCCAGCCACGTGTCAGGCCTGAGACCCTGAGATGGGAGAGCCAAGTTCAGGACATTGGTCCACCACAGACCTCCCAGCACCACGTAATAGCAAATGGAGAAAGCTCTCCCAGAGACCTCCATCTCAACATTAAGTCCCAGCTCCACTCAACGACCAGCAATCTACAGTGCTGGACACCCTATGTCAAACAACTAGCAAGACAGGAACACAACCCCACCTATTAGCAGAGAGGCTGCCTAAAATCATAATAAGGCCACAGACACCCCAAAACAGACCACCGGACGTGGTCCTGCCCACCAGAAAGACAAGATCCAGACTCATCCACCAGAACACAGGCACCAGTCCCCTCCACCAGGAGGCCTACACAACCCAATGAACTAACCTTACCCACTGGGAGAAGACACGAAAAACAACAGGAACTACGAACCTGCAGCTTGCAAAAAGGAGACCACAAACAGAGTAAGTTAAGCAAAATGAGAAGACAGAGAAATACACAGAAGATGAAGGAGAAAGGTAAAAACCCACCAGACCAAACAAATGAAGAGGAAATAGGCAGTCTACCTGAAAAAGAATTCAGAGTAATGATAGTAAAGAGGACTCAAAATCTTGGAAATAGAATGGAGAATATACAATAAATGTTTAACAAGGACCTAGAAGAACTAAAGAGCAAAAAAACAATGATGAACAACACAATAAATGAAATTAAAAATTCTCTAGGAGGAATCAATAGCAGAATAACTGAGGCAGAAGAACGGATAAGTGACCTGGAAGATAAAATAGTGGAAATAACTACCACAGAGCAGAATAAAGAAAAAAGAATGAAAAGAACTGAGGACAGTCTCAGAGACCTCTGGGACAACATCAAATGCACCAACATTTGAATTATAGGGGTTCCAGAAGAAGAAGACAAAAAAAGAGGCTGAGAAAATATTTGAAGAGATTATAGTTGAAAATTTCCCTAATATGGGAAAGGAAATATTCAATCAAGTCCAGGAAGCGCAGAGAGTCCCATACAGGATAAATCCAAGGAGAAACATGCCAAGACACATATTAATCAAACTATCAAAAATTAAATACAAAGAACAAATATTAAAAGCAGCAAGGGAAAAACGACAAATAACATACAAGGGAATCCCCATAAGGTTAACAGCTGATCTTTCAGCAGAAACTCTGCAAGCAAGAAGGGAGTGGCAGGACATATTTAAAGTGATGAAAGGGAAAAACCTACAATCAAGATTACTCTACCCAGCAAGGATCTCATTCAGATTCGATGGAGAAATCAAAAGCTTTACAGACAAGCAAAAGCTAAGAGAATGCAGCACCACCAAACCAGCTCTACAACAAATGCTAAAGGAACTTCTCTAGACAGGAAACACAAGAGAAGGAAAAGGTTTACAATAACAAACCCAAAACAATTAAGAAAATGGTAATAGGAACATACATATTGATAACTACCTTAACGGTAAGTGGATTAAATGCTCCAACCCAAAAACACAGACTAGCTGAATGGAAACAAAAACAAGACCCATATATATGTTGTGTACAAGAGACCCACTTCAGACCTAGAGACACATACAGACTGAAAATTAGGTGATGGAAAAAGATATTCCATGCAAGTGGAAATCAAAAGAAAGCTGGAGTAGCAATTCTCATATCAGACAAAATAGACTTTAAAATAAAGACTATTACAAGAGACAAAGAAGGACCTATGTAATGATCAAGGGATCAATCCAAGAAGAAGTTATAACAATTGTAAATATTTATGCACCCAACATAGGAGCACCTCAGTACAAAAGGCAAATGCTAACAGCCATAAAAGGGGAAATTGACAGTAACACAATCTTAGTAGGGGACTTTAACACCCCACTTTCACCAATGGACAGATCATCCAAAATGAAAATAAATAAGGAAACACAAGCTTTAAATGTTGCATTAAACAAGATGGACTTAATTGATATTTATAGGGCATTCCAACCAAAAACAACAGATACACTTTCTTCTCAAGTGCTCATGGAACATTCTCCAGGATAGATCATATCTTGGGTCACAAATCAAGTCCTGGTAAATTTAAGAAAAGTGAAATTCTATCATGTATCTTTTCCAATCACAACACTATGAGACTAGATAGCAATTACAGGAAAAAAGTCTGTGAAAAATACAAACACATGGAGGCTAAACAATACGCTAGTAAATAACCAAGAGATCACTGAAGAAATCAAAGAGGAAATCAAAAAACACCTACAAACAAATGACAATGAAAACATGATGACCCAAAACCTATGGGATGCAGCAAAAGCAGTTCTAAGAGGGAAGTTGATAGCAATACAATCCTCTCTTAAGAAACAAGAAACATCTCAAAGAAACAACCTAACCTTACACCTAAAGCAATTAGAGAAAGAAGAACAAAAAATCCCAAAGTTAGGAGAAGGAAAAAAATCATAAACATCCGATCAGAAATAAATCAAAAAGAAATGAAGGAAACGATAGCAAAGATCAACAAAACTAAAAGCTTGTTCTTTGAGAATATAAACAAACTTGATAAACCATTAGCCAGACTCATCAAGAAAAAAAGGGAGAAGACTCAAAGTAATAGATTGAAATGAAGAAGAAGTAACAACTGACACTTCAGAAATACAAAGGATCATGAGAGATTACTCAAGCAACTATATGCCAATAAAATGGACGATCTGGAAGAAATGGACAAATTCTTAGAAAAGCACAACCTTCCGAGACTGAACCAGGAAGAAACAGAAAATATAAACAGACCAATCACGAGCACTGAAATTGATAGTGTGATTAAAAATCTTCCAACGAACAAAAGCCCAGGAACAGATGCCTTCACAGGCAAATTCTATCAAACATTTAGACAAGAGCTAACACCTATCCCTCTCAAACTCTTCCAAAATATAGTAGAGGGAAGAACACTCCCAAACTCCTACAAGGTCACCATCACCCTGATATCAAAACCAGACAAAGATGTCACAAAGAACAAAAATGACCGGCCAATAATACTGATGAACATTGATGCAAAAATCCTCAACAAAATACTAGCAAACTAGCAAAAAAAATCCAACAGCACATTAAAAGGATCATACACCATGATCAAGTGGGGTTTATCCCAGGAATGCAGGGATTCTTCAATATATGCAAACTAATCAATGTGATACACCATATTAACAAATTGAAGGAGAAAAACCATATGATCATCTCAATAGATGCAGAAAAAGCTTTCAACAAAATTCAACACCAATTTATGATTAAAAAACCCTCCTGAAAGTAGGCATAGATGGAACTTACCTAAATATAATAAAGGCCATATATAACAAACCCATAGCCAACATCATTCTCAATGGTGAAAAACCGAAACCATTTCCACTAAGATCAATAACAAGACAAGGTTGCCCACTCTTACCACTATTATTCAACATAGTTTTGGAAGTTTTAGCCGCAGCAATCAGAGAAGAAAAAGAAATAAAAGGAATCCAAATCAGAAAAGAAGAAGTATAACCGTCACTGTTTGCAGATGACATGATACTATACATAGAGGATCCTAAAGATGCTACTAGAAAACTACTAGAGGTAATCAATGAATTTGGTAAAGTAGCAGGAGACAAAATTAATGCACAGAAATCTCTTGCATTCCTATACACTAATGATGAAATATCTGAAAGTGGAATTAAGGAAACACTCCCATTTACCATTGCAACAAAAAGAATAAAATACCTAGGAATAAACCTACATAAGGAGACAAAAAACCTGTATGCAGAAAACTATAAGACACTGATGAAAGAAATTAAAGATGATACAAACAGATGGAGAAATATACCATGTTCTTTGATTAGAAGAATCAACATTGTGAAAATGATTATACTACCCAAAGCAATGTACAGATTCAGTGCAATCCCTATCAAACTACCGATGGCATTTTTCACAGAACTAGAACAAAAAATTTCACAATTTGTATGGAAACACAAAAGGCCCCAAATAGCCAAAGCAATCTTGACAACAAACAATGGAGCTGGAGGAATCAGGCTCCCTGACTTCAGACTATACTACAAAGCTACAGTAATCAAGACAGTATGGTACTGGCACAGAAACAGAAATATAGAACAATGGAACAGGATAGAAAGCCCAGAGATAAACCCCCGCATATATGGTCACCTTATCTTTGATAAAGGTGGCAAGAATATACAATGGAGAAAAGACAGCCTCTTCAATAAGTGGTGCTGGGAAAACTGGACAGCTACATGCAAAAGAATGAAATTAGAACACTCCTTAACACCATACACAAAAATCAACTCAAAATGGATTAAAGACCTAAATGTAAGGCCAGACACTATAAAACTTTTAGAGGAAAACATAGGCATCTTGCTATTTTTTATTTTCCCCATTTTTATCCCATTTTCCCTTTTATCTGCTTTTTTCAATTATTTTTTATAACTGAATTTTATCTACTTTGTTGTCATATTAGCTATTAATTCTTTTGTTTTGTCATTGAAGTTGTTACTTTAGTATGCATATTTAAGTTATCACAATCTACAAATGTTTTATACCCTTTAATATACAGTGTAAGACCCTTATAATGGTATATTTTCAGTTTTGTCCCCTAGACCTTTATGCAATCATTATCATATATTTTAGTTATTGCATTAACAACTCAGGAATAAATTATTATTTTTGTTTTAATACTCACCAATATTTTAAATAAATCTAAATAAAATATAAGAGCCTAATATATATGTCAATGAGGTTAGTATTTCCAGAGTTCATTCTTTTTCATGTCTTTATATAGATCCATATTTTCCTCTGGCATCACATTTCTTCTGCCTGAGAAACTTCTCTTAATATTTTTTGTAGTGCCAGTCAGAAGGAAAGGAATTCTTTTAGCTTTCATATGTATGGAAAGCCTTTATTTTGACTTTGTATGTTTTAAACCATTTTGTTGCCTTTGTTTTTGAAGAGTGTTTTCTCTGTGTTTAGAACTCTAGTTTGACAGTTTTTGTTTCAATAATTAAAAGATGTTGCTCCACTGTACTACTGGTTACACCATTTCTGAGGCCATCTTTATTTTTCTTTCTCTGTGTACAGTGTGTCTTTTTTCTCTGAAAGCTTTCATGATTTCCTTTTCTTCACTGGTTTGGAGCAATTTGACTATGTTGTGTTGGTGTAATTTTTTCATGTATCTTATGCTTGAGATTCATTGAGCTTCTTGAGCCTTTGGGTTTATAATTTTGATCAAATTTGGGAAAAGAAAGTCCATTATTTCCTCGGATACTTTTTATACCCATCTTCCTTTCTTCTCCTTTAGGGGACTCTGATTAGATGATTTTTGGCTGCTTGAACCAGTCTCAACTGTTCTGTTTATTCTTTGTAATTTTCTATATGTTTCATCTCATGTTTTTTATTATTATGTCTTTAAGATAAATAATCCTTTCTTCTGCAATATTTAATCTGCCGTCATTCCTATTCAGTGTACTTACCATTGTACACAATGTACTTTTCATTTCTAGAAGTTCATTTTCAGTCTTTTGTAAAAAATATCTTCCATATCTTCTCTTATCTGTTTTCACGTTGGGTTTTTTGTACTGGGTTTTCCCTGGCTCTCTTTGGGTGGTTGTTTTCAATGATTGGCACTAGTAAGGGAATGAGATAGTGTGGAAAGGGCATTTACTGTGGTAATAGAAGATGAGGATAAGAGTCTTGGTTCTTTTACTTTCCTTGTTTGGATGAATTCTTTAGCAACAATCTGTTTCCCTCCCTGAGTCTTAGTTTTCTTATTTATAAAATTACAATAACAACAACAACAACAGTAATGACAATGCTTCGTAAGGTAGTTGAGAAGTGTAATACATGTGGTAGCAGTTAAGATACAGTAAATGGTTACACAAATATCAGGGACTATAATTATGATGATACTTGCAGTGATTTGGGTTTTAGATTTTTCTTCCTAGCCATTATATCTCAATAAGGTGATTACTTATCTAGAATTTCTTTTGTCCAATATTATCTTGTTTTACACACCTTTTACATAGAGATAAATGTTCTATTGTCAAGCTCAGCCAGGATGGCAGGACCAAGCAGAACTGTCCATTCTCCCCTAACTTCCTAGCATTGACTCTTTTCCTAGCTGATATGAGTCTCAGCACAGTCTCCCCGCCAATTAGAATGAGAACTCTGTAAGAGGAAGCAACTATTGTTCATATTTACCTCAATGTCTGTAGCAACTAGGAGAGTGCCTCACATGTAAATATTTGTTGAAAGAATTATTTTTCTAAAGAGGGCTGGAGCTGGTACTGACACACACAATAAATGCCCAGGAAGTTGGACTTTACATTGTAGGGTTCTAAGTCAGTAGAGATCTGCACATTTCCAATTTGGCTAGGGATAGCACTAGCATGTGAGACTCCTTTCTCTGCCTTCAAAATGGTTGGTCCACATGTGGGGCACATCCAAGAGGTGGGGGGATGAACCAAATAGAGGTTGGCTGGCTATAGTGCTTGGGTCTTGAAAATGCTACATAAATCCAGATGACTGTAAGTACCTTTACTTACATTCTATATATATATTCTACTCAGGGGGAATTGGTTCAATCCATAGGCTCAAATTAGTCACCAGGAGACCACCTACGACTTGTATGGTTTGTTTCACAAAGAGGAATTGGGCTAATTGCTTAAAAATGCAAAGAAACTTCCTGGAGGCAAACTGTGAGCACTAGAGGTAGGAAACACATGACCTTAGTGCTAAGGTTATTACGAACCACATGGAAGCTAATTAATGAAAAGCTATTGATTAGAGATCAGGAATCAGACTGGAGTACAGAGCCGGGAGGAAAGAAGGGAGGGGAAGGGACAGAAGGAGGGACAGTGACAGATGAGAGGCAGACAGGGAGTGGGAGAGGGAGAGGGAGAGACGGAGAGAGAGAGGAGAAAAAATATGATGGAGGGGCAGAGATGGAGAAAAACAGGTAGAGATGGACAAACATCAGAGAAAAATAG
The DNA here is from genome assembly GCF_009873245.2 of Balaenoptera musculus. Taxonomy (NCBI): domain Eukaryota; kingdom Metazoa; phylum Chordata; class Mammalia; order Artiodactyla; family Balaenopteridae; genus Balaenoptera; species Balaenoptera musculus. The sequence goes on from NC_045786.1 coordinate 79,302,382, forward strand.
AGAAAATAAATGGGCATAATATTTTCTGTCCTTTTGGAGTTCTACTGTTTGGTTTTTCCTGGATTCCTGCAAAGGCTTTCTGTAATACAATTTGTTTCCTCCTAATTCCTTTTCTATGGACCGGTTTAAATGCAGACCCTTTCTTCCCACCAAGAGGGATCTCTACAGAATAGACCCCATCGCCCCAAGAGTTTGCTGTTTGCAATTTAACTGCTCCCTAAAGATTTGGGGGATTTTGTTTGAATTCTAGTTGATCCTCAGTTTAAAACTAAGTATATGGCCCTCTGTATCTCAGCCTATAGAATATCACAGCGCTATCTCCAAGGATCTGTCCTGATCCAAAATTTTATGGTTTGTTGACTATAAATCAATTCTTTTTGGTGGCCCTAAGTTCATACTTCATTGAATTCTGTCCAGACCTCTTTCCATACACCTTCCTCTCCTTATTAACCCTTAAGTTCTGGTATGAATTATTCATGAAGTAGGTGCTAGTCTATTGGCTCTGCTGTATATGGATGAGTAATGGCTCAACCTCGTTTACTAAGTGAAAGGCAGTATTGGTTATTATATCCTCCTGTTGCCAGGCATATTCACAATGTAGACAATGATAAGTAAACAAATTTGTAAGCCCATAAAGTGTGACTAAACTCCTTCTTGCTTTAGACAATCATGGGACTATCTTCTTGACAAATGACTTCCTGATGCATCATTGTAAGCTAGCTCAGATGACTGAGGAAATGCTCCCTTCCCACGTAGCCCAGGAAAGGCCTCCACTAGCAATCCAGGCAATAAATCAAATCCTTGATTACATTCAGGCTGTCATTTTAAAATATTAACCTGCCATGCTCTGAAGACATTTTTATTTAACTGTAGCATTTAAATGTTATCTCCTATGGAGCTTAGTTTATGCTTAATTCATACTCAGCCCTGGGCTGAGCAGCACATGGCACAGTGGAGAGCCTTGGGCCTGAGGCACTCAGCGTGCCACCCCATCTGGGTAGCTGTGAATGCAACATGGGTGGCATATGCTTCAAAGGGCCAAGGCAATCACACCTCTGTAAATAACAGCATTATGAATTTTGGGTGCTCATGTGTTAAAAGAGCTTTCGTGTACACTACCTCCTAACAATAACTTCATTGAGTCAAGGTGGGGAATACTTTTTGTGCACAATGCCCACTGTGAAACTGAGATTCAAAGAGGTTGAGGGGTTTCCTGGAGGTCAAGAAGCATGCTGGATCCAGAACAATTCTGGAACTCAGGTTTATAAACTTGAAGGCCAGACAGCTTTTGGGTATAACATGAAATTACTCAAGTCAGTACTTTCCATGGACCCAGTACAGTGCTTTGCATATAAAGGACACTCAGGAAATGTGGGTGGAATTTAACTGATACCCCACAAAGCAAGTGAAGCTGGTTGTTCAGTCAATACACGAGTAGAATGTTTAAACACCACTGCCGTGCCTATTCAACACCACCATGAACAAATGAGGGTGTGTCCACACTCCTACCACAGGCATTGTATTGACTAGACTCTCTGTTATTAAAATAACTCTTTACTCCAATGGTTAATACTGACACCAATCAAAAAAAGATAGCCAATACATACCTCCTACTGCCCCTCCAGGAGGGAATCAGCATATTTTGTTTTTATTTCCTATGTTAGCAAAAGTGAGGCACCAAGGATCAACTGTAGAGTTCTCTAGAAAGCATAGTATCAACACATATATAAAATTTAAGTCTTCTAACTACAAAATGTCTTATTCAAATGGGCAGGCTATACTGCCATTTTCTCTCTAGAACCCACTGGGAGAGACTGACTCCTTTTCCTCCTGAGGGAATGGTTTATGCTAAGCATAACCATTTCTTTAATTGTAGCACAGGAAAATAAATTGGGTCATAATTAATTATGAAATGATCGAATCCATAACTTACTAGGATCCAAGAGCAAAGATAAGGAGCACGTTAGATTTACATAACACTACATCATTTTCAAAGTGCTTTCATATAGATTAGCGTAATTAATTCTCATGTGATATTTTAAAAATTACACATGTTTACAACCCCTCCTACCCCACATTTCCGCAAGGGCTTAATTGGTCATGTCTCTGTTCTCTGTAAACACTGTCCACAGTGCCGCATTCTAGAATCACACATCCACAGTCTTTTGAAGATTAAAATTTCAAACTTCTTTTTTTAACCCATGGCAAGAGAGGTAAAATTAAAATTGAAATTACTTAGTATTAATCTTTTGAGGGCATCCAAGTGCCATTAGTGGGGGAACAATTAGGCTTTCAAACAAAAAAAATTGAAAAATTACTTCATCTTCATTTTTGTCTTACCAGCTTTGTGACTGCCTGCCTGGTTCAGGTCAAGTGCACTTTTTCCAGAGGAAGAGTCTGAATGTGGGAAAAGACACACCTCTTTATTTCTACTTGTATCTTATTTTTGCCTTCACAATAGGGGGCTGCTTTGTAGTCTTGGCTCTACTATAACCTGTCTAAGCTTTGATTTTCTCATCAGTAAAATGAGGGAGTTGGATAAAACCATGTCTCAAAACTTCGCCCAGTTTCAATTTTCTAAATGCTTCTTTCAGCAGTACTGCCTTCCTACAGCACCTTGTTCATCAGACTCCTCTTGGCCTCACTATCCAGGTTGGAACCTTTTCGGTATGAAAGTATTACTGCCATTTCTGTTCTAAGTCCTGAATCTTGGCACAAAGGATGTGATCATGTTATTAATGCTAATAATTATAAAAGTACAAGTGCCATTTTGAATATGCTTAACAAGTGACAAAAGCTCTACATACATTATCTCAACAAATATATCAGTCCTGGGAAGTACATATTATCCCATTTTCTCCATATTAGAAAAGCTAAAGCTCAGAATTGAAGCAAATTGCCCAAAATGCAAACTAAAGCCATACGATGAATAAGCCATCCTATTTTCAGAATGTCAGGATACGTTTTTACACTCCGGTTCACAGGGCAGAACTGTCAAGGTAGTGGGAGGCCTGGGTGAGTTCATCTGCGACATGTACGCATTTTTCAAAATCTGCACATAAATTCACTATGAACTCATTTCCTCCTTCCTTATAAAGGAAGATAAGTTTGCAACTTTCACACCATTTTCATGGTCAAATGAAATGATGCACAGGTAGATTCAAAATAGTATTTCTAAAACCAGTGATATACAACAGCGATAATAAAAGTGGAATCTTGGAGTTCAGGTAACTGGCAACAAAATTAATTACTGTTGAAAATTTAGGCATTTACTTTTTGATATTCTAGAAGGAAAATATAGAAAATATTTGTGAGCATGATTTCACTTAAAGCTCATAAATATTTTGTCAGTAAAGTGAAAAACGTGAAAAATATGCTATATATATATATATATATATATATATATTATATGTACAACCTGGTGCAATAAATTTAAATTTGAATTTCTTCTTCCTTGAAAAGGATGCTGTTTTAAAAATACGTGTATTGTTGGTGCCTCCTATCAAAAGGAAAACAGGTATACAGTAAATTACATGAAAAACTGCCAGTTAGAATACTGATAACTCATGCTTCCACTATCCATTCCAGTATACTCAGCCCATGAACCATGAATCTTTCTAGCCTGTCCAGTGGGAACAAACACTATTCCTGACGTGACTGAATACTGGGCACTGTCATATCTAGTTCTTTTGGGTGGACCTTACCCTGGTCTTGGGAAGTTTCCTCATATTCATGTACTTATCATTATTCAGCTGATTTGTCAAAGGGGGTCCTTTGCAGGATTATAAAACTAGAATATTTCTACTACTGCATTTCTTTAAATGGATGCTTTATTTCATAGATTGCAACTGAAAATCTATGGCTCACATACCTCCAGAGGTTGTACCTTGTTTGACATGTTCTGTGTTGGCTTTCATACTGTTTTATTTTGTTTTGCTTATCAATTAAATTCAAAGTTCCAGACTTTCTATTCTAGTCAAGAGGGAGTAATGGGGAAATAGAGATTCCCCCCACATGAAAAGTTAAAAAGTGAGCGAAATATATGAAACTTTGTTTCTCAATATACTGAAGATCTGTCAAAGAAGAACAGTGATTTCAAGGAGGTGAAAAGAATTAACAAGGTGAGCCTTACCATTACTTCAGCTTACTTCCCTGAGGGAGTTTCCAGGCCACTGTGCAAAGGGAAAACCCAGGTGGAGTCCACTGGACTCTCTGAGTTGGAAAGACAGAGTTGAAAATCTGAAAAAGCCAATGTAGCTAGAAGTCACGGGGCATACATACTATCAAAAAGAAGACAACTGAACAGAAAGAAAGCAACAATCTGCTAAAGGGTCATCTTGAGCAATCAGCTGAGTAATAAGTGCACCCATGTGATGAAACTACCCAAAGCCAGGTTAAAAGCCACCCTTGAAAGAATTAGATGTCACAGTGCCCAACACTCACCAAGGCTAGAAATAGTGCTTGTGTCTACTGCAGAGACAAGAAAACCTTATCATTCACGAGTCAGTAGGCGGAGGACATGGACGAGTCTTGCTTCAGTACTGAGGAATAATTAGCCTGAAGTTGAGTGCTATTTCATTCCCACTTAACAAATTTTAAAAAGCAAGACCTACCTAAAGAACTATACGTTTCCATGTAACTTAACTGTGTCTCAGAACAGAGCTCAAGAATATTTAGAGGATACCAAAAGTATCCAGCAACTAAAAAGTAATATTTGCAAAGTCTGTCATCCAATATAAAATTACCAGGCACATGAAGTAGCAGAAAAACACAACACAAAATAAGGGAAAAAAAATTATCAATCAAAATTGACCAAGAATGGACACACATGTTAGAATTGTCAGTCAAGGGCATCAAAACAATTGTTATAAGTATTGCATGTATCAGAAAGCTAAGTAGAGAAAGACAATGTCAGGGGAATGAGAAGGCAAGCCACAGACATGGAGAAAGTATTTTCAAAAGGCACATGTGATGAAAGTCTATTATCCAAAATATTAAAAGAAATCTTAAAACTCAATAATAATAAACAACTTGATTAAGAAATGGGCCAAAAAGCTTAACAGACACCTCACCAAAGATAATGAACAGGATTGCAAATAAGCAAATGAATAGATGTTCCACATAGATCGTCTCAAATGAAAATCAAATTAAAACGAGGTATCATACGCATCTACCGGATCAGCCGAAATTCAAAATACTGACAATGTCAAACACTAGAGAGGATGTGGAACAAGAGGAACTGTTATTCACTGCTGGTGAGAACACAAAATGGTCCAGCCACTATGGAAGACAGTTCGGCAGTTTCTTACAAAACTAAACATACCCTTACCATAGAATCTAGCACTCATACTCCTTGGCATTTACCCTAAGGAGCTGAAAACTTATGTCCACATAAAAACCTGCATATGAATGTTTATAGCAGCTTTATTCATAATGGCTAAAACTTGGAAGTAACCAAGATGTTCTTCAGTAGGTGAATGAATAAAAACACTCTAGTACATCAAGGCAATTAAATATTATTCAGTGATGAAAAAGAAATGAGCTATCAAGCCCTGAAAAAAACCACAGAGGAACCTTCAATGCATATTACTAAATGAAAAAAAAAAAGTCAATCTGGAAATGCTACATACTGTATGACTCCAACTATATGACGTTTTAGAAAAGGCAAAACTTTGGAGACAGTAAAAAGATCAGTAGTTGCCAAGGATTTGGCGAGGGAGGAGGAACGAATGGATGAAGCACAGAGGATTTTTAAGGCAGTAAAAGTACTTTGGGGGCTTCCCTGGTGGCGCAGTGGTTGAGAATCTGCCTGCCAATTCAGGGGACACGGGTTCGAGCCCTGGTCTGGGAAGATCCCACATGCCGCGGAGCAGCTGGGCCCATGAGCCACAACTACTGAGCCTGCGCGTCTGCAGCCTGTGCTCCGCAACAAGAGAGGCCGCGATAGTGAAAGGCCCACGCACCGCGATGAAGAGCGGCCCCCGCACCGTGATGAAGAGTGGCCCCCGCTTGCCGCAACTAGAGAAAGCCCTTGCACAGGAACGAAGACCCAACACAGCCAAAAAAAAAAATAATAAATAAATAAAATTTAAAGAAAGAAAGAAAAAGTACTTTGTATGATACCATAATGATGGATACATGTCATTATACATTTGCCCAAACGTATAAAATGTAAAACACTATGAGAAAGGTAATGTCTACTCTGAATTTTGAGTGATTATCTTGTGCCAATGTAGGTTTATCAATTGTAACAATATACCCACATGCTGGTGGGAGATGGTGATAATGGAGGGAGGCTGTGCATGCGTGGGGGTAGCGGGTACACAGGAAATCACTACACGTTCCCCTCAATTTTCCTATGAACCTCCCCCCCCCATAACATCTTAATTTTTAAAACAATTAAGTAGAGATATGGAAGATACAGAGACTCAATTTGAACTCCCTGACATGGAAAATAAATGTCTGAGATGAAAAACACAGTGGCTTGGATTAAGAGTAGATTAGACATTACAGAAGAAAAGGTCAGTGAATTTGAATGCCTAGCAATAGAAATAATTTAAAGTGAAACACAGAGAAAGAAAGGGGGGCAGAGAGAGAGGGAGAGAGAACATAAGAGCATCCGTGGCCTGTGGGACAACTTCAAGAGGCTTAATATATGTATAAGTGAAATCTCCAGAAGACAGGGGCAGAAAGAATATTTAAAGAAACAATGGCCAAAATTTCCCCAAATTTAAAGAAAACTGCAGACTCACAGGCCCAAGTAGCTCAATAAACCCTAAGCACCAGAAACACAAAGAAAATTACACCATGGCGCACTGTAATCAAATTGTACAGGTGAGTAAAGAAAACAAAACCTTAAAAGCAATTATGGGGGGAAAAAGACATGTACGCGGTAACAAAGAAGACAACAGATTTATCATTGAAAATAAGGAAGCGAGGCAAACACAAAGACAGTGGAACAATATCGGCCAAGTAAAGTTTTAAAAATGACATTCGGAATCATATGATTCTCTCAATAGATGCAGTAAAAGCATTAGACAAAATGCAACATTGATTTCTGATCAAAATTCTTAGCCTACTGGAAGTAGAAGATGGCTGTCTTAACTGGAAAAGATGCATCTGCAATAAGCCCAAAGCTAATATCACAGTTAATCAAGAAAGGAACGTCTTCCATAAAAGATCAGAACAAGGCCAGGATGTCTGCTCTTATCACTTTTACTTGGCATTATACTGGAAATCTTAGTCAAGGCAATAAAGCAATCAAAACCGTATCAGGCTTTCTTTTGTGTGAAAAATGATAAGCCAATTAAAAAATTCACATGAAAATAATTCAAAGGTTCTAAAATAGATAAAATAACTTTGAAAAAAAGAAAAAGTTGGAGGGCTAGCACTACCTGATTTTAAGACTTTATTTATTATAAAGTGTAACTATGGTAATCAAGACCATGTGGTAGTGGCATATACATGGAGAAAAAGATCAGAATAAAAAATCCAGAAACAGAAATAATCTCCACACATATACAGAAAGCTGAATTTTATAAAAGGTGCAAAAGCAGTTTAGTACAGAAAGGATAGTGTTTTCAAAAAATGGTGCAGGAACCATTGGATTTCCATATGTGAAATAAAGAACTTGGGTCTATAACTTATACCACATTAAAAATAATCACATCAAAATGTATCATAGACCAACGTGTGAAACATAAAAATATAAAACTTATACAAATAAAAACACAAAAAAATAAAAGTGGGCAAAATACTTGGATAGTTAACTAATGAAGATACATGGATAGCATATAAACAGATTCTAAGATGCCTGAAATCATTAGTCATTAGATAAATACAAAATAAAAGCAGTATAAGATAACAAAACACATGTATTAGAATGGCTAAAATCCAAAAGACTGGCCTTACATTGGAAGGATTTGTATGACCTGGAATTCCCATACATAGGTGGTGAAAATGTATATAGAATGGTACAAGCACTTAGGAAGAGTCTTAAAAATTAAACATGCTCCTAATATATGTTCCAGCTATCCTAGTCTTAGGTATTTATTCAAGAGAAATGTAAACATATGTCCATACAAATATAAGTGCTCCTAACAACTTTATTTTTTAATAGCTAAAAACTAGAAACATACCAACTGGCCATTGAAGGTGACTGCGTAAACAAACGGTTATATTTTAATACAATGAAATGCTACCTGGCAATAAAAAGAAATAAATTATTGCTCATCCCTACAACGTGGATGGATCTCAAAACAGCTATGCTGAGTGAAAAGAACCACACAAAAGAAGGACGCATGCTGTAAGATCTATTCACATAAAATTGTAGAAATGCAAAAAAAAAAAAAAAAAATTTCTATAGCACCATAAAGCCAGCCAGTGATTGCCTGGCATGGGGGGGCAGTCAGGACGGATGGCTTCAATGGGGCATAAAGAACCTTTTTGGGTTGATAGATATGCTCATTTTCTTGTCTGTGGTGATGGTTTCATGGGGTATACATATGTCAAAACTTAAATTGTACAGGATGAAGATGTAGACTTTTTTTTTTTCCAATTATACTTCAATAAAGTTCTTTTTAAACTTTCACATCTCCAGCTTCTCCTAAGAAACTGGAAACTAGCTGCACCGCAGCTGCAGGACTGCATGGCAGTGGAAGCTGTCTCTTTCCCAAGTCACTTGCTCTCAAGTTTGCCACAGTCCTTGTCCTTCCCCTTTGTTGCCGTTATCCTACTTTATTCACTTACTTGACTGCCTTAGGAATAAGAATTTATGACTATCAATTGATTTCTTATCTTCTCTTAACAAAGAGATATTAAAATGGTTTCTCCCAGCAGTTTGAAGTAGAAATCATAGAAAGCTCTTAACTTTTTCCATGGTACTCTCTGTTATTGGGTCCCAACTGATTTTCCACACCTTTTTCTTAACACTCCCTTCATCAGCCAATATACATGTGAAATTCTGTATTTTATATATACTCTTGTCCACATTCCCAAACAAGCTGTATGTGTTGAGGCTGCTTATTTAGCATGTTTATGAGATCCATGTTTAAACTATTAACAAAGAAAGAAGGAAAGAAAAAGAACAGTCTGCCTTTAAACTCACAGTTAGGGCTTTTCATTTCTACCAAATGGTAACTGGAAGTTACCTTACCTCTCTCCAAGAAGGGGTAATAGAAAGAAAAGAACCCTTGACAAAAAAATGATTTCTTGCTGTTTGGTACAGGATATAAGAGGTTTAAAAATAAATGACCTTATGGAAAATGAGAGGTTTTAAAAGTTATCATCAATAATTTCATCAGTACAGGCTGGTGTAGCTGTAATGGGCCAGGTGATGCCCAAAATCTTTCTATTGTCTTTAGTCATCAATCTTCAGATGTCAAGCTATTGCTGAATCAAGCTTGTAAATTCCTTACTATATTGGGTCATAATCTTTCTTTTTTGTTCTCCTGCAAACTCACCCTAGCTGTGCCAACTTTTTTGTTTGTAATATTTTTTTTAAATTCACTTGCTTCCCAAGATGAAGAATAAATAATAAATATTATGAGGTTACTGAGTTCATAAAATTACTTTCACATTTTTTATAATTTATGCATAGATACAATTAAAATATGAGATAATTACTGCTTGCATATTTTGCATGCCTGTCTTAAATTTATCCTGAAATATTTTAATATTTGTAATAGTTTCATTATTTACTTACAAATAAAACTTCTCATCCCATACTGGATTCAAGTTTCCAAAAATGGTTTTAGTTCTTCTTTTGTTCTTTCCAACTTGAACTGTAACATATGGGTCACTTGACCCTGTTTTGTCTTTTGCCTGCAAGCCTTGTGCAGAAACCACTGAAATAAACCAAATTCAAACTTTTAATATAAAGATTTCCTCAGAAACAAAAAAAATGATAATGAGGGAAACATTTTCTATTTCGTTGTCCCCTTGGTTTGCAATGCAACCCCATTGCTTTCATTTTCATGAGCAACAGGACTTAACAAAATGTTTAATAAAAGAATGAATCACAGAACATTAAAACCTTCCTTTGATGAATATTTGCTTTTGCCTGTAATGAACAGTATTGGTATACATACATATGCATATTAGCTATATACTCATATATCACTGTACCATGTATAGATAAATGAGAATGCACATACAATAAGCAAATTACCCAATGTAATTCAAAGGTCTGTGATTTAAAATTATTTATGAATTTACTGTCAGTATTGATCAACTCAACTCAGTAATAGAAGCTTCTTTATTTTACCTTTTGAATACAATATGAGTAAGTTAAAAGGCATGGTAAATATCAACATGTAACAATATGCAGTTGCTGTTACTTACAAGCAACTTCAGAAGTTCAAGTTATTAGACATCACTAAACTCAAATTGCCGAATCAAGGATCAAATGAATGAGGGATATCGATCCAGGAGTAAATAAAACAATATATGTTTTCTCATTAAGAAAAACTGACTGAAGAGATTACTGGCTACTCGTCATTTATCAGTGGCAGGCAGCAACAAAACTAGTCTCTTGTAAACTGCAGCGTATTGATGAGTATATTATAAAATAGAACTTTCTTCCTCTTGAAGAGCTTTTGATTAGAACAAGACATAGACTGAAATGATTTCAATTATCTAGTACACATTTCAGAAATTTGAAGTACCAATTCGACTTCAATATTAACAAGATTGAAAAATTCTATTTATCTTACCTATAACTATTAGTAGCAGTGATTTCTAAGACATATAAAAATCTCAATATGGAATGAAAATTTTAAAAAAGACTTATTTTTACCTGTAATGGTTATTTTTGCTGACCACTTAGACGTCCCGTCCAGTACACTCTGTTTGGCTGCCTTTGTGTACTGCACAAAATCTTCTTTAGAAATCTGAAACATTTCCTGAATTACTTCAAACACCTCTGGCCTGTTTGTCTCCCTGATCTTCATTCTTTCTTTCATGGCTGTAATAATGATCTGAGTCTTGTCTTCCGCACCATGCTTAGAACTCTTTTCTGCTGCTCCTATAATAGAAAAATAAACGGTGATGTACATATACATGAAGTTACTTTTTGAGGGACCAGGAGAGGGAGGAAAAAAAAAGGAAGAACATGAGAATGAATGAATGCTTTCATTGTGAGGAGTCAGGGTGGCTTTTTCAAAAAATATCAGGGGAACAAGCTCTATGTTGAGACTAGCCCTTGTGTTACTGGCAAGGAAATGGACCTCCACGATCCCAGTTTTTTCAGTTGTATTACTGAACTGAATTACAGTTGTGCAAATATTTGGTTTGAATTTTTAAAAACAAATTTCAAAACCAAAAGGAACGCACACAATCAAATCTGTTATATACCACACATATTTACTCACCGAGTAACCAAAACAAGATTGAGAAACAGACTGGATGCATACAGCAAACGTCACTTGAAAATCAATATTTCAAATACTTGTGTTCATCTAAAGTACCTAATTATTTTTAATTGATGAAATTTGTCATAATGAAAAGCTTAAATTTTTCCCTGCAAAATAAATACCACCACTATTTGTTATATTGAAATATAGGGTAAAATTTTACTTGGAATGAAAGTAATTCTGCTGTTTAAAAAGGATGTGGAAACCACTGGGCTGGACTACCTCTACCTCATGGACCACAGACTTGAACTCTCATTCTGTGACATGGCCATAGTTTTAAACAGGCTGAATTTTCACTTTCTACTCAAAACTCTGTTTTGTTTTCTAAGACATTGTTTTTTCATGATCGGTCTCAACTTTCTGGGCACTTTTGTTTATAACACAAATCCTGGCAATGAAGGATTTCCAAAAGCCAATTCTTGGGTCCCTCACCTTCTCCAACTACCGGCCGGATAGTCTTATGTGGCCTCTGCATTGCTCAGTATTCCACAAGCAAATAGTGGACCCTGATTCCAGCTCTCATGTTTCCTTACTGAGTTTGAAGTAGGAAAGCAAAAGCCCATGTATCAGGGTCTATAGGAACTGTCGCTGCTGAAACCAAACACTGTTTGATACAGAAGCAACTGAGATATAATGAAAAGAAGAAGAAAATTGTGTCTATAGGTGGTAATCATTCCAACTTTTATCTTCATGACTGTAAATACTGCCCAACTTGTATTATTGAAATATTGTATTTCTGAAATAAGCATACTAATAGAGTTTAGAGACTGAATATGATAATTTATCTGTACAATTCCTATCACAAAGGATAGCCTCAGTAATGTCCTTTGAGTCTACTTCTGTGAATGTTATACCCAATTTAAGTACAGAAGCTAGGACAAAATACAAAAAGTCAACTCTGAACTTTCCTCGTAATAAATTCATCTAAAATTTAACAGCAGTATTTTAGTGAACATCTTCATTTATTTGAAAATAAAACATTTATTTTCTAAAGTAGAAAAAATACATTCATAGTAATCAAGGTATAATTAGAGTACACTAAAAGAGATGAAAAATCTATTGGCAGAAAGAGCAGTTTCCCTGTCTTTACCTTTTTTTTTTTAACCTTTGAGAATTTATACCACATTTTAAAAAAATACTAAAAATTAATGTATTCCATTTAAGATGTAATTTGAAAGGACATTCTAAGTGCCCTAGTCGTCTGTTAAAGCATGCCCTCGAACAGCTACACATTTGTGAATTGTGCACCTTTAAGCAATTAAGCATTTTTGTAATTTGTCAGTAATGGTTTAGCTCCACAGAACATTAATTCTACATGGTAAAATTAGCTTAGGTCACACTATATAGTTACAACTCCCCAAAAGGCATATTTTACTTCAAGTATTGGAATATTCATTAAAAAGAAAGAACAGCAGTGCCTTGAAAAAGTCACCTACAAGATTCAAAGTGCCTCAAAAGTTTGGTTTGTAAAGGTCATTCTAAGAATGCTCAAAGTGTCATAAAAATGTTGACTTCCCCCGGATTTCTAAACAACTATTACTGTTGTGACTATTATGCCCTCAAAGCTCTAGAAAAGTGTGTTAAATTTCCCAAGAGTTAAATGTACTTTGGATTATTTTTCTAAATTCAGGAAGAGCCAGCTGACTGCCATCCACATAATAAATGTTCATTCTAGTAATAACTACCAAATTAAAGGCTGGAATGTCAAGAGATTTTTCTTCCTAAGAAACCAAATCTCTGTACCTAACAACTGCCGCTTGAATTCTTTTAAGGAATTAATTAGGAAAGCTTGACAATTAGCTTTGAAATCATTCACCAATGCTTTTGATGTTGGAGTAGAATATCTACTCAATATGTACAGACAACATACAGACCCATAAATTGTGAAATCGCCAATCTAGGAGAGCAAGTTAATAGAGACTTATGTTTGAGCCTTTTAACTGTTATTTCTAGAAAAGATACATAGCTTTTTTTAAGTTCTACTTTTATATTTTTGATCTGAAGAAAATGATTCAAAGTAGATCTATTTAGTTCAGGGATACAAGACAAATTCATAATTTTTGTAACTCATCTACAATGACTTTTCATTGCCCTGTTATTTATGGAACCTATATATCTCATCTTATTCTTCTAATGGTAGTACGTCAACCAGAGATCAACAATAAAGGAGATCAAGAGATATTACACAGTGAAAGCACTTGGTAGAGTAATACATACTTTACCAAGTGCTTTCACTGTGTAATATCTCTTTTGATCTCCTTTATTGTTGATCTCTGGTGACATATTACTGTATTTCAATGAAGCTGCTAGAATGCAGACAAAGAGAATGGACTTGAGGACACGGGGGTAGGGGAGGGTAAGCTGGGACGAAGTGAGAGAGTAGCATTGACATATATACACTACCAAATGTAAAGTAGATAGCTAGTTGGAAGCAGCTGCATAGCACAGGGAGATCAGCTAGGTGCTTTGTGACCCCCTAGAGGAGTGGGATAGGGCGGGTGGGAGGGAGGCTCAAGAGGGAGCGGGTATGGGGATATATGTGTACATATAGCTGATTCACTTTGTTATACAGCAGAAACTAACACAACATTGTAAAGCAATTACACTCCAATAAAGATGTTAAAAAAAAAAATCAGGCTCTGGATCATAAAAAAAAAGAAAAGAGTAATACATTATCCAAATGGAATGCATCTTTGCTACTTTTAAAAACACTTAGGGACTTCCCTAGTGGCACAGTGGTTAAGAATCTGCCTGGCCGCAGTGGTTAAGAATCCGCCTGCCAATGCAGGGGACACGGGTTCGAGCCCTGATCTGGGAAGACCCCACATGCCGCGGAGCAACTAGGCCCATGAGCCACAACTACTGAGCCTGTGCGTCTGGAGCCTGTGCTCCGCAACAAGAGAGGCCGCGATAGTGAGAGGCCCGCGCACCGCGATGAAAAGTGGCCCCTGTTTGCCGCAACTAGAGAAAGCCCTCGCACAGAAACGAAGACCCAACACAGCCAAAAATAAATAAGTAAAATTAAAATATCCCCTAAAACTTAAAAAAAAAAAAAAAAGAATCCGCCTGCCAATTCAGGGGTCAAAGGTTCGAGCCCTGGTCGGGAAAGATCCCACATGCCGCGGAGCAACTAAGCCCGTGTGCCACAACTACTGAAGCCCACGTGCCTAGAGCCTGTGCTCCGCAACCAGAGAAGCCACCGCAATGAGAAGCCCACACATCACAACGACGAGTAGCCCCCACTTGCCGCAGCTAGAGAAAGCCTGTGCGCACTGACAAAGACCCAAAGCAACCAAAGATAAAAAAACAAATAAATAAAAAAATAAATAAATAAAAACACTTAATTGACAGATTAATACAATTATGCACAACAAAACTGCAAGAGATTTCAACCTTAGACAGAGGCAGACTTATCCCACATGGCTCCCTTCCACCTAATTTAATGGAACATCCAATTAACTAGAAACCTTCATTTTCTTTCATTTTTATTATTTACCCAAAGCATGTAAATTGCATATAAAAGTCAGTTTCACCACTTTTACATGGCAACTTACAATTTCAGTTTTCCTTCCAAATAATTATCTATATGCATGTAACAAATGTATGATTCCACCGTGGTCTCAGTCTCTTCTCTTTCCTATTTTTCCAAACAGCTGTTCTAAAACATTCCTACTCTTTTCAAGTCATCTACCGCAGCCATCACTCTCCATTCTCAGCATGTGATCTTATCTCTTCCTTAACAGAAATGCAGGCTTTCTAAATTCAGTGGTCACGTTTTCTCCCCTCCCCCATGGAAAAAAGCTGAACAACAAAAGCCAAACTTGATTAATAGCATTAGCAGATTTCTGTGGTGTAAATACTCCTAGCATGGCTGATTTCAAGGAACTGCCTCACAGAATTCTTCAATATTTATCAACCAACACTGACACAACTACCTGAATATATATATATATATATATATATATATATATACACACACACACACTACTCTTCAAGGCCAACCACAAGTAAATGTGTATTCCAAGTATCTAACACGTTGCTTGGAAAATAGGATACACTCAATAAATAGAGAAGATAAAATGTTTATTGGGGGAATCTAAAAAAGAAACAATATATTTGAGTATTTAATTGGCTCTGGGTTTAATTTAATGTGCTATAAACTTCTTGCACACTGTGACCACAAGGTCAAAATCCTGGAAGAAACAAGAATGAATTCTATCTAAAATGATAAACATGCTGTGGAATATATTTTATGAAGAGACAAAATACACCTGGCCCTCAGCTTCAGATTTGGGACTTTCAGAAAACAAATGGGTGCCCAGCATTATAAAGCAGAATTTGGATTTGGTTGGCATATATACTTCATGAATTTAATAACGTAAAGCAAGGGCATAAATCCAATTATAAATGCAAAAAAATCAATCAAGACAATCACTTTTAAATAAGGCAAGAAAGCACGGTGCTCATGGTGCTCTGGATATAGCAGAACAGAGCCTTGTGTGTGAATCCTGATTTGCCACTTACTAACCATTCGAACTTGTGCTAGTTAATTCGTCTCTGTAAGCCCTAGTTTCTCCATCTGAGAAACACAAGGAAAGAATAGTAGTGTCTTCCTTTACAGGGTCATTGTAAGGATTAAATGAGATAATGCATATAGTTTCAATAATAACAATTGAATAAGTGTAGGGATTTCAGAATGTCTAAGAGGTGAAGTTATAAGCATTTGTTAAAGAATTTCACATTAACGAGGAATTTTAGGGTTCTGAGCTTCATAATTACTTTCCCTGTGAAGCAACTCCCTGAAAACTTTTCCCTGGACAGTGCCATGCTCAGTGTCTGCCACAGGCTAAATGCTTTGTAGCTATTTACTAGATGGGAGTCAATGAAGTGCTTGAAGATAAAAGACAACAGAGTTCAAAGAGACTGCAGAAGATACTAATAACAACAATAATAATAATTTATTATTAACATCCATTAACCCTTACCTGTGTTTGAGGCTGGTGAACCCAGAGGTAGCTGGTGGTTAATAAACCTGGAAAGCGCACTCAGGGTCTGATATTGAGGCACGTGTCTCCCTAAGAGCGTCTAGTATGAGAAACTTTATTGCTTTTCTTTTTTTTTTTTAACCAGGAAAACCATGTAGGTGGACTTGCTTTTAACACCTCTGCTTTTCTTTCCCATGAAATCATGTAGGTGGGCATGTAGTTGGCACTTGCTACCCTTTCCCTTTAGTTGCTTTACAACCAAGATGATCTTAACCCTCCTCTTTTAACATACCTTCAATCTTTCAAGGAACAGCCCCAGACTCCCCCGTCTTCAAGTCAGCCGCCTCCTTTTTCTTGTAAGATCAAAGCCGCACACTCCACACGATTTCTCACAAACAACAAAGGACTGATGCTTAACAGGAGAGTAACGGGAGGAGCACAGATCTAGCGGCGCGTCATCTCCCACCCCTGGAGGTGGGGAATGTGGGCAGGGAGCCTCCTTTTGAGGAACTGCCACCTTCTATAAAGTGGCTTCACTGTCAGTTAAGCCTACAGCCCCAAATAAAGAAAAACAACCTTTCTTCTCCTCTGCTTCCACTATATCAACCCCACCAGATTCGATCATCCCATTTTTAGTAAATGCAAACTTTTAGAACAAGTTTAGAAACGTGCCTGCCAAAAACCCCCCCACAAAATCAGGAATACACTCTCACAATTCTTCGTCAAAACTCCATCCCATGAGCGTTATCTAGATACTCACTTTCTCAAAATTTCCCAGTCATTTCAGAGTCCAGAACTATCTATAAGCTCTAAGGGAACAAATTAATTGTAAAAAAGGTGGGGGGGGGGGGCAACTTCAAAAACATTTTTACTATGTAAAGAAAAAAGAAGGAAGCAAGGGAGAGATTGGAAGAGGAAAGATCTTTTTGGTCTCACCACTGTTAGTTACATAGATTTCTTCATATCCTTTTCAAAAAAAAAGAAAGAAAGAAAAAAAAGAAAAAATTAAACATAGGATTTCTTTCTTTTTCTCTTTTTTTAAAATAGCCTCTGACACCTGTAAATTCAGCTGACACATCTGGTTCACACTGTGGCTAGAAGCTGGCCTGGCGCTCACCACTAGGCAGTAATGCTTTCCAGCTGGGTATAAGGACTCTCATAGGACACCATCCTCACACATGGTCCCTCTTAAAGCAAGACAAACAAGGCCACTCTATAATTTTTTCTAAGCACAGATGAAAACCAGGTCACCGTGTAACCACAAAATACCAAACATCCCTCTCCTAATATGAGTGACTACTGCTTCTTTACTAAGTACAGCTATTAGCCTCACTCTGCTTTCCTCATAGATTCTTTTTTTTAATGTACACAACCACAGAATTGTTCTCACTTCAAGGCAAACCCGATCAAGAGAAATCCTCTGCTTTTTTAATGCCCTCTTACTGAGATGCCCTGTGGTTCACCCTGGTGTGCATTCTCCATGAAGTGATGGGGAATAAACTGAACTTTTAAAACCATAGGCGTGTTCCTGGTGGTCTTTAGCTGGAGGGCATTGACAGGTATTATTATTTTCACATATATGGAAAATGGTGCTCAGAGAGGTTTTAAAAAACTCTACTAGTGACAGGATTAGAAGCCAGATCTTTCTCAAGTAGTTCAGGAGTATGAAAAAAATGTATATAGATAGATAGGTAGCCTTCGCTTAGGTTACATAGAATACTTCTGTGACATTATGTAAGGCATACTCACCCTTTTTGTGCCCCATGTACCCTATCCCAAAACCTGAAAATGCTCCATTATAAAGTTATTCCTTTGGGTTAAGGAACTGACCATTGTACTAAGCTAACTTAACTATTGATTCCACTTTTATCCAAATTAACTTATCAAATCATTTCCTCTTTAGTGTTGAAAGGTCAGTGTAGTGAGTGAGTTGTGATTGGAGACGGTGGACTGAGGGTATACCCCGAGCTTGGTGGGTTGGTCATAGAGGGAGGCCTTGAGGAGTCATCATGATGGGGAGCGCTGGGAAGCCAAGGTCTGGGCAGCACAGAATGTCTAAAAGACAGGGAGGGGGGGAAAGCACTGGAGATAAAATTTAACAACTTTCCATTTTTCCCCCTAGGGTCCACTTTGCATATTTGTTTATAAATTAGGAGAGATCACTAGGCTGGGAGTTCAGAGACCTTAGTTGTAACCCTACCTATGTTACCATTTGATTCTTTTTGACAAGACACTGAACTGTCTGAACTAAGTAAAATCAGTAGATCGGGTTCTCCAATCCACTGATCTCAAAGGCTCCCTTAATGATCTACGGTTCTATGGAAGGATGATCTTTAAACCATTTCATGCTATTTCTAATTGTGTTCACATGCCCTCATTTGTTGCTTCCCCAACATTTATTATGCAGCTAGCTGTGCTTAAATGTGTGCTAAATTATGGGGAAACAAAGACTGGTCTCCACCCTATAGCAGTAGATACACAAAATCCTATTTCTAAGCTTCCTAAGTATATTCATAACATAAACGTACTTTGCATAATTGCTGTTGACAGAGTAGAATGTCAGAAGTTTCCAACATATGTGTTTACATCTATTCACCTGAGTTAAGTTTTAGAAAAAATGTCTGAGTCCAGGGACAACACTGATTACTTTCTTTCTAGATCTGAAAGCCCAGAATAACGCTCCCACCCATAGCTGTTCAACATATACAAATAGCTGACCGTCTTAAGATAGTGTGGTTGCAAATGTGGTAGCACAAATATGAAAAAAAACTCAGTATCTAGTTTGCAGACAGGAGTGCACTAGCCAGACTTTGTGAATGTTACGAATTCGCAATGGCTAATAATTAGTGCACGTAAGCTTAACTTAATGTCAGTGGGAAACACAGAACAAAATAGCACATCTCACAAGATGCTGCTTTCCTGAACTCTTGATGAAATACTTTCTCTCTTTATGCAGATAACTTGAAATTTCCAGTTAGGAATTAAAACTAGGCGGAATATTTTTTCAGTGGGACTCTGGGATTTCTTTTTTGGAGATGTCTAAGAAAGTGCTAGCCAGTTGGGTTGGGCTCCGTGGTTATTTGCATATTTTTCTGATTTTGAAGTTATCTCTTTTCTACTGTAAAAAGGTAATCAAGGAAAATATTTTAGATATGATCTCTCTTTTGACATATGTCTCACTCTGCATACAACCTCAACCCAGCCAACATACACTTTTTTTCACTTTTTCCTAGTTTAAAAGTGCCACCATAACTGTTTTGGCAAGGTCCTTATAGGTTACATGAATATCATTCAGGGTCAGAAACCGCTCCTCCATTAGCTGTGTCACCAAATGCCATTTCTTCCATCACCAAATGCCATTTCCAAAAAAGAGTAAATGTATTTTCAAATAACACGACAGAAATGAGTTAATTCAAGAAAAATAGGTGAACTCTATCCACCGCTACTGGCCTGGAACAGGGAGGGGTATGACAGATCAGTGCTCTTCTCTCAAGCATTGCTATGTTTTCCTTTGCTATCCTTTGCTCCTACCTTCCACTTCACATGGCTGTTAGCCTCAGGCCAGGAAGGCAGTGAAGTGTAGAAACCACCAAGTAGAATCAACTAGACAGGAGCTGAGATGATGCTGTTTGGGGAACCTGTTTCCATGCATCTCTGCACCGAGGTACTAGAACAGTGAGTGGGATATTATCACCTGGTCTAATTTCCCTTGACTGCAAGTGTGTAAGTCACAGACCCAAGACTTGATGGGACTGAAATACCAAACTCAAATTAATTTGAAGTAACTTTAAATACCCTTTATTTTGTACAGGTCATTAGGCAGACCCAAATGCAGACTTATTTTTCCTTTTGTTTTATTCTGAGTGTATGTGTGTATGCACGATGACAGACTGCAATGTCTTCAGAAAAGAATTAGCAAAATAATGAGGGTTCTAGAAACCTAAAGAAGACTATTATCTTCAAGTATTTGAAAAACTATCATATATGATAGAAGTCAATTTATTAAATATTTTCTCCAAAGGTCAGATTTGGCCTAATGAAAAGAATTTGCTATAAGGCAAGAGTTGGTTCAAATTTTATTTTATAAGCTAGAATTTTCTAACATAAATTAAGCTGCCTGCCAAGGTGTTAAATTTTCTCTGTAGATGCTCAAACAGAAATTGAATGACCATTTGGAGAAGGAAATCAAAGAACTTCCTTGGGCTTACAAGTGGCAGTATTAGCTGTCTTTTCCAACTCTGATTTCTCTTAATTTTTTATTCTCTCATTTTCTTTCAATTTTGGCACACATGAAAGTATTTCACACAAGGTGTCACATTGCAAATTTCTTGCTTAAAGCAATGAAAAGAGAAATTTCTTAAGGAAATGTCACTGATTTTGTAGGGACAACTTTAAATTTTATTGACAGTTATTGTGGCAAGCGATGAAGTTGAATTCATGTATTAGCAATACCTCTTTCCATTCAAGGTGAGAACACGGGTTTTAGGGAAAAATAAGGAGGAGTTATCAAGGAAAATATCCTTTTCCTGGGGCATACATGTCTACCCTCATTTTTTCTTCACTGTTTTTGATTCTTCCAATTTACATGTGCATTTTAATGAATAACTTCAGCGCAAAGCTCGCCTAGTGTATTTAACCAATACCAAATAATACCAAGAAATGGAAATAGACTATGAAAATGTTTCTAAAGTTTAATGAATGGGTGGCATCTCTCTTCTCTGAAAGACTTAAAGAAGAATGAACTCATTTCTTAGGTATTATCTGCATCATTTTTTTTTTCTTTAAGGGACTCAAGCCATTTGTTTCTAGATGGCAATATTTTTCCTATCTGTTTTCTCAAAATGTCACTGCCCTAATGTGATTGTTTCTTAAGATGCCTGTTCACAATTCAGTTTTTAAACAGGCAGACTGAATTTTAATTGTATTATGAGCTCTTGCAAGTAAATTGGCTGAGTAATATTGAGTCAATCTGCCTTCTTCTAAGCACTCATTCCTAAATATGCCTTTTATTTTTCAAAGAAGGGGTACTATTTTGTTTCAAAAAACACATTCATTACCATTAACAGTCTTAGGCTGACCTGACTCTGTAGGGAGAATACTGATCAGGTAGAGGAAAGCGTACAGTATGTGTGACTGTTACTGCAAGAGCCAGCTGTGCCAGCATTTCTGATTCAATCTTTATTTTGACATTTTCCTCTGTCCTCCCTCAATTTCAGGCAACCTATGTACCTTACAATGACTGCATTCCTATAAAGAATGAACAAAGGGGACAATATTTAGATGTGAAAAAGATCATTTGAAAATGAAAATCCATGTTTAAATAGATTTGTTCAGCCGTGCTTTTTTAGTTATATAAGGTCAGCAGACAAATCCAGCAGTGAAAAGCCAATAATATGTATTTTAGAGTATGATGTTTTGGCATTTCAGGACCTAATCTAAAGTACCAGTATAAAGGATTTTTTTTTGGAAATGGAAAATTTAAGATAACCTGTCATGAAAGTCAAAGTGACATGCACCTATTCAGAAATGTAAAAGAATGGAGAGGCGATTAACATTCATTGAGCATCTACTATGTGCCAGACTCTTAGCAGCAACTATTTCATTTAGTTTTCGAAATAACCCACTGAGGTAAATTTTATTATTCTTATTTATTTGGTGGAAGAAAATGAAGCCGAGAAGTTAGAAAAACTTGCCCAAGGTCACCTATCTGGTAAGTTAGATTTGTCTTTGACATCAAATACAAGACCTCCCAATTCTAAGGGCTGCACAGGGGCTGCAAAAGAGCATGGCTCTTGCCTGCAGAAGGCAGGTGTCAAGTAGGCTTGGAAAAGAATTCCAGTTGCTGTCATCGCAGGGGTGTGTCTTAACCCCTGTTTGAGGAATGTGACTTTACATGTTCCCACTGACCATGTGGGGCTATTATGAGATAAAAGTGAAAACAAAGATTGGAAGTCACTGTGAAGTTTTCTACTTGGTCCGAGTGCCATTGAACTCCAGGTAGTTATTCTGAGGAATCTGAAAGTGCCAAGGTCAACAGTGTAGGAAGACACAATCAGTTACATGACTTGGCGGGCAGTATGTATATCTTTGTGTGAATGAATAGGCGGGGGGTGAGTAGGATTTGTTGAGAATTAGCAAGAGCTGAAAATGCATAGGGTAAGACCAGCTCTGCACACCTGCTTCTTCACCTAACCGAGTACTCACTCTGCAAACAGTCCGCGTTCAGGAGGTCCTGACACTTTTCGTGGCACTTCACTCCACACTCTGAACACTTCATGCCTTGCCGGGCAATGCCCCACAGGAGCCCTTCACACTCGTAACAGTAGGTAGGTGTCGTAGCTGTCCAGACCTCAAAGTTGTGTGGGGTGGTGGAGGACATGGGGTAGATCAGTGCCTGCAAAGTCTTCTTGAAGACATGTATTTTCTGTGAAGATGAGACAAGTAACCGACACGAGACATATCAGTGGATCTGGAGAATTTCATCAAAAACAAACCATTTTATCACTTTTTCCTGAAAACGCTATTTTGAGGGGACCCCTTGATTATTGATTTAAGTGAGGACAGTCATCAAAATAACTCTGCACACTTATTCTTTGTTCAGTGTTCTAAGGCCCATTTCAGTTCTTTGAACACAAAGAATTCCCTAATCTTCATATTGGACTGGGCTCCCTGCTGTGTAAGCTTCTTTCATGGCAGCACAGAGCTCTTGTTACTTGATAATGACTGTGTCCCTCTATCCTGTGAACTCCATGAGGGCAAGGATGATGACCATAGTTCTCACCGCTGGCTCTATCCTCAGAGCCTAACCTAGCCTCTGGCTTGAGATAGGTGTTCAGGAAACATCAATTCAAAAAAAAAAAAAAAAAGGAATTTATATTACTATCTTTGGTCTAAATTTGTTCTTGGTAAAATTATGAAGTAATGGAAAATATTCTCAATGCTGATTTTAACCCTCTAGAAACACTCCCACCCCTCTTTTATATTCTACCCAGGCCTCATCTCCCTGATTCTATACCCTCTCTAACACTACACCCCTCCCCAGTCCCAAAGTACACTTCTTCTGTAGATCTTTCCACAGGGAACTGCTTTCATCACCTGTTCCTTAGGAAGGAGCTCATCACCTAATTGATAAGAAAGCCCTAGTAGTAGATAAAGGTTAACTGTGGCACTCTCCCATGGTGCTTTATATTTTAAAGGTAGATAATTTTTAATAGCACATGGAAGCTGTTGGTAGAGTGAGCACTGAACGAGGAGCCAGGAGGCCCGAGTTCCCGAGCACAGGCCCCATCGTGTGACATATGAAATGGGCTTCAGAAGGCAGGAGCTCTCTTCCCTATTTCTCTAGTGCCTAAACAGTGCCTATCATTGTCCTTGGGCATAGTAAAGGTACAACACATTTTTTGTGTGTGAAATGAATGAATGTCTGTTACTTAAGAGCCTTGTGATCTAGGAAGAGACTTAAACTCTCTAATCCTCACTTTCCTGTACAACCTATCTACCGTATTATCAAAGAAGATCAAACTGTGAGATGGTAACAAATATAGTCCACAGACTTCAAACACTAAGAAAATACTAAGTATTAGTGTTGATAGTGGAGACTTGTTTGGATGTGTCTGTCCAATTGATTGTCATATCCCACTGTGCAGGTGATGTCCTGGTAGAAAGACTAGCACTCTCTGAAGTTACAATTACAAATAACTTCTCACAACTACCTGATGCATAATGAATGGTTATTTACATAAATCCTGTAGGAGTCTAGCTGATAAGCAACGCTAAAAAGGAAGCACTTGTATTTTGCATTAATCATCCTTAAATCTCATTTCAGAATATCTTCCCACAGTGTTGAAATGGCTGACTTGTCATTATTTTTCAAATCCATAGTACGGTAACAGCATATTTCCCTTTATTAATACATTCCCCTCATTATGTATTTTCCCAGAATATGTTTGTTAATGGTGGAAGGAGGTTCCCTACCAGGGAGTTAAGCATTACTAAAACATTTTTCTAGCCTTTGAACAGCAAGATCCTGCCTTGCTACTACATGAGGGGCTGATCAAAGCTGTTTATATTTCAAGTGAGTCTACAGAGCAACAGTATGTTCAAACTATGGGAATTTCTCAAGTAGAAGACCCCTGTGTTAGGGTTTGTATAGACAGAACAAGTAGATCCATCACTTTTCAATAAAGATAGTCTGACCCAATAAATCTCTTGGCTTCATTCCATAATGAAGATGTCTTGTCTTGAAAAGAACTGTTAAGAGTTCTTTTAGAATTAGAAGTATGTATTATGCATCTTTGTTTCCCATTTACTGCCTAGCAGAGTGATATCCAATATCATCAAAGTGACTTGAATGATTCTTGGCATAACAGATTTACAATCAGCTCTCCATAGACAGTTTCATGTTCTAGCTGAGCTGAGGGGCTGGAGGACCGTGTAATGTGTATATGTGGTGTCTGTGTGTGTGTGTAATACAGAATTTTTGGTTGAGCTCAAAAAATAGGAATGGAGTTTAGGTATATTTGCGATTGCATAATTTGTTGTCTTAGGGGAAAACAACAATTCTAACTCATTGGAACACTGGGCGGGAAGAGAACAGTCTGCTACTGAACGCAAGTGAGAAATACATATTAATTTAGAAAGCAGAGTTGGGCAAGGGGTTGATTTTGGACATGAATTTATCTGCATAATTTAAATTTGATGATGAGCACACTTTAATTCCCTATGTCCATTTTCATTTTATTGAATTCAAGTGACATATATTCAGTGCTCTAAATCCTTAGGCTATAGTAGGAGTAATAAATATAAGGACCACTTGCTAAAAAATTAAATAGGCTGAAGGAAAGCAAGTGAAAGACAGCTGAGAAGGTTTCATTGAAATGTTTGATTTGGGATGGTTTGGTTAAAGAGGGATGGTCCATTTCATGAAAAGCGGAAGTGAAGCTAATTTCAAAAAGAAGAAACATGGAAAATTTACTAGACAGCACATTGAAAATCAATTGAATAGGGCATTAGAATAAACCATAACATTTGAGAACTGTAGAAGCTGGAGAAAAACACTAGGTAATTCACTACAGGGTACATATCCCCAGTGTCAAAAAAACGATAATGAGTTTTTCCATTCTTGATTTTTGGGGATATGGGCACGTGTTTACCAAAGCTGAAAATTACTCTAAAATAAATGGCTAAAGAGAAATCAAGGAAACACTCCCATTTACCATTGCAACAAAAAGAATAAAATACCTAGGAATAAACCTACCTAGGAAGACAAAAGACCTGTATGCAGAAAACTATAAGACACTGATGAAAGAAATTAAAGAAGATACCAACAGATGGAGAGATATACCATGTTCTTGGATTGGAAGAATCAATACTGTGAAAATGACAATACTACCCAAAGCAATATACAGATTCAGTGCAATCCCCATCAAGTTACCAATGGCATTTTTTACAGAATTAGAACAAAAAATTTCACAATTTGTATGGAAACACAAAAGACCCCAAATAGCCAAAGCAATCTTGACAAAGAAAAATAGAGCTGAAGGAATCAGGCTCCTGGACTTCACACTATACTACAAAGCTACAGTAATCAAGACAATATGGTACTGGCACAAAAACAGAAATATAGATCAATGGAACAGGATAGAAAGCCCATAGATAAACCCACGTACATATGGTCACCTTATTTTTGATAAAGGAGGCAAGAATATACAATGGAGAAAAGACAGCCTCTTCAATAAGTGGTGCTGGGAAAACTGGACAGCTACATGTAAAAGAATGAAATTAGAACACTCTCTAACACCATACACAAAAATCAACTCAAAATGGATTAAAGACCTAAATGTAAGGCCAGACACTATAAAACTCTTAGAGGAAAACAGAGGCAAAACACTCTATGACGTAAATCACAGCAAGATCCTTTTTGACCCATCTCCTAGAGAAATGGAAATAAAAACAAAAATAAACAAATGGGACCTAATGAAACTTAAAAGCTTTTGCACAGCAAAGGAAACCATAAACAAGATGAAAAGACAACCCTCAGAATGGGAGAAAATATTTGCAAATGAAGCAACTGACAAAGGATTAACCTCCAATATTTACAAGCAGCTCATGCAACTCAGTATCAGAAAAACAAACAACCCAATCCAAAAATGGGCAGAAGACCTAAATAGACATTTCTCCAGAGAAGACATATAGATTGCCAACAAACACATGAAAGAATGCTCAACATCACTAATCATTAGAGATATGCAAATCAAAACTACAATGAGGTATCGCCTCACACCAGTCAGAATGGCCATCATCAAAAAATCTACAAACAAAAATGCTGGAGAGGGTGTGGAGAAAAGGGAACCTTCTTGCACTGTTGGTGGGAATGTAAATTGATACAGCCACTATGGAGAACAGCATGGAGGTTCCTTAAAAAACTAAAAATAGAACTACCATATGACCCAGCAATCCCACTACTGGGCATATATCCTGAGAAAACCATAATTCAAAAAGATTCACATACCACAATGTTCATTGCAGGTCTATTTACATTAGCCAGGACATGGAAGCAACCTAAGTGTCCATCGACAGATGAATGGATAAAGAAGATGTGGCACATATATACAATGGAATATTACTCAGCCATAAAAAGAAACGAAATTGAGTTATTTGTAGTGAGGTGGATAGACCTAGAGTCTGTCATACAGAGTGAAGTAAGTCAGAAAGGAAAAAACAAATACTGTATGCTAACACATATGTATGGAATCTAGAAAAAAAAAAGGTTCTGAAGAACCTAGGGGCAGGACAGGAATAAAGACGCAGATGTAGAGAATGGACTTGAGGACACAGGGAGGGGGAAGGGTAAGCTGGGATGAAGTGAGAGAGTAGCATGGACTTATATATACACTACCAAATGTAAAATAGATAGCTAGTGGGAAGCAGCCGCATAGCACAGGGAGAGCAGCTCGGTGCTTTGTGACCACCTAGAGGGGTGGGATAGGGAGGGTGGGAGGGAGACACAAGAGGGAGGAGATATGCAGGTATATGTATATGTATAGCTGATTCAGTTTGTTATAAAGCAGAAACTAACACACTATTGTAAAACAATTATACTCCAATAAAGATGTTAAAAAAATTACTAAATAAAATAAAATAAAATAAAATAAATGGCTTATGAAAACATTTCTTATTCCAACAAAGACTAAGATGGAATGATGGTCACTTTAGAAACTGAGGAAATGAATGGCTAAGGAAAGCATGAAAAATACATCTGATAAGAAGGGACTCATATCTCAGGGGAATACTGCATACTGGGGGAAAGAGTGTATTTTTAGCAGCAAAATAAGACCAGATCAAACAAGATTATACGGACATAGAGTGTGGAGTTTTTGTGGAATAAGGCAAAAGATAGGATATCGGGCACTGAATAAAAACAAAGCAGAAGAAAACAAGGGGAAACAGTAAAATTAGCCATGGACAATGGGAAATGGAAGCCTGTAACTGACCTTTAAGAGTTGGATTAAAGGGAAGAGAAAATATATATACACACATACTTTCATACATACACACATGTACTTAGAGTAGGTAGAAAGATAATAGGGTGTAGCTAATAGGATCCAAGCTGATGTGAAAGGATGGGAACTGGTTATGTTATCAAGAGAGGGTCTCTGGCCTAGGTAAACAAGGAACTAGACATATGGAGAAGGTGGTCTGAAGAACAAGCAGAGCTCAATTACTGGAATTAGGACTGAAGGACAGAGTGGATTCAGCAATTTGGGAGACTTCCTGCTAATCTATTTTAAGTGTTTCTAAACTTTTCAAATCTTCTACAACAAACATATATTATTTGCTAAAATGTATGTATGTTCTGATAATAATAAAATGTATGCTCACTGCAAAAGTAATTTATAAACCCAAACAAGCATTAAAATGAAAAATAATTTAATTTTTCAAAGTTAGGTATGGTTTGATGCATGTTCTTCCAGTAATTTTTCTATTTATAGCCATGATATCAGGCTTTTGCAATGAAGTGAAAAACAATAAACATTATTTTTATATTACTAGTGTGATTCCAGAAAGTAAGGCAATTTTTATTGTTTCAACACTGCTTTAATCTGTAGAAATGATTACTCTGCTTTCACTCAGGTAAGACTTAGTAGCCAAGTACAACCTTTGGACTACAAAGAGGAAGATGCTCATATTTTAGACATAGATTTTGTTAAAAATTCCTGCTCTGAGAAACTGGAATTTAAAGTGAGTTGCCCTAATATATCACTTTCTGAACAATTAGGACAGGGAATGAATTGCCTTTTCTATTGATAACTACATGGGGAAATTAAAATGAGTCCGAGAAATAAAGCAATCAAGCCTCATGCAGAGAACAATTACCAGTGTTTTTGGACCACCAAAATTCCAATCTACAAACTGTTAACACTTATAACAGCAACAAAGCTTGACTGTCTCCATTTGCCACATACCTTTTCTCCTTTTCCCTCTCCTATGTTAACCAGCAACTTAACTAATGAAGTTCTATTTTTGTCTGCATCCTGTGGGCTTCCCTGATAGAACTATGTAAACCATCTCTTTCCTATACTTGAAAACAATCACATTTAGATAATTCCAGGAAAAAAAGTAAGCTTCTTGTTTTCAAGCATATTTCACATACTTGATGCATGATTTTAGAAATCTATTTACTGTCCTCTAAGTATCATTTTGCTATTTCTGGACAAAAGCATCAGAAAGATTTGCAGAGCAAAGATTAGGTACAATGTGACCTTTGAAATTGGTTATAAGCATGAGGACAGAACAACGGTAGAATAAGTTCCTGAGTATAAAAACAGACATAATTTCATGACTGATTTACTCATTAGACTAATCATTACATAAGACTGACTGTAGAAGCTAAAATTACTCGGGTAAAATTTTTTGTAGCAGAAAGTGCTAACAGAGACTAAAAGTTATGTGCCTAAACATGGAAGACTGTAATTTGTTTTTACTTATATTGTTTTATAACAGGTACTAATTACCAGTGACCTAAGTAACTTAGGGATTGAGTCCAAATAAAGAGGGTGGAACAGTGATAAAATAGATGGTTCAATAATTTAAGGAGAGGACAATATAGGATATACACTCTGAAGTACAATGTGGTTCCATGCCAATACATGACATGGAACTTGATCTGATAACAAATTAGGGTAAATTTGTCATGTACTATGTAAGTATCACTTTTTCTCCGATTCAAACTTTCAATGAAAAAATATATATATACAAATAAAGAAGGTGGTATGAGATGAGTAACTTATTAAATATAAGTGGCCAAAAATAATTTGAATTTCTCCACTGAGAGAAACTTTAGGCATTTTAATCTGGAAAGTCTAATTCTTACCAGTTGGGGCAGAGACTGAGTTCTTATAAATCTTCTGACAGAGGCCATGAAAGAACAGGAAGAAGGGTTAGGATATTATAAAAGGAAGAGAGGGAAAGGGGTGACCCTCCCTCTTAAAGGGAACCCATTCTATTGTTCTCTTGTAAAACCAAGAAAGTCAATCATGTAGCTATGGAAAGCTGTGTAGTGAAAGTAGACAATCATAAAAAAAATAACTAATATTTATGCATCCAAAATGGTTGAAGTGCTGTCTATTTGTTATCTCATTTGATTCCCCTCCAAATCCTCTAGAAATATTAGTATATTCATTTTGTTTATTGGAAAACTGATCTGGCAACCTGGCAAATGAAGTTGATATAGCCCACTAGGTAAGTGTTGGAAAAAAACATTTTACTATGTAGAAGGGCTCCAAAGAAAGATTCCCCAGGCACCTAAATACATAAATAAATAAATAAATAAATAAATGGAACTTAATGACAGAATTAAAAAAGCAGATTCTGTGGAAACCTAACAGGTATGTTTGGGATCCAGTTAAACTCCATGGGCTTGGATCTTTGGGTTTTCAGACCATTTTCAGATATGACATTTAGACTTGCCTTCTACCTAGTGTGGGCATTGAGGGTAGTAATCAGAGACTAAGCATTTTCAGACCTTCATATATTTTTTCAGGACAGAATTATTGATCAACTTTAAAATTTGAAAAGTATTTTAATTAAACATTTAAAAATAATAGAACTAAGCTCAAATTTATTATAATAAATGTAAACTGAATCCACCCATAAAAAGACAAATTCTGAGACTGAATTTTAAAACTAAGCTATCTGTTTTTATGAGATATGCATAAAACACATTAAGATTTAAAGAAAGGGCTAGAAAAGTTTCTATCAAGGAAGATATTAACCTAATTACTTCAGTGAGCTGTATTAATATCACAGAATATTTTTAAGGAAAAAACATTCAAGAAATTAATAGGTTTGCTACCAAAAGTTGAAAGAAACAATTTGATTGCTACCAAAAGTTGAAAGAAACAATTTATCAGGGATATAGAAGTCCCAAAATTTATGTACTGAACAGAAAAAGCTCATATGGGATATCTACAGTGTTGATCATGTACTAAGCCATAAAGCAATCTTCAATTAAATACCAAAGACTGAAAATACAGTCCATGTCCTCTGAACATGATGCAGTGACAAAAATAAAGCCCTTATCTCTGGAAGAGTAATGAATATACTTTCTAAATAACTGATGAGTCAAAATATTAATCACTGGACAATTTATGAAATAATTCTATTTCAACAACAATAAAAGCACTATACATCAAAACTTGTATGATGCAGCTAAAGTGTGCTGAGAGGAAAATGAATAGTTTAAAATGCATTTGGTAGAAAAGACTAAAAGAAAATTAGGTTATACAAGTGTGGTAAAAATATAAACAACAGCAACAAAATGATAGATACGAAATCTTTGAAATTTAGAAGGAGGAAGAAAATGAGGAAGGAATATACAAGGGATGGAAATATTCTCTTTTTAAAGCTCTGAGTGATGGATATAAGGTGTTTGTATTGTTATTTACTCCCTTCATTTATGTTGTAGATATTATTTTGTGTGTATGCACTAGTTAATAGCAACAATAAAAATTAACAAACTACATATTCAACTTAATAAGTTAGAAAAATAGCTTCAGGGAAAATATAAAAAGTAGAAGATGAATAAGAGCAGAAATAAATGAAATATAAAACAAAGAAACAAAATATGGAGTCAACAAAACAAATGCCAGAGAATCTCTTGCAGTACTGATTCTATAAAAGAGAGAAAAAAATACAAATAAATAATAAGATGAAAACAGCACAAGCTTTTATAAATGATATAATTATATGGAACAATTTGACGGTATTAAATTTGCAAATTTAGAAAAAAGGATAACTTTCTGGAAAAAATATAAATGATTAAAATTGACTCAAGAACAAATGTTTAAATAACATGGATAGAATTGTTATACTACATAAATTGATTTAGTAGTCATATAACCACCCTAAAAAAAAAAAAAAAAAAAAAGTACAAGACGGTTTTAGAGGCAAGTTTTATCAGTCTTCAAAGGTTAGCAACACTTACTTTATGCAGATCACCCCAGAGAAGTGGAAAAGGAAATCTTCCCTACTTATTTTATAAAATTAGTTTATTCTTGATGCCACAATTGTTCAAAGACATGGTAAATCATAGGCCATTTTACTAATGAATATAGGTGCAAAAATCTTACATAATTAGCAAACATATGAGAAAATTGAGGCCAAGGAAATTTCAGTAACTTGCCCAAGTTCCCTCAGGTAGTAAATGGTGGACTTGGACCGACATTTTTCTCAAGCCAAGGACCATGATTTCCTTCTCTTGAAGAAGGAAAGCAGCAGGACCAATAGCAATACTACTTGTAAACAAGAGATAACCTGTACATTTGGTGTCATTGCTGATGACTCCACTGTCAGTACTCCCTGCAATCTGTCCCTCAGTTGCAAAGGTGACAGGGAGGCACTGGGCTTAGCAGGTACTCTGGATACTTCATCCTAAGTCCCTGTCCCACTGCCCTGACTGCCACTGCTGTGCCTGGCAAGACATTTCTTTAATTCTCTCTCATTGTGAAATAAGTATTATTACATTAATTTAACGATGAGATAAACAAGTCTCAGGGAGACAAAGCATATTGATAAGAAATGAGTTCTCAAAGGCAATAAGAGGTGGAGCTGAGATTCAAATTCAGGCCATATCACTTCAATACTTGTTCACGTGGTATGGAAGGATTCCTGTTCCTGAGCGGGAGTCTGGAATCCCTGGGTGAACTGAGCCTGCAACTTCCAGATTGAACCGCAGGCACCAGACAGGTGTTCTGACCTGCTTCCTCCTTCCATGTATTTTTCTAGGTCATGCTAGGAATAGGACCCAGGTCTGATATCCTGTTTATCCCCACACCTAGTTCTTGCCAGTCCCTTTTCTTTGGCCTGAATCCTGTTATTGGAAGAAGGACCTCTATCCTCCTAGACAAATCAACCCTTTATGAGAATTGACACTCCCTATAAGCCTGCCCTTAGGCCAGCCTCCTAAACATGGACATCAACCCAGATAGAACAAACAGTGTTCTAGAATCTCTTTTAGCCTTGGTGATTTGGATTCCTCACTCTACCTGAGTTTCTCATAACCATCATCTAAGCCTGTCTTAGTCTAAATAACCCTGCCTACTAAAAGCTTCCATTATGAACTATAGCAACAGTGGGTACAAAAGATAATATCTCAGCTCCTCTCTCACTATAAGCATCATGACAGCAGGGATTTTTAAATGAGTTGTTCTCTGCCTTATTTCCAAAATCTGAAACAATGCCTGAAACACAGAAGACAGTCAATTAATATTTGTTGAAATAGTGAACGGATTTACTTTGATTGTGCTACTCTTGGGTCTAAACCTAGGAAACTATCACTGAGAAAGCAAGCACAAAGCTGAGCATTGTAGTGCCGGGCAGATTATTGTTGTGGTATATGGATACTAGATTGTTATCCTGTCTGGTGTTATTAAACCAGATGGGAATATTTCAAAGCTGTAGTACTTAAGGGGTGATTAGACGGAGATTCCCAATCAGTCCCAGTAGCTCCTCGTGGTGACTGGGAATTGGTGATGGATGGGGCGCCTGGCAATACTTTGCCCACTGCCAACAGTGTGTCAGTGGAGGTGGTGCTGGCTGACCCACTGTCATCTTGCATCAGACTTTATAGCCCTTTCCTTCCTTGGAAGAGATGACTGAGCTTTTTACCGCACATCTCTTTAATTCAAATAGAAGGGCTACCATTTTCCACATGGCCAAGCCTTTCTTCTTCATGTAATGGCAAATATTTCCTGCTTCACATTGAGGGTGCCTGGGACTCACGGAACTGGGAAGTGGAAAGTTATTTGCTCCAGCATTTATGTTAGTTGCCCATGTAATGACTTAATGTGACAGCTTGTCAAGAGTGACATTTAATATGCCTGTTGTACAGAAGTCATATTTCATTTGCTTTTTGAGACATGGGCCCCAGGGATACGGGCTCTATGAGTTTTAGAGGGAGCTGATGAGTTTTAGAGGGAGCTGTTCATCCACTCAACACCCACACAGAAATATCTTCTACATAGGTCTTCTGAAACTAAAGAAGCAAAATGATATGTTTAAGTAAAGGAACAGTAGATCAATAGCTAATTTAACTATGAAGTGAGGGTGTGGTCTCTGTCAGAGCCTCGGAAAATGTAGTAGCATTCCTCTAATTTCTGTCGCTTTCCTCTTCACTTTTCATAGGAATGAGTATTTGTGCGTTAAACCAAATAGCAAATTTTAAAATATAAGAAAGGAACAGTCTAGGAGTCTATCAATAAAAACCTTCCATCTTGATTGTTTCCTTGATTATTTCCTCAAAAGCAAAAGACTGGATACTTTGAGATTCAGCAAGCAATATGAGGCTTTCTCATATACCAGAGAATGTTTACTTTCTCTCGTATCCAAACTATAGTGAAAATATTACATGGCATCATAAACCCAGTAGATAAGAATAAGCCCCTGGGAAAGCAGCCATATTTTAAAAATCCTACGGCACAGTAAAAAATGTTCTGAACTTGCTGTAGCACCCAGATATTCAAAGGGACATGTACTATTGCTGATGTAGTACTTAAGGGCTGATTGGGTTGGGGAGCGTGGCTTGCTGATAGACACCTAGGAAAGGCTGGCTTTGGGTGGAAGATGACAATGACAGGAAGAAGAGAATGAAAAATATAAATACAAATAATGGTGTTTAAATGGCAAGTGTATAGAAATTTAAAACAAGTAATAATAGTGGCCACATTTTTATTCTCTAAGAATGACAAAGTCTCTAAAATTGGGGGAGGTATAGTACATAGTTGCACTAAAGGAGGGCACAGATAAATTGTCTTGGATAAAAGCCCCAGCAGAGGGACTTTCCTGGTGGTCCAGTGGTAAAGAATCCGCCTTGCAATGCAGGGGACGCGGGTTCGATCCCTGGTCGGGGAACTAAGATCCCACATGCCGCGGGGCAACTAAGCCCGCGCGCCGCAACTACAGAACCCACACGCTCTGGAGCCTGCGTGCCACAACTAGAGAAGAGAAAACCCGAACACCACAACTAGAGAGAAGGCCGTG
Organism: Balaenoptera musculus; assembly: GCF_009873245.2. Classification (NCBI taxonomy): domain Eukaryota; kingdom Metazoa; phylum Chordata; class Mammalia; order Artiodactyla; family Balaenopteridae; genus Balaenoptera; species Balaenoptera musculus. The sequence goes on from NC_045786.1 coordinate 79,337,315, forward strand.
CACCACAACGAAAGATCCTGCATGCCTCAACGAAGATCCCAAGTGCCGCAACTAAGACCCGACGCAGCCATGAAAGTTAATTAATTAATTTTTTTTTTTTTAAAAAGCCCCAGCAGAGTGGCTGTGCAGGATGCAGTTACCATGGCACAACACCCACTGCTCATTGGAATCACCTGGAAGTTTAAACAAAACAAAAAAACCCTCTTCTATCCAGGCTATACTTGAAGCCACTTAAATTAGAATCATGGGAGTGAGACTCAGACATAAATACGTTTTAAAGCTCCCCCAGTTGATTCGAATGAACCAAATTCAAGAACCCCTGACCTCCTTGTACCTTCTAATCATGCTGGTTCTTTCATTCAACAAGAATTGACAAAGCATCTGTCTTATGTCAGACAGTGTACTAAGCAATAGGGATGAAAATATTTAACAAGAACAACAAACACGATATAGTGCTACCTTCACGGAGCCTAAAAGGAAAGGCTTATGCAAAATAATCAAACTGTAGTAACAAAAATAATAAGAACACCAGCTTGTAATTATTGTTTACTGAACCCTAGGCTGTGTAAGCGTGTTAAATATTCATCCACTCCCTTAATCTTCTGTATTATTACCATCTCACTATACACATGAAAGAACTCAGGCTCAGAGAAGTTACATAACTTGCCAGACACAACAATGCTATTTTAGTGGCACAGATGGGACTCACCCCAAGCAGCCTTCACTCTTAACCATCCTATACCATACTATACTATGGAGGTCATGATTAAATGCTAGAAAAGCCCAGTGGAAGAAACTAATAATTGAGCCAGAAGGGGAGGAGGGTGTTTGGGAAAGCCTCCAAAAGGAAGCAAAACGTGAACTATGTAAAAACTTAGCAGGATTTTTAAGGTAGACAGTAACAAGCAAACTGAGTTAGGATGAAATAGCATTTGTAAAGATGGGAAGGTGCATGCATATTTGAGCAGCACTGGATAACTTGTATGATCATGCAGCTGAGGCCCTGAGAAAGTTTGTTTAGGGTCAGACTTTCCCCATGTTCCCAATTATTCCTAGAACTTTGGAATGAACATAACAAACAAGCAGCCCAAGGAGAATGCTTTTCCCCAGACTATGATCAATGCATAGTTAGTAACTGACTCTGCACCTACCAATTCCTCATTATTTAGAGACGTCCTAATCACCATAGCCAGGGAGAGTCCAGATTTCCGGGCAGCCAGGGTCTTAAAAAACAAACAAGAAAAACACAGAATTATGAGGTGACTGCTATGTACCTATTACTCAGTAGAAGGTGAAACTGTAGAAGTATAGACTATCACTATTCACACTTGAGTCAATAGGGACCTACCATTTTCAGTAGTCAGCCAGTTCATCCAGAAGGTGGAATCGTAGAACATTAAAGCTGAAAAAGTCCCTTTAGATCATCAAACCTAGGCTCTACATTTTACAGATGGTAAAACTGAGGCCCAGCAAGGCAGGCTTGCAGCCCAAGGTTTCTAGTCTAGCAAGAGGCTTCTAAGACATTGTTTTTCCCCAAGACGATCATAATCACGTTGCTTCATAAAACATAACCATTGATACAGGGCCAGCTGATCTGTCTGACAGCCCTGAAGCACAACTGGTACTAGATGATTCTTGAGTTGTCCACAGTTCCCTGAAATATGCTTCCATATCTGGCCAGAAGATTTTCTTCCAAGTGTCCATTTTATCAACTGAGAATCATCGTTAGACTTGTTTTCTTCACTCAATGTTGGTAACTTAGGTGATTTTAAATAAGAGTCACACCCCTTTACTTTCCCCTGTAAAATAGAACCATTACGCTTTTCCACCTGAAACATACACAATATAATATAGTCGGATGGTGCTATAGAGACCTCTGGAAATCAGGAGTTCTATATGGGAATATTAAATCTTCTCTCCCACTACGAACAAAGGGAAGTCAGAGTGGAATAATAGATCTGGTCAGAAATATATCTCCTTGGAGCTACAAAGCCGTTGTGCCCCGTTAGGTTCAGTACAGTCCTAAGTGAGGAGGTGACTCACTCCTTGCTTGTAAACTCCTACCATCTCCACTCCTACCATGTAAACTTACACAGGACTTAGCTCCAAAGATGATCTTCCATCTCTGACAACTGCTGTCCCTAAAATTATGTTTTTATTTTATTTTAGTCTGTATTTGGACCTGTTGTTTATTAAATTGGTCTTTCAGAATTGAACTAGATGTTAAATTCTTGGAGAACCCAAACTTCTTACTCTAATATGTCTCTTTTTATTTCCCCATCTTGCTCTCTTTGATCCCATGAATAAGACCAGTGTACATTTGAGAAGATTGCCAAATATTAATTAAATAAAATGAAAGTCACTCACCATGGCCTGAAGTGTCCAAGTGACAGAGAAAACAAAATATAAATAGTTAGACATATGACAGGTGAGAAAAGAGTATAATAATGTTAAATAAGCCTAACACTTAAAAATAATGTCATGCTATAATGGCAGGAATCTGAGCTAATTGTACAGACATATCATGCTTTCCAGCATAAGATTTTTCCAGGCAAGATTTTGTCTTTCCTAATTTAAAACTAAAGTGATGACCTTCAGATGAAGGTTTTCATAGCAAAATTGAAGATTACCGGTATCAAGAAATTGTGCACGTTGTTGCTAAAAGGGAAACTTCAGTTTTTCTGAGGGAAAATATATTTTCATATAATAAACTATTAAGAATATGCCTCCAGAAAAACATGAAAACAATGTGAGTGATAGAAAACATTTCTTTTTCATGTTGATGGGCTATCTGTTTTTAGAATTTAATACAGACTATTATCAATTCTTTGCATCTCTAAGCAGTCCCCAGCATATTTCCTTATAGGAGAGTTTGTCATTCAGAGTTATGTTCAGGGCTAATAAAGGTTTTAATGACTTGGAAGCCATGGTTTTCTTTGGAGAGTGGAACAGCTTATTAATTTGGCTAGACTTGATCTTAATATATGAGAATAAAGAACTGATTAATATTATCTGCATGCTTCATAAAGTACTAAAGTTTACTGGGTTAAGATGAAGACTGTCAAATCTAGCCTTCAACTGCAAAGTAAACTTGTGGTCATCAAAGCCCAGTTGCAGCAGCCCACTTTGCATGCTGTGTGACTTCTTTCTGCTCAATTATAGGGCCATTTTAACTCAATTTGTAATTTCAACTAATATCAAAAGCTGTCAAAAGGTTAGAGTTATTTCCTCCATCTAATAGATTTTAAAGAAATAATAAATATAACACTTGCTAGCATCCGGCTTCTTCTGTGTTTTATTCTATGATATATTTACAGGCTAGGCATTTAATGAGAAGGACAATATGACATCTAATAAAGATAAAGACAACGTATGCAGTCAAAATGAATTAAAACAGGAGTGACTCACCACATCTCGTACAATAGGCAGAGTTTTTTTCCTACGGAGATCTGGCATACTATCAATACCATAAAGTCCCCGCCCGGCTCTGAAAGAGGGGAAAAAGGAATGATTTTAATGGTTAACTGACTCTTTATAAGAAAAATTCCACTCTTTGTAGTAAAAAGGCTGTGAAAAAAGGTTAAAGGATTATCATGCTGGTTCAGACAGCAGCAAAGATCCAAGACTCAAGGACCTTGCCCAAAAATGAGAGACTGACTACCACACACAGTGATCACTTGCCTTCTTCGATAGTTGCATACTTTGAAACTTTATACATGGTCTGATTTGACACATTGTTTTACTGTACCACAGAGAGGACAATTGAAATTGTTACATATATGGAACTTTGCACCTTGAGGAAGAAACAGAACCAAACCAGTTTTGGTGAAAGTTTGGTCTGTCTGCAATGGTAAAAAAAAATTACTTTTATTGTAAAAATACTATCTTTTGTGTATACTGCATCTTCACAGATTGAACTCCAAAGTGGCATCTCAAGGATTTATAGACACATCTAAAATATTAGTGATTATTCCAATACCATAATTTCCACATATCTGAATTATCTAAAGATAAATGCACAAGATTATAATAATTTGTTATACAAGGATGTTCACTGCAACTTTTTTTTTTTGTAGTAACAACAAAAGCTAGGTAACCTAAATATTCAACAACAGTATACTGACTGAATGAATTATAGTATATTATACAATGGGAAGGATGCAATTGTTAAAGTGAATACGGTAAATATATATGTGTATATATGAAAAAATACTTATAGTATGTTAAGAAAGCAAGTTTGCATATTATTATGTTTCGTATGGTCCCACATTTGTATGTGCGTTTATATATGCACAGAAAATTTCTAGAAATATATTCACCAAATTGGTAAACCGTAGTTACCTCTGTGGAGTGAGAGAAATTGGGTGATAGAAAAAGAGAAGACTCTCCCTATGTTATAAATCTGTTAATGTCCAATGTTTTTATAATAAGCATGTGCCATCTTTGCAATTTAAACTAATTTTAAAATATATTAATATTAATGCTTATTAAAATAAGTTTAATAGATTGAATTTGTTTTACTGCATTAAAACTAGTCTTTTTATACAACCAAAAAGGTGCTAACGTCATTGATGATAGCTACTCCTTCCACTCACTTGAACTGCAAAACCCCTGCTAACCTCTAGCTGAGAGTCAGCTTTTGCACCAGAAACACCACAATTCATACTGCTGGGTTTAGGTGGGCAGCTCTGCCATTGGAATAGGCTACAACAGCCAATAATAGGTTATCAGCATTTTACTGTCTAGTTTTCACTGACTCAGAGATTGTTTCTTCATTTCTGCTGAATTTAACAAAGGGAAACCTTTGTCTTATTGGATCTCTCTTAGTAGCCACAGTCTTAATTCAAATACTTCCAGTTGTACCAATTTGGTGATCTTGGACAATTTACAAAAATGCACCATACAACTCATACAAAATATTAATAAAAGCAAAATATTAATAAAGATAAGATGGTAATAAATAGTAATAATGCCATAAACTACATGTCTGAAAATGAGGACCAAATGCAGTAATAAATGTGAAATATTAAAACCACTGCACATGGGTCAGAAGGATGTCAGTGACGAACTGAATATACTTAAAGTCACACACTTGAAGTAAAAGTTACCTGTATATCATAGAACACAGGACAAGAGTAATTATGGGGCAGAGATCAAGGAAGAGGAAAGAAAGAAGAGGGGGAAGGAATAAAAGATGGGAGGGGAGACAGTGTGTGGTAAGGGGAGATGACACCTAAGTAGTCCACCACTGAACCTGTGAAAAAGGAGTTAATACAGCTTCCATCGTTTTCTAGAATAATGCCAATTGACACTCTGTAGGTTAAGGATTGTGATAGTCACAGTGACAGTCAGAGATCAAGAACTGCAATCACAAAAGAATCATTGGCAGCATCTTCTTATGAACTGCAAGAAACTGCAGAGTATATAGGAGGAGGAAAGGGCAGTGAATTTTTTTTTTCTTTGCAACACTCATCTTCAGAAAGACTACTACTCTCTCAGTGTGACGTCTTGCTTCCCTCCTATCCTATTTCCGTATTCTTGCCCTCTCCCTGCCTTGACCCTCCCACATCCCAAACATCAAATATATGGGAAAAGGATTATGTGAGTGGGTTCCTAAAAGGATTTTTCCAGTTTCATTTGCTCCAGTCTAAGGCTCTGATTCCAAGCAGTTTCTATTTTCTCTCCTCTGTGAACAGAATAATAATGGCATAAAATGTACATCAATAAATGTCTTTCCACCACATTACATAGCAATCATACTAACTAACTGCCTCCAAATATTTTGAAATGTTTTGAAGTTACTTTAATAACTTTTTAAAGAAATATTCAATTGTGATAATGGTTGAGAAAATGATTTATAAACTGCCAAGTGTTATATAAATGATGTGTTTTCTTCCTATCAATAACAAATTATTTATTTTCTTTATGTTTTCCTTCTTATGGAACTTAAATTCCCAAGCCAGCCTAGAATTTTGAGCAACCTCATATTTTCACAAATTCAGGAATCAATTACACATATATATGTTCTTGAACCTCACACTTCACCCTTATGCTTCTCTTATCAGAACAGAGATATCCAAGAACCCAGGCCAAACTTGAACCCAAGTTAGAAGATATGGATCCAAAATTCATCTCTGTCGCCTCTGAGCTTGTCATTTACTTTCATTAAACCTATATTTTTAAATTGCAATGCAATAAAAATGTTCTCTTAACGTTCACACATAGTCCCCAAAATGTTCTTTATCAGGTTGTGTTTCCTTATAATTTTACATTTTCATCATTACTGTAAGAAGTTTGTATAGATGTATACTTTAATGAGCTTATCCATCTAGTAATAATAAAACTTTTATTTCAAACCTGAATCTTAAAAAAAAAAACAAACCTGCCCTAATAGCCTCACCTCATGAATAGAGAAGTGCTTGGTGAATACTGTGAAGCTCTACACAAATATTTTTGTAATATTTACTGAGAGACTTCCTAACCAGGAGAGATCTGGGAGCGATTAGATAACAAGAAAATGGTGAAGCCTGGAAAGAACAGTAGGTAAGTAAATTATTGCCTTATAGGCAAAAGGTCAAGTTCATGGATATCCATTAAAGAAATGAGCTAGGCTTGATGATCAGGAGGTCACAGGAAGTCATCAACACAGGCAACAGCAGACAAGTAATTCTGAAGGGAAGCCTAATTCTAGGGAAGAAGCTGTCTGATTTCAACCCTTTCTGGTATCGCTGATTGGATTAAGCCATCTTTAACTGTAGCAAGCAAACTAGCTAATTCTAGCTGATATTTACGTGGCGCTTACCAGGAGCCAGAGAGAATGCTCTCCATCATAGCCAGTCTTTACAAGCATTACCTCATTTTATTCTCAAAAAATCCAATAAGGTATAACTACAATTATTTCTCTCATTTTATAAATGAGGAAATGGAAGCATAGAATAGTTCAGAATCATCCCAAAGGTCATTATCTAAGTCAGAGATAGCACTGCCAAGATTTGGCTTCCCATACTCTACTGCTTATATGATTACATTATTCCACATTTACAACAATAATATGAGTTGAGGTTTCCCATTAATCCCATTTTACCTTTAAAAATTGAGCAATTTCCCTAGGCCTAGAAATATCTGGCAGAGCTTGATTTCCATTGCAGGAGTGTCTTGCCTCAAACCTCATGTTCTTAATAACTAATATATGTTTTTTTTTTGGTAGGAGGAAATCAGAGGCCTGTCCTAGTAAAGGTGCTGCTAGTATTTGAATTTAAAAAAATGTATTCTAAGGGTATTATCTTCGAATTAGAAACACTGTATTACTGTATAAGATAGTCCCAATCCTTCCCAAGTGGTTCCTCTCCAGCTATTCAAGTGTTCTCCCAAGGAAAAAGGAGACCTTTAGACTACAGGCGTTACAAATGAGATAAAAGTATCAGGAGATCTACAGAAATATCTGGAACGTCAATGATCACATATAATTGACAATGGATATAATTTTACAGGCTAAATTGAGATGTGTTCTAATCCAACATTTGTTCTATTAAAAAGTCTTCATATTTTTCATGGTTTTATTCCTTAGTTCTTTGCATAATTATACTAAAAGAAGTTTACTGAGTTTAATAACATCTGAGTATAAAAGTATATGGCTATATACCTTGACTTGGGTTCAGTTAATTATCTTGTTACAGAAAAAAACACATATCGTCTAAAAGATATATACAGTATGCTGTAATTTTTAAGAAATTTGATACACAGGTAGAAGAGGTAAAGCTGATTTTTATTAAGTACATAGTAATTATTTTTAATCCAAAATTGATTTGATAACATACGGAGTCTCTACGGATTGAAAAAGAACTCTGAGAAGGCACCAGGAGAGTACTGCATGAAAACAATTAAGCAGGTTTCCTGAAAGTATTACTTTCTGATTATGGGACAAAGATGGGCTATTTCCACATGTGGATGCTTGATGCTTAATTGGTAATATTCAGAGACTTGCTGATTTCCATTAGAAATCAGAAAATTGTTAGACTCTGTTTATATCCAAAGGAGTTGTTAAATTTATTGAAGACTACAGGCCTGAAAAAACAAATTATAGCGCTTCTGTTTATTTCTATGTTTCCAAGGCAATTATTGGGCAGGGCTATATAATTAATCTTTTTTAGCATTATGGAATATTAAGGCAATGTAAAGGTTAACAATAAATCATATTAACTCCCTCTCCTCTAATATAGCTGTACTCTCAGGCTTTTAAAAACAACTCTTTGTATTTATTTCATTACTTAATGATGATAAACATACAATGATCTATATTGCTTTTTTTGCTTAACATGATCTATTTTACATACATTTTAACACACTTTTCTTGATGATCATTATATACTTTAATTATTCCCCTGCAGCATATTAGGATATGTTATTCAGGATATTTTCTTTTCATTTTTTTTTTCACCTTCTGGAAAAGATTTCCATTACTGTCAACACCGAATGAGTATTTATGTTTGTGTAATTGATGACTCACTCCTCACAGCCAATTAATCACCAATTCCTAATGATTTTTTGATTCTTTATCTCATCAAAACTAAGGCACCATCTATCATAAGATAAAGCATTATTTTATATATCATTGTGAAAAAATCAAATTAATCTCTGACACCATGCTTTCTTAGCAATTAGAATTTAAATTTTATACTTATTGAAAGGGCACTCTTTAAGTGATTTTGTCTATGGCATAGATTTCTGTCGTATGTCATGTACATTTTTCTATATATGAAAAGGAAAATATAAGCAAAACAAATTGTTATTCCTTAAACTTCTCATTCAAAATTCAACCTTTCAGAATTACTCTGCAACCCAGAATTGTCACTGTCTGGGACTTTTTCCAAATTATCGCCCTTTAAGCCATCAAGAGCAACGGTTGATCGGGCATTATGGAAAACAGTGCTCCATTACTGTCTCTTGTATTCCCAGAAGCAGATAGTTCTGCTGCAGATTTCAGTGATGGTGGGCTCTCAACCTTACCAAAAGCATCAAAAGAGACAAACGAGACTCTGATCCTTCCTCCAATCATCACTGTTTTTCTAAACTGAAGCATTAAGAGATTGCAATTGTCCAGCCATACCACTAGCAATAAAAACAAAATGATTACACTTTCCCAGGGCACTTTTAACTAAGTTTACAAGTGTGCAGGCTTGTAAACTCTTACAACTGCTGCTTGGCTACCAATGTTTTTAAGACACCATCGGTTATTAAGATGCATCTCCATTTGTTATAAAGTATAAAAATGTGCATTGTAGAATTGATAAAACGATTCAGCCGTCTCCCTCTTGAACTCTCCCCTTGACAGTGCCCTAGTCCAGGCTTTCCTATCTTAACTAATGTCTTAGAATTTTTGCCAGCCCATTTTTTACACTGCCAACAGAGTGATTTTTCTAGAACACAAATTTGAAGATGTGTTTTTTTTATACTGAATATGCCTTAGCGCCTACAAGCGCCTACAAAGAACAAACCCCTTTACATCCCAGTAAGGTACGATTTCTCCTCCAGTCTCATCTCTTTCGACTTCTCGCTAGACTTCCTTGCTCCAGTCATCTTGAACTCCTTGCAGATCCCCGGAGGCATCACACTGTTCCCTACTTGTCTGCTTTCACTCTGCTATTTCCTCTGCGGGTACTGGCCTCCTTGCTGAGTGGCATAAGCTAACACCTACTGACCTCTCAAATGAAACTGGAACAGAATGCTCATCCGTCCATAAGGTAGATGTCAATCCATCCTCCCCATCTCAGCCAACTCTACTTGACTGTGACCTCAACATCAGGATGCCCAGTGGAAGGGGCTGGGGAGTGAGGGGAGGAAAAAGGGGGAGGACCATGCCTCCCGCTTTTCAGTCACGCTTCTCAGCAGCTGTGGGTTAAAAGTAAATATTTGTTACTGAGAGAAGGATATCCTACTTTTTGGTTGAACTGGGGCAGAAAAACACTGGAGAACAGTTGTTCTAAGTCTTCTGCCATGACCCCTGTAAAACCGCATTCTGTTTGTTTACATGGAAGTCCCTGCTAGAATATAGGTTTCCAAAAAATGGGAAATAAATCTTACTCTTCTCTACTCCCCTAGAGCCAACTCTGGCATGTAGCAGGGAAGACTGAAACACGGAAGGTCAAGTGACTAGGCCTTGACACTGGAGAGATGAGACATGAAGCAAGCCATGGTTTTTATTATCTCTGCTTCATTATCTCTGAAATAACACCTAAAAAGAACAAGACAGGAGCCAGAGGACCAGGGAGAAAGGTAAGGACCACACACTGAAGTGGGGTAGCAGGCAAGGACTTAGTCATTGGAAGAAGATTAGAGCCTAGTTACTCCACCAGGAAATATTTTTTAACCTCTGTGAACCTTGATTATCTCATATGGAAAATGCAAAATTTACCTTCACAGTGGCATTGTGGGGAGCACTGATTGAGGAGACATGTGTAAGTAGATTATGCATTATTGGTAGCAATTATTTTATTATAGACTTGTGTAAACAGGAACATGATTGAACTTGATGGAATGTTTGCTGGCCCACTGCTGCCCTACGGCTAGTGACATTCCTCCAACTAAGGAAGAGATTAGTAACAGTCTCTGGCAGGCATGCACTTGTGGGTAGCTATCTACTTAAAGAATTAAAGAAAGAGAAGGGCAGAAAGCCAAATTTGTAATTGCATCCCATGCGGTATCCTGAGCGTTATTAACTTCCTCTTCTGACTCAGCTTTGGTCTAGACTTCTTTCCTCTGCTGGTCTCGTTTTGGTGAGTGCCTCAGCCCTGATGAGCACGCATCTTGGCTGAGCTTATTCCTTGCCTAACCCTCATCTACAGTCCTGGTCCCAGTTATTTAACTTTATGTTGAACAAAGGTCTCACAGATGCTCCAACCAAGTCCATTTTTTCTGTTAGCTCTAATCTTGAAAAACACTGCTTTTATCCTCTCAAATAATTGTCTAAGCCCTGACTTAAAACAGAAATAAAATTCAAAGCATAAAGCTTCTCCCTAGTACTAATCATTCCAGACTCCTCTATCCTCTCTTCATTACTTCCTGGGTTCTCTGAACTGTGGCCGTAAAGCAGGATATTTGTCTTTATTGAAAATCACATCTAGTCCTCTAAACTACCACTGATGATCTCTGTGGAGGGAACTACATTAGAGACCAACACAATGTCTCTCAGTAAAACTGGCACAGCCATATTTCCTTTTGCCTTGGAGTGATCACTAGTTGCTTGGGGGAGAGTGAGATGAGCCACTCCTGTGTATCTACTGGTTCCGCATTCCTAGATTCAATCAACTGCAGATTGAAAACATCTGGAAAAACATAATCCAGAAAGTTCCCAAAAGCAAAAATTGAATTTTCTGTGTGCTGGCCACTATTTGCATAGCATTTACAACTATCTAAATAGCATTTACATTCCACTTGCTATTGTAAGCAATCTAGAGGTGATTAAAAGTATACAGGAGGACGTACATAGGTTATACACAAATACTACACCATTTTATACAAGGAACTTAAGCATCTTCAAATTTTGGTAACTGTGAGAGCCCGGGAACTAATCTCTCACAGACAGCAAGGGGTGAGTGTAATCGGCTTGAGTTTAGAGGCCATGGTTGTAAAAAAAATATAGAAAATTATGTGCATGGGGACAATGCTGCTCCCATTTGCGAGGCCAAAGGGAAATGAAACTTTGTCAGGTTCAGCATATTCTTATCCTCCAACTCTTGCTCATTCTGGGCAAATGTTAATAAAACAGTGAACTGGCATGTTGAATTGCCATCATTTTTTTTTGTTTGTTTTAACATCTTTATTGGAGTATAATTGTTTTACAATGTTGTGTTAATTTCTGCTGTATAACAAGGTAAATCAGCTATACATATACACATATCCCCATATCTCCTCCCTCTTGCGTCTCTCTCCCACCCTTCCTATCCCACCCCTCTAGGTTGTCACAAAGCACTGAGCTGATCTCCCTGTGCTATGCGGCTGCTTCCCACTAGCTATCTATTTTACATTTGGTAGCTTATGTACGTCAATGCCACTCTCTCACTTTGTCCCAGCTTACCCTTCCCCCTACCCGTGTCCTCAAGTCCATTCTCTATGTCTGTGTCTTTATTCCTGTCCTGTCCCTAGGTTCTTCAGAACTATTTTTTTTTTTAGATTCCACATATATGTGTTAGCATATGGTATTTGTTTTTCTCTTTCTGACTTACTTCACTCTGTATGACAGACTCTAGATCCATCCACCTCACTACAAATAACTCAATTTCGTTTCCTTTTATGGCTGAGTAATATTCCATTGTATATATGTACCACATCGTCTTTATCCATTCCTCTGTCGATGGACACTTAGGTTGCTTCCATGTCCTGGCTATTGTAAATAGAGCTGCAATGAACATTGTGGTACACGACTCTTTTTGAATTATGGTTTTCTCAGGGTATATGCCCAGTAGTGGGATTGCTGGGTCATATGGTAGTTCTATTTTTAGTTTTTTAAGGAACCTCCATACTGTTCCCCATGATGGCTGTATCAATTTACATTCCCACCAACAGTGCAAGAGGGTCCCCTTTTCTCCACACCCTCTCCAGCATTTATTGTTTGTAGATTTTTTGATGATTGCCATTCTGACTGGTGTGAGGTGATACCTCATTGTAGTTTTGATTTGCATTTCTCTAATGATTAGTGATGCCATCATTTTTAAATGGTTTCCTTTCTCTTTCTTGCTTTCATTCTCTTACTCTTTCTCTAGTTCATACAGTAAATTTGTATATGACTTGACTTCACTGTAGTAGGCAAGGAGCATGGTTGTTTTGCTGAGTGCCTGGAGCACAGTGGATATCAATAAATAGTTTTTAAGTGTTCTTGAATATTTCCACAAACCTGTCAGCACTTTCAAGTAAAGACATCCATTTTAGAACCAATTATCTTTCCTGCAAATGATTTTGGATGTCTCCTTTTCATTGCTTGGATTTTTATACTATCACCATTTGTCCAGTTGCAGAGGCTTAAACTCCTTAATAACAGCTAATCCAAGTCGAAAAACTTAACCAACCTAAGAAATTATATATTCTAAGTCTTGTATTTTAGGCATACAGAAACTCAGCTGCAAAAAACTTGCTTGTTCAAGATACCCAGCTTACAGCAGCTAGCTAGAAATTCTCAGGACTCCAGAACATCACTAATGCCCTTCCCTCTCCTTTGCTTCTAATATCCAAGAGGTAACAAGCCTTGTCCATTTCCATTCATCACAGTTTCTTTTCCTTCCTCACATTGTCTCTCATTTGTATCTTTCTTTATTTGGATCACCACAATTTTTGTTGTGAATTTTATCCTATTATACCTGGAATTCTTTCTGTTGACTTTCTAGTTACTAACTTCCTTATCTGCAGTTCATCTTGAACAGAACTGCCATGTCCATCTTGCTGTGAGTACGTAGCCATGAGGCTAACATGATGAAAGCAATGTTTTAAGAAGACCAGTCTGGCAGTGCTGTTCATGATGGATTAAAGGACAGATAAAGGAGACAGAGAGATGGTCTAAAAGATTGTTGAAGTAATTCTGGATTCCTCAATGAGGGTCTTGACTGAGGTGGTTTCACCACTTTCTTTTTCAACCCCTTCATTCCACTTTATGAACTCTGGTAAAATTTCCAATTCAAACTACTATAATATTTTAAAGAGTAAATGGCCTCGTTGCCAAGGAGAGCCTTTGTATTCCACTAAACTACTTTCTCCTTTCCTAGGCATTGACCTCTTACCACTCTGTAATGCTCCTTAGTACTTTAAGCAGGCTTTTCCTTTCAAATCCTTGTTCTTTTGAAACATTGTTTCAGAAATGCTCACTACCTCATTATTCATTTTTACATTATTTTTCAAAAGCTAATGTCATTTTTAAGTTTTTAAAGACATAAAGGGGATGTAAAACATTCACCATTCTGTTAGTAAAGGGGATTGCAGGCTATATTTCTAATTATTAAAAATATTTTTCATAGCAAAACAACAAAATGGTCCTAGGTTTTAGCACACAATGAGTTGCAGAAGTGAAAACCTATAATGCAGCTGTTAAACACTCCCCTGAAAATTTCTCAGTGTTAGTCTTACGGGGACAGTGTCAGGTGTCAGGGATTAACTTCTAACAACTCAATTATTATATGTACTTTCTAGGGCTCATTTCCTTAACAGATTGTTTATCAAATAGACAATATAGCATTTTCTAAGGCTTGCAATTCCCTGCACAGAAAACTTTTCTTACGCCTCCCATAACATTATCTGCACCTAGATTAAACTCATAACATCACATACTACACAAAAGAAAACAAATAAAATATGCAGCCCCCAAATTTTCTTGTGACTAAGCAATTGTTATTATTTGGAAAAAAATGTCCCTTTAATTAAAATTCTTGCCACATAGGGTCTTGATTTAGGGTGCTAGTTTTTAAACTCCTAAACTAGGCTTCTGTGGCACAAAGCTACAGTAAATACGAAATTGTGTGTATTAATGTTCCTTGGTTTAAAGCTAATTTTCTTAGTAATCTCTCTCTGGAAAAACTCAGCATTCGTTTAAATATAGTTTATAAAATATAATCATTCGTAAATTAATGAAATACCAGCTTCTTAATATGCTTTACTTAGAGGCCATTAAATACAATCAAATATACAATAGCAAAGAAATTACATTTCTCAAAGCTGAAACCTCAGATTCCTTTTAATCATAATATTCTTTAGAAATATGCTGTCTTGAAATATTTAATCCCCTGAAATTTTAAACACTCCGTCTCCTATCAATAATGAAAATTAGTTTCTTAACAATTCCTCTCCAATCACTAATGAAAACTGGTAGTACCTAAAGGCAGAGACTAAGCCATTAGGTGGCTGCCAGACTTTCACAGCCCAAGCGGCCTCTTATTCTCTATGTTTTTTGAATCCTTTCTATAATTTGCTCTATGCTAAGAGAAACACTAAACATGGCCCAGAATTTAGCTCAGAATAAAGACACACCCTACCCAGTGGTCTACCTTTGATAGGTAGTACCAAGAAAGATCCTGAAGCCCTGCTCACCACAAAGGAAAAAGAATAAAGAGTGAAGAAAACTGAAGCTCTGTGTATCTCAGGAAGTACCCCGTTCACAGATAACATAACCGACTCAAGCCCTGATGATAGGTTATCCCATGGCTGTCTCATTATTTTAAGGGATATTACAGAATTCTTGCAGTAGAATTAAAATACACTTTTAGAAAAACAATAAATATATACCAAGTACTGGTTTAGTGAATTGCCAACCAGGGAGTGGGTGTTGGAGGGATTCCAACTGAAACAAATATGCAGGGACAGAATATTATAATATTAATTATTTATTTTAAAAAATGTTTCTCTGGCCACTGATTCCAAGTCTGTTACTTCTCTCCCTCAATAGCTTCAGTCTGTGCTCTGACTCCCTGGATCTCACATCCTATGGCTGGAAAACTTCTGGAACCACTGGACTCAGCGACATTCTCATACCTATGAAAGCTTCAAGCATAACCACCTATTATGCTTAGCAAGTTAAGAAGTGGCTTCCCTAACCTATCCATCTGCTGAAAAATCATTCCTCTGCGACTCATGCAGGTACTCAGAGGAGTGACTGCCCAGGGTTGTACAAGGGATCAGAACCTACGAAGTTAACAAAATTCAACTGCGTGATCTTAACTTTATTTAACAGCCAAGGACCAATTTGACCATGCTACCACTATACTTAATTTACTCCTTCTATAATGATAATTATTTGCTCATATCTGATTTTCACTCAGATTATGGACTCCTCAAAAACAGGGACTATATACAACTTATTTTTCATCTCTAGTATTGAGTATAGGATTTGACATATGTTAGTATTAGTACATATACTACTTAGTAAATAACAGTAAAATTAATGATTGGAAGAATTCTTTTCAGTTATTTTTTAGACATTCCTTTTTAAGGCAAATAAATATGTACATTTAGAATCTCAAGTAATTAGAAATCAAAACACTGTCTCAGTTCTCTTGCCTGCCTCAGGATCTGGAACAAAGATTGTTATTCCAGAAGGTATGCTTCTCTGAAAATTGAAAAACAAATCAAGTCATTATTTCTCTAATCCAAAACATTGTTCTTACTGTTCTTAGCTTTACTTAGCCAATGCAATCAGGGGTTAAATAGAGAATAAGTATTGTTTGCTCCTGATGGATATGCCTTGCATTTTCAGGTACAGTTACTGGAATTGAAATGGAGCTTTAAAAAGCACATACCCAGCCAAAAGGTAATTACAGTTATTTAAACAAAGGCAAACCCGTCTATGTTTAACCTAATGTGTCATCAACTCTGCTAGCACTGTCAAACTAGTATTCTAGAAACACTTTTTAAAGCCAGTATTTCAAACAAACAAACAAACATAGATGTAATTAGAATGGAAGAGAGACAGATGAAACCAAACCCTGTAGACTTGGGGGGTCTGACTGTGCTGACTGGAGAAGCAGAAAATGGGAAAACCTTGTTTATTCTGCTTGGCGCCTATGAGGAAAACCTTATCATGTTCATGATCAGCAATGTTCTCTCCGTATATGTTGATATTGGAGCTGGTTTTCAATGACTGTATATGAGTCTCTGGATTTGGGCAAGAATCATCTGGCCCGTGGTGTTTAAGTATAGTTACTTGAGAATGGGCATGTTTCTCAATATGGTCATTAACACAAAAATGATACAAAGATCTACCTGAATTTTTCCCTTAGCTGTATGCCTGGCTGTCCATGCATCCATCACATGGATCTCTCCTCAGAAGTTTGGTACAAGAACTCAGCAACTTCCATGCTCGCAATACACGTCAAGTTTGTTTGTAAAGTGCAAGCAATATGATAATGGAACGAAGGTAGCATCCTTAACCAGTAGGCAAGTGCTGGCCACAGGATATATTAGCTCCTGGAATCACAACTTGGTAATTTTTCCTCCCGATGCAAGATAAATCATTTGAGCCAATAACAATTAGGGTCCCATAAAAAATGCATAGGTCTTAAGAGTGAGTGAATAAGCCAGTGAGAAGTAGTCTACTATAAGCCCTTGCCTTATAACCTGGGGGCAACATATAAGGGAAAAATAGACTTTTGCACCCATCAAAATACTGCTGTAGGGGATGGAAGCTGAGGTTGCAACCTGATCTGAGTCCTGCTCACAGGCTAGGCAGCTCTCATGCAAACTTAATCCTTTTGATTTTCTCTAGAAAAAGCAACTAAGACTAGATTTATCAAATATGGTATCCCTACCTAGAAGTCTCACTAGCATTGCATTCATTACACTTTTTATCTTGAGAGAGAACACTGAGACAAAAAATGAGAGTTGGGGGAAAGGACATTTGGTACTATTACTTCCATTTTATCCAATGCAACCAGTGGTGTACTGGAGCTGGTCTCATGGCTCTGGAGAGCAGACTGTATACATCTTTCCCCAACTCCACATTCAGTGATGTCACTTTGATAGCTTGAAATTGGCTATGGCAGGATTACTCAGACCAGGAAAATAGGCAAGCAACACAAATTAGGGCCTTATTCTTTAGTGGAGAGCCGGCTGTAAAACACCAGCAGACCACTAATCATGACGCTCGCTAATAGTCCCAGGAAGGAACTCCTACAATTTGACACTTCACTAACTGAACTAACTCCTTCGTTCCCATTCATCTCTATCTTTGACTGATGTGGGTCCTTACTATCTTTCGACATCATCTTTGTATGAATATTTGAGTTCTTAGTGTCTTCCTCAGAAACTCAATTGAAAGGGAAATCAGCACAAAGGGCACAAAGATAGTCATGTTATTTTCAGCAATGACTTCCTGATTCTCTGGTCAAACTCATTCATTTCAACACTTACTGATTTCCTACTGTGTATCTAGACTACTAAACTGCTGTGGAGTGCTGGAGACAATTTCTCATGGGTCTCTTGCATTTCTGCACACCTTGTGAGTAGAGACCGACTTTGTTCTGGATTAGCCTTTCACAGATGTTCGTGGCATGCATATAGAGATACCGTACTCTTCTGGAGTAGAAGACAGATTTGTGTGCTGACCAGTAGAGTAAATACAGTGTCTCCTTCTGGGGCAAAATTTAGCTTGTTCGCTTTCAAAAGATTGGGGCTTCCTAAGCTCAAAGACTGACACAAATCCACTGTGTTCCTTGCATCCACCTAGGTCTGTCACCACATTGCCCCTGTGGGGCTTCAGGGACAAGAGAAACTGTTGCAAACATGAAGCTCATGCTATCTGCTGTGCCATGAGTAATGAAGTTCTTTGTCTCTGATCCAGGTGCCTCGTGTCTTCTGCCAGCATCTATGAAATTACGGTAGGGTAACTTGTCAGCTAGTCTGTAGGGTAAAATATCAGGCCCTTCATAGTTCCTGACATGGATAATATAAAATAAGGTTATTCATAGTCTTAAAGAGACATATAAACTTGTTGAGATGTGATTATGTATAAATACATGTAATTATAAAGCACTGACTTGCATACAACCAAAATGCATAAAGCTACATCAAGTAGTACAAAGGGGGAAAGATCTGTATCATAAGTACTTGAATCTGTCATCATGAAAAAAATTATGGTACAGCACTGAATTTCATTAAAAAGTAAATAGTTTATGCCACACAACCCTCATTCATGATCATGCTTGTACATGGAGCATTAATCATCTAATTAGTAACACAGCAACTAATTTAAAGAACCAAGATAGAAAAGACATTCAACAATATCAC
The DNA here is from genome assembly GCF_009873245.2 of Balaenoptera musculus. Lineage (NCBI taxonomy): Eukaryota > Metazoa > Chordata > Mammalia > Artiodactyla > Balaenopteridae > Balaenoptera > Balaenoptera musculus. The sequence continues at coordinate 79,356,071 of NC_045786.1, forward strand.
TGATTAGAAAAATTAACACTTGTTTGGCTAGACAAAAAATTTTAGTCTAGTAAGTTGTTTATATAATAAATGATATTAAACATTTCTTCAATTTGTTGAACACCAACAATAGGGCAGGTAGTGCAATAGAGTCTTTACAAGCAGTCTTTGTAATACAGTAGCTTTTCAAGTAGAAATTATTATTTCTATTTTATAGGAGAGGAAATTGTGTTCAGAGAAGAAGAACCTGCTTCTCTCTTGGAGACTCTGAATTACCTAAAGCAAGACTCCTTGCTCCATTTCTGTTTGACCACATAGACAAACACTGATAAGCATAAATATATGGGGGCCAAAATAATACACAGGTAGAGAACCAAAAAGCAATTTTATTATCTTTTCAAAGAGACAAACTTACCACTATTGAATACTGCAACATGCAAACTGCCTCTACTCCCCTGCCAAAATCCACCCCCACCTCAGCACTACCAATCCCCTTTATCCAGCTTTACTTTTTTCTATTTTCATAGCTCTTATGACTATCTTACACGTTACATAATTTACTTATGTTTATTTTTTATTATCACCCCTACAAGAATTCAAGCTGCACAAGGAGCAGGATCTTTGTTTTGTATCCAAGTGCCTTGAATAAACACATAGTTGCTCAATAAATATTATGGGATGAATGAATGAATAAACAACCATTAACTGTTCAAAAATAATAATTATTTATTGGGCTCTTGCTATGTGTCAAGTACTGTTATAGCTTCTTTACACACATTAACTCATTTAATGCATACAATATATCTATGAGATAGAATTACTGTTATCCTTATAAGTTAGCATACTACAGTACAAAGTATCTTGCTCCAAAATCACACAACTACTAACTACAGAGCTGAGTTTTGAACCTGGGAGTCTGGTTTCAGAGTCAATCCTCCTAACCACTGCATCAGTGATGGATATTCATAATGATAACCTGAGCCATTTCAAGAAAAGACAAATATTATGTATTAATTATTTTAAGAAGGCAGAGATGTATGTAGTACTTTTAGAAAGATACTTAACCTAAATTATTAGAATAAAATATTAATTATTTAGGTATCTTTAACTGGCACTTCGGTTTTCTAGATAATTAACTTACATGGATTATCCCATTCCCTCAAATACCTGGTTAATTGTAGACTTCCAGTGGGCATATTGTTTCCATAATGTCTTCTCTCCTATCCTTCCCCTAATCCTTCTCCCTTTTCTGTTCCACTCCTGTCCTTCCTCTTTTCTAATTCTTGATGATCACCATCATCATCACCAATATCAGCAAAGTGGTGCTGGGAAAACTGGACAGCTACATGTAAAAGAATGAAATTATAATACTTCTTAACACCATACACAAAAGTAAACTCAAAATGGATTAAAGACCTAAATGTAAGGCCAGACACTATCAAACTCTTAGAGGAAAACATAGGCAGAACACTCTATGACATAAATCACGGCAAGATCCCTTTTATCCCACCTCTTAGAGTAATGGAAATAAAAACAAAAATAAACAAATGGGGCCTAATGAAACTTAAAAGCTTTTCCACAGAAAAGGAAACCATAAACAAGATGAAAAGACAACCTTCAGAATGGAAGAAAATATTTGCAAATGAAGAAACTGACAAAAGATTAATATCCAAAATATACAAGCAGCTCATGCAGCTCAATATCAAAAAAACAAACAACCCAATCCAAAAATGGGCAGAAGACCTAAATAGACATTTCTCCAAAGAAGATATACAGATTGCCAACAAACACATGAAAGAATGCTCAACATCACTAATCATTAGAGCAATGCAAATCAAAACTACAATGAGGTATCACCTCACACAGGTCACAATGGCCATCATCAAAAAATCTACAAACAATACATGCTGGAGAGGGTGTGGAGAAAAGGGAACCCTCTTGCACTGTTGGTGGGAATGTAAATTGATACAGCCACTATGGGGAACAGTATGGAGGTTCCTTAAAAAACTAAAAATAGAACTACCCTATGACCCAGCAATCCCACTACTGGGCATATACCCTGAGAAAACCATAATTCAAAAAGAGTCATGTACCAAAATGTTCATTGCAGCTCTATTTACAATAGCCAGGACATGGAAGCAACCTAAGTGTCCATCGACAGATGAATGGATAAAGAAGATGTGGCACGTATATACAATGGAATATTACTCAGCCATAAAAAGAAACGAAGTTGAGTTATTTGTAGTGAGGTGGATAGACCTAGAGTCTGTCATACAGAGTGAAGTAAGTCAGAAAGAGAAAAACAAATACTGCATGCCAACACATATATATTGAACCTATAAAAAAATGGTTCTGATGAACCTAGGGCCAGGACAGGAATAAAGACACAGACGTAGAGAAATGACTTGAGGACACAGGGGTGGGGGGTAAGCGTAAGCTGGGACGAAGTAAGAGAGTAGCATTGACATATATACACTACCAAATGTAAAATAGATAGCTAGTGGGAAGCAGCTGCATAGCACAGGGAGATCAGCTCAGTACTTTGTGACCACCTTGAGGGGTGGGATAGGGAGGGTGGCAAGGAGACGCAAGAAGGAGGGGATATGGGGATATATGTATACGTGTAGCTGATTCACTTTGTTATACAGCAGAAACTGACACAACACTGTAAAGCAATTATACTCCAATAAAGATGTAAAACAAATAAAAATAAAAAAATAAAGGGAATTCTAATGCAAAAAGAAATTTTTAGATTAAGTAGCGCATCACCTAGATTTACTTAAGAAGCACAAGATTTATTTTTTAGTGTAAGTGGTCTTTAAAACGTGCTGCAACTAAAGGCTTACTCTGCAAAACTCCAATAAAAGAAACTAATTATGCAAAAACAAACAAAAAACTAAGGTGTCCCTGTTACTTTAAATTGGCTCATTGTACTGTGTGAGAATGAGAATTCTCATATTGTGAGACCCAAAACTTTAGTGATAACTTCTATTTAGGACTCAAGCTATTGTTATTTCAGATACCTTGGATTTTATTTTCCATTAGAAATGCGTTATATTTTAACAACACCAGCACAATGCTTTATATTGCGAGTTATAAACGTAACTGTAGATCACCGCATCGTAGACTTCTGATATTCACATGAATTTTGCTCTTGCCAGAGCAATTTCATAAGTCAAGAGCCCTTGCCTTGCAGTTTCATTTTGCTGTAATTTTCCAGATTGTTTCTTTGACCACACTAACAGTTGACTCCTTATATTCACTATATGTATTAGAAGCACTGTGAGACTCCCATTTTTATATTACACCTGCTGACACGTGCCACAAATAACTTTAACGCAATTTACTGTCTGGTCTAGACAGAATCATATCTGACAGGCATTTCCTTCACCTGATCCTGGCTTACTGCCCAACTATGAGGATGATATGCTCTGTTTTGGAAGCAGAAGAAAAGTAATAGAGTCCTTAAATATTGTGAGTATTGATTCATGGTCCAAGCCCTAATAAGCAGCAACATTTAAATGTCTAAACAGGGACAATTTAATATTGCAATTCATTAACCATTTTCTGAGAGGGATGCTAGCCTACACTGCTTCAAGAAGGTAGAGGTGAGTTCAGAATAATCACAATGGGGAAAAAAAAGCAAACCTTTGCTGTTATGGAAAATAACTTCTATTTATGTAAATGAGAACTTAAGCTCATTGGAGGATGAGGGGTAGGAGCCTTATGAAGATCAACTTAGGCACAACAAGTGGGTGGTAAATGGATAGCACAAAGAGAAGGAGAGATACTATTACAGAACAAAAAAACCCCAGAAAAATCATTATCGATACTATTTTTAGGAAGGTAATTTTGGAGCTTTTGTATAGAGCCTAACATTAGGAATATTGGTACTCCTAGATAATTGAGTATTTACTATAAATCCAATCTGTTAGGCATTCATACTTTAATATCATTGATTTTTTATTCTGTTATCTTAGATGACAGTAAATGCTTGATAGAAAATTAAATTATACCCTGATCCCTGAAAGTAAGAGCTTAATAGTTCAGCTAGAGAAATCTGTCCTTAGATATGCCTAGTTTAATCCTATACCAGTCATACATTCTCAGAAACACAGCTGTAATTTAAACTGATTTAATTACTTTCCTGTCATCTCACTGGTAAGGGAATTTTAAAGGAATACTACAATGTACTCTCTCCCTGTGTTGTTGTGCCCTATAACACACTCAGAGAAAAGGGCTTGGAAAGGTGAGGGGTCCGCTTGCCAAATCATATTCTGAATAGTTGTAAGTAAGGAGTCTGGCTCCTAGTTAAAAACCTATGTGGAAGAGATATGGGAACATATGTATATGTATAACTGATTTACTTTGGTATAAAGCAGAAACTAACACACCATTGTAAAGCAATTATACTCCAATAAAGATGTTAAAAAAAACACACAAAAAAACAAAAACCTGTGTGTGATTTTTCAGGCCTCACCACAGGCAGTTATGAAGCTCTAAGTATCAGCCCTCGCGGGGTAAAGCTGCCCTCCCCAAACCAGACTGGGTGCATGGCCAATGCACTGCTACTTCTGGAGAGAGGTGCGGTCAAGGACTCAGTCCCCTGGTTGGTCACTGCCTTTCACATATTTAGATTCCTAGCCCTGGGGACTTCATTCCTAGGTCTCTCTGAGGCCTTGGACAAAGGTCTTCTTTAGATGCTTCTCAAGTTCTCCTTATAGGGAGAGGGAAACCTTAAAGATACATTTTTCCCTACTCTGATTCAGTACTCAGTACTTTTCCACCTTTAACCCTTTCCCCTTTTCCTCTCTGTTAAACACACATCTCAGGGTCAATGAAACTGCTGGAGCCCTCTGTACTGGGCTCTCTCAACAGTGAGGACTCCCAGGTCTGCACTGATCCCCATGGCCCTCGATCAGTGTTCCATGGGGGAAATGGAACAGGGAGAATCAGCACTTTCTCTGGTTTTTAACTCCTGCTTATACCATCACAGTAAGTGATTAAAGTCTGAACTCTTTCATTTTTGGCTTGTTGCTTGAAGCAGCTATTCTGGAGACCTGGCAGCTCAGCTCTCACCTACCCCCACTCTAGCTCACCTGAGTTCCTGACAGTAAAAAGTACAGATATTTTGCAAAAGGCAGAGAAAATTCAAAGGTGATATGACAAGGCTCTTTAAATGTTTAAAGAACAAGTTCCATGACAGAGAAAAGAGACCTGTTCTTTGCTGCTCTAGAAAGCAGAACTAGGACAAACAGGTGGAAATGACAGCAAGTTAGAAATTCAATCATCACCAATCACTATAATTACAATAAATGTGGGAAAGAGCCAATATTTATAGAGCCTTTACTGTGTGTGAGGCATGAGGCATGATGCTAAGATATGTACAAAAAGCATCTCATTTTTTTTTCTCCATGTTAACACTTTTGAAAAATGAGAATCTAATGTTAGTGGAAGGACTGCTTAATGAGCTCCTTCCCAATGGAAATAGACAAGGTGAGGTATATTGACTATCTATTATGATAGTGCAGAAAAAAACATCTTACATTGTGGGAGAGGATGAACTAAAAAGCCAAAGTTGCCCTGAACTGGCTAATCATCAAAATCACCTAGAGAATTAAAGTAAATGGAAGATAGAATGTATTTGGTTTTTAAAACAGAGGACTATACTACCAATCATCACTCCTTTTACTATATTCCCCTGACCCAAGAGGTAATTTAGCAGGATTCTGATTAAAGAGATCTAGAGAGAGTCATGACATATATATTTTAAAAGATCCTTCAGTACTCTGATTATGAATCAGGATTAGGAAACATTACTTCTAATATCTCCCAATTCAAGAAGTCTGAGAGCAAATATTAAAATATTATTATTAAAAGAATAAGGCTTATTTTAGGATTATTTTCACATGTCATTTAAGCTGTGCTATTATGAAATAATTTACATGTAACAATGCAGGTGACTATATATGATATAAACACTCTCGTATTTACTACTTAGTTCAAAAAAATGTTTCCAATATTATTTGCCTCTCTTCAACCTTATCCCTCTCCTCCAGAAGTAACTATCCTGAATTTTCTGATAATAATTCCCTTGTTTTCCCCAATACTACTCTGTTTTAATTACTAGAGTTTTAAACTAAGTTATTTGACTGGTAGGATAAGTGCCTCTACCTTGTTCATTTTCTTAAGGACTGTGTTAGCTTATTTTCCTTTCTGTCTTCTGTAAAATTTTTAGATCACCTTTTCAATTAAATTTTAAAACCTGTTGAGGTTTTAATTATATTAACTACCTATCAATTTACAGAGAATTGGTATCTTCCATTGGATCATCTATGCACTGAGCATGATCTCTCTATTTATACCCTTTTTAAGTGCTTTCAGTTAAGTTTTGTGTTTTTCTGTAAATGGCACAAATATTATCTACTAGATTGTTCCTATGGTCCTTATACTCTTATTGGCATTGTCAATTCTTCCTTTTTACTGAATTGCATTTCTAACTCATTATTGCCAATAAATAGAAATGCAATTGACTTTTGTATATTAAGCCTATCCAGTATTCTTTCCAAGCAGGCTTCTTAAAATAATTTGTTTCAAACTTGATTTTTATATGTAGACCATTGTATAATCTGCAAATAATGGTAGCTTTGTTTCCTATGTCAAAATGTTATAGCTTTTCTTTTTCTTTTATCGTGGTGCTGTTTAGAATCTCCAAAACAATGCTGAATAGAGGTGGTGCTATCACAGACTTATTTCCTCATTACTGGCCTAAAGTAAATTTTTTTAACATTAAGCATGACATTTCCTATAGGTTTTTGTTATATAAATTCATCAGGTTAAGAAATTTTTCTTTCTAATTCAATAGGATTTTTTTCAAAAACCACTAATGGGTTATCAATGCTATTGAATGATTATTCATCATCTATTGAAATGGTCATACAATTTTTCTCCTTTAATCACCGTATAGGTTAGATTATCTACTGTTAAACTTGCACTCCTGGGATAAACCTAACTTGATCATGATTTATTATCTTTTTATACAAAATACTGGATGCTATATAATACTGTAGTTAGTAATTTTCTATATACATACATGAGTGAGCACAGCCTGTAACTTTCCTGCTTCTTATTTTCCTGATATGATTTGACCAACATGATTATACTAGTTTCATAAAATAAGTTGGAGAATGTTATCTTCTTTTTCTATTATCTGCAAAAATGAGTGTAAGATGAATCCTTCTAGGGTCTGCTTTTTGTATGGATCTCCACTACAAAGTCTCACTTACAGAGGTCCCAGGTCCTTTTCTTATATGGCCTGCTTACCGCCAAAGCTAAAGATGTAGGCTTCCAAGATTAGCAGATACCCCTGGGCCAGGTGATACTTTATGTTTGCTTGTCTCTCTGGATTTGCAGTTCCACTTGAAATTTATGAGGGTTTTCCTTACTTTCTTGCAAGCTCAGCAATACATTTAAGAGGATGATTTTTATATTTTATTTAGAAATGAGTGTGTGCCATACCTTGAGTGGGGAGAAAGATAAACCTCATCTTTAATTCATAGGAGAGCTTTCCCACGATAATGTAACATCATCTGCTTGAGTGACTAGAGGGGAGTATTCCTAGAGTTGGTGAATCTGGGATGAAACAAAGATGGCCAAGACTATGCACTACTACAAGAAAGGGTTGAGAACATATGCATTTGCAAAGTGGCAGCAATGAGACAAAATAAGATGGAGCTGCAGTACAACAAGCTTTGTAGCTTATTTTACATTAATTCAGCTTCAGTGTACTCTAAAGCAGCAGGTTAATTTGAGCAGTTTTAAGCAACTGCAACAAAATGCCCTCTCTGCAGTCCTTAGCACTCTCTCCTTTGGCTTCACTTTCCTAAAACCTTCTCATACTCTGCCACTCAAAACAAAATGACATTATAAACATCCCTGAAAAGAAAGTACAAATAGAGTGGCAATGAGATTGATTTGCTAACAGTATGAAGACTGAAGAGCAAGTAGTAGAGGATTTTGAATATTCAGAGGAGGAGTTCGGATTATGTAACGTTTGACTCACTTTGTGCCTGGGAAGCTTCATGATATTAATGGTGTACTTATTGATCCATCTGTGGTACACAAGGGGCTACTCTGTCCTCCTCCCAATACTCTACGTATCTGATCAAAAAGTGCAAAATTGGCCACTCAATATTAACTGAATGAATAAAGAAAGGGCTGGTATACCCATGGCTTTCTTCAAAACCATTGGTACTTATTATACACTGGTTCAATATCAAAGCTACAATGGAACAGTAGCTTGGAATGGTGGTGTCTGCATTGTTGAATGATCAAATGACATTCACACCTGCACTTTGTCTGCCAGACAGGCTTCTACTTAGACAGTGAGGTAGAATATAAACATCCCTCCTATTGTGGGCATATGCTTTTTCCTTTTCCAGCAGAGTTGTTTATGGAGTAGTTAACAATTGGAGAATAATCAAGATTGAAATTCTACCTTCCTTATATGAGCAATATCAAAGATTTGGGGGGAAGAACCAAAAAATCATAAACACATACACCCAAAACACTCTTATCCTGAAAGGCTAACTGAACTCAATGCATGGAAGACCAGTAGTGAAACATAATTTTTGATGAAGGAAGACGTTACATAGAGAGGAACTTTAAATTATGGAATCAATCATAATTTCCTATTTGTCTTTTATTGAAGATTTTTGTTTGATAGTTTCTTTTAACCTTTTTCTCAATAAATGTGTTCAGTGTTTTAAAAATATACTTAGGTTTGTAATTTTTTTAGACAGTATCCTGCTCTATTTCAACCCCTCACCCCACACCTGACACCCAATACAGTAGTAAATGCACTTCATGGCATTTTACCCAGAGTTCACATTGAAATTTCACCAACTAGCTCTGAAGTAATTTGAGTTCAAGGGAGAGCTTTGCATCATTTTGTTTTAATTTATAGAATCAAGCAAAATTATCAAATTCTCACATGGCAGTCAATGTCGAAAAGTACCTTAAAGCTGCATTCTTCATTATGTGTTTATCTAAGAGCTTCAGCTTTAAAACTTCTGTTTTTTATTTAACACTAAAAACATCTTACGATTAAATTATGGATCAATATTGTTCTTGCTAAAGAAAAGGTCAAAGAACATTGAAAATAAAAAATATTTGACAAATGGAAGATGATTTATTACCGTTGAGTGAGAAATCATCCTTCCACAAAGAATGAAGATTAAGAGTATGTGTCAGGGAAAACAAGAAGTGAGCTTGATAAAGCAGGCTTTGGCTAATGACCTTAAAAGGACCTTCAAAATGTGATCACCTACATCCATCACTGCTCTAATCTAAACCATCATCCCCTCTAGACTGGATTATTGCATAGTCTCCTAACACAGAGCTTCCAGAGTGATCACTACACATGTAAGTTAGATTCCCTAATTAAAATCCCCTCAGTGCTTCCCACTACCCTTAGAATATAGTCCATGCCTATATTTGGACCACATTAGCCTTCTTTCTGTTCTCCTATTGGGCTAGGCTCATCTCCTCCTCTGATCGCTTTGCTAGGCCAGATCTCAATATCCAGGTATTAAATCGTGTTATCTTGAAAAACAATCCGAAATGTTACCTGGCACTCTCTAGCACATTATCTTGTTTTCCATAACACTTAACATTATCTGATACTCCTAATTTACTTGTTTGTTTCTCTCTATACATTAAAATTTAAGTTCCAGGACAGTGAGACCTTGTCTTGTGACAGTTACACCAGTGCCTGAAACACTGTAGGAGGTTAATAACCATGTGATGAATGGATGACTAAAGAATATTCTCCAATATTCAGTAGAGAACTACTGTAACTTCTGAGCAAGGGAGTGACATGATAAATTGTTCACACGCACGTAGCGCTTGTGTGAAAATACGACTAGATTTAGAAGAGGGTGCAGATAGGATGGTCAGCAGAAATCCATGGTGAACTGTATTACTAAAGTGAATTTAAATGAAGAAAGACCACTCAGAGAATTTATACTGTCTGGGAGCAAATACTGAAGAGTTTACCAGTATTAGCACAGTCTTAATACTAAAGGAAACAGGGTAAGCAGGATTATAACTGCTAGAGAAAGAGTAAAACTGTTTATATATATATATATATATTTTTTTTTTCTGTATGAAAATAGTGTGAAGAATAAAAATTAATGTATTTTTAAATATTTCATTTTCATTTGTATAAAATACTCATTTAGAAATCAAGTCCAGATATGCACATTTAGGAATCATTACTATACAAGTAAAAGGGAAATCTTCACAGAAAGATGAATTTCCCTCAAGACAAGGCCTTATACTGAGAGAAGGGTAGGCTACTTTACCTCTTACTTGCCTCAGTTCCCTTATCATTAAAATGGAGATAATGGTAGACACCAGTAGATTATCTAGTTCTTCAGCCGGTTTATTTGTAAAGGGTAAAACAAAAATGGCAGAGCAGATTGAATAGCCAGAGGATGTGAGTGTAGGGTTTTTTGGTAGGTGGGCAAGAGGAAACGTTGAAAAGCAGTAGGGCTGACAGGTGACTCAACACAGATGGAAGCTTCTAGCATAGAAGTGGATGAGGGGAAGAGAAAAAGGATTAGAAAGTAACCAGCTATAGGGAAAAGGTAAATAGGGGAAGCCTTTGAAACAAAGAAGTTATTTCCTCAATGAGGAGGTGTCAATGTGTATCAAGTAATGGTAGGAAAACTGTGCCTTACATACTCAGACTTTGTAGAGAAGGGAGTCATGAAGTGTGGATATCATGGCAAGCACATCATGTGGTCATTACTAACAAATGGTGAGTGAGGCTGAATTTCTGATTCTTAAGGAGATATGTGAAAACTCTGATCAGAACTTTTACAAGAACAATTGTTCCTAAAAGACCAAAACATTTTTTTTCATTTGTCACATATTAAATATCACCTCACTTAGTACTTCCCAAAGCAGAAGAATAAAATTTTATAAATACCTGGAGCCCCAATTGTAATGATCATGAAGCTAAGATGGTAAGTTATCTAGAAAAATACTAGCGAGGCATTGATAATGTAATGTAATACTGTTAGCAGAGTAATTTAGAGTATGAGCTTCAAGTTGCTTAGGTTTCTATTTTGAAAATAGATAAAAATAAATAGCACTGCCTCCTTTCCCTTTTCATTTGAAATTAATGAAAGAGAGAGAAGCAAATTTGATTTTAGGTAAAACCAGGAGATATTTCTAATTCAAACCACAGCATATGAGAAAGGGCTGCCAAATGCAGTGAAGGTTGAATAAGGTACAAAATGAAACAGAGAGCAGCCCTACAGCTACAGCTCTCAGATGAAACTAATAGGACACAATGTTCAAAATTAGATAAACCTCTTTGGGTAATAAAGCCAATAATCCTTTGTAATGGTGAAAAGATGTGCCGTGGACACTGCATGGTGGTAAAGTAAACCAAGGAAGAACCGACAGGAAGAGGAATTATCCAGATATAATAATTTGAAGAATAAAATGTTGGAGAAGAAAGGGTGCATTGTGAGCAGTCTGGCAGGTGCTAGTCTCAGTTGTCGGGAGAGAAGTAAAAGGTAAAAGAATTCACATAGTGATTCCCTGGTGGCACAGTGGTTAAGAATCAGCCTGCCAATGCAGGGGACACGGATTCGAGCCCTGATCCGGGAAGATCCCACATGCCGCGAGCAACTAAGCCTGTGTGCCACAACTATTGAGCCTGTGCTCTAGAGCCTGTGACCCACAACTACTGAGCCCGTGTGCCACAACTACTGAAGCCCACGCACCTAGAGCCCGTGCTCTGCAACAAGAGAAGCCACCGCAATGAGAAGCCCATGCACAGCAACGAAGAGTAGCCCCCACTCGCCGCAACTAGAGAAAGCCCGTGCACAGCAACAAAGACCAGTGCAGCCAAAAATTAATTAATTAACTAAAAATTCACATATACACAACTCTGTCATCAGGTACAGCTTGTAAGTCAAGGAGAATATATTCTTGCCTGGGACACTCCTCTACTGGTAGATGCCCCAAAATGGACTCATGTCTTTTTGAAAATGACTGAATACTACTAATAATGGAACACTAACACAAGATTAACAGAAAGACACGACAAAAATAAAGGTGAAAAGAAACAGGAAAAACAAATGACAATAAGAATGCTACCAAGATATAAAAAGTTTCCCCTAAAGAAATGAAAACTGTGACAAGCACACTGTCTTGCATTTAAGAAATAAAGTGATTTCCTTTGCTGTGCAAAAGCTTTTAAGTTTCATTAGGTCCCATTTGTTTATTTTTGTTTTTATTTCCATTTCTCTAGGAGGTGGTCCAAAAAGGATCTTGCTATGATTTATGTCATAGAGTGTTCTGCCTATGTTTTCCTCTAAGAGTTTTATAGTGTCTGGCCTTACATTTAGGTTTATAAATCCATTTTGAGTGTATTTTTATGTATGGTGTTAGGGATTATTCTAATTTCATTCTTTTACATGTAGCTGTCCAGTTTTCACAGCACCACTTATTGAAGAGGCTGCCTTTTCTCCATTGTATATTCTTGCCTCCTTTATCAAAAATAAGGTGACCGTATGTGCATAGGTTTATCTCTGGGCTTCCTATCCTGTTCCATTGATCTATATTTCTGTTTTTGTGCCAGTACCATACTGTCTTGATTACTGTAGCTTTGTAGTATAAACAAGATGAAAAGACATCCGTCAGAATGGGAGAAAATATTTGCAAATGAAGCAACTGACAAAGATTAACCTCCAAAATTTACAAGCAGCTCATGCAGCTCAATATCAAAAAAACAAACAACCGAATCCAAAGATGGGCCGAAGACCTAAATAGACATTTCTCCAGAGAAGATATACAGATTGCCAACAAACACATGAAAGGATGTTCAGCGTCACTAATCATTAGAGAAATGCAAATCAAAACTACAATGAGGTATGACCTAACACCAGTCAGAATGGCAATCATCAAAAAATCTACAAACAATAAATGCTGGAGAGGGTGTGGAGAAAAGGGAACCTTCTTGCACTGTTGGTGGGAATGTAAATTGATACAGCCACTATGGAGAACAGTATGGAGGTTCCTTAAAAAACTAAAAATAGAACTACCATATGACCCAGCAATCCCACTACTGGGCATATACCCTGAGAAAACCGTAATTCAAAAAGAGTCATGTACCACAATGTTCACTGCAGCTCTATTTACAATAGCCAGGACATGGAAACAACCTAAGTGTCCATCAACAGATGAATGGATAAAGAAGATGTGGCACATATATACAATGGAATATTACTCAGCCATAAAAAGAAATGAAATTGAGTTATTTGTAGTGAGGTGGATGGACCTAGAGTCTGTCATACAGAGTGAAGTAAGTCAGAAAGAGAAAAACAAATACTGTATGCTAACACATATATATGGAATCTAAAAAAAAACAAAATTAAAATGGCTCTGAAGAACCAGGGGCAGGACAGGAATAAAGACGCAGACGTAGAGAATGGACTTGAGGACATGGGGAGGAGGAAGGGTAAGCTGGGACGAAGTGAGAGAGTGGCATGGACATATATACAATACCAAATGTAAAACAGCTAGTGGGAAGCAGACGCATAGCACAGGGAGATCAGCTCGGTGCTTTGTGACCATCTAGAGGGGTGGGATAGGAAGGGTGGGGGGGAGATGCAAGAGGGAGGAGATATGGGGATATATGTATATGTATAGCTGATTCACTTTGTTATACAGCAGAAACTAACACAACACTGTAAAACAAATATACTCCAATAAAGATGTTAAAATAAATAAATAATGTGCAACAATTGCCTTTATAAAATAAGACTTTATTGGAAATATACACAAGCTCAGAGAAACTACAATTAGACAGCATTTAGAGATAAATCATTGGAAGTAGTGGTAAAGGAGGTAGGAATCAGAGAAGAAAAAATGATTATAGAAATGACTAGAAGAAAAGGAGAACAGGCACTGCTGAAAATACAGAAAGAGTCAAGGAGGATAAGATTGAGAGGAGTGAGCAAACTGCAGTGGAAATAATTTCATCATATAAAACACTTTTAAATAATAATGTAGATAGGAAGACCAACAAAAAGAGATCCCATCCAGTCATATTCAATACTTCAAAGGTAAATGACTAGAAAACTAATAATCCAGTAGTCTCTCCTTATCCATGGGGGATACATTCCAAGACCCTCAGTGGATACCTGAAACTGTGGATAGTACCAAACACTATATATACTGTTTTTTTCCTGTGATAAAGTTTAATTTATAAATTATGCATGGTAATAACTGATAATAAAATAGAACAGTTATAACAATAGACTGTAATAAAAGTTATGTGAATGTAGTCTCTCTCTCAAAATACCTTACTGTACTGTACTCACCCTCTTCTTCTTGTGTTGATCTGAGGTGATAAAATGCCTATTTGATGAGATGAAGTGAGGTGAATGACACAGTCTTAGGCTACTACTGACCTTCTGATGATATATCAGAAGGAGTACCATCTGCTTCAGGTGATCCTTGGGCTATGATAATGTCCATTGTTGGGTGTCAGGAGCAGACATTATCCACAATTGGGGATCCCAGGTAGGATGGAGTGGGAAGGCACAAGATTTCATCATGCTACTCAGAATGGTGCCCAATTTAAAGCTTTTAAATTGGTTATTTCTGGAATTTTCCATTTAATATTTTTGGACCATGGTTGACCACTGGTAACTGAAACTATGGAAAGCAAAACCACAGATGAGGATCTACTGTAGTAATAATTATAATGTATTGTAAAATACAATATTCCATAAGTAAATAGACATTTCAAAACATGTTGAAGATACATTATGTTCCAGACTAACAGAGACTCAGAATAATATCAAGGTATATCTTATTAAAATTACTGAACCGTAAAGATAAAAAATACTTGGAGTGAGTAGGCAAAGATATTAAGTTACCAATAAATATGGGGGGAAAGGAGTAATCCTTAGATTCCTTCACAATAACATTCAGAATATAGAATTGCTTTTAAGTTCCTCAAGAAAAGAAAAACACACATATTATTTTAACCCAGATAATGGATACTATTAGTTGGTTAATTTGATCTCCAGACTATCTTCCATTTAGTATGTATTCCAGGACTGCAGATAAGGGAAGGTAAAAACTCCACTCCCCAGACTCCCATGCAGATATGGCTATTATTTCAAATTAGGATCCACCAATTACATGGACTCAAGTGAGATTTAGAAAGCAGAATTGCTGCAGAGTCCATTTTCTGCCTCTTTTTAGTAAGCATAACAGGTTTTTCTGCAGCAACATTTCATTTTTCATTCTTCAGGTTTCTAAGTTCAAAGGCAGGTATGATGGTTTCAGCAGCAGTGACAGCTTCTTAATTCTGGCTTCCTAAACTCTAAATTGCAGCTATACTTTTATGGATTTAATTCAGCATTTGCAGTGGTTGCCTCAGATGTAATAACTCTGCTGTTGGGTAAGTTCTGTGTTATTCTGCAAGACATTTCTGAAGGCTACTTAAAATACTTAAAATGGCTTTTGTTTCCTGCACTGTATTCTGATTAATAAACCAGTTAAATTATTGTTCAATGGTAAAGGCAATAAACAAACTTTTCTTAAACGTTGAGAATTTAGAGAATACAGTTACATGAGCCCTTCATAAAAACAGTAGAAGATGAATTTCAACTAAGGTGAATGGAGAAACTCTGGCAAAAGGAATAGGGGGAAACATTGAGTCATTTTACCTGTTATACAAAGACAATAACAATGAGAATTAATGTCATAATTGCAGAAAGGTATGTAAATATAAGCCCTCATGAGGCAAAAATGATGTAACTGACAAAAACTAGGAGGAGAAGGGAAAAGGAGGTGAGAAGTAGTTCAAGCTGGCTGAAATCATTATTTTTAGAATCATGGGCCAGGCTATCATTTAAATCTAAGTTCAGAACATATCTAAAAGAAATAAGTAATAAAATCACACTTGGGTGGTGAGGAAAAAATTAAAGGGCTAAACTAATGTGTACTAAACTAATTCTATCCTTGTTTATCATGAGAAATACTTCAATATTGTCTCAAATTCTAGAAGACTAATTATAGATTAGAAAGATAAACTCTACAGATTACTAGAGAAATATTACAGACTACAAACAGAAAGAAGTCATGGCTTATAAAGAGAGAAAATATAAAATGGAAAAAGATGATAGCACTAAGCCAGTTTATCAATAAACGTAAACGGTTTAAATATTGTACCATTAGGTCAAAAAGCAGAATTCAACTCTACTATATGAAGAAAGAGACACCTAAAACAGAATGACTAAATGGCATATATAAAAATAATAGTCTCTGCAGCACTGTTAGTAATAAAATAAGACTGGAAACAACCTAAATGTCCCTCATGGATATTATGATACAGTGTAAAATGGAATACTGCATAGCTTCTAGAATATATAAGGTAGCTATATATCTGTTAGTATGGAAGAAACTCTCTGCTACATAAAGTTAAAAAAATGCAGGATAGCATATATGACATTCTACCATATGTTTTTTACACACATAATGACATACATAAAAATGCTTGTAGAGCAAAGAATATCACTGGAAGGAAACATAAGTAAATGGATGACAGTGGTTGTCTCTAAGGAAAAGTAACGGGTGACTAGAAGTATAGGTATGGGAGATTTTTCTTATCACAATGTATTTTTGGTGCTGTTCCAAAAGTTGTGTATACATATTGCCTTCTTTTTAAGTTAACCTTTTTTTGAAAGCAACAACTTTCAAGTTAGTAGGTCTTGGATCAGAGTCTTGGCTCTGCCACTTACTCGTTGTGCAGCAGTTGATCATTGCAGTAGCCCACTTAGTGGGTGTGGGCTACTATAATACTATACCACAGACTGGGTGGCTTATAAACCACAGAAATTTATTTCTCACAGTTCTTCTGGAGGCTGGGAAGTCCAAGATAAGGAAGCTGGCAGATTTTGAATTCATAGACAGCTGTTTTTTCTGCTGTAACCTCACATGGTGAGGGCTCTTTTTGGGTTCCTTTTATAAACACAATTATCTGCCCTCATGACCTAATCTCTTCCCAAAGATCCCACCTCCCAATGTGCTCACATTGGGGCTAAGCGTCTCAACATATGAATTTGGGGGTGGGGGACATAGACATTGCCTTTTTTTAATTGGAGTAAATTTGCTTTACAATATTGTGTTAGTTTCTGCTGTACAGTGAAGTGAATCAGCTATATGTATATATGTATACTTATATCCCCTCCTTCTTGGACCTCCCTCCCACCCCTCGCCCATCCCACCCATCTAGGTTGTCACAGAGCACCGAGCTGAGCTCCCTGTGCTATACGGCAAGTTCCCACTCGCTATCTGTTTTACCCATGGTAGTGTATTTATGTGAAACCTAATCTCCCAATTCATCCTACCCTTCCCTTCCCCCACTGTGTCTACATGTCTGTTCTCTAAATCTGCATCTCTATTCCTGCCCTGGAAATAGGTTCATCTGTACTATTTTTCTAGATTTCACATATATGTGTTAATATACAATATTTGTTTTTCTCTTTCTGGCTTACTTCACTCTCTATGGCAGACTCTAGGTCCATCCACATCTCTACAATTGACTCAATTTCATTCCTTTTTATGGCTGAGTAATATTCCATTGTTAGCAGGGGGTAAAATTATTAATCAATTCATATGGTTAATGTATCTCGCTCTCTATAGTTATATAGATATAAATATATATTCATAAATGTAGTTGTTTTAACCACCTGCAGGGACCACAAAACTAGAAACTTTGACCTTATTGAACTTACGTATTACCCTATAACCCTAAGGAGTAAGGCATTGCCACACTGAACATTATCATGAAATTTTGCAGAATCAGTTCTGGCCCCTAAGCCTTCTTACAAATGCAAAAACATTAGCTAAAAAGACCATTTATCTGAAATGTTACATCAAATTTTTATGATTTTTCCCCAAATTATCTAAATCAGTTCTATCTTTGCAGTAGAATCCTTTCCAAAACAGGATTTTTTAAACTGAAATATGTATCTAGTGGCATCAAAAAAATAAAGATGTCACAACAAAGTAGCTGTGGGTGACAATGAAAACTTCATCTGTACATGGTCTGATGGACTTTGCTGCAACTAATATTGACTCATGACCAGAAAAACTCTTGAATCAAATAATTCAATTTTTTCTCTTAATCATCTTGTTTCTATTTGCCCAAAATATCTAGAAAACTGCCTCAAGTGCCGCCTTCATTCTGCCTCTGTTGACGTAGCTCCACACCCTAATATACTCTTGAAATTTCCTAATAACTTCTACTGAAGTAGTTATTACTTCTGGAGCTCATTTTCCTAATAGTTATAAAAGATTCAGTAGGCAACTGGTGCTATGAAGGTGCTGTTTTTCTTGAAGGAGCAATTAAAATAAATTGAATTTTTAAAAATGGTAACATCAAAGAGCTCGCTTTATAAGAAAAGAAATTCTAAATAGAATATGAACAGGCCAGCTGAACACCCACATCCTCCAACTCATTTCTCCCTTGTGTGCTGAGGCGATGTTTATTTTCTGGGTGAGGAGAAGAAAAAATTTCCTAAGCCACTTTTATACATTCTACCCTGATTCCCGGCACTGATCTGCAGGACAAAGAAAATGAGCTTCTCACATGTAGAGAACAGATGGCCATTACTCACGATAACCAATGGGATGTCCCTGATATTTTATTTATTTATTTTGGGGTGCAGATATCTCTAAGTTTTCTAGTGATAAATTTTTAATATAATTTAGCCAAAACCAACTTTCAAATCAGTAACAGGCCTGATCTTTAATGTAATTTTATCAAAAGAGTATTATATAAATATATGCCTTGTTGCTAGAGAATTTGCAAACTGCAACAACAGGAGAGCGAACCTGCACTGCTTCCTGATTAAAAAACTCCTGTTTGGAAAAGACAATAATATTTAAGCATTAGTGATTTCCCCTATTTGTGATAATCAATTTCAAATTTCTAATACATGTGATTACTCAAAGAGGGTATCTAATAAACAGGGATAATAATACAAACCTATCCAGCAATGAGGCTCAAGAGAGATCATGTACATAAAGCTCGTAGCAGAGTGCCTGGCACATAACAGATGCTTAGCAAATGATGGCTAATATTATACACAAAATTGCCACAGCAAAGCAGTATTATAATAAACAGCTTAGGCTCTGGAGTCAGGTAACCTGATTTTGAATCCCATTCACATTTGCACTTAGGAGAAGTAAATAACTGATGTTTGAAAATTGTTTAGCAAGTTACCACTCACAAAAAAATTCAAAACAAATATAGTTTACTGTATTCCATCATCATCGCAAAATTTTTTAAATCAAATTCTATTATAATTACATAGATTTTTAGAATGATAAATAAAATCTCTTCTTATATAATTACTATTTGCCTATTTCTATTACATGGGTGAGATGAAAGTTCAGCAAGTATTTTGTTTGCTTTTATATGCATCACAACTGGAAAATACTTAAATTGGGGGTTTATCCAAAACGAGGTCAGATTATGTCTTCTTATGTTATTGAAATTAACTTCTGTTGTAATGACTTTTTACTTAGTTTAAATGATGTAAGAAATTTAAACAATTGTTTATTGAGTCCTACTATGTATCAGGCATACTCTGCTGGATACTGGGGAACAACTGGTAAGTAAAAACATACAATCTAGTTCCTGGTGGCCCTCACCATCTAGTGGAGAGAGAAGACATTGATCAAATCATTATACTGATAAAGGTATAAATATAGCTAGCTGGCTGAGTGATGTAAAACAGACATACATGGTGCCATGATAACTTATTATAGAAGAAAATCATATCATCACAGAGGTCAGAAAAGGCTTTCCTTGAGAACATGCTGACTGAGATATGATGGATGAACAGGAGTTACCTAGGTAGAGAAAAACAGGCAGACTGCTCTGAGCAGAGAGGGCATCAAAGACAAAAGACCAGTGGTAAAGAGAGCTAGACACACTTTAGAAACTGACTATTCAGTGTGACTGAAATGCAAAAAAGCAGGACTATAGCGTTATGGAGAAGTGTCAGGCCATTTTATGGATGGTTTTGATCTCTAAGAGCAACGGAAAGTCGTTAAGGAATGTTAAACAATTCATAATGTATTCTGAAATAGCCCATGATATGGAGAACACCTTGAGGTGGGGCAAGAATGGATGTAAGGATGGACACCACATGAGAGACTATGGTAGATGTCCAGGTCAGAGTAAGAAGTAGTGATGGAGAGAAAAAGAAAAATTTCAGAGATTTTGCTTTAATTTAAAAAATACTCTCAGCAATGGCTATGTATCCATTTGCACACCTACTTTATGCATATAAACACCGTACCAACACTATACGTGTAAAAATGATACCAAGCCTGTTTTTAGTGTGTGCTATAGATCATAGTAGTTTGTGATTAAGGGCAATGTGCATTAAGTAACTTTAAAGTCAAAGATGCTCTTTTTCAACAAAATAATAGAGATTTTCTCCAAAAATCTTAAAGATATTAAATTGTTCTTAATATGGAGATTGACCCATCCTTACTCCCAATCCATAATTAATTTTCCCACAGTGGGTGTGGGTTTATTCTCAGTTATAATATATCATAATATAAATTATTCTGCTTGAGAAAAGTTATATTCTGTGGTATAAAGAGATAAATTTGCTTTTTAGAATCCTGAAATATGCTGTATAATTGAGGAGAAAGTATTTTAATATTGCTGTACTTGATTGATTTCCGCACAGTTATTCTGTGTAAGACATAAGTTTTCAAATGTCAAATATATACCAGAATTTATTTTATTTTCTCCATCTACTTTGAGTGAAATAAATTTAAACTAGAAAGCAAATGGATAATGAATCAAATAGAGAATAGGATAATACCTTGATTTGCTTGCTTGTTAACTTTATTTATTAGCATCTGTTACTTCAGAAACAAAACAAAAGAAACAAACTAAATCAGATGTAATACTTCATGTGATGAAAATGCATGGTCAGTATTTCATAGACTATTATACTAAAAAAATTGTCATACATTTTAAGATTATACTTTTTCCAAGTTATGAATCTACTTGCAATTTTTTTTCAAATATTCATTCCTCAACTAGATCATTTATTTAACATTTAAGACACAGCTAATGTGTCTTGTCCTTCGTGAAGACTTCCAAGTCTCACTCAAACAAAACCAATCATCCCTCCTTTTGTGACCCTGCTCAATGTAGAATTTACCTTTACTCTAATACTTACCACTGTCTGCAATGATAGTTCTCTAGTAATAGACTGAAATGTTTTTTCATCTCACTACATCTGGGGCCAAGCAAAAAGACTAGCATATATTATGTGCTCAATAAATATTCATAGCGTGAATAACTGAATTTCAAAACATGGTTCATTACTCATATTCTCTACAATGTTGTTTCAATAATTCGCATCTCTCAACTTTATAAATTCTCTAAAGATGGATAAATTTCTTCTTGATTTTTAGCACAAACCAGCAATATACTGGCCATTAAAAACCTTGTCATTCCATATGTAAATATTCAGGCAAGGCAAATAATGATAACCATTTCTTCAGAAAGAAATGATTGAAAAATCATATATGTATTAAGCAACATTTCTTAAAAATAATGTTTTGTTTTGTAAAGACAAGTTGATCTTCCCTGATTACACAGATAATTAATAGCATAGTCAATACTGGATCCAGTTTACTTAAATTCAGAAAAGTGTTGATATTCATTGCCACATCTCTTTTTTCCCCTTTATTCTATCTTCCTTGCCTCCTTTTGTGTCAATTTTTAAATTTTGTAGTGCCATTTTTCTTCTCTATTAGCTTCTTTGTATTATATGTTATTTTATTACAGTGGTAATTCTACATATTAAAACTGTAACCTTGCTTATTAAAGTCAACCTCAAATTAGTACTTATATCACTTCCTTAATGATGAATGAAACATAATACTTTAACTCCATTTATACCATATCATTGGCATTTATTTTATTGCTATATATGTTACGGACCACACATGGTATTATTTTATTTACATTTAAACAGTCAATATTCTTTCATAACTATGTATATATTTTCCTTTTCTGATGCTCTTTGGTCTTTCCTAAGGTTTCATGCTTCTATTTGGAATTATTTTCCTTCAATCTAAAGAACTTCTTTTAGCATTCCTTGCAATAAATGTATGCTGCTGAATTCCTTCAGTTTTTGTTAAAGGATATTTTCTCTGATTGTACAGTTTTACAGGATAGAGTTCTCGGTGGACTCAGGGTTTTTTTAGCACTTAAAGATGTCATTTTATTTTCTTCTAGCATCAATAGTTTCTTTTGAAAAATCAGCTGTATATCACATTCTCTTTTTTAAGAGTTTATACATGTGATGCTTAAATAAAAATTTAATTTGGAGTTAATTTATCAGGAAACAGACCCATAGAAGAGAGTACACACTGGAGTAAAAGTGGAAAAATAAGGTTCTTCTTGTTTCTGCTTTTCCTCTGAATTAGTTTAGGGCCTCTCTTTAATCTCTAAATGAGAGAGACTGGTGAATCATGCCATAACAACAATATGATTATTTCTGTATTTATTTATTTATTATATATATGCTTATATTAATATAAATAGCAGTATGTAGTCCTCTCCCAGAGGATGGAAAGTTGCCTTAGCCCATGTGTGTGTGTAGGTGCTTATGAAATCCTGAGTTGTAAAAATCCTCTTTGGGTATCAGGTAGAACCCAATGGACTGATGTAGTCATTATCCCAGGCAACACATACAGTACCTCTGTTAACTATTACCATCACCATCATTTTTTTAACTACTATTGGTAGTTGGGCTAGTAGTGGCAGTATTTTATAAAACAGTACCTGTATAGGATCAATTCTCTTTAGCTATGTTAACCCTTACACAAGTGCATAGTATAATCCTAAAATACTTGTCCATACTGTTAGATAGATACAGGTGGTTTTGCAGATCTTCCTTCAGAATGTCTTTGAAACATTTTAGGTTTTCAGATTCCTAGGCTATAATCAGAGAAAAGTATTCACTTGAGATGTTAGAGTTAAGCAATCCAATTACATATCCAGCTTGCCAGTTTAAAGATAGTTTAGTAATATCAGTCAGTACTCCTGCTATTCATTTGATAAAAGCTATTAAACTCTCTTCACCTTAACTTGGTGATTCTTCATGGGTAGCATCCGTGCTTCTTTTATAACACTGCAAAACACCTCCCATAAAACTTTCATCTTCTTGCTCCATAGAATAAGGTGGAAATCATGACTGCATGGTGAACCAAAAATTTAATTCTAGATATGATGTCATAGTCCTCAAATATTAAATCCATACCATTTTGGTGGTTTAAGGTACTACTTGATCATATTAAATGTATTCTTCAATATCAAACTTTCATGAAAGATAGCTCTAATTTTTTTTTTCATTCTCTCTGATCTTACTGTGAATATAAATTATTAGAATTATAATTTTACCCTTAAGAACTTTTTGAGAGGGCTACATCTTTCAGCAATAGTTCTAACAATGTTTTTATATATAATATCTGCAGAAATATTATAAAATGTGAATAAGAGTTAAAGAAGATACTATAAAAGGTGATTGCAGGTTACAGGGTCAATGTAAGCCAGATCCCAAAACTCAAAAAGATTGAAGCAGAAAGCCAGGACAGACAACCCAAATCAGAAGGCATATAGTTTCTTTGATAGAAGGTAATAATCCCAGTACCTTCACTAGAATTGGCTCTTATCTTCCAGAAGCCACCAGCTACAGTGAGATTCAGAGATGCTACCAAAAAGTGGGAAATAGTTTCTTATACATCATTGGAAAAAACTACTATAAAGTTTAATAGAGATAAAAAAATCTACAGTTTGAAGACCGTGGCTGAAAAATGTTAGACTGTCTGCCCCTTAAGATTCTTTTCAGAAAGTTAAAATCTGTGATTCTATGAGGTTAAAATAAAGGATATTATAAAAACATAAATGAAGTAAAGGATAAATATCCACACTGAGCAAAGAGGAGACAGTTTGCCTAAGGGGTGGGAGAAGAGAAACCCTATATATGGCAGACATTATTTTTGGCACTAAAAATATATTCTGCAGTAGTATTTCTCAAGCAAACTATGGTGAAAGGCAAGATTTAGTTTTTAAAAATCCTATCCATAATAAACCACTATGTGGTATTACTGCCCATAACTAGTATGCAGTTTATACCACATGCTTCATACTCCTATTTAATCAGATGAGCCCACTGATCATGGATCTGAATGTTAGAGCAATGTCAAATCACTTTAATGTTTTTCTAAACCCTTACTCTCAGCTTCTGTATATCTCCTTGTGGAATGGTAAGAGTTCTTGGACCACAACAGGGTTTGGCAGGGACAACGTGCCTCTTTTCTTCTGACAGCTTCTCTGTTCAAATACATCCTTATTTCTTGACAAGAGGAAATCTTATTCTAATTGGTCAAGTTCCAAATGTCAGGTCAGCTATAACAGCCTGGAATCATTTTGCATTAAAATATGACTTCCATGTCCTGGTTATACATTAAGGTAATGATCTTACTCTTTCTCTTCTCTGCCTTCCACTCTCCCCAAAATTTCTATTCCTTGAAATCTGGTAGTTTGGTAGACCCAATCCTACACAGCTGGTGCTATCACCCTCTCTTCAATTGAACACCCAAGTCGACTGTCTGCTAAAGGCAATAAAATAACGGTATGATTCCAATATTTATATTCAGACTTTACAGGGAGGTTGAGATTCACTTCGGTCTCTGGCCTGAACTATGTGTTCTATATCAGATTTACCAGAGAATCCTACATTATTAAGGTATCAAACAGTGGTCTAGATATTAAGAAAGAAATATTTTGTTTTCATCGGCAACTTGGAATTCCACATAAAAAAAAGCTGATGGAGAGATGGATTTCAAAGGTTACTGGTCATTATGCCACCGAATATAATTTTAAAACAACATAAAGGAGCTTAGCTGATGAACTAGCATGTGAGAGGTAAAGTGTCTTATTGGGAGAAGCAGGCTCTAGGTAACGTCTGACTACAACTGATATTAGACGCACAGCAAAGAAGATTCTTTTGGCATCAGGAGATACTCATCTCAGAAGCACAGATCTTTGGTTTACTGTTTTTATGGGTACTATCAGGGCAAATAAGGTATTGCTACTAATGCTAAGTTGTCCACCATGGAGTCTGTTCCTCTTGCGCTTGTCTTGAAACATTTTTTGCTCTTTAGTCTGTTTCTCATCCACAGCTAATCAATAGTTTTTTTCCGTGGTAAGTTACTTTCTGTTGCAGCAAGAAAATAAGTGGCGCAAAGGAAATATTTTGGCCCCATTGGAGTAATGAAGGTTAGCCAAGGCCTGGGAACTGAGGTGCTGAGCAAAGAGAAAGGTACGCATCAGCCTGCTTCTCGCCGCCACTGGGATCCCAAGTTTGGGAAGGGCAAGGAGGAGCATGTGGGGGCAGTAGGCTGGAGCATGACAAAAGGATTCTGCAACATTTGGCAAAAGCAAAATTTAATCTCATGTGAGGTTTACTCTAAATCAACTGAAAATCGAAGTTTGTGAACTGTGGCCAGTTGGCATCTTAGAGAAACTGAAATCAAGACCACTATCTCTATTCTCACCTGCTTTATCTATGTGTACAAAAAAAATTGTTCATGACTAGAAAAAGCAAGAGGAGAATATACTTTTGATAAAGAAATTATCAAAAGTTACTTCATGGGCTTCCCTGGTGGTGCAGTGGTTGAGAATCTGCCTGCCAGTGCAGGGGACACGGGTTTGAGCCCTGGTCTGGGAGGATACCACATGCCGTGGAGCAACTGGGCCCATGAGCCACAACTACTGAGCCTGCGCGTCTGGAGGCTGTGCTCCGCAACAAGAGAGGCCGCGATAGTGAGAGGCCCGCGCACCGCGATGAAGAGTGGCCCCCGCTTGCCATAACTAGAGAAAGTCCTCGCACAGAAACGAAGACCCAACACAGCCATAAATAAATAATAAATAAATAAATAAATAAATAAATAATAAATAAATAAACTTCTTTTAAAAAAATAAAAGTTACTTCAGAGGAAATAATGGTTTCTGAATTGTGTGGCTCGGGGGCTGGTGCTATGATTTTCTCATGTGCCCTGCTGGCTCTTTAGTGCTTTGGACAAGTGGAACTTGGGAAAGACTGAGTCCTGGATTAATTGAACGCTGGAGATGTTAAAGGAGCTAACCCAATCCAGGGAACTATGACCTGGGCTACTGATCCTGAAGAGAGAAACCAGATTCTGGAGTCAGACTTCCTGGATTCAAATCTCTGTTTCTGACACATATTACCTGGTAAGCCTGGACAACATATTTAACCTCCTTGTGCCTCATTTTGTTCACCTGTAAAATGAGGACATTCATAGTACTTCTCTTACAGGGTTACCGTGAGGATTAAACAAATGATCTGACACATTTAATCTCTTAGAATAGCCCTTTTATAAATGTTAATCTTCATTGTTGTTATAATCCCACTTTGGGATCAAAACATTTTGGCAATGCTCCCTAATTGAGCTTTTAACTAAAAGTTCTGCATTGGGGGTTACTGGGTACTAGCCAGTTCTTTCTAAAATAAAATTTAATTCTTAATTGTTTTAAGATGTAGGTAGAGGAGGACGCAAAGAGGGATGATTGGCAAGGCAGGATTATAACATTTCTATACCCCCAGAAATCAATCAAATTTCACCATACCTTGTCAGAGCAGAGATAACACCAGGCTTTAACATAAGGTAATGACCTTGTCTCTAGACCTCAGCATTGTCCAAGAGAAAGATAATATAGTAGCTATATTAAATAAAGTAAAATATATTTTATTAAACCCAGTATATCCAAACTATTATTTTACATATAATCAATATAAAAATTAAGCCATTTTGCATTTTATATCATATAAATTATTTAAAATTCAATATGTACTTTATACTTACAGCACATCTCAATTTAGACTAGCTATATTTCAAGTGCTTGATACTTATTTGCGGCTAGTGGTTAAGGTACTAGACAGCAAGGTCTAGACGACCCACCTCACTTTGCTCTAATTTCGTACTTTACAATTTACCTTTCAATTATTACCTCTGCTTTATATCCCACAATGCGAGAAAGTAGATGTCCTTAGTAGTTTAATAAAAAGTGTACACTCCAATGTTTTAGTATAAATCGGTTTCAAGTGAATTTGGATACAGTGATCCAGTTATCATAGGTACTGAGCTTCCCTGTCTAAGTTCACCTTAAAAGATAAAAACTTACAGAGCAGGGAGAACAATTCTGCATCACTGAAATCCCTCAAAATCACAGTAGTATCTGATGTCCAGCCCCACACAGCCAAACTTCTTCTAAATTAACACTTGTTGGAGTTAAATGATTGAAAGTAAAAGTAATTTAAGTTTCATCCTAAAGTCTAAGGAGATTATCAACTTTGCATCCATTTAATAATTTATTTGCACCACAGCAGGAAGTTCATAGGCAATGAGGTATAAGATTGCAGAAAAATACATTAAATCTTAAGTTTTGAGGAATAGACTGACTTTACTAAAAATCCAAATCTAAAGAAATCTGTGTTAAATCTCTGGCTACAATTCACATTATTGAAAAATAATTGGCAACCAAATTTCTAAGTCTTGGAAATTTTTTAAGATAACTATAAAATATAACACTTAAATGGGAAACTCTTCAGAAAGTGAATGGGGCATGCTATTAATAACAATGTATAAATTATATTAGTTAATAATGTCCCTCACAACTGATACACAACTGACACATGTGACCACCTTGTAAATCATGATATACATCATTCTGTTGCACAAATGTTTTTTTATCAAGATAAGCTTTAAGGATAAAGGTTTATATCACTGGCTTCTTAACAAAATTCTAGATCCAATTTGGGGTGATGGATTATACTCAAAGAAAGTATTGGAGGACAGAATCAGAAATCAAAAAATTTCAAGGCATCCTTTCACCCTAACATTATAAGCCCAGAACAGTTGTTATCTTCTCCTCCACTCAATTCTGATAACACTTTCTCTCTTTTTAAATCCTGTAAATTACATGGATTTCAGCAGACTTGGGTTCTAATTTTAGTTCTGCTACTTAGTGACTCTGGATAGTAATCTCTCTGAGAAGCTCCTTTTAGACATGAGTGATGATATTTATCTCACAGGACATGTTAGTGACAGGGGATTACACATCCCACAGACACTGTAAAGTGAGGTACAAACTGACATCTGCAGATGCCTAGCTGCCTTCACCATTATAAAGATATTTATATTTAAATCCTGACTTTTATCCACTATCTCTGAGTGATGTACTGAGTTCCAGGGTATTTGATTGTGATTTTAGTGGCTGATACCCTTCCTAACATGTTAATTGTTCTCTTCCTTTCTGCATCCACATTTACACGGAACATAAACCTAGGTTTGCCCCTCCCCCTTTCAATGCCATGTGCCTCCAACATATTTAATTAGTCCCAAGTCTTTTAAGTTTCACCACCTAAATAAAGAATCTATGCTCTCCTCTTTATTCCCACTGCTACTTGCTTTTTTAGTGCCTTGGTTTCTTTTCTTCCCGATTTTTACAACAGTTTTCTAACTGGCCTCCCTCTCTTCATTCTCACAAATTAACAATTCATTTTCTGCAGTATACTAGGTTGATTTTCCTAAAAGCTAGATCTACTTTGTCAGTTCTACTGACTGAAATCCCACAGGAGTTTTCAGAAACTTCCTGTAAAAGACCATGCTCCTCAGCATAGTGTGGGGGCCCTTCATGCTGTGGACTTTGCCTACATCTGTCTTTGTGCAAATTCCACCTTACCTTGATCTTCTCCATATTGAAATTCTTGTGGTTTCCCAGATTTCTTGTGTTTGTTTAAACCTCATTTCTTTTGAGAACACTGTGTTTCTGGCAATGAAAACGTCCACATCTAGTCTGTGTGGAAATCCCTATTCGTTCCTCTAGACTTAGCTCAAGAGGCCACATCGTTGTTACCACTTTCTTGATATAGCCTTCTTCTCCCCTTTTTCTTTAATCCATTTACCACTAAAACTCTTATTGATTATTGTAATTATTTTTCTCTCCATGTCCCTTAATTGTCTATTAACTCCTTGACAGCAGTCAAAAAATAATTATGGAATTAATGTATGATCCAGGCTTCATTTTACTTTAAGAATTTGAGATTAAAATATAATCATATGCTATTCATATTTTTTGAAGTTATTTTGTTTTAAGTGCAAGTTGGCTTTAATCCTAGCATTTAATTTTATTTCTTGATGTTATACTACATTGTAGTCAAGAATACAATTTATATCACACCTGAACCAAACCAAATTCATTGCTGAATTTTGATATGAATTAAAATAGCAAAGGTATGATTAAAAATTAAAAGAAAGATTTTCTATGAATAATCTCTCCACAAATAAGTGAGAGTTGATTATGTAAATGAACCTGCTCACTAGTTGTAGAAACACTTTTATTCCTGGAGAAGCTGTAATTTGTGTAAAAGCAAATTGTTTTGTTTTGCAATCATTTATTTTCTACTCTATCATTTATTTTTTAAATATGATAATCTAAATATCTAAAATAAAGTCACAGAAATAGAGAAGGTGTTTCACCATTCTCTATGTAACAATTTCACCTTACGTTATCTCTAGAAACTAGGGTGAAGTTCTGGTAAATGTTGCTGTACTGCTCTTATTAGTAACTTTAGTAACATTTGGAATAAGTGTGGAAGAGACTATTAAGAAGTATCAAGATCCGTGTGACATGACATTAAGAACATGAAATCCTAGGAACCAATAAGAAGTGACAACATTTAAAAATATATGTACATTGACTCAGCCAATTTGTATAAATTGACCCTTCAAAGACACTTCACTCAGTGTCACTGAATCCATGTTTCTCTTTCTGACACATAACATTTGACATTGTGGTGAGGTACTGCTTCTCAAAGAGCAGCAAGAATGAATGTTTACTCACCTTATTTTATTGCGGGACTTCAGAAGAGGCATTTGACAAAATTCAACATACATTCAGTGATTAAAAACTCTCAGGAATAGGAAGGAACTTAATAATAAAGGGCAACTACGAGAAACCTACTGCTCACTAGGGTAATGGTGAAAGCCAGAATCCCTCTCCTCAAGACTGGGAACAAAGTGAGGCTGTGCATTCTATCACTGCTACCTAGCATTGTACTCCACATCCTCGTGTGCATTAAGGCAGGAAAAAGAAATAAAATCCATTTGTAGGAAGGAAGTAATAAAACTGTATATGCAGATAACAGAGTTGGATACACAGAAAATCTTAAGCAAGCTGCAAAAATGAAACCTAATTAGTGATTTTGGCAAGGTTGCAGAATACAAGATTAGTATTACAAAATTAAATTCCGCCTCTAATTCTGAGAAACAAAAAATTGGAAAGTAAAATTTTAAAAGTACAATTTACCGCAGCATTCAAAACCATGAAATAGTGGTCATCCATTTACAATGCTTGGTGTCAGTCTATTTATCTCTTGTAAAAATAAAATACAGTGTGTGTGTGTGTGTGTGTGTGTGTGTGTAAAAAAAAAAAAACCATGAAATACTTGAGATGAATTTAGCAAATACTTGCAAAAACTGTACACAAACAAGTGTCAAGATAAATTGAAGAAAACCTAAATAAATGGAGAGACATTTTATGTTCTTTGATCAGAACGTTCATTATTTTCAAGATGATAACCAACCAGCAATTGGCCAAGAGATTTAATGTGTTATCAATCATAATATTGGCAAACTTTTTTGGTAGAACTTGTAAAAATTTATATGGAAATTTGAAGGAATTATAATAGCTGAAAAAAATCTTGAAAAAGAGAGCAATATTGGAGAAATAACACTACTGGTTTTCAAGGCTTACCAGATAGCTGAAGAAATCATGATGGTATGATATTGGCATTAAAACATACAAATAAATCAGTGATCAGGATAGAGGATCCAGAAATTGACTCACCCATAAAGATCAACTCATTCTCAACAAAAGTACCAAGGTAATTCCATGGGTATATTATTTTCAATAAATGATGTTGGAACAATTGTATATCCATATGGACAAAAGTAAATTGTATCCCTTACAATAGGTACAAAAATGAACTATAAATGGTTCACAGGTATCAGTATAAAAGCTAAAGCTATAAAATTTCTAAATGACACTGTAGAATAAAATCTTCATAATCCTGAGGTCGTAAAATATTTCTTAGAGAGGACATAAAATGCCCTACACAGAAAATTAAAAATATATATAAAATGATTTGGCAAAAATTAAAACTTGTTCAAGAATGCTTATAGAGGTGTTATAAAAATAGCAAAAAACAGCTCCAAAACCTCAAAACATTCTAGGTGTGTTTCAGTCAAGGACCAATAATCTGTGGCATATTCATACAGTAGAACATTACTCAGCCATATACAAATGACTACTAATACAATCAACAATTTATGAGTTAAAGAATCTGGAATCAATGTGAGATAAGAGATTACACTGAATAATATTCAGTTTCTAAAATGTCCTGCTTATTTGCACAAATAAAAAGAACGACCCTGTATCTGTGATACTTAAAAAAAAAAAAAAAAGTACTTACTGTATTACTCCACTTATATTAAATTCAAGAACATGTATAGTTAATCTATAGTGACTGAAAGTTGCTCAGTGATTGCCCATAGCCTAGGGTTAGAAACTGATTATAAAGGGAGAAGAGAAAACATTTTGCAATGATGGAGATATCCTGAATTTTTATTTGTTTGCTGTTTATACAAGTGTGTGTCCATTTGACAAAACTCATTGAATTATACACTTAAAATGGGTTTGTTTTAATGTATGTATATTCCCATCCTTGCAGTTTTCCGCTACCCACACTTTGTATATCATCCCTCTGTAAGCAAATTCTCCTGTTTTGCAATGCCATCTGCTTCCTGTTCAGACCCTAACTGAATCTGATATACCTTATATACCTCTAAACATTCAAGTATCGTCTATCATACAAGGCTAGGCCAATTTACTCATTACGTGTTTGTGAAAGAATGGGGATTCCTGAAAAGAAGTGTCTTTGTTGTCAAAAAATACCTAGTGCACAGGGGTCACCTGAGGAGTATTCACTGCATAACTCTCTCTAGCAGGGTACTGTGCCTTCCAAGCACCATCACTAATCTAACATCCCAAGAGCTTCAAGAATAGGATACACATTATCACAGATAAAATCCTGTAACTTTTTCAAATGAAATGGCTGTCTCTTTCTAAGAAAAATAAGCCATTTTAGGGGGGGAAAAAGGCAATTAAAAACTCTTACCAATGTTTTTAATCTTAAAAAAGTCTCACAGTACCACATATAATGATAATAACATTTGTTTGAAATGCACTAGACTATCTAGATAATTTCCTTTTCTATATTTATACTCCCTCCATACTATCTATATTTTAGGAGCTCGTGTTTTTTTGCCAAATGTGTAAGTTGAAATTGACAGTCACCTGTGCAGCTATGAGCTTAATGATTGTTTTTCTCATTTTTTTCTCCTCTTAGCACCATATAGTTTTATTTCTGAGAATCCTATCATTAGACAAACTCTCTATTCCATTAACATGTATGCTTCTCAAATATAAATGCCTCTCAAATGGAAATCTATTTAGTCACTATCAGACATGAATATCATAACAGAGACAAGCTTTTCTTACTTCCTTGTAAACAGACAGGTGAGAGCAAGGTCTTATCTGAAATAAACAGGAACTCATTTTGATAGCATTCTATTTTTTAAGAAGTATTTATGGAGCTCCTACTATACAATACGCTCCGTGCTAGGTGTAGAGGTATAGTGATTGACAAAAAAAGATATCCTCCTTGCTGATGTGAAGCATACCACCTTGTGGGAGAGGAGAGAGACATCAAACACATCATCACAAAGATACAGATTCACAAACTATGAAATGCTCCCTGAAGGAAAAGCACTGACCATTATGGGAGAGAACAGGGGTACCTAGTAAAAACTCTAGGGCCAGGGAAATCATCTTGGAAGAAGGGTCCCATACACAGAGATCTAAGGTATGGACAGGAGTCAGTGAGGAGAAGTGAAAAGTGCACAAAGAGCACTCCTGGCAACGTGAATGGCAAGTTTAAAGCCCTCAGGCTGGAAAGTGGACTTGTCATATTTGAGGAAACAAAACAGGCCATAATGGTGAGCAGTAGGGTGAAGTAAGGAAGGTGGGGCATGAGATGAGTCTGGGGAGGCAACCTAGGCCTCTTTCAGGTTGTGTTAAATGTATTGAGTTTTAATTCTAAGTGCAATGGGATGCCATTATTTACAGAGAATGCCCCTGGAAACACCAGAAGTCAAATGAATAACTATTGGAATTGATAACAGAGCTTAGTAAGATGGGCAGTAATGTGCAAAATGCTATAAAAAAAAATCAGTAGTTTTTCTACATAGAGAAAATCCCATACTTAGGAAGAGGCTGGGTTCTGAAAAGTTGTTCATAATTCCATTAGTGTGTAAAATCAAAATGACCAAGAGAAATTAAGCTTAGCCGTCAGATGCATTTCAACCAATAGGCTTCTGAATTAGTCCACCAGATACAGTTGGTCCTTGAACAAGAGGGGAGTTAATCTGCCTACAATTTATGATTGGCCCTCCACATCCAGGGTTCCTTCACATCTGTGGATTCAACCAACTACAGTCCCTATAGTACTGCAGTATTTACTACTGAAAAAATATCTGTGTATAAGTGGGCCCGAACAGTTCAAACTTGTGTCGTTCAAGGATCAACTGTTTATCTTACCCAGATAAACATTCTCTCAGGTCAGGCTGTTTTAAAAGGACAATTTTTATCTATATGGAAAAAAAAAGTAAGCAAATGCCTACACTCTTTGATGGTCTCTGTCAGGTTCTACCTCTTTAATAGATAGGTTACCTGGAAAAGTTTCCTTGCCGTTTGTTTGATGTTGTTCCTATCTAGGTGGGCCTTCAGCCTATCCAACCTGTTTCAGCAGCAGGACTCATCGGGCTTACCCTTCTTCTGAATTAGCATTAGGTTAAAAAGTGACCTGGAGGCTAACGATGTTGCACATTTTTCCATATGCGTATTGGCTATTCCTATATGTTCTTTTGTTAAGTGTTTGTTGAAATCTTTTGCTCATTTTTATTGGGGTAAATTACTATTATCGAGTTGTAGGATTTCTTTGTATCACCTGCATGCCAGTCCTTTGTCAGATGTGTGTTGTGTTAATATTTCCTCCTTACACATGGCTTATCTATTCATTTTCTTAATGGTGTCATTTCTTGAGCAGAATTTCACTGAAGTCTAATGTACTATTGTTTTGTGTGTGTGGTGTGAGTTCGAGGTTGAGGTTCCATTTTCCCCCTATATGGATATGTGATTATTCCAGCACCATTTGTTGAAAAGACTTTCTTTTCCTATTGAACTGCTTTGTCACCTTTGTCAAAAATCAGACAAGCATATTTATGTAGGTGTATTTCTGGACCCTATGCATTCCATTGATATATTTTCATTTTTATGCCAGTTCCCACTGTTTGATCCTTATAGTTTTATACTATATCTTGAAGTCAAGTACCATATATCCTCAAACTTGTTCTTTAAGATTGCTTTGAGGGGCTTCCCTGGCGGCACAGTGGTTGAAAATCTGCCTGCCAATGCAGGGGACACGGGTTCGAGCCCTGGTCTGGGAAGATCCCACATGCCACGGAGCAACTGGGCCCGTGAGCCACGACTACTGAGCCTGCACGTCTGGAGCCTGTACTCTGCAACGAGAGAGGCCGCGATAGTGAGAGGCCCGCGCACCGCGATGAAGAGTGGCCCCCACTTGCCGCAACTAGAGAAAGCCCTTGCACAGAAACGAAGACCCAACACAGCCAAAAATTAAAAAAAAAAAAAAAAAAAAAAAATATTGCTTTGAATATCAACTACTTTACATTTACCTGTACATTTTAAAATCAGTTTGTCAATTTCTATTTCAAAAAAAAAAAAAAAAGACTCCTGGGATTATGACTGGGTTTGAATCAGAATCAGATTGGAGAAAACTGACATTTTTACAATTTTGCATTTTCCAGTCCACGAACATGGCATATTAATTTATTTAACTTCTCTCAACCATGTTTGAATTTTTTTAGCCGCTAATTTGGCACGTCATTTAAATTTTATTCCTGTATCTGTTATTTGTTTTGATGCAATTTGATGACATTTTAAAATTTTCATGTTTTAGTAGTTTGCTTATAGCATAGAAAAATAAAATTGACTATGGTTATATTAATCCTTAATCTCTACTGCCTTGATTATTTCACTATTAGTTCCAGTAATCATTTTGTAGACTCCTTAGGCTTTTCTACATAATCATTCCCTCTACAAATACAGACAGTTTTAGTTCTTCATTTCCAATCTTTAACCCACTTTTTTCTTGCATAATTTCCTATACTTAATTTGAAAAGCTGAGGAATTAGCCCTAAAACTGATAGAAAATGGAAAGTCTAGAAATAATCAAAGTGATTTGGGTACAAGTACATATGATTCGGCATAAATACTTAAATTTCAAATATCTGGAAAAATAAGGTGTTCTTCAATAAATGTTATAATTAGATAAATAGTTGGGAAAAAAATTATTTTGATCTCATACCATACATTCAAATAAATTAATATAGACTAAGGATACAAATGTTTGCTTAAGAAGACTGGAAGAAAATCACATTAATCTTGGTATGGGGAATAGTTTTATAATTATTATCTGGAGACGGTAACCAGGAGAATGTTAATAAACAAAATTAAAATTTCTTCAAAATGACACTATACATACTATTTAAAATACTATAAGCTGGAAAATATTATGATATACAGCCAAAAATACTCTTAATACATGAATAATTCCTACAAACCTTAATTGAAAAGATAGTTTACCCCAAAAGATAAATGGGAAGAAAACAGCAGAACAATCACAAAATAAAAAGTGCAAATGGCAAGAAACAAGAAAATGTTTGACTTCACTGGTAATAAAAAAATTTTTAAATAAGATGTGTTTTTGACCTTTCAGATTGACAAGGGAGAAAATTATAGTATAAATAATATGTAATAGTACAGGAAGTAAGAAAATAATAAAATCCTCATTGAGGGCAATTTAGTAATCCAGTAATTATAGTTCCAGTAACTTATCTTAGTGAAATAATTTTGAAAGCACATTATTTATAATAATGAGAAAGAAATAACCTAAATATTTAATGATAAAGTTCACTTAAATTATGTATCATTATATTTGAATTATATGTGATATTATGTAAAAGATGATAAACCTTTATTGGATGAGAAAATGTCTACAATACCTAAGTTCTGAAATAAGACAGGACTGGGATTAGGATACAGTTCTGCCATTTACTCATTGTGTGCCTTGGATTTAATGTCTACCCCTCAATTTCCCCATCTGTAAAATGACAATAATGGGAATTACCTAATATAGTTGCGAGAATTAAATGAGACATTTAATTAAAAATAGCAGTACTCGGCACATAGTTAGTGCTTATTACAGTTTTTTATGCACAGCCTTCCAGAAATATTATAAATATATGCATATAATTACGTATTGTTGCTAACACGTTTAAGCGAACATTCCATTTTTGTTTTATATATAGAAGGGGGAGGAGAGTGAGAGGAGGGAGGGAGAAAATGAATTTCTAGAAGAATACACAATAAATTGTAAACAATGGCTAATCCCGGGAAGTGGGAAAGGAGATACTGAGAAAGAAGGGATGTGGATTTGGACTTTTTATTGATTTCACTTTTGGAGCTCATGGAAATTTTGAAATGAGTATGGATTATTTAAAATACACACACAAACACACACACAATATTAACTCTATCTCTGGATTGCAGGATCTTGAA
This sequence comes from Balaenoptera musculus, assembly GCF_009873245.2. Taxonomy (NCBI): domain Eukaryota; kingdom Metazoa; phylum Chordata; class Mammalia; order Artiodactyla; family Balaenopteridae; genus Balaenoptera; species Balaenoptera musculus. The sequence continues at coordinate 79,393,038 of NC_045786.1, forward strand.
AGTAATTTTGATGTATTCTTTTCTGTATTTTCCATTTTTAAATAAATTATTTTAACAACATTCTGTAATGTACAAAAACATAAAGGTAAACAAATTGGTACCTCATTAGTTAAAATACCAACTTATAAAATATCATGATGAAACCATTCTAAACTAGAGCTACCTGAATTTTTGGCTGCTTGAAAATCATAGAGATCTCATTGTTTTTAGTCCTTCAGTGCCAGTTGGATTGGTTGCTAAGAAAAATCAAATCCAAGTAGTGTACAATTCAGAGCACTTAACACTGTACTTCAAATTCAACAATGCACATACATAATATAATCGTTAGTGAAAGCGGCCCCTCAAGAGGGTGATGGTTCTGGAAACCCTGTTCAATTGAACAAAGGCTGTTTCTACTTTTAAAACCTGTTCTTATTTAGGAGATGTTAGCTCCATGTTTCCTTGCTTTTCAGTTTTAACACTGTCCACCTGACATTTTAAGGAAGCAAATAACTTTATGAATAAGAACTTCCAAAATAAATGGGTATTATAATTTACATTGGAGAACATAATACTCCAGCTAGGAAAAGAAATTCTTTTTCTATGCTAGCTAATGAACTAGGTAATAATTGATTTTTCAGGTTGCAAGTAACTTCCCTCTCCAAGTTTATTACTCAACACATGATTACAAAAGAGATTGTAACCTGTTAAAGAAAAGGATACATTAAAACAATATCTAGCACAGCACTGAGCACCTAGCCTATATTGGATAAATAATTTCTGTTAGATTGATGACAGAAGCAATCTCAATTCTCAAGTAGCCATAGTAGTAAATGTGCACAAGAAGCTCTGGTTATAAAATAAAGAAACCTGTATAAGATAGAAGACAAGAGACTGAAAAGAAGGACGGTAGATGTTCCAGAAGATGCAAAGTGCACTGGTGGTAAAGTTTAAGAACGATTTAGACCCATTAAAAAAAAAAAAAATAGAGGGATAGGGTACTAGTTTCCTATATGCTGCTATAACAAAGTATCACAAATTTAGTGGCTTAAAAATAACAAAAATGTCTTATTTTATAGTTCTGGTCAGAAATCCTAAAATCAAGGGATCAGCAGGGCTGTGATCCTACTGTTTGCTTTTGGAGAGAATCAATTACCTTGCCTTTTCCAGCTTCTAGAGGCTGAAGCTGCCTTAGCTTGTGGCCCCTTCCTTATATCACTCTGACCTCTGCTTCCCGTCTTTACATCACATCTCATTTTTTGACTCTAATGCTTCTGTCTCCCTTAAAAGGACCCTTATAATTACATTGGTTCCACCCAGATAATTCAGGATAATCTCCTCATTTCAAGATCCTAAATTCAGTCACATCTACAAAGTTCCTTTTGCCAAGTAAGTCAATATATTCACAGGTTTCAGGGTTTAGAATGTATACATTTTTGCAGAGCCATTATTCTGTCTACCTTGGAGAGGGACAGAGAAAGAAAGAGAACAAAATCCCAAAATATGGCATAACTTTATCTAGATGTCTCATCTCTTACCTGTTCAGGTAACATAGGTTGAAAAGTTAAAATTAAACACAGTGACTTGAATTGTTCAATGTCTGTTTTCTCTAGATATCCCCTTCATGCTTAATCTAGTTGAATTTGAATAAGGGATCATTTAGGAAACTGTTTTAAATTCAGAGTAGTTTAAGAGCACAGCTCTGTAAGGGATTAGAGAGCTAATGAATTAAGTGGAAACTAAAAAGCACATTAACTAGAATGTAACTAGTTTGCATTAGATGCAGGAAGGAGGTGGGAGATGATTTCTGAGTCTAGAGACCCCAGGAAACCTTTTGCACTAATATCCAGGAACTGTCTATGTTCTGGAACTGGCCTAAATATCCTTGCCAGGAGATCTTCTGGCATGAGGCCACAGTAGTTCAAATGTCTTTCTCTTATTACAAAGACTGGCCCAGGCAGTCTCTCTGAATGTCTTTTGGTTTGTCCATTCATGATTTCATAAAGGCACAAGCCAAGGGAATTTGGTCTTAGATTCTGCAATCACAGGGGATGAGCCCTGGAGGGAACCAAACAGGATAATGGACAAGTCTCTACCTTTCTAATGAAATTACCAAGAATTGTATTTGAATCTCATGTCTGGCCTCACCTTAACCCTTTGAGTTATAGATTGATATCGGGTATATGGAAAAAATCTTAAACATCAATTTGTCATACACACACACAGATTTACACACAGATTTACAAATAACAACAATATGACTCTACAATATGTAATTTCTTAATAGCTAGAGAACATAGAACAGAGAATTTTGGATAAACAACATAAAATTTATGCTTCAGCAAAACCACAAATCCCTCTACGGCAGAGACATGGAAGTGTGTGAAAACAAACTTCTAATGATACTTGACAAAAGGCCTACTGTATCCAATAAAAAATAAAACATAAAAATACCAAAAAACAGGAAAACTACTCAACCTATAAAAATATTATGATGTTTATTCCCATTGTAAGAGAAATTGTGACAGTATTATTAATTCTATTTCATTGAAACATTTAATAAATATTTAAACTTAGGCCAGCTGCAGTTTCCCTGGATAAAATCATTAGCTTCAGGAAGTCTTACGCCACTGTCAAACTAGGCACAAATGCCAGGCAGCAGGTCATGGCTTTATGACTAATGCTAGCCTAAGACCTCATTCTCTGTGCCCAAATTCACCAGCTTATTTGTTCTTATTATTCAATTTACAGAATGACCCTAAAATTAAATATAGATCCAAAGAGTTATTTATAATAACCCATCAAGTGTGGACCAGCAAAGCACTCAATTTTGGGGCTGTCGTGCTACCCACATTGGCTTTTCTTAGCACATTTTAAACTGACATATAGTAGTTCAATATGAATGTGATGTTACAAAGGGTATTCACTGATGTGAGCACTTAAGTTCTCATTAAAGTAATTTGATCTTTAAAATCTAAAGTATCAAGAAGCTATGAGAGATACAGATTTTAAAGCATATTTGAAATCATGGAACAATTATTAACGATCAGCATGTAACGACCGTTTGTTTTTTATATGCTATATATTGTAAAACAGTGTAAAACAGTAGTGTAAAACAGTTACATATGCTGATTCATTTAATACTCCTAGCACTGAAATGAGGTGGAAATGGCAATTATTTACTTATACAGATGAAGAAACTAATTTTAGAGAAATTAAGAAACCTGCTCATAGATGTACTGATAAATAGCTATTTAGCTAGAATTCCAGACATCAGAATTTTACACCAGACTTAAAGTTCATGAATTCCATTTCTAAATTTAAAAAGAGAATGAATGACTCTAGATCTTCATAAGTTAGTCTCAGAACACATCAGTCAAGGATATCCTGGAGTGAACAACCACTTATCACAGTTTCTATGACACAAGCATATGCTGTAACATTCTGCTACTTGATACAAGGAAGAAAGTAGTATACATTGTCATGAGGATTTAACAACATTCTTCTTTCTTAGTCATTCTGCGTAGGTTTCTATACCCTATCTGTGCCATTTCCATTTAGCTATCAACTTCTGCAGAATTCAATCTCTAATCTCTACACCAATCCCAAACTTTCACCCATGATCTAGTCCCTCATCCCTAGAAGACTACCCAACATTTATATTTGACTATCCACTTCATATTTCCCCCAGTTGAAGATGCTTAAAGTCATCATTTGTTCTGATAAAGTAGTCGTTATGCTTTTTGTCCATAATATTTCAAGTCTTCCAATTATCTGGTTTCTAGTATATATTATACACAACTTCCACTTCAATCTTCATACAAATTTTTTTTTTTTTAATTGTTGTTCAAGTGCCCTCCCTGGCTTCTGATTGTCTAAAACCGGTGCTTTCCTCAAGGCTATGCAGGTGATACAACATCCAAGAGAAGAGGAAGGTGCACATGGCACTTCCCCTGATTCTGGTGAGCCAACATATCCTTTGGGTATTTGGAGTTAGAAAATCAGTTTAGAAAACACAAAAAACCCGTGCTTCATAGTTGATGTTCAAGGTCCTTCCCAATCTGGTACCAGCTGATTTTCAAAACCCTTATGTCCCAATAATACCCCTCATGAACACCCTATTCATCTACCAAAATGGATCACTAATCCACATGTCCAAGTCACTGTTAAGTAGGGCCTTAAATACTAAGAGATCATTCATGTATATTTTGGCCACAAGGCCACCTGGTTTTTCTTTCCTGTTTCCTATGGTCCCTTATAATTCACACGCCAGTCTTATCCCCTCAACTATCTTCTCAGCTTAACGCAACATGCACAAGGAGAGAGATGGCCTTATGTTTTGCACCCTCTAATCAAAAAAGATCCTTAGAATAAAGAGTGCTTTTGCTCTTGGTGTACTCTTAATAAATGTATTGACTTATCTCCAAAATTTTACAGTCCTCCTTCTGTCTTTCCTCTCAACTGAATCCATTGATATTTATATTATATCAGATTTTTACTGTGTTTATGCTGTCTGGTCCAATGGTCTCAATAGAATTTGGATACTAGAGAAACTTGGAAATTATTGTATCAGAATGTTTACTAGTTCTATTGTAGCCTGCTCAGTAGTGAGTATGAGACAGCTAAAGTATAATAATAAGACACATTGCCATTAGGGAGATGTTTAATGGTGTGATGCAGGGAGTGTCCAGTTTCTAAGCAGTGGTCAGATCTGTTTTCAGCTCTGACTCCAAGAGGTTCACCCTTTCTGCCAGAGATACTGAAATAAAAGCCTGCCCATGCCCCAGCTTGCAATAGCAGGAAAGAAGAAGCTTATCTCATTTGAGATGCTAAGCCTAATATCTAGTGAATAAAAGCAGAGAACTAGACTGTAATACACACTAAAAGGGGGGAAGTTTGTCAGTATCTGCCACATCTTCAGTCAAACATCAAAGATTTTTAGAAAAGAGAGGCAGCCCTGCTGAGTTCTACTTACTGTAGCTTCCTCAAAGGGTCAAGAGAACAGATTTGTATGCTACCCGCTTCTCCTTTTCACTCTCAATTCAGATCAGAAATGGACTCTCCATTCTCTCTCGTAAGGCCCCTCTCTTCCCTGTCCCTTTGTCTTTGAGATATGACCCTTGTATTTTCGAGGGGCAAACAATCATGTCTAATGAAATATGCCGAGCAGGAAACTGAAGTAGGAAACTACTTCTCCAAGCTTGAATCCATGCATTTTTTCAGGCAGAAGCCCAGAGAAGTAGAGTTGCATAGAAAGAAGTACATTGCCTAATTTAATTCCCTTAACAAGAGTTTCTAGTGAGCTACACATGTGTTACAGGTATGCTGATCTTAGAGAAACCACCTTAGTGGCCATCTGGGGCAGCCAGAGTCCCTTGGCTCCTCTAGGATGGCCACTTCAACCCAATTTGCTCAGGGCTCTCCTGGGTTTACCCGTGTCCTGCAAAACTCTTTGGTCCCAGGAGACCCTATCTCTGGCCACCATGAGCAAAGCTTTTACTTTTCCGGTAATGTATCATAAAACTATTATATTTGTATGTGCTGGGTGAAAAAGCTGAGATGCATTAAATGATCCGGTGAGCTAACTGTTATGGTTATAAACCACATTTTTCAAATGAGGCATCATGACTTACAGATTAAATGACTTGCCCAAGCTCACCCCGCTAATCAATGGTGGAGTCAAGATTGAAAAAGAGGACTTCTAATTCCAAAGCCTGTATATTCACTGATATACCACATTTGCCTTTTGCTCAGGGATGATGCAGGATATTCCCCTCCTCAGGTCCCATTGGCTGAATGAAAGAACTGAAAATATGATTAGCCCTTACTTAGTGTTCTGTCTCTAGTGTGTACCCTTTGAGTTGTTTGTACTCAGCTGGGGAGGGCAGGGGGATTCAGCAGTTTTGCCCGGATCCCAAAAGAACAGCTCAAAGTCACATATACCCTTTTTTCTCCTTACAAGTTACTTATACAACTTTTTAAGGCTGGATAAGGATAGCTTAAAACAAACACACACACACACACACACACACACACACACACACACACACACACACACACACAACTCCTTCCCCCTCCTATTCAGGTCTTAGTCTGAATTGCCATGTCAGGCTACTTTTGTTCCCTTTTGATTAGTCATTTCACAGGAATCCCCCTGTCCTTCCCTGAATTTTCCTGCAAATCACTTTCATTACTGCTAAGCCGGCTTTACCACCAAATATGTCTAAGTCTGAACCCCAATTATGAGTACTGCTCACGTACTCTCTTCAAACTCTGTACAAATCAACGAAGGCAAATACATACCTTGGCAAGAGCTTTCACAGATCTCACCACATTGATCAAATGAGTCTCAACTCTGACCCAGACAGGATACTCTGTTGCATATTATCTGTGGTTTCATTCACTCCTGTGCTATAGCTTTGGTACTTCCTATACTTTTATTTTAAATGTAGAATTAATACACATTTATTATAGAAAAGTCAAAAATATATAGAAGATCTAGAGAAAAGCAAATATGTAAATAAACAACAAAAAATATTCCAAATCCCAAAACCCAGCAAAAGATAGCTACAGCAAATACTGTCAGCCCACTTTTAAAAATTTTTTTAACTCCTTCTAAGCACTTACATTTCCAGTGAGACAAACTCATAGACCAAATAACATATTTCATCACTTCTGACATTTCTGCTTTTTACCTATGTGAAGTTTATAAGGGACACTGTATTTCTCTCACGGTATACTTGGATTAATTTGCATTTCCAGAAGAAATTTTATGTCTCCATTTTTTTTTTAAATTCCTATACTTGATACAAATAAATGCATCTTATTAAACTTGGGGATTCTTCTGAAACTTGAGATTTTGTAGTTGTCACCGTAGTTGTCACCTGGAACAATTATTTCAAGTATTGTTTCCTGAAGGAATCTTTATATGCAAAGATTATGAGGCAGATGGTGTCACCCTGTGTGAAAAGATTTATACGCAGATCATTCTGAGCAGCAATTGCTTCTACCAGTCTCTGCTTTGGCCTTTCCTCCCTGGGACCTTAGAGTCTAAGCATCAAGATAATGAGCAGGAGTTGCAGTGATGTTTTTCACGGTTGACAGAGTACGTAAAAGTACTCCAGACAAAAGACGTGTCTGCTATGCCTGAGCACACTTGCCTCTGAAGACTAATGTGTATCTAAAAATTGTCTCTTGTACTTTTGGCAGATGAGTCTATCCTGTTAAAGAAAACCATACAATCTTGTGAATATAAATTCATAGCTTCTTCCCTTCATTGTCATCATCTAGTAGTTATTGTTCAACCATTATGTTCCCAGAACAACTGAGTCATTTTCACAAGATGCAGGAATTCAAAGTTATAGATACATTATTCAAAAGATTAATATATTTAATATCTATAGTCATGTATTCAAAATTTCCATTTGCCTGTCCAAACCCATCTTCCACTTTTCTCCTGCATGCATTCTGACACATTATTGTCCAATACATTTTCTTGCCCATGATGCTATTTAAGTTTTTGTACTGCTTCCTGCTCTGACTTTTCTATATCCAATTATCAAAATCCTACACAAACGTCAAAGCCCAATTCAGTGCCATCTTCTCCATAAAGTCTTCCCTGATAACTCCGAATCAGAAATATCTTCCTTTTATAAATTTTCAGAGCACTTTATCCACTGGAAAGTAAGTCACACTTTACCTTGTATTGCAGCTAAGTGGTTAAATACCAAAAATGAGATTCTGGCATTTTCATAGTAACTCCTACTTTTTAATTATTCCAAGTACGGAGACTATCATATTGTAAGTAAAGGTAAATACATGGAATAACATTCTATTTTCTTCAAATTATAAGAAATATGTTATTTTTGAATAATATTTAATTATAGGTATACATAATTATGGTAGATCATTAAAAAAAAATGGCCTCAGTTCATGTCTCCCATAAAGAGTCAGGGTCTATTTCCATGTTCCTTGGATCTGAGCTGAATTTATTACTTTTTTTGGACAACAGAATGTAGCAAAAGAGCTGGTTGTCAATTCCAGCCTTGGCTTAAAGTAGTCTTGCTGCTTCCACTAGTTTTCTTAGAATCCCGTCACTGCCATATGAATAAGCTTGATCTGGCTGGCTGGACAATGAGTGACATAAAGCCAACTGTCCTCTGTTGCCCAGATAATAGCCATATACCCACAGACATGTGACAACCAGGCCCTGTCCAGCGGACCATACATGCCTAAGTGAATGCAGACAACACTAGTAGATTCATTGTTTTAAGCTACTGAATTTTAGGGTGGTTTACTACACAGCAACATCTGTCTGATAGAGTGATTATATTAGGATAGGATGTAATATTAGGATAGGATGTAATAGAATCTTAAGTTTAGAAGAGGCTTTAAAGAATCAAACATCTGATATTTAAATTTCCTTTGCAGCATTTCTAACAAGTGATCACCCAAACTATTTAAATCTCTCTGGAAATGGAGAATTTAGTTTTTACAAAATCTCTTCCTGTTGGAAATTTCTTCTCACACTGAGAAGTCTGCCTACTCATAATTTCACCGGTAAGCCATGGTTTTCCCTCTGTGAAGCTCAGGACAATTTAATCCCTTTTTCCACACCTAATCCTTTAAATATCTGAAGACCTTGAGCACATTCTCACCACAACTTTCTCTTTTCCAGATTCAGTGTCCCTGGTTTATTGGTGGTTTTTCCTATGGTATGATTTGAGACCCCTTTTCAACCTGTTTGTTTGATCTGCAAGCCTTCTCTTTTGTCTACACCCTGTTCAGGTGTTGGTCCCTGAACTGAGCACACAGTCCTGAGAAGCAGGGGAGCTCGACAAGTGCAGGGCTTTCTGTCCCGTTCCAACCCTGCACTTCCCTCCATGTGCTCTACGGGGGCTTTCCCTGCAGGCCCCCTGCACTAGCACCGCAACCTTACTTAATTTGTCACTAGATTCAATGAACACTTTGAAATTTTTCATACATTGATGTTAAACTGTATTTGCTCTCTTCTATAGAGTCTGAGTTCAAAGCCCACATTTATCCCTAGTTGTGATAATTAGGGCTGTTGAGAAACATTCCAGGTCTTTCGTCCTTTCAGACACATGATAGGATTGCACCTCAACCCTCCCTTTAAAGTAGTTATTCTATGTGATTTGCTTTGTCCATTGTAATATGAACAGAAGGGAGGCATGTCACATCTAACTGGAAGTTTTAAGAGTTAAGAGTCCAGTGTGTCACATCCTAATTTCCCTACAGTGAAAACATGAAAGTGTGTGTTGAGACAAACCTTTGCCAGCCTGGTTCCCTGGGCAACTATCAGGTACATCCTCCTCCCTTGTTTTATATGCATTGAAAACGTAGTGTGGGTGAGAAATAAACCTTTATTTGATTAATACACTAAAACGGGGTATGGTGGGTTATTGCATAGTAACTTAGTTTATCCTGACTGATATACTATTTATACTTCATCTTGTTATATTCAGTTGTAGTATGCTAAAAATCTTTTAGATATTAACTCCATTATCTAATAACACTAGTTATTTTGCCCAACCATGTCACCCTCAAATCCTACAATCAGATCTTTCATATTTCCATTTAGTTCAACTAAAAATAATCTGTCTAATACTCTGGGTTAGTCATTCAATCCATCACTAATTCACCTCAGTGATATTATGAAATATTATATATTTCTAGGGGATAATACAAAAACCCTTAGCAAATACTTTCCTGGAATCTAGATAGAAATATATGTACAACATTTATTCGATACCCCTATTTAGAAACCTTGTCAGACTAATACATAAAGAAATATCAAGTTCAAAATATAATATATAATTACAAAGAACTGATGTAGACTCAAGCATCATCTATTTGCAAATTACATCAGTTTGGCATAATAGTAAAGCAGTCAAGCCCTGGAAGATAGTAGACCTAGTTCAAACCTCAGCTCTAATAATCACTATTTCACCTTGACCATGTTTAATACCTCTAAGCCTCAGTAACCTCATTTGAAAAATAAAATAATTGTAACATCTACCTCAAAAAGTTGTGATGAGGATTAAAGAAGATAATGCACAAATGACGCGTAGATATGGGCCTGTTATACTGTAACACTAGTATTAGTTATTATAATAATTATGAATTTAAAACATCATCCCCATTTTTAAAATATCTAAAATGCTTCCTTATATTCCCCCTATAATATTTCATACTGTTCCTAAATGCTAAGAAAGACTAAAAATCAAGAACTACCTACTGGACATCAAGGTAGAATTGGTCATATCTGAGATTTATGGTTCGAACAACAAGCTGTTCAATATTTAAGAACACACTGCGGATTAAGCAAACCTGTTACTTCAAATAAGGAGTAATTACAAGGTATGGAGGCAAACTATTTTGTTAGCAGCGACGATTACTGTTTTTCTGCTCTACTCTATCGTCTGCCTATAAGAGGAAATCTCTGTTATCTGCCTTCATGGAATATGGTATTCATTTATTAAAAGGTACTTAAAACCCCATTCAACATATGCTTTACCGGGATATACAATGATCAAGCTCATTTTTTTTCCCCTAAGATAGTTCATGTATGTTCGATGTACTCAATAGCCATATCAATTAAGTTTTGGAAAGAATCCTCTGGTTTAGGAAGCAAGGTAGTCATAACTGCCATCTTACCTAGAGGCGTTATTTTCAATGTTTTTTGACCAATAGCTGGTAATTTTCTAACACTTCCTGTTGGGTGTGTTTTTGCCTGGCAGTCACCTAAAGATAAAAGGAAAAGCAGGCTGTTTCTGAGGAGCCAACGAGTGCTGTAGGCAACAATTCTGGAAGGCTCCAGGGCGAGGAACTGGCTAAAGGAAAGCTGTCAGCACTGGTGATGGCTGGTGGTGGCTGTGGTTTCCTTCCCTGAAATGAAGGCATTATGTGCATCCAGGGCTGATATGGATGAAGAGTCATACACATCTTCTCGATCAAAAATGTAAACCTATCTTCCTCAAAAACAAGAGAGTGGCCTTTGTGTGACGAGTAAAATCCTGCAACCCAGGATGATCCTGAAGTTGCATATTCTTATGAACAATTTAATAACAGAAGTACAAACGTACTCTGGGTGAGGAATTCTCCATGGACTGCTTTCTTGGCACAGAAAATGGTCTCATTTAGAGTAGACATCAGGTCTCTTGTGGATGGCAGAATCTTTTCACTAGTATCATTACCAGAAGATTGGAGAGCCTTATACAGTATCCCTGGATTGACAGTGGCTCATAATCAAGTGTCCTTCTGCATTTATAGTCAGAAAAAAATGTTAAGCTACAAACTCAGGCAAGGTGTCAATCTCTAACTTTGTGAACTATAAGCTAGTAGTAATGAGGTAACAGCTCCATTTTCTTAATCCTTTGAATGAGTTCTGTGAATTCTTTGCCAATATCTATGTAGGAAAAAAATATGCCTGAAAGAAATGATTTATAATCCATTCCAAGAAAACTATGGCATCTATAAGCCCGGTTTAGACTGTAACACTAGACACTAACAGGGTCTAATAATGTGGTCCTGGTGTTTTGTAGGTTCATACATTGAAGGAGTCAGTCTAGTGGCTGGTCTTTGTGGCTAATGTAAAAATGTACTCTCTAATGACCAAGATTTTCTCAATAGAGGTATTGAGTGCTCTCTGAGTAAGTTACAAGAGTCTAATGAAGCATTTCAGCTCACCATGAACTAGGAAACTGATGGCTGGTGGTAGGCCAAAATTAGATAGGCAGGGTTTTTTGGTTTTGTTTTTGTTTTGGCCATGGGAAGCTAATGGCTTAGCAATCAGGATTTGATACATGGGTTTTAGAAAGTTGATGGCCTTATTGATGTCAGTTTTCCTAGTTAAGAGGCTCTCTGTCTAGGCCAAATCTTGGTGTATAGAATATAACATTTCTGCTTGGCAGGAGGACTGCAGGCGGAGTGCCGAGCACTAGCGGACCTGGTATAATCCAGAGTCTGTAGTAGGGTTGGGACTGCCTCAGCCTCATATGAGATTCTTTTCTAGCTTATATAACTACCCAGTGTCATGATTAGGTCTGACATTAGCTATGAGATGCCAGGTTTCATTCTTTCTGTAATAGATTAAGCAAGACAACTCCCTTTATTACTTTTATAAAGGACAAGGTGAAAAAGTTTGTTCAATTATTAATCACCAAAGTTCTCCTTTCTCAAGTAGTAAGAATGGATTTTATTACAGGAAATCTCTAATACAGTGTGAATTTATATCTAGAGTTTTCTAAAGTGGTAAGGTTTTCTGATAGGAGAAAGAAAGGATAAAATTTATCTTAGCATAATTAGAGTAATATTTTTTATAAATTTTCTCAGTAGAATCTTCAAAAGTTTCTCCAAAATGGAGAAAAGGAGATTCACAATCCAAAGCAAAGTGGCCTCCTGGTCAGCTAGGGTTACATCTACTGTGAGAAAAATCCCCTGATGATTTTTTTTCCTGTAAGGGCTTAGTAACATTGAGTTTCAGGGGTGGGTTAAGCTGCTTTTAAAACTCAGAGTACTTCTCATGTGTGTCTGATCCTCAAACCACAATTATTTCAGGAAAAATTTTTCTTAAAATGTGGTAGACCTGAATCTCTTAAAAAGTAATTCTAACCAACTGATCGAAGAGACTGCCATTCTAAAACAAAATTAACTTATGAATGAGGTCCTAAATGGGCAAAACACTATCATAAACTTTATAGAAGGAAACCTAAGTAATAAAAGACCAACTCTATGCCTTTAAAGAGCTTAAAATCAAGTCATCAAGGATATGAATCTTGTTAAGGTTATACAATTTAAGAAATTAATATGTGCCATAGGAATGACACAAACAAGAACACAGATAAGGCAGATAATATTTCTCTTTTGTACAAAGAGAGAAATAGAAATCAAGAAGTATATTCAAAGCCATGCACAAAAAGCCATACTTTACATTGCAGAAATGAGGAGTCATTAGACACATTTAAGTAGAAAAGGACTGTGCTTTAAGGAGATTAACCTTTAACAGTGTATAGATTGGATTTAACGTGGAGGAATAAATTGATGCAGGAAGATCAGGTAGAAGATAAGCTTGCAACTGCCTAGGTAAAAGGTATTGAGGATTAAAACTAGACTGATGGCAATCTGAATAAGTTGAAAAAAGTACAGTAATGGTGATTGAATTGCTGTACAATTATGAATTGTGAAAGTAGATCCTGTTTGCATCTGATAACCCTTATAACAATTAACAGTCCTAATCCTAACTCACTTCTCTCTAAATCTATAGTGAACTCCTCTACCAAAGCCCCTGGGGAGAAAAGGAGTTCTTCCATGAAAACACTAATCAGAAAGTCAAAGAAAAAGCTTCCATTTTTCTCCAAAGAGTGACCTGCTACTGTGAGTGAAGCAAACTTACACCGGGGCTGTCATTTTCTTGGTACTTGGCAAACCTGGTTCAGAGAATATAAGAATGTTTAATGTACAATGAACCATTGACCCAGGGAAAGGTTTATAGCTCTGGAAAGAGCCATGATCTAGGCTTCGGAGAATTTCTGGCTTTCCTTTAGAAGTAAGGAAATTACCTGAGGGGACAGGGAAATTTTTAATTTATGGGCTAGATAGGAACAAACAAAAAGTTTTCAGCTACCAGAGAAAAGACTGCTGCTATGAGAAAAGATGGGTTAAGAGCCCCTTAAGAGTAAGAACAATCTTAGCTTCCATGTTAAGTGACTGATTTCATGCCCTGACAAAACATGGAGATCAAGACTAGCAGCGGTCTCATTTGTTTATTTTTGGTTTTATTTCCATTTCTCTAGGAGGTGGGTCAAAAAGGATCTTGCTGTGATTTACGTCATGGAGTGTTCTGCCTATCCGTCATACAGAGTGAAGTCAGAAAGAGAAAAACAAATACCGTATGCTAACACATATATATGGAATCTAAAAAAAAAAAAAAAAAAAAAAAGGTTATGAAGAACCTAGGGGCAAGATGGGAATAAAGATAAAGATGCAGACCTACTAGAGAATGGACTTGAGGACACGGGGAGGGGGAAGGGTAAGCTGGGACGAAGTGAGAGAGTGGCATGGACATATATACACTACCAAATGTAAAACAGATAGCTAGTGGGAAGTAGTCGCAAAGCACAGGGAGATCAGCTCCAGTGCTTTGTGACCACCTAGAGGGGTGGGATAGGGAGGGTGGGAGGGAGGGAGATACAAGAGGGAACAGATATGGGAATATATGTATATGTATAACTGATTCACTTTGTTATAAAGCAGAAACTAACACACCATTGTAAAGCAATTATACTCCAATAAAGATGTTAAAAAAATAAAAATAAAAATGGGCAAAAAAAAAAAAAAGACTAGCAGCAGGGAAGGTGGCGTGAAGACAGAATATGACATCCTAAAGTTTATAGCGACTATAAAAGCAATGTCAGAACTATGATAAATATCAAGAGTATATTAAACCTGCTGTATCCATATACTGTACCACCTAACTCATGTCAGGTGTAACAACTACAACAAAAATCATGATTTTAATCAAGGTAAACTTAAAAACAAAGGAATTGTTCAGAACTTTGGCTAATGATTGACTTATTCACTTTCACAAAGTTATTTGTTCATGGCAATCATTGAACAACATTGGACATCTCAGCACTTATTTCATGTATTTTTTTTTTCTTTTGCTATTTTACCTATTTGAAAGGGAGGTCAAAACAGAAGCTTTTCTTTTGCTATTTGTCAATCTCTGTGTCATCAAACTGACATTTAAAGACATCAAAATGTCAGAGGCTGGGTAGCCACGGGCACGTATCACTCAGATATTCCTCAGAGAAAATCTAGGAACAGTTGGATGTCAGCCCTCAGTAACCACACCTCCAGAATCAACTGCAGCATTCACTTGAGGCCAGACTCTGCCCAAGCTGCTGCCAGCGTTCAGTGAGTGAACGTGGTGAGGGTAAGGAGCTGCCCCTGTATGCTCAAGGTGGGACTCCTCTAACAGACAGCCTCATCTCTAGCGCTTCCCATTGGTCCGACTGACACTTTATTGCAGTCTCATGGCAGTTTCATTGCAGTCAGTTTAAGGCTTTTCATACCTAGCCCTCCTTCTTTCTCCTCCCCCTTTCCCCAGGTATCAGACCTATATCATGGTCCAAGGCACTTCTTGCCTACTCCTGTTGTCTGTCTCTCCACTTTATCTGAGCTGTTTCTCCCCCAAAAGCTCTTGTACGTCTGTCATCTTGGTATGACTCTCAGCTTACGTATATGACAAAAGTTACCAAACTCTTATCAAAGCACTGAGATGTTAAACGTTAAATGTAATGATTTCACTGAAACAAGCATCCTTCCAGCCTTCTCTTTTTCTGTGCATCTTTTCTCTCTTCCTCTCAGTTCTTTTCCAAGAAGCTGTCTGAATTTTTATTGTAACAGATAGGAAAAATAAAGTTTGGCATGTATTTTCCAGCAACACTTACAGGACATGTACAGAGAATGAGCAGAAATCAGCAGCACTGTTAATTCCATTGTCTGGTTTCAGTGTGTATAGATTGTGCTTTTATTGACACTTGAGAAGTGAGAGGGAAGGATGGATGTGGTTTGGCTCTGAACTCATTAGGGATGCTGAAGGTAGAGAGGTGAAGGATATAGTAGCCTTGCCCTGAAGCAGCAATGACTCCCTATTTTCAAAGTCTGCTCCAGTGTCAGTTTCCCAGGACAACAGAAATTTTAATATTGAGGATTACAGCAATATTTTACTCTACTAAAATATATATATTTAAATATTGATAGGGAAAGTAAAATAAACAAATATTTCTGGAATAGGCTGTGACTGAAAGCTTGCATTTAAAGGTACTCTTCAGGTTCTTCAAGAGGAACTTGCCTTCAGATAACAGCAAATTCTCTTGAAGACTAAAAATTATCACCCCTTTCCCATACCATCATAATTCCAAAATCCCTTGCTAAGTCCTTGAAATAGGAAATTTCTGGAAAAATAATGTGGAAAGGATCTAAAGAATTGAAATGAAAAGATGACCTATTGTAGCTAGACATTTACACAGCATACACTTAACAAAAACATGGATGTAGATTAACTCTATTGTTCTGACAATGATAAAAGTCCATATTCAGACATGAGTTAAGAAAGCAAGTTGTTTTCAAGTGATGGATGCCACAGGAAGTTAGGAATTGAAAGAACTGTAAGCTCATAAACTCAGATAAGCCTCTAAGACTATGGCATACAAATTGTTTTAAAATTTAAATTGGAATTCAAGTTATTTTCTAAAATAAACATTTTATTAGTTTTGTCACAGTATCATTTTTGTGTTAACTTAAAGACAGTATATGTGGGGTAGTGGGGAGAGAGTAATCCATTTATTACCTGAATTTTCTATAGATAATCCATAGTGAACTTTTGCCACAGTTCGTTTTTATAACATATTTAAATTATTGTGACATTACAAATGTGAATATAATTCTTCACATATTTAAAGGACACTGAAATGTTTGTATACATAAATAATATCTTTGTTACTTATTTGAAAAATCTCAGTAAAAATGATGTTATTATTCAGGACCCTTAAATTTGAAACTTAAAAATTTTCATATATTTAATTTAAAGAAAATAGCATGTGGATGTTATTTAACAAAATTCATTTGAAGAGGATGAGAATATTATAAAACATAACCGTGAGACTATTTCTTTGTCCCTCCAAAAAACCCTAAACCATATATCTAAATTTTGCTTCTATTTCTATTGTACACAAGTGTGTTCAAATTTCAACACTTATATAACAATTTAACTATCTATCCTGTGCATAAGCTTTGGTCCACACATTACACTTCGAAAATTGATTATATGTTTGTTCTAGTATCATTTACAATAATGACACAGAAATATTCTGGAAAATTCATTAATAGAAGAATGAAGAAACATTACATTAATGTTTTGAAATATTTACATCACTTATGAATAATGAAGTGGAAAGTTTTCCAAGGTATGTTGTCAAATAGTAAAAAAGAAAAGGTAAGGAAAAAGAAAACCACAAGCTGCAGATGAAATATAGCAGAGGAATTAAGATCACAGACTCTGGAACTAGACTAACTTTGAATACTGACTTTGCTACTTACTAGCTGTATGAAGAGAAAGGTTTGGTTTTGGTTGCTTTTCTTTCTTTCTTTATTTTTAACTACTTTATACATCAGTTTCCTCATGTGTAAAATGGAGGTCAAAACAGTACTTACCTCACAGGGCTACTGTAAGGAACAAATGAGTCATTATATATGAAACAATTGTAATGATATTTGCTATTATGTCAGCACTAAATTAGTGCTTCCTTATTTACATATAGAATGGCCTAATTTATGTTCAACACACAGAGACAAACAAAACTACTATTCTATATGAACTTATAGAACATATATGTTTGCAAGCACACAGAAAAAGGCCTAACAACACACATGCCAAACTGATACCAATGTGTCATTAGGGGCATTAAAGGGGATCCTTTGCTGTTTGAGTATCTTACATAGAAAATATAATTAATACAGTATTTTGTGATTACATTTTAAATACTTTATACACTCATTAAATGGAACTATAAAAAATAATGGTGAAGATTACATTCATTCACTTATTGACATAAAAAAAATGTTCATGCACATATCGTAAAGTGCAAGCAAGCAGATCAAAACACTATTAATTTTATTAACATGAACTCAGTAATGTAAAATTATACGGTTATGTTTTGTGTATGGAATGATCGTGTTAATGTTTATTCTGGCTAGGTGATTTCAACTTTGTTCTTTATATATAGATACGTGTATATATAATTAAACATAAATATACACAAATCTATATATTACTTTTTTAAAAACACTATAAAAGCTATTCTACTGTGAAAAGAAAGCAACAGCAAGGCAAGCTAGTTATATCATCATGCAACATTCTGCACTCAAAATACATATGTTGAGACCACCACTGAGAACCACTGATGAATGGAATGAATTAGAAAGGTTATGAATGTACTTACCCACCAAACGCCTGTAGTGCAGAGAATTTGGAAGCATCCAAACCATTGCCACTTACTATTCGAGCCTTAAACGAAAATGGAGAAAAACAAAACAAAACAAAAGAAAGAGGTTTTTAGCATCCTATAGCTGTGTATACATGAATTTGGAACACGCATCAACTGCACTAGACATGTAACACCTAGTATGACAGATGCTAAGCAGGGTCAGCTTCAAGTCAAAGCTACTGTGTTTTTGTGAGTGGAGGTTTTGAAATTAGCTGTCAGCATTCAGACAAAAGCACTGGCAGAGTCGAGGAAAATATCATATTCCAAATACTATTTGCCCTTAAAACTTGGTATGTGCAGTGAAGATCATGAATCAGTCAGAGAGATCATGATTCGCCAGACTTAAAAACAGATGCTGAGTTTGACCGTAGCAGACCCCTAGGTTGGCAAGTGTAAGCTAAAGTAAGCGAAGCTGGCAAGGTGTAACCTCTTCATAAATGCAACAGATTGGGGCACACTTAAAGGACAACCAAAGAATGGAAAGCTGGGATAACATGCACAGTTGACAACTAAAACAGAAGAACCAAAACAGGTCTAATATGTCACAAACAAACATGTACAAAAGACAAAATCCCTCAGGAGGGAAGAAAAAGTATGACTTAAACCTTTTCATCCACAGAACTGCTATCTGAAAGAGAATCAGGAAAAGAAGGAATAAATGTTAGATGGAGTACTTTTCAAGAAATCATTTAAACATATACATGAACAAAGTGTTAGTGTTATATAGTTTAAAATCATAAATGAACCCCAAGGGAAGAAGGATAGTTGGTCCTCACAATTTAAAGAACCGGAAAATGTGCCAGAATGCTTGAAAAGTATAAAAGGGTGATTACAGGACTTAATGAAAGACAGTGTGTCATAAAAAGAAAAGAACAGTTGAAGTATCAGAATGCCTAGGCTCCAGCTGGGGCTCTGGCATTTACTAAGCACACTGGGCAAATTATCAAATTCTCTGGAGTCTGGAGTCTAGACCTAACTCTGAAATCAAGTCACTAATACTTTGCTTTTTGCCTCCAAACGTTGTGGAGAGGATCAATTAAGATCAATACGTATGAAAGTAAACCCCAGGTGACTATATAAACTAAAGATGTTTTATTGAGGGATTATTTATGGCTTCTCATAGAACTTCAGAACTAAAAGATTAATTAAGTATATTTCATCTTGCAAATAAGAAAACTTGCCTCAAGCGGTTAAATGACTTAGGATCCCCAAACTAGTAAATGACAGAGTGGGACACAAACCCAGGGCTTCTGATCCCCCACCTGTTGCCCTTTGGATCCAATGTTTCTGGTGAATTGAACAAAACAGTGAGGGGTGGTTGATCCACAGTTCTCCAGTGCAACTTAAGACAAATCACAAGGTCAACATTTATCACTTTCAACTGCTCATGGGCCCAAGTAGATGAACAATGGACTAGTGCTTTTTTTTTTTTTTTTTTTTTTTTTTCTTTTTGAAACTCAAGTCTAAATCTGTAAGGGTCATCATAGCATGGTCCATTTCTACCTTACATAGTGTTATTGCTTTTTAGCATAAAGCTGGAGAGATTTCTCTATGAATACAAGTTTGCAGAAAGCTAGAGCTGGCATGACTTTGCAGTTCATGTAGTCCAATCCCCTTATTTTTATAGATGAGCCCCAGAGACAGAAAGATTTCCCTGAGGTCATGTAACTCAATGATGACCTTTATTGATAAAAATCTGAAATATATTTGTTTTCTTGACTCATTAAGTATGAACTGGTTAACATAACTAAATATTTTTGTGCAATATTTAAGATTTTACAATATCCCAGGGTTCTATCTTTGAATATAAAACAGGGTAAGGCACAATATAGAGTAAAAAAGCAAATCTTATTTATGGCCATAAATACTTTTAAATACTTCACAAAATACAGAAAATAAAATTCAGCACAGTATCAGAAGAATAATATATCATAGCCATGAAGATTTTTTTCATAAGCATGATTTAAAATCACTGACAAATTTAACATGACATATTAACTGGTCATAAAATACATATCTGCATTTCAACAGGAACACACAAGTTATTAGATAAAATTTCAAAATCTTCCAAATAATTTTTAACCTATTTAAAATAGGATTGGAATAAGTCTTAAGTTTAATATGCTAAAAACATCTTTCAGATGTTTCAGACAGGCTGCCTGTTGATTTTTTCAGAATCAACTTAAGTGTAAAATATTAGGGCATCCCTGTTATTAAAAGCAAAACAAAAATGTTCACTACCATATTCTAACTTAATTCCAGAAATTCTGACCAATATATTAAAACAGAAATAAACAACACAAATGTTGAAACGTAAAATACAGAGTTATTATTTTTCAGGAATTACAGTATTATACCCTGAAAACAAGCCAAACCAAACCACCTGGAAAACTATTAGGATAATAAAATAGGTGGCAAAGTGAATATATAACCAACACATCAAATAACAACATTAAGTTATTTCCTACTAACTAGCAATAACTAGTTTGGAATACAATGACATTAGATCTCATTTCAAATATCCAGTACTGTGACATAGTCTTCCATTCTAACTGGCTTTTATAGCAACCACTTGACTATATAAAGGTAATCTTACCAAAGTTGTTATTTTTCAGCTGCTAAATGTGGTAATACATTAACTTTTCATTCATTGATTCATTCAATGTTCATTCATTCTTTCACTGAATACATATTTTTATTAATTATCAGTGAACCTTTGTTATTCACTTTGACTCCTTTCTTGTCCCCATTTGAAACCTTTCTGAAATACAAATATGATGTCACTTCCCTTTTTAAAACCCACCAATGTCACCCAATGCCCATTTGAGAAAATTAGATCTATATATACTGGAAATTCATGGCTCACCAGTCCTCATTCACATCCTACACTTTGGCCACAATTAAATTCTTGCCATTTAGTTTCCATGACATGTCTTTTAAATGTGTGCCTTTGCATTTTCAGTTTCCTCCCCCTAAAACAAGTTATCGCTTTCTTCATCCAGCTAACTGCCTGTCAGCCTCCAAAACTCAGCTGAAGCATAACCCCCTCTCCTGAAATCTTGTCACTTTTCAGTGATTCATGGTCTTTATACATGAGCACTGCACACTGTGTATTCCTCTTGGATAACCCTCAAAATTTTCCAATTTCCTTATCTGAAATCCTTCTAAAAAAGTGTCTCAATGATAGTTTATTTAATCTTTTTGTCAACTTCCATTATATTCCTGAAACACCAGGAGATGACTAATAAATGTTTGCTAAGCAGTGAATGTACAACCTTACATGAGCTATGCAACTTTATTGAAGTATTTAAAAATCCATATAAAGAAAACTATTATTTCATCTTTCTGTATAGGGAGGATGAATTACTTTCTAACAGATTTATAGATTTAACAGTTAAAATCCTAATGGCAAGTTGTTGTAACTTGAAATTATTCTAAGTATAACTAGGTCAACAAACAAGTAAAAACATGTAAGATTGTTTTAAAGGAGATTAATGAGGACAGATTACACAAATATTAAAAGTCTATAATAGCTAAAATATTATGGTTGTGGCAAAATAATAGAAGATCAGTGAAACATAAAATATACCAAAGTAATATACCCTTATACTTAAGAACTTAGTGAATAAGAAAGGACATATTATCAAAGAAAATGAGAAACATTAGTAAATAAATGATGCTTATGGGGGCAGAGACAAGATGGCAGAGTAGAAGGACCTGAGCTCACCCCCTCTCACCAAAACACCAAAATCACAACTGACTGCTGAACAACCATTGACAAAAAAACACTGGAAACTACCAATAAAGATATCCAAAGACAAAGAAGAAGCCAAATGAGACACTAGGAGAAGCACAATCATGATAAAATCAAATCACATACCTGCCAGGTGGGTGACCCACAAACTGGAAAACAATTATATGACAGAAGTTATCCCAGAGGAGTGAAAGTTCTGATCCCCACATCAGGCCCCCATCATGAGAGTCTTGCATCAGGAGGAGTCCCCAGAGCATCTGGCTTTGAAGGTCAGTGGGGTTCTGATCACAGGAATTCCACGGGATGGGAGAAACAGAAACTCCACTCTTGGATGTTGCACACAAGGTCTTGTGCACACCCGGACGCAGGGGAAAAAGCAATGACCTCATAAGAGCCTGGGCCAGACCTACTTGCTGGTATTGGAGGGTCTCCTGCAGAGGCAGGGGGAAGCTGTGGCTCACTGCAGGGGAAAAGATAATGGAGGCTGTAGTTCTAGAGAACACTCATTGGCAAGAGCCCTCCTGTAGGTCACCATTTTCCCACAAGACCTGGCCCCACCCAATGGCCTGTACGATCCAGTGCTGAAACACCTCAGGCCAAACAACCAACAGGGTGGGAACACAGCCCCACCCATCTGCAGACAGGCTGCCTAAAGTCATCCTGAGCCCACAGCTTCCCAATAAACACACCACTTCACATGGCCCTGCTCACCAGAGGGATAAGACCAAGCTCTAGTAACCAGTGGGCAAGAACCAGTCCCTCCCACCAGGAAGCTGGCATAAGCCCCTTACACCAGCATTATCCATCAGGGGACAGACAGCAGAAGCAAGAAGAACTAAAACCCTGCCTCCTGAGCAACAGAAACGGCAAACACAGAAAGTTAGACAAAATGAGACAGCAGAGGAATGTGCCCCAGATGAACGAACAAGATAAAACCCCAGAAGAACTACTAAGTGAACTGGAGATAGGTAATCTACCTGAAAAAGAATTCAGAGTAATGATAGTAAAGATGATCTAAAATCTTGGAAAAAGAATGGAGGCACAGACAGAGAAGGTACAAGAAATGTTTAAAAAAGAGCAAGAAGATCTACAGAACAAACAGAGATGAACAGTACAATAACTGGAATAAAAATACACCAGAAGGAATCAATATCAGAATACATGAATCACAAGAATGGATAAGCGAACTGGAAGACAGAATGGTGGAGATTACTGCTGCAGAACAGAATAAAGAAAAAAGAATGAAAAGAAATGAGGACAGTCTAAGAGACCTCTGGGACAACATTAAATACACCAACATTCTCAGTATGGAGGTCCTAGAAGGAAAAGACAGAGAGAAAGGATCTGAGAAAATATATGAAGAGTTAATAGCTGAAAACTCCCCTATCGTGTGAAACGAAGCAGTCATCCAAGTCCAGGAAGTGCAGAGAGTCCCAAGCAGGAAAAACCCAAGGAGGAACATGCCAAGAGACATAGTAATCAAGTTGACAAAAATTAAAGACAAAGAAAATATTAATAGCAACAAGGGAAAAGCAAAAATAACATACAGGGAATTCCCATAAGGTTACCAGCTGAATTTTCAGCAGAAACTCTACAGGCCAGAAGGGAGTGGCACAATATATGTAAAGTGATGAAAGGGAAGAACCTACAACCAAGAATACTCTACCAAGTAATGCTCTCATTCAGATGTGATGGAGAACTCAAAAGCTTTATAGACAAGAAAAAGCTAAAAGAATTCAGCACCACCAGAACAGCTTTGCAACAAATGCTAAAGGAACTTCTCTAGGTGAAAAAGAAAAAGCCACAACTAGAAACAAGAAAATAATGAATGGAAAAGCTCACCAGTAAAGGCAAACATAGAGTAAAGGTAGGAAGTCATCCACACACAAATATGAAGTCAAAACCAGCAACTGTGAGAAGAGGAGAGTACAAACGCAGGACATTGGAAATGCATTTGAAATTAAGGGACCAGCAACTTAAAACAATCTTGTTTGTATACAGACTGCTATATCAAAACCTCATGGTAACCACAAAGAGAAAATCTACAATAGATACACAAAAAATAAAAAGGAATCCAAACACAACACTAATGTTAGTCATCAAATCACAACAGAAGAGAACAAAAGAGGAGGGGAAGGAAAAAGACCTACAAAAACAAAACCAAAACTATTAACAAAAGGGCAATAAGAACATACATATCGATAATTACCTTAAACATAAATGGATTAAATGTTCCAACCAAAAGACACAGACTGGCTGAATGTATACAAAAATAAGACCCATATATGTGCTGTCTACAAGAGACCCACTTCAGATCTAGGGACACATACCAACTGAAAGTGAAGGGATGGAATAAGGTATTCTATGTAAATGGAAATCAAAAGGAAGCTGGACTAGCAATACTCATATCATACAAAACAGACTTTAAAATAAAGACTGTTACAAGAGACAAGGAAGGACACTTCACAATGATCAAGGGAACAATCCAAGAAGAAGATATAATAATTGTAAATATATATGTACCCAACATAGGAGCACCACAATATATAAGGCAAAAACTAACAGCCATAAAAGGAGAAATCTACAATAACACATTAATAGTGGGGGACTTTAACACCCCACTTTCATCAATAGACAGATTATACAGGGAGAAAGTCAAAAAGGAAACAAAGGCCTTAAATGACACATTAGACCAGATAGACTTAACTGATATTTATAGAGCATTCCATCCAAAAGCAGCAGAATACACATTCTCCCTACTGCACATGGAACATTCTCCAGACCTGACCACATGCTGGGTGACAAAATCAAGCCTAGGTAAATTTAATAAAATTGAAATCATATCAAGCATCTATTCTGATCACAATGCAATGAGATTAGAAATCATCTACAAGAAAAAAACTGGAAAAAAACACAAACACATGGAGGCTAAACAATATGCTACCAAACAACAAATGGATCATTGAAGAAATCAAAAAAGAAATCAAAAAATACCTGGAGAAAAACGAAAATGAAAGCATGACAATCCAAAACCTTTGGGGCTCAGCAAAAGTAGCTCTAAGAGAGAAGTCCATAGCAATTCAAGCTCACCTCAAGAAACAAGAAAAATCTCAAATAAATAACCTAAACTTACACCTAAAGCAACTAGAAAAGGAACAACAAAATACAAAGCTAGTAGAAGAAAAGAAATCATAAAGATCAGAGCAGAAAAAATTGAAATAGTGAAGAACAATAGAAAAGATCAATAAAACTAAAACCTGGTTCTCTGAAAAGATAAACAAAATTGATAAACCTTTAGTCAGGCTCATCAAGAAAAAAAATGGATAAAGAAGGCTCAAATCCAAAAAATTAGAAATGAAAAAGGAGAAGTTACAATGGACACAAAGGATGATAAGAGAATACTACAAGCAACTATATGCCAATGAAAGGAACAACCTGGAAGAAGTGGACAAATTCTTGGAAAGATACAGTCTCCCAAGACTGAACCAGGGAGACAGAGAAAATATGAATATGCCAATCACAAGTATTGAAATTGAAACTGTGATGAAAAAACTCACAACAAACAAAAGTCCAGGACCAGATGATTTCACAGGCAAAGTCTATCAGACATTTAGAGAAGAGTTAATGCCTATCCTTCTCAAACTATTCCAAAAAATTGCAGAGGAAGGAATATTCCCAACTCATTCTATGAGGCCACCATCCCCCTGATACCAAAACCAGACAAAGATACCACAAAAAAGACAATTACAGGCCAATATTACTGATGAACATAGATGCAAAAATCCTCAACAAAATACTAGTAAACCAAATGCAACAATACATTAAAAGGATCACACACTACGAATAAGTGGGATTTTTCCCAGGGATGCAAGGATTTTTTTAATATCCATAAATGAATCAGTATGATACACCACATTAACAAATTAAAGAATAAAAATCATATGATCATCTCAATAGATGCAGAAAAAGCTTTTGACAAAATTCAACACTCATTTATGATGAAAACTCTCCAGAAACTAGATATAGAGGGAACATACCTCAACATAATAAAGCCCATATATGACAAACCTACAGCTAACATCATACTCAATGGTGAAAAGCTGAAAGCATTTCCTCTAAGATCAGGAACAAGACAGTGATATCCACTCTTGCCACCTTTATTCAACATAGTTTTGGAAGTACTAGCCATGCCAATCAGAGAAGAAAAAGAAATAAAAGGAATCCAAATTGGAAAAGAAGTAAAACTGTCACTGTTTGCAGATGATATGATACTATGAAGATGACATGATACTATATATATATAATCCTAAAGATGCCACCAGGAAACTACTAGAGCCAATCAATGAATTTGGTAAAGTTGCAGGATATAAAATTAATACACAGAAATCTGTTGCATTGCTATACACTAACAATGAAAGATCAGAAAGAGAAATTAAAGAAACAACCCCATTCACCATTGCATTAAAAAGAATAAAATACCTAGGAATAAACCTACCTAAGGAGGGAAAAGACCTGTACTCCGAAAACTATAAGATGCTGATGAAAAAAATCAAAGATGACACAAACAAATGGAAAGATATACCATGACCGTGGATTGAAAGAATCAATATTGTCAAAATGACTATACTACCCAAGGCAATCTACAGATTCAATGCAATCTCTATCAAATTACCAATGGCACTTTTCACAGAACTAGAACAAAAAATCTTAAAATTTGCATAGAGACACAAAAGACCCCGAATAGCAAAAGCAATCTTGAAAAAGAAAAATGGAGCTGGAGGAATCAGGCACCCTGACTTCATACTATACTACAAAGCTACAGTCATCAAAACAGTATGGTACTGGCACAAAAAAACAGAAATATAGTTCAATGGAACAGGATAGAAAGCCCAGAAATTAAACCATGCACTTATGGTCAATTAATCTACAACAAAGGAGGCAAGACTATACAATGGAGAAAAGACAGTCTCTTCAATAAATTGTGCTGTGAAAACTGGATAGCTACGTTTAAAAAAATGAAATTAGAATATTCTCTAACTGCATACATGAAAATAAACTCAAAATGGATTAAAGACCTAAGTGTAAAACTGGATACTATAAAACTCTTAGAAGAAAACATAGGCAGAACACTCTTTGACATAAATTGCAGCAAGATCTTTTTTGATCTGTCTCCTAGAGTAATGAAAATCAAAACAAAAATAAACAAATGGAACCTAATTAAACTTAAAAGCTTTTGTACAGGAAAGGAAACCATAAACAAAATGAAAAGACAACCCACAGAATGGGAGAAAATATTTGCAAACAATGAGAGGGACAAGGTATTAATCTCCAAAAGTTACAAACAGCTCATGTAGCTCATTACCAAAAGAAAGAAAAGTAAAGAAAAATCCAATCAACAAACGGGCAGAGGACCTAATCAGACATTTCTCCAAAGAAGACTGCAGATGGTCAATAGGCACATGAAAAGATGCTCAACGTTGCTAATTATTAGAGAAATGAACATCAAAATTACAATGAGATACATAACATCTCACACCAGTCAGCATGGCCATCATCAAAAACTCTACAAACAATAAATGCTGAAGAGCATGTGGAGAAAAGGGAACCCTCCTACACTGTTGGTGGGAATGTAAATTGGTGCAGCCACTATGGAGAACGGTATGGAGGTTCCTTAAAAGACTAAAAATAGACCTACTACATAATCCAGCAATCCCACTCCAGGGCATGTATCCAGAGAAAAACATGGTTCAAAAGGATACATGCACCCCAATGTTCACTGCAACGTTTTTTTACAATAGCCAAGACATGGAAACAACCTAAATGTCCATCAACAGATGAATGGATAAAGATGTGGTACATATATACAATGGACTATTACTCAGCCATTAAAAAGTGTGAAATAATACCATTTGCAGCAATATGGATGGACCTGGAGATTATCATACTAACTGAACTAAGAGAAAGACAAATACCATATGATATTTCTTATATAAAGAAAATTAAAAAATAATACAACTAAACTTACTTACAAAACAGAAACAGACTCACAGACTTAGAAAACAAACTTATGGTTACCAAAGGGGAAAGGTGGGGGTAGGGATAAATTGGGAGTTTGGGATTCACAAATACACACTACTATATTTAAAATAGATAACCAACAAGGACCTGGTTTATAGCAGAGGGATCTCTGCTCATTATTCTGTAATAACCTAAATGGAAAAAGAATTTGAAAAAGAATAGATATATGTATATGTACAACTGAATCACTTTGCTGTACACCTGAAACTAACACAACATTGAAATCAAATATATTCCAATATGAAATAAAAATTATAAATAAATAAATGCTACTTATTGGGAAAATATTTCTAATACTCATTTGTATCTCATACATATATCATGAAGTTCCAGATGTATTATTAAATTTAAAGTAATTCAAATTCAAGTAAGAAAAAGTAAAAATAAAAATGTATATTTATTAAGCCTATGGAATAAGAAGATATGCTCAAACTTAGAAGTAAAAGAATACACCAAAGAGAAACGTTTGATAAATTTATATTCATTTACTATTTTTGTATATAAAAACAAGAAAATAAAAATATTTTTTGCTGAAAACATGTATATTAATCTGTTCAATGTATAAATAACTCTCACATGTCTGTAAAAAGTGACACTAATACCCCAATAGATACATGGTCAAGAATGTGACTAGATAATTCACAAATTAGAATGCAATGGTCAATAAGCATAAAAAATTAACCAGTTTATTAAAACTATGCCTAACCATGATTATAAAATTAGCAAAGTTTAGAATAATGATATTAATTTTAATGATATTGAAAATAATTACCAAGGTCTTTGAGGATATCATGAATCAGGCACTCTGATATAGGGTTGGTAACAGTGAAGATTATATTTGTCAGAAACCTTTTAGTGATGTCTAGCAATAAACTTTGTTCTGATGGGTAAATTCCTTTTTCGGAAGTTGATGCTAAGGCAATTAATTTTGTTATGGACTGAATTGTGTCCCCGTTAATCCATATGCCAAAGTCTTAACTTACAGTACCTCAGAATATAGCCTTGTTTGGGAGTAGAGTTCTTGCAGATATAATTAAATGAGGTCATACTGGAGTAGGGTGACCCACAATCCAGTATGACTGATGTCCTTATAAGAAGGAGAAATTTGGAGACAGATAAACACACACAAGAAAAACATCACATAAAAATCAGAGTTATACTGCAAAGCCTAGGACCTAGCTACCAAAAGTCACGAGAGAAGCCTGACAGATCCATCCCTAGAGCCTTCAGAGGGAGCACTGCCTTGTCAATACACCTGGATCTAGCCTCCAGAACTATGAGACAATTTCTTTTGTTCTCAGTCACTCAGTTCATGGTGCTTTGTTACAACAGCCCTAGCAAACTAAAATAATTTTAAATACTGAAAACAATCTATGTGTGAGGATCTGCATTGTTTCATTATTTACAACAACAACAAAAAAAACTGGACAAACATACACATCCAAGTATAGAAGTGTGGGTTGAAAATTATGTTCTATGACCTAGATGCAATAATTTGCTACCATTAAAATAAATGCATTTAAAGACTATATAAAGATGTAGGAAATATTAATGGTGTATGTATATTATATATATGTATAAATTTATATTATACATGTTACATATGTATGTAATCAATATACACATTCTCACGATGGCTTTGTTCCCTGATGAATTGCCTTTTACTCTACATGTAGCTATTTTGCTTAGTTGAATTCTGGTTAAAATTCGAATTACATGCTGGATACTCCCCATAATGCTTCTCCTAATGCTGCTTGTCTTAGAAGCCCTACCATCTCACATCAAGGTCATTTTGCAGTTCAGTGACTTGATATCTTTAATATAGACCCATGGTGCCTCCATCTACTTATAGTGAAACCTCCTCTATAAATGGGATTATAGTGAATTTCTGTGACTATATGTTTCTTAATGTCTCAAAATAACATAGTTAATTTTTGTAAACATAATATTTATCAGGTGAACATCACTATTCTAATCAACCGTGCTGCATGGGAACCTAGTAAACTAAAATCTTTAGCATGTAGGAGTGCACATGATGTAAGTTTAATAAGCCCATCAGAAGTTCTTGTGTGAGCATCCCTGAGAAGGAAATCTGAATGTGATTTAGGCAACATGTGACCACCTTTGCCCTCAGTTTTCCCTCATATAAGTGAACTAAGGTTTGACTAGCATGTATCTGAAGCCTCTAACTCTAAATTTCATGCTTTTGTTTTCGTATGTATAATAAAACTTCACTATAACAAAGTGTATTTACTCACAAGCTACCACAAAAATATTTAAAATTAGTATCTAATGCTTAAATGAGTTATTTATAATCATTTCACATTCTCCTAAGATAAAAGTAAAAATTGTTTCTGCTCTTGATAATTTACCCCATAACACAACACCTTTGGAAGGAAATTTGGTAGAAAAGACCTCTAAGTTTGTAAAGAAAGTGAGTTCTAGAGTCATACCTGGCTTAGGAGTTTCGTTAAACTTCTTTGCTCTAAGATTCTTCAGTGATAATATATAGCTTCCATTGGTAGTAATATTTCAGTATCTGCTTTGGAAATATGTTTGCTTTACTTACCAGCATATCAAAATATCTATCACTTTTACAACATGTATAATATATGTCTGAGAATCATGAAATGGGAGCTGAAGACAATTCAGAGAAAATGCTATAATGTTATCAGAGGACTGTTGAGTTGCCATTAACTTGTACAGAGTACCTACTATGTGCTACATAATCTGCAAAGCACATTATCTACACTTTTATTGAATGCTGTGAACTGTCTTATAATGTATCAATATTCCTTAGATGCTGCCAGGGCAAAGGAAATGCTGTGAGCATGGCTCACATTTCAGTTCTAATTCTGGATGCAATAGGGTGGGTGCTAAGTGAAAGATTAATGCTTATTAACTCATCTTACACCTTTGTTCAAGGAGGTGACCTGAAAAATTGAGTCAAAAATATGAAAGATATGATATGGGAGCACAGAGAAGAAATCTCTCTCTCTAGCCAGAGAGGATAAGGGGTTTAGAAAGAATTAACAGGAGATTATTTATGAGTGGGTCTTTGTCAGATGAAGACATTCTTGGCAGAGGGAAAATAATTTTAAAAGGCACTGAAGCTTGAAAGAGTATAGAGTGTTAGGAACTAAAACATGGGAATGTGAGAGTAAATACTAAGAAATAAAAGGTAGATAAATGGAGTTCAGAGTATGAAAGTCTTCACATATCTTATTAAGGACTTTATACCCTAACTGCAATTTGAAATCACAAATAGTCTTCCAAGCAAGACAGTGACATATAACATGAACAGAATTTTATTTTCTGTTTTAAAAAATCCAAACCAGTCCTCTGGACAAGGCAGAACAAGATGATATGGAATGGTCTGCTAATTGATCCACATATACCACAATTTTACAAACATACACAAATGGTAAGTAAAGTAATTTTTAAAACTTTAAAGCATATCTAAACTCAAAAAGAAGAACAATCTCCCAATACGTACAAATGAAGTAGAAATTCAGCACTAACTATGAATGAAATAAACCCCAAAATTGCTTACAGGGGTATTATAACCATTCATTCATTCATTCAGCAAATATTGATCAAGTGCCCCCTAAGTGCTAAGCACTGTGTTAGGGACTAAGGATACCAAACTTGAAAATAAAGATAAAATTACATAAGCAGTCGTGATATTTAACGTTAAGTCCACATCACGGAATCTGCACAAGCAAAGCTAAAATTTTTTTTGAAGCTACCTGGGTAAAGCAGGAAGTCAATACAGTATAAATACACTCATACAATAAAAACGAATGAGGTAAAAATTATCTATGGCAATGGAGAAACAAGGAAGTTTTCCATCCACTTAAAGACATAAACAAAAAAAATTTACAAAGGAAAAACTGAATCTCAGGCCTGTACCAAATGTGGTTTCACAATTCATATCAAAATTAAATACATTTATTCTTTTCACATAAAGTACTAATAAAAATTGACAATGCACCTTGCCACAAAAGAAACCTCAACATATTCCATGAGAGTGTTATCCTAAAGACCAATTACATAAGAAATCAACAATGGGTTAGTGATTTAAAAAAACAAAAAAACCTCCATTTGGAAACTCATCAATATTTCCCCTTAAGATTTACAGAGAATAAAAAAAATGGTGTAAATCATGAAATGTGAATAACTACACTAAAATTAAGCATATACAAAGACACACATATATATATATTTGTGGGATAACTCTGGTATGATAGAGTTGCAGACTTAAATGTTTTCAGCAAATAAAAAAATTAAAACAGACAAAGTAAAACTGCAACTCAAGAAGCTAAAAAGAATTATAGCATAACCCAAAGAAAGTAAAAAATCAGAACAGTAAAGACTGGAAATAATGATGTAAAATTATTTTCTGAAAAAACAGGTATGAAAAAAGATGTTTTAAAAAACTTTAATAAAAGTATAGACAATCTTGCAGCTTGTGGAATGAAAATCATATTCACAGAAAGGCAGACAAAATGAAAAAGCAGAGGACTACGTACCAGATGAAGGAACAAGATAAAATCCCAGAAAAACAATTACATGAAGCGGAGATAGGAAACCTGCCCGAAAAAGATTTCAGAATAATGATAGTGAAGATGATCCAGGACCTCGGAAAAAGAATGGAAGCAAAGATCGAGAAGATGCAAGAAATGTTTAACACAGATCTAGAAGAATTAAAGAACAAACAAACAGAGATGAACAATACAATAATTAAAATGAAAAATACACTAGAAGGAATTAATAGCAGAATAACTGAGGCAGAAGAACGGATAAGTGACCTGGAAAACAGAATGGTGGAAATCACTGCTGCAGAACAGAAAAAAGAAAACAAAAAGAAAAGAAATGAAGACAGTCTAAGAGACCTCTGGGACAACATTAAACACACCAACATTCACATTATAGGGGTCCCAGAAGGAGAAGAGAGAGAGAAAGAACTTGAGTAGATATTTGAAGAGATTATAGTCGAAAACTTCCCTAACACTGGAAAGGAAATAGCCACCCAAGTCCAGGTAGCACAGAGTTCCAGACAGGATAAACCCAAGGACAAACATGCCAAAACACATAGTAATCAAATTGACAAGAATTAAAGACAAAGAAAAATTATTAAAAGCAACAAGGGAAAAATGACATATAACATACAAGGGAACTCCCATAAGGTTAACAGCTGATTTCTCAGCAGAAACTCTACAGGCCAGAGGGAGTGGCATGATATATCTAAAGAGATGAAAGGGAAGAACCTAAAAGCAAGATTACCCAGCAAGGATCGCATTCAGATTCGACGGAGAAATCCAAAGCTTTACATACAAGCAAAAGCTAAGAGAATTCAGCATCACCAAACCAGCTCTACAACAAAGGCTAAAGGAACTTCTCTAAGGGGGAAACACAAGAGAAGAAAAGGACCTACAAAAACAAACCCAAAACAATTAAGAAAATGGTAATAGGAACATACATATTGATAATTACCTTAAATGTGAATGGAATAAATACTCCAACCAAAAGACACAGGTTTGCTGAATGGATGCAAGAACAAGACCCATATATATGCTGTCTACAAGAGACCCACTTCAGACCTAGGGACACATACAGACTGAAGGTGAGGGGATGGAAAAAGATATTCCATGCAAAGGGAAATCAAAAGAAAGTTGAAGTAGCAATACTCATATCAGATAAAATAGACTTTAAAATAAAGAATGGTACAAGAGACAAGGAAGGACACCACATAATGATTAAGGGATAAATCCAAGAGGAAGATATAACAATTATAAATATACATGTACCCAACATAGAAGCACTTCAATACATAAGGCAAATGCTAACAGCTGTACAAGAGGAAATCAACAGTAACACAATAATAGTGGGAGACTTTTACACCTCACTTACAACAATGGACAGATCATCCAGAAAGAAAAGTAATAAGGAAACACAAGCTTTAAATGACATAATAGACCATATAGACTTAATTGATATATATAGGACATTCCATCTGAAAACAGCAGATTACACTTTCTGCTCAAGTACACATGGAAAACTCTCCAGAATAGATCACATCTTGAATCACAAATCAAGCCTGAGTAAATTTAAGAAAACTGAAATGATCTCAAGCATCTTTTCTGACCACAACACTATGAGATTAGAAATTAATTATAGGGGAAAAAAACGTAAAAAAACACAAACACATGGAGGCTAAACAATATGTTACTAAATAACCAAGAGATCACTGAAGAAATCAAAGAGGAAATCAGAAAATACCTAGAGACAAATGACAAGGAAAACATGATGATCCAAAACCTATGGGATGCAGCAAAAGAAGTTCTAAGGGGGAAATTTATAGCAATGCAATCCTATCTCAGGAAACAAGAAAAATCTCAAACAATCTAATCTTACACCTAAAGGAAATAAGAATAACAAACAAAACCTAAAGTTAGTAGAAGGAAAGAAATCATAAAACTCAGAGCAGAAATAAATGAAATAGAAACAAAGAAAATAAAAGCAAATATCAATAAAACTAAAAGCTGGTTCTTTGAGAAGATAAACAAAATTGATGAACCTTTAGCGAGACACATCAAGAAAAAGAGGGAAATTGATACAGCCCCTATGGAGAACAGTATGGAGGTTCCTTAAAAAACTAAAAATAGAACTACCATACGACCGAGCAATCCCACTCCTGGGCATATACCCCGAGAAAACCATAATTCAAAAAGAGTCACGTACCACAATGTTCATTGAAGCTCTATTTACAAAAGCCAGGACATGGAAGCAACCTAACTGCCCATTCACAGATGAATGGATAAAGAAGATGTGGCACATATATACAATGGAATATTACTCAGCCATAAACATAAACGAAATTGAGTTATCTGTAGTGAGGTGGATGGACCTAGAGTCTGTCCTACAGAGTGAAGTAAGTCAGAAAGAGAAAAACAAATACTGTATGCTAACACATATATATGGAATTAAAAAAGAAAAATGGTCATGAAGAACCTGGAGGCAGTATGGGAATACAGATGCAGACCTACTAGAGAATGGACCTGAGGACATGAGGAGGGGGAAGAGTAAGCTGGGGCAAAGTGAGAGAGTGGCATGGACATATATACACTACCAAATGTAAAACTGATAGCTAGTGGGAAGCAGCCGCATAGCACAGGGAGATCAGCTTGGTGCTTTATGACCACCTAGAGGGGTGGTATAGGGAGGGTGGGAGGGAGGGTGATGCAGGAGGAAAGATATATGGGGATATATGTTTATGTATAGCTGATCCACTTTGTTATACAGCAGAAGGTAACACACCATTGTGAAGCAATTATACTCCAAAAAAGATGTTAAAAAAAAAAGACCATATTCACCACAAAAAAAAAAAAAAAGGAAAAAGACGGAGAGTACTCAAAACAATAAAATTAGAAATGAAAAAAGGAGAAGTTACAATGGATACCACAGAAATATAAAGCATCATAAGAGACTACTATAAGCAACTCTATGCCAATAAAATGGACAACATGGAAGAAATGGACAAAGTATAAGAAAGGTTTAACCTTCCAAGACTGAACCAAGAAGAAATAGAAAATATGCACTGACCAATCACAAGTAATGAAACTGAAACTGTGATTAAAATTCTTCCAACAAACAAAAGTCCAGGACCAGATGGCTTCACAAGTGAATTTTATCAAACATTTAGAGAAGTGCTAATACCCATCTTTCTCAAACTCTTCCAAAAAATTGCAGAGGAACACTCCCAAACTCATTCTATGAGGCCACCATCACCCTGATACCAAAACCAGACAAAGACTACAAAAAAAGAAAATTACTGACTGGTACCACTGATGAACACAGATGCAAAAATCCTCAACAAAATACTAGCAAACACAATCCAGCAACACATTAAAATGATCATAAAACATGATCAAGGGGGATTTATCCCAGGGATGCAAGGATTCTTGAGTATATGCAAATCAATCAAGGTGATACACCATATTCACAAATTGAAGAATAAAAACCATATGATCATCTCAATAGATGCAGAAAAAGCTTTTGACAAAATTCAAAACACATTTATGATAAAAACTCTCCAGAAAGTGGGCATAGCGGGAACCTCCATCTAATAATAAAGGCCATGTACAACAAACCCACAGCAAACATCATTCTCAACGGTGAAAAACTGATAGCATTTCCTCTAAGATCAAGAACACAACAAGGATGTCCACTCTCGCCACTATTATTGAACATAGTTTTCTAAGTCCTAGCCATGGCAATCAGAGAAGAAAAGGAAATCAAAGAAATACAAAATTGGAAAAGAAGAAGTAAAACTGTCACTGTTTGCAGATGACATTATACGATACATAGATAATCCTAAAGATGTCACCAGAAAACTACTAGAGCTACTCAATGAATTTGGTAAAGTTGCAGGATACAAAATTAATGCACAGAAATCTTTTGCATTCCTATACACTAACAACGAAAGATCAGAAAGAGAAATTAAGGTAACAGTCACATTCACCATTGCAACAAAAATAAAATACCTTGGAATAAACCTACCTAAGGAGGTAAAAGACCTGTACTCAGAAAACTATAAGACAATGATGAAAGAAATCAGAGATGACAAAAGCAGATGCAGAGATATACCATATTCTTGGACTGGAAGAATCAATATTGTGAAAATGACTATACTACCTAAAGCAATCTACAGATTCAGTGCAATCCCTATCAAATTACCAATGGCATTTTTCTTTACAAAACGAGAAGAAAAAATCTTAAAGTTTGTATGGAAACATAAAAGACCCCAAAAACCAAAGCAATTTGAGGAAAAAAAACAGAGCTGGAGGAATCAGACCCTGTGACTTCAGATTACACTGCAAAGCTACAGTATTCAAGACAATATGGTACTGGCACAAAAACAGAATATAGATCATTAGAACAGGACAGAAAGCCCAGAGGTAAACCCACGCACCTATGGTCAACTAATCTATGACAAAGGAGGCAAGTATATACAATGGAGAAAAGACAGTCTCTTCAATAAGTGGTGCTGGGAAAACTGGACAGCTACATGTAAAAGAATGAAATTAGAACACTCCCTAACACCATACACAAAAATAAACTCAAAATGGATTAGAGACCTAAAAGTAAGAATGGACACTATAAAACTCTTAGAGGAAAACATAGGAAGAATACTCTTTGACATAAATCACAGCAAGATCTTTTTTGACCCCCTTCCTAGAGTCATGGAAATAAAAACAAAAATAAACAAATGGGACCTAATGAAACTTAAAAACTTTTGCAAAGCAAAGGAAACTACAAACAAGACAAAAAGACAACCCTCAGAATGAGAGAAAATATTTGCAAATGAATCATCAGACAAAGGATTAATCTCCAAAATATATAAACAGCTCATGCAGCCCAATATTAAAAAAACAAACAACCCAATCCAAAAATGGGCAGAAGACCTAAATAGACTTTTCTCCAAAGAAGACATACAGATGGTCAAGAAGCACATGAAAAGCTGCTCAAGATCACTAATTATTAGAGAAATGCTAATCAAGACTGCAATGAGATATCACCTCACACCAGTTAGAATGGGTATCACCAGAAAATCTACAAACTACAAATGCTAGAGAGGGTGTGGAGAAAAGGGAACCATCTTGCACTGTTGGTGGGAATGTAAATTGATACAGCCATGTCCTCAATATGGAGAACAGGATGGAGGTTCCTTAAAAAACTAAATATAGAATTACCATACGACCCACCAATCCCAGTACGAGGCATATACCCAGAGAAAACCATAATTCAAAAAGACACATGCACCCCAATGTTCACTGCAGCACTATTTACAATAGCCAGGTCATGGAAGCAACCTAACTTCCCATTGACAGACAAATAGATAAAGAAGATGTGGTACATATATACAATGGAATATTACTCAGTCATAAAACGGAATGATATTGGGTCATTTGTAGAGATGAGGATGGACCTAGAGACTATCATAAAGAGTGAAGTAAGTCAGAAAGTGAAAAAAAAAATCGTATATTAACACATATACATGGATTCTAGAAAAATGGTACAGATGAACTGGTTTGCAAGGCAGAAATAGAGACAGAGATGTAGAGAACAAACGTATGGACACCAAGGGGGGAAAGTGGGGTGGGGGGGTGGTGGTGGGATGAATTTGGAGATTGGGATTGACATATATACACTAATATGTATAAAATGGATAACTGATAAGAACCTGCTGTATAAAAAAATAAAAAATAAAAAAATGAAAACTTTTTAATAAGAGTATAAATCTTAAGCAAGGCTGAGTAAGAAAAAGTAATGTACATTTGAACAATATTATGGAAAAGAGATATAACCAAAGATGAAGTGGAGATTTAAAAAGTTTAAGAGTGTGCTAAAAACATCCTTATGTCAATCAATGTTAAAACTTCAAGAAATGGGTAATCTTCTAAAAACACTGTTACCAAAGTATGAATTTTCTAAGACAACCTACCACAATTTATACAAAACACAAAAAGTAAACAAACCAATAATTACTAAAAAATGCTGAATCAGTAGGAAAATCTCCAAAAAAGAATACCAAATTTTATAAAGTTTGTATAAAACAGATAATACAAATATACTGATAATATAAACCTAACTACAGAAGTTTATATTATGCACTTCCAGAGTCACATAGAAACATAGCATGGAAACAGAAGGAAAGGTATCCAATTAATTTTCTGAAGCTACAATAAGCTTGATATTGCCATCAGAAAAGATGCTCAACATCACTAATTATTAGAGAAATGCAAATCAAAACTGCAGTGAGGTATCACCTTACAACAGTCAGAATGCCATTATCAAAAAATCTATAAAAAATAAATGCTGGAAAGGGTGTGGAGAAAAGGGAACCCTCATACACTGCTGGTGGGAATGCAAATTGGTACAGCCACTATGGTGAACAGTATGGAGGTTCCTTAAAAAACTAAAAATAGCACTACCATATGACACAGTGATCCCACTCCTGGGCATATACCCAGAGAAAACCATAATTTGAAAAGATACATGCGCCCCAATGTTCATTGCAGCTCTATTCACAATAGCCAGGACATGGAAGCAACCTAAATGTCCATTGACAGAGGAATGGATAAAGAAGATGTTGTACATACATACAATGGAATATTGCATATATAAAAAATAACAAAATAATGCCATTTGCAGCAACATGGATGGACGTAGAGATTGTCACACTGAGTGAAGTAAGTCAGACACAGAAAGACAAATATCATATAATGTTGCTTATATGTGGAATCTAAAAAGAAGGGTACAAATGAACTTATTTACAAAACAGAAGTAGAGTCACAGATGTAGAAAACAAACTTATGGTCACCAGGGCGGGGGGGAAATTAAATTGGGAGGTTGGGAGTGCCATATACATACTACTATATATAAAATAGATAACTAATAAGAACCTACTGTATAGCACAGGGAACTCTGCTCAATACTCTGTAATGGTCTAAAAAAAATTAATTAATTAATTAATTTTTTAAAAAGTGAAAGCAAAAACTACAGATTGAGAAAAATATATATGAAAATCATTTCTATCATTCATATATGTGTATGCAAGCATATATGTATGTATATATGTACATATGTAGGTATACATATTTAAATATATACATATATTTGTGAATTTATATCTAAAATACTAAGACAATACAATTTATAATTGGACAAAATATTTGAACAGACACTTCACAAAAGAAAATATATGAATGACCAAAAGGCACACAACAATACGATCATCATTAATCACTGGGGAAATCAAATTTAAAACCATAATGAGATACTATGACCCATCCTGTAGATTGACTAAAATTAAAAAGACTGACAACAAGTGTTGACAAGTATGTGAAGCAACTCAAACTTGCTTACACTGCAGGTGAGAATGTAAAATGCTACAAATCACACTGGAAAACACGTTGGTTACTTCTCAAAAATTTAAACATACACTTACCATATGACCCAGGCATTCTACTATTTGAAAGAAAAGTGAAAACGTATGGCCATACAAAGACTTAAAGACAAAAATTCACAGCAGCTTTATTAATAGCTATAGAAACAACACAAATGGCAAGCAACAGAACAATAAGTAAACAAATTTTGCTACATCACAAAACAAGCAATACATTGCTGTTACAGACAAGCACATAGATAGATCTCAATAATACTAGGCTGAGTGAAAGAAACCAGTCACACAAATATGTACACTGCATTATTCCACTCCTCTCTAGTTCAAGACCAAGCAAGACTAATTTATAGTAATTAGGATCAGATAAGCAGTTGCCTAATATAGCAGGCTGGGGGTATTGACTGCAAAGGGCATGAGGGAACTTTCTGTGTTGCTGGACATTTTGTCTGTCTTGATCGTGAAGTGGGTTACATGGGTGTAAACAGTCAAAACAGATCAAATTACACAATTAAAATGGGTATATTTTATATAGGGAGCTTATAACTCAATAAAGTTGATGTAAAAAAGCCCATCAGTACAATTCACCACATTGAAGTATCGAAGGAAAAAGAAAAATCTCATTATATACAGCAAAATAATAAAATTAAACATTCATTAATTGCCAGAATCAGAAGAAAGCAAAACCATATTAAATTAAGAGTCTTCAGCAATTTCCTTACCTTAATAAAGATGTTTATTAAAAATATAACATAACATATATAAATGATGAAACTTTAGGTCAGGAGTCAGGTACATATGCCTGCCATCATTTCTACAATTTAACACAGTATTCCAAAGACCTCGCTAAAGCAAGCAAGGAAAAAAAAAATTTTTGTTTACAGACACTACTACTAGCTACGTAAAAGTCCGAAAGAACCTATAGATAAACTATTAAAACTAGTAAGAATGTTCATTCTGGTCACTCCCTATAAAAATCAACATACAAAATGAAATACCACGTTTATATTTTAATGAGA
This sequence comes from Balaenoptera musculus, assembly GCF_009873245.2. NCBI lineage: Eukaryota > Metazoa > Chordata > Mammalia > Artiodactyla > Balaenopteridae > Balaenoptera > Balaenoptera musculus. Next base: position 79,433,904 of record NC_045786.1, read on the forward strand.
ACCAACTAGGAAATATATACCAAAAAAATTTTTATTCACAACAGTATAAGAATAACATTATATCTATAAGAGCATCATCTAACAAAATAAGTTCAAGATCTTTACAAAGGAAATTATAAAAACATTTTTGAAAGAGATAAAAGACATAGATAAATAGAAAACTATATAATTTTATGGGTAAGAAAACTCAGTACCTAAAGATATAATCTCCTAAAATTAATATGTAAAGACTGTGCACATGTAATCAATACTACAATAAGACGTTTTCATAGACTTCTATAAAACACATCTAAAATTTAGGTCAAAAAATAAAATTTAAGAGTAGCCAAAACAACACTGTGAAAAGGAGTATAAAACATTGCCCTACAAATATCAAGGGTAATTAAAAAGCTATGAAAATTGGTACAGTGTAATACTGTCACAAAACATATTTTAAAAACATTGGAATCAGAGAGCTCCAAAATACACAAACACACATACACATGCAGACTTATATATAAAAGAAATAGCAGTGCAAAACCATGAGGAATTAATGAAGTTGCCGTAAGTGGTTTTCCACAAAGAGGAATCACATTCCTTGACTTCAGACTATACTACAAAGCTACAGTAAGTAAAACATCATGGTACTGGCACAAAAACAGACACATAGATCAACCGAACAGGATAGAGAGCTGAGAAATAAACACATGCACTTATGGTCACTTAATCTATGACAAAGGAAGCAAGAATATACAATGGAGAAAAGACAGTCTCTTTAAGTGGTACTGGGAAAATTGGACAGCTACATGTAAAAGAATGAAATTAGAAAATTCTCTAACCCCACATACAAAAATAAACTCAAAATGTATTAAAGACCTAAATGTAAGACTGGATACTACAAAACCCCTAGAGGAAAACATAGGCAGAACACTCTTTGACATAAACTGCAGCAGTATCTTTTTGGATCCATCTCCTAAAGTAAATAAAAGCAAAAAATAAACAAATGGGACCTAAGTAAACTTGAAAGCTTTTGCACTGCAAAGGAAACCATCAACAAAACTCAAAGAACATACTGAATGGGAGAAAATATTTGCAAATGATATGACCAGTAAGGGATTAATATCCAACATATATAAAAAACTCATACAACTCAACATCAAAAAACCAAACAACCTGATTAAAAAATGGGCAGAAGAACTGAAAAGACGTTTCTCCAAAGAAGACATACAGATGGCCAACAGGCACATGAAAAGATGCTCAACATTGCTCATCATCAGGGAAATGCTAATCAAAACCACAATGAGATATCACAACACCTGTCAGAATGGCTATCATCAAAAAGACTTCAAATAACAAATGTTGGAGAGGATGTGGAGAAAGGGAACCCTTGTGTACTGTTGGTGGGAATGTAAATTGGTGCACTCACTATGGAAAACAGTATGGAGGTTTCTCAAGAAACTAAAAGTAGAACTACCACATAATCCAACAATTCCACTCCTGGGTATATATCTGGAAAAAAATTAAAACACTAATTAAAAGAGATAGAGGCAGGCCAATGTTCATAGCAGCACTATTTACAATAACTAAGATATGGAAGCAACCCAAGTGACCATCTACAGATGATTGGATTAAGAAAATGTGGTATATATACACACAATGGAACATTACTCAGAAATATTGCTATTTGCAGCAACGTGGATGGACCTAGAGAATATTATGTTGAGTGAAATACGTCAGAGAAAGAAATTGTTTATGACATTACTTATACATGAAATCTAAAAAATACAAACAAATATATATAGCAAAACAGAAACAAACTCACAGATATAGAAAACAAACCTGAGGTTACCAAAGGGGAGAAGGAAGGGTGTGTGGACAAGTTAGGGGTATGGGATTAAGAGATACAAAATACTAGGTATAAAATAAGTAAGCAACAAGGAAATACTGTATAGTACAGGGAATTATAGCCATTATCTTCTAATAACCTAGAATGGAGTATAATCTGCAAAAATACTGAATAATTATCCTGTATACCTGAAACTTACATAATATTGTAAATCAACTATACTTCAGTTAAGATAAAGAGAAAAAAAAGAGAGGAAAAAAACAGAGAAAAAAGAAAAAGAAAAAGAAAAAAAAAAAGATAAAGAGAAAAATCATTTTTTTCCAAGACAGTTAGCAATCTAACACAGCCATTTTAAAGGACATTTTTGTAAATTTCAAAATAAAAATAGATTGTAAAATTGTACTTTAGAAAAACAAGATGTGGTGTGTATGTGTATATATACACACACACACACACACACACACGCATATATATTTTTTCACATACATACACACAGGATTACTCAGCCATAGAAAAGAAAGAAATTCTGCCATTTGCAACAACACAGATTGACCTAGAGAGTATTATGCTTAGTGAAATATGTCAGAGAAAGACAAATACTGTATGATATCACTTACATATGGAATCTAAAAAATAAAATAACATGAATGTATATAGTAAAACAAAAACAAACTAATGATACAGAAAAAAACAAAAAAAACAAAAAACTATTGGCAACCAGTGGGGAGATGGAAGCAAGTGGCAAGATAGAGGTATGAGATTAAGAGCTACAACTATTACGTACAAAATAGATAAACAACAAGGATACATTGTATAGCACAGGGAATTATAGCCATTATTTTGTAGTAAATTTTAATGAAATATATAAAAATACTAAATCACTATGCTGTACACCTGAAACTAATACTACTTTAAATCAGCTATACTTCCATTAAAAACAATATTAGATTCATTTCTCCAAACATATGTGTGAACACATCTTTGGTTCATTGAAACCTAAATGTGAACAAAACCTCTTTAAAATACAGAATATATTTTATATAGTCTTATGAGAAAAAGTTTTAGATAAGACACAGAAAGCATAAATCATAAAGGATAAGAATAGTGAATTTATCACCTCAAAAGTAAAAGAGAGACAACAAAAACATCATGAAAGAGCTGGAGAAGATATTTGCAATACATAGAGGATCAGCTTAGCATCCTGAATAAAAGAACTTGAACAACAACCCAGTAGAAAAATAGAAAGTACATTTCAACATGCAATTCATTAAGAGGAAATCTGAATTAACAATAAACATAGGAAAAGATGCTCAAAGTCTTCAACTATGAAGATTGTGCAAGTTAATATGGCAGTGATATATTATTTCCCAACGACTGAAATGGAAAAAAATAGCCTCCAAGACTGCTATGTTGTTATGGATGGACACTTTCATCCACGAGGTGAAATCTGGTAGTGCTGTTGGTAGTAAAAATTTACATGATCACTCTGGAGAACAAAATCTCAGTAAGGGTGACATTTGCTTACCCTTTTGCTCAACAATTCTGATTCTAGGTACGTGAAATGAAGAAACTCTTGCACATATGTACCAGATTACATGTAGGAAGATTTTTATTACAAAATTATTTATGACAGCAAAAAAATGATATAGCATAAATACCTATTAATATGAAATGGATACATTTTTATATATTATTGATAATATGATAAATACATTAAAATAAATGACTTATACATTAAATGACTTAGATCAATAGACATCAATATGAATAATTTTCAAGAATATAACACTGACTTAAAAAAGCAAGTTGCAGGATTATCTAGTATGACATCATTTGTATTAAAATGTTTAAATCACAAAGCTCCACTTTGATAGTATTTACGCATAGTAAAATTATGACAACACAGCCTGGAAGAACACACATGATATTTTTTTATGGTGACTATCCCTAGGGAAGGAAGGGTATGAGTCTAGAGAGCCAAATGACCTTTAAGGAAGAGCAATACCTCCTCTCATGACTCACTATTTACCACCAAAGGTAACACTTCTCTCTGCCTCCCAGGACTGGCTCCCACTTACCCTCAAATTATTCTTTGGCTTTCCATCTGCTGATATCATACCGTCTTTTGATGACAGGGACCTTTCCCATCTATTACTGGTATAGCAGAGTATAGAGCAAATAACATGGAAACAGTAATTACTTCTTAGAAACCTATTATCTCAGAACCAAAGGGCTTTTAGAGATCATATTGTCTACTGGTGTTCAAATTGTGTTCCCAGAAGCCTTTGGGTTCCCAAGAGGCTCCAGGGGATGAGAAAGGGGCTTAGAAGCTAGGACTCCACACCCACCACCCCTGATTCAAGTACAGCATTTCTGATATTATCTGCTTTATAATTGGTGTTCCAAGTAAGGCTTTGTCCACAAAAACAGTTATTTTCAACAGGAGGATGAAAATCACTGGGTTTAGGCATTATTATTATTATTTTTTATAAGGAAATAAGAACTGAAGTTAAAGTCATTTTCCAGCAAGGTTACATAGTTCTATGTTTAACTGATTTGATGCCTACAGAATTCTCAGCACAATGGAAAGCTGTTAAGAAGATCCATGAGAGCCTTTGGTTTCTATGTCCATCTCAGTATACCATACAGACAGCAGGATGTTCCGCCAAGTAAGTGTCAAATCAGAGGTGAAATTATGTTCAATTTGCCAACACAGAAATTCTGGTACATATTCAGGGAAGAAAGAAGGTAGAATATGCTCTCTCAAATTTTGGGGTGTGCATCATGCCCTGCTCCAACAGTTGGAAGACAAAGAGTCATCACCCACTGGACTGGGCATGAACTTTTGGAATCACTTAACCTAGCAACCTAGTGATAACCTTGTAAATAAGCATTATGCATTAAAGAAAGTGCAATGGTGTGTGAGTTTTTGGAAAGCAACCATTTATTTTTGTCTGAAGTCGCAGGACTTCAGGACTAAATCAAGTTTCCATTCCTGCCTGTTAGCTTAGTAATCTCTAATGGAAATCATTCCTGAGGCTAACCAGTCCTCTTCAAGGAAATCCCTAAAGAAGGGGGATAGTTAAGTTAGGCACCAAAGCTCATGAGGAAGAAAATTCACAAAAACCAACTTTGATCTTTACTCCAGGCTTCGCTTAATGGTGTGGAAAACTAATAATCATTAATTTTCACAAAAAGATGTCATATGGCTACAGCTATAATGTTCAAATAACATTCAATTATACTTTTCCTGATGAATGGAAGTCTCTTTTAATCATCTTGAAACCAACTACCACAAAATGCATTTTTTTTTTTAATTCCTGTAGTATCTTCACCCTAAATGCTCAAAACACAGAAAGCAATGCCACCTCCCAGGCTATACACTAAAGACACAGAAGTTGATTTTGCAATTCAGACCTCATTCAACCTAACAAACCAAATAATGGCAACATTTTCCTCTATTGTTCCTGGTATAAAATCTTTGAAAATTACTGTTTGTCTTTTGTAATATTTTCCAGCTTAGGAATTGTCTGTTAATATTTCTACTTTAAACAGAAGGCTCTGCAACCATGCTTAGAGATGTTTAGGATAGTCCTTTTCTTCCCTGCTAATGCCCAGGGAAGATGGTGTAGCCACCAAGCAAAGTGACTGACAGGGAATGAACTGTAATCACTTGTCTTAACTGATTTTGCAGGGGGGAGGGGGAATAGTCAACAGTAATACCACAATCTCCACCTGTGCAGCTCAGAAACCACACTATTTCATAATGATTCCACATCTTACCAAGAAGCACGTACACATAGGGCTTAAGAGGTGTGGATTATTCTAAAGATTATTAAGTACAAAATTATTTGTATTAGCCAGAAAAAAATAGTTTGTAAAACGTTTACCTCTGCTAGCAGGGAAGTTGCTATGTCTAGCTTTTGGTTTTGTAAAGCATGAGTTGGAGGCTGAGACAGGCACAGGTGAGAAACATTTTTATCCTAAGTAGGAAACATCTGTCAGGGCAAGGGATGCAGAAGATAAAGGTGGGTAGAGTACCCCCATGTGGAGGTGGGAATTACAGTAACCTCACTCTAAATGAAGGAACTGAAGGCTTGTACCCACATTCCAGGTTCTGGATCTCACTCTACCTATCAGAATTCCTCCCAGCTGAATGTATAAAAGCAAACCATCCCAAGATGGAACAGCGACATGGACTGCTTCCTCCTTTGGGTTTGGTGAGTGCCTCTGTCTAAAAGATTGTTTGAATCTGTGGTATCCCCCACAGGAGACTCCTCCTCTTGCAATCACTAAATCAACCAATGGAGAGAAATTCAGCTGACTGTAGGAATTGACCTCTTTTTTAATCTATAGTCCCTATTTTTCAGACATAATAGAAATGGAGAGAAAACATCAAGTTACAGCTTAAAGAAGGACAAGCTTGTTCCTTTGATCATTGATAATTCTTATCCACCTTTGGAGGTGAAACTATATGCTATGGGGAAACAATTTTAAGGGAACTTGGTATAAACTGAGACTTGAAAACAAAACTACTATAATACTATGACTGTTATACCAGATAACTTTTTCTTGACCTACCTTGCTTGAGATTTTTAAATAAAAGGATTACTCAGTAAAAGGCATTTTGTTGAAATACCAAAAAAACACAATTGTCAAATCATTACCTCCAAAACTTTGCTACAGAACCAAAAAGAAAACAGTCATCCCTACACAGCAGAAAAAAAAAAAAAACTACATAAAACTTGTATTTGTTACACACTTAAAAACGTTCCTCTGACATATGTTTTTTCCTGTTTTACAAGAAGTGGTATAAAAGTCCCAGATACCATCGTTCTCTCATCTTCACTCATACCAACTGTCAGTAACTTTTAGCATAAAACATCAACATTTCTATCCTCTCAAGACTCAACTCAAGGGGCGCCATCAAGATGGCGGAGGAGTAAGACATGCAGATCACCTTCCTCCCCACAAATACACCAGAACTACATCTACATGTGAACAACTCCTACAGAACACCTACTGAACGCTGGCAGAAGACCTCAGATTTCCCAAAAGGCAAGAAACGTCCCACGTACCTGGGTAGGGCAAAAGAAAAAAGAAAAAACAGAGACAAAAGAATAGGGATGGGACCTGCACCAGTGGGAGGGAGCTGTGAAGGAGGAAAAGTTTCCAAACACTAGGAAGCCCATTCATGGGTGGAGATGGTGGGTGGCTGGGGGGGAAGCTTCAGAGCCATGGAGGAGAGTGCAGCCACAGGGGTGCAGAGGGCAAAGCTGAGAGATTCCCACACAGAGGATTGGTGCCAGCCAGCACTCACCAGCCCGAGAGGCTTGTCTGCTCACCCACTGGGGCAGGTGGGGGCTGGGAGCTGAGGCTCAGACTTTGGAGTTCAGATCCCAGGGAGAGGACTGGGGTTGGTTGTGTGAACACAGCCTGAAGGGGGCTAGTGCACCACAGCTAGCCGAGAGGGAGTCCAGGAAAAAGTCTGGACCTGCCTAAGAGGCAAGAGACCTTTGTTTCGGGGTGTGTGAGGAGAAGGAATTCAGAGCAGCACCTAAAGGAGCTCCAGAAACAGGCACAAGCCGTGGCTATCAGTGCGGACATCAGACTGGCCTGAAATGCTAAGGCTGCTGCTGCAGCCATCAAGAAGCCTGTGTGCAAGCAGAGGTCACTCTCCACACCTCCTGTCCTGGGAGCCTGTGCAGCCCGCCAGAGCCAGGGTCCCGTGATCCAGGGACAACTTCCCCAGGAGAATACATATCACGCCTCAGACTGTCGCAACATCATGCTGGCCTCTGCTGCCGCAGGCTCACCCCACATTCGGTACCCCACCCTCTCCCCGGCCTGATTGAGCCAGAGCCCCCTAATCAGCTGCTCAATTAACTCCGTCCTGGCTGGGTGGGGAACAGACATCTTCAGGCGACCTACACAGGGAGGCAGTGCCAAATCCAAAGCTGAACCCCAGGAGCTGTATGAACAAAGAAGAGAAAGGGAAATTTCTCCCAGCAGCCTCAGGAGCAGCAGACTAAATCTCCACAATCAATTTGATGTACCCTGCATTTGTGGAATACCTGAATGGACAATGAATCATGCCAAAATTGAGGCAATGGACTTTGGGAGCAACAGTAGACTTGGGATTTGCTTTTTGCATCTAATTTGTTTCTGGTGTTATGTTTATCTTAGTGTTTAGAGCTTATTATCATTGGTAGATTTGTTTATAGATTTGGTTGTTGTCTTCGTTTCTTTATTTTATATACATATATATATTTTTTTCTTTTTCTCTTTTTGTGAGTGTGTATATGTATGCTTCTTTGTGTGATTTTGTCCGAATAGCTTTAATTTTGCCATTTGTCCTAGGGTTCTGACTGTCCATTATTTATTTTTAGTATAGTTTTTAGCACATGTTATCATTAGTGGATTTGTTTTTTGGTTTGGTTGCTCTTTCATTTTTCATTAATTTTTAATTTTTAATATTTTTTTACTTTTAATAACTTTATTTATTTTTTCTTTCTATCTTTGTTTCTTTTTCTGCCTTTTCATCTGAGCCGTGTGGCTGACAGGGGTTTGGTGCTCTGGCCGCGTCTCAGGCCTCAGCCTCTGAGGTGGGACAGCTGAGTTCAGGACACTGGTCCAGCAGAAACCTCCCAGCCCTGCATAATATCAAATGGCAAAAGCACTCCCAGAGATCTCCATCTCAATGCAAAGGCCCAGCTCCACTCAATGACCAGCAAGATACAGTGCTGAACACCCTATGTCAAACAACTAGCAAGACAGGAACACAAACCCACCTATTAGCAGAGAGGTTGCCAAAAATCCTGGTAAGGTCACAGACACCCCAAAACTCAACACCGGATGTGGTCCTGCCCACCAGAAAGACCAGATCCAGCCCCATCCACCAGAACACAGGTACCAGTCCCCTCCACCAGGAAGCCTACACAACCCACTGACACAACCTCACCCACCAGGGGGCAGACACCAAAACAACGGGAACTATGAACCTGCGGGCTGTGAAACGGAGATACCAAACACAGTAACTTAAGCAAAATGAGAAGACAGAGAAATACACAGCAGATGAAGGAATAAGGTAACAACCCACCAGACCAAACAAATGAAGAGGAAATAGTCTACCTGAAAAAGAATTCAGAGTAATGATGGTAAAGATGACCCACAATCTTGGAAATAGAATGGAGAAAACACAAGAAACGTTTAACAAGGACCTAGAAGAACTAAAGAGCAAACAAACAATAATAAACAAAACAATAAGTGAAATTTAAAATTCTCTAGAAGGAATCAATAGCAGAATAACTGAGGAAGAAGAACAGATAAGTGACCTGGAAGATAAAATAGTGGAAATAACAACTGCAGAGCAGAATAAAGAAAAAAGAATGAAAAGAATTGAGGACAATCTCAGAGACCTCTGGGACAACATTAAATGCACCAACATTCGAATTACAGGGGTCCCAGAAGAAGAAGAGGAAAAAAAAAAGGGACTGAGAAAATATTTGAAGAGATTATAGTTGAAAACTTCCTTAATCTGGGTAAGGAAATAGTCAATCAAGTCCAGGAAGCACAGAGAGTCCCATATAGGATAAATCCACGGAAAAACATTCCAGGACACATATTAATCAAACTATCAAAAATAAATACAAAGAAAAAAAACTAAAGCAGCAAGGGAAAAGCAACAATTAACATACAAGAGAATCCTTATAAGGTTACAGCTGATCTTTCAGCAGAAACTCTGCAAGCCAGAAGGGAGTGGCAGGACATATTTAAAGTGATGAAAGGGAAAAACATACAACCAAGATTACTCTACCCAGCAAGGTTCTCATTCAGATGTGACAAAGAAATTAAAACCTTTACAGACAAGCAAAAGCTAAGAGAATTCAGCACCACCAAACCAGCTCTACAACAAATGCTAAAGGAATATCTCTAGGCAGCAAACACAAGTGAAGTAAAAGACTTACAATAACAAACCCAAAACAATTAAGAAAATGGTAATAGGAACATACGTATCGATAACTACCTTAAATGCAAATGGATTAAATGTTCCAACCAAAAGACATAGACTGGCTGAATGGATACAAAAACAAGACCCGTACATATACTGTCTACAAGAGACCCACTTCAGACCTAGGAACACATACAGACTGAAAGTGAGGGGATGGAAAAAGATATTCCATGCAAATGGAAATCAGAAGAAAGCTGGAGTAGCAATTCTCATATCAGAAAAAATAGATTTTAAAATAAAGCCTATTACAAGAGACAAAGAAGGACACTACTTAATGATCACGGGATCAATCCAAGAAGAAGATATAACAATTGTAAATATTTATGCACCCAACATAGGAGCACCTCAATACATAAGGCAAATGCTAACAGCCATAAAGGGGAATTAGACAGTAACACAATCATAGTAGGTGACTTTAACACCCTACTTACACCAATGGACACAGCATCCAAAATGAAAATAAATAAGGAAACACAAGCTTTAAATGATACATTAAACAAGATGGACTTAATTGATATTTATAGGACATTCCATCCAAAAACAGCAGATTACACTTTCTTCTCAAATGCTCATGGAATATTCTCCAGGATACATCTTATCTTGGGTCACAAATGAAGCCTTGGTAAATTTAAGAAAATTGATATCGTATCAAGTATCTCTCCTGATCACAATGCTATGTGACTAGATATCAATTACAGAAAAAAAATTGTAAAAAATACAAGCACATGGAGGCTAAACAATACACTACTAAATAACTGAGATCACTGAAGAAATCAGTGAGGAAATAAAAAAATACCTAGAAACAAATGATGATGAAAACATGACAACCCGAAAACAATGGGATGCAGCAAAAGCAGTTCTAAGGGGGAAGTTTTTTGCAATACAATCCTATCTCAAGAAACAAGAAATATCTCAAACAAACAACTTAGCCTTACGTCTAAAGCAATTAGAGAAAGAAGAACAAAAAACCCCCAAAGTTAGGAGAAGGAAAGAAATCATAAAGATCAGATCAGAAATAAATGAAAAAGAAATGAAGGAAACAATCACAAAGATCAATAAAACTAAAAGCTGGTTCTTTGAGAAGATAAAGAAAATTGATAAACCATTAGCCAGACTCATCAAGAAAAAAAGGGAGAACACTCAAATCAATAGAATTAGAAATGAAAAAGAAGAAGTAACAACTGACACTGCAGAAATACAAAGGATCATGAAAGATTACTACAAGCAACTGTATGCCAATAAAATGGACAACCTGGAAGAAATGGACCAATTCTTAGAAAAGCACAACCTTCCAAGACTGAACCAGGAAGAAATAGAAAGTATAAACAGACCAATCACAAGCACCGAAATTGGGACTGTGATTAAAAATCTTCCAACAAACAAAAGTCCAGGACCAGATGGCTTCACAGGCAAGTTCTATCAAACATTTAGAGAAGAGTTAACACCTATCCTTCTCAAACTCTTCTAAAAAATAGCAGAGGAAGGAACACTCCCAAACTGATTCTACGAGGCCACCACCAACCTGACACAAAAACCGGACAAAGATGTCACAAAAAAAGAAAACTACAGGCCAACATCACTGATGAACATAGATGTAAAAATCCTCAGCAAAATACTAGCAAACAGAATCCAGAAGCACATTAAAAGGATCATACACCATGATCAAGTGGGGTTTATCCCAGGAATGCAAGGATTCTTCAATATAAGCAACTCAATCTATGTGATAAACCATATTGACAAACTGAAGGAGAAAAACCATATGATCATCTCAATAGATGCAGAAAAATTTTTGACAAAATTCAACACCAATTTATGATAAAAAAAAACCCTCCAGAAAGTAGGCATAGAAGGAACTTACCTCAACATAATAAAGGCCATATATGACAAACCCACAGCCAACATCGTTCTCAATGGTGAAAAACTGAAACCATTACCACTAAGATCAGGAACAAGACAAGGTTGCCCACTCTCACCACCATTATTCAACATAGTTTTGGAAGTTTTAGCCACAGCAATCAGAGAAGAAAAAGAAATAAAAGGAATACAAATCAGAAAAGAAGAAGTAAAGCTTTCTCTGTTTGCAGATGACATGATACTGTAGACGGAGAATCCTAAAGATGCTACCAGAAAACTACTAGAGCTAATCAATGAATTTGGTAAAGTAGCAGGAGACAAAATTAATGCACAGAAATCTCTTGCATTCCTATACACTAATGATGAAAAAGCTGACAGAGAAATTAAGGAAACACTCATTTACCATTGCAACAAAAAGAATAAAATACCTAGGAATAAAGCTACCTAAGGAGACAAAAGACCTATATCCAGATAACTATAATACTCTGATGAAAGAAATTAAAGATGATACAAACAGATGGAGAGATATACCATGTTCTTGGATTGGAAGAATCAACATTTTGAAAATGACTCTACTACCCAAAGCGATCTACAGATTCAATGCAATCCCTATCAAACTACCACTGGCATTTTTCACAGAACTAGAACAAAAAATTTCACAATTTGTATGGAAACACAAAAGACCTCGAATAGCCAAAACAATCTTTAAAAAGAAAAGGGGAGCTGGAGGAATCAGCCTCCCTGACTTCAGACTATACTACAAAGCTGCAGTAATCAAGACAAAATGGTACTGGCACAAAAACAGAAATATAGCTCAATGGAACAGGATAGAAAGCCCAGAGATAAACCCACACACATATGGTCATCTTATCTTTGATAAAGGAGACAAGAATATACAATGGAGAAAAGACAGCCTCTTCAATAAGTGGTGCTGGGAAAATTGGACCGATACATGTAAAAGTATGAAATTAGAACACTCCCTGACACCATACACAAAAATAAACTCAAAATGGATTAAAGACCTAAATGTAAGGCCAGACACTATAAGACTCTTAGAGGAAAACACAGGCAGAACACTCCATGACATAAATCACAGCAAGATCCTTTTTGACCCAGCTCCTAGAGAAATGGAAATAAAAACAAAAATAAACAAATGGGACCTAATGAAACTTGAAAGCTTTTCCACAGAAAAGGAAACCATAAACAAGACCAAAAGACAACCCTCAGAATGGGAGAAAATATTTGCAAATGAAACAACTGACAAAGGATTAATCTCCAAATTTACAAGCAGCTCATGCAGCTCAATATCAAAAAAACAAACAACCCAATCCAAAAATGGGCAGAAGACCTAAATAGACATTTCTCCAAAGAAGATATACAGATTGCCAACAAACACATGAAAGAAGGCTCAACATCACTAATCATTAGAGAAATGCAAATCAAAACTACAATGAGGTATCACCTCATACCAGTGAGAATGGCCATCATCAAAAAATATACAAACAATAAATGCTGGAGAGGGTGTGGAGAAAAGGGAACCTTCTTGCACTGTTGGTGGGAATGTAAATTGATACAGCCACTATGGGGAACATTATGGAGGTTCCTCAAAAAACTAAAAATAGAACTACCATATGACCCAGAAATCCCACTACTGGGCATTTACCCCGAGAAAACTGTAATTCAAAAAAGGTCATATACCACAATGTTCATTGCAGCTCTATTTACAATAGCCAGGACATGGAAGCAAACTAAGTGTCCATTGACAGATGAATGGATAAAGAAGATGTGGCATATATATACAATGGAATATTACTCAGCCATAAAAATAAACGAAATTAAGTTATTTATAGTGAAGTGGATGGACCTAGAGTCTGTCATACAGAGTGAAGTAAGTCAGAAAGAGAAAAACAAATACTGTATGCTAAGACATATATGTGGAATCTAAAAAAAAAAAAAAAGAAAAGTTTCTGAAGAACGTAGGGACAGGGCAGGAATAAAGACACAGACATAGAGAATGGACTTGAGGTCACGGGAAGGGGGAAGGGTAAGCTGGGACGAAGTGAGAGAGTGGCATGGACATATATACACTACCAAATGTAAAATAGATAGCTAGTGGGAAGCAGCCACAAAGCACAGGGAGATCAGCTCAGTGCTTTGTGAACACCTAGAGGGGTGGGATAGGGAGGGTGGGAGGGAGACTCAAGAGGGAGGATATATGGGGATATATGTATATGTATAGCTGATTCACTTTGTTATACAGCAGAAACTACCACACCATTGTAAAGCAATTATACTCCAATAAAGATGTTAAAAATGAAATAAAATATAAATTAAGAAAAACTCAAGTGTTTTTTAATGGGAAGTTTCACTTCCAAGGATGCTTCTGCCCTGTTTATGTAATCCTAGAATGAAAATAAGGAGACCTGAAGAGATGATCTAATCTATTCTCATGTTTCCTTAAAAGAGAACAAAACCATGGCAGAGTAATGGGAATTATTCTCTTGAATATAAAGCCCTGAGAGAAGACTCTACTTCCCTTAAGTGTTGTATATCACATTAATTCCCTTTCAACTGATAGCTGCATTCTCATTCTGTAAGAAAGCAGCAGTACCATTGGAAAGCCAATTCTGCTCCTGTTCTCAGCTGGGTTCCAAGTTTGAATTAATATCATAAATTTTAAGGACTGCCTTCTTCTACTGCAAATTGTGAACTCCTTCAAAAATGGGAACCAGGTGGTCACATTTATAAGGGACTCCACATTCCATCTCTGTGCCTGGCACATACTTGCATACATCAGGCAATACATGAAAGTACTACAAGTGCATGAGAAACTATATTAAACTGGCTTGAAAATGTTCATATTGATATCTGAGTGATTATCATTTAAGATACAAAGATAAATCCTTTTTTGTTACAGCCTTTTCTCCCCCTTGTGCCTAGGAAGCCCTTATTTTCAGCCTTATTCTATTCAACTCTTGGTGTATTAAACATTAAAAATTCAGGCAATGGCTCAGGCATATAATTGCAATAAGGGGTTATGATTTGAAGTGAAGAAAATGGTCCACAATATTAGCCACAATTTCTTTTCATATCAATGCAAATAGGTGTTGCAATGCATGTGTTAATTTTCTGATATTTTTCTACACAAGAATGTATTTGATGTCAGTATGGTCAGATGAGGCTGCTGCATAGGAACCTACAAAACAAACTAATTTGGAGAATTTGCATTTCTAGGAATGTGGCTTCACTCTAAAAATAGTTTTCATTACACACAGCAGGGGAACATAAATGAGCAAGAGTACCCCCTGATCCAGTACTCTGCTATGTGGAGCAGAGTCTAAAAACTCAAAACCAAGCCAAGGGCTATTTCCATCCTGCCTGCCTGCCAAGTGCCAGTGCACCCTCAATCAACTTTCACTATTGTCCAATTGCCTTTATTTTTTTTTTAATTTAACTACAGTTGATTCACAATATTGTGTTAGTTTCAGGTGTACAGCTTCAGATTCTTCTCCACTACAGATTATTACAAGATACTGAATATAGTGCCCTGTTGCTATACAGTAAATCCTCGTTGTTTACATATTTTATATGTAGTGGTGTGTATCTGTTAATCCCATACTCCTCATTTATCCCTCCCCACCTCCTTTTCCCTTTGGTAACCGTAAGTTTGTTTTCTATGTCTGTGAGCTTGTTTATGTAAATAAGTTGATTTGTATTATTTTCTTTATATTCCACATAAGTGATATTACAGGATATTTGTCTTCTTCTATCTAACATTTCATTTAGTATGATAATCTCTAGGTCCATCCATGTTGCTACTTTTGACATTTTGGCCAGTTTAAGTCTGAGTCATATGGTAGGTACCTATTAAATGTCTTTTCAGAGAAGGAATGGAAAAAAAGAATGACTGCAGAAAGAAATTCAGTGGGTAAGATGAGATGATGAGATAGCACGTGGAACATAAAATAAAGGAATAACTTGATTTGAAGGAGGATGACTTTTCTACTGGAACAAGAGAGAAAAATAAAGAACAAGAATGTATGTGAAATGATGATTATATGCTACTTTTATTCTGAGCAAGTCCATCACAAGTCATTCTGTGTAAACTGTCAGCTCAGAGTCACTTTTTAACAGCACACCTGAAAATATCCGCACTTGATGTGTGTTTTTTTAAGATTTAGAGGAGTTTAGGTGGTCATTGGGGTATTTCAAGTTCTTGTCTTAATATTTATTCTCTTCAAGATGGCTTTAGGATCAGTAATAATTCACTTTTATAAGGAAATTTATCCACTCTGACAAACCCAAACTTTAGCCTTCAAATTCTGCTTTAAATATCATTTCCTATTTCTCTAAACATGAGTCTCAGAGGTCTTAAAATTCTTTCCCATTTCAAACAAAGGCAGATGCTTCTGAAATGGAATCACTGTATTACTTATATTTGCTCAAAGAGTCAAGGGATCAAGAAATATTGCTTTACCAACAAACAGAATTATTAGAGCTCATTACAAGTACATCATTGAGAATGGCACTAGCACACATTGCAATCACTGCCTTTCAAACTTTAAGAACATAATATCTACCTAGCGACCAACTCTGCTTGGGTGAACCCCAGGCATCTCTAATTCAGTAAATCTAAAATAGATCTGACCTATTCGTCTGCCAATCTCCCTCCTTCATTCTCTTTGTTTAAAAGAGGATAATGGCTTCCACCCAGTCATCAAGTCAAAAGCCTTAAAGTCATCCTAGACTTTTTATTCTTTTCATTACATTCACCCCCATATTCAATCGGTCACTCAGTCTGGTTGAAATCATCTCCTAAATCCCTCTCACATTCACATTCTTCTGCTGAGTCCTATCAGTGTCATATTCAGATTTTCATGATTTCTCCAATAGTCAGTATGGTTTTCCTGCCTCTGGATTTTTAATTACAAACTAGTAGAAAGTTTTTTGGTCATTTGTAGTAGACGGTGTTGTTTTATTTAAACCTTTCTATTCCTTACTCACCAGAGGGCTTTAAAATATAACATGGAACTTGTGTTTAAACTTGATGAATTGGCCCAAAATATGTACCTCTTCTCCCTTTTGTAATTTCACTAAGGTGATAAATTAAAATATAGAAAGGCCCTCAGAATGAAAGAAGCAATAGGAAAGATACTTAAGTGGGTACTTACTACAAGAAAGAAACTTATTCTAATCACAAAAACCTCTGACATATCCCAGACTATGAGGATAACAGGTAACAAGGAGTGCACACCAGAGGAAAGAGGATGAAAGCAAGAGAATGACTGACCATCTGAATACAGTATTTAGACCCCTGGGTTCTGTTCACCATCATGCACAGTCAAGCTGTCACACCTCAGGAAGGAGAGCCAAGGTTTGTTCTCATGATAAATTGAATCTGGGAGTCTATGGATCCAAAAAACCCAGGCAAATGCTGGGAATGAGATAAGGACAGCAAAGTTAAATGAAATCCTATATATGAACCATTGAACTTTAAGACCTCTTTCTGCATCTGCTCCCAGAACCGCAGATGACCTGTAGTTAAGAGAACTAGAGGTTCCTCCTCTAGACAAAGTGAAGAGCCTCAGAGACAAGGTTCCCAGAAAGTGACATCTGCAGCACTTTTGGACACAAACCAATGAAAATTCAAGCTTGCCACCAGATTACCTTACAGCTTTTCAAAAAAGTTTCTATAGACAAAGACATTTCCAACCATGAATATGCTCCAAAAAGGAAGATAAGAAGTGAGCATCATATGGATTCTTTGTCAGAAATGTTCTCACTTCCATGATAACAGAGTCAACTTCAAAAAGAGATATAGCATCCAGGTATCTTATGAGGACAATGAAGGGAATTCCAAGAATGGTTGCCAACAGAAGTCCCAGGAAGAACAATGAAGCAGGGATCCAGAGCAAAGAACAAAATAAGACTTAACAAAGTACCTTAAAAGCTTTATATGTTTAGGAAATAATACTTAACAGTTGTCTGATAGGTATGATGGTACACGTAGAAAAAAAATGATGGTGTCATAGAAAACTAAGCAAATGAACAAAGCAGTCAATAATTCTAGAGAAAACACAAGATGTTCAACTAAGTAAGTTTAATGGTAGAATTCTGTTGACTTTGAAGTCAAAAGTATATCATCATACTAAACAAAGAACTATTTCAATAAATAATGAGAAATATAGAGCAATGAGAAGGGTGAGTAGAAAAGAAAGATGCTAACAAGTTTAATATATATCTACTATGTAAGTTTAATAAAGGATGATTAATATTGAGAACCAATAACGATATAAGCACATTATTTGGACAAAGGGAGAAAAACCTTTTGAGGGGTTGCTGTGAGGCAAAGTTCTGAGAAGGGGAGACAGAGGTACTGTCTACTCAAATTTCATTCAGTCTTTTAGGTTACTGATTAAAAGCAATATATTATTTTAACATTTAAATAATTTTAATAATAATTTCATTAAGCAGGCTTTGTTGAATGATATATTGTTCTACCCAGCTTCTTACTTTTCCTAATAGGTGAGCAGAGACAATATCTTACATGTAGTTCACATTTGTAGTTTTCTTCACTCTTTGTCTGGATTTATGTTTCTATCTGGTATGATTTTCCTGCTTCCTGAAATACTACCTTTAACATTTCTTGGCGTGCGAGTCTGCTGGTATCTTTTACCCTCTGGCTGCTCTAAAATTTTTTTTGTTTTAAGTAAGTAGAAAAAACAATCCTAAAGTTTATATGGAGCTACGAAAGACACTGGATAGCCAAAGCAATGCTGAAAAAAGAAGAACAAAGCAGGAGGCATCACGCTTCCTGATTTCAAGCTATATTCTAATGCTATAGCAATCCAAACAGTATTGTACTGGCATTAAAAACAGACACAAAGACCAATGGAACAGAATCAAGAGCTGAGAAATAAAGCCATGCACATACAGTCAACTCATATCTGACAAGGGAGCAAAGAATACTCATGGAGAAAAAACATTGTCTTCAATAAATGGTACCAGGAAATTTGGATACTCATACAAAAAGAATGAAACAATACCCCTATCTTACATCATTCACAAAAATTAACTCGAAATGGATTAAAAATTTAAATGTAAGACTGGAAACCATAAAACCCCTAGAAGAAAACAGGAAAAAAGTTCCCTGACATGGGCCTCCAGCATAAGTTTTTTGGATATGACATGAACAAGATAAAAAATAAACAGTAGGACTACATTGAACTAAAAGCTTCTGCACAGCAAAAGAAATAAAGAAAATGAAAAGACAACCTACAGAATGGGAGAATATATTTGCCAATCATATATCAAACAAGGAATTAATATCCAAAATATAAAAAGAAATCATACAACTCAATAGCAAAAAACAAATAATCCAATTGAAAAATAGGTAAAGGACCTAATAGACATTTTCCCAAAGAAGGTATATGCAAACGGCTAACAGGTACATTAAAAGGTGCTAAACATCACTAATCATTAGAAAAAAGTAAATCAAAACCACAATGAGACATCTCCTCACACCTGTCAGAATAGCTATTATCAAATGGACAAGCGATAACAAATGCTGGCAAGGCTGTGGAGAAAAGGGAATATTTGTGCATAGTTAGAGTGACTGTAAGTTGGTACAACCACTATGGAAAACAGCATGGAGATTGCTCAAAAAATTAAAAATAGAACTATCGTATGATACAGCAATTCCACCTCTGGGAATACATCTGACGGAAACAAAAGCACTATGTCAGAGAGACACCTGTATCACCATGTTCTTAACCACATTATTTACAGTAGCTAAGACATGGAAATGGCTTAAGTGTCAATCAGCCCATGAGCGGATAAAGAAAGTGTGGTATATACACAATGGAATATTATGCAGTCATAAAAAGAAGGAACTTCTGCCATTTACAACAACATGGATGCATGTTGAAGGCATTATGCTAAGTGAAATACATCAGAGAAAAACATATAATGTATGATCTCATACGTGGAATCCAACACAAAAGTAAAACAAAAAAACCCATAGAAAAAGTGTGGTATGTATGAAAGTGAAGAGTAAATCCTAAGAGTTCTCACCACAAGGAAGAAAATCTTTTCTTCTTTTGTATCTGTATGAAATGATGGATGTTAACTAAACTTACTGTGGTATTTCACATTATATGTAAGTCAAAACATTATGCTGTACAGGTGTAAACTTATACAGTGCTGTATGTCAATTATATCTCAAGAAAACTGAACAATTTTAAAATAAAAAATAAAAAAAATTTAACTTAGGGAAAATGCAATCTTTATAATGTTCAGTCATCCTGTGCAAGAATACGAGGTATCTTTCCACTTGTTCAAGAGCACTTGTGTCTGTCAGGAGTGTCAAGCTACATTTAAAAATTGCTTTCCAATAAATTTAGGAGGTAAACTGAGTTTTTAGAAATGTGATAACATGCAAAATGAATATGTCATATTCTATGCAGTAAAAATAACCAGTATCTTATAGCCACTATGGAGAACAGTATGGAGTTTCCTTAAAAAACTAAAGACAGAACTACCATATGACCCAGCAATCCCACTACTGGGCATATACCCTGAGAAAACCATAATTCAAAAGGAGTCATGTACCACAATGCTCACTGCAGTTCTATTTACAATAGCCAGGACATGGAAGCACCCTAAATGTCCATCCACAGATGAATGGATAAAGAAGATGTGGCACATATATACAACGGAATATTACTCAGCCATAAAAAGAAATGAAATTGAGTTATTTGTAGTGAGGTGGATGGACCTAGAGTCTGTCATACAGAGTGAAGTAAGTCAGAAAGAGAAAACAAATACCGTATGCTAACACATATATCTGGAATCTAAAAAAAAAAAAAAAAAAAAAAAATTGTTCTGAAGAACCTAGGGGCAGGACAGGAATAAAGACGCAGACGTAGAGAATGGACTTGAGAACATGGGGAGGGGGAAGGGTAAGCTGGGACGAAGTGAAAGAGTGGCATGGACATATATACACTACCAAATGTAAAATAGATAGCTAGTGGGAAGCAGCCGCATAGCACAGGGAGATCAGCTCAGTGCTTTGTGACCACCTAGAGGGGTGGGATAGGGAGGGTGGGAGGGAGATGCAAGAGGGAGGGGATATGGGGATATATGTATATGTATAGCTGATTCACTTTGTTATAAAGCAGAAACTAACACACCATGGTAAAGCAATTATACTCCAATAAAGATGTTAAAAAAATAAATTAAATAACCAGTATCTTAAATGCTAATATGACTCACATTATAAATGATGTTTTAAAAACCTGTAGCCTTTGAAAAAATTTTATCCATGTCAGCTGTAGAAAGATGCTCTGGGTGGCCAGGAAATGCCAGAAATACAGGGTTATTTTCTTTCCTGGATCCTCCTCTCAGGGCTCTGCGGGGAGCCAGATCTTCCCCACCTAAACCATAACATCTCTTCAAAGGTAAATAGCTTCTCCCTCTTGGAGAGGCAGAGAAGGAGGCTGATATAACTAATAGAGTCAATGATCTGAGACAAAAACTTTCCAAATAGAGTGGAGGAGAGAAAGAAAGTGTGTAACGATTTGTAGCCAGGACAGCAAAGCCCTCTTAATAGAATAATCAGGCACTGGATAGACTGCAGAGAATTTATACATATCCATCCACCCTTTCTACCCTCACACACAAACATACCCCTAGAGGACAGAGAATGACAGAATAATTGATCAAGACACAGAACAAAGATCTGAGAGGGACAGAACTGAGACCCTGGCTCTGCCACCGTAGCCAGTGAATTGTTAGCAAACCCCCTCTGTGAGAGAAGTGTCCTGTTCTAAGCCCAAAGCACCTTGATACATTAGATTTCTAATCAGTGGTAATGTTTTACTATTTAGAAAATTTTGCCCATGGCTGACACTTGTTATTTTGAGAATATTGTTCACTATAAGTTCCACTTTAAGAACCTAATAAGGTTCTCTGAAAAAAGGCAAAGCTCTCCCTGCCCATTAGGCCCTGACTCAGGGACAGCCTGCATTTGGCTTCTCCACCCCCATCCTATCTGGAGGGAGGAGGGTGCCGGCTGGATGACTGACAGGCCCTCCACAGCTCACCTGATGCTCAGGCCTAGTGAGATTCAGGTGAGCTCATTAGTCCTGGATACAAGCGCCTGAAGTTGTGCGAGGCCTGGGTCAGGAGACCACCCAATGCGGCCGACCTCATTGCACAGATCCAGGTCTGCTCCTAATTTACTCTGTGACCAAAGCAAACCCTTGCTGTGTCTTATCTTTCTGATCTGTCAGGTGAGAACAATGACACGTGAACTACCTACTTTACTGGCACTGAATAGAAGGAGACAATGAATGTGAAGATACACTAAAGAGAATTAAAAGTGCCGTCTGAAAGGAAGGGACTCCCTAGAGCGCTTCAGTGTCCTAATTAGGAAGTGAGGGGACAATAAGATAACTTCCAAACATGTTTGTCATGGATTAAAAAAAATACCCATTCACTTAGTGGCCGAGTCACTATTCTAACCACGGTTGTATGTATGTTAGATCATTTGAAAAGGGGTGAGTAATCTGCGTTCCACAGCTGAAAAGACTTCCAAGCTCCCATAACCTGGCAAACAGACTTCGGAATGAGGCCATCCCCTCATTGCTGGCAGGGGACGCCGAGAAGATGGAGGAGGAGGTTGAGTCAGAGGGAAAAAGTTATTGTCACTCTGGAAAAGAGTCTGTAGACACCTGGAGAAGGAGTATCTGTTATGTTTAACTAGGAACCAGTATAATCAAAGAAAGCCCCACATTTATGTCTGTCCCTTTTGGTGTGAGCATATTTGTTCTCTGGGTTCACGCCCATGAATCGTAAGCATCTTCTGAGTAACTCAATACTTGGAAGTGTTCTGCGGTGTAGAGATTTGTGAAACGCTTCTCCTGCACAAAAGTCCCGAGCGCGATCTCAGGCAGAGGAAATAATTCAAGCCGTGGCCCTGCTGCGGCTGACGACGCGGCTGCCCCCCGGGGGACCCCGCCCGGGCCGCTTCTCCCGGACTCAGATCCATTTCAGGTCAACAGCCCAGAAGGACACGGCCAGACTGTGAATATCGGCCTCTTCGGACCCCAGCCTCCCGTTTCAGGGCTTTTCCACCCCAAGCGAGGTGTCCCTTTTCCTAACCTCTATCACTACTGAACAGGCCTTACCTTAGTCACTTATACTTTACTACGAACACACTTGGGTTCAGGAAACATTTGTCCTTTGTATTATAATTCAGTCTTTTAAGTATGGAAGTGAAAGGTCTTAGGTGCTATTAAAATAATTTCAGCCGTCAGCAAATAGGTGCGGGGAGGCTGGGGGAGGCACATCCAATTGCCCTGGAATCTCACCCCTCCCGCAGGGGAGGCCAGTCCCGAGAGGGAACTGAATGTACTCATTTGGGGGCTTCGGGGTCACCTGCGTCATGGGGCGCAAGGGTAGAGGGGAGGGCTTGCTTGCTTCCTCCCTTCAGGGCCGCCGTCTTACCTGCTCTCCGTCCTGGAGCTGCCATGGCCTCTGCAGGTCGCCGCTGTGACCCCACGGCCCGCTCACGGGTCCCTCCCGCTCCTCGGGCGCTCCTTCCTCTCCCCCGACACCTCCCGCACGTCTGGGAGCCCGTGCTCACTGCGGCGCCCTCCTCAGGCCCGCCCGGCCTGTTTCAGCTTCTCTCCCGCCCACGCTTCCCCCGGGGGCGTCCCAGGTTGTTCCCATCAGCGATGATACCCGCAGGTGCCGGGGCTCCAGGGAAGAGGACTGGGCGGGGCCTCGGGTGGAAGCGGGCGAAGTGAAATGGGGCCTGGCTCGGGGGACAATTGGGAGCCCAGGTCATCAACCGGCATCAGGCTCAGGTGCCCGAATGTGCACGGAGGTGGGAAGGTCAGCACCAAGTGGAGAAAACTGTTGGCATTAATTACAGGTCCTGGAATACCTAATAAAGAACAAAGAAAAACCTAAAAGCTTGGTTTTGGCTGGAAATACACTACCAATTGTATTGTTTATAATCTTCCCCCAATCACCACTTATTCTATTAAATACAAAATATAAAATTAACTTAATAAAAAAAGGTTTTGTTCTTTATTACCTTTTTTTGAGCAATTTGCTTATGATGTGCCTTGATGTGGTTTTCTTCATGTTTCTTGTGTTTTGCCAAAAGGGGAAAACCCATGGCAGATTTCTAAAATTTTAAATCCCTTTGCTTTTTTATGGAAGACATTATGAAAAAAGTGTCCATGCCCCTTTCTTGAATTTCCTTTGATGGTGTTTTGTCAATCAGAATTCTCCAACTTAACACTCAGGGGATCCAGGAGTTCTTCTTTGTTTTCTGCCGTTGGAATGCTAGAGTTGAAAGTGTTTTATCAATGATATACTTGCTAATCTTCGCAGGTGTCCTGATGGGATTCTGGTTTGGCAACTAATATATATCTGATAACAATAATTGAGATAAACAAACATCATTTTTCCATTATTCCATTTATCCTATGTGCACCTAGTGAGTGGTGACTCTGTGAAAGTTACCAGAAAAAATTTTCAGGTATTAGGGCTCAATTTATTAAAGAGTGAAAAATGAGTTATTTTTTATTGATATACAACTCAGTGAGATTGTTCTCAAGCAGGTAGAACAATCTAGACGTTCTTCCTTCAGTTACGTCAAGATACTTGAAAGCTCAGTTCTATAAAATAGTGAAAAAAAAATAGCAGCTACTAATTATGAAGCACTTACCCTACAGCAGGCAGTGAAGTGGGAAGTTTGAATCTACTATCTCTCATTTTTATAAAGACCTTAAAGAAATTATCTCCATATCACCAGTATGAAAACCAACTTCTCCAGATCACATAGCTAGTAAAGAGTAAAGCCAGGAGTCTCAGAAAGGAACATGTTTTTCCAAAGCCTGTCTTATTTCACTTAAAATTTTTTCATGATATAAAAGAAATCATTCTTTGGCCATTAAAAATTAATTGAGCCACTACTGCCCTTACTTCAACAAGTAGTTAAATCACCTGCAAACAATGTTTCTCCTTGCTACTCAGCAAAAATTTCAGTTACTTAACTGAAACCAGTTCCTCTAAAGAGGTAGAAAATTAATGTTTTCTTATACAGCTATGACATAGCAGATAGTATGCTATATTATTTCACAATTATTATCTCATGTATTTTTACCAAAACCTTGAAAGCTGCATATTATTATCTTCATTTACAGACGAGGAAACCCAAGTTCAAGTAAGTGATTCCCCATCAGCCAGTAAGTTGAAAAGTCTGTGTCTGAAGTACAGTGATTGTAAAGTCTTTCAACTGTATCCCACTATGTGTTATTGTAGCAAAGAGCCTGAATGATGCTAAGAGATCAATAGTCTTTAAGGTATTACTTTCCAGCAAAGTCTCCTATCCATTATTTTACTATCCATTGAAGTAAAATAATGTCCTTGATTTTTAGTTAATTCTAAAGTGCTGAGGGAAGTCATCATTTTTAGTTACTTCATATCCATGCTCTTTACCATAGGGTAGTTATCAGTGGCCTTACCACTTACTGAGTACATTAAAAAAAACACATAAATCCAGATCCAAAATGGACCTACTTGAAGTGACCAAAATCATATAGTCATAAACGGAGAAAAAAATAGATAAAAAGAATGAAGTCTTATTGTACAAAAAGGGCGATTTAGAAAGTGGAAATATGACAAAATGTCCATCAAGTTTTTCATCGAATTTGAGCAGATCCTTAAATTGCTATGAAAGAACAAATAGCTGAAAATATCCAACAAAGCAATAAAAATTATAATAAATACTACTTCGTGTAATACTTAATATAAAGTAATTAAATTGAGGATTTGGTTTAGAAACAAACATACCAATGGAACAGAAGCTAAAGCCTCCAATAGACCCTGCATATATCTATCTATATAAATATATATAGATATTTATATGTATTTTATATACACTAGGTACAAGACAGAGGTAGCATCACAGATCAATGGGGGAAAAATGGAAGACTGAGTAAATTATGGTGGGATAATTATACACACATATGAAAAAATAAAATTGATTTCTATTTCATGTTATTCCTTTAAAATGTCCAAATTAAAGAACTATCTATGAAGATTAAAATGCTAGAACTTTTAGAAGAAAATTTAAGAGGATATATGACTTCAGAGTAGGGAAAAATCTTTTCAACAAAATCCCCAAAGACACATCTCATAAAGAAGGAACATATTAAATGTTACTGCACTAAATATAAAACCTATCAAAAGTTACCCTAAAAGGGTGAAAAAAAGGTCACAAGCTGTGATAAGGTAAAATTAGCTGATTTAAATGACAAGGGATTATGAATAATTTCTACAACTGAGAGATAAAAGGACAAACAGTCTACTAGAAAAAGGACAAAACCTCTGAAATGACAATTCCTTTAGATAAGCAGAAATTCGTAAATTATTTAAAAAGTTGGCAGGGATATGGCATCTCCTTATGCATTTTCATAAGCTGCCAGTGGCTACAGCAACTTCTGGAAGCAATTTGGCAATATCAAGTTGGGTTAAAGATATGCATTTCTATGACTGGGCAGTTCAATAATTCTATATATTCCTTAGAGGCTCTCGTCCATGGAAAACATGTATAAGAATGTTTATAGCAGCAGTATTTTTAAAAAGTACTTTAAAAATCCTAATATGATTGTAATAAAATGTGGCCTACTAGAAAGTAGGAGAAATGAATAAGCTCACTACATATATCAAGATGGATGAATCTCATGAACATATAGTTCAGTGAAAAAAAGAAATTGCAAAACAAAAGAGCATTTTAAAACTTAAAAAAATCTCACTATATGTCAAGCATTATTGTTTTTTTAGATACTAAATCACTTATGCTCTCGACAACCTAATAAAGTAATTATTATTATTTTTCCCATTTTATAAATGACAAAACTGAGACAACAAGAAGTAATAAAACTTGTAAGAAGATGCACTAGACATTGTTTAAAAATACATACATACGTAGTAAAAGTTTAAAGAAATGTAAGAAAATGATAAACAACAGATAGAGAATAGTAGTTATTTACTAGGAAGAGAAAGGGGGATATAGAGATACACACGGGGTTCACTTCTATCTGCAATATTTTTTTCTCTGAAACTGGGTGGTTGGCGCATGGGTATGTTGTTTTTTTACATTTTTATGTCTGAATAATTTTTATGTCAGAATAATTTGTATTATTTTTTTAAATAACGCACCCTAAATTGAGGGAATATAAGAGACAGAGAGAGTGAGAGGTTTGTATGTAAAAGCAGTGTGTCCTTGGTCATGTCCCTTAATGTCCCTGAGCTTTGTTTTCTTTTTAATTTCTAAAAGTAAAATGCTATTGTGTTTTCAAATAAGATAATTAATTTCCACACACTGTGTAAACTATAAAATGTCCTATACATACCACCAGGTATGACTTTTACCTGGAAGAAATAGTGTTCACCTTGTGTCAGGAAATAGAGTGGGCTTTGTGTCTAAGAAGGGAGGGTTTCCACTCTCAAAGCCTCAGGATGAAGGTGATGAAGGTGGGCTGTGCCCAGTCACCCTGGTGCGCCCCTCAGGAAAAGTGTAAGTGTAGGGGTGTGTGTGTGTGTGTGTGTGAGTCTGCACAAGTGCATGTGTGTGCCTCTGGGTATGTGAGTATATGGGTAGATGTGTTAGGAGAGTGTGTGTCTAGGTGTGTGTGTCAGCGAGTCACCAAATAGCCATAATTGTCAGACCCCAGGTCTGTGATGGGCATGCAACACCACGGCTGAACAAAGCACTGTGGAAAGGTCTTTCTGTCTCAGATTTGCACCCTGAGAAACTGTCTAACTATGAACTTCAGTCACAGAGGACACAATCTGCCTTCCATCCAGAACAAAAGGAGTATTGATCTGCTAATGCCATGAACAGGTTTCCAGCAAGAGACAGGTACTGCATCTGGCCAAGGGATCACTTATTTTCAACGTGACACCAGTGCTATGGCAACCACAGAGGCAGAGAATGCTGCTCTCCAGGAGAACTCATCAGATTTGCTTCTTCGTTTTTATCCCATGAAACAAGAGCCACCAGGGCTAAGTGAACACACTCAGGGTTCCTATTTTTAGAATACGAGGACAGTAGGGGTAAAGAAAGATGCAGAGTAGGAAAGACAGATGCCTTCTCAACAGTAGAATGGGCACTCAGAATCATTTAATTTAAATATGTAAAAGACTGTGGCTTTTTAAAAATACTCCAAGCTGAGAAAGTAAAAAATACTAGATATATACAGAAAAGGTTTTTATTGTAATTTTTAAATATTTGTTTTGCTCTTGCACCCCCCAAAAGGAGGCGAGAATCTTTCCCCATGGACAGCATATTCACAGTTGTACAGACATGCTTTAGAATTAAGGGGATGAGTAATGGGTCTGGGAATCGTAACACAGATGTACAGGAGCAAGTTCCACAAGAGCAATGAAGTTTTCAACCTGAAAATTCTTTAGCCAGATCACAAGGCTCTCAAGGTACTTCTGGATGCCCTATGACATTTTCTTTCAAAGTTGGAAAACTGAATTTTAACGAAAATACTATACAATAGCACAGACATTCTCAGGTTAGACTGGGCCTCCAGTTCCTAGGTAATTATATTAAGAAGGATCTGGTAAAAGTTTATATGCATTGTCCCTGAATGTGGAAAAATGAATACTGGACTCCAAGACATAATATTTTGGTGCCACTGTGTTCATTTCTTTATTTTTATGATTTGCAGAAGTTTGCTTAGCCTGAGTCCTGGTTTTCTCACTTGTAATATGGGTATTTTAAAATCCATGCCTCAGATACCTTACACAGGATGACATGGGCATTAAATGTGATAATATATGTCCCAAAACTCTGTAATGCAAAAAGCTCTAAACAAAGGTAGCTGGCTTAGTTATTTGAACAGATTCACCCTACCAGTGTTTTCAAAATTCTGTTCTTTGGTTCTCTAGGTCTCCAAGGGGGTCTGAACAGTGGAAAGAGAATGTGGAGGACAAATGGTATGACCTCCATGTCCCACAGCCTTTGATCTGCAAAAGTTCCACTTATCTTGTCTACATATTGGAATTACGAATGCAATTTTATTTAGTAAAAAATGTAAGTGTTTCAGCTTTAAAAATATTTGTAAAGAACAGCTATAATCAACAGGGGAAAGAGTGGGAACTCTCACAGACCAAAGGGACAAATTTCCATTCTAATACAACAACATGGCAAAGAGAGGCTATAAAAATAATCACAGGTTGTGAATCAGGAAACACATTTTGTTGTCTCCCTGTGCTATGTCAAGTAAATGACCTTAAGCAAGTCATTTAACCTGCACAAACCTGAGCTTCCTTACATGTAACATGAAGGTAGTGCTCTCTAGTTACAAAATTATAAAATTTAGTCCTGGAAACATTTGATCTAAGGACTTGCAATACATCTATAAATTTCTCTTTGAATAATGATTAACTGCTAATAAAAAGGGCTAGGAGAAAGGGGGAGAATTTTAGAAAAATGATGCAGGCTCTGTGGCAGGTACTAGAAACAGAAATAACACACAATTAAGTCCTATATGCTTCCGCCAAATTAACCAGGGGCTGGGAGGAATCCCAGTCAGTGCATCAAAATACAAATTCTGCTTTTCACGTGGCAAAGCATCCACAAGAAAGAAAATTATTGCCGTCCTGGACTGGGAATCAAAAGACCCTAGTTTTGTATTCAGTTCTGTCACTCTCTGCTATATGCCTTTTGGCAGATTGTTTGCAGTACTTTAGGTCATAGTGTGGAGTTTGTATCTTATACTACTTGCAATGTACAGTTGTTGGAGAGTTTGAACCAAAGGAGTAATGTGATTTGATTTTTGCATTTAAAGCAGAGGAGAGTTTCATTTCTGCCTATGGCAGAGTAGCTAATATCAAACTAACTCCCACACCAGGAAGAAATATAAACTCTGGTTTTTGAAAAAAATAAAGAACTCTATGAAGGCATTTGACAATTATCAAAATACTGGTATTTGAGGTGACAAGATTCCAGACATAAGAAAAAAAATTACATGAAGCCTAAAATTCTGTAGGCAATTTCCCCTAGAAGCATCTGCTAATCCCTAAATTGCACAAATGTGAGTGAGACACCAAGGAACCAACAGAAAGCAGTTGCTAAGAGACTAAAGTGCTAAGCAGATACTTCAGCATTTCTCTGGTTCTGGGTAGATCAAAATTAAAATTCAGGAGCCTTCAAGGGAAGGGAACACTACTGTTATGGACTGAATATTTGTGTCCCTCAAAATTCATATGTTAAATCCCTACCCACAAATGTGATGGTGTCAGGAGGTGGGGTCTTTGGAAGGTAATTAGGATTAGGTGAGGTCATAAGGGTGCAGCCATCGTGAATGGGATTAGTGTCCTTACAACGGTCAAGAAATAGCTTTCTTCTGCCTTCTACTCTCCCCCGTTTTAGGACATAGCAAAAAGATGGCCATCTGTGAACCAGGAAATGCACCCCCCCTGCAACACACCAAATCTGCTACCATCATTATCTTGGATTTTCACCCTCCAGAACTGCGAGAGGTAAATTTTTTTGTTTGTTTTTTGTTTTTTTTTGTTTAATCACCAGTCCATGGTAGTTTGTTATAGCAGCCTGACAGACTAAGACAACTGCTAAAGGCCTCAAGATTTCTATTGAAATCCCTGAAGAAATCTACTCTAGGAATAGGATAAAATTGGAAACAGACCAGTCTCTAATGCAGCAAAGCAACCTGAACTTATTCTGACTGTATTCTGGAAAATAAATGAACTCTTAGTAGACAAAGATAAGGTCATTTTAAAACTATACAATTTTTTACACATAGTAATGATGATTAAATTTAAAAAAAAAAACTACCAAGCATGTCAGGAGATAGTAGCAAATAACTAAAAATCAAGAGAACAAAAGGACAATGAAAAAAAATTAACACAGGTTATCCAGATATTGGAGTTATCAAAGACAGATTTAAAAAATTATATATATATATATATATATATATATATATATATGGAAATACATACGATGGAGAATTTCACCATAAAACAGAAATATATACAAAACAAATCAAATGAAATTCTAGACTTAAAAACTACAAAAAAACTGAAACAGATTTAAGAACAAATATTGGTCTTTGGAGTGCTAATAACGTCCTAGGTTTTATCTGGATGCTAATTATTTGGCTGTACACTTAATATTTATGCATTTTACTATACGTGTATTATACGTTATACCTCAATAAATACATTTTTTAATTAATTCCTCCTGCTCTGTGGAAAAAGGGCTGGGGGGAAGGTGTTAACAAGAGGGATGGACAAAAGTGAAAGCAGGGAGACCAGTTTAAAAGCTATGTAGTTAGTTCCCAAAAGAGATAATGGTGTGGATTATGCAGTACTGATAGAGAAAGTGATACATTTCAAATAATGGTAATTGTATTTCTAATAAATCTTCGAATATTGAGAGTTCTTTTTTTTTACATGTTAATTTTGAGATGTCTGTGAAACATCTGCCATATAGGTAACTGGATGCATAGTTACTAAGCTCAGAGTGAAGATCTGAGCTAAAGATAAGTTCTCAGTATAAAAATTGTATTTAAAGAAAACCATAAGACTGGATGAAATCACATAGGGAGAGAGTGTAAATGGAGAAGAGAAGGGGACCCACGTGTGAGCCCTGAAATACACCAACATTTAGAATTTGGATGCAGGAATTGGGGAGAGCAAAGAACACCTAGCTCTCTATTCTGTTCTAATGTTCTATGTGTCTGTTTATATGCCAGTACCATTCTATTTCAATTACTATCAAAATCAAATATGATTTGAAAACAGAAAATGGGGAGCTTCCAGCTTTATTTTTCTTGCTCAAGATACTTTGGCTCTTCAGAATCTTTTGTGGTTCTATAGGAATTTTTAGGATTGTTTTTTCTATTTCTGTGAAAAATGCCACTGGAATTTTGATAGGGATTGCATTGACTATGTAGATCACTTTGGGTAGTATGAACATTTTAATAATATGAATTCTTCTAGCTCATCAGCATGGGATATCTTTCCATTTATTTGTGTCTCCTTCAATTTCTTTCATTAATGTTTTATAGTTTTCAGTATACAGATCTTTCACTTTCTTGGTTAAGTTTAATTATTCCTAAGTATTTTATTCTTTTTCATGCTATTGTAAAAGGAATTGCTTTCTTAATTTCTTTTTCAGAGAGTTTGTTGTTAGTGTCTAGAAATGCAATTGATTTTGTATGTTGATTTTGTATCCTACAACTTTACTTATTTCATTTATTAGTTCTAATAGATTTTTGGTGGAGTCTTTAGGGTTTTCAATATATAAGATCACGTCATCTGCAAACAAACACAATTTTACTTCTTCTTTTCTGATTTAGCTGCATTTTATTTCTAATTGCTCTGGACAGCACTTCCAGTATTATGGGGAATAAAAGTGGTGAGAGTGGGCATCCTTGTCTTGTTCCTATCTTAAAGAAAAGAAAAGCTTTCAGATTTTCACTGTTCAGTATAATGTTAGCTGTGAGCTTGTCATATATAACCTTTATTATATTGAGGTGCCTTTCTTAACTAAAAATGGAACTACTGTATGATTCATCAATCCTACTTCTGGATATTTATCCAAAGGAATTGAAATCAAAATTGGGATTAGTGCCCTTACAACGGTCAAGAAATAGCTTTCTTCTGCCTTCTCTCGAAAAGGATACATGTACCCCCATGTTTATTGAAGCATTATTCATAATAGCCAAGAGGTGGAAGAAACCTAAATGTCCATTGACAAATGAATGGATTTAAAAAAACATGGCATATATATACATATATACACACACACAACAAAATATTATTCAGCCTTAAAAAAGAAGGAAACTCTGGCATTTGCAACAACATGGATAGACTTGGGGAACACTATGCTAGGTAAAACAAGCCAGACATGGAAAAACAAACACTGTATGATATCATTTAAATGTGGAGTATAAAATAGTCAAACTCATAGAAGAAGAGATTAGAATGGTGGTTGCCAGGGGCAAGGGGAAGGGGAAAAAGGGAGGCAACGGTCAAAGGGCACAAAATTTCAGTTGTGCAAGATAAACAAGTTCTAGAGACCTACTATATAGAATAGTACTTACAGCCAACAGTACCGTGTTTTATAAGTAACATTTGCTAAGAAGGTAGATCTTATGTTAAGTGTTTTACCACACACAGAAAATAATGATAAAGGGGTTGGGGGGGGGGGCTTTGAGAAGTGATGGATATGTTTAGGGCCTTGATCAAGGCAGTGATGGTTTCATGAGCGTATACTTATCTCCAAACTGACTGAGTTGTGTCCATTCAACACATACAGATTTTTACATGTCAATTATACCTCAATAAAATAGTACAATTTTTACAATAATTATTTAATTAATCAGTTAATTTAGAAAAGAGAACACTGAAAAGGAGTGTCAGTGGGGCAGGAGAAAAGCTGGTGAATGTGTTGCCAAAGAAGCCAAGATTGGAGAAGCTGTTAATAAAGAAAGAGTGGTCCATCATATTAAACTATACTGAGAAACTAAGTAAGAAACAGGCTAATATTTGACTGAGTGGAGTTCATTGTTGACTTTGGTGAAACTGTTTCCTTGGATAGTGGTAGCAAAAACCTGAAAGAAGTGAGTCAAAAAGAGAATAAAAGGTGAGAAAGTAGACATAACAGATAGACACAACCCTTTCAGTATGTGAAAGGGAGAAAAGAAATTGAGTGGTAGTTGGAGGAGTGTAAGAAGAATGTTTTGTTTTAAATATGGGATATATTAAAGCATGCTTCCACTTTAGAGGAACAAAATGTTTGAAAAAAAATCAGAGTGAATGGGTGAAGACTGCAAGAGAAGGGGAAAGGAGGGCTCTTCTTCCATTTTAATCAGAAGGGAAATCACTGGGTGCAGATACACATACGTTTAGAAGTTCAATGATGGAAAGATGGGTTTTCTCATTAAAGTTTGAAAATGTTCATCATTGTGGAGACAAATATTGGAAGTTTAAAGAAAGTGTAGAACTATGAAAAGGTCATCTTGGAGAATTAGGAAGCAAAATTATTGAGGAAATGAAGCAGAGAGGCTGGAAAGGGCTCCTTTGAGATGCACGGCCATATATTTACAGTGACACCACTTATCAGGTCTGCTTTCTTTTCACGCAAAATTCACCAGCACAGGTGTAGAATACAGTGTAGGAGCAGGAGGAATGTTAGATTTAACCATGGCTTAGATTTTTTCATAGGAAGCATGTGAAAGAAAAGGGGCATCCTATCCTTTTTGGATGCTATAGCCTCTTACACTGAAATACCCCAGAAAGTTCTGTCATCAAATTGCAAAGAAGTTGGGGGTGAGAAATTTGGATTTGCTGTCACTTATTGTTGTTCTACTCAGACAAAATTGCTCTTTTCCAACTAAAAACTTCTACCAGTTCATCAAGTGCTATCAAATTCTTTGGACATCTTTGGTTAAAGCAGAGACTGCTGAGCTTTGGTAAGTCTTCTCAGAATGATTCAGGTCAGTAAAACACATAAGGCACTCACAAATTGCAAAGTAATGGAAATAACGATCCATTCTCTAGCTCCAAGTTAAAGAGGCAACTGTAGTCATACCTAAATCCTCAACTATTTCAAGCTCTGATGATTCTCTTTAGCAGTGTATTGCAGAATAAAAATGTCCTTCAGGGATTCACTGATGTTTGATGAAAAAGATGGAAATCTCTATTAGCAAGATCATTATTTGCAAATTATCAAAAAGAAAACCTTAAATTGCTTGCTTAAAAATGTTTCCTGGTAAGATGTTTTTAAAATGTGCCTATGGAAAGGTTAAACACTTGCCTGTATGATTTTCCAATATGAATTGGAAAAGTGTAATTCTTCATGATGTATCAATCTATCTTTTGCTGGTGTGCATTCCTTTCTTTATAACCTATTGAAAGAAACCCATGTAAAGTATCAATAAAAACATAAAATCTCTATCCTTGCCAAAAAATGGGATGTTCACATGAATCAAGATTGGGGATCTGATGATTGTTGCAGTTCCAGGAACATGAAGGAAAGGAAGTTATAGAAGGAATCACCAGACCCAGCTATCCCAGAAGGACCATCCCAGGCTACTATGCTTGACTAAGACCATTGAATCTGCCATGAATTGTTCCTGATCTCTGTACTGGTAAAACCACACTGTATTCTTCTGTAACAGGTAGTGCAATTTAAACCAATATGGCAGAGAAACTTTCATAGTCATTTAGCATACATGGCTCTACAGGAGGGAGACTTAGTTTTGTTTTGTTTTTTAATCCCTGTGTCCCTACATACAAATGAGTGTTGTAGCCTTTACAACACTCATTTTGCAAACAAGTTATTCCAACAATGATGTCAATGTTATTTTGATGAATTTCTCTTAGAGATGGCATATCAGTCATTTAAGAATAGAAGTCTCATTACTAGACACAATTGATCATTTCAAATCATAGATGAGTTACAGATAGACTTGAGGCCATAGCTACTTATGGGTCTATTCCTAGAATTTGCTACGAAGACGAGTGAGTTATTGGAACTTCGGGTCCTCTGACTTTTTCTACCTAGAAAACAATCCATTACTCTGGGCCCCTGATACCTTTACAAGTTAAAGAAAGAAAAAGTGTCTGAAAGTCATTAAACTACACACAATACCAGGCATAGTAACTAATCAGCATTTCACAATCTTCTTACAAAGATCTGTCCCAAGTTCCCTATTAAAACAACCAATTTTCTTACATATTGGTAAGAATGAGGTAAGTCTATATCTCCTGTCATAGGAAAATCTGTGAGATGTACAGTTAAAGTGAAAAAAAAAGCAAACTAACAAATAGTACACGTGATGAATAGGTAATTTTAAGAGAAATGGACACCATAACAATTAGACAAAGTGAACTCCTTTAGGGAAGGGGTGGTGACTACCTTAGCAAACTACATTTTTGGGGTCCTCAATAAATATTTGTAGAATACACGCAACACTAGAATAGATCTATAACCAAACTACTGTGATAACACAGAAGAGAAAGGGTCTAATTTTCTCTATTTAAGACATTTGGAGAAGGGAAATGCTGTTTCTTAACTAAGTCTTTTTAAGAATCTGACTTAAAAATTTGCCAGGTGATACATGAATTTATTTTTAAGGTGGTGTGAAAAAATAGAAAATATGTATATTGGTATCGGCCCCTGGTTCCTGGCACAGAGCTCCTGAAACTCTTATAATTTCCTGAGTGATGTGAGTGTCTTTTGTTCTAATGAGCTGACTTTTGGTGGGCTCTTCAGGATGGCGGAAAGTCACCAGAACGATCAAGCCATGATTAGAAGCTTGGAACTTTCAGCTCTAGAAAGGGGAAAGAGGCTGGAGATTGAGTTAATGATCAATCATGCCTAAGTGATGAAACCTCCGTAAAAATCCCAATAGTAGAGGCTTCAGAGAGCTTCCAGGTCGGTGACCACAGCTACATGTCAGGAGGGTGGTGAAGCCCAACTCCACCAAGATAGGAAGACAGAAGATCCTACACATAGGACCCTTCTGGACTTGCCCTATATGTCTCTTCACCTGACTCTTCATTCATATCCTTTATAATAAGCCAGGAAACATGTTTCCCTGAGTTATGTGAGCCATTCTAGCAAATTACTGAACCCGATGAGGGGAGTGTGGAAATCCCAATTTAAAGTCAGTCTGTCAGAAGTGCAGATGACAACCTGGAACTTGCAATTGGGGTCTGAAGTGGGGACAGAGACTTCACTTGTGAGATCTGATGCTAACTCCATGTAGTTCGTGTCAGAATTGAATTGAATTACATGACACCAAGCAGGTGTCACGGAGAATTGCTTAATGTGTGGGAAAACACCCCACACATTTGGTGACCAAATGTGAAGTGTGGTAGAGTGATAATAAAGAAGAAACACAGGAGTGTGTTTTTCTTATATAGGTAGAAATTGGATTCAAACATTACAGATAAAAGAGATAAGAAGATTTTTCCTCTCAATCCAAAACTCCCCCCCCACCAAAAAAATATAACCATAATCATTAATTTATCATATATCCTTCTAGATAGTTAAAAATATATTCACATACATATATGTACATAAAGAAATACATAGGATTTTCCTTTTCATTTAGCCTAGATCTCTCTTACTGTGGGTTTCATTCTACCTCTGTCCCGGAAGACTGGAGGAGAGTGAATGAGGGCTGGAAGAGCATGAGATCAGGTTGAAGAGGAAGGCAGGAGCCAGACCGTGCTAAATTTTAGGCAAGGTAAGGAACTGGTGTTTAGTCTATGTTATTTTTAAATGCTTAAAGCAGGAAATTGTCATAATCAGACTATGTCTAAAGACCACTCTGGCAGTTGAGTGGAGACTGTATCAGAATGGGGCTTGATCCATATATTTTTTGAAAATAACAATTTCTTTAATATCATAAGATAAAAATTTCCAGTTGTCTCAAATGTCATAACTTAAAAAAAATTATTTTAAAAATAACTAAAAAATTATTTTAAAAATAACTAAAAAATTATTTTAGTTTGTTTGAATCAGGATTCAAATTAAGTCCACACATTGTGACTGGCTTGTTGTCTCTTTCAACCTATTGGTTTTGCCTCTCTCTCTCTCTCTCTCTCTCTCTCACTTTGCTTGCAATTATTTATTTAAAAAAGATGATGGGGAGAGGATTTGTTCTATAGTTATAGCATTTCCCACAGTCTGGATTTTGATGATTATATTCCTGTGGTGTTGTTTTCCATGAAACTCTATTTCACTGGATTTTCAGTAAATTGGTATTTGGGTTTAGATCCTTGATCAGGTTCAGGGACAATTTATTTGGTGAGATTACCTCATGGGTGATGATAAGGTCTCCCATTAGAAGGAATATAATGTCTGGCTGTCTCTCTTTTTGTGATGTTAGTGGCCCTGAAAAGGGGCTTGATCCACATTGAAGAGAGAATGAGAGTGAAACACTGGGAGATGATAGTCAATATTAACAACTAGGGAAGTTTTCCTGTGAAGGGGAGCAGAAAATTGGCACTTCTCCAAAGCAGGCTCCCAAACACCATACCCAGCATGTCCCCCTTTTAAAATTCCCCTGGGAGTAGTTGAGGCCACAGTTCTTGGTCTATCACAGATTATTTTTTTCAAATAGACAAATGAGCAGTATCAAAGATCATGGGACCAACCCTGGGACCGCTGACCTAGCACAGTCCAACCCACCTCTCCAGATTATATTCCTCTCCGGCCAGATAGCTTCAGAAGCTTATTAAAGTCTCAAGCTACTCCTCTAACACACTAGTAGTTGCTGAAGCACAAAAGCTAAGGAGAATCATTTCCTAGATCACCAGAGGAACTCCTTCACTTCATTTCTAAATGAAGTATAAACTCTGACTCAACATTGAAGGCCCTGATGTATCTTCCTTATTGTTGCCTCCAGTACGGCCTCCAATGTGGCCTCCACTTACCCTCTCTTCCAGTCAAATAGAGCTGCTCTCTGTACCTGTGCCTACTAATGGCCCCCTCTGGGCCTTTATTTACTCTAATCCTTCCATATCAAAAGACCAATTCCTCAGTTACACATGGCCAGGTGATATGTGTCTTTCAAAGCTCAATTCAAATCATTTTCTTTCTGAATCTCCAGCCAAAACATAATCTTTCCTCCTCTAAAATCCTACAGAACTGTATTATCTCTTAGCATTTTAATTTTATTCTTTGCATTTTGTTTATGTATGAGCTTGTTCAAGCTCCCCTCCAAGACCACAATTCAGCCTTTTGAATATGTGTTGTACCTAATAGTAGTCAATAAATATTTACTGAATAAATAGTAACTATAGTTGTAATAGAATATTAAAATAGGATACTTCTTACCTGTTTCAGCTGAGTACTCTAGGCTAGGCTTTCTCGAAAGTTACTGTGAATACAAATCACCTGGGGACCAGGTTAAAATGCAGATTCTGATTCAGTAGGTCTGGGATGGGACCTGAAACTCAGTATTTATGCAAAGTCCCAGGTGAGGATGCTGCTGGTATTTGTACTATCCTTTGAATATCAATCTATTGAATAGGTGCCAACTATTGCCACATTCCACAGTAGGACCACAAAACCAGGAAAGTTTGCCTACACTGCAAAGAAGCTTGCTTAATACTAGTTTAGTGACATGGAGAATAAAATGCACCTCTAGCTTGTGAGAAAGATTAGAGGGGTCAAGAGGGGGGCTCAGAATTTAGATGAATTCTGGAGAGAATATTGCATACTGAGGATGTTTCACACCCTGCCATACCGTAACCTATGGGAAATATAGAGGAGATTCTTTCATCTCTCAAGCCTTGGGAAAAGGTCTTGAATGGGACTAACATAGAGTTTGATTTGTATCCCTCAGAGTTTAAGAGACACGATGCCTGAGAAATCTAAAGGAAAAGAGACTATGGCCATCTATCTGCTGAAGTGGACAGCGTTCTTCAGTGAGCCTGCTATATGTTGGGGCACCTGCACGCCCAGAGTTTGTTGGACAAAGGATGTGTGAGTGTTTCCCATGGAGCAGATGTGGACACACCTGTGAAAGAGTCAGTGTGGGGTTGGCTCAGATGTTCAAGAAAGCCATCAGAATGTGTTTACGACCTCCCCACAAAGATGCTTGAGCTGTCTGGATAGATCCCCCAGAGAGGAAGGATAATTTAAGCAAATATCTAGGAGTTTTGATTTTGGGCATATCAAGAAACAAGAGTGAGAGGCCCCCAGTAATGAAGGGTTTCCCAAACAACCAAGAGAAAAGGACTCAGTTTTAAAACTTTGCAAAACTCAGCGATGACTCCATAGACCTAAACTGAAGGGGAGGAAAAACTTTAATAAAACTTTAATAGACCTTTTGATTATTACATGGAAGTGGGTACTTCAATTGATGAACTGAGATGCTTTGGTAAACTAAAATGTTCAAAAAACTTTTTTGTTATGTAAGGATAACATAAAATTAATGATATCTACTGAAGTTTTCATCTAAGAGCGTCGGAAGAGAATGTTCCCCCAAACAAGTTTGAAGGAACAGTAGGAGACAAAAACAAAGTGATTTTTAAAGTTTTACTCTGTGAGTCCAGCTTATTTAAAGACATAATTACACAGTCACCTCAAAGCTTGATATAAAATACACAACTTCATGAGTTCCAGTTGCTCTTAAACCTAAGCTAGTAATACTGTCTTAGCTTGAAAGGTGAAGGTGTTAACCAAGTCCGCCAAGAAGCAGATGTCCAGATGGGAATGGTTAGATGCACAAATATTTATTGAGGGTCACATTTGTTAAGGAAAATAAAGAGGGAGATGGAACAGGCTGAGAGAGCTGTCAAGTGGAGATGCAGAACTGACCTTGACCCTGGGAGAAAGAGAGAGAAGGAAGGTTGGGTGGAAGTGTCTTAGACAGCAGTGTGGTTCTAAGACAGTCTGGCAAAGCCTTTGGAGAATCCTTACATCAAAGTCACCTGTCAGAGGAGCCCCATGTCGCCCAGTAAGCAGGTCTGCTTTTGCGTCTCTGCCCTGCTCAGTCATTGGCTGGCGTAGCCCATAGGAAGCCTGGCCTAAGTGGAAACACAGTAATGGATCTCAGAGCCCAGCAGTTGGGACTGTAGGTCAGTTATGCTCCTCACAGTCAGAGATTTGACAGGTGTATTCTCATAACTTCTACAGTGCTTCTGCATATTTCTTATTTATTTACTTACTTATTTTTGCCATAAGACCTTGAACTAAGAAAACAGCATTTTGAGGACGAGCCATGGCTGGTTTATTTTCAGAAGATGTTACTAACTGAATTACTCTTGGACAATTCCAATGTATTTAAAAGCTGAATGTGACTACTTCCCTTCATAAGAATCAAAAAGGTGGTACTAATATGAGCATACACTCAACAGCAGCAAGAGGCAGTCATATCAAGTCCAGAATATACCTAAATTATAGCAGGGAGAATCTGAGTAAAGCTTTCCAAGGACTCTCAGATCATGCTAAGTCAGACCATTGCAGCACCCTCTATAGCATTTGGTAATTATTCACCAATATGAACAAGATCGTAAAATAAAAACTCATTTAAAAATAAAAGCTGTTCTCATTAAGCTGTTCATTTCAAGAGAGCATCATTAATATCCAGCTTGACAAAGGTTATAACCCATGCTCTTTATTAACTGCTGATCATCAAATTGCACCTTTACATAAAAGCAAAGGACAATTTAAAGAGTAAGACTAATGCAAAGCAAACACAACTAGTTTAACTCTTTAGCCATATCTACATAAATAGATATAAAACTAAAGAGCCCTGGGGAAAGTGAAAAATTAATTCAGTCATTTTATCTATGCAATAAGAAATAAATATGTTAAACATGTTTGAATGACTCGACTATTTGGAAACAGCCTTTGACTGTATTGTCAAAATAGCCAAGATTGACATATTTTTTTTAAAACACTTTATTCATAATTTTTATTATTCTATAAATATAGCCCTAGGGATGAATAGTAGCAGCACAAATATAAGTTGGAGTGGGACTGGTAATCAAGAATTGATGCCAAATAAGGATAAGACCCTAAGGAACCTAGCTAGCATCATCGGGCATAAATGAAGGGAGACTAAAGGGAACTGGGATACTTAAATCTTAGAAGCTAGGAGATTCTTCCAAGATCATTTCACCTTTCCTTGAGAGAAAGATACTGTCAGATACTCTCTAAGCAAAGAGAACTTTTTCCTATCTTTGTCATAGAATAACTGGAAATTTAAAAACCATTTTCTACTGAGGTCTCCAATGCAGTAACGTCAAAATCCATACTAAAAAACAAATCTGCAGTGACATCATAGGTAACTATGTCCCCTATAATCCCATTACACCTTGTATATCTTTTCATTTACAGTATACTTCAGCTTACATATTATATATTAATTATCAAATGTCTATCTCCCCCAATATCTACTAAATGTATTGAAGGTATGGAGCACTTCTTTTCAACTTTTACATCACTTGCAACTAGCAACGTTCTTGATGATTAAGGGGAGGGATTTTCCAGGTTTAAAACTTGGCTCCAACACTAAATGTGACATAGTTTAAAAGAGGGATTATAACACTCCCTGTGCTGGTGTGAGCATAAATGGAATAATGTATGTAAAGATTTAGACTGTACAAGATATAGGTATTATAAAACATTGATAGAGTTTATTTACTATCATTACTTTTTAAAATTTTGGCAGATACTCTGT
The DNA here is from genome assembly GCF_009873245.2 of Balaenoptera musculus. NCBI lineage: Eukaryota > Metazoa > Chordata > Mammalia > Artiodactyla > Balaenopteridae > Balaenoptera > Balaenoptera musculus. The sequence goes on from NC_045786.1 coordinate 79,475,860, forward strand.
AAATATTTGTTGAATGAATGTGTTGTGTGACCTTACCAGCCCAATAGTAGCCCCTATTGTTTTGGCACTTAATTCAAAATTTACTAATTCTTGAACTCCTTTCAGCCATTGATGTCATTCCTTTCTTTTTTTTCTGCCCATCTTATTGAGATATAATCGACATACAGCACTGTATGAGTTTAAGGTGTGCAGCATCATGATTTGACTTACATACATCATGAAAAGGTTACCACAATAAGTTTAGTGAATACCCATCACCTCAGATACAAAAGAAAAGAAAAAGAAAAACATATTTTTTCCTTGTGATGAGAACTCTTAGGATTTACTCTCTTAACCACTTTCATGTATAACACAGAGCAGTACTCATTATATTCATCATGTGTAAATGACATCCCTAGTACTTATTTATCCTACAACTGGAAGTTTGTACCTTTCACCCATCTTTATTGAATTCCCCCTCCCCGACCTCTTGCCTCTGGTAACCACAAATCTGCTCTCTTTATCTATGAGTTTATTTGTCTGTTTGTTTTGAAGTACAACTGACCTACAACACATGTTAGTTCCTGGTACATAACACAGTGATTTGATATTTCTCTACATAACAAAATGATCACCATGACAAGTCTAGCTATCACCTGTTACCATACAAAGGTATTACAGAGTTTATTGATTATATTCCCCATGCTGTAAATTTAATCCCCATAACTCATTTATTTTGTAACTGGAAGTTTGTATCTCTTAATTTCCTTCATTAATTTTGCTTATCCCCCCACCCCTATATAGCCCCTAATTTTTGAAGATTATGGAGGTTCACAGTAAAAATAAGTCATGCTAAATACTTGACTTCATGATACCATACACTGTCATCCTTAAATTGTTTGTTCAGGTAGCATCCTAAACTACACAGCTTCAGGGAAGGGGCTTTCTGGGATCTCAGGCCCTGTCAGTAAGGTGGGCAAATCATAGCCAAGGCTTTGAAGGGTGGCAATGTGGTAAGAAGAAATTAAAAAGACATCATAACCCTCTTTCTGGCTTCTAGGAGAGAGGTTTTACATCCAAATTCCCAAACTTAAGAACTGTAGTAAATTTGATTTTAATTCAAACCAATATTGATATAAAATTTCTGATATGTAAGGAAAGAAACATGGGTGGATATATAATAAGCAAAGCTTGCCCGTGATGAGAACACTAAAAATTAAGGAATAAATCTCAACAGGAAAATGCCAGTAGCAGAAACCAAGCCAAATGGAAACTTTTAAGACTTGTGCAAAAAAGTGATGTCTCCTGAAAAGCCAATCAACTAAAAAACGTTAAAATCCAATAAAGTTTCCAGAAAGAGGACAAGTTACAAAATAAGTATCTAGACATTGATAGCTTTTCTATATATTGTACTAGCAGAATCCGGAAAAGATACTGAAAACACTCCCCATTCAAAGGAGCAATAAAAATACAAAACCTATAGAAATAAGCATATTCATAAACATAAAAAACTACATTCAAAACCTACAAAAATTTACAGAGAGATCAAAAATAACCCTCAAATAAATGTAAAAATACAGAATAGTGAAGATGGGAGGATTCACCATTGAAAAAATATCGTCTTCCCTAATTAATCCACAAGTTTAAAGCAACTCCAATATAAATTTCAACAGATGATTTAGAGCCTATGAACAAACTCTAAAATCCATCTGGAAGAATAAATGGGAAAAATAGCCAAGAAAAAATGCTACTGAGGCTCTACAAGGACAGAACTGGGGAGAAGATGTTACCTGAGACAGTACAAGGTAAGAAGGACTGGAGGGACATATCAAGGGAGGGTCTTATAAGGAAAGAGGAAATTCTAAGTGCAGGAGGGACAAGTGCAAATGCTAAATTAAAAACAAGAGGCAGGATCAAACCAGTGCCACAAAGCCAGAGTTCAGAGAGAGCCAGAGAAAGTCAGAGGAGACCCAGGTAGAAGGGCTGTGGGAGGTTGCCAGGCAACCCCTAATGGCCTTGGTGGAAGGTGTGTGATTCTTGGTCCTCTCGGGGATGAACTTTAGAATTTACAGAACCAAGAGACTTCTCTGGAGGTCCAGTGGTTAAGACTCCATGCTTCCATTGCAGGTTCGATCCCTGGTCGGGGAACTACGATCCTGCATATTGCATGGAGTGGCCAAAAAAAAAAAAAAAGAAGGCTCCTAATTATCCTTAGTGCTCCTCGGCCCATCATCATCAGGTCCCTACCGACATGTGCCAGTTGCATCACACACATGCCATCTTGGAGGAACAGAATCAAGCTGGTTCCTCCCAGAGCTGGAGCACTTACCTAAACTTCAGGCAGCTTAGCACAGTGATGGGAGTCTCCAGTCTGAGAGCCCTTCCACAAGGAGCTATCAAATGTCCTGTTATCCACCATGTCTATAGAATATCAACATCCAGATGGAAAAGGGGGGAGGGTAACTCCTATCCTTCAGAATTTTCAAACATTTCAATGTTGGGCAGTGTGCAGAATAAACTTCTTGATAAATAATTGGTAAGAGCATGAATTTGAGCCAGGGAGTATGAGCTTGAATCCTGACTCTGCCACTTTCAAAATGTGGATGGTCACATAATTTCTCTAGGACTCTCTTGGGTAAACCAGGGTTAATAGCTTGAAAGCAAATATAAAAAGCATTTAGAAGTATGGTCATATGGTATTATAATCGCATTTGCTCTTATTATCTTAAATAGGACACTCAGTATCCAGTAGACAGAGTTTCTTGCCCCATCATTCTTAAGCCTTTTTATCAATGCTTTTTTTTTTTTAACAGTATCTAAAGAAATCCTCTAGAATGGCCTACAAGGCCCCAAGAGGAGGCCCATATAGAATGTATTCTCCCCCTGCAATCCTGAAGGGGTTCCATTTTCAGTGAGCTGCATCACTTTGGGTAGCAACAAATTATCGCTTGACATTTGCAGGTGATACATATATCCTCAGAAAAAGAACTTTAACCAATGTCAGAGTTCTTCTGTACATCAGCAAAGGAAACACACGTGCACATCAGGCTCTCTGTGTCAGGGCCAAAGTCCTTCCCAGTAATACGGGTCAGAGCTCTGCTGCCTTCCTCTCTCTCAGACATTCCACTCAGGATTGAAACATCACATTTGGAAGTCCCTTTGCCTGTCGTGACCCTATTCCCACAGGAGCAGGAGGAGGTGGGAAGGCAGACATTTTAATGACACATAGGAGAATGGTCAAGGGCATTGAGGTATAGTATAGGATGGGACCATAATATTGCCAATTCCAGCATCAAGTTTCTGGAACTTTCATGATGTTTTTCTTCCCAATTATCTGGCCCCAAAGCCAGGTGGGGTCAATCCCAATTTTTCTTCTGTCTCACTGGTGTGAAACTAGTTCCTTATTTTCCTCCTCACAGGCATTGAAAGAAGGAAGAGTAATTTACTTATGAAAAAGCAGAAAATGTTTAAGTCCTCATTTATTGTTTGCAATGTTAGTGCTGAGTCACTACACATGACGTTGTCTCCACTCTCTCTATGCTTAGAAATTTAAAATTAAAAGATAGACAAAGGGGATTCATTCTCTTCTTAACCAACAATCCTAACTCCCATGTCAAAATGTAAACTTAAGAGAATATTTTGGAGAAAGGAAGTACCACGCAATGGTAAGAACTAAAGTCTAAGAGTAGGTAAACTTGTTTGTACCTGAGCTCTGATTAAACAACAGTATTAACAACATATAACAACAATAACAATATTCATGTTTTGTGAGAAAAAAATTAATGTTTCTATGAATCAGCATATAAAAGCATTTACTGTTTGGAACTACACTGACAATCACATTGTGACCAATGCTGCCTAAGAACGCTGCTCTCTCTCCACAGTCAGAATAGCATGTTCTCCCTCCGCCCATCTTTTCTTAAGAGTGAAAATGTGACCTCAAACTGAGGGCCAGTGATACAGGCAAAGATGTGTGTGTGTGTGTGTGTGTGTTTGTGTGTGTGTGTGTACGATCCCTGGGAACTGAATCTGAAGAATTAGGGCTGTGAATGGAGACAATTTTGGAGACTGAATAAAGAAAAGAAAGAAAAAGAAGGAGCTCACAGGTGCTTCTACATCTATGCCTAACGTGTTTTTAAAAAATGGCAATTCACTTGATAAAAACACTATGGGAGCCCATTTTAAGGCCATTTTAAAATCAAAGGATGTATGTAATTTTCTGGATTCCTAAGCTACATGGGGTTTCATTTGTACACATTTCAATAGTCAAATGGATGTGTTCTTAAATACTGGATGCAAATTTAAGTAAATGAAATCACATTCTTTCCATTTGGTCTACATTTTGATTAGTTTTGTTTTAAACAATATTGGAAATTATCTCTAAGCTTTCTCGCTCCCAATATATAAGTTAACCAGAATTGATTATAGTTGGAAATTATTTCATAATTTTCCCAGTCAAGGAAGTTTCTAGTGGAGATAAAAGCTTTGGTCAGTAGAGAAAGTGAGTTTGAAGAACATGAAACAGAAAGTTGTTTTTAATTCAGCCTCTTTGGTGTCAGGGCTAATCTGTAGTAATTCTCTTTTGTGCTGAGACAAGACTCTGCCTAAAGCAACTGCTCTATAGGTATCTCTCAGTGGTAACTGAGGCACAGGAAATCCACCTGTGGTGGTAACATGCATCAAACTAATTTAAGTCTGTAATCTGCACATTTGCGGACTTTAGGGACTCTTCGACACTACACACTAGTTCACAGATGTTTATTAATGAGAAAAAAAGGAAATAGAAATGATCACAAATATAATAAGGAAAGAACAAAGTGGGTAAGAGTGAATGGAAAATTCATGGTTGCATATTTCAACCTAATACAGATGAAAACTTTCTCATAAATGGAGCTTTGCAAAAATGCAGAGGTAGTTTCACAGATAATGAGCTCCCAGATAATGAGCTCCCAGATACCAGTAGTATTCAAGGACAGGCTAGAAATCCATCTGTCACATTTGATGAACCTGAGGAATTCCATGGGCTCCCTAAAATTTAAGATGCTTTGATTTTACAAAAAAAAAAAAAAAAAATTGGTTTCTTGCTCTTTCCCCAAAGCAAAGCACATGCTAAGACAAATGATTCACCTCCCGAAGTTAGAATTAACATTACAATATTTAACACAGAGACAATCAGACTTTAAGCCTGTTCCACTGTCTGGAGAATTTATAAAAATAGTGCTTGACATGGGAACAATGAAAAAAATACGTGAGAGGAGGCAAATGACACTTGTCTGAATCAGGTAAGTTCAATTTACGTTGCTAGGAGAAAAGGAAACAGTGCTTCCAGCAGCTGACAAGCACTGAGCTAGAAAATCAGCAGCACCTATAGTACATGTGAAGTCAGTGGTAATGTTTCAAACCTACCAAAAACAATAAAATTTCCGTGGCAGCACAGTGCTGCATTTCAACAGATTTATCATTCCTTTCTTCATCACCCCAACTTTACCTCCTTTAAATTCTCATTTTAGGGAGATTACAAAACAAACACAAGAGCTGAGCAGAGATTTATGTTCTTCCTTTGATGGGGAGTATCAAACCCATCTAATCTCCGGTCCTTTGCTAGCATTTTATTTTGAGTGGCCTAGCAGCCTTGATTTTATCACTTTGTTGATAAAGTTTTGGTTATGCCATGTGACCCTTAAGGGGATAGAAGACATCATTACTGAGAATCTCAGAAACAGATCTCCTTAAAAAGATCTTTTTGGATGTTCCATACTACCAACATGTCTTTCTTCATGCAGATTCTATTAAAACATGTCATCCTATTAAGGGACGAAAATAAAAAGGAGCAGCCAAACAACTCTCCAGAGTTCTCTACCAATAGTTTCATAATTATTTTTTAATTTTACTTTGTTTTTAAGCATTTTTAACTGTGCAGACAGAAACTGCACTACACAAAACACAAAGATCATTATACTGTGAATGGCCACATAACCCCCACAAAGGTCAAGATATAGAATATTTCCAGTACCCTTGAAACTCATCTTGTGCCTCTTCCAAATTACTATCTCCTCCTGCTCCCCTAAACACTACGATCCTGACTTCTAAGTTAATCACTTCCTTGTTTTTCTTTTTTAGTTTTACTATATGAGCTGGAATCCCTAACTCCTATAATTCAGATTGTTTGGTTTTTGAACTTAGAAAAATGGAATCATACAGTGATGTATTCTTCCGAGATTGGATTTTTTTGCCTCAAAACTTGGTTTGTGAGGTTTTTCCAAGTTGTTTGTGCAGTTGCTCTTCATTCACTTTTATTACCATAGAACACGTTTTCTCAACCTTGACACCATTGACATTTTAGGCCAGATAATTCTCTGTTAAAGGGGGTTATCCTACGCACTGTAGGATGTTTAACAGCATTCCTGGCCTCCACCCCTCAATGCCAGTAGCACCTCACCCACCCGCCCACTTAACTGTGACAACCAAAACAGTCTCCAGACATTGCCAAATACCCTCTGGGGGTCCAGACTGCCCACTGTTGAGAACCACTGCTGCAGAGTATTTCACTGTATGACTGTTCCATAATTTATCCCTTCTACTGTTGGTGGACATTGGGTTGTTTCCACTTTCAGGCTGTTACAAATACTACTGCTCCTAATGTTCTTACTCATGGCTATGTCTTATGAATGTTCTCATGTATATCTAGGAGCAGAACTATCGATATGAAGTCACAGAGTATGGGTCTCTTTAACTTTGAGAGATAAATCTAAATTTTTTTCTAAAGTGGTTGAACCTACTGACACTCTTATCAACAGTCCATAAATGTTCCTACTGCTGCACACCATCGCCGACATTTGCTATTGTGATCATGTACATTTTTAAGTCTCCTGGTGGCATACAAATGTGTTTAATTTGTAGTTTTAATTAGTATAGTACTGATCGCTAATGAAGATGAGTGCCTTTATTTGTATGTCTACTGGTGAATTGACTGTTGTCTTTGTGCAGTGCCTTTTCATCTCTCCTGCTCATTTTTCTACTGGGTGGCCTAATTTGCAGAAACCCATTATATATTTTGAACATAAGCTCTTTGTCAAACATATGCTCTATCAGTCTGCTAGGGCTGCCATAACAGAATACCACAGACTGGCTGACCTAAAAAACAGAAACTTATTCTCTTACAGTTCTGGGAGATGAAAGTCCAAGATCAAGATGATGGTTGGGTTGGTTTCTGGTGAGACTGCTTTTCCTGACTTGCACACAGATGCTTACTTACCGTGTCCTCACATGGTCTCTCTCTGTGTTCATACTCCTAGTATCCCTTCTTCTTACAAGAACACCAGCCCTGTTGGATTAAGGCCCATCTTTATGACCTAGTTAACTTTAAGTACCTCCTTAGAGGTCCTATCTCCAAATACAGTCACACTGGGGGGGTTAGGGCTTCAACATACGGCTTTGGGGGGAACACAATTCAGTCCACAACGTATGCTTAGCAAATATTTTCTGTCACTTTGTGCCTTCCTTTTTTACCCTCTTAATGCTATCTTTTTTGTTTATTTGTTTTCCTCACAGATTTATTTATTTATTTTAATTTAATTTTTATTTTACATTGGGATATAGTTGATTTACATTCATGCCATCTTTTGATAAATACAATGTTTTCACTTTAGCGGTAGTCCCATTTATCAGTCTTTTTTCTTTATAATTAGTGCTTCTTTGTATTTTAAGAGATCTTTTCATAACCAGAAGTCATAAAGATAATTTTCTGTATAATCTTTTAGAGCTTTACTGTTTTGCCTAATAATTTATTTTTGTGTGTGATATGAGGATGGGATGGAATTGAGATTTATTTTTCCCATGTAGATATCCAATTTAACCAGCAGCATTTATTGAAAATACCATCCTTTCCCCACTGCTCTGTGGGATGTACTTTGTTGTTAATCAAGTGTCTATAATACATTGGTCAACTTCTGTGTTCTTCAGTCCCGCCCTTTAGTCTATATTTTTATCCTAGGATCAATACCACTCTGACTTTATTATTATAACTTTGTTATATATATTAATATTCAAAAAGTGAATCCTCTCATTTTGTTCTTCTTTATAAAGAATTTCTTAGAAATCTTTATCTATTTAGGGGTACAAACTAGTGTTTGAAAGTGAAATTATCTGGTATCTGGAAATTGCTTTAAAATATATCAGCTAAATGATAGGGGGACTAGATGGAATAAAATTGACAAAGTGTTAAAAAAAAATTTAATCTACAAAATAGGTGTATAGGGTTTTCACAAATTTTTTTACTTTTATAAATTTTTGAAAAAATTTTAATAAAAAATTAAAATTAAAAACTCTATCCTATATATCGCCAAAAGAATATATTGAATAATCTTTGTCCTTGCATTTAAAAAAGCTTGTTAACTAAAGTTAATTGAATTGTACACATTAAATAGGTGAATTGTATGGTATGTTTTGTATTTACTTATCAACTATATCTCCTACAGATGATAACAGAATTCTTTTATTTATTTATTTATTTATGCCTTACTTCAATGGCCAGGATCTTCAAAACAATATCTAGTTGGAGAAGCGATATCAGGTGTCCTTGTCTTGTTTCTCATCTAGGGGAATTTTCAACATTTCACCCCTACATATGACTGATGTATTGTACCATTTCATAGATACTCTTCAGATTGAGGCAGTTAATTTTCACCAGTTCACTGGAGATTAGTCAAAAATAGATGTTGGTATTTATCTAATACTTTTAAAATTTTATCTCATGAGGTAATCATATGATTTTTTCCTTCATTCTGATAGTTGAATGCTATGACTTCCTATTTGAATGTTATTAAATCTGTGTTATTAGAAGAAATTCAGCTGGTTTATGTTATCCTTCATATATATTGTTAGATTTGGTTTGCTAATATCTATTTAGAATATGTGTATTTATATTCATGAACGCTATTATTCTGTATTTTTTTCTCATAATGCCCTTGTCAGGTTTTAGTCTCAAAGACGTGCTGCCCTAATGAAACTAGCTGGAGTGTTCCCTTTTTTTCAAGACTTGGGAGAAGTTTGTGAAAATTGGCATTATTTGTTCTTTAAAAGTTAGGTATACTTTTCCAGTGATGCTATCTGTGTCTGAGGTTTTACTTGTGAGGAGATTCTACATTATATATTTAGTCACTTTCATTGTTACTGGACTATTCAGACTTCCTATTTCTTATTGTGCCAGTTATAGTAATTGCATTTTTCTAAGCATTTGTCTATTTCATTTAAATTTTCAAGTTGATTGTTCTAAGATTCATAATATCCTGCTATGATCTTTTAAATGTCTGAAAAGCTTGTGGCAATGCCTCTTTTAATTCCTCACTTTGATCGTTTCTTTCTCTCTTTGTTCTTGATCAGTTTCACACAGTGTTTAGCAGTTTTGTTAATCTTTCCAAAGAACAAACTTTTGGCTTTGTTAATTCTAATTTTATATTTGTTCTCTTGCCCTTAATTTCTACCCTTATCTTTCTTCTTTTTTATTTTTTTGTGGGGATTTTTGTTAATAGTTTCTTGAAATGAATGCTTACTTCGGTGATTTTCAGCCAGTCTTCTTTTCTACTATATTCATTAAAGATTATAAACTGCTCTCAAAATCTGGCTTTACTACATTCCAGGTGTTTTGTTTTGTTTTTTTTTAATTAATTAATTTATTTATTTATTTTTGGCTGCGTTGGGTCTTCGTTGCTGCGTGCAGGCTTTCTCTAGTTGCGGCGAGCGAGCACTACTCTTCGTTGCGGTGGCTTCTCTTGTTGCAGAGCACAGGCTCTAGGCACGCGGGCCTTAGTAGTTGCAGCACGTAGGCTCAGTAGTTGTGGCACGCAGGCCCTAGAGCGCGCGGGCTTCAGCAGTTGTGGCTCACGGGCTCTAGAGCACAGGCTAAGTGCTTGTGGCACACGGGCTAAGTTGGTCCAGGGCACGTGGGATCTTCCTGGATCAGGGCTCGCACTGGTGTCCCCTGCATTGGCAGGCAGATTCTTAACCACTGTGCCACCAGGGAAGCCCCATTCCACAGTTTTTATATAGCATTTTAAATTATCATTGTGTTTAACATATTTGCTAATTTTCATTGGAATTTCTTCTTTGATTCAGGGGTTATTTCTAAATGCATTCTTTTTTTAATTTTTAATTATGGAAAAATTTAAAACATATATAAAGATTGAGATAATAGTTTAATGAATCCACCTAGGGCTCATAATCCAGACTCAATAATTATCAACTCATGTGCATTTTTTTTTCATCTTTATTCCCCTCTACTCCTCCCCTCTCAGGACTATTTTGAAGCAAATCATTGGTAAATATGTCACTTGTAAATAGCTTAAAAATATAAGGACTGTTTTTCAAAACATAACCACATTATTCCTTAATATAACCTCAACGTTGAATCGATTTCAATTTTCCCAATTCTCATAACCTAATTTTTACAGTTTATTAACCAAATAAGCCATAATACCTGTATTTCACAATTGATGGATATATCAGAAGTGTATTTCTTAACTTCCAAACATGCGTGGATTTTTAAGGGTCTTTACACTGTTTATTTCTTGCTGAATTTCATGTGGTCTAAGAACATATTTTAATTTTATTTCTTTGGAATTTGATGAGACTTTCCTATATTTGGTCAAATTTTGGGAACATTCTATGGGTACTTGAAAAGAATTTGTATATGTATTCTGCATTTTGGGGATTAGGTGCTATAAATATATCCATCAGATCTAGAGTGTTGATGGGCTTTTCAAATCTTTAATGTCTTTACTAATTATTTTCTGCCAGTTCTATCAGTTACTGAAAGAGGTGTAGTCAACAGCTACCATTCTAATAGTAGCTTTACCTATTTCTTCTTCTATTCCTACTGATTTTTGCTTGTATATTTTAAAACTAAGTTATTAGGTACATATAAATTTAAGATTATTTACCTGGTGAATGGAACTTTTGTCATTATGAAGTATCTCTCTTTATCTTTAATAATCCTTTTTGCCTGTCTTCTTTATCTTGAGATTACTATAGCCACAATAGCTTTCTTTTGTACAGCATTTGTATGATGCTTGTTTTTCCATCCCTTTATTTCCAAGCTTTCTGAATCATCATGTTTTAGATGTGTCTCTTTACATGCCTAAAAAATGGCAATGGCAGTAGAGAGGACAGGTTCAGACCCTGGGCCCCCTGAATTTAGAAAAATAGGTGGAAATAATCCAGGCATGAGGCTGGAAATTTGCAAAGCCACAAATCAATAGTTTAAATAAAACATATGATTTAGGAAGAAAAGAAGATGGGTATGCCTCCACGTTCATTGCTCCTGAGTTATAAAGACAATACATAAGCCCAAAAAATGTAATTGCAAAAAGGGATCTTTGAGAAAATCAAACCCTCCCCTCATTTTCTGTTATAAATGAGGAACTTAGACCCAACTGATCAAAAGGAATAGACTAATAGAATAGAAAGAGTACAGAACCAAAGAAAAAAGGTGATGAGGAAATAAAATTACATAGGCTTATTTGTTTAGGTAGTAATGTCTTATTTAGCAAGTTGGGTTGTAATTATTGTTATTAAATTTAATTAGATATTATGGGACCAACAAAACAGCTACTATTTGTGCCAATTACTAAATTAGTATTTTAAGAATGAGTATTGCTGAAGAAATACAATTTGCAAATAAGAAGATGCATTAAAAATGCACCATGAGAAAGAAAATGTTTAATAATCTGTATTAAGAATGGTACAGATGAACCTATTTGTAGGGCAGGAATACAGACGTAGACGTAGAGAACAGACATGTGGACACAGTGGGGGAAGAGGAGGGTGGGACAAATTGGGAGATTAGGTTTGACATAAATATACTACCATGTGTAAACTAGATAGCTAGTGGGAACCTGCTGTATAGCACAGGGAGCTCAGCTCGGTGCTCTGTGATGACCTAGATGGTGGGGTGCGGAAGGGGTGGAAGGAGGTCCAAGAGGGAGGGGATATAGGTATATATATAATATATATAGCAGATTCACTTCATTGTACAGCAGAAACTAACACAACATTGTAAAGCAATTTTACTCCAATAGAAAAAAAAGCATATTTAGCATTTTCTAAAAAAAGATATTCAGTGAGAAAGAGCCTATTCATGCTGGGCATTCCTGCCTCTTTTTTCTTTCCCTTTACCTCCAAGGCTTTTTGGGGCCCATGGATATAGGGGTAAAAAACTCATGGTATTGGGGCTGCCCTGGTGGCGCAGTGGTTGAGAATCTGCCTGCCAATGCAGGGGACACGGGTTAGAGCCCTGGTCTGGGAAGATCCCACATGCCGCGGAGCAACTAGGCCCGTGAGCCACAACTACTGAGCCTGCGTGTCTGGAGCCTGTGCTCCGCAACAAGAGAGGCCGCGACAGTGAGAGGCCCGCGCACCGCGATGAAGAGTGGCCCCCACTCGCCGCAACTAGAGAAAGCCCTCGCACATAAACGAAGACCCAACACAGCCAAAAATAAATAAATAAATAAATAAAGCAAAAACTCATGGTCTTCTCAGAAGAACCCTGTACTTGTTGCCTGAAAATTAAAATTTGAAACCCAGTTTAGCTATTGACTAGCCATGCACCCTTGATAAATCACTCATCTCTCAGATGCTATTTTCTTATCATAAATATGGGGATAAAATGTCCATTCTATAGATGAGAAAAAAATATATTGAAACAAAGATGACTATACAAAATGAGCTTTTATAATCATTTATCTAAATCACTCTGTAATGTTAAATTCAACTTTCATGGAAAGAAAGCAGGTAGAAATATCTGTTCAGCTACATCCATCTCTTTCCCCTTCATCCCTCCTCCACAGCCAAGAATATTATCACAAGGATTTGACCTAAAACAGAATGTGGTAGTGAAGTTAAAGATGAGTGTGCATTTGTGTGTTGGAGGGAGATGCTAATGACAACAATTCCAATTCCTAGTTTTCATACATTGAAGCAAACTCATTATGAAGTCAAAGTAGAGACTTTCTCTCCTTTGCTGGCAGCCTCCTGGACACCTAGTAGAGAACTAAACTACTTCTATTTCACTACCCAATAAATGTGGTGTTTTCCAGGGAATTGTAAGCATTTTAAAAATAATTTTCCTAAATACTTTCTACATTTACAGAGGACACTTAAATACAAGAATCTGAGTGAGGAAAGGCAATTAAATACAATTAAAGGCAATTAAATACAAGAATCTGAATGAGGAAATGGAAAGAGGTGGCCTAGAACTGTAGGAGACCCTATTCATGGACTCTGCCATGAACTAGCTGTGTGACTTCAAGAAAATTACTAAGCATCCTCGTCTATACTACGAAGCCAATTAACTAGATGGTCTCTAAGATCCTAAGGTTCAGTTTTCAGATTAAAAAATCATCATAATTTGCATTTTTATGTATCTAATATTTGAAAATTAATCTCTGGCACTATTTTATCTCTGGAGATAGTAGTTTTACAGAGAGTGCTTTTAAATATGTGCACACATTGATTTTTTTTTAAATTGATCTAAATTACACATGAATTCTTTGAATTAATAAATTGCAGTACAATTGGCCAGACTGATATTCTATTGACAATGGCTGCTCAATGCTTGCAATAGTACTAACAACCATCATATATGAAAAGCTCCTATATAAGCCTGAGTGTCAGGTGAAACACTTTATGTATACTCTCTTCCTTAATCCTTTCATTACTCTGTGAGTAATATTAGGACATTTTCCATCATATGCTATCACTTATATGTGGAATCTAACACAAATGATACAAATGAACTTATTTACAAAATAGAAATAGACTCACAGACATAGAAAACAAACTGATGGTTACCAAAGGGTAGAGCAGGAGGAGGGAGGAAGATAAATTTAGGAGTTTGGGATTGACAGACACACACTACTATATATAAAATAGGTAAACAACAAGGACCTATTGCATAGCACACGGAATTATACTCAATATCTTGTAATAATGTATAATGGAAAAGAACCTGAAAAAGAATATATTATATATATATGTATATGTATAACCGAATCACTTTGCTGTACACCTGACACTAACACAACAATGTAAATTAACTATACTTTGATTAAAAAAAAATTAAATTAAAACAAAGACATTTACTGATGAGGAAATCGAGGGTCAGGTCACAAGCAAATGTTGGAGCACAGGTCTGCCTGGCTCCCAACTGCACAATATTGATGATACTAAAAACCTGCATCACCAATAAGATAGTCCTTCAGGGTGATCGATTCTTAAAAGAACTGTGAATAGGAAGAGGCTGTGGATCTACGGCAGTTTAAATTGTTGGCAAGCTCTTAAGAATTGGTTAGTAAATTCATTATCCAGTTACATAATTACACCTACAAGTAGTAAAATGTTCTTTTATACAGATCAACCTAAAAGACTCGAAACTGCACATTACCCAAGAGAAATGAGAACAAAGCTCTCTTGTTACGAGTTCCTAGATAATTCAAATCCCTTTCTCAATTTCTCCACCTACCCCAGGCTGAACTTTCCATTCAAATCACCTCAGTATGAAACAGAAAATGTAGTGGCTTGAAAGAAAGGGGGAATAAAAAGGCCTTGTGTTGTCTATGCAAATCAAGCCCCATGTAAGAGTGACATGGCAAACTCCCAAACTGTTTGGGGGATGTGCACAATTTTCCCCTTCTCATGCCCTATTGCTTCCATTTAGGTAAGAAGTGGGTGTAAAGTACAGCCTCAACAGTTATCAAGGCTTTTTCTGGACACTCTGATGGAGAATTCAGGTTGCCCTAGATTTTTATCACCAATTTTATCTACGGATAAACTTGGGGGCAAAATACGTATAGTGTGGAAAGTACAGATTTTCAAAAAAGAATCTAGCAGGCTTATTTTGGGCTAGGGTTTTGGCAGCTCAGACATGTTTGAAACAACAACTGAAATTGCAGACTGCATTGTGCTAGAGCAAATGCACCCCTGCTCCTTACCCTCTACTTCCACAGATCTATCACAGATGAGCCATAGATCAGGCTCCTGGTTTCCACTCCTGCAACTGGGAAAACAGGGGCATGTAAAGTCCATGGTAGAAACGATAATGGAAGAAAGAAGAAGGTCAAGTTCTGCAACAGAGAAGGGAGATACCCTCAACCACAATAGAAGCAAATCCAAGGTCATCTTAGGAAACCAGGTAGAGTGAAATGGGTTTGCTTCACAAGGCAAGACAGGGAAGGACACCAAAGTTTGAATTTTATATAATTTTCACATTACAAAATATTGTTCTTCTTTTGACTTTTGTTTTTATCCATTTTAAAATGTAAAAAAAACATTCTTGGGCCAAAGGCCTTGCAAACAGGCAGCAGGCCACATGTGGCCCATAGGTCATTGCTTCCTGCCCCCTGGGTCAGGGCAAGCCATGCAGAACTGATTGTACAGAGTGCCTCTATATGCTTAAAAGTGGACATTTAGGAGGTAGTTGCAGAAAATCAAATGGAGAATCTGACTTAGGAAATCAATATTTTAGACAAAGATACTAACAAAAGGAAATAATAGCAATAATCATTACTTATATAGATCTTACTATGTTCTCGCCACTGTTCTTTACATCCATTAAAGCTTTGATGAAGTAGGAACTATTATTATTTTCATTTTATACATAAGAAAACTGAGACAACAAACACAAGAGTGTTAAGATAGCTATAGCCATCCATAAGCCTTTACCTGCAATTCTGAAATTCCCAAAGTTTAGAAACAGAACAAATTTATTGCAAGACCGGACCTGATTTGATAGCAAATCCTGACTGAATTGACATGTGGTTATGCATAATTTTTTATTTCTCTCACTTAGGGTTAACATTCATACATTTCATGGTAGAAATATTAATTTGTTTAATTGCGGATACTGCCCCGACCCTGTTGGACTTGTTCCATAATAGTTGACAGGTTAATAGCATTACCTCCCTAAGGTTTAAAAAATCTGACTTTCCAAACATATCTGGTTCCACGGATGCTAGATAATTAATTGTGTACCTGTTTTAAGTCCATATTCTCTACTAAAGGATGAATTGATTCTCATGAATGATAAGTGTGGTCTAGTAAAAAGAAAACTAGATTAATATAGTTAGGAGTTTTGGGGTATAATTCATCCTACTACTAATTAGTTGGATCCTTAGAAATTTGTTCCACCCTCTCTGGGTCTCATTTTCCTCGTCTTGATCAGGGGTTATAAACTCAAATACCTATCAGGCCAGGCAAGACATGTACATGGGAAAAGCAGAGCATCTGTAGCTCCTGGGAAGGCAGAGGTCACAGAAAACTGGAAAACACAGGCTCTGACTTTTGCCATGTGAACATGTATGGCCCACCTCTTCTGAAAATTTCTTTTAAGAAAAACCCAAAGCCAGATTTGTGTGTGAATTGACCAAAATTAAAAACAAAACAAAATAAAACAAAAAACTATGCAGGTCTGTAGGATAAATGTGATGTCCACACTGCAACCCTCACCTGGCTGATGGCTGTAATAATGTCTTACACCACATTCAGATGCGCGTTCCTTTCCTTGGGGGTTTCTCCTGCAGCTGGAAGTGACTTACCCTTCTCCAACCCCTGCAACACTTACATATTCCACTTAGTCAGCTCTTGGCATGGGTTGCCTTTCATTTTCAGTTATCTTTTCATATTGTCATGTCTTTTATCCTTAGCTAGATACTAAGATCCTTGAGGGTCCTTGAGGATGGCAATGTATCTCTGAATTTCCATAACAATTGGCACAGTGCCTTGAACACAGCAAGGGCTTAATGAAAACATTTGGATCGATGTCAAAACAGGCTATAAATAGCTGTGGCTAAATCAGAGCAGCCCTAAGTCTGAGTTACTTGGGTTCCTCATTCCTGCTGGGAGATACTGTGGTAAAACCATTCAACAGGGGCTTTAGAACCCAGCAGACCTAATGCCAGCTCCTTTGCTTCCAGCTGTATGATTCCCTGCTTCTCAGTTTCGTCATTTGTAAATTGGAAGGTGAACAATAGCTAACTCATTCTGCAGATTAAATGAAATAATGTATAAAGTATGTGGCATGAAACAGATGTCAGTAACTGCTGATTTTCTTCCTTGCTTAGGTGGCTGAGGAAAGGGAAAGTTTCTTACAGAACACTGAAGACTTCCTCCTACTACTTGTATGACTCTTCATCATCTACAGAAAATCAGGTCCAACTGCTACAGGATCCCCAGGGGTCCGGTACACCTCACGAGAGCTCAAAATATGATCGAACTTTGTGGTGTATCTTGCGTGATTTCAAATCATCTATGATTTTCTGAATTGCCTTGAAAAAAGTCATTCTTTTCTTTCAAAGCAACCAAAATACCTCTGTGAGCACAAGACTTGTGGCAAGAAGATACTTGTAGTATCAGAAAACCGTTTCAGGCAAACTTGGCAAAGCATCAAACCATGTGTGCTTTTCAACATAAGCATCAGAGAATTTAGTCAAGGATGTGATGCCCAGGATTATTTTGTGCAGAAAGTAATACATTTGTAAAATAAACAGTCTCATTAGGAAATATGTACAGCCTCTCAGTATGCATGGACACGCTTGCGATGCTATTAACGTCTATCCACATGGGCTGCACCAAAAGGAGATTGCCAATGACCGCAATCTAAAGAAGACTGTAAGCAGGACTCCTAAAATGCCATAGGCTATTAATCATAGAATCTCAGTCTAGAAAGAGATTCTGACAGCCACCTTGTCCAGCTCTTATCTCTACACCTTCCTGACGGTCATCCTGCATCTGCTTAAACACTTTCAACCTGATTGAGAACTTGCTCTTTCCCATGATAACCTTTGTCATATTGAGAAATAAAACTGAAACAAGGCCAGCTTCCTTACAGCTGCTTCCTATTCTCCCTGAGTCCGGTCTCTGGAGATATACAGGCTATTCTAAAGTGTAAGCATCTATATGTGTATGCATACATATATATAGTATTTCTCATTGTGCTCCTAGGATCATTTAAGATGTGATAGGTAATAGAGAATAAGTCTAGTGCCCTTTTTTACATGTTGTCATCTTGATGGCAAAACCCATGCATTGTGCCTTAGCTTAGAATGCCTAAAACAGACATAATGCCCTGTGCACAAAGACCTCTCAAAAAATATTATTCACTAATCATGTAATTGCCCTCATTAAGGGATCAAAAATGTAAAGGGAAAACAATTCCTTTCTGACAATTCTAGCGCACCTTACTGAAATGCAGTGACTACTACAGTTATAGTAATCTGTTCGCTCTTGGTATGTGCAGCTTATGTTTTGTCATTTTTGAAAAGGAAATTATACATTTAGTATGGTCTGCCTGCGGTAATTAGAAGAGCAGACCCACTTGTCTCCTTGTAACCATGGGGTGAAGACAACACTTTCTCCTTCAGCAGAGATCAAGACTGTTTTTATAAAGAGCCAGAGAATAAATATCAGGGTTTGCTGGCCATACAGTCACTGATGAACTACTCAACTCTGCCACTGTAGAGTGAAAGCAGCCATAGACAATCTGTAAACAAATGGTCCTGGTCATCGCCGAGCCCCAAATAAAACTTTATTTACAAAAGCAGGCGGTTGCCTGGATTTAGCCCATAGGCACAGCATGGCGGAGGGGAAAGAACAGTGGCCCGGGCGTCAGGGGAAGGGAGTGCTAGCTGTGGTTCTTCCTCTAGCTACCTGTAGGATGGCAAGCAATCCATTCCCAACTTTGGGCTTGAGTCTTCATCTCTAAACAGAGCAAATTAGAAGGTTTTTAACTGCCCTGCAATTTTGAAATATCTATGAGCTATTTCTCAAAATCGCTCAAATAGTTGAGGCTACTGAATTATCCATGTTGCATTGCAGCTACATTCAGAATGGTTTATCAAGCCTTTCCTTAATACTGATTAAACAGGTTCCTAAAGGGCCCTCCAGAAATTCAGTCAGTAATGCAGGTGGCAGGAAGAGACAGGGAATTTCTCTTTCCTTTGGAAAGTGATAGAAACTGCCCTTTGCAGCTTCTCAATAACCCCAATCTAGAGTTAGTAGATTTAGGAAGTATAAATTACTAGTTGTTTATCTGAAATTTACATTTAACTGGACATCCTGCATTTCATCTGGCAACAGTACTCCAGTTCCTTAATTTGAGAAAGAAGTCAGACTGTAGGCACTGTTACAAATATATCCTCACATGTATCCATCTCATATGATTCACAGTACTCCACCTGTAGGGCAGAGGGACGCTTATCCTCATTCTAATCCAGGGAAAGCTGAGGCCCAAGGACTTGAGAATTATCCAAAATCAGAGGGTTAGTGACACATAAGTCTAAATATCCCCTACTAACTCCAACAGACGCAAAGTTAATTCATTATGGAGTTACTGTCTACTTCATACAGTGGACACTCATAAAGATTCACCTGTCAATAGTATAAAACTTCGGTTTCCCTGTTGTTTTATCTACACAGTGCCAACATTTACAGCTATTTCCTAAAACAGTATTCAAATGAGGCGTCATTGGGACAAACTTTACCTGTTGCAGCATGACATTGGCTGAAACAAAGAATTCCCCTTCTCTGGGAGAAAGGGCATTTTTAAAAATCAATTGAAGAAAGTCAAATATTTTAACAATTTTATAACACATTATAAGACTTAATTAACTCTGAAAATAGAGGATCCAAAATTAGGTGTGGTATGTGTTACCCTAAAAGACAATCTAGTAGACACACTTGTTCTCTCAGAAGTTAAGTAAATGATTAAAAGGCAATTTTAAATATGGCATTGATCTAAATATTCAATAATGTTATGTAGATAATCCAGTTTTCCTTGAGGCAAAAGTAATTACTTGAGACAACATCAGTTTCAGGAATACTCAACCACGATTAAGAAAATAGTCAGTCATCAAATTAAACTAAACAGGGGTATGGGGAAGAATTACTGTCTTAATAATCTTAGAAAGTCATTTACCTTGAGAACTATTGGCACCAGCCAGGGCTATAAGCTAAAAGACAGTCAAAGCAAGCAAGCATGAGATGGAGTGAGTACGGTAATACCTTGAATTAACACGGCAAAATCTATTCTGCCTACATTTTACACAACCAAATGCAAATTTCTGTATTCCCTTTAAACATTAATGCCTAGATTCCAGTGATCAGATGGGCCTTTCTGTGAGAGAATCTCTGTCTTTTAGAATACTGTGCTGGACAAAATTTGGCGGACATCCCGACCCTAACATGCCTAGGACTTCTTTTTTCCCATTCCTCAATTTTGAGTGCTGAAGTCCCCCAGTTGGCCCAATTTCTGGTTTCTGCTTCTCAGAGGAAAGACATGCTCTGTCGATTTAGTCATTAACTTCCTGGAAATGGTCATCTGTAGGTACAGAGTGTGATCTCTCAGCATCACAAAACCTCACTCTACAGGTCTCAGTTTACACAAGCGGGGAGGGCTCTGGGGAACTCCTCTGGCCACCTTGGGGTGGGGCTGAGGGCTGGAGGCTGAATGAAATCTTTGGCTCATAGCACCTCTCTGTGTGTCTACTTAACATAATAAATGTGCAGACACACTGAATTTAAACATGAACTTCTAAACCTAGAAAAGAAAGTTTGAAAACAGTGGGGACAAGATGAACTTGCTCCAAACAAACATAAGCCCCAACTCTACTAGGAAAGGATTTTAAAAGCCTATCCCATGTTCACTGGAGAAATCAGCCATCAGCAAAGGGGAAAAGAAATTAACCTTTATCCAGTACCTCTTTTATACTAGGCTGTTGATATGTACACGAAAAGCCTTAGACCTAGCCTTAATAAATCTACAACTACTTACCTATTAAATTAGACAATACATGATTATTTTTTGTTGACATTAACCATAAAAGTGAAATAAATTATTCCCAGAAGCTGCTCTGGCTTTACTTTGGTGACTGGTTTAAGGATTTTTTTTTTTTTTTGGCCTTTTTTTTCCTGTTTGCTTAAGACTGGCTCAAATATCATTAAAGCCATAATTAGAGATAAAGTAATTCAGATCTGCAAAACTTTACCTGGACGTTCATGCAAATAGACAGTAAAAATGTGTGGGTATAGTTAATTAATCACGCAGGAAAAAATAAATTCACACTGTGCCTGCTTTTTCCCCTAAGCCAGTATTATAGTCACTTAATATATACCTCCCTTAATAGTAGTTAATAAGTCATTCAGTGACAGGCACGGTAGAGAGTGACTAGATATTCACCAATAGCATTTCCTCTTTCTATTTGCAGAGGAAGAGTACATTTCCCAGGTCACTTGCACTTAGACTGGGGCCTGGGACCAGCTCTGGCCAATGGAATAGCCTGGCCCCTAAAAGTTCCTGTGAGGTCCTAGACTTTCTCCCATTAACTGGAAGTAAAGGACTCCATGATCATGAAGCCACCCTAAAGAAAGTGTCCAGATGCCTGTGTCCCTGTGTATTGGAAGACAGCCTCCTAATACACATTGAGCTGTCCTGTGAACAAGGGATGAATCATGCGTTAAGCCATGAGATTTCGTGGTTGTTTGACACAGCAGCTTACCAGAATTACCCCGACATCCAGGAGGGGGCTCACATTCTGAGTCCTCCTAGCAGGATCATCGTGAAGGAAAAATAGTCTCAGGTGCAAAAGTGAGCAGCGAGGAAATGGTGAACAGTGAGGGCTGGCACCAGAGACCATGGCATGCAGAAAAAACAGAAGAGTAGAGTTGGGGACCTAGGGAAGCTGAGACTGTTGGCAAATCAAAGGCAGAGATAGCAGAGGTCGATGCAGATCTGGAGAACATGTCTTGGAGCTGGATCCCTTGTGAGGACTGGGAAGGCAGGCCACCAACAGGGAGGAGAGCCCCTGAGGGCTTCCCTGACTGTACCTGCTGTCTATCTCTCTGATCCAGGCTAGAAGGTGACCTCCTGTACAGCCAGACCAGTTGTCATGCATACTGCAGTCCAGAGCCTGGAGAAAGACACTGTGGTTTATGTGTCTAATCTGGAGGCCTAGATACTAGTTCAGAATTCCAAGGATACCATGAAATTGGAATGAATGAATATTAAACCCAGCCAGTTTCCTATAATAAAACTATTATTAGTCAGCTAGAAATCCCTGCAGAATAAATTTGTTTATTTACATATTCCATTTCTCGAATACTCTCAGACCTCTCCAATTTTGAGAACTAAATACAAGGCTTTCTTCAATGAAAGCTTTCTCACCTGGTGATGGTCAACAACAGCAAATTAAAACCTTTAAGCTTTTGGCAGTCACATCCAAAGAGATGGGAACTCTCAAACTAAAGCCTGTTTCCTGAAGATAAATTAAACAGTACCTCTAGTGGTCCCTACTTAACTGCTCTTAACAAGATTTTTACGTGGTGGTTCCTGCTGACAGATTGAGTGCAGAGGAGCGAGAAGCACAGGGAATGGGGGAGGGAAGTGACGGATGTGAGTAAATATGTATTGGGGAGATTTCCATTTAATTCTTCTGAATGAGCTTCTGGCTTATGTTAGCATCATCTCTTGGGAAATCAACCACTTTGCATTTGTTTCACTGCTCCTGCCTGCATATTGAATGGGACAGTGCAGACTCAATATGAATTTATTCTCTGCTGATCCTAATGAAGGGGAGCACAATGGAAATTTGAGGCATTGACCTGCCAGCCCCCTACTGTAAATGCTAAAGCGAGGAGGGACCTCCCCATGCCCTCTTCTTCTATTTTCTCAAGCTTCAAGGATGTGATCATTGCTTCATAATCTTTTTAGCAACAAATTGACCACATTTATGTAGAGCCTGTAGGTCTATGGATAGGCAGAAATAACCAAAATGAAATCATGGCAAGATCGTGGAGCCATGGATCTCTATGTCACCATGAACTAGCCTTACGACCTTGAGGCAGTATTTCTAAATAATTCTTTGTCCCTTACCTTTGTAGGCAAAGCTTCTTTTGTGAGAACAATTTTACCAAAAGCTGGACACAAAAAGCCATTTACCTTAAGAATCTAAAGGAAGGAAAGAAAACTAAAGAAGGAAGATGGTGAGAAGTTAGACTTAAGAGAAGCAATTGAGTCTTCTCCATCCAGCAACTTTTGCACCTGGCTGTGGGTCAGATCTCAGAAACTCGTGGGTGGCAACACATGGTGATTGTTCTCTCCATAAAACTCCTATTGTCCTTTGTTCCCCACAAAATACCTTACTTCCAGGTTGTAGTACAGTTATTTGCACACTGCCCCTTTCCCCTCCTTAATGACAGCCTCTTTAGGGCAGCCTTTGTGTCTCTCATCTTCGTATCCCCTGTGTTATCTGTGGTTGATCCCATTATCACTTTTCTGCTCACACACACAAAATGTTTGTGGATTTAATGGAAGCACAGCATTTCTTCCACACACTTAATACAAAGAGTGGTCGTTTTTTTAAAGGTCAAGTTATTTTTGTAGCATTTCCGGTGTACCTAGAATTCCTTCACGAGAGAATCCCCTTTAAAGTATTTTTTCTAATATCCAGGAAATGGAAAATGAGCGAGGGAGAAGTAAGTAGGAATGTTTAAAAAAAAAAAATTGGAAACAAACAAACAAAAAAGCACGATAGCTATCCTTGACTGATTACCAATAGCTTCTATGGGGAATCTAAAATAAAAGTGAGAAACAGACAGTACTGCTTTGGCTTATACCTTCAGCACCTCTTTCCTCCTCCTTGGTGCCCTATGAAAGCTCACTAAGCCCTCTTTCTGCCTAAATCTTTCCCCATCACCCACCCCTCCCCGTTATGAAGTCCCACACCTCCTATTCAACCTCATGTATGTCTGGCTTTGGAATTACCCTTCCCCTAAATCAAAATTCTCATTTTCTTTAGGCATCTCAGCCAGGTTAGAATGAAAGTTAATTAAGCTAATTCACATTAAGTTTATGACTAATCATCTTCCCACATACTCTTTAACCTACTCAGGAATGTTTTCTTATTAACTCGAACTGATGAAATTTCAGTCAGTGTGGAAGAGAGATTTTGGAATAGGAAGACATCCTCTCTCTTCCAGGAGGAAGAAAATCAAAAACCACAGATTTTCTCTTAATCCATCCCTACCAAGATTCCCAGGGCCGATCCCTGATAGGAATGCATGGGCCTTTCTCTCACCT
Organism: Balaenoptera musculus; assembly: GCF_009873245.2. Lineage (NCBI taxonomy): Eukaryota > Metazoa > Chordata > Mammalia > Artiodactyla > Balaenopteridae > Balaenoptera > Balaenoptera musculus. The sequence continues at coordinate 79,499,960 of NC_045786.1, forward strand.
CTCAACAACTTCCCGAGCCTTCAAAACCAATGAGCCTTCCTAATTACAATTTTTCCTATTGGTGAAAGGAGCTGGGATAGAACAACTGGGATGTCAGCCTTATCCCAAGCTAGAGCAGGACCTCCTTGTCTCAGTTCCCAGTATTTGCAACCAATCATTATAGAAGTACTATAGTGTGCAAAAGTTATGGTGGATCGGAATCACCTGAAGGGCTTATTAAACTAGACTGCCAGGCTCCACCTGGTTTCCAAAGTTTCTAATTCAGTATTTTTGGGTGGGGCCAAAATTTTGCATTTCCAACAAGCTCCCTGGCAACGCTGATACTGCTGCTGCAAGGAAACATGTTAAGAACCACCATATTTATACAAAACTTCCCTTCCATATGGAAGAGAAAGAACACTCCAAAAGGAGGAAGGGCATATTCAACAGCATAGAGGTGTGAAAAGCGTTCCACATGTGATAACAATGGCATTTTTCTTTCCCTGGAGATTGAATTTTGTGGAAAGTAGGGGAAGGAGAATGGAGTTGAGGAAGTTTGGGGCTGGAGTGAAGAACCCTATCAGTTTAGAATGTGGTGCTGGGATCACCTTCTATGGGAAACTGTAACCTCTGAGTTGTTAGGAGAATAACACCTAGAATGGGAATTGTTAAAAGATGTATGGAGTCACCTTGAGTCATTCCCCATCTTGGCATAAACTAAGAATCAAGTTGCTGGTGTATAATAGAGGAGGCCTAAATTTTGAGATGTATTTTTAATTTTATAAACATCAATGACCCTGATTTAACTGACATCCCTGTGGTAAGTGGGAAGGGTGAGAGGGTCTCTGCCTCATCCATTTCCCATTCCCTTCCCCTTTCTTCTTCCTTGATGCTTCCTGCCTCCAAAGCATTCTAGAACCTTAATGGGGCTGTATTTATAGTAGATGATAGAATAAATATACTTTTCCCTATTCTATACTCAAAGAATATACTCCCTATTCTATGCCACTGTGCATGAAAAGGTTTTGTGGAATGAGATTTTTCTCTTCAAGTTCTCTTGTCCCCATATTGGGGCACTCATAACCTATTCTCTTCACTATCTTGCTCCCTTTGTTCTATCCCACTTAGGCATGCCCAAGGGCTTCCTGTACCATTTTCCTAACAAGAGAGGTAAGATTCCAAGGCTTGGCCTTGGACATAAGGGTATATACTTCCTCAGAGGCCTTCAGGCTGGTCTTTGTGCTCCAACCCAACTTTAACAAGAGAAATCTGATATTAAAAGAAATGAGAAGTGGTCCAATTAATTAGTGAAAAAAATTCCTGATCAAGGGCAAAAGGTAGGCAAGCTTCCAAAAGCAAAAAGAAAGTATTTCTTACTTCTGTTTGTACAACCAAAGTGTACTGCATAGAGTCTATATTTCTTCCAGGAACCTGAGTTCTAAGGAAGCACAGTCATCGATCACCAACTTAGATTGGGTTCTCCCAGAATCAGACCCTGAAGGGGATGTAAGTGCAAGTAGTTTACTTTGGGAGGCAGTGCTAACAAGCAATGGCAGAGAATTGGGAAGTGAGAAAGGGCAAGGAAGAAAGCCAACACAGAAAAGTTAGCCCCAAAGGGAACTGGGGCTTATTCCTGCTGGGCATTCTAGAGAGTGATATAGAACACAACTCAGAGTTGTCCCATGTAAGAGCAAGTAAGCTGGGGGCTATATCTACCAACTCCCTCTAGTTGTTCATTAACAGCTGCTCCCAAGATGTGAACACCCTGTCCCCAGATGGTTCATGCATGCTCCTGCAGTCAAAGAAATCAGAGACTCACAGATACTAATGGAGGATATCCAATGAATGTGGGGAGAGCACCCACAACTCTCCTATAGTAATTTGGGGGATTTCTCCTCTTTCATCATTCAGTTGTCCTAAAATTCCTTGTTGTAAAGCAGGAGGCATAACCCTCCCAGACTTCAGACAATACTACAAAGTTACAGTAATCAAAACAGTGTGGTATTGGCACAAAAACAGACATGTGGATCAATGGAACAGATTAGAGAGCCCAGAAATAAGCCCACACACCTACAGTCAATTAATCTTCAACAAAAGAGGCAAGAATATACAATGGGAAAAAGACAGTCTCTTCAGCAAGTGGTGTTGGGAAAATTGGACAGCCGCTTGTATATAAATGAAGTTACAACACAGCCTCACACCATATACAAAAATAAACTCAAAATGGCTTAAAGACTTAAACATAAGGTATGACACCATAAAACTCCTAGAAGAGAACATAGGCAAAACATTCTCTGACATAAATCGTACTAATGTTTTCTTAGGTCAGTCTCCCAAAGCAATAGAAATAAAAACAAAAATGTATAAATGGGACCTAATGAAAGTTACAAGCTTTTGCACAGCAAAAGAAACCATAAACAAAACGAAAAGACAACCTATGGAATGGGAGAAAATATTTGCAAACAAAGCAACTGACAAGGGATTAATTTCCAAAATATACGAACAGCTCATACAACTCAATAACAAAAAAAGACAACCCAATCAAAAAGTGGGCAGAGGAACTAAATAGACATTTTCTCCAAAGAAGACATACAGATGGCCATCAGGCACATGAAAAGATGCTCAACATCGCTAATTATTAGAGAAATGCAAATCAAAACTACAGTGAGGTACCACCTCACACTGGTCAAAATGACCATCATTAAAAAGTCTACAGGGACCTCCCTGGTGGTCCAGTGGTGTGGGTTCAACCCCTGGTCAGGGGGCTAAGATCGCACATGCCTTGTGGCCAAGAAACCAAAAAACATAAAAGAGAAGCAATATGGTAACAAATTCAATAAAGACTTTAGAAATGGTCAACATCAAAAAAATCTTTGAAAAAAAAAGTCTACAAATAACAAATGCTGGAGAGAGTGTGAAGAAAAGGGACCCTACTACACTGTTGGTGGGAATGTAAGTTGGTACAGCCACTATGGAAAACAGTATGGAGTTTCCTCAGAAAACTAAAAATAGAACTACCATATGATTCAGCAATCCCACTCCTGGGCATATACCTGGACAAACTACAATTCAAAAAGAAACATGCACCCCCTATGTTCATGGCAGCACTATTCATAAGAGCCAAGACATGGAAACAACCTAAATGTCCATCGACAGATAAATGGATAAAGAAGATGTGGTACACATATACAATGGAATACTACTCAGACACAAAAAGAATGAAAGAATGCCATTTGCAGCATCATGGATGGAACTAGAGATTATCATATTAAGTGAAGTAAGTCAGAAAGAGAAAGACAAATGCCACATGATATCACTTATATGTGGAATCTAAAATATGACACAAATGAATTTATCTACAAAACAGAAAGAGACGCACAAACATAGAGAACACTTGTGGTTGCCAAGGGGGAGAGGGGGCCAGGGAAGGATGGAGTGGAAGTTTGGGGTTAGTAGATGCAAACAATTATTTTATTTTATTCTGTACTATTATATACAGGATGGATAAACAACAAGGTCTCACTATATAGCACAGGGAACTACATTCGTTATCCTGTGATGAACCATAATGGAAAAGAATACAAAAAAGAATGTAAATATATGCATAACTGAATCACTTGGCTGTACGACAGAAATTAACACAACATTGTAAATCAACTATACTTCAATTAAAAAATAAAATAAAATAAAATTCCTTGTTGTCACATAAATTGTACCCACTGGAAGCAAAACAGATATTTGAGTTTCATGATTCAGTTTGTATTAGTGTCACTGTAACTCTGTTCCATCCCATTATTTGATTGACTATTAACATTTTCCTAGAAAATGTATATAGGAATAAATTTATCCCCAAAAATCAAATACCACCTATGCAAAGATATCATAAAGCCATGAAAATTAGTTCTATAAAACAACTCAGAGAAGTATGTTCAACACTTTCCAAATGCATACTGACAGTAGAAAAAAAAAATCAAATACCCATATCTGCATTTTGTCTAGACATGGTTACAGACTAAAATCTTCAGTTGATCAGTTTGAAGTACCAAGCAAATCTTTGTCATCAATACAACAATAGTACTTGCTTATGTGTTTTGTATTGGTGCATATCAAAAGAAGAAATTTTAAAAATAGAATCTCAAGAAAGGCAGTTCCCCAATGTAAACACTAACCAAAGTATAACCAAAAAGTTAGTTTGGTATAACTTTACTAGAGAAATTACAGAAAGAAGATAGGACAAAATACAACAATAAAATTGGCAAGGGCCAACTCCTAGACAGCTAATTTAGTGTTCAAGGAAACTGAAATATACATAAGTGCGATTTGTATTTTGTTTATATACTACCAATGAGTTGTTTTAACCAATTTACAAGTGAGGTAGGAGTATTCTGCTATAATGAATTGATTACATGATATCATGTTTTAATGAATATAATCAAATCAGTTTGCCTTTGTGGACAAAGAGTGACTTTTGTAATGTAACATGTAGCATGACCAAGTTTAACTCCTACAATAATGCCTGTTTATCTATAGACTATAATTATAAAACAAGAAAATAAATAAAACTATCTAGCAACCTTGATCAAACAATGCAGGCCACACTTGGTTCAGATATTGTGATAGATTATCCAACTTGTTGGGTAGCAGACTTCAAGGGCATTAAATAAAAATAAAAATCAACTATGCAAAGTCAATTGAGTTTATGACTAGCCTTCATCAAGAACCAACAAGACAAAATAATAACCAAAAACAAATCTTGGTGAAAATCTCATTTGGGCTCTCATCTAGATGGCAAGGTATAGAAGGAAAATACATATTTCAGGTAAAAAAACTGCTATTGTGATATGCCTTTATGTTTAAAAACAGTTGACTTAGTATATTGTAGAAATGACAGAGAGAAAATGGAAAGTTATTAAGTGAAGAAAGTGTCAAATTTGGTTCACATGTCAAATTTAAATTATAAACAATGAGGGATGCTTAACATCCAGTTTAATGATCCCAGCTTCTTAATTCTGCAAAAGTATAAGAACTTTTAAAATACAAAGTCTTAGATTCATCACTTTTAAATTTATTCACAGAATTATATTTGAACCAAATTATGCAATTAATATTTAACAGGGTGCAGCCCTAAAGTAGGCATTATAATAGAAAAATGCAAAGACACATCAGTCACGGTCATTGATATCAGTAGCTTACAGCCTAAGAGGGAGAGATTGACAAGAGCAAAAGAGTGGATGGATATTCTGATGGAAGTGTCTTTTGGGTATGTGGGTCTGGAGAATAGAGCTGTCAAATCATGGGTGGGCAGGGAAGCATATGCCCCAGAAAGCTTTATAAAAAGTGTGACACTTGAGCTAACTGTTCATTGTGGTGTTTATATTTGCCTTTTTGTACCAATCAGTCCAACATTCCTAGAACACAGCCCAGGTTAAGGATGACAGAGTTTAAGAGTCAACTGGATTTCTATATTTCTTTTTCTGTATCCTTTTATTTGGACAGTACCACTTCACTGAGCATCCTATTTCTATCATTAGATAACTACAAAATCAAATAAACAATTATGTTGAAGACATTGCCCTAGATGGTAAATGAAAGCAAATCAAAAAGGAAAAAACAAGGGCAGAGACAGTGGTGAAGCACAGCCTGTGCAATCCAAGAAGGGAATGGACCCACAAAATGAACTTTGACATATAAAGAGTTAAATACGAAAATTTAAGATAGTGCTTGACACATAGAAAGGCATCCTTCCTTCTTGGATAATACATATCAGCACCATAAGCATGTCATTTGTCATTTATCATTCAATTTATATTGTAGTGCATATGTATATAGAGGTATATATTTTATAATATATATAGTATATATATCATATAGCTCTATCTATCTATATATATATTACAATCTTTATGAAAATATCAACAAGATTTTTGAGGTCAACAAGCTGAATTTAAATTTCAGGTGAAAATAACAAAACAGAAAGCCAAAAAAGAAAAACCATGAAATACGCAGCTATATGGTCATCAGCAGGCCTATCCAGATACTGAAATAAATACCAAAGCCTCTGTCACTGAAAGACTGTGGTATAGCACATGAATAGAGAGACAAAGCGGTAGAAAAAAAATAGAAAGTTCAGGAGAAAAAGCGCAAATACATGTAAAATATAAGTACAGATCTTCCTCAACTTATGATGGGAATATTGATCCTGACAACTCCATGGTAAGTTGAAAATATCTTAAGTCACGTATGCATTTAATACACCTCGCCTACTGAACATCACGGCTTCGCCTAGCCACATCAAACTTGCTCTGAACATTTACATTAGCCAACAGTTGAGCAAAATCATTTAACACAAAACCTCTTTTGTAATAAAGTGTTGAATGTCTCATGTAATTTATTGTATACTGTACTGAAAGTGAATAACAGAATGGTTGTGTAGGTACGGAATGGTGGTAAGTATACTGGTTGTTCACCCTCATGATTACGTGGTTGACTGGGAGCTGCAGCTCGCTACCACTGCCCAGAATCATGAGAGAATACAGCACATTGCTAGCCCAGGAAAAGATCAAAATTCAAAATTGGCAGTACTGTTTCTACTGAATGTGTACCACTTTTGAATCATCATAAAGTCAAAAAATCTTAAGTTGAACCATCATAAATCGGGGAACCTTTGTATAGTATACAGGCATACATCATTTTACAGTGCTTTGCTTTATTGCATTTCACAGATATTGCATTTTTTACAAATTGGAGCTTTGTGGCAACACTGAGTTGAACAAGTCTATCAGTGCCATTTTTTTTTCCAACAGCATTTGCTCTCTTCATGTCTCTGTGTCACATTTTGGTAAACTTCAAAATATTTCAAAGTTTTTCATTATTATTGCCTTTGTTATGGTGATCTGTGATCAGTAACTTTTGGTGTTACTATCATAATGGTTTTGAGGCACCATGAATTATGCCCATGTAAGGTGGTAAACTTAATAGATAAATGCTGTGTGTGTTCTGACTGCTCCACTGCCCAACGTTTCTTCCATCTCTACCTCTCCCCGGGCCTCCCTATTCCCTAAGACACAACAATCTTGAAATTAGGCCAATTAACAATACTACAATGGCCACTAAGTGTTCAGGTGAAAGGAAGAGTCGCATGTCTCTCATTTTAAATCAAAAGTTAGAAATGATTAAGCTTAGTGAAGGAGGCACGTCTAAAGCCAAGACAGGCCAAAAGCTAGGCCTCTTGCATGGAACAGTTAACCATGTCATGAATGCAAAGGAAAAGTTCTTAAAGGAAATTGAAAGTACTACTTCAGTGAACACACAAATGATAAGAAAGTAAAACAGCCTTATTGCTTATATGGAGAAAGTTTTGGTGGTCTGGATAGAAGATCAAACCAGCTACAATATTCCCTTAAGCCAAAGACTAATCCAGAGCAAAGCCCTGACTCTCTTCAATTCTATAAAGGCTGAGAAAGATGAGAAAACTGCAGAAGAAAAGTTTGAAGCTAATAGAGGTTGGTTCATGAGGTTTAAGGAAAGAAGCTGTCTCCACAACACCAAAGTGCAAGGTGAAGCAGCAAGTGCTGATGTAGAAACTGCAGCAAGTTATCCAGAAGATCTCGCTAAGATAATGAAGGTGGCTACACTGAACAACAGATTTTCAATGTAGATGAAACAGAACAGCCTTATGTTGGAAGAAGATGCCCTCTAGGACTTTCACAGCTGTAGCGGAGAAGTCAATGCCTGGCTTCAAAGATTCAAAGGACAGGCTGACTCTCTTATTAGGGGTTTATGCAGGTGGTGACTTGAAACTGAAGCCAATGCTCATTTACCATTCCAAAAATCCTAGGGCTCTTAGGAATTATGCTAAATCTGTTCGGCTTGTGCTCTATAAATGGAACAACAAAGCCTGGCTGACAGCCTATCCGTTTACAACACGGTTTACTGAATATTTTAAGTTGACTGTGATACCTAGTGCTCAGAAAAAAAGATTCCTTTCAAAATACTACTGCTCATTGACAATGTATCTGGTCACCCAAGAGCTCCGATAGAGATGTGTAATGAGATTAATGTTGTTTTCATGCCTGCTAACATAGCATCCATTCTACAGCCCCTGGATCAAGGAATAATTTTGACTTTCAAGTCTTACTCTTTAAAAATACACTTTGTAAGGCTACAGCTGCCATAAATAGTGATTCCTCTAATGAATCTCAGCAAAGTGAATTGAAAACCTTTTGGAAAGAATTCATCATTCTAGATGCCATTAAGATCATGCGTAATACATGGGAAGAGGTCAAAATGTCTACGTGAAAAGGAGTTTGGAAGAAGTTGATTCCAGCCCTCATGGATGACTTCAGGGGTTCAAAACTTCGGAGGAAATAACTGCAGATGTGGTAGAAAGAGCAAGAGAACCAGAATTAGAAGTGGAGCCTGAAGATGTGACTGAATTGCTGCAATCTCACGAGAAAACTGGAACAGATAAGGAGTGACTTCTTATGGATGAGCAAAGAAAGTGGTTCTTGAGATGGAATCTACTCCTGATGAAGATACTGAGAAAACTGTTGAAATGACAACAAAGGATTTAGGATATTACATAAACTTAGTTGATAAAGCAGTCACAGGGTTTTAGAGGACTGACTCCAATTTTGAAAGAAGTTCTGCTGTGGGTAAAATGCTATCAAACAGCACTACATGCTGCAGAGAAATCATTCATGAAAGAAAGAGTCAACTGATGTGGCAAACTTCATTGTTGTCTTATTTTAAGAAATGTCGGGCTTCCCTGGTGGCGCAGTGGTTGAGAATCCGCCTGCCAATGCAGGGGACACGGGTTCGAGCCCTGGTCTGGGAAGATCCCACATGCCGCGGAGCAACTAGGCCCGTGAGCCACAACTACTGAGCCTGCGCGTCTGGAGCCTGTGCTCCGCAACAAGAGAGGCCGCGATGGTGAGAGGCCCGCGCACCGCGATGAAGAGTGGCCCCCGCTTGCTACAACTAGAGAAAGCCCTCGCACAGAAACGAAGACCCAACACAGCCAAAAAAAATAATAATAATAAATTAATTAATTAATCAAAAATAAATAGATAAATAAAAGGTGTCAACTCAATCCACTAGGTAAAAAAATAGACCTTTAAATAATTAGTACTGGGACACTGGATAGTGATTTGGAAAAATAATGAAATTGAATTTATTCCTTATACCATACACCAGAATGAACTCCAAATGTATCAAGGATACAAATAGAATACATGAAACCGTAAAACTGATAGAAGAAACTGGCCAATTCCCTTAGAACCTGGGTATGAGGAAAAGCTTTCTAAGTATGACTGAAATGCAGATGTAATAAAAGATTGATAAATATGACTATATAAGTATAAAATTTTAATACAACAAATATTCACAATAAGCAAAATAAAGACAAATGCAAAACTAGGAGAAAATGTTTGCAACATAATCATAGCTAAAGGGTAACAATCAATACAAAAACTACTTTAAATGTTGAAGGAAAAAGCCATTAGAAAAATGAACAAAAATTATAATAATAGAGGCAGTTTACAGAAACATATATAAATAACCCTGTGGAAAAAAAGATGCTTGATTTCATTCGCAGCAAGAGAAAAACAATTTAAAATTACATTGAAATAGTTCATAACTATTGATTGGCAAAAATATAAGTTTGACAGCACACATTGTTGGTGAGGTTCTGAAAAAACAGGCATCGCATACGTTACTGGTTAAAAAAAATCACCATTAAAGTTATAACTACAACCTTGCATTTTCAATGATAAGGTCACATTTATCAATGGTAAGTTCCAACATACTTTTATTTGACTATGTGAAAAATGAAACATAGAAAATAAGAAAAAATTTTCTGGCAATCATTTGGATCTAAGAGTTCCAACACCCGACACTGTAGTATTGTGACTTCTTATAATGCCAAGCCCCAACTCCATCATGCTAAACTGAGAAGTAAAAGACCAGGTTTTGAAATATTACAGTCTTCATAAATCTTACCACATAATCCTCTACACCACTGAGGGCGCTGTACTCCCAGGACAGACAGGCTTCAGTTAGGATGAAGTACTAGAAATGTTCCATTACCCAGAACTGGGCCCAGCAACAGCCTCTTTTGACAGATGACATCAAATTATTCATATAAACCCACATGTGTTGTGTGCATTTGAGAACACTTATTCCATAGCCGCTCAGAATCTTCCCCCAGGTTAAAACTCTCTGGGCATGACTGTCTCAACTCAACTATGAAAGGGTTAGAGTTAATGCCCCCGCCAATTAGAAAAGGCATGGGAGAATTTACAACGCAGCTCTGAGGAGTGTCGTGGGGTTCCTGTGAAAATGTTGAAAAAGAGCTCTCCCATGAAAGTCTGTCACCACAGCTTCTGGTGCCTGAGTAAGAGAATCTGTCCAATTTCTTCTCTGTTCTTATTCAATTTTCCTCAAAAATGGCAGGCTGATTTAAATGATAGGAAATAAAAGCCAAGTTAGAACTTAGCTCCTAAAATACACTAAAATGCATTTTAGAGAGGTAAAAGCCTCAAAAAGTAAACTGATAACAATAAAAATAAAATCTAAAGTATAGGTGCATCTCTCTATGATTTCTGAATGAGAAAAATCTTCTAAACTTAAAAAATGAAGACATGATATAGGAAAATATTATTAATATACTATCATATACACAATTTATGGATATCAAAGATAAACGATTAAAGAGCAAATATTTATTTAGAAAAATATTCATCCCAAATATAAGAGATCAATATCCTTACTATGTAAACCAATAAGAAAACATTAAGAGAACATAAAATTCTCAAAAGTGAAAACATAAGTGCCAAATATAAACTTCCTCAAGATGCAACTTCAAAATGCATATAAAGCATAATAAGCAATGTGCCTATTATTCACTTATCAACTTGAAAAAGTCTCAGTATATTAATAGATAACAGTTAGACAGTGCTTGTCATGTCCAAGTCACTCATCTAAGTGCTTTACCTATATTAAGTAATTTAATCTTCACAACAACCCTGTTAGGGAAGGAACATTATTTTCAACATTCCCATTTAACGGATAAAGAAACTGAGGCACAGGTAAGTGAAATAACTTGTCCAAAGTCACACAATTCATAAGTCAGAGAACTGGTATTCAATCCAAGCCAGTTTGTCTCCAGATACCTGCTCTTAACCATTGTGCTGTCCCACCTCAGGTTGATGCAAAGGATGTGGTGATTCAGGCATATTCATTCATTATTGAGTAGAGGCATATGGGGACAAAATTTCTGAAAGACAACTTTATATGTATATATCAAGAGTCTTGAAGGTAATTTTTAGCTTTTGAGGAATATTTTGACTTCTAGGAATCCATTCTAAAGAAATTATATTTAAAATGAAACAGATTTATGCACAGAGAAGCTCATGCCAGCGTTATTTATAATCGCCAAAAGAAAATAGCAAACACATGCCAAATATTACAAGAATGTTTAACTATAGTTTATAGAAACAATGGAATACTTGGCAGCCAATAAAAATGACATTTACTATGAGTTTTCATAATATGGGAAATATTTATGACATACAATGCTAAGCAAAATGGAGGATACAAAATTTTATGTATACTACTATTTATATTTAAAAACGCAGAAATTTATTTATTCAAATAAGTAAGCAAAACAAAGTTTCCTGCTGTGATAGAGTTAACTTTCCCATGGAACAGGTAAACAATGAACTTAATAAGTAAATGAATTATGCAGTGAATTAGAATAAGTACAGTTGAAAAAAGGGAAGAGCACGATGATGGGAATTGGGAATTCTGGGTTCATGCATGCAGGTTGCCAGATTAAATAGAGGAAAGCCTCACTGAGACAGTAAAATTTGAGCAAAGATGTAGAGGAGGTGGAGGATTTAGCCATGTGAATACCTGAGGGAAGAGCATTTCAGGTTGACAGAATAGGTAGAGTGAAGGCTTGGTAGCAGATGCTGTTGGTACCCTACCCATATTCTGGGTGTGGACCTCTGCACACCTAGAGACAGTTTACTGCAAACACCTGTGACTCACTTCCTACAGGTCCCTATTTTCAGGCCTTGGAGCATGCTCAGTCAGGATGTGAGACAATCTGGAAATTAATGGTCCTGAAATCAGGACTCAACCAATGACAGCTAAGGAACTGATGAAAAACTCCCCCCAGGTCCCCTGCCCTTGGGTGGGCTAACTCAGAGACATGTTGCCCATTATCCCCTAGAGCAGTGTTTCTCAATCATCAATTAGGACATATGAACCACCTGAAGTCCTTGTTAAAATGCAGATTCTGATTCGGGTGGGGTATGAGATTCTCATTCTAACAAACTCCCAGGTGATGCGAGAGCTGCTGGATCACAGACCATACCTAAAGCAGCGAGGTCCTAGAGTTATCCAGTGGGTCTGGGCCCACTTGATCACAGCAGTAATACACCCTCTATTGGCTTCTTTCCCACCCCTGATCCATTTCTTCTCTCCCACATAGTGTTAACCTGGCATCACCTTTAGAATAAACTAGTTGCATTCACCTGTCTTAGGGTCTGCTAAGACAAGCCTATACCATACCCTGAGGCAGAGTGCCCTGGTGAACTAGAGGACACAAAGAATCCAGTGTGGCCGGAGCAGAGTGAGGGGCTCAGTAGCAGGAAAAGGAAAAGAGTTTGTAGTGGTAATGGAAGAAGATGATATTGGACAAAGGTAAGGGTTCTGGCTCTGACTCAGAGTAAAATGATGGGCCATTAGTACAGTTTTAAGCAGAGGATGATATGATAACATGCTCTACCATTAACAGCCTCACCCAGGCTACTGGCAAGGGTCAAGGGCAGATGCAGGTACAATAGGTTAATTTGTAGGCCACCGCAGTAACCCACGGCAGAGATAACAGAGGTACGTGGTAGAGGCAAGGACACAGGAGCTGGCGGACATATGAGGGGAAGTATAAAGTCGTCAAGTAAACAGTTGGATCACAACGCTCTAGAGTTTGGGAAAGAGGTCTGTGGTAGGAGATATAAAAGTGGCTGTCGTCAGCATATACTTGGCTTTTAAAATCACAGACTGAATGAGATCACTTAGAAACCAAGTGCAAGTAGAAAAAAGAGAGTCCAAGAACTGAGCCCTGGAACACTTTAACCTCAGGAGTACTGGAAGTCCTCACGCTCAAAGTCAACAGTAGCTGTGTCTGTGTGGAGGGCTTCTGGGTGGTGGTGATTTTTCTTACTGTCACTAGCCTGACTTCAGTTTAATGTCTGTGGAACCAGAGATCTGAAGGACATACAGCATCCAATGCTATGTCATTCTATCTCACTGTGGCTCTGCCAGTCAGGAACAACATGAAAAGAATATAGAATTCCAACAACACAAATCAGGCAATAAAGTTAAATGAGATTTCAAAAGTATTACATATGTGTGTGAATTATCCGATGGCATAGAAAGAGAATATGTTTTGAGCCAGATGGGAAAACATTAAAATGCATTAACACAATCAAATAACTGCAAAACCTAAGCAAGTCATGAAGACAATTACAGTCTCAATAGGAGTGGACAGAAATGTTACATAATGATAGTCTGAACCCAGGAGAGGACAACGTCCTCTAAGGACAGAAAGTTCCTGTTGTTATAGTAACTATAAAAAGCAGGTCAATTTGTAGGTATGTGACACAGGGAGAATCAAATACTGCATCTAGGCCCAAAATTACTCACTGATGTGTAACCTTAACTGGCCTTAAACAGAAATGTTTAGAATTTAGCACAGGGATGATAAATCAAACCCATAATCAGAAAACAATTGTAAGTTCAGGAAACTGGTTTTTGTAAAAATAGAAACAATCTATCTATATTTAGTAAAGTATTAGAAATACAGTATTTAAGACAATTTAACTTGTTAAGCTAACTTAGAAGCCAGAAGGTTCTAAATTTAAACATAATTAACTGATTTTGGAATCGTGATCTTAATCACACAAAGATAATCTAGTCAAGTTTCTAAACCGTGTTGGGATGTTTAAGAGAACTTGATATCCATATTATTTGTAACTTTAATTTATTATATCATAAGAATCACTTAATCACTTGGAAAGTTTCTGTTTATCAAAGTGCTCAGAATGGAAACCAAATATTTTAATGTATAAATGCAATTTTAAAAGTTTAAAATTGTTTAGCTAACTTCATTTGTAAATGGAATGTAACACTAATTCAAAGCCATCTTGATTTTAACAAGTGATTTTTAAAATGTTACTGCATCTATAAATAGAATAAGATATACAAGTTGCACTTAAAAGCATAAGGAAAAGCTATATTTTAAAAAATTGTAACTGTAATAAATGAATATTAATTTTAAAACAATATATATAACTAGAATTTTCTTGCTCAAAAGTTGTTCTCAAAGGCACCAAAAAAGTTCACTTTTATACTTCCCACTTTTTGGTAAAAGAATGCAGATTCTCTTGCATTTGTCAAATTTCACCCAGTAAACTTATGTGAGTTTTATTTGGAAAGAAATTTAATAGGATACACACACAAAAAATATGAGTTTAGCAAAATGTTGAATGTACTCCCCTTAAATATTTTTACAAGTGACAATTTGAGGTGTTGGAAGACCAGATCAGAATGAAGAACTTCCAAAGTTGTTGTTGTTTTACCTCTGAATTTCTATGACTGTGAACTTGGAAAACCACCAATGACTCAGTTGAAAGGTCCTGGATATGGTAAGAAGAATCACTAAGCTAATGTACCTTCCATGCTTACTTTACTTAGTTCACCTGAAGCAAGTCACTCTGCCTACATGAAGGGAAGAGCTGCCAAGAAACAGAGCCTCTTGTGAAGACTAAATGTGATTTATTTTATATTGTTTGGGCTATGGTAGGACCTAGCATTGGGAGGCGACCTGTCCCAGGGGGTACTTTCTGCACTTTCCAGTTACAACAGTATTTCTAAGTCTGGACGTCTTCTTGAAAGAAAAATGGCTGCCTCTAGTTTAGCAATCACTGCTTCCAACTACTTTGAGTCCTAGCTCCCCTTTTCAGCACTCACATGATTTGCAAGTTTCTTACTTCACTAGTAGTTGCACTTTTAGGCACCACAGTGAAATGGTTAAACGTAAGTGCTTTCTAGTCAGAAAGACCTAGGTATTCCACTCTGAGTTTCTCTATAACGTGCCTCGGGCAAGTAGTTTAAACTCTCTATTCCACGCCTTCCTCAGCTATAAAATTGGGATAATAATAGTATTTTCCTCATTTAGTCATTGTGCAGAAATAAAAATATATAAAAGACTTAGCACGATGCTTGTCATTGGGTGAGCAATCAGAAAATGTCCATAATTATTTTGCTATTTTAGTATCTATTGAGTACAGCAAAAGCAGCTTTTACTTCATTTGTACATTGAGATGAGTATATGTTATTAATTATACAAGCATCTATACACATTTGAAATATAGTAGCAAATTATCTATTTGTTAGAGTAACAACTAACCTGATTTCTAACACTAGAGCTTAGTTTGGCCTGTTTTGGGATGTAGTGTTCTCTTTAAAAAAAAAATTGTCCAATTTATATGAGACATTCCCATGACCTCTTCTACAAGTATTCTAACACTATTCATGTAGCATTTGGTGACAAAATGGTTAGGTTTCTAAGTTTCTTTGGGAATGAATACGAGACCGAAGGTAGGTAGAGACAAGTGTCCCCGGAAAGAAAAGAGTTATGGTCTGGAGACAAACATCTCACCTTGGCTTGCAAGTCCCTAGCACGACAATAATTCTCTGTAACCTCAAGTCCCAGATGGCCAGCCAACAAAATTGCTCAAGTATTACTACCTGACCTGCCTTTTAAGACAGAGGAATTTATGACCACATCTTCATCTTTTCTATCTCTTTCTGGCAGCCGATGACTTTATCTAAGAATGTAGACCCTGCTCTTTGATTTAACACCTTCCTTCTGTGTGAAACCTCTTTGTGAGTTGCTCGGACTTTTGGAGTCTCGTTCTGAACTGTCTCTGCTTCCCAGCATCATGCACTCATTCGTTCACTTTTGGATTGCTGACATCTTAGAGATGAAACCCTTCTCATCACCCATAGAAATCAGCTTCCACAGTCCCCTCAGAGTGATGGTGCACACAGGCATTTCTCTGCAAATAAGGTCAGAGCTTGACACCTCCCTGGTAACAGAGGTGCACAAACCCCCAGCAATGGGCTTTAAAGTGGTTGGAATAAGCACAATGGAATTTGAAGGGAGCTCCCCATACACGTGTGTCTCTCAAATGGCAATGAAGAGTTCCTAGGAAGTCAATATGTGAATTAGCAGTAAGTGTTTGCTGGGTGACTCTAAGTTTTCACCACCATCACCAGGGAATTATGGCTTATTTGTTTTTATTATATAAATAATATATGTTTATGATTTAAAAAAGAAAGAAAAACATAGGGAAATATCTCACAAATAGGGTCATATAACATATGCTGTTCTACATTTTGTATTTTTTTCAGCTTAAAATATCTCAAGCGTCTAAATATACCTCATTCTCTATAATGACAGCAGAGTAATCCATTGTCTGGAAACATTATACATTTTTAGCAACTCTCCTTTGACGAATGTTTAAGTTATATACTGCATTTCATATGACAATGGATGTTTAGGTTGTGTATTGTGTTACATACGCTCTGGTGAAAAGCCTTACACACGTGTATCTGAAACATCGTTCAGAAGAGAAGAAATGATGAAAGAAAGGGTATGTTTATTTAAAATGCTGGTAGATAATGCTAAATTGTCCTGAAAGTGGTTGCTCCAATTTATATTATTGTTGGGGGCGGGGTGGATTTTGAAGTGTTTGTTTCAGACTTCTGGGATACCTTAAGTTACAGGTTATGGGAATGAGATAAATTCTAGCCTGTCTTTCTCACTCTATGGTCTCCCTCCCAACTTTAACATTTTTATGATATACACAGTGAAGTTGCACTTAAACATGGAAGGAGGTTCTGAAGTCAGTTTCTAAGGAGGAAATCCTATGTAGTCAAAATTGCCTTTGAAAACATTTTAAATAGCTCACAAAGTACAGTCTGTATAGTTTTGTGTCAGCAAATTTGTATACTAATATGTATTCAAAAATGATAAAATGTATAGTAATGTGCAATGCAAATCAAGCAAATATGCAAAATAGAATTTCACATCATTGTATTCTTAAAGATAAATCCATTTTAGTTCAAGGAGATACTGACACTTCAAAGAAACTCAAGAATTAAGAATTACTGAGGGAAACAATTAATCCTCTTTCCCAACTTATATTAATCTAGCTACCCGTAGAAAACAGAATTAATGCCAGTGGTTCAAATGAATGTCTTTAAGAAAGGGACAGATGACAGAGTTGTGAGCTGAGTTAAGGAAGCAAAAAAGGGATGGTAAGGTGTCCAGAGACTAGCTACAGTGGGAAATGGTTACTGTGCTGGGGGCTTAAGGGCAAAGGGAGGGTAATAGTGTATCCAGTGCCCAGTATCCAGTGCAAGCTGCTATGGTGTCTGACAGAAGCTGTGAACTGAAGAGATACAACTATAACCAGAACTGAGACACTGAAACAGAACGGGAGAAGAGATACCCTGACCTCCTTTCCCTTTGCCAGCTGACCTTCTGCAAACTTGACCAGACCCTCCTGGAAAAGGAGATTGAATACAATAGGCAGGGATCAGCCTCCTGGAGCAGAGAGTAAGCCAGAGAAGTCAATTCAGGGGCAAAAGATCATTGAATGAATTGGCAGGAGGAACCACTAGCAGTATTTAAATTCCTCTCTCTCTCCATCTCTGTCTCTGTTTCTCAAATCTCTCTCTGTCCATGGAGTTGAACTAGTTCAATGACACTATGATGACATTCCACTGTATATAATATGGGGTTTTAATAGTGAGGTCATTCCCGTTCGATGCTTTTCCTAGCCCACAAAAATGAGCACCGAAAGGACATATAGGTTACATATACCCAAGAAGCTCAAAAAAGAAAAGGAGAAAAAATTTTAATTGCCTAGGTATTACCTAGTATCTGTATCTCAGCTTTTCTCATCTGTGAAACAAGGGGACTGGATTAGAATGGGAGTTCTCCATTCTGGCTGGTCTTCAGAAACATAGGAAATCCTATTGACCATACACATTCCCAGATCCTTCTCCAGACCCAATGAATCAGAATCCTCAAGAGTGAGACCCCAGAACCTTTGTATATAAAATTCCCCCAGGTGATGCTGGCATGCATCTAGGCTTGTAAACAACTGTACTCAAGAGCTACAAGACTCCCAGATCCAAAATACCATGACAATAATATAAAGTTAGAAAGGTGATCAAAAGAATCATTTTTCTTATCACCCAATAGAGAACATTAGAAATTAAGATATATGTATAATATATATAACATATATATAATATGCATATACATATACATTTTTCTTATCACCCAATAGAGAATATTAGAAATTAAGATATATATAACATATATATATAAATGATGTTTCTCTAACCTATTCAAAATTTTTAACATTTTCTTTTTTTATATTTTATATTTTCAGATTTTCATTCTTATGTTGGTAAATAGAAGGTCACTGAGTATTTTTCATTTGTGTTTCTTCCTATAATTTAGGCATTGGTCTCTGATGCAGTCTTGTATTAATTGCATCTATGCTATCATGAAGGTAGTAGCTATTTTAATAGTGGCATTCTTTTACTGCAATTCAGCATGTAGTTTTACAACTGACTACATGAGGAGAACCAGTTTCTAGTAAGTTCTTCAGCACAATTACTGTGTGATCTTGGACAAAACATCTAACCTCCAGGCCCTCATTTTCCTCCACTGTTAAATGACAGAATCGGTCTAAATCATTTAGAATGTTCCTTATAGCCTAAAACACATTAGTCTGAGAAATGTCACATTAAATCTACATGTCTTCCTTTGTTTTCTGCTGCTTCATTTTAAAAGAGAGTCTGCATACAAATAAATGTAAAGATATTCCATGTTCATGGATTGGAAGAATTAATATTGTTAAAAATGTCCATACTACCCAAAGCAATCTACAGATTTAATGCAATCCCTATCAAACTACCCATGACATTTTTCACAGAATTAGAACAAGTAACCCTAAAATTTGTATAAAACCATAAAAGACTTTGAATAGCTAAAGAAATCCTGAGAAATAAAATAAAGCAGGAGGCATCATACTTACTGATTGCAAGCTATAAAATAGACACATAGGTCAATGGAACAAAATAGAGACCCCAGGAATAAATCCACACATATAGTGTCAATTAATCATTCTTTGACATAGATCTTAGTAATATTTTTTTTGATCTGTCTCCTCAAGCAAGGGAAATGAGCAAAAATAAACAAATTGGACCTCATTAAACTTAAAAGTTTTTGCACAGCAAAGGAAACCATTAACAAAATGAAAAGGCAACCTACTATATGTTCCCACTTATATGTGGAATCTAAAAAATAAAACGAATGAATATAACAAAACATAAACAGACTCACAGATACAGAGAACAAACTAGTGGGTTACTGGTGGAGAAAGGGGTGAGGGGAGGGGCAAGATAGGTGAAGGGTATTAAGAGGTACAAACTACTAGGTATAAAATAAGTAAGACACAAGGATGTAATGTACAGCACAGGGAATATAGCCAATATTTTATAATACCTTTATATGGAGTATAATCTATAACAATATTGAACCACTGTGATGTTTACCTGAAAATAATATAATATTGTAAGTCAACTATATTTCAATAAAAATAAATAAGACAGTCTGGGTTTTCAAAAAATTGGATACCTTGTGCTAAAGGGAGTGTGATAAATAAACAATTGTCTACTAGTTATTTACACTTCAAACCTGAGTTACCATTTTCCCAATGCAATAGGGAAGCCCAAGAGGTTGGACAAAGTTTCCAAGCGTCACTCATGTTTATTCAATCTTGTAATCAGAGGAGTGTTTTCTTATCAACCTGATTTGATTTACCTTGACATGGAAATGACTTCCTTCCCCACAACTGCTCTTCTTTCTAAATAATTTATACTCACACTGAACAATGCCAGAGAAATCAAAGTCACCAACAGAATCAAATTACAGTAATAAATGGATACACTGATAACTAATAATACTACTCAGCACTTCTATAATATTTCTCAGTCTGGAAGACATATAGAGTCATGTCTTTTACGTAAGAAAAGGAAATCCTTCTAATACTCCATTGACTATTAAAGTTTTGAGCAGAAAAGTGAGTTACCTAAGCAACGGACCATAAGAATCAAGGACCCATGTAACAATTCAGGGTGGTAACAAGCAAAATGTATGACAAAGTTCATCAGTGATATACAAAAATTGCTTTTGCTTAATAATTGGTTTTAATAATAATCTACCCATGTTATTTGATAACATACTTGACTGTGACTATGGTTAAATTAATGGAGCCAGATCAAAGCTTTACTGTATTTGGTTTTTATTTCTGTAGTGTCTATAAAAGGCATCAATGAAAATCATTTGCTACCTGCCCAGTTAGGTCATTACGCATGTATGCACATTCACTCAGGCAAACACACACTTGTATTTCTTCCAAAATATCTGCACAGAAATGATGCTCTGATTCTTTACATGTCTGTCAGTCCTGCTAACTCCACCTCAAAGATGTAGAAACTTCAAATTGTTTAAAGATGGTTTCATTCAAGCCTAACCTTATGTGAGCTTGGTTACTAAAATGGTGTGATTTCAGGACATGTGGACAGGTTCTGCTATCCAAAAACTAGATATCCCACCTGTTTGCCAAAGCCTAGAATGACTTTACCAGAAGGAAAACCTGTCACTGTATAACAGAAGAGAAAAGGCAAAAATGGAAATATCCTCAAGAGATACAGCTTATTAACTGAAAATCAATTACAATAAATATCGGAGTCATTCTACAAATCAATGTTGGGAAGGGCAGGGGATGATGAAGGAGAGAGTGGTGACTACAGGGCACTTAATAATCAGAAGACATAGCACTGCCAGCCCAGAAGACTGCGGGTGAGGGGCTGGGGTGGGGGCTAAGAAGATGATGATGGAAGCCCCATTCACTTCGACACAATTTTGCCCAGATATTTTTCAACATGCACAGAAGTGTGTTTGCTCACTCACTGCTGTCACTAACAATAATTTCTAACCCAATTCACCTCACTGCCTGAGATCATTTATAAGGTCTCTCAAACCCAGGCATTCTGATTGCAAATACCTTCATATTGTTCACAAGAGGCTGTATAGTAATTAAGAGCAACTATCTGCACACTGGCTCTGATGAAGGTGACTCAGCTACGTAAATGACTGCTAAACTTAATGGCCTAAGTAAGTCTCTATTACCTCCTCGGTAAAACGAGGGCATTAATAGTCATGACCGCAGGCCTTAGTTTGGGTTTCCCCAGAAGTAGAGATTGGGACAAGAACATGAGGGTAAGTAGTTTCTTTGGGAGGCGGTCCCTGGAAGCAGGAAGGAGAAGCAGTGAGAATGAGGCCGAGAGGGAGGACAAGCCAATCTAAGGGTGCATCACTGGGGCTACTGCAGACAACAGCAGGTCCTCCAGGGCTGTGGTCTCCTAAAGGGTAGAAGGCTGCAGCATTTATCTAGTAACCACCCAACACCCCTGCTTGAGGGTTGCTGATGGGAATCCCTGAACACCAGGGAGACTCCAAAGCAGAAATTCAAAAGAATGAAGGCACCTGCCTGAGGTGGGAGGCTGTCAGTGAAAGATGAGGCTGAGCGCCCATGCTGTGGGACATGACGGCTGCAGCTGAAATCAGAGGAGGGCTCAGGTGAGTGACCTGGAGTTCCAGAGACACCTGCTGCACTCCCATTGGTTTGTGGAGACTTAAGTTGAAAAACACATGCAAAGTACTCACTTCTGTTATATAGTTTGAAATGAATAAATGTTACTTGTTATCTTTAATGTGATGACTCCTTTTCATCTTCAGCTTATTAGTAGTAATAATTAACAGCTACAAGTTAAATACTAATTAATTAACAATTAAATAGTAATTGTCATTAGTCATCCAGTGATTTAATTATATTTTCTGTCTTCACTTCTAATTATAATTACAATGTCCTTCACAGTATACATTCAGGTAAATGCTAATAAATATTTTTATAATAAACAATTTAATAATATTTGACTATAAGCCACAATGCCTCTTACTACAGTTAGCTCAAGAAATAATTTGGTTGTTTTTTTAATTGATGTATAGTTGATTTACATTGTGTTACTTTCTGCTGTACAGCAAAGTGATGCAGTTATACATATGCATGTATTCTTTTTTATATTCTTTTCCAGAATGCTTTATCACAGGATATTGAATATAGTTCCCTGTGCGAAACAGTAGGACCTTGTTGTTTATCCATTCTAAATATACTAGCTTGCATCTGCTAACCCCAAAAGAAATAATTTTGAATCGACCTGAATTCGACGGTAACCCTTATCAAGGAGAGAATCCAGATCTTTGCATCTTAGGTTTTCTCCCTTCCCGTGGCCCTAATCCTGAGCTCATCACACTTCTAGCACTCAATAAATGCTGTTGGACTTACTTGGTTCTCTTTGTTGAAACTGCCCTGAGGCAAAGCAGTTAACAAGTTAGAGAGTTCAGGCAGTTGCTCGTTTTTGTGTTCCATTGAAACATCGATAACTGTAGTCATTAATACTGTGTCCAGCGCCTTGTGCCAAGCTGCCTATGCCCAGTCTTCCAAGCATTCAAACCACAAAAATAATCACATAACTGGTCACTTCCCAAAATGCATTCTAGATGGTTTAGTTCAGTTAAGAAACATATGGGAAAGTAATTGTAGCATTGGACTTCTGGCTCGAATTTCTCAGAAATAGTTTAAGATCAAAGGAAGAAGTCTTTACGCTTTTTAGGTAGGTTGGCTCCCTACTGATTACTTACTGGTTTGGTGGAAAACCTATCTTTTTCTTTTAATTTAATTTAATTTTTATTTATTAATTTTTTAAAATAGGTGACCAACTGTGGAATCAGGTAATGATACATTTTCTTTCTTTTTTCATTTTTTTTGGCTGCGTTGGGTCTTCTTGCTGCGTGCGGGCTTTCTCTAGTTGCAGTGAGTGGGGGCTACTCTTCATTGTGGTGCACGGGCTTCTCATTGTGATAGCTTCTCTTATTGTGGAGCACGGGCTCTAGGCATGCAGGCTTCAGTAGTTGTGGCTCACAGGCTCAGTAGTTGTGGCTCGCGGGCTCTAGAGCGCAGGCTCAGTAGTTGTGGCGCACGGGCTTAGCTGCTCTGTGGCATGTGGCATCTTCCTGGACCAGGGATCGAACCCGTGTCCCCTGCATTGGCAGGGGGATTCTTAAGTACTGCACCACCAGGGAAGTCCCTTTAATTTTATTTTTATCACATGGAGATACTATTATTGTTTACATTTTGTCAGTGAGGAAACTCAGCCACAGAGAAATTAAACAACTTGCCTAAGATTGAACAACTTGTAGGCTGACTCAGAGACCATGCTTTTAACCACTCTGTTAGGCCACCTCATTGCTGGTCACTGATGGATACTGTGACAGATGCCAGGGAACACAGCACAGCCTCTGAAGCCCAGGAGCTCACCACCTATGAGGGGGGCGGCAAGCAAACAGGCACTTCAGCACAATGAGCCCACTGGTTGTCTGGACCTTGTCCTAAAAGTACGACAAAGATGTTTTTTTTTTTAATAGATTTGCAGGTTTGTATGTATCTCTGGATACACAGAGGTGACAGATTGTGAGGGCAACAGGGAGAACCAGAGCAAAGAGACAGGAAGACTAGTTAGGAAATTCTAGCAATAGTCCAGGCAAGAGATGATGGCTGCTAGAATTAGGGGAGACACAAGGAGATTGAGACAATGTGCTGTGGTTGAGAGACAATTAGAAGGTAAAATGGTCAGGGCTTGTTAAATGACTGAATTCAAATTCGAAACCTTTGGCAGAAGCTTCCAGTGAGCCAAGTCTTAAGTCCTGTGCTCAAGCCAGGGCTGCCAGGGGAAGGGAGAAGGAACTTCCAGCCACCTGCAGCATCTGCAGCAGGACACAGGGCACTACTTCCCTCCAAGGGCTCACACACTCAGGAACATCAATAAGAAAGGAATTCAGATGGTTGGCAGCCCAAAATGAGACAAATGTCCATAAAGTGTGACAAGGAAGCATCCAAGAAGGATGACTTTCTGACCTGAGCAAACAGGGAGATGTGGTGCCATTTACTGAGATAGGAAATCCAGGAGGAGAAACAGGATTAGGAGACAGAGGAAGAAAAGAGTTTGATGCTAGGCATGATGAGTTTGAGATCTACAGAATATTCCATTCGAATGAAGTCCTACAATTCATTATGGCCAATCCCTTTCTATGGCTTTCCATGGTAATTAGGGGAAAAAGTCCCAACTGCTCCACAAGACTCAGAAACATCTGGCCTCTGGATATTGCACCAGATTTGTTTCATACCATTCTCTGCCTTGCCTGAGAACTCCAGCCACACCAGGCTTTCTTTAAGTTTCTCAAATATTTCATACCACTTTCTGCCTTAAGATCCTGGTCCAATCCACTTCCTCTGCCTGGAATGTTTTTTTCTTTCCCTTAGCCTAGTTCAAGGTATTCATTCTTCAGACTTCAGATCAAATGTCATTTCCTCAGGGAAGTCTTCTCTAAACTTCAAATGATAATATGCCCTCTTAACACTTTGTACTTACTTCTCCAGCAGTTAGCCAAGTTTAAAATGATGGATTTGTGTATTTTTGAAATTTAAGTTCATCACAATCACTTAACAAAGACGAAGACCAAATAAGATTTGTCAGTACTATATCCCAGATGCCCAGCCAGGCAATTATATACTTACTGAGGGATGAGTGAACTAGTCGGTGAATTAATGACTGAAAGAATAAATGTATGATATACATTTGGGGAAGGGAGAGCTAGCCCAAAGACACTGATGTGGGACCATCAACACAAAAAATGATAACAAGCCAGTGGAGCGTATGAAATCATTCAAGAAAGAGTGAAAGGAGAAAAGCACTTAGTATCTATTATTAACTATTAACTGTTAAGCATTTCTTAATGTGATCCATGAATCATACTGCATTGAAATTAACTAAAGATTTGATCAAGGAATTTATATTTTAGTCCAAGTGCTCCCAAGTGATCCTCATGCATTCTAAAACCTGAGAACCACTAACTTTAAGAATCAGCAGAGAAATACCCTTGACATAGCCCCAGAAGTTTGTGTTACAGACCAGGTGTTCTAAAGTCCAGAAGGAAGGAGCATAAATGTACACAAGTAGCTAAGAGCATGCTGTTGTGCACAGAGCACCAGAGTAGGATTCAAAAGTCCTGGAGTTGATACCTGGTCCCATCGCTTGCCAGTTTTACAACCTACATAACTACTAGTAATTACCTTAAGGTAACAGAGACTTGAAGAGGTTGGCTCTCTCACTGGTGTTTTATGAGAATTAAATACATGTGATAGTTAATTCTAAGAAACATGAAAATTGCTTTATGTGTTTAGAAAACGCAAAGGGAATGTTGATCAACTTGGGAATTTTCCTACTGATTTTCCTCACATAGTAAAATACCACCCTGTTAACACTGAGTGAATTCACATCTGTCTCTGTGCATGCCCACGTGAGTGTGTGTGTCTTCAATTGTAATCACTAAAGAACAAAATAGAAAATGAAAGCCATGGGCTTTCCACAAGACATCATTAAGCATCAGAAAAGGTGTTAAAGAAAGAGGAAAAAAAAGAAAGAGGAAGCTTAACCTACATTTCTGGGAAATAATATCATATTCAGTCTGTCATTTCTTGTTGCCACTATTACATGCAGCCAACAATTTCATTTCTCACAAGTTTCACAGAAATGGTACCTGGATAATCACGTTGCCTGTAATAATATCATGTAAAATGGAAGACGGGTCTGATAGCTTGAGTGCTGGCTTATGATTTGGGAGAACAGCTTGTAACTGTAGCTCTGCTTACAAATCTGTGCTGTCAGGTAAATCAATGTTTCGCCACCTCAGGTTTCCATCTTATAAAATTGAATAGCAATACTTAATTTCTAAAATCCCAAACTAGGCAGCAGTGAGTAAGCACATAGAATCTGGAAAATAAATGCCTAATTCTAAATCCTGGTTCTGCTACTTCTTAGTTTTTTTTTCTCCTCTTAGAAGAAATATAGTGTCTCTGTTTCTCATCTATAAAATGGAGATGATAATAATAGTACCTAGCTCATAGGATTATTGTGAGGATTATATAACTTAATATAGTATAAAATATTTAGAATAGTGTCTGGCACATAAAAAAGCACTCAATAAGTGTTACCTGTTATTAAGCTACCTATCTTATGGGGTTCCTAAGAAAATTAATGTGTGTGCTTGTGTGTGCCAATGCTACATTAAAAAATATCCACACACACATCAAGTTTCATACTTAGAAATTAGTACTATCCTTTTCAAAGTAGTAACCATGGTTGAACTGGGGAAGAAGTAAGGGATAAGTTGGAAGTGAAGATGATTGGAGGGAGTAGAGAGAGATACATTTATTCTAAATAAGGTGACACTGCTCAAAGTATCTTTGGGATCTTTGGGGACTGCCTACAGAGTCATATCACAGTCGCTGGAATCTGCTGAATGTTAGTCATTTTTATCCTCTAAGGGTTTCTTTTATTTTTGGAAGTAGCTGAGACCCAGCATGAACCAAGTTTGATGAAAGAGGTAGTTGACAAGATTCCATAACATACTTTCCTTTTCAAATGAAGAAGAAGAAAATGCACACCATAGGTTGGAATAAACCATGGATGGTGAAGAAGTCCATTAATGCATTTAGTTCCTTCTGGTCTTGTAGTCTATGGAGGCAACCTAAGCTAATACCTTATCATGGGGAACAGTTCTGTTTGCAGTCAGGGCATCCCGGCAATCTTTGACTCAGCATCAAGTCATTCTCCCTGCAAATTGGGCTCAGTCCTTGGATGCCAGTGGAACAATCAAACTTTTTTTTTTTTTTTTTACCTATATTAGAGACTCATTCCTGACCATGGACCTCAGTTCAGGCAACTAGGTCGCTCTCTGGATGACCTATTTAGTATATCAATCCCACTGGGATTTGCTTTCCTCTTAATAGTTCCCATTCTGGGATGTTCAGATCCTTTCCTAGTCCCTAACTAGGTAACCAATGTCCAATCAAAAAAGAAGCCTTCCTGGAGAAAATTCTTGCCCACCTCACGTCCCCAGTTCTCTTTGTTCCTGGCTGTTCTGTACCTCCCCAGCTGATAAGCAGAGTTAGACTCTCGATGCCTTAGTAGCCATCTGTAGCCTGAGGTATACTTTCCAAGTAGCAGATTTTCTTCTGCTGCACTGGACTTTCTCTCCTCACTTCCTCTTGGAATTTATCCCAGAGCCTGAATCACCCCTGTGGGTATATCTATTTCAGGTCCCATCTCCTCCAATTCTAATCTAATCAATAACAATTGATTAGGCTATACTTTGCTGTGTCTTACACCAGGCTACAGAGTCTCTTTATTTTATTCCACACCACATAGAAAATTCTCACATGATTCACAATTTCTATAGAATATATCTCTCTATTTGAACTTGCAGAAAGTGTATGAACAATGACATTAGCCAAAACAAACAAACAAAAACCTATCCACCTGAGATTTTGACATAATACCTTTTCTTGAATCTCTGGAATTTGGAAATCGCACTGCAGGCTTTGAAGTGATACTCTTAGTACAATCTGGAAATCACCATCTTTCATCGTCAGTCAATACTTCCCCTGAAAAATGTGTTTTTAGTTTCCCTACAAAGACAAGTGTTCCAGGTATATAGCTGGGAGCCATTAATAATTATAATAAACAAAATCTTTGAACCCTGCATTTTCATTGTTCCTGTTAATAGCCGGCTTTCGTTTATCCTTGTGAATTTCTTCCCTACCTCCTGTAAAATGCTTTCATTTCTCAAAAACTACTATTATCGGCACTTCCTCACTCTTAATAAAGTCTTTTAATGTGACAAGTGTCACCCTCCAGATTTTGTAAACTTCTTAAAAATGTGATAATATCTCATCCTAAATTATTATCACTCACTTTGTGTTAACAGAGATCAATACTTACTCCAGAAGCTAACACAAAACTGGCTGATCTTAAAAGCACAACTTATTTGTATGCTTAAAAATATGAGCTATGCCTTTTCATGACAAGACTTGCCCACACCTGCAATGGGATGTCATGGAAAGAGCATCAGATGCTGAATTCTATCGTACGTACATGAATTTCCATCAATATTCTTATTAGCTGTATAGACTTTGACCTGCTTTTGCCTCATTAAGACTCAGTCATCTCATTTGCAAAGTGGGGCTAATACTACCCAACAAGGATTAAATATGTACTTAAAATTTCTAGAGGTGAATAGGATAGGAAGGTGTTAAATATGTGTTGGTTCTGTCCCTATCTGTTAGCTCCATCTCACACCAGCATATACTCTAAGACCTTTGGGTCCTCTTGGAACATACCACCATTACCTCTCTCCCCACGCAACTAATTTATAAACACATTTGTATTCTGAGTCCCAGTCCTGTCTCCTAGAAGAATTACTCCCTTAGGTATTTTGGGCTTTCTGTCTAGCAAGAAGTAGAGATGCCAGCTGTGTCTAATGCCTGTAAGGGCCCTTGGCCACTTCACTCTTCACAGGTCTCCTCTCTAGATCATAATCTATTTCAAAAACCAAGACAATCACTTTATATTACAGGTAATTCTAGAGTATTTAGAAGCAAACAATACTAAACCAAAAGTGTATTGCTATGCACAGCGTTTTAATAGAACATTTTACAAATGCTTTGCCTTCTGCTATTACCAGTACTGCTATACTTGCCTTGAAGAAGGATGTTTCAATTTCAAGGAATACATATATTGTTCTCTATATTTTAATGTGTATAAATTACCAAAACCTTTTCATAAGTGTAATAAACTACTGCTCTGGAGAATTAGAAAATCATTCTTCATTTTAAGAAAATTATTCACACATTCTCTTAGACTGATTCTATCTCTTCTAATTTGAAAAGAAAGAGATGAAACAACACTATGCAGGAAGGTATAATATTTGCTGTACAGTGCGTAGCAGCACTCTTCAATTGTGCTATGATGCTCATCTGCATCAGGCAGCATGTTAAAAAGGCAGACCCCATCGCTCCTGACCTAGACTCTCCGCAGGGGAGGCCCAGAGGCACTCAAAAATTTAAGAAGCACCTTGTGATAGACAAACTTGAGCCAACAAACCTCCAAAACTTAGTTGAACTATTTATTCTTCAACATTAAACCTGGAATTTAAGTAAATTCAACTAAGTTTTTAGAGATGTATAAGTTACATCATCATAGAAAGAAAGATGTGATTAACGGAGCCAAAGGAGTGAAAAGTCCTGTTTGCACTCTCCATCACATTTTCCCTACTGTACTATATTAAAATATATCTAGTAAAATTGTCTTTTTGATGGAAAGAAAGAAAACTAAAGTTTATTTGAATTCTAAGGGTTCTCCACTTTGTATGGAACTAGATAGCCAAGCAACTTAGAAAGGAGTCTAGCATTTAGACTAGACGAGATAAATAAATATGTGTGGGCTAGATAAATTTGCCAGATACTGGGGCAGGCTCTGGCATTACAGTAGCAACAGCAGGAACAATTCACTCATGGACTTTATAATCTGTCTAGGAGCAGCCTCTTTCAGAACATACAGACAGCCTGGAAACGGCATTTCAGAACAAAACAAAATTTTTGTTATTTGCTAGAAAAATTTACTGCAAACTGACTTTAGAATCAGGTAAAGTGTACTCAGACTTCAAAACAGCATCCTTCAAGCAGCTGCTGTACACTATTTATTGGGCTCTACAAGCCTTGATTTATAAGATGAACCATGGATTTGAAGTAGAAAAACTGGGAATGAACTATTTCATAACAAAACCCTAGTGCCTTTCCTATTAGTCCTGTTTTCTCATGAAAATCCTTTAGCTGGAATAAGGCTCATGGCTCATGCCTCCTCCATTTTCATCATGTTTCTCCACCTTCAAACATGAACAAAACAACCTTTGAGGTGAGTAAGCATATGGCTGCTCTAAATAAACAAATTAGCCATCTATTTAATTCTGGATTCACCCCCTTAGTAACTGTATGACACTGAACAAGTTATGGAAGTTTTCAGCATCTCAGTTTCCTCACCTGTAAAATGAGATAATAATGGAATCAAATTCATAGTGATGTTGTAGGAAGCAAAGGGATAAAAAAGCAGATAAACTGCCTGGAAAGTGCCTGGTATATAGTAGTGCTCAATAATAAGTTTTTATCTCTAATCATACTTCTGAACTCTCAGGAGATAAAGTCATAGTCTTAGCAATTATAGGTCACAGTTTGGATTTGGATTTGACTTCAAAGCTTGTGCTTTTTATTTAGTATCCTGCTTCCCTTGATTCAGGCATTCATCCAAGGTATTAATTCAGTGCCATCTCTGTATAAAGCACTGGTCTAGGCACAGTGCAGATGAAGGGATGAAAAGACAAGACCTCTGGCCTTCAGATTACAGTTTAGAAGAGAACATGAGGAATGCACATAAATTGTCATTGCATAAGGTGGAAGCCACAGCCATAAGAGATAGGTATAGGGAAATTCAGAGGAGATAATAATTAATTCCAGTTGATGGGTGGTGAAGGGCTAGAGGTAGGGGATCAGATGTTCACCGCCATGGTGTGGGTTTCAGGCCAGCTACACAAGCAGGCTCCAGCAACAAGAGAAGAATATGGCCTCATGGGGGTTCTGGCTACACACAGTCTAAAATCTCTTTCCCCACTGGCCTGCTGTTCAAGGTGAAGATTCCCAGAAACACTAGTACCAAACATCCACGTACATTGGGGTCTTTAAAAAATCCCTCTTTACCAGGACCCTGAAGACAAAAGTTGAAATAAATGATTCAAATTTATGAGCTAACATTTCCATCAAGCAATGACAGGAGAATCGCATCCCACATCGTTTACAGCAAGAGCTCTAAGGTCCAATCTTGCCAGGTTAGTAATGGAGAAAAGACAGCACTGCTACCTAATGGTGACTGGGTGGTCATGGAGAGAAAAATCTGTTGGCATCTACCCAAAGCCCAGTAAGCAGATGGCCATGGACATGAAACCCATCATGACGACCGGCAGCTCATTGGGATGCTCTGAGCCGGGAAGGGGCCTGAAAAATGCCCTTCTTTGGCTGCCCTTCCTCATGAGGCATATTGGCGGCACAGGAAGGGGACAATTGCCTGACTGCTGCCAAAGGGAGAAGAGATGGCCTTTAAAATCTAGGCTACCGCAACCTCCTGGGTAGTCAATCTGGTGCCTTTCAAGCAACCAGAGAGCATCTTAAAGACGTGTGTATGATTTCCTCTAGGATAAATGATATCCAACAGATTCCATTCAAAGCTGGCTCATAGGATAACAAGCCAAGCTCCAAGAAGTAGAGGGGTCTGAGTTCTCTGTTGTCAGGCCTGGTGTGTCAGGTATGTGATACCGATTGTTTCACCTTCTTAGGATTCTGAAGTGGGTGATGTGTGGATAACCAAGTGTATTTATGTCTTCTGAGGATAAGTGCCACTGAATGACTAGGATTGTTAGCTATGTAAATGGTCATTATCAGTAACAATCTACCTTGCAGAAGTTTGCTAATTTGGGGTATTTTTTAAGTTAATGAAGATCCACTTTTTTTCTGAAATGTATAGTTT
This sequence comes from Balaenoptera musculus, assembly GCF_009873245.2. Taxonomy (NCBI): domain Eukaryota; kingdom Metazoa; phylum Chordata; class Mammalia; order Artiodactyla; family Balaenopteridae; genus Balaenoptera; species Balaenoptera musculus. The sequence continues at coordinate 79,531,685 of NC_045786.1, forward strand.
CATTATATTTATAATATTGCCTAACATTTCAGATACCTTAACCAGTTAGCATTAAAACGTTCATGTATTGCATCACAACAGACAAACACAAACATATACACACACACTGCTTATTCTTAATATGCCTTTAAGTAGACCTCTCTGAATCCATAGTAAGTAAAATACACTGCCAAAAAGCTGACCTGTATTTGAAGAAACTATGAACTGAGTTTCAGTAATAAGAATATATAATATTAAAAGTCACTCTGAAATAAGATAGACATTATTCCAATATGAATTACATTTACATAAAAATTTTGACTACTTGGCCCTTTCAAATCAATTTTAAAGATAGTTGAGAACTTTTCCCTGAAAAAAATAACAACCAAAAAACACAGCCAATGTACCCAAGATGCCCTTGACTTATATTGTTCTTTAAATAAATTACATAAGATATGTTGTTTTATATGGACAGAATTTTAGAGCAGAGAACCCTGATAGTTATTTCACTTGTTTTAGGGCCTGAAACAGTTTAACCATAAAGGTATCTGATTATTCAATGATCCACCCATGTCAACCAGAAAATGGCCAGTTTGGAGTAGTATCTGATCACAATTTTGCTTAAGAAAAAGAAGCCATAATCAGCTACCGGCTGAAGAAATTATTATATTATTTCATAATAGCAAGTAACACTTGATCATAAAAATATATACCTTTATGGAGTATTATGTACAGTAAGTATTTTAAAGATGACAATGCCATAATCAAGGAAACCATTGACAATAGGTAATTCATTAAAACTGAGATTATCTCAAACTACCCCAAAGATATAAAGAGATAAGCATGCAAATAACATAAATGGTAAGGGATTGAGGTAAGTGCAGATGAAGTTTGGTTGATAAATAAAAAGTCAAAAAAATTTTTATTTACATGCAGCTAGTTTTCCAAAGTATATGATCCAAAATTGTTCCCCCAGGAGGTCAAGTAAAATTATTAGGTAAGGTACTGCTTTCATTTCCATAATGGGCAAGAGACCTCTACTCCACTCTTTAGGAGGAAGCTACTCAACTCTATCTCCTTTATCCTCCAAAAGAGTGACTTGTGACCACTCAGGTACAGCCTAGGGTTTTGGCTCTAATACCCTCCCTCAGCTGCATCGGTAGGTAGTGAGGGAGGTTGTGGTCCTCCATGGTATGGGCTGGGGTTGGCTGTGCAGAACTAGCTCTTCCTGCTGGCAGGCTCCAAAGTAAAGATTTGTTGGGAAAAGGAGTGGGAAATCTGGGAGTCCATGTTTCCTAATTCTTTAAGATTAATTTTATCTTTCTCCCAATCCCTGTAAAACCTAACAGGACCAAAAAGTAGACCCCAGGCTGCTCTTTGATTTCACTCATCCTTCCTTTGATAACTGATGCAATAAAGTTGGAAATATGAAATGGGGTTTTTGCTTAATCCGAGCACAGAAATCTTAAGCCACAGAGTATAGGGCTTATTTTACTATGACCTATTTGAAAACACTTTGATTTTAAATCATCAAGCCCAACTTGTTGGGGGAGTTGAGTGAAATAAAATCCTTCTCAGAATAAACATGCAAATTCCTTGAAAGTAAATTCCTTCCCCCAAGAGTAAACATAGAACATGCTCTAAAGAACACCACCCAATGGTAAAACACAATGAGCTCATAATGTAGCATTTAAACATAAATACCTCCAGCCAGGATCTTCGCTTCCAATTCTGCCATTTGCTTCTTATAGGCTTTCAAAGCTGCTTCTTTGAAAGAGGGACGAATCTGCTTTGGCTTTATGATTTCCAGGGGCTTTTCAGGGATGTTTTGGTTTTCATCTTCTTTTATTTTCATTTCAGCTGATGTTTCCTTTAAGGGTTCCAATCCCCCTTCACTAACCACATCATTTGCCTGCCCATCATAACCCTCATCTTGTGGGGTTTCATAAGGTGTTTCATATGAAGGGTGATCATATTCCTGAATTTGTTCATCTGTTTCAGTAATACTAGTCCTGTTTTCTAGCTTAGCAAGGACTTGTTCCATCACTTCAACATAATCTGTTTCATTATCAGCCACTGGTTCACTATAGTCCCCCTCATCCTCTGCTTTGTAGTAATAAGGCTCTGTGTAGACATCAGAATCAAGCGTGGTACTTGATTCATTTGCAGTTGATTGGGATAATGTTCGAAATCTCCCAATTAAGGAAGAGCCGCTGTCCTCATACCCACTGAGACTCTGTGTGCTTTTGTTCCATACCACTTCCAAGGCTGATTTAGCCCTCTGTAGTGTGGATCCAAATTTTGGGAAGCTGAAAGCCTTATCAGTAAGGTCAATGCTTAATCGACTATGCCAAGATTTGGGTGGGGCATCCCCTGAATCATCACTTTGCAATTCACTTTGACTTCGATACATTATGGACAACTGGTTTTGGTTTTGGTACAGCTCATTAGAATTAGCTTCCTGATAAGAATTATACTGGCCAACCCACTGTCCTTGTGGTTCATTATCCAACCCAGGGCATGGAGATGAGTTGTCATCTTGGGTTAAATCATAGCTCTCAGAGTCATCCTGAAGGACACTGTGGCACTTTCCCAAGTCTTCTAGGTCTTTATGGTAAACATCTAGCTGTTGATCAGATAGACTGTTTGTGTCATAGTCAAAAACTTCCTGGGTGGATGAATCTAAACCTAAATCAGCTCCTTGCTCTACTTGATTCCATTCCTTCCATGGAGAAAGATCTTCATGTAAAGAGAGCTGAGAATCACTGTAGTGACTCTGATCTCCAGATGCACACACCATGCTATTACTCACTCCACTGTCCACAGTTTCTGTGTTCTCAATTTCACCCTGTACTTGGACACCCTGAGAAGCCCCATTCAAACATTGATCCTGAGGGCTGTCATACAAGGTAGGTGTGCCCTCCTGTTTCCTCTGCCAAAGTTCCCGGTCTGAAGACGACAGGAGGGAGCTTCCATTAGTTCTAGTGAAAAACTGATTTTCTGAAAAATCCTCCGAATAAGATTGACACAATTTGGAAAAGTCTGATTCAGAATGACTAAGTTTAGTGGTGAAAAAATCGCTCTGTGAGTGCCAGAGAGGTGTTGCATCTGCATAATAGGTTGTGGTTTGCTTTGCCAAGTTATCCGATTCTGGCAAATGCAAGGAAATTTTATCATATTCTGATTTATTTGCAATTCTGCTGCTACTAGAAGTTTTATTCTTGGCTCTAGCATTGTGTGATTTTGAACTTGACTTGGAAGTACTTCCTTTTGTTGGAAACTCTGACTTGGAAAGCACAGCATAACTGTTTCTGTTTAGGTCAGATTCCAGCTCTCTATCACTGTCATCAGGTGACTGCCAACTGTTCTTCTTGCTTTTGGGCTCTGGAGTAGACAGCTTTATATCCATGCTCTCATATGTCTGGGAGGATGGTATCCCTCTCTCTTTTCTTTCTCTGATGTCATGAGTAAGAATATCTGTCGAGATTCCGATGCCTGTTCCTTTGAGTTTATATGATTTTTTTAAGACGGAATCCCTTTGCTGAGGGGTTTCAAAATACACAAGGATAGGTCGAGGCTTTGCATTGGGGCAATCCCTTTGGTGTCCTATCCTCTGAGCAAATTCAATTTTAATAGCATTTGGTGCATCTGAAAAACCCATTTTATCTATTAGAATTTGGTACACCACACTTTCAATGTATTCAAATCTTTCTTCAGGCACATTTAAGAATCTCAGGCTTGCCTTGTTACCCATATGACCTAAGTGTTTAATATAATCATGGATGTCTCTGGTTTCCCTCCGAGACTGGACAAACCCTGTACGGAGCTGCTCAATTTCACTTTGTACAACCTCCACGCTGCTGGACATCTCATCAATGGAATGCTTGAGAGCATTGACATGCCCTCGGAGTTCAGAAAGTTCTGTTTCAATCTGACTTATTCCCTGAAGTTCCTTAAAGATCATTTCCATGACATCCTGTGTTTGGCTAATGCAGCCAGAGGAACTGAATCCGGCCTCCAGGGCACTGGTCTTTGGGTTTCGGGCAGTTCTGTCCAAAGATTTGCTTCTGATTCCCCAGGTTTTCTTCATTGTGCTCAACTCTGAATCCGAGGAGACACACTCTTGACTCTTTTTCCATTTCCTCAGTTTGCGTAAAGCTCCTAGTTTTAAGCTATGCAGAGTGCGTTCCCCATCAGAGCTCCCCTCTGAGGGTGCCAGGCTGCTTGAACTCTTCCTGTTGCGTCTAACTGGCATCGTGCGTGTTGACTGTGCCTGGTTTTCTGTACTGCTCCTTAGTTCACTGAGTGATTCTGAGTAGGAGCTCTCAATGGAAGATAACTCCTGAAGGAGATCCTCATTATCACCATTGGTTATATGAATATTTTTCTGGAGGCCATTGGCAATAGCTACTCGGTAACTGAACGTGGGGGAGAGGGAAAATTCTTTGTTAGCCTCGTCTTCTTCAGTGGATAAGTTGCGAGCGGATGAACACTTTGCAATCTTCTTTACAGTGCTTTTCAAGGTATTAGAAAATTTAGGGGGTTTGGTCTGGCCAGCAGTAAGAACGTCTTGATCCTTTTTCAGCTGACGATTCTTTTTTTTGGTTGTATTTCCCAATTTCTTTGCAAACATTCCTTTGCAAAGCTTATGGATGTAAGGTAAAATCAGGCTCTTGAAAAGATTAGCCACCATGGAGAGCAATTAGTGCAAGCTTTTCTGCCCCAAAGAAGTAAATAAGGTATCAGGATGGAAATCTGTAAATCCAAGGCCAGCATCACTGTTCAGATGTTCTGTGAATCACTGAAAATAGCAGGAAGGGCCGCTGTGGCTCTGCCACAATGTCAGTGTCCTGGGAAAACCAGAAGCCAAGCTCCATTTATGAAAGACATTCATTCACTCTTGGAGGAGGGGTTTCGTGAATCGCTTTCATTTCCACATAACTTAATGCAGTACCTAAAAGAAAGGAACGTTAAAATGAACATCAGAATTCAATCCTAGATTTATCCCATTTCCAACATTTTTCAAAGCTATTCAAGATACACAGCGTGTGAAAAATTGCAGAGGGGACAGGGAAATATCTGAATTTCAACACAGTTACTTTTAAAAAAACTAGTTAAAGCAAATCAGAACCAATAACTATGTTTAAATTATAATTTTCTTTTCCTAAATCACTTATGGGTGGACACAATTAAAATACGAGTAAAGGTAATAATAATTATTTAGAAAATGTTGTGTAAGGTGACAGGCAAATTTAAAAAGCTATATTACCTGCATGGTCTTATCATTTCCACTTTATATCTTTTCCTACAATTACATTTACTTATACAAACATAAACATTTCAGTCTAAATGTATTCCCCCCACCTCAAACATTTAAAATTCATCAAATTAATATTACCCATGTAGGTAAGATTTTTTTAATGCAAATAATCTTGTTATTCTAGGTATTCAATGATTGATAATTTCTTAAATAATGACTAAAGTAATTCAAGTAAGAAAACATTTCATGTGATGACATAAATACCAAGAGAAAATACATCTTGTATAGGCATCAAATTTGTCAATGGAGTATCATGAATTGAAAAAAATAGTTATATCAAATTTAGGCATTGTAATAACAATAAAAACACAATAGGAAAATATATTTGAAAATGAGGATAACACATCTTAGTTCTGAGAGGATGTGGCTTGAGAAAGCAAAGCCACCTTAGGCAACCAGTGCAGCCTTGTGGCAGGTGGCAGGAAACCCATCCCCAGGGTTAGGACCATGACTGAAGATAGAACACCAAATCACAAAAACAAAATTGTACCACAAATGAAACATGTCTAAAGATAATCAAACATTGGTTGAATATAATTCATCCTATGATTTGGTATTTTATAATGCAAATGACCACACAAGTAAATCATATTTGTGATAGCTAGTTTTTTGAATTACATGAAGAAGAAGAAGACAGTTTACATTAATTTTGCTGCTTTACCAGCACTGTGCCCTGTATGTGGTAGGTATTCACACACAATTTTGTTGAATTGAACTTACTATTTTATCACTGAAATATATCACAGAATAATAGTAATGACCAAAAGCCTTTGTTGCTATCAAACTATGGATTTGGGTACATAAATAATCTATTTAATTCTTTAAAGAATACATCACAAACTGCACATTGTTTTAGGAGCCTGATGGCTCTTTATCATCTCCCTGTACTTGGAAATCTGCCAATTTCACTTTACTAGGGTCCTGCAGGGACTTGGGGAATACATTCTCTGGCCAGGAGCCAAGCTTCACAAGAGACAGGGCACTGCAATGAGAAAGGGAAGAAAAAAAGATGGAGGAGAGAAACAGACAGACTCTAAACCCATGTCTTCCGGGTTTCATAAGCTGTTAGAGTCTAATTCTGCTTGTCTGAAACAATTTGGTATTCATTCAGAATTACATGCCATGTTTTCTACTAATAAAAATTGCAAGAAATTAATTCCTGAATTAAATTCAAAAAATATTTATTGTATTCCTATGTGACCTCTCCTTGTGGAGAGAAAAAAAAAGACTTTAGAAAGTTAAGTAATGGGGATATATGTATACATAGAGCTGATTCACTTTGTTGTACAGCAGAAACTAACACAACATTGTAAAGCAATTATATTCCAATAAAGATGTTAAAAAAAAGAAAAAGAAAAGAAAGTTAAGTAGCAGTAGGGTAGATAAATTATTTTAAAACCAACTTTGATAAAATAAATTGTTCCACTAATCACTCAATCTAAGATCCTGGGTCTCTCAAACCTGGAAACAAATACCTGCTTTTTATTTAAATGAACGCAGCAATTTTGTCAATGCCTCTAAAGTTTTCATGAAATTGTGTCTAGACTTCTTGACCTGCATTACTAGTTCAGAGCTATTGTTCTAGACTATAACGGTTGGAAAATTTTTGAACAGGAAAATTCAATCTACATTGAAGCCCTGCTTCAAAACGCAAGCCTGCGGACATGTGGGCATAGCTGCACAGACGAACTCACTTGCTCTGTATTCCAACCATACAGGACAGCTTGTTATTCACTACAGGCTCTACGCTCTTTCACACCTCAGTAACTCTTCTATTCTCTCCACCTAGAATATCATTCATGTCTAGCTCTTCTTATCTGTAAAAATTGTGTTTCAACTTCAAAATCATTTGTCCAGTGAAGACTCCACTGACCACCCACACTGAGCTTTTCCCTCTCTTTGCCACACTCTCCCACAACCCAGTGCATAAGCAATTCGAATTCTTCTGTATTATAACCTCATTTCTGTCTCCATCCACTGGACTATGTCCTCTTTAAGGGTAAGCCTATGACTTGTCCAATTTTAAACATCCTGAACCCAGCAGACATAATAAACATTCAATAAATGGTTATTGAAGAATTGGTCCAAAAGGTACAATGTTTCAGTTATGCAAGATGAATAAGCCCTGGAGATCTACTGTACATCGCAGTGCTGTTAGTTAATAATACTGTATACTTAAAATTTTGCTAAAAGGGTAGATCTTACGTTGTGTTCATATCACAAAATAATAATAATTATAAAGAAGGAAAGGCAGGAGGAAACTTTGGGTGATGATGGATATGTTCATAGCATAAATCTTGGTGATGATTTCACAGATGCATACGTACCTCCAAATTAACCCACATTTCAGCTACCTATTAGTGTCTTCACCTGGTTGTCTAAAATTAAACTCCATACAACACCTAGTCATTTTCCCAAATTATTGATCTCAACTAATATCATATCATCATAGTTATTAATTTACCCAAGACATATACCCAGGAATCATTCTAGATTCAATATGATCCATCCCATATTCATACTTGATGTATGTCCCCTTATCCCACTAGTGATGCCTTAGTTCTGAACTCCACAATTTCTCATCTGGACCACTACAGTTGTATCCTATATGGTATTCTTAGCTCTAATTTGGCCCTTCTCTCAAATCCTCCTCTCTAAAATTAATATATTTAAAAGATATAATTCCTTCTACTTAAGACACTACCTTTCTCAGCAGTTTCATTTCCTGTCACTCCCCCAAGCACATCTGCCCAAGGCACTGAAGTAGTAACTGTTCCCTGATTACCGTATTGTTGCCTCACCGATGTGTCCATGCTGTTCCTTCTGCCGCCATCCTTTCCCCTTCCCTCTATCCCCACATGCCTCACTCATGAATATCTCTATATATTCATCTATGTATCTTAGATCCAGCAGGGACCAGCATCATCTTGTTTGACCTCTTCAGAGTCCAGCACTTCCTCCTCTGTGCTCCCACCATACCTTGAATGTACCTTTGTTATGGTAAATGACAGTACAGTAATTATTTGTGTGAAATATTTTATTTATATGTCTATCTCTCAAATCTGACTGTGATTTGAAGGGCAGGGGCTATGTCCTATTTAACTTTAAATATCTATGTTACTTGATATGTAATAGACTCATAATGTTTGCTGGACAAATGAATAAATATATGAACAAATGAATGAATGGACAAACAACAAGCCCATGAATTACGAGATAAACGATAAAGATACAAAGAAGCCTGAACTAGCTGAACTGGGCCTTAAATGATCCAGAGAAAGAAAATCAGTATAAGCAGAAGGGAAGCATCACAAACATTCATGTCATGTCCAAAGATGGAGAAGCACCCACCTTGGAGAGAGATGGGAACTAAAGGGAGATGGGTCTGGGTGGGCAAAACCTAAACAGAATGTGGAAAGGTTTGAAACTTAGGCTTAGAAGCGCTATTTGATGAAGAGGCACTAACGGTTATTGGTTTTCAGCACGGCCTCTGGATTCAGATCACCTGCATTGGAATTCCAGTCCTGAGGCATATTACAATAGTTGGATGAGCTTGAGAAAGTCACTTCTATACTGCCTTCACTTGTACATTTATTAAACTGGGACAGAAATACTACCTCCTCATGGGATATTTGTGATGAGTTAACACATGTGAAGTTCCAGAGCAAAGCCCAGTACATATTAGTTGTCATGAGAACTAAGAAGGCTGTTGAAAAGATGCAAGAAGTAATGACAGAAGATTCATAGTGTGGTATCTCTTGTGAAAATTAAGGTAGATAGAAGTAGGAGGAAACTTAGGAATCCTGCTATGTTGGAGGATGAGATGAAAAAATATAGCATATATTTTAAAGAAGAAACTGGAGGGGAAATGGAGAATGCTTTATACCTCTATGGTCCAGTGACAATTTTCCAATATTGAAATCTCACCTTCCTAGTCTTTGGGTTCTCTCTCTCTCTATCTCTGTCTCCATCTCTCTCTCTCTCTCTGTTACAAAGCCACAGCTGCCTTACTAAGGTTACTGAGTCTCAGATATCAGCTGTGGTACTTCCTTCAGACAAATGGCCAGGGTAGAGAAGGAAGCTAACATTTAATGAACACCTGTTATGTTCCAGAAGCTTAAACTACCCCAATTAATCCTCACAGAAACCTGTTGAAGAAGACATTATTATATGTCCATTTTACAGATGAAGAAACAAGAGGTTCAAAGAGATTAAAAGATACAGCTAAAGTTATACAGCTAGTAAGTGGCACCACGTTACCCTCCCTCCCAAGAGCTTCCACCAGAGCTTTATGAAAGATAACTAAAGCAAAAAGATATCTTGGGATTTCCCTGGTGGCACAGTGGTTAAGAATCCACCTGCCAGTGCAGGGGAGGTGGGTTCGAGCTCTGGTCTGGGAAGATCCCACATGCCGTGGATCAACTAAGTCAGTGCACCACAACTATTGAGTCTGCACTCTAGAGCCCACGAGCCACGAATACTGAACCCCGTGCACCTAAAGCCCATGCTCCACAACAGAGAGAAGCCACCGCAATGAGAAGCCCACGCACCACAATGAAGAGTAGCCCCCGCTCGCCACAACTAGAGAAAGCCCGCACTCAGCAACAAAGACCCAATGCAGCCAAAAATAAATGAATAAATTAAATCTACGTTTAAAAAAAAAAAAGATATCTTGGTCCTTAGTCCTGGGGTCTATGAAGCTATCAGTTGCAGGTAAAGTGAATGTTGCCAGTGGTAATTGACACAAGTCCTCACACCCACCACATACAAATCCACATACCTACTCTCCTCTCTAAAGTTCTTTTTTTTAAAAATGGGGAGCAGCCCAGATCAGGACAAAATCAGCATCAGTATGAGGTATGTGGGAGGGGAAGGGATTGAGGAGGGATGGGGAGACCAACATATCATCACATGATTCTTTACTTGAATTCAAAATCTCATATTTACCCTCCAGTTGTATTAGCTTTAATTACACAGCCACACATTCTTTTCAGTAATGAAGTTTGGGAGTAAGATTTAAAGTTTTGGGAAGGAGGATTTTGAAAAAGATTAAAACACTAGACTATTATGAGATGCCTTAGTAATAATATTTAATTATTACTTACCATGTGCCAAGCACTGTATATGTAATTTTCTGAAATTTACCTCATTTCACCTCATTCCCATGATAATTGTGTGAAATTAGTAGTATTATTTTCCAGAAAAGGAAGCTGAGGTTTAGAGTTTTGAGGAAACTTGCCTTAATATATGCAGTTAACAAGCAACACAGCCTTGACTCCAGGCCCCAGATTTGGACTGCAAGTGTATCAACTCCAAACCGCATATTACGGTTCAGTGGGGAGTAAAATATTTTTTGCCTGTATGTTAACAAATCCATTTTGTAAAAGAGCTATTTAGTATGACTATAACAGTAGGCATCCTTGTGGGCTAAAAGAGCTAATGAACATTTGAACAGTCAGCAATTTATTGCTAAATCATTACCAAAACTAAGTTAAAGTATTTTCAGATAAATAAACAATTTTAAGTTCCTTATCAAATACAGTAAAATAGGTGAACTGGGTATCTAGATGTTAACTTGCAAGGGAGAGAGAAGACCAAGAGGCATGATGTGCTACAGCCCTACTAGGTCGCCTCCCCAAGTCCTGCCCTCTCTACTTCAGCATGATGCTTCCCTCACACTCCCTGACTCTGACCTGAATTCCCGCCTTTGGTGTAGGAACCTCAGGCTTGCCACGTGCGTTTCTGACCTTCTATTTATTACTATCTGCTTAATCCCTGCTACCAGCCCAGTAGGGAAATCTCACTCTTAACTGCTCCTTTGTTGGCACTGACTTTGTGTTAAGCATCCAGGACCCTGTTAGGAGGATAATTGATCCCCCACCAGAAGAGAGCAAGAAAGCCTCTGTTTCTCATTACAGCACCTCAGCAGTAAATACCCTGTACTCTCTGACTGCTGGTTTAAGAGACGTTTTTCCAAAGATAAATCAGAGAAATATATGAACATGGTTCACCAAATATCTGTTCAACCGGAAATTCTTGGTGCTTTGCAAAACAGCTGACCGGAAGAAACTTCCCACCAGATGGGAATGAAGAGGTGCTGCTGCAGAGACAGAGCAAACCTAACCACGCACGGGGGCAGCTCATTGGAGCCAGAAGGCCCAAGGGAAAACAGCACTGGCCAGCGTGCTGACCGCAAAACTCCACGAGCAGGATCCTTAAAGCACAACAAGGTAACAAACCTGGGGAGCTGGAAATTGAAGGGAAAGCTAGTCACACCAACAGCCACAAGGAGCTGATGAGAGGGACCAGTAGAGTAGCTGGGACAAGGCAGGAGATAAGAAAATAAAAAGATCAGGTTTTAAAAAGCATCTCCTAGAATGTCTTTATTGGATCAATGCAGATTTATCACTGTTTTATATATCTTTTTATATGAAGGAGTAAAAGAATTATATATCTAATGTAACTGATGGTCACAGGGATAACTATGAAAATGAAAATTGCTGAAACACGATGACACCTGAAATGATGTCCTTGTGAACTCTTCATTTTTTGCCTTATGTTAAGGCACAAACAATAAACCAATACAAGTGAAAATATTTTCAACAAAAATGAGCAAACTTAAGAGCTTTATCCTAAGCTAATAAATCATTTTTTTAATAAATAGAAAGACCCATTTCCCCAAGAATGAAGGCCAAATGATTCATGCCCTCTTTTTTCTAGCTAATAAGATATTTCCTGAATTTTTTCATCAAACAACAGCCCATCTACATTTTTACTCACCTCCATTGATGCTACTTTGGTTTACGAGTGCACAATGACATCTAGTACTAATAATTCTGTAATTCTCTAATTCTCTAATTATTCCAATTCTTTGGAACCTACAAAGTACTTTTGTATGTATCAACTCCTGATCTTCTTGGTAACCTTATGAGGATATTATCCAGTTTTTGTTTAGGGGTGGTGAGTCTCATAGATGCTAAGGCAGTTGCCTGGGTCTCCTGACTCCAAAACTTGGTTCCTTCACTATAATAATGTACCTTCTCCTTACTCTAGATATTTAATATTGCAATAGCTTACTAGCCTCCTAAAGTAATACCCTCTGCCACTGCAAACCATCCCATGAACTGATTTCCATCTAATCTTCCTTAAATATAGTTTTCCTGTTATTCTCCTGCTACAGACTATTGTATACCCTCTATTCTAGGCCTCTTCATGGTTCTGTGGATACACTAAGTTTATTCCTCCATTGTCACTTTTATTCTCGTTCTTCACCCTGCCTAGAATGTCCTCCAGCTAATCTGGCCTCAATCATTTAAAAGACAGATCAAGACTAATCTTTTCTGCAATAGTCTCTTTAACTACTTAGTCATCTTTTCTTTTTCATATATCCCATATAGTCTAAACCATGATATTTAGTCTTTCATCATTCTTCTAAACTATCTACCAAATAGCTCTTGTACATCTTTTTCCATTTGTTTAATGCTTATTATATGCTGTACTCTGTCTTGAGTCCTTTGTAGAGATTACTACATTAATGTTTGTTTATAATATCTGCAGTAGGTATTGTTGTTGATCCCCACTTTGCAGATGAAGAAACTGAGAATCTGAGTAGTTGGCCCAAAGACACATAGCTACGAAGTGATGCAGCTAGAGATGCAACCCAAACTGACTGGCTTCAGAGTCCTTTCTCATAAACACCATGCTCTACTGCTAAGCCCACAAGAGCCAACCTTAGAGAAAAAAGTGGTCACCTATGTAACATGTTTGAAGAAGAACATCTGCCTCAAGAAGAAGCTATAATTAGAGCTTTATCACTTTTGTTTAAGATTTGGTCTTTGTTGACATGCAAATCTCACCAAGGGGCTCCAAGGTTTTAAGGCATGTATCACTTTGTATCTTGGTATAAAAGGTTTATGAGAACATTCCTCAAGAGCAGGAGGGAGAGCAGAGAACACAGAAGAGCATGGGGTCGGGGAGAGTCTCCCACCAAAGGAGACAAGTAGTAGGATGGGCCAGATATGAGAGACTGAGGAGCCTTTAAGTCTTGCCCACTTACTGTCTTGGCCATGGCCTGGCCCTATTCCAGCTAGAGAACAAACTTCTGGAGAATAAGAACTAGGTCTTTTTCAGTCTTTGCAACTTCTGCCCACTGACATGTACAGAGAGCAGAGCACAGGTACACTGGCTACAGATGAGCAACTTAGAATGATGTCATTTCAGAGACAAGTTGTTTTAGTTTACTTGGTTTTTATCCTCACAACTCACCACTACCCCTTCTTTTTCCCCCCAACTAAAGCAGACGTAGAAACTCAATGAATATAACTGATCAAAGCAGAGCCCCTTTGGTTGAATTAAAGAAGCAGTGCTGGAGTCTTACTTTACCTGCTGCTTCCACACTAGCTACAGCCCATACACACCCTCTACAGGTTCCTAGGGCTTGGAGAGTATAGTTCAAACAGCACTAATCCTCAAATTGTGCACAACGTGAAATGAAAACCCAGAAAGGTCAAAACACTTGCCTGAGTTCCAACAGCAGAGCTGGAACAAAAATGCAGGTCTCCTGCCCCAACTTCACTGTTTTTCTCCCTGTGCTGTGTTGCCTTCCTCTAAAGCAATCATATCCATAGGGCTGGCATCTTCCTACCATGGCAACATTCTGTGATGTAGTAATCTAACTCTAAATGATTTGACTTTGACCTTGATTCTCTATAGTCAACGTCTATAATTTTCTGGAGCTAGAAAGTCTTTTGCTATTAAAAGAGGTTTCTGTAAGAAAATCTTATGAGCAATTTTGACATGTATTGGAATTCTTACTTGGCACTTAAGCTGTATAAAGGAAGGCCATTGAGGAAAAACACCATTCTGGAGCAAAAGTTGCCACTAATTCTAATGTTTCCCACATCTCTGTCCCACCAGTTTGGTTGGACACATTACCAGCCTAGCATCCTGTGCCAAGGCAGGGTCTCAGATCCCTGTGAGAGCAAATTACACACCCCTATCTAAGCTTCCCAAGCACTTTTTGCTATCTTCATCACTCTGTCTTCAATATTTTTAAATGATTAATCCTTAAAAAAATCCTCACAAGGTAAAATATTACTCTCATTCTAAAAACAAGAAAACTGAGACTCAAAGACCCTGATGACTTACTCAAGACTTACTCAAGTGATGGGGCTAGAATTTGAACAATATAGGTGTGGTTCCCAAACCATACACAGCACACTGTTCAAGTAAGATGACATCAGTTCTATCAGGGAGCACTTCTGTCCTTGGTGAATAGAAGGCATATTCCATTTGGTGCCCAGCTGAGCTCCAACATACACTATTCATTATGTTAGGGGTGGGGCATGGGATGGAGGCTTAAGCCAGACCTCCTACGGTGAATCATGGCTATGCTTCACGCTAGCTGTACACAGTGAGCAAATTGTTTAACCTCTCTGTTCCTCAGTGTCCTCATCTGACAAATGAGAAAATAACAGTACCAACTCCCTCATGTTGCTGTAAGGATTAAGTAAGAGAGAATTAGAGGAGTGCCTAGAACCACAGAAGTACTCAGAAATGTTAGTTATTGTTTGTTTTTATAAATAACAATAAGATCCCAATCTGAGCAGACCTTTCCTCTACCCACATTCCCTTCCTGACTGTAGAACAGCAAAGGAAGGCACATTGTAACAAGCCCCTCTTTTAGAGTGTTCATTTAGAGTGCAAATTGCCCAATGTTTTTTCAAGGTAGAGTAAGAATCATACTAATTCTGAAGGTCTGTGAGGAAGATAAAAATGTGTACTGTTATATACAGTTAAAAGTTATTTCTTTTAAAATGTTACATACTCTACAGGAGTGGATGAGAAACTTGTAACAATGATTTTATTGTATTTTATTGATTCTAAGACATGCATATTTTCACATTTTAACATTTCTCAAACTGGGACTGAGACCACAGATATTTCATATTCCTCACATATAAACCAGGAATTATATTATCTATGTCCTAGGGGTGTTTGCAAGATGTATAAGATTATGTGATAATGAAAGTGAACATATCTGTCACATTTCTTGGTGAGGCATAGTGTTTGGTTTCATTAATATCCACTTTCTTCTTTATCACTCTCTCCCTTACTTCAACAAAATGTTATTTAAGCCAAAACTCATGAAGGCAGCCAGAGTGTTTTCAATTCCTTACTTGGCAAGTTGGATTCTAGGTCCAGGTCAATAGCACCCTGCAGAAGTCCTCTGATGGCCCAGGCAGGAGTTAATGTGTCCCTCTGTCTGTATCATGAGCCCACTTGGACACCATAGATACATTCTCTGAACCACACACGCACCTATACTACACTGCACTACATGTATTATAGCAACAGCATGAGGTAATATAATCTCTCATTTTTGCATCTGTCTTCCCTAATAGAATGTATCAGGGTGCCTGATATTTAATAGTCGTTTAATTAATTTTCATTGGAAAAAAAAAAGCAATGAAAAATGTACCAATATTTTATGAACTATCACTAATCTGTTCAACCATAAACAGAACTCGACCTAAATGTTAGTAGGGTGTCAGGGGAGAGGATTTATCCTGTCCTTAATACAAATTTAATACCCTCTTGGATGAAGTAATTATCGTACATTCTGAAAAAGTAAGGTTCAAATTTATAAGATGTTATTGAATTTCTACAAGAGTTGCCTATACCATAAAATATTTCAGCCAAAAATATGCCTTATGCTAAAATTACACTGAATATATCTCTAACAAGAAATTATGATTATTGCTGGCAAATTGGTACACTGATCAGATGTCCACATACCTAATTAATGAAATCTAAAGAGCTCTGTACCTTGGGTGTCTCAATAAAAATCTGTTCACAAAGTATTCTTCATAAATGATTAGGCACTGCTAGTTTATTTTGCTCATTTTTATGGCTTTTGATCTGTCTAAAAAATTCACTGTAATAGCGAGAGCATATCCTTAAAAGCAATACAATGGGTTAGTAGTCAGTGACAATTTCAGACTGATTTCTAACTAACCAGTAGGTGCATGGAAATGTATTCTATAGCATTAATTATCAGGAAATGCAAATTAAAAACCAAAATGACATACCATTTCATACAGACGAAAATGGATAAAATTTTAAAAGCCTGGTTATATACCACATTCTGGAGAGTACGTAGAGCAACTAGAATTTTTATGCATTAAACAGGACGATGTTAAAGAATATAATCACTTTAAAAACTTTAGCAGTTTTCTTACAGAATTAAACCTACACTTACACTATGGCCCAGCAACTGCATTCCTATGTATTTACCCAAGAGAAATTAAGACATATTTTCTCAAACAAACTTGTATAAGAATTTCTATGCAGCCTTATTAATAAGAGCCAAAAGGTGGGAAAATATCCATTAGGAGGATAAAGGATACACAAATTACAGTATTTTAAAATAGTGGGACTTCCCTGGTCGTGCAGTGGTTAAGAATCTGCCTGCCAATGCAGGGGCATGGGTTCGAGCCCTGGTCCGGGAAGATGCCACACACCACGGAGCAACTAAGCCCATGCGTCACAACTACTGAGCCTGCGCTCTAGAGCCCACGAGCCACAACTACTGAGCCCACGTGCCACAACTACTAAAGCCCACGTGCCTAGAGCCCGTGCTCCACAACAAGAGAAGCCACCGCAATGAGAAGCCCATGCACCGCAACGAAGAGTAGCCCCTGCTCGCCGCAACTAGAGAAAGCCCCCGCACAGCGACGAAGACCCAACGTAGCCAATAAATAAATAAATAAACAAACAAATAAATAAATAAATAAAATTTTAAAAAATAAAACAGTGGAGTACTAATCAGCAATAAAAACAGAATGAAACACTATTACACGTGAATCTCAAAACGTGTTGAGCAAAGAAGCCAGACAGAAAAGAGTAAATACTCTCCGATTCCATTTATATTAAGGTCAGAGCAAGACTAATCTATGACAACAGAAATTGAAAAGTTGTTGCCTATGAAGGGTGGGGATTGACTTCAAAGAGGCATGAGAAAACTTTTGGGGGTGATACAAACGCTCTCTATCTTAATTGGGATAGTAGGTATGTTCATTTTTTAAAATTCTCCACATTATAAACTTGAAATCTATATATTTTACTGTTTATAAATCTCATTCCAGTAAAAAATTATATAAATAAATAAATATAAATAAAAATATAGCATGTGCTTTGATAATGGAAGTAGCACTTGAGAATCAATTTCCTGGAAAGGTGGAAACTGATTTAATTGAATTTGGTATGAAAATTAGGACTTTTTTTGGTTGCCCCAGTTAGACCATGCAGTACTGAAAAATCAGTTGGGCTGTGCACTTAAAGACATAAAAGTCTAAACAAAAACACATCCTGTTTAGGGAATAAAAGGTTCTTTTGACATCCAGTCTCATCACAAAGGCCAGACCTCAGTTCTCATACCTGCTTGGAAATCTAGCTGACACAGAAATGCCTCCATGACTAAGAACAGATCGAAGTTATCCAGAGGTTTAACGTCACCCAGTTGGAACAACCACGATAAGTATTCAGAGAGAGATTTATTTCAGCGCTGAATGTTCACTGAACATCCTATGATACAAGGATGTCTTCTTTCCAAAGGTCATATCTCCTCCTGTGATCTTGATTGAATCATCTCTCACCACCTCTAGAATCATGCTCCAGCAACTCTCTCTTCCCTTGCTTGTATCTTAAATCTCTTTCTCTCTACTGGGTCTATCCAACCTAAGCAATAAGCATGTTTATATTCTACCCTATTATAAATAGAAAACATAAGACAGGCTTCAGCTTTCCTTCAAGGTTGTTACCTCCTCAGGCTACTGTACCTTTCATCTACCTCAGAGGAGTCCTGCTGTTTACTTCCTCATGAGTCAGTCATCTTCAACCTCTTGCTGTCCAGTTCCGGCCCCAGAACTCTATTAAAATTTCTCTTTAATTGGGCATATTGGTACAAAACCTTAACCTTCCCTAACCTCTCTGCTGCATCTGAAACCAGTAACCACTCAGCCTTTCTTTACATCATTGTATATACCTCCACGACAACACAGCCTCTCTCTGGATACAGTTATTTTGACCAGAGTGGTTACATGATGGAAACTGGGCCAATTAGCTTTTCTATCTTGGGAACTGGGAGTTGGAACATGGAGATTTTGTCAGATCTTTTCAGGCATTTCAACAAGAAAGTAATATAACGTTGTGACCTGACAAATCAACCTTTGATCTTTGGAAAAACTGAGCAATGAAAACATATTTTCAGAACAACAACAAAAAAAAGCATGCAGACAGGTCATCAAAAGCAGAAATAAGAGACCACAGGGCCACAGAAGGAGCAGATCCTGTGTTTCTGATTGCTCTTTAGGCCTGTGTCTGGGGCCATTATGGGTTTTGTGTAAGGGATGGTGAGACACTAGCATAAATAAGTGTGTGTTCTTCTTTACAAAGAGGCCCTAACAAGGTCCTTCACTGGTCTCTCTTCCTCTTTTCAGACTTCTTTTATTCCCCTCTCTTCTAAGTACCAAATTAGTATGTCTGCATCTAGCTTCTCTTCTTTGCATTAATTCCTGTTTGTTGGTTGATCAGTTTGGTCTGAATGACTATTAACATCTCAAATTCAATATTTGAATTCAATAGTCAACATATTCAAATTCATCTTCATCCATAAACTACAAAGTTCTCTAAATTT
The DNA here is from genome assembly GCF_009873245.2 of Balaenoptera musculus. NCBI lineage: Eukaryota > Metazoa > Chordata > Mammalia > Artiodactyla > Balaenopteridae > Balaenoptera > Balaenoptera musculus. The sequence goes on from NC_045786.1 coordinate 79,550,680, forward strand.
CTTGTACAGTACTAATTAGCAAAACCAACATTCTCTTAGGTATACAGACTAGAACTCCAGGTTTACCTTTGCTTCCTCTATTTATTTGCCCCAAACTTGTAACTGGTTCTAAATCTTCTGGTCCTAAACTTGACTATTTCTCTCATTCTCCACACCTCCTTTCGATTCCAGGAGCTACTGCCTGGGTTCAGGCCCTCATCCATGTTCATTTGAGGTCTTTACCTTTTTTTAGAAAATAAAAATCCACAAAAAATTAAACATTTTTATGGAGGTACTAAAATTTCCCCTCACTGTACTCTAAAGAATATATTAAAGAAGGGTAAGCTGTGACAAAGTGAGAGAGTGGCATGGACTTATATACACTACCAAATGTAAAATAGATAGCTAGTGGGAAGCAGCCGCATAGCACAGGGAGATCAGCTCGGTGCTTTGTGACCACCTAGAGGGGTGGGATAGGGAGGGTGGGAGGGAGATGCAAGAGGGAGGAGATATGGGGATATATGTATATGTATAGCTGATTCACTTTGTTATACAGCAGAAACTAACACACCATTTTAAAGCAATTATACTCCAATAAAGATGTTTAAAAAAAAAAAAGAATATATTAAAGAACATATATTCACTTAATCCTCACCACAGACTTTTACACTTAACTACTGATGTGACTTCCTAGCTGTTCTTCTCACTTCTCTGATTGTACATAACTCTAGATGTGTCCTTATTCTGTAGTAAAAGTGAGAATTTTAAATTCTAGTGAATGTCGTACAGCCTGCCAACAGAGCAAAACTTAGATGCTTACATAATTAGCATCCTCCCTCCCTTCCCCTTTGAGAGTATTAGATTCAGTGCAATTCTCCTCATTCAATGGAACTTCATTTGATTCTAACTTTTGGGTGAAAGTCAATTTCTTATGCTTTAGAGCATGCAAGCAGAATGGGTGTGGCAATTATAAGCAAAATTAAAATTAGTGTTTCATTAAATAGAGGGGCAATTTCATCCTTTTCCTATATCACAGGGTATATTTAAAGTAAATCTATAAATAAATTATTTCAAACTGCCTAATAGCAAGACATCTTTTAACTTTTCCAGCAAAAATAGAGCATATTCTATATAATGATAAGCAATACATGCCCCCAATAAAGCATTCAACATAACAAGTTCACTTCTTTAAAAATTTCTTATATTTTTTATTATGGAATACTAAATTATACATGGAAAGTCTCTTCAGTTTAAAACTAAAACATGCTTAGCATTGGCCAGCTCTTACTTCAAACAGCATCTGGGAATAAGTAATCACCAGAGAAGCAGTTGTTAGCTTGATCTATGACAAGTCTAGGTGCTGGTATAATTGAAATAAGAAAATAGGAAGAAATTAAGAAGGCAATACAAAAATTTTTATATCTCAAATAACCACAGACATACAATATACAATGTCTATAGAAATTCAAGTTTTCAAAAACCCCTGTTCACAAATGAAGGGAAGCCCTTCCTCCCTCTCATAAAATTACACTAAGATTCAGTCTCTGGTTGTACCTGTGTTTACCTGGCCCCCTGACTCAGCCCAGACCCTTTCCTTAGGACTTGATGACAGCTAGAAAGCAAAGACTCAGAGCAATGATGTAGGAAATTAGAGAGTTGATCTCTGACAACAAGGAACCACAATCTGCTAATTTTTAATACATTTAAAAATATAATCTAAAAATAATTTTTAAAAAATTATTAGTGAGAAAGCCTTCTGAGTCAACTGCTGTGTCATAGAAAAAAGAAGAACACAGAAGGGGTTTCCCAGAGCACATACACTTTCTGCATGTCCTTGATATTAAAATCAAAGTAATCTCGACTATAATATTTGCATTCCAACCTCCCATCCAAGTCTACCCTCAGGATTAAAGGAAAGGTATGGTATAGCTGTGGTATGCCACACAAACACCCCTCCAGGACAAAGTCACTCATTCACCCAAATGCCAAAGGCACGTAGCTGAGTCACTCTCCGAGAATAGCAGAGGCCAAGGGGTTATTGCCCTTCCTCTGGGTCAGCCCACATGCAATGACTAATTGACATGGGCACCCAAATGCCTAGCCCTCTTGCTTTAACGCAGAGGCCATCCTAGGATCAGCAGTTCCTGTAGGGTTGGCTGAGGTCTCTGATGCAAATGCATTGTGGCTCAGCTTCTCCCAAAAGAAGCTCTGCACACATATCTCTGTTTCATAGTCTGTTTCCCAGGAAACCTGACTTTAAAAAGTTGGTATGAAGGGAGTACTGAGGAAGTAGCTCTAAAATGAGATATTTTACCTGAATCCTCTCTGTTGGACTGGAAATGAGGGCCCAGTCACTGATGCCAGGTAGAGAACTGATAGCCAATGGTGTACTGTGCAGCAGGCCAGTTGTTAAAATATTCACTAGTGGTAGACTAGGGTGTGATACCAGTGGAAGGAGATGAACTTGTATGTACAACATCTTAAAGCATTTTAGAGGTTGAGGAGAGGAAGTGATTAGCACTGTGCAATAGAATAGCTGTTGCTGGGGCCTCTTAATGCAGTAGAGAAAGACATTGAAAGGCTTAGAGTGATAAGTCAACAATTTAAGGCTAAATGTAAAGACAGCAGATATCCATGTCACCAGATAAAGAAATTCTCACCTCTTGCCGCAGATGCAGAAAAAAGCTGAGCATCAGACCCCGGAATTAATCATAAGAGTGGCAGAGAGCCAGAGAAGGTTTAATTCTCAATTTAGGCAAGTTGGCTGTGCCAAGGTTCGGGCCTTAATTGGGAAAAAATGGGACTATGAGTCATTTGCTGGGGACATCTGGGTTGATTCACTTGAAACTTTTTAATCCTCAGATTCCCCTGGATCCTCTGAGACTGCAAAAGTGGCCTCTTCCCCCTGTTAGTAGCTAGTGTTCCACCCTTGCTTAAAAACTTGCAAGAAAATCTGTGCACCCTCCATCAAGATCTACCAAAAACACTCCCATGGACCTCCAGACCGACAACTAGGGAAAAGTCATAACATAATCCAGCTGAATAAAACTGGACTCTGTTAAGGGAGCAAAAAGACATTATGTTGAAGAAATTGAAGGACCTCACCAACATATACACACCAATAGGAACATATAGGAACTGACAGAGTACTTATGAACTGGATTCTGTGAGTACTAGATCCATGCGGAAGTATATAAAGCTAGATAGGGAAGAATTTACTGCTATTGAAGCAATCTTCTATGATATTGAATTTAACACCTGGCAAAGATCATGGGAGACAGTATTAACACAACTTTACCGTGATTCTTGGAGGCTTGGAAAATGTTATGGTCTATACCAAGTAGAAATAGTATAGCACACAGTAGAAAAAGGGTTTGTAAGTCTCAAAGAAGTGGGTGTACTAGAGTAGATATACTATATAAAGCCAAGGAACTGACCAGCCAAAAACTTTTCCACGGGCAAACACATCATTTATCAATGAGATAAGTAATGCAGTGGTGAGTTTCCCAATGGCATCATTGAGTATCTCAGTGATGACTATCTTCTATAGGCCAGAGACGTTACAGAACTAGGCTCAAATAACAATAGCAATAATAGGATCCCCAAACAATTGAGGTGAGGTAGTAGCATTGAACTATCAAAAACAAAGTGGGTGAAACTATCATAATAAGCTGCAATGGTGGGGTGGCAGCCATGAGGCAACTCAGAGAGAGCTATTGAGATGATTAAGAGAATGCAGTTCCTAGAGGCAAGATAGATGCACACCTCTCCACAGATACTGTTTAATTTACATAAGAAAGAAATTATGGATATCTGATCAGAGAATTGAGGACAGCTTCCCCAGTAAGAAGATAAATCTCTTGCCTAGTTTCTGGACCAGAGCCAATACTCAAATCCAGAACCCAGTGACTGAAGGAGAGGCCAGGTCTCCATAAGGTGTGGACCCCACTACTATGACAAATGAATATGGTAATGATTCCCATAGACCTTCAACAAAGGGCCTTACTTGTATAACCATACACTGGGGAAAAGAGAACATCCAGACATTTTGAGGACTGTGAGACACAGTCTGAGTTGGTATCGATACTAAGCAAACTAAACCCTCTTTCAGAGTAGGAGTATATGAGAGCAGGTACTAAATGTACTTAGCTCAGCTATGAATCTCAGTGTGTCCACTGGATCCCTGGACTCACCCAGTGATAATTCCTTCAGTCTTAATGCATAACTGGAATGAACACATATGGTAGCTGGCAGAACCTCCGCATTGATTCCTGGGCTTGTGGGATTAGAGCTATCATAGTGGGGAAGGCGAATAAATAAAAAACATTATCACATCTTGGGGAATGCAAAGTTTAGTATTACCCTTAAAGATTTAAGTGATGACTGTCTCCATCATATCCATATTCAACTCACCTCATTTAGTTCACTAGATTTGCCCCTACAAAACCCAGAGAGATCCTAGTGGATGACAGTGAACTACCACAAATTCAAAAAGTAGTCATCCCAGTTGCAGCTGGTGTGCAGATGTGGTATCCTTGCTAGAGTAGATTAACATAGCCTCTGATACATGGTATATGGTCACTGAACCAGCAAATTTATTCTTTTCTATCCTTAAAAGGAAAATGGTTCAGATGCAGTTCAAATTCAGGTGGGACAGACAAGCATGTACAATCTCGTCCCTGGGCTGTGTTTTCCCATCATGAACCACCATGTACTGCCATTTTCTCACCATGTACCAGGACCTAGACCATCTGCGTATTCTGAACATCACACTGGTCCACTACATTGATGGCTTCCTGTTAATTGGATCTAGTGAACAAAAAGTAACAAGAAGTTGAACAAGAAGGCCTTGATAAAACACATGAGTTCCAAAGATAGATTAACCTTATCATGGTTCAGAGGCTCAAACCAGTGTAGTTTTCAGAAGTAGTCTAGAGGATACCCTGATATTCCTTCCAAAAGAAAAAATAAATCAATGCCTCTCACATCCAAAGTGTGGTAGTCTCTTCAGGTTCTGGAAGTAATATAATCCATACTTGAGAATACTACTCTGACTCATATGCTATATGAAAGACTGACATAGTTCAGACCCTATGAAAAGAGACATCCATGGTGAAAAACTTACCTTGTGGAATTTATGATGAACCCCAACATGATAATGTTGACCCCTGGATTCTGGAGAAAGGTCATGACATCTACAGAGGAGACCTACATACTATTTTTAAAAAATTCTCAATCTGCAACTGGGTCCAAATATGTATGGAGCCCTTGAGCATGTGGCATCACTTGACCATGCTGCCAGAACTACCTATCATGAGCTGAGTTCTGTCTCACTCACCAAATCATAAGATTGGGTGAACCCAATAGCAATCCACTGAAAAATGGAAATGGTATATCTGGGATTATCAGACAGGACCAGGGTCACAGGGCACAAGTAAGCTGCATGACATAGACTTTGGACATTCACTACTATTCACCAGTGTCTCTCCCTCAGTGTGTCGGTATATGTATGTGTGAGTGTGCGAGTGTGTTTACTTCCCTGTTGGAAGATATCCCTTGTTAGTGGCTAAGGGAAGAAGAAAAAAATATCTGAACTTAGTGCATGGACAAGTTGTCTAGTATGTGGGTATCTCAATATGTTGATAGTCCACGAAAATGGACTACTGCTACACTATCCCACTCAACATGGCACTGAAAGACAGCAGTGAGGGAAAATCCTCCCAACAGGTAGAATTTGGGGTAGGTTACCTGATCATCCACTTTGTGTGGAAAGAGAAGTGGCCCATGGTAAGAATATACGTGGACTCATGAGCAGTGGTGAATTGCTTGCCTGATTTCACAGGAGCTTGCAAGAAGAAAAATTGGAAGATCAGATTCAAAGAAACCTACAGAAGAGGCATGTGGGTGGATTTGAGGGAAAGAGCTCAAAGTGTGAAATTTTTTGAGTTGCATGTTATGGCCACCGGAGAGCATTCACCATGGAAGTAGCAATAAATAAGCAAGTAAACAATGATTTGACCAAATGTGGTTGAGATAGAGATTATGCATGGACTCAACAGCATGGGCTCCTACTCACCAAGGTTGAGCTTGGTACTACTGCTGATGAATGCCCAACCCTCCAGCAAGAGAGATCAATGCTGAGTACCTGATAAAACGTCTTTCAGGAATATCGATTAGTCACTTGGTAGCGATTGAGTACATTGAACTTCTACTCTGGAAAGGGCAGGGCTGCACTTACTGGAATCAACACAATTCCAGATATAAATTTGCCCTTCTCACCCACATAATTTCATCTTCGACCAAGGGGACTACTTTACAGTAGTGGTTGTGTAGCAGTGTGCTCCTTACCACGGACTCCACTAGTTCCATGACATACCACATCAAAACCCAGAAACTTCCAGCCTAACAATTGTAATAATAATAGCCTTTGAAAACACATTTGAAGTGCCAGCTTAAAAATGAGACCCTGATGGAGTGGGGTACCATACTTCAGAATGCAGTATATATTCTAAATCCATGACCATCACACGGTATTGTGCCCCCAGTAGATAGAATACATGGGTCTGGAAACCAAGAAGTGGCCCTGCTTATTATCACTCTCAATGTCCCAGGTGGAATATTTGTACTTCCCATCCCTACAACTTAGTTTTCTCTCATTATAGAGCATCTGACTCCAAGAGTGGGACTGCTTCTATTAGGACACACAGTGAAAGAACTATGAAGTTTTAAAATATGGTTTCCATTTGTTCTCTTTAAACTTATGGCAGGAGGAATTGACTCTGATCATTAGGAGAATGTAGGGCCAAAATTACATTATGCAAACAAGGAGGGACACATCTGGCACCCAGATAAGCCACTGAGGAAACTCTTCACAATCACCTGCCAGATTTGATGGTAAATGGATAAGAATGGCAAGATGACTGAGGTCTCACATCATTCAGGGATGATAATCTGGGTCACCCCAGGAGGTAAGCCAGCTAGACCAGCAGAAGTACTAGCCATTGGTAGGAGACATCTAAAATGCGAGGTGTAGGAGGAAGATGATGGGTTGTGGTCTTGAGGGCAGTTGCGATTACTAGGGCTCTAGCTCATTCCAATAACTTTGTTCATGCAAGTTTCCCCAGGATAATAGACCAGCAAGCTATCCCAGATGGTTAACTTGAGATATGAAGCAAGAGTGTCTGAGAGGCACACAGGGCAGACTATAATGGATGCTAGAGCATGATACCTTCAGGACCAAGGTACACATCCCCTGAGTCAACCCCTGGAATGGCCCTCAGCTGAAGGGAGTCTTGGTTCCTGGATTGGCACAGACACCAGTTCACGGGTTTCCACATTGTCCCTAAATATGCCCTAGTTTTGATCTTCAGGTTATGTGACTCCAGGTCTGCAAAATATATTTTCTTTATTGTCACAATATATCATAAGTAGCAGAGACAGCTAATGGGTAACAAATATTAATAATAGTAGTTGCCATTTAATATTTGCTTGCTCTGTTCCAGGCACTACGCTGAGTATTTTAAAAGTTATCTCATTAAATCATGGAAACAATCTTCTAAAAAATGCACTATACTATTCCTGCTATAGAGAGGAGGAAACCGTGGCCTGGCATAATTCAGTACCTTGCCTAACACCACAATTCTAGAAAGTGGTAGTGTCTACATCTGAATACAGAATATGAAATTCCAAAGCCTTCACATTATATAACTTTTTTATATAGATAATTGGCAAAATATAAAAAGTAATACTGATGTCAGGGAGAACATAATTTGAGTTTAAACTGGCTGATTATCCACTTAAATATACTACTGAATATACTAAATATAGATGTAGTAAATATTCTACTGAAAAGGCATTGTATTGATATATTGTACAGAAGTTAAGAAATTAATTCTTGATGGATCTTTATTAGAAATTGCATCTCTAAGATAGATTCTTCATGTCCTAGCTGTGTCCAAATATGGAACACTATTCTAAATGAAAGGTTTCCTAGCATCTGATAGAGCTCTCAGACAGATGGTCTTGAGCCTTGGAACTGAGGGGCCCAGAAATGCCTAGCCCTAAATATACAAAGTTGTGAAGTGTACATTTTTTGTTCCCAACAACTTGGCCTCATCTTTGTTCACCTTTTCTGCCCCACTCTCTCGAGGCCTCAAGTAGGCAATTACTCAGGTCTTAGCTGATCTACCACAACTTTCAGGAAAGAATCTGATGACTATAGATGTTACTAACAGAGGCAACCTAACTTATGTACTTTTCTTGGATGTTTGGAAGAATTTTAGATGCACAATTAAAGCATCAGTACTCTGGGGGTAGAAGGATAAGGATTGTATTGTTTTTTGTTTCCGTTTTTCCAAACAAAAGAACTTCATGGCCCTGAAATCTTACCAAATAAATAAAAAGTCCTTTGTTACTTCTAACACACCTAGTTTATTTTTCTTTAAACTATTTTTTTTTCATTGTCTACATGTTCAACTTAAATCATTTACACAATAAAAAGAAAACTACAAAGAAAACTTACAATTTTTGCAAGAGGGTATGAGGTAAGAAAGATATGTACATATATCATTACTGAAAAGTTTTAAAAATAAAAGACTCTAAAATTTTATTATATAACACTTGGGTATGACTCCAATAAACCCCTTATAAACAACTATGAATATTCCAATTGAAGCTAGAGTTCTGTCACCAATTTCATGGCCAGCAGAGGGAAAAGCAGTCCCCTGTCCTCCTGCTCTGCAATTAAACTTCCTAATCTTTTGTTGGGTTCTCCTGAAAGCTCTATCATTCTTTATTTATTCTTTATTCATGGTCTCGCTTTCATAGATGATTCTGTGGATACATGAAATAATTATCTACATGTTTAGAATAATTTAAAACATTCCAAATAACTAAGGAAATGAGACACAAAACAGGCATGTTTTAATAGAGAGATGGGCAAAAAAAATTTAGAAAAAGAAAAGAATGGAAGGAAGAAGGAAGGGAGGAAGGAAGGAGGAAAGGAAGGAGAATTGGGTTAAGGTGAGGAGGCAGAGATACTCAGAGTTGTCATGGCTTGTTTACCTTTTGGACAAGCTGTTCTGTTCTCCCTTTACGTGTTCTTCCCCAATTAAGTAATCCCTACGTCATTACCCTGCTTAGGGATAGTGCTCAGAATCAGAAAGACTCGTGAATATGGTCTTAGACATTTTAGCCCAATTCTTCCCCTGATTTCCATATCATGACAGTTCCAGAGACCTCCACCAAACTGGAGATGCAGGGGTATTACAGTGTTACACGTCTGTACCTAGGACAGCTCCTTTTAAAAACAGAGAACAGAGTGACCATGCTGTCACTGTTTTCAAAAAAGGTCCAGTTATGCATCAATATAAGCAAGTTAATACTTAAAAAGCAAGTAAATCAATGGATTGATACTTGCTTTACAAACATATTTAGCACGATTTTCCAGAAAACAAAAAGCTAGTTCTCTAGAGAATTTAACATTGATATTAGCTTGCAGATACTTTGAAAACCTATATGGTACATAAATTAAGTAATATCTGAACACAGAGTCAGAAATAATCCTCCCTCTAGTTTGTATTTGGGTTGTGTTTGTATTCAACAGTTAAAAAAAAAAAAGAAAGAAAAAAAAAGAAAAAGAAAACAGGTTTTATATTGCATAATAAACAAAGCACAAACCCTGTTTGCCAAAGAAGAAATCTATAAATTTAATGGCAAAATAGGTGAAGCATGAGGAATTACAGTTTTAATTTAAGACTATTGCCCTCCCTGTTATCTTTAGGAACTGTTTGGACTAATGATTAATTAATTATTTACTTTTGTATTTTTATCCTTGAATTTCTTACCAGGCTATTATTTCAGGCAGGAACCAGAAAGATTACCTAATATTTTTTAACAATTAAGCAGTACTTGTTAATCAGAATTTGTTGACAGTTTTCCAAGACTGTAATTGAGGTTGCATAACCTTGCCTTCATTGATAAATGCAAATTGAACCATAGTGTTCAGGTGAGAAATATCTGATCACAATTTGGAGGGAAGGTACTTATTCAACAGATTCCAAAATATTGAACAATATGCTGACATTAGAGAAACAGCTCAATTTATCCTCTAATGTTCTACTCACAACAAGCATGGTACCTACCTATGTCTTCTCTCCATAATAAGGCTCCAAGCCTCTTTTTTGAAGGACAATTCTTTTTAACCCCAGGACTTGCATGGTGTTTTACACAGAATAGGCTACTAGTGAAGATGGAAAAGTAAAAGATATATTCAAGAGGAATCTATTGAGAAATTTCGATTTGAAGTCAAAATTTTTAAAAATACTAACAATGTGAAGATATCAGCCCTTTATTCATTCACCCAACAAATATTTATCGAACACTAGCTATGTGTTGTGACCTGTACTAAGTTGGGTTGCACAATGGTAGGCAAAACACAAACAGTCCCTGACCTCTGTAAGATCAGAATAAACAGGGAGAATTAATTAAGCAAGCAATAAACAATAGTATTTTCTTTCCAACCCACTTCCACCAAAAAGTGACTCCCTGATACCTACTCCATGAAATTCAGACCTCCCCACAGCCCCACTCCTCACCATATATTCTCTGCCAACATATCTCTTTACCTTTTGCTTGAATAGAATGTACTTTCATTTCCTCCTCATCAGACCATTACTGTTGCAATGGGGAGTCTTATCATTCATTCCTTCCATTTGTAATTCATACTTAGCCCACATTCACATTCACGACTTTGGCAGCCTACCCCTAATTCGCTCTTTGTATAATAATTTGTGTTTAAGTTTCCCTCTCCCAATAGATGTGAGAGCTTTTGATGGCAGGTCCTCTACTTATCATTTTCACATTCCCTCTGTAGAGCCTACCAAACTGCCCAAAGCCTTCTTAAGTAGCAGCAAAACCAGCTTGCTGTCCTCCTCTCATGACTTTGTTATTTCCTCTTGAACCACAACGTTCACTCTGCCTGGAATATTCTCTCTGATCAATAATCATAATCTATATCATCCCCTCTTTTTGAGAGGAGTTACCAAGAAAAACTCTTTTAGCCATTATCTTTTATTGTTAATAATCTCAAACACAGGAAACTGCTGTATTGTATCACATCAGAACCATTTTCATTTACTAGTTCTTTCTTTCCTCTGCAAATAATATAGGTAAGCATTCTACCAGTTTTTCAGTGAGGATAAAAATGGCACAAGCCTTGCACTCAAGGAGCTCACAGTCTTGTGAAGAATAGCAGAGAAAAGCACTTGAAATTCAGACCTGACTAGACGGTGAGGGAGAGAGGGTTCAGAAAAGCCAAGTCGTCTGTCCTCTGCACAGGTCACTACACATTAAAACCCCACAGACACATCTTGTCTGAAACTCACCTTGCTTCATTTCTGCAAAAGCTGCTCACAGCTCTGTAATTAACCCAGAAGGAATCCCCTAGACTACAAATGTTGTATAGCTTGTCTAATTAGGACAAAGGCAGCTGCTCAAGAGGCAGGATATACATCTCTCAATCAGGAAGGTACAAGAGCTGTCCCTCAGGCAGCCTAAGGCATATAGCAAGAAGAGAGAATGTAAACACAGTCACCTTGGTGTGCTGGGATCTCTGAAATGTGCATTTTGTGGACATGTTTCAAACCCAAGCTTGACTTTCTCCTGTTGTCTGTGACACTCCTGCCCCACCTTTTTCCAGAGCCACCTGCTGAGGCCTCAGGACACACAGACTAATTTCAGTAGTGATTTAAGTAAAGTGTAATTAAGATAAACCTGCTGGTACTCAGAAATATGAAAAGTGTACTGTCTTTCAGGCATGGAGTTAATGTTCTAGTTTCCCTTCAGGAGGATGCTGGTTTTGAATTGCTTTTCTGGGAAAAGAGATGGATTTTTCATAACAATAATTTCTTTTCTATCTCTCTTTATGACCAATTTTTTTCCTCACAAAGATAATGTGTTGAGATCTAGGTCTCTGATCTTGGGACATAATAGTTCCCTCGGTGTTAATAATCAATCTACAAAGGGGTTAACTTACATTCCAAAGGTCATTTCTACTATCTCCCAAACCAAATAACTAGGATCCTAATTATACAGACAGCCATCTCTCGTCACTGGCATTGTGCTATTTAACTAAATAGAAAATGACAATTCATCCAACGTTTCTACTTATCAATTTCAAATAATTAAAAAGTATTAAATAAAGACCAATTATGATAAGCATAAATTAACATTTTATAATATAGAAAGTGCTAAGGGGAAGCCTTGAGAATCTTCCATGCCATCTCAATGAATATATATCATTTTGTACAATATTGCAAACATAAGATATCTTAATGTTTAAATAGTATTATCACCTATAAATATCTATTATATCTATCCTGGTTCTAAAGATACTGCAACAAATTAGTTAATTGTTTGCTAATGTTTGAATTCTCGATGAAAAGGAGGTCACAGTATCTCTCCATTAGATTACCGATTGCTTGGTTTTATCACTCATTAATATTCACATAACACATCTTTTGCAAGAAAATATGAACAGGCTTTATCTTTTGGTCCATTTTCATCTGATATTAAGCACTACAGTAAATCATCTGTCCTCGAGGCAGTTTAGATAACTGAACTTAGAGCTGGAGTTCACAATGAAAAGGGAGACAATATGTGGATTAACTGAGAAACAAGTTAAAAATAGGCATCCAGAAATTGTAAGTACTTTGACAAGTACTCTCTTGGTACTCCTATAGCTTTTTTAAAACCACATCTAGAGTCTTATAATTCTAATTACATTTGACATTTGAAATTTGTGTCACATCTTGTAGACTTTTAAAAATTTCTGCTTTCTAAGAGACAACTTTTCCATTTTCACGGAAGAAAGCTTTATATTCCAAACACAAAAATCAGTAAATAATAGCTTGTGGGTAGGGCCGGAAGGGCAGACAACTGGAACTGACTATGAGAGAAATTAATCCAGGCTTATAGTGTCAAGGGTCTTAAGAGGAAGGTAATATAAAAGCCAGTAACTCTCAAGGAAAACTTACAAAGCCAGGCTCAAGTTTTCTCTCCATAGATTCTAGAGTTGGCCACACTTTGCCCTCTTAATTGACATTCTTTCCTGTCACCATCATTATTGAGAAATTTAGAGATTTCAAGGTCAATCAAAGAATTCAGTGCAGGTTTTACTCAGACTCTTCATTCGCTCTTTTGGGGGAAATTTTTCTCCAGTATGAAATGTTACAAGTAAAAACAGCTGTCTATAATCAGCCATACTGCCTCCCATCTTGGAATAAACAGATACTCTAAGGATTCCTTCTAGAAAACTGAAAAAGACCACTGGCAATTCCCTGGACTTTTTTATATAATTGTGGCTATTGCTGAATCCATCGGGAGCTGGATGCCATAAAGCAGAAGCCAGGATGGTAAAGACCAATACTGTGGACACAAGTTGGGTGTACCGCAGGACTAAACAGGAGAGAGGTAGACCGCATCCTAGATTATTAGCTGAAGTTAAAAGGGGAAGATTAAGATCAAAGGAAATGAAGGGGGATATGGGGCATAGAGCCAATGAGGAAAGTACTGTTACTAGAAACACCAAACTGAAAAAGTAGTACTTAGTCTCTGAACCCCTGATCAAACACAGGAAGACACAACACAGGGAGTTGACCTGGACTTATACTGTGACATGGTTCTGACCTAGATAAAGTCAGGCAGGCAACTCCCCTGTTTTTAACTGTTTGTATTCCACCTCTCTTGAAGCTACACTTCTTCTGCCTTTCACTATTTATGCTCATGAGCTGCACGGGCACTAGATCCTGACATTCACCTTAGAGTTACTGAGTGCCTCCTAAACTCAGACCTCTAAACAATGAGAATAAATCGGGGTCACTGGTCATAGGCTAATCTCTCTTCTTGTTCTCAGGACTATTTTACAGTGGTAGACTCTTCATGAAACCCATACCTTCTGTAATATAGAAAATAACTAGTATTTGCTGCCTCTTGATACCATGGAAAACACTCATAAGAATGTGAGAATCTCAGGGCCTTTGATTTCAAAGAAAATTTGGGTGTCCAAAGCTATTCCAATTTGTTCTAAATGTAATTGCTGAGGAAATTACTACCTTAAGTCACAGTAGAGGTTTGAATTTTTCCTTCTGACTTTACTTTTTTGCTGTTATTTCCTACTTTGTATACCAGCCTCTCTCCTTCCCTTACCAGTCTTTTTCTCTAATAACTGATATTACAGAATTCAAATTAAATATAAAAGCAAACAAATTTACTGAGCACTCACCTTTTATATACAAGTTAGTGAGCAAGATGAACATAATTACAATTAAGAGTAGCCAGTATTCCTTGGACACTTAATCTATATTATCTCATTTAATCTTCATGAAAACTCTATGAAGCAATACTCTTTATGGTGCCATTATTTTCTAGTTGAAAAGTTAAGATGCAGAAATTTTAAGTTACTTGCCAAAGTTTACACAGATACTTAATGTGTTTATAGTCTTGCTAGGAATTTTTTTTTTCAAGTTACATGCAACAAAATAGGTTTAAACTATAGGTCAAGACCAAAGGTGAAATCTCATGAGAAAGTATATGATGCATTAGTAAATGAATGATGCAAATAATTTAGTACTATGGAATTGCATAAAATTTCAGTATTTGGAAACTCTGAGTAATCTGTTTAATTGGGGCAGAGACTGGGTCAGGAACCAGAAGGTAAAGCTGAAAAAGGCAATCTGGGATGTGCTTGGGAAACGTGTCTTTTTTCCACACTAAGTAGTCGAGGCTTCATTCCATATACAATGCGGTGTCCTTGAAAGTTTCTGAGCAGGGAGTGAGTGACATGTGCCATGGTCAAGGCATTTTTTAGGACAATGAATCTGGCAGTAGTATGCAGAACAGATGCTCAGAGGAGAGGCTTATCACAGACAGAACTGGAAGATTAGAGCAGTATTCTGGTCGCAAAGGGATAAGAACTTGAAGGTGGTGACAATAGGGGAAGGAACGAATACATGGCTAGAAATGATTTAGAGAAGAGAAAAGAAGATTTGATGAGTAATTGAATATGGGTCATGAGGAAGTATAAGGCAGTGACAATGACTTGAGATTTGAGTCTGAGAGACTGAGGAAAAATCAGGCAAAGGAGCTGTTTGGGGGAAACCAGAGGAGGTGAATCTCTTGACTTTGGTGGGACACCTTAGTGTAATTCCTCTCAATGAGGTAGTACAGGTCACTAAATAAATTCAGCTCACCGAGACAGAGAGTAGACAGAGAGGATCAAGAGAACACTCCAACTCAAGGCTAAGTGGAGGAAGACAGCTATTGATGTATGTGTTTATTGTAACCTGTTGTATTTATTCATCAAGTTTAATATGTCTCATTATTTACTATTTGAAAAAAATGTTCTTCACCTACTGTCCAGGAATATTGTGACACTTGATTAGGCATTTAACATGGTCTTCTAATCCTATGGATTGCTTTCTAAGAAGTAACTAGAATTGAATTTTAATTTGTACATATATGAAATTAATTTACATATTTTGCCTCCTGCCAATCAACCTTTTTGGAAATTAAGAAGGAAGTATAAATTCTCCTATGTTTTCCCTTCAGCCATGAGAGAGCCCCACAATCCCCTTCTTTCTAGCATGTTCTCATGAGTATGCCCATCCAGAAGGGAAGACAGCTGGAAAGAGAGAAAGTCTATTCAAATGACTAAGTAGAGTATGTACACTCACTTTACTTTTAAAACCTCTCAACAAAACTGTTCTTTGAACACCTCAAAGTCGTTCTAAGTACCCAAATACCATTTGTTTCTTGTACAAAATGGCAGCATTTCAACGTCTATCAAAGCTGCAGCAAATATTTTATGACTCACAAATACAGGGCCTTATACAAAATATGCAGTTACATGGAATATGAATAAGACAATACTTATCATTGCCTAATTGTTTGAAGGAAAACAAGCTGTTGGATTTCTTAAAAGTTCTAAAAGGATTCGTACCACTTTTTCAGCTTATCAAGCAGGTAGATGATATTTATAAGCCTCTAGCCTCAGGAGAAGCAAATTAGAATCAAGTAATTCTGTAGCTACATTTCAAATGGAGTCAAACCTACAGAGTTTGCATTACATAGATTCTGTAGAATTTCTGAGTCTGAGAACTGAGTCTTCTGGAGCATCAAATAAGTCTTCCATTACAGATGAGGAAACCAAAGCTAGGAAATGACAGCCTGAGTTTACCCAGCCAGCTGGAGGCTGAAATTGGATTTGACCAATACCAGTATTTTCTCCTAGACAGCAAAAAGCAATGGACTCTCATTAGAATGTGTGCATTAATTCTCTATCTTTGTCTGATTAGCAATTTTTACTAAGTAGTTCTGGTAAACAAAGCAGTTGTTTAGGTTTTCTCAGTTATGTGTCACTTCACAATGACATGATGCAAATCACGTTTGCTCTTCTCCCAGTTTTTCTAGGATCAGGTCAACGGTGTCCTGTCTCAGAAACACGCCTCAGTGATAGTGCCTAAGTCATCGATTCTTCCCACCTGTCAGTACGATAGAAATAGTCATCCCTTTCTGACAGCTTTTCTTTTTCTTTTCTTTTTTTTCCCCTTAGGTATAATAAGCCTGGAAAAGATACTTCTAGAGTAGGTTATTTCAAACTTCTACAATACATAAAACAAAATATTTCCATGCAAAACACTTTTTGTCTACCAACAAGACATGTTGCATCCAGATTTTCAAGAGCCAGAATGCTCAGGAAAAAAAAAAAAAAAAAAAGGTGTTTTATGTAGGAATTGGGCCAATGGAGATTGTCTATTGGGAATAGAGACAGACCAAAGATGAGCTTGTAAAAGTCTAAGGGAGACAAGAAACTATTTTAGAGAGAAACCCATCTTCTCTGATTACTTTTTTTTAATACTTTGAGAATCCTGACAATTTTGACAAAAAAATTGTTGACAAAAATTGTTGACAAAAAACTCAACAATTTTTAATGTTGAGTTTATTTCTTACTAACCAGCATTTATATCCACCAAATACTTTAATTCTCTATATAGAAAAAATAACACAAAATATTCTCCCAAATCAAGATTACAATAATTTGTATATGCTGAGGCTAAACTATACAATATAACTAGGATATGCAAAAGATAGGAAACATATATACCTCTTGGATCATTTTCACAAGAGAAAGAGAAATGATTGTGTGTCTTCATTTCTACTTCTCCTCTGGAGGACTTTTGGTCTCGAGGCTAGAATACCACCTGTCCTCCTAACTCTGCCTTAAAAGACAAGTTGAGCAAGCACTGCTGTGGCATCATTATCTCCATAGAGATTATGGAACTGGGAGCTCAGTCTTCTGCCTGCTCAAAAGCTACAGACTGAGAGGGCTATTAATAAACCCGCCCCCCTTTTTTTAAGCTAGAAGGGAATCGGAGCTTAGCCATCCAAGCACAGAAAATTTAACATCCAGAAGGATTTGTAACAACAGCAATAACAACAACATATACAAATGCCTTGATTTTACAATTATTGTCTGAATGATGTTTTAAATGTATGGTATCAAACAAGTTGATATTAGGTATAAACCATAATACCATTAGAAAGTGACTTTCTATCTGTAAGAGTGTGTTTTAGAAATAAATTTGGCATGTATTTTTCAATCCTCAAAATTTCTGGCTGAAAATTTTTTTCTGCTGGGAAGATGATTCTCACGTTTCAAAGATTCTGGAGAAAGTTTTTCCATAGCAAAGAGAATGGGTTGGAAAGAAGGAATAACAGGCGATGGTATTAAAAGTGGAAGACAATGTACAGGTGGCAGAATGCCTCAGAAAACTCACAGTAGGTGTATGAATGGCATTAACCGAGTAGGTCAATAGAAATGAAAGTGCATGGAGTACAGGGAAAAAGATATTTTCATACCAAAAATGTACTGACATTCAAAATCACAGATTTGCCCTAAATCAGCTAAGACACAAAGGCTACTCTCTTCTCAAATGACCCTTACACACACACACACACACACACACACACACTCACTTCATATAATCTGTTTTTGAAAAGGGAATCACCACAGTTGTCATCTGTTTACAATGTTCCATGGGCTTTGAAGTAAGTAGGTCCGTGCATCACACACTTACTTTACTGCTTCAAAGACTAGCAACCACAGAAAGGGGTTAGATGGCCTAGAAAGGGAAACACTTTACTTTGTTAATAATAGGCACATGGAAAGTGGATTCTCTAGGCTTATCTAACATGTTTACCTCATATTTCATGGGGGCATGGATTTACTGAATCACTTGCTAATGACAATTTTTGAAGAAGTTACCAAGTCTCTAGAGTCTAACAACAAAAAATCAGATGCTAGGAAATAAACCATACCTGCTTATCCTCTTTCAAATCCAAGTCCACAATTCTATTAAAATTACTTTCTCAACAGAGTTCCATTGTAGTATGAAAAGGTAACTTTGTAAAGGAAAAGTTCAAATATTCTTTTAAATTATCTTAGTTTATTCATTAGTTTGAAAAATAATCATTTAATGGACTCAGTAAAATTACTGTTGTATTGTTGCTATAGTGTTTCATCTACAGATATTATAATGCTTCCCATATTACAAGATGTCAACACAGAAGAAATACACAATTTTCTCCACACCTTACTAATGAACATAAATTCAACTCTTTGTCCATCTTCCAGATCACTCTTCTGGCCCAGGAATTGCCGGTAGTTGCTGACCATGTTTTGATATTGTTATTAGAGTAACGTGTGGAGTTTCGAAACAACTGATTTCCTCATTTTGCTATATGGCCCAAGTCAGTGCTCCAGACAGTTACGATTTGGCAAAAATGAGATTTTAGTTTTAAAAGAGCAGGGTGGTGATTTACTTTACAATATGCATACATTATAATTTAAATCCCATTTATTTCTATTCCATTTGTACTTTTAAATCATAGTAAAGTAGCACCAATAATTAAAAATCAGTGTCCTAGAGCTTTGGCAGGAACCCTCTGTACTAACAAAACACTTCAAAATCTATAAAATACTTTGATATACAAAAAAAGTAGCAAACTTGATCATTCTCTTGTTCTCTCTTCTAGTAAAGCTCATTGAATTTAATACACATATGTATAATATACTACCAATTTCACCTACTTCTTTGAAAATACTGTATTGAAGTGTAAGAGATGTCAAGATTATTTTTAAAGCACTACATTTATTATTAATTCAAAATGAGATAAACTTACATTCTTAGTTTTTTAAAGAAATGCAGAGTATTTTCAAAAACTCATTTTATGTGTGGTACCCACCCACCTCTTTCCTTTTTTCCTTGAAAATCCTAATGAGGAAAAGTGACTTTTGAGCTTTGTCATCTCAGCCTAGGTACTAAAGGCAGCCAACATTACTACTGTTGCCATATCTGTCTTTCTCTTTATTATACAAGTATATCAATGATGTAATTGCAGAAGTTAGGGTTTACTCAAGCTATTGGAGCAAGGGATTTTTTTTAGATTGCCTCCTTCAGCAGGATAGAACAATTGTAAAACAGAACCAAGTACACAAGTTAAGCAGTTCATCTCTGGAAAGCAAATCTGCAGGATCTTCATCTTGAAGGACTAATCAACAGCTCGAAATGCAAAACCATTGGTCAAGCTCAATTTGCTCCAGACTGGATGGTGAGCTGGAAAAACACCTGGGTGACAACAATGCTAGCCTATGACATCTTGGCTTTTAACCCCTTCCAAGAAGCCCTCAACTTTTCTATTTAGCCCTAATTTTTCCCCCAAATCCCAAGGGATTAGAAAATGTCCCAGCCTTTTATTGCAGCCTTGTTTTTTTCCTAAGCAGATCTTCCCCCGAAAGTTGAGCAGAAACTAAGCAATCATTTATCATTCTGCATTTAAAATAAAACAATACCTGAGAAGTCTAGGATCCTCAGCAGAACCAACCATATTATAAACACAGGAGAGCTGAGCGTTTAAAATCCGTCGACTACACTAGAACCCCCCTGGTTGTGATTCAAAGTGCAGACAAAAAGAATCGACCAGAAAAGACAGACACAAAAATCACATGCAGATGAGGCAGGCGCACACCGGGAGAAGAAACATACCTGAGGGATTCTCCTTAAAAAAAATGCACACACCAGCTGGGCTGTTCCTCCCCTCCTGCTGGAGCGTCTGTGTTTTCCTTTCAGGAACACCACTTGCGATCCCGTTTCTAGTCTCCTTTCCTTTTTTTCGGCCACAAATAGTTGAAGCGGAGGCTGCGTCCTAGCGATCTGACTCAAGTGCAGTCAGGCATGCCTGTGGTCTGCAACGATGTCTGTTCTTGTCAGTTCTCTCGTGCTCCCGGGCAGCCTGCAAAGCAATTTACAACTTAGCTGCTGGCGGCCAAACTGCCTTTCACTCTCCTCATTGCAAATTCCTTCAGCAGCTCGTTTCTCATCTCTGTCTCTAGGAAAGCCAGAGGGGTTGTCTCCCGTGCGCTGACGAGCGCCCAGGTTCATCAGCAATTGGGGGTGAGGGGCAGCGCGGCTGAGTGCGTGCTGGGAACTTCCCAAGCGCTGCCGCGGCCGCTGCTTTGGGGAATGCAGCACAGCCACCGTGCTGCCCCAGCCTCCTCTACCCGGAGCGCCTCGGCTCCCTCTGCCGCTGCCGCTGCACAGAGCAGCTCCCCTCCGGGCTGAGCCACAGCCCTTGCTCGCAGGAGATGCGCTGTGGCCGCTGCCAGGTGTGGCCGTCACCACCGCACTGATACCTAACTGTGTGGGGCGCAGCTTCATATCTGGGGAAGACGCCTGGAATGCTGGCGCTTCCTCAGCCTAATTTTCCCTGTATCGCTGAGTGATGACCTAGGAGACGATCGTAGGGCCAGTTCCTGCTAGCCTCGTTTGCAGCCTCTTTGATAACAGAGATAATGTAATAATTACTGGTTTGGCTGTGCTCGGAATCATGAAAAGTACAGTGCGCGGAGTGTAATTCCCAATTAGCCACCAAGGGACAACTAACAGAACACCCTATTTAGAGAGAGGAGATGCTGAGATCTCATCTCAGGTGGTTTTCTTCTTTTTAATGTGTGGAAAACCATTTGAATTAAATCCTCAAAAATCTGAATTAAAGACACATACACAAATCAAAGTGGGAAATGGTAGATAACTTAGAATGATACAAAGGTTTTGTTTCTCACTTAGAAATACTGTCTTCCCATTTGATATGAGCATTTTACAGATCTGGCTAGGAATTGAATGGCCTTGCTTTCTTTTTTAGTTTTGCAGAGCAGACGAGGTAGGGGGAGTAATAGCTCCCACTTTCCATCAATAAAGCATTTTCTATCCTCTAACCCTCCTGTTGAAACAAACACAAAAAAGTGCTGGATCTTAAAATAGAGCCTTAGAGAAGCTCAAGTCCTGAAATAATCTGTAGGTTTTAAGCTGCATCTGGTCTGCTGGCTTACTTCTATTTACTTTTCTCAGCTTTATAGAAAATAGGAGGATGTTTCCAGGACGAAAGAACAGTCGACTACCAGCCGAGATCAACCAGTATAAGAAGCATAGACAGATTTGTGTGTCATTTTTCAATACATTTAAGGATGGATATTCCTTGACCAACTTTACATTTGACTCTACTTTGCCGAAATCTTTACTATACCATAGCTGCCAGCAAAATGGACAGTTAAGCTTGATATCACATTTTTGGCTAAACTTGTGGCAAAACACATTCCATCGACTATATATGACAACCAAATGATATCTCTATGACTGTTTTTAAAAATTGTCCCCAAATTTAACACAATATATGTATCAGGTGCTGGGAGCCAAGGCTTTCCCACTCCCAGCTGTCAGCCCCACCTTTAGCTCATAGCAGCACAGCTTCCTCTACCTGCTGCTTAAGTGACTATTAATAGACTTGAGCAGCTGCTCAAGGTCTAATGAGCTGCATCGGGGGGCAAACACTGGGGCAGTGTGATCCCCACCTTCAGCAGCCACCAGAGTGGCTGCCAGGACAAAACTCAGCCGCCCTGGGGTTTTAAGCACTCAAACAGTAAGCAAAGGAAAACTCTTAGACCTGAAAGTAGATTGTAGGGCAAACCATGACTTTTTTATACAGAAAAATTCAGGCTAGCCAAGACACAGTTTTGAAGAGTGCCCTTCAATACACAGAGGAAAGAAACGCCTATTCAGAGTCTTCTTTTCTTCTTTTCCTGGTGTGCGATACCCGGAACAAAGTGCTGAGGCTATGCCCAGCTGAGAGCCCCTAGTACCCAGCATAGCGCAATATATATAAGTCCTCAGTAAATTGGGATATAATGTCAGTGTTTTCAATGTTTAAACCTACAGAAGGAAATACAAGAGGATCCTAACCCTGAGTGGTCTCCAGAATGTGTTATGCAGTGTAAAGAAAAGAGGTATGAAAAATATCGCTCTAATTCAAATACGCTCATAGAGGACGTAACAACAGCGTTAGTGATCATCAGTCTGTTTTTTAAGAAGAATGCTCCAAAGCCAGTGTGTGTGTTCTGATAAATGTACTGCTTAACTCTAATCATCAGCATTCTGGTTATATATTTCAAAATGGAAATTGTTTACATCTCTGAAAGTGGCAGGAATCATGTGTCTGAGGGATACCAGCTGCTAATAAAATAGGTCACTACTGGAAAGAGTGACAGAGCTTGATGACTTCATTGACCTGCAAGGACACCACAGTTCCTAACAGAATTTCCTGGGTGCTTGTTGGGTAGTTTTCACCTGCTGAGTATCTGATTTGAATAATGTGTAATCACAGTGATATAGATGCAGCATTGAGTTAAGAGTCCTGCACATGCTTATCAATAAAACACATTCATTTCTGCAAAGAGCTTTTCAAATTCTTGGATTAGTGACATTAAACAACACAGGAGAGTAAACGATTGATTTCCATATATATACTTACAACTCCACATATACATGCCCCAAAACTTATTCACAGATTGATTAAGACAATAAGATCATTTTTTCCTCTAAGTCTTCCAGCTGTAATTTCAGGAGGAATAAAACCTCGAGGGTACTATTCACCTCCCACGTCCCAGGACATAAGCTGGGCCAGATCATTTGCCTCATTTACGTCTCAGGTGGGAGAAAAGCAAGCTGTCTGGATCACTGGTCATTTTTTATTGATAGTAAAGCTTGACTAAACCAAAAGGATCAAGTAAAAGGGCCATTCTTGTATAATTTTGTTATTGCCAGTGCACTTGGCTTTAAGCAACAAAGGAATTCTTGAAAGAGCATAAATCAACCTTGTGTGCATTGAATTGTATTTTCAGCTTTCTAGAAAACCTCACTCTTTATTTCAGGGAACTGGGAACCAATCACTAGACCTCACTATTTTTAAAAAACTGTGACCAGTCGTTGGCTCTCTGTATCCATTCAAATGAATTGGTAAAACTGATTAACTGTCAAGATGATTGAGGACAAAAACATGATTACATCTAAAATAGCAAGCTGTTGTTTCTAGCTCTGTGTAACTGAATAATATATAGGGGAACAAATATTTTGGAATAAGCCATCCAGTGCAATTTGGAAATATTTGCAAAATGTTGAATTCATGATAGCAAAGCACACACTAAGTTCTGCTTTTAATGCTTTCCATTTAATTATGGATCACTTAAAAATTGTACCTTAGAGCAGGAGTAACAGTGCGTAACTTCAGAGACTAGGTCACACAAGGTACTGCAGATTTCCTTTGCCCACTCTTTCTTCCTCACTCTGGGAGAAGCTAGCTGCATGTCATGAGGACACTCAAGCAGCCTAGGAGAAAGCCAACATGGTCAGGAACTAAGGTCTCCTGCCAACAGCCAGATAGGAACTGAGACTTCCAGCTGACTGTCACGTGCACGAGCTATTATGAAAGCTGAACTTCTATAGCCACATTCAAGCTCTGACCTGACTAGAGCCCCTGCTGACATGCTGAATGAAACCACCAAAGGAACCCCTAAGGCAGAAATACCCAGCAGCTAAGTTATTCCTGAAATTCTGACCCACAGAAACTGTAATATAATAAATAATCATTGTTTAGAAGAAAGAAGGAAAGGAAGGAAGGAAGGATGGAAGGAAGCAGGGAAGGAAGGAGGGAAGGAAGGAAGGAAGAAAGGAAGGAAGGGAGGAAGGGAGGGAGGGAGGAAAGAAGGAAAGGAAAAAGAAAGAAAGAAACAAAGAGAAAGAAAGAAAGAAAGAAAGAAAGAAAGAAAGAAAGAAAGGAAGAAAGAAAGAAAAAGAAAGAAAGAAGGAAAGGAAGGAAGGAAGGGAGGAAGGGAGGGAGGGAGGAAGAGAGGAAGGAAGGAAGGGGGAGGAAGGAAGGGGGAGGGAGGAAGGAAGAAAGAGAAAGAAAAAAAATGTACCTTTGAAATTCCCAAATGAGGAAATTATTTGACATGTAGATTTAAGTACACTTAAGTGTTTTAAGGTACAAAAATTTTAGGTTGAACAAATTCAATAACAAGATGAGCATATACCATACTTTCCTAGTCAGTATTGGTAGTTTTCTTCTCTGGGCCTTCTTAGCACTTTTATAAACCTCTATTATAGCATTAATTGATTATAAAGTAGTTAACTATTAATTTACTCATCTGCTTGCTGTTCCATGCTAGAAGGTTCCTTGAGGACAGAGATCATGGTCACTTATGTTTCTATCATCAATGCCCAGACGAAGGCCAGGCTCATGAAAGGTAGGTTGAGTGAGTAACACTGTGCTTAGTTAGTAGAGCACAGAGTTAATGAGGCTAAGGACATGAGTTGCATCCCTGTGTAGCCAATTAGCTTTGTTCTATTTCTTGGTCCAAGTGGCACCCTTAGTTCACACCAGCTGTCTCATATATATGTGCCAGATCAAACCTTCTAACTGCATACTTCAACGGTGGGGAGTCCTTAACACAATAATAATATCTAAGGTTTAAAACCCTTACAAAGTGTTTTTCCGTACATTTTCTCATTTGATACTTATCTTTAAAAACCTGCAAGACATAGTAGTCCTATTATTGGCCCCATACTCACATGATGAAACAGAGACTCAGAAAGGCTACATGACTTACCTGATTGCACAGAACTAGTAAGTGATGGAGACTAGATAACAAATCAGCCATTCAACTCCTATTTTAAGACTGGTTCCAAGGCAAGGAGCTGACAGGTATCTATTTAAAGTAACACCATAATAGACGGCAAATGTTGTAAGTTTTTTTTTTTTTTAATAAATAAAGTGAGTGAAATTATTCACGCAGATGACCTTTTAGAATATTTCTGCTTGGATAATTATCATTAGACCTTGGGTAATGATCATTCTCTACTGGATGCTATTTGGCGTGATAGCATCTATACAGTCATTCTGATGTGCTGGTTTTTATTTTCCTTATGTAAAATTAGTTGTCAACACTGCACCCAAGCAAATCACCAGATGAAGGTATCTTTGAAGGGGTTCTAATTTGCTGAAAAAACACAGCATATGGATGAATAGAAAGTTTTCCATTTCCTTATTCCTTTGATTTTAGTTGATTCAGGGAACTATGATTTAGTGATGCACCACAACATCTAAAAGTTCTGACTCTGGAATCACAGTGCCTGGTTTCTAATCTTAGCCCTAACATGTACTTACCTTTCTGACTTTGGTCAAGTTTCTTAACTTCTCTAAGCTTTAGTTACTTCATCTTTAAAATTGTATAAAAATAATCCCTATTCATTCTCTTGCTGATGAATCAAGTGAGATCGTCCTTGTAAAGCAGTTTGGTACATACATGACTTGTAGTCATGATTCAATAAATATTAGCTAGTAATAATTAATATGTCATCAAACGTCTTACCAGATATCACAGTCCTCATTTTCTGCTGTTACTAGCCTGCCTTACATTCATCGTGGCGAAGTTTTCAAAGAAGTAAATTATTTTTAAATTATAATAAGAATTTTTTAAAAAATCACAGTTTTAGAATAACAAAGGGCCTATTTTTGATTCATAGCTCTGCTGCTTTCTTCCTGTATGGTCTTATACTAGTTTTGTAACCTCCCTGAGCTTCAGTTTCCTGTGTTTGTATGTACTATGTGTTCAGTATGTGTATTCCCTTTTTCTTTTTCAACTTTTTTTAAATCCGACTTTTCTGGGACTAATGAATCAGGTGGTTAGAATCATAAACTCAGAGAAAGTTAAAATGAAGAGGAACGTAGCAGTTAATTAGTACTTTTCCCTTCTCATTTTATTAATATATACGAGAACAATAGGCACACTTAACTTTCCCAAGAAAGAATGAATAAATACTGCCTAATCAGCTACATACATATTTCATAGATAAGCACAAGATAATGTCACACTACCTTTTCTATTCTTTATTGATTTCCATATGCAAATTTTAACTTGGTTTGACAAAAATAAAAATTATCATTTTAATGGTTTATATTTGCTTGCTAAACATTTTATGTCCACTAGAAATTTTTACACACTTGATAATAAAGTTCATATATAAATTGAGCTATCTTGTTCAATATTAGAGGGAACAAATGTCTCAGATAAAATATTTATGTATATAGTGATAAATAAATGATTCTTGGTTTTTCTTTTCTTATCTTTCCCTCTCGTGCAAAGGTTAAGGAGTACAATTTTAAATCATATTACTTGCCAGTATTTCAGGAGTTATTCAACATATGCTGTTGACTCCAAGGACAGTGGAAATGACCTCAGTAGAAGCTTCATATGACTGGATGAGAATCATTACCAACCAAAAACTGCATAGATTCAAAATTTGTGAAGATATATCCTTTTTCTAACCGAGTTTGGTACTAAACCATATTTGGTATTAAAGAGATTTTATTTGCCCAGCTTCTGGTTATAAGCAATGGTTCATGGCTTACATTAAAAGTCCTTTCCACCTAGCTTAAACAACTGTGTACGACATATACAAACCACGAGGCAGTACAAGAACATATTTCTTTGAAATGGTCTAAAATACTTTTATCAAAAATAGATATATTTCTGGGCTTCCCTGGTGGTGCAGTGGTTGAGAATCTGCCTGCCAATGCAGGGGACATGGGTTCGAGCCCTGGTCTGGGAGGATCCCACATGCCGCAGAGCAACTAGGCCCGTGAGCCACAACTACTGAGCCTGCGCGTCTGGAGCCTGTGGCTCCGCAACAAGAGAGGCCGCGACAGTGAGAGGCCCGCGCACCGCGATGAAGAGTGGTCCCCGCTTGCCGCAACTACAGAAAGCCCTCGCACAGAAACGAAGACTCAACATAGCAATCAATCAATCAATCAATAAATCTTAAAAAAAAAAAGATATACTTCAAATATTTTATTTAATAAAATTAGACATCATAGCCCTCCTCTTCATGCCATTTCATATTCTGCTCAGTTTCCTTGCTGTTATCTCCAGAGACCACATTCATATACTCAGCAAAGCCTGGAAGGAAAACAGCAACAACAAAACCCTGCTTGCTGGTTTGGAGAAAGGCTCTCTTATCAGAAGGTCTGACTCTATGTCAACTGTGAACTTCATGAAGCTTGGAATCAGAGCATTTCACTTTCCCTGTCTTTGCTCTTTTTTGTTTCTCCTTCAGCATCTCTTTGTTTTACTTTGGCAGTGTTACTGAGAAAAGGCTCTCTAACCAATGCCATGTTCGAAATTAATAAAGTATATCACTTGGGGGGAACAAGAAGTTAAGACAATGAACCCACAGTCTTTCAAGAATAATTCTGATGTCATAGCACTTAAGTACAATTGGTAATTTTAGTGTTTAGGACATCTACAAAATGAGGGGAAATAAAGAGCAGCTACCCATTCATGTGTTTGTTGTGAGAGTTAAATGCATGAAAAATGTAAAAAGCTTGATAGCATATCAGCCACTGTTGTTACCAATATAATCATTGTCTTTCTTATGGGTTCTGGAGAAGGAGAAGTTACACCTCTGGAAGTGGTAGGAGGAAACAATACCTTGTAGTATCAGAGAAGGATTAGATGGGAGATAATAACAGCCTTCCTCATGTAGATGGATTTTTTCCACTTTCCAAATATATACCCTGAGAAAAAGGTATTTTTAAAGAAGACCAGAAAGACCTTCTGCTAAAAATATCGCCCTATTACAATACCTGAAATTCCAGCAGCTAGTGGAGAATTTTTTAGATTGATAAGTGATCTTCTATTAAGTTAAAAATAGTGTTACCTGCAAATACTTTCTCCCATTTTTTTTTAACATCTTTATTGGAGCAAGATTGCTTTAAAATGTTGTGTTAGTTTCTTCTGTATGACAAACTGAATCAGCCATATGTATACATACATTACCATATCCCCTCCCTCTTACATCTCCCTCCCACCCTCCCAATCCCACCCCTCTAGGTGGTCACAAAGCACCGAGCTGATCTCCCTGTGCTATGCGGCTGCTTCCCACTAGCTATCTATTTTACATTTGGTAGTGTATATATGTCTGTGCCACTCTCTCACTTTCTCCCAGCTTACCCTTCCCCCTCCCCATGTCCTCAAGTCCATTTTCTACATCTGCGTCTTTATTCCTGTCCTGCCCCTAGGTTCTTCAGAACAATATTTTCTCTTTTTTTTTTTTTAGATTCCACATATATGTGTTAGCATACGGTATTTGTTTTTCTCTTTCTGACTTCACTCTGTATGACTGACTCTAACTCCATCCACCTCACTACAAATAACTCAGTTTCATTTCTTTTTATGGTTGAGTAATATTCCATTGTATATATGTGCCACATCTTCTTTATACATTCATCTGTCGATGGGCACTTAGGTTGCTTCCATATCCCGGCTATAGTAAACAGACCTGCAATGAATATTGTGGTACATGACACTTTTTGAATTATGGTTTTCTCAGGGTATATGCCCAGTAGTGGGACTGCTGTGTCATATGGTAGTTTTCTTTTTAATTTTTTTAAGGAACCTCCATACTGTTCTCCAGAGTGGCTGTATCAATTTACATTCCCACCAACAGTGCAAGAGGGTTCCCTTTTCTCCACATCCTCTCCAGCATTTATTGTTTGTAGATTTTTTGATGCTGGCCATTCTTACCAGTGTGAGATGATATCTCATTGTAGTTTTGATTTGCATTTCTCTAATGATTAGTGATGTTGAGCATCCCTTCATGTGTTTGTTGGCAATCTGTATATGTTCTTTAGAGAACATATACAGATTGTTTAGGTCTTCTGCCCATTTTTGGATTGGGTTGTTTTTTTTTTTTGATATTGAGCTGCATGAGCTGCTTGTAAATTTTGGAGATTAATCCTTTGTCAGTTGCTTCATTTGCAAATATTTTCTCCCATTCTGAGGGTTGTCTTTTCATCTTGATTATGGTTTTCTTTGCTGTGCAAAAGCTTTTAAGTTTCATTAGGTCCCATTTGTTTATTTATGTTTTTATTTCCATTTCTCTAGGAGGTGGGTCAAAAAGGATCTTGCTGTGATTTATGTCATAGAGTGTTCTGCCTATGTTTTTCTCTAAGAGTTTGATAGTGTTTGGCCTTACATTTAGGTCCTTAATCCATTTTGAGTTGATCTTTGTGTATGGTGTTAAGGAGTGTTCTAATTTCATTCTTTTACATGTAGCTGTCCAGTTTTCCCAGCACCACTTATTGAAGAGGCTGTCTTTTCTCCATTGTATATTCTTGCCACCTTTATCAAAAATAAGGTAACCATAGGTGCGTGGGTTTATCTCTGGGCTTTCTATCCTGTTCCACTGATCTATATTTCTGTTTTTGTGCCAGTACCAAACTGTCTTGATTACTGTAGCTTTGTAGTATAGTCTGAAGTCAGGGAGCCTGATTCCTCCACCTCCGTTTTTCTTTCTCGAGATTGCTTTGGTTATTCGGGGTCTTCTGTGTTTCCATAGAAACTGTGAAATGTTTTGTTCTAGTTCTGTGAAAAATGCCAGTGGTAGTTTGATAGGTATTTCATTGAATCTGTAGATTGCTTTGGGTAGTATAGTCATTTATACAATGTTGATTCTTCCAATCCAAGAACACGGTATATTCCTCCAGCTGTCTGTATAATCTTTAATTTCTCTCATCAGTGTCTTACAGTTTTCTGCATACAGGACTTTTGTCTCCTTAGGTAGGTTTATTCCTAGATATTTCATTATTTTTGTTGCAATGGTAAATAGGAGTGTTTCCTTAATTTCTCTTTCAGATTTTTCATCATTAGTGTATAGGAATGCCAGAGATTTCTGTGCATTAATTTTGTATCCTGCTACTTTACCAAATTCATTGATTAGCTCTAGTAGTTTTCTAGTAGCATCTTTAGGATTCTCTGTGTATAGTATCATGTCCTCTGCAAACAGTGACAGTTATACTACTTCTTTTCCAATTTGGATTCCTTTAAATTTTTTTTCTGCTATGATTGCCATGGCTAAAACTTCCAAAACTATATTGAATAACAGTGGTGAGAGTGGGCAACCTTGTCTTGTTCCTGATCTTAGTGGAAATGGTTTCTCTTTTTCACCATTGAAAACAATGTTGGCTGTTAGTTTGTCATATATGGCCTTTATTATGTTGAGCTAAGTTCCCTCTATGCCTGCTTTCTGGAGGGGTTTTATCATAAAGGGGTGTTGAATTGTGTTGAAAACTTTTTCTGCAGCTATTGAGAAGATCATATAGTTTTTATCCTTCAATTTGTTAATATGGTGTATCACATTGATTGATTTGCATATATTGAAGAATCCTTGCATTCCTGGGATAAACGCCACTTGGTCATGGGGTATGATCCTTTTAATGTGCTCTTGGATTCTGTTTGCTAGTATTTTGTTGAAGATTTTTGCCTCAATCTTCATCAGTGATATTGGCCTATAGTTTTCTTTCTTTGTGACATCTTTGTCTGGTTTTGGTATCAGGGTGATGGTGGCCTCATAGAATGAGTTGGGGAGTGTTCCTCCCTCTGTTATATTTTGGAAGACTTTGAGAAGGATAGGTGTTAGCTCTTCTCTAAGTGTTTTATAGAATTCGCCTGTGAAGCCATCTGGTCCTGGGCTTTTGTTTGTTGGAAGATTTTTAATCACAGTTTCAATTTCAGTGCTTGTGATTGGTCTGTTTATATTTTCTATTTCTTCCTGGTTCAGTCTCAGAAAGTTGTGCTTTTCAAGAATTTGTCCATTTCTTCCAGGTTTTCCATTTTATTGGCATATAGTTGCTTTTAGTAATCTCTCATGTGCCTATGTATTTCTGAAGTGTCAGTTGTTACTTCTCCTTTTTCATTTTTAATTCTATTGATTTGAGTCTTCTCCCTTTTTTCCTTGTAGAGTCTGGCTAATGGTTTATCAATTTTGTTTATCTTCTCAAAGAACCAGCTTTTAGTTTTATTGATCTTTGCTATTGTTTCCTTCATTTCTTTTTCATTTATTTGTGATCTGATCTTTATGATTTCTTTCCTTTTGCTAACTTTGGGGGGTTTTTTTGTCCTTCTTTCTCTAATTGCTTTAGGTGTAAGTTTAGGTTGTTTATTTGAAATGTTTCTTGTTTCTTGTTTCTTGTGGTAGGATTGTATTGCTATAAACTTCCTTCTTAGAACCGCTTTTGCTGCATCCCATAGGTTTTGGGTTGTGGTGTTTTCATTGTCATTTGTTTCTGGGTATTTTTTAATTTCCTCTCGATTTTTTCAGTGATCTCTTGGTTATTAAGTAGTGTATTGTTTAGTCTCCATGTGTTTGTATTTTTTACAGATTTTTTCTGTAATTGATATCTAGTCTCATAGCGTTGTGGTTGAAAAAGATACTTGATACAATTGCAATTTACTTAAATTTTTCAAGGCTTGATTTGTGACCCAAGATATGATCTATCCTGGAGAATGTTCCATGAGCACTTGAGAAGAAAGTGTTATCTGTTTTTTTTGGATGGAATGTCCTATAAATGTCAATTAAGTCCATCTTGTTTAATGTATCATTTAAAGCTTGTGTTTCCTTATTTATTTTACATTTTGGATGATCTGTCCATTGATGAAAGTGGGGTGTTAAAGTCCCCTGCTATGTTTGTGTTACTGTCGATTTCCTCTTTTATGGCTGTTACCATTTGCCTTATGTATTGAATTGCTCCTACTTTGGGTGCATAAATATTTACAATTGTTATATCTTCTTCTTGGATTGACCCCTTGATCATTATGTAGTGTCCTTCTTTGTCTCTTGTAAGAGTCTTTATTTTAAAGTCTAGCTTGTCTGATATGAGAATTGATACTCCAGCTTTCTTCTGATTTCCATTGCATGGAATATCTTTTTCTATCCCCTCACTTTCAGTGTGTATGTGTCCCTAGGTCTGAAGTGGGTCTCTTGTAGACAGCATATATATGGGTCTTGTTTTTGTATCCATTCAACCAGTCTACGTCTTTTTGTTGGAGCATTTAATCCATTCACATTTAAGGTAATTATCGATATGTATGTTCCTATTACCATTTTCTTAATTGTTTTGGGTTTGTTTTTGTAGGTCTTTTCCTTCTCTTGTGTTTCCTGCCTAGAGAAGTTCGTTTAGCATTTGTTGTAAAGATAGTTTGGTGGTGCTCATTTCTCTTAACTTTTGCTTGTCTGTAAAGGTTTTAATTTCTCCGTCAAATCTGAATGAATAAATCTGCAACAGTTTTAGAATCAGAAAAGACTTGATATAGAAGGTGTTTACAAATTTAATTTTAATTTTAAAGAAAATCATGTTGCAGTTTAAAAGTTTATTTTAAGGAAAACGTTGACCATGACATTATGTTCATTCCATAAAGGTTCAGTGAGAGGGTAATGACCATAAATATGTGGCTATGTCTAAATAATATCTGGATCGTTGGTATCACAATCTGGTACTTTTCCAAAATATTTCTGAAAACTGTGCTGGGACCAGGTCTTGGTGAAAAGAAAATGCTGGTCGTTTAGAGGGATTCATTCCAAATAAAGGTTTTGATTTATAAGGATAAAAAAAAAATCTGAACGAGATCCTTGCTGGGTACAGTAATCTTGGTTGTAGGTTTTTCCCTTTCATCACTTTAAATATGTCCTGCCACACTCTTCTGGCTTGCAGCGTTTCTCTGAAAGATCAGCTGTTAACCTTATAGGGATTCCATTGTATGTTATTTGTTGCTTTTCCCTTGCTACTTTTAATATTTGTTCTTTGTATTTAATTTTTGATAGTTTGATTAATATGTGTCTTGGCGTGTTTCTCCTTGGATTTATCCTGTATGGGACTCTCTGTGCCCCCTGGACTTGATTGACTATTTCCTTTCCCTTATTAGGGAAGTTTTCAACTATAATCTCTGCAAATATTTTCTCAGTCCCTTTCTTTTTCTCTTATTCTTCTGGGACCTCTATAATTCGAATGTTAGTGCATTTAATGTTGTCCCAGAGGTCTCTGAGACTGTCCTCAATTCTTTTCATTCTTTTTCCTTTATTCTGCCCTGTGGTAGTTATTTCCACTATTTTATCTTCCAGCTCACTTATCCGTTCTTCTGCTTCAATTATTCGTCTATTGATTCCTTCTAGAGAATTTTTAATTTCATTTATTGTGCTGTTCATCACTGTTTGTTTGCTCTTTAGTTCTTGTAGGTCCTTGTTAAACGTTTCTTGTATTTTCAACATTCTATTTTCAAGATTTTGGATCATCTTTACTATCATTACTCTGAATTCTTTTTTAGGAAGACTGCCTATTTCCTCTTCATTTCTTTGGTCCAGTGGGTTTTCACCTTGCTCCTTCATCTGCTGTGTATTTCTCTGTCTTCTCATTTTGCTTAGCTTACTGTGTTTGGGGTCTCCATTTCGCAGGCTGCAGGTTTGTAGTTCCCTTTTTTTTTGGTGTCTGCCCCCAGTAGCTAAGGTTGGTTCAGTGGGTTATGTAGGCTTCCTGGTGGAGGGGACTGGTGCCTGTGTTCTGGTGGATGAGGCTAGAGCAACCAAACCAATAAACAAATTCATCAATGATAACAAGCGCTAAAAACTATACTAAAGAAAAAAAAATGGACAGAGAGAATCCTAGGACACAAGGTGAAAGCAAACCTATACAGACAAAATCACACAAAGAAGCATATACATACACACTCACAAAAAGAGAAAACGGTAAAATATATATATATATATATATATATATATATATATGTATAAAGGAAAAGAGCAACCAAATCAATAAACATATCTACCAGTGAAAATAAGCTTTAAATACTAAACTAAGATAACCATAAAACCAGAAACAAATTAGACGTAGAAAGCAAACCCCAAGTCTACAGTTGCTCCCACAGTCCATTGCCTCAATTTTGGGATGATTCATTGTCTATTCAGGTATTCCACAGATGCAGGGTACATCAAGTGGATTGACTGTGGAGATTTAATCTGCTGCTCCTGAGGCTGCTGGGAGAGATTTCCCTTTCTCTTCTTTGGTCGCACAACTCCCGGGGTTCAACTTTGGATTTGACCCCACCTCTGCATGTAGGTCACACTCTGGCATCTGTTCCCTGCCCAGAGAGGACAGGTTTAAAGTAGCCGCTGATTAGGGGGCTCTGGCTCACTCAGGCCGGGGGGAGGGAGGGGTATGGAATGAGGGGCGAGCCTGCAGTGGCAGAGGACAGTGTGACGTTGCACCAGCCTGAGGCTTGCCATGTGTTCTCCCGGGGAAGTTGTCCCTGGGTCACAGGGCCCTGGCAGTGGCGGGCTGCACAGGCTCCCAGGAGGGGAGGTGGGGATAGTGACCTGTGCTTGCACACAGGCTTTTTGGTGGCTGGAGCAGCAACCTTAGTGTCTCATGCCCATCTCTGGGGTCCGTGCCGATAGCCGCGG
The DNA here is from genome assembly GCF_009873245.2 of Balaenoptera musculus. Lineage (NCBI taxonomy): Eukaryota > Metazoa > Chordata > Mammalia > Artiodactyla > Balaenopteridae > Balaenoptera > Balaenoptera musculus. The sequence continues at coordinate 79,585,395 of NC_045786.1, forward strand.
CTCACGCCCATCTCTTGGTCTCGTTTAGGCAGCACTCTGAAGCCCCTCTCCTCACACATCCTGAAACAATGGTCTCTTGCCTCTTAGGCAGTTCCAGACTTTTTCCCGGACTCCCTCCCGGCTAGCTGTGGCGCACTAGCCCCCTTCAGGCTGTGTTCACACAGCCAACCCCAGTCCTTTCCCTGCAATCTGACCTCCGAGGCCGGAGCCTCAGCTCCCAGCCCCCACACACCCCAGCAGGTGAGCACACAAGCCTCTCAGGCTGGTGAGTGCTGGTCGGCACCGATCCTCTGTGCGGGAATCTTTCTGCTTTGCCTTCTGCACTCCTGTTGCTCTACACCGCTGTTGCTGCACTCTCCTCTGTGGCTCCGAAGCTTCCCCTCACCCACCCCCCACCTCTACCAGTGAAGGGGCTTCCTAGTGTGTGGAAACTTTTCCTCCTTCACAGCTCCCTCCCAGAGGTGCAGGTCCCGTCCCTATTCTTTTGTCTCTGTTTTTTCTTTTTTCTTTTGCCCTACACAGGTATGTGGGGAGTTTCTTGTCTTTTGGGAAGTCTGAGGTCTTCTACCAGTGTTCAGTAGTTGTCATGTAGGAGTTGTTCCACATGTAGATGCATTTTTGTTGTATTTGTGGGGAGGAAGGTGATCTCCATGTCTTACTCCTCTGCCATCTTGAAGGTCTACTCTCCCATTTTGTATGTTGACTTTTCACTCTGTTGACTGTTTCCTTTGATATGCAGAAGATTTTTAAGTTTGATTTAGTCTCACTGTCTATTTTTGGTTTTGTTGACTGTGCTTATACTGTCATATCCAAGAAATCATTGACAAATTCAAAGTCTTGAAGCTTTCCCCTATATTTTTTTCTAGAATTTATATAATTTTAGTTCTCATGTTTAGGTCTTTAATCAATTTTGAGTTAAAATTTGTATAAAGTGTAAGGTTAGGTCCAGCTTCATTCTTTTGCATGTGGATATATAGTTTTCCCAATACCATTTGTTGAAGAGACTATAGTTTCTCCATTGTGTGGTTTTGGCATTGTTGTCAAAGATTATTAGACCATATATGCAAGAATTTATTTCTTGGCTCTCTTCTATTCCATTGGCCTGTATGTCTTTCTCTGATAAGGGTTTAATATCCAGAATATACAAAGAACTCCTACAACTCAGCAACAACAACAAAAATTAACCCAATTAAAAAATGGGCAAATGACTTGAATAGACACTTCTCCAGAGAAGATATACTAATGGCCAACAAGCATATGACAATATGCTTAATATCACTAATCATTAGAGCAAGTCAAAATAAAACCACAAGGAGATATCACTTCACACCCATTAGGATGGACACAATCAAAAAACAAAACAAAACACCCCACAGTGTTTATGACGATGTGGAGAAATTATAACTCTTGTGCACTGTTGGTGGGAAAATAAAATGGTACAGCCGCTATGAAAAACAGCATGGAGGTTCCTCAAAAAATTAAAATTATCATGTAATCCAGCAATCCCACTTCTGGGTATATAGCCAAAATAGTTGAAAGTAGGATATCAAAGAGATATTCACACACCTATGTTCATTGCAGCATTATTTCAATAGCTGAGAGGTGGAAGTAACCCAAATGTCCATCAATGGATAAATGGATAAAGAAAATGTAGTACAGTTGATCCTTAAAAAATGTGGAGATTAAGGGCACCAACCCCCAGCAGTCAAAAATCCTCATACAACTTTACAGTCTCCTGGGTGTATCTGGGGTTCTGCATCCTCAGGTTAAACTAACCTAGGATCGTGTAGTATTATAATAAATATTTACTGAAAAATATTCACATATGAGTGGACTCACACAGTTGATATTGTTCAAGGGTTGACTGTATACACATACAACAGAATATCATTCAGTCTTAAAAAGGAAGGAAATCCTGTCACTTACTACAACATGGATGAAACTGGAGGACATTATGCTAAGTGAAATAAGCCAGTTTCAAAAAGACAAATACTGTATGATTCCACTTGTATGAGGCATCTAAAGTAGTCAAACTTACAGAAACAGAAAGTAGAATGGTGGTTACCAGGGACAGGGGAGGAGGAAATGGAGAGTTGGTGTTCAATGGGTATAGAGTTTCAGTTTTGCAAGATAAAATGTTCTAAAGATCTGTTGCACTAGGATATGCATAGTCTTAGCACTACTGAATGGTACGCCTAAAAATGTTTAACATTATAAATTTTACGTTATGTGTTATTAACCAAATTTTTTTAAGTGCTGCTATTTGAAGGGGGTATTATGTTAAACTGCATATTAACATATAAAAAATAGTTTATCAAGTTCCTCCTGGAGATGGAGGATAGAATGCTGGAACTGCCCCCATCTTGAGCTCCTAAGAGCATGACCAGGGGTTGCCCTGAGGTGCGTCATATTTCTCAAGTGCTCTCCCTTCCATGCTCTTGCCCTTTATAGGCTTAGTTCCAGTGATCAGCTATCCTGCTCTGACTCTTTTTCATTTCTTCTTGATCAATTAGCAATCATTGTCCCTTAGCTTCTATATAATTCATGGGTCTGAGATCTCTGGCCCTCCAAAGTTTCTGGTTGGTAAACTCTTTCCCTGTAGAGCAGAGGTGGCAAACACAAATAATTCCAATGGTCAGGAAGGTCATGTTGATGGTTTACATTATTTGAGTGTGATAAAATTCAGAGAAATGGGGACTGTAAGAAACTGCAGTGTACAAGCCCTATAAAAGGGATAATGAGAGGCACACTGGACGGTAAGGTCTGCTTGTTCTTTGAAATAGGCCAGAAATCTGGAACTTTATATGAAAACTTGCAATTTTAAGACAATTCCCATGCAGAAACGAAATAAAACAAAACAGAACTGTGGGTTCTTTGCAGTTTACTGGCCATCAGCTTCTGATTATTGCTATAAAACTCAAAGAGATAAGAAATGTGGATATTCTCCCAATCTCAAATTACATACAAAAAGAGGACTGAGTCCTCTTTTCTCATGGAGAGACCCAGATATGAGACCTTTTGAAACCTTATGAAACCCTAGGACTTAGGCTCTTTCCTTAGCCCAACATCCTTCTTGGTGCTTCTTCTCCTTGGTATCAATGGCTTCCACAGGCTATTGTTAGTTGATAGGCTTTGATTCCAAAAGCTCCTCCCATAGAGTTTCAGTGATTTTACACACCCTCTTGCCTTTGTTAGTCATTGTCCTGGGTGTATCTGCTTCCCCAACCATCTTCCCTGGGTTCTTCCTCATCTGAGAAGTGTTTGATATCTTTCATGTTTCCACTGTTCTTACTGGTGTCATACTCTCATTGATATAAGGCTTCCAATGTCAAGGGCCCCTGCCAAATTCACTAAAGGCAACTGTGAGCTGAACTTTTAAAATTACTTAGGAACAAGATCTCACAGAAACAATCAGAACCTACTCAGGTTGCCTAGAGAAATGAGTGTCTAGAACGCAGCATAATTCAGTCTCTTATGTCCTCTCTAAATTATCCTCTGGTATGCCATGAGTTGGGCCACATTCCCCTCTGGCCCAGAGTGCAAGGACATTTTTCCTCTTAGTATCTAGATGCAAGTCTCCAAAGACATGAGGACAATCCCATTTTACCATCAGAAACATTCCCATTATGCATAGGGTGCATAAACTAATCAAAATCCAGATATAATGATCAATTCTCAGTAGTTTTTCCAAATTAAATATGCAAAATATTTTGAGATATAGAAGCCATAGGAAAATAAATGAAGCTACCTATTTAAGAACAAGACTTTATAGGGCCTACAGATTGATTTTCTTGAAACAACCCATCACAATTGATACTGTTCCATATTATCACTGTCTCCATGAAACCACTAAAGCAATCTCAACATATTGGTTTGTGTCAAATATAGTTTATGTCAAGAAAAGCAAATACTTCATTAAAGCAAAAGAATTTAATGTAATTTATTCTTCTCCTTCCTTCCTGTCTCCACCTTAATCTGCATGATGAGCTCCTCTTTAAGTTTAATTCAAGGGAACACCATTTAAATTTAGACAGAGTAACTAGGATAGCAAAACCAAAAACTCACAGACATAAACAAAAATAGTTGACAAGATGCCCTCATTCTAAAATATAAATGGCTATAAGACCCTCCTGGTATCATCTTGTGTATGGAAAGAAATAGAAAGAAGCCACAAGGAATGTGAAAAACTTGAGAACAGGAGAACCCCAAAATAAACAAAGGCATTCAGGTGAAAGCACAGCAGGTAATTTGAAAACAGCAGCTGCATACTTCAACTCAGGATGAATTTTTAAAAATATGTTCTTGAAAACCAATTTTGTGAAAAAGTGAAGAACAGAAAAGGAACACATTCAAACCCCATACACAATGTGTATATGAAGCAGAATAATATCCCTCCAGAAATAAAAACATGACATAAGGACAAGCCCACAAAACAGATTTTAAAAAGAAGTAAGCTAATATTTCAAAAAAACTAAAATAAATTTAAGAAAGTGATATAAGATATGAAAGAATAATGTAAATTAGAATTAGGAAAATCACAGTGTGTTTATAAAACTCAGAAAAGAATTAGAACTATATTTTCTCAAATTATTTCTTAAAAGTAAAAGCAAATTTCAAAAATGAAAAAAAACAGACTTTAGATACACAATTCATCACCTTAAGAGAAATATAAGTAAAAGGAATAAATTTTTAAATAAAAATTATGGAAAATAGCAAAAAGAATTCAAGATAAAATGGAAGTTATAAAAACTAGGCAAAGAAAATTGAACAGACATACAATAGGACGACCTGAAGAAGAAAAAGAAATAGTAAAATCTTTAAGGAAAGTTTCCTGAAATTTAAAACAAACAAAAAAATGAAATCTGTTGTTATGAGAGCTCATACTGCCTGCCTGGGAAAATCAAACCATAAAGATCAATATCAGCACATATTCTAGCAAATTATTTGGATATTCAGACAAAAAGACCAAGTTATTTATATGGGAAAAAGTCAGATTGTTTTCAGACTTTTTGACAACATTTTATACCAAAACAGCAATGGAGTAACAAAATTAAAATACCTCAGGAAGGAAAATATGAGCCATAAATTGGACATCTAGACAAATTGACTTTCAAGGATAAAAAAAACCAAACTGTTTTAAACATAAAAAATTCAAGGAATATTATTTTCGTAATTTCTTCCAGACAAATATCCTATAAAAAGAGTTTCAGATAACCAAAGTAAGTGGGTGCATTTTGGCATAGAAAAACTGGTGGCAATTTGTATGGAAACACAAAAGACCTCGCATAGCCAAAGCAATCTTGAGAACGAAAAATGGAGATGGAGGAATCAGGTTCCATGACTTCAGACTATACTGCAAAGCTACAGTAATCAAGACAGTATGGTACTGGCACAGAAACAGAAATATAGATCCATGGAACAGGATAGAAAGCCCAGAGATAAACCCACGCACCTATGGTCACCTTATTTTTGATAAAGGAGGCAAGAATATACAGTGGAGAAAAGACAGCCTCGTCAATAAGTGGTGCTGGGAAAACTGGACAGCTACATGTAAAAGAATGAAATTAGAACACTCCCTAACACCATGCACAAAAATCAACTCAAAATGGATTCAAGACCTAAATGTAAGACCAGACACTATAAAACTCTTAGAGGAAAACATAGGCAGAACACTCTATGACATAAATCACAGCAAGATCCTTTTTGACCCACCTCCTAGAGAAATGGAAATAAAAACAAAAATAAACAAATGGGACCTAATGAAACTTAAAAGCTTTTGCACAGCAAAGGAAACCATAAACAAGACCAAAAGACACCCTCAGAATGGGAGAAAATATTTGCCAATGAAGCAACTGACAAAGGATTAATCTCTAAAATTTACAAGCAGCTCATGCAGCTCAATATCAAAAAAACAAAAAACCCAATCCAAAAATGGGCAGAAAACCTAAATAGACATTTCTCCAAAGAAGATATACAGATTGCCAACAAACACATGAAAGAATGCTCAACATCACTAATCATTAGAGAAATGCAAATCAAAACTACAAGGAGGTATCACCTCACACCAGTCAGAATGGCCATCATAAAAAATCTACAAACAATAAATGCTGGAGAGGGTATGGAGAAAAGGGAACCCTCTTGCACTGTTGGTGGGAATGTAAATTGATACAGCCACTATGGAGAACAGTATGGAGGTTCCTTAAAAAACTAAAAATAGAACTACCATACAACCCAGCAATTCTCCTATGGGCATATACCCTGAGAAAACCATAATTCAAAAAGAGTCAGGTACCACAATGTTCATTGCAGCTCTGTTTACAATAGCCAGGACATGGAATCAAACTAAGTGTCCATCGACAGATGAATGGATAAAGAAGATGTGGCATATATATACAGTGGAATATTACTCAGCCATAAAAAGAAACAAAATTGAGTTATTTGTAGTGAGGTGGATGGACCTAGAGTCTGTCATACAGAGTGAAGTAAGTCAGAAAGAGAAAAACAAATACCGTATGCTAACACATATATACAGAATCTAAGGAAAAAAAAAATGGTTCTGAAGAACCTAGGGGCAGGGCAGGAATAAAGATGCAGACATAGAGAATGGACTTGAGGACATGGGGAGGGGGGAGGGTAAGCTGGGACGAAGTGAGAGAGTGGCATGGACATATATACACCACCAAATATAAAATAGCTAGCTAGTGGGAAGCAGCTGCATAACACAGGGAGATTAGCTGAGTGCTCTGTGACCACCTAGAGGGGTGGGATAGGGAGGGTGGGAAGGAGACGTAAGAGGGAGGGCATATGGGGATATATGTATAGGTATAGCTGATTCACTTCGTTATAATGCAGAAACTAACACACCATTGTAAAGCAATTATACTCCAATAAAGATGTTGAAAAAAAAAAAAAAGAAACTGGTGGCATTGGTCTTCAATAGTTACCCTCACAAAAAGAGAGACAATCGCATAGCATGTGTCTTCTTATGAAAAAGTAGATACAACCACCTATGAAATAGTCCTACCAAAGATGATTGAACCTGCGTCTAATAGAGCCACTGGATTTAACTACTGATATTTAGGAAATATAAATTTTAGATTGTGTTAACTTATGCCAGAGGGATCTGATCAACAAAATCCAGGATGTGGGAAATCTATAAACAAGTAACCCTAATATTTTCTTCAACAAATAAATTTCAGAAAAAGAAGAAAATAAGAGAACCTATAGATTAAAGTACACTTAAAAGATATAACAAATAAATTCAATGTTTAGGTATTATTTGGATTCCGATTAAAAAGAAGGGAAAGAGGAAGAGGAGAGGGGAAAGAAAATCTTTGTGAAATAACTGGAGATTTAAACATTCAAATGGATATTCAGTGATATTAGAGAATCATTGCTAATTTATGAAGCAATGGTATGAAAGATTGTGTTACAAAGAGTTCAAATACTTTTAAAGTGTATACTGAAATATTTAAGGGTGAAATGATATAATATCTGAGATTTGCTTCAAATTAGACAGGCTGAGAAGGAGTGGATAGGGATAGAGCTGAAAGATCAGTCATTGGTTGATAGTCATTGAAGCCAGTTGACAGGCACATGGGAGTTCATTATAATAATCTGCCTATATTGTATGTTTAATATTTTATATAATAAAACACAATTCAAGTCATCTTATGCCTAGTGATCACATTGTAAAAGAACCAGTTTATTTGGGGCTGTACAGCCTGTGTGAGTGTAATGAACCAAATATTTCTATACCTTCATGAATAAAAATTATTTGGGCTTTATTAGCATCATCAGAGAGAAAACATAGGTCATTAGCCTCATTTTCTTGCTTAAAAGACATGCATCTGGGGGCAGAACATAGCCAAAACTATCCCAATCTTTAGACCAGAAACCTTTTTTTTTTTTCCTAAACGGGAATTTATTTGTTAAAGATATTGACCTTCAACAACATAACATCACAGATTTCTGATGAAACCTGTCATTAAAATATCAAATTATGTTAATCACAACATTTTGGTACACCAGGTGTGATCTGAACAGTTTAATATTGCAGCAATGAGTACCAGTATGTTAATGAGAATTGAAAGTTATGATGATTAGAGTTGCCTTTAGGGTGACCATGAAGGTATAAACCATTTTAAAATGCTATGAGACTTGAGTTTAGAGGGTCCTGATGCGATATTTAACAAGCTTCACAGAGAAAAATCTTTGTTATGACAACAGTACTGTGAATGACAAATGTATCTCCACCACTGAGGGGGGTGGGGGGAGTCTTTTCCAAGCTTTGTCTCCACAGAAAGTGTGGAAATCCAGAAATCATCTTAGTTTGTAATACACGTGTGTGATTGTAGCTGACAACATGGCTTTGAGCTGTGCTACCATCTTCCCCCCAGTGACACTGGCTCCTGTCAGAGCCTCTGAGGTGCCCAAGGGTTGTAAGTTTGTTTGTTGCTTGTCAAATCTTCATCTGGTGCTGACTCGAGATAAGATGCTATTTCTAAAACACTACTCGGAGTTTTAGAAAAGTATGGCATTTCATACTTTTAATAATGAAAGTGAAGTCCTGGTTTAATGTGATAGATTTCTGGTTCACCTAAGCACTCAGGCATGTTTTATTAAGTTGTGTATTTAAATACCTCAGAAGAACACCTTAGCATCACCTCAGAATTTATTTTGCCTGATTGAGATGCCTTACATGTCCTCAGAGCATAGAGAAATATGGGGATACTCAGTAATTATTTGAAGAAAGAACATTTTTGTCTACTTTTCTTAGATACCCAAAGGGACAACTCTGTACAAATAGCTGTTAAAAATATAGGGTTTGTACTAAATAAAATTCTTAGATGTAAAATACTACTTCCACAGAGAGTTCAGGATTTAGGGATACAGATCAACCATACCGACTCTTTTCAGCAAGTAGATGAACATCCCTGCAAAATTGTTTATTTGCTTCCAAACTCTTTTTATCAAGCTGTTTGATTTAGTGGTCCCCTGAATACCCAGTTCAGGATGAGGAGGTAGATAGTCTTTCCCCTGAGAATTCTCAAGGCACATTCGACTGCGTAAATATGTTGGTCCTGCCTGATTTTATTTCCTGCAATTGTAACCCAATTTTGCTCCCCCAAGCTCACATCTTTCATCTGTCAAACCTCCAAACTGTAAAAGCACAATGGGTAAAGACTATTTCCTTCCAGAACAGATGGGCCTGCTTGTGATTTGCCAAACTCCAAGAGATATGTTCTTCCCCAAAGCCTGCCAGAAAGAACTTGGGTGCTAAAATAGATGCAGAAAATCTCTCTGTCTTGACACAATTGCTTGACTGTAAATTATGTTTCTGGATATAAAACCATCCAGCCTGTTTTATTTCCATTTCCATGTGTAGCACTCAATTCCCCTGACAATTTCTTAGTCATTTTAGGTTTGTGAACTGTGAACTTCAGTCATTGGCTCCGTATTCCTGTAGATCCACCTTTGCTAACTGAAATATGCATCAGACTTGCTTGAACATGTCATTTGCCCTTCAGTTCTAAAGACTCATCCTGTCATAAGCCTTGCCAAATCCACTCTTATTAGGGCTTCTTTAATAGGTATTATTACTATTTTTCTGTGTGTGTCTTCTCTTTCCCAGGGTCTGTACTCATTGTGAGTGAAGGATAATATTTACCAGGATTTTACCATGTGGCTTATAGAGTTAAAGTCTCTACATATATCATCTCATACAGACATCTCAACAACACAGTCAGGGAGGTACCCTTCTCATCCCTATTTCACCAAGGAAGAAACTGAAGCTCAGGGAGGTCACAAAATTTGCTTCAGGTCACACAGCTCTTAGGGGTTCAAATTTAGGCAGGCTCCATTTAATTCAAAACTTAATGTATTCTGTTATGCCAGCTATTTACCCCCAAGCTAGAGCATTATTACAACAAAAGTCTTCAGTATAATTTTGGTAAAGTATGAAGACACAGGTCTTCATATAACACAATAATTTAAAATTTGAAAACTTAAAAATAAGGTTTCATGTAAGGGAGAGTGTGAGTGTGAACATTTGCCCCTATGAAAGATAAAGCTAATCTGAGCCTTTCTCGCAGCTGATGTTCGCCCCCTGCTGGCATATTTAATTTGTGTTTCAAAAGCATTCTCTGCAAAGCCAGAACCCTCCTGTAGGGTCATTAAAACATAACCTACCTTCTGTCAGTTTAGAATGAGGACAATAAAATCAGCCTTCTGACCTTAGTAAGCCAATATGGAAAATCAAGCAATGGAAAGAACTACATGAATAAGCTCTATTACGATTCTTTGCAGGTGGAGATAACCTGCTACCTTTCACTTCTAGGCAGTCTCAATTTTGTCAGGTGCAAAAGACAGCAGAAGAACTCTTATTGGTTATTCCCTTCAGGTGGTTCTGATGAGGGCAGCAGAGAAGAAAAGGCTGATATTCTAACCAAGGGAAGAATTAATTAAAGCAGAAGCTCACCTCTGTGATTCCATTTTATGCCTGAAGAGAAAAAGACACTAAAAACCTTGGCATTTGCTCCAATCTATTCCTCTCTTCTCTTTAATAATGTAGGATTCTTTTTTGCAGCCAGCAGCTGATGAACACTGCAACACTGAAATGGAACAGTCAGCAACTTGTAAGTTTGTCTGCTTCTTGAGACAAATGACTGTCACTCAGTTTGCTAAGGTCCCCTTTAGAGCTAAGGGAATTAGACATGTGCTCTGCAAGAAACTGGGGTCGTTCCAGAGTGTAACAAACTCACACCTAAACAATACACATATATGAAAATAAAATTTAAAATATTAAATCATATACTTGAAAGAAATCATAAATTTATAATGAGACAGTGAATATATAAAAATATTAACTTGCTCAAATAGCATCAGTATGCTAAAAGGTGAATACCGAAAAATAATTAGCAAATTAGTAGTTTTCAATCTATGCTTCCTGTTCTATTTTTCATGTAATGATCCTTACATTTATTTGTCTGATTTCCTCATTAAAGTTGTTAGTGTGGAAAATGATATGACTTAATCCAGAAAAATGCTTAGCACTGTGAGATGTTAGCCAGATACTAGAGTTTAGACAAAATATAATCAGGGATCTAAGATTACTCCTAAAGCTTGATAATATAAACAGAGCCAAGAAATAAGGAAAGGCATTAAAAATAAGGAAGAGGAATAGATGAAGAAAGAGTAGCAAACAGGTTTGTAATTTCTATGAATTCTTACTTTCTCCCAAATTCTTGACGCTGTGAGGTTGGTTTGTAGATTCCTCAGGCTGATGCAGCATCCAAAATACAGTTTATTCTGCTACAGTACATATTTGTATGAGGAGCATTATCTCATATATTTGTGGTAAATAGGACGCTAGTTACAAGGTTTTCAGGAATGTTTGTTATAGCAGTAAACTACCCAAAGATAAAAAGTGTTTTATGCTAGGCACTCACATACATTAACCAATTTAATACTCTCAATAACCTCATTTTTTCTCTGTTTTACTATTAGGGAAATGAAGGCTTAGTGATGTCACACAGTAACAAAATCAGGATCCAAATGCAGTTTGTAAACCTGCTCTTAACAACTGTGTGCCATTTCTTCGAGGTCCCAGGGATAAAAGCACACCCCTGTCCACTTATTAATTCACCTTCAACATGAAGAAGTTAAGGGCAGTGTTTTTCGGACAAAATAGCTAGGACTGTGGCAACTCTTTACAAACAGGTCCAGTTTTTAGGAGGTCAGACAATTTGGAGAGGAAGACTGTCAGAGCCCATTCCTGTGGGAGAGGAAGGACACCACCAAGGCCTCAACGATTCACAGCCAGGACCTGGCAGGAACAGGTATTCCTTCCACAGGGCCACGCTCCACTGTCAGGGGTGCCTCAGAGAGATCCAGGGAATTGCTCACTGACCACTGGCTGCAACAAAACGCCAGGGATTAAGGACAGGTTGAGGGCAGGAGACATGGGGGCCACCAGTAAGTAGGAAGTCACTCAAGAGGTGAATTTTGCTTATCTATATGTTTTAGGCAAAGTAATACATACACAAACAGAGAGAGACTTTTGAACTTTTAAAAATAATTTTGTGATTTATCCACCACAAAGGATAATTTAAAATAGCTACATCATGTTCTTTGCCTGTTATACAATATATAAAATTAAGGAATCTCACCTACATGTGGAAACTAAAAAAGGCTGAATTCATTGAAATAGAGAATACAATGGTGGTTGCCAGGGGATCGGGGTGGGGGAAATAGGGAGATATTGGTCAAAGGGTACAGAGTTTCAGTTGTGTAAGAGGAATAAGTTCTGGAGATACAATGTACAACATGGTAAGTATAGTTAGCAGTGCTGTATTACACACTTGAAAGTTGTTGAGAGAGTAGATCTTAAATGTTATCACCACACACACACACACACACTGGTAATTATGTGAGGGGATGGAGGTGTTAACTAACCTTATTGTGGTAATATTTTTGCAATACATACGTGTATCAAATCATCGTGTTGAATATTTTTGCAATACATACGTGTATCAAATCATCGTGTTGTATACCTTAAACTTACGTATGTCATGTGTCAATAAGATCTTAATAGAGCTGCGGGTAAAAAGCAGCAAGAGAAAAAAAGCACTAGGGAAGACGTGGGAGTGAGAAGTTGGCTGCAGAGAAGGTGAATGCATCTGTGGCAGGTAACTCAATGGACAAACTTGATTTGATGTCAGCATTCATTTAAGTGAATACGAAAGAACTGACTATTAAAGTGATAAAACTGGACAAATTATGCCCCACCTTCTAAAAACAATCTACTTCAGGACCTAAATTGTTATGGGTGGTTAGTTACTATTAAACTTGCAAGCTGAGTCATTTCCAGATCGCATCCTTTCTTCACATTGTACTGATACATGTTTATAATAATCTCAACTGTATTTTCATCACAGTTTGTGTGTGCATTCCAGTGTATAGTTCCTGGGCCTCTTATTTAGAAAGTCTTTCCTTAAATGGTACACTAATGACCTAACAGGTTTAATTAAACTTTGAACACAACAGAGTACAAAATAATTTTTTAAAGAATAAGGAACACTGGTTTCATTCCTGTGATCCTTTGGAAGCCAAGCTACCATTTAGAGGAGAGAGATTCAATGGTGTGGGTTCAATACTTAGAAGCCTACTATAGGATCCTAAACAGTTCTCACTGCAGCCCTCTAAGGTAGTTGTCACTTTATTACACAGATAAAGACAGAGTTTATTATCTGTCTGAAGTGACAACTGCAGCATGGGGATCCCTACCTAGATCTCATTCTATTCAGATGCAAATGGCCCTTTGGTAACTGTGTAGAATTGGTGAAAATGGTACACTACTTAGAGACAGTACATCACCTTAGAGCCTGCAGTTAGCCAGGGTAAAAGTGTGATCTCAGTGGTCTCTTTGAGTATAAACTATTTTTTTAATGGGAAAAATAATGTTTATCCAGGGAGTTTTAAATGCTGCCTTCTAACTACTTCACCACATTTATTAAAATGTCCTAATTTTTTCTCTTCTAAAATGTAATCTCTAAAGATTTGCATCTTCAATTTAATTTTATTGCCGTGATACCCAGCTCAGATTTTGTAATGAAGTCCATGGAAAAATGTAAATGGAAATTCACTTTATGAAAAACTTGGCTGTAAGATTTATTCTGATCAACACGGATCATTTGTATCATATTGAGTTTCTACTTTAATATTGCAGCTTGGATCTGTTTTCTGTTGTCAGACTTTAATACACAAAATGCTGTAAAATCTCTCAAGTAACACTACGTACCATTATTTGTCAAACTGGGTTAGAAAGCCTTTGTTTGAGCCCTGAAACCCAAAGAGAGCACCTTCAGCCGTATACAACTGTGGGGAAGCTTCTAGGTGTGGGTGGAAAATCAATAGTGAGGGTTAACTGAAGAGGCTGCCAGCACGAGGAGAAGCAAGAGTGAGAGAGAAGACAGGAGGGAGGGCAGCAGGAGGAACCCGGGATGGGGATCAAATAGCTCGAGTCTTACCAGAACGTGTCAAAAGACCAGGCAAGCCAAGAACTCTGTTTCCTCATCAATAAGTTGAGGTATATGCATTAGAGGCATTCTAATTTCCCTCAGAATATGAGCCCTGTCCCTGAAAGGCAGCCCAAAACCTTCAAGACCAGGTAAAAAGTCAACAACAGTGAACACAGGCATTCCGACCTTGACAATGAATGAAACAAGGAGACAAAGAATTTTGTAAATTAGGCAGTCATGCTGAACCATGAGGCTGAATTCATTTGAAATTTAGAGTTAACTTTTCTTTTAATTTAAGTATAGTTGATTTACAATATTGCGTTAGTTTTAGGTATACAGCAAAGTGATTCAGTTATACATACATATGTATATATCTATATTCTTTTCTCAATTCTTTTCCATAATAGTTGATTACAAGATACTGAATATAATTCCCTGTGCTATACAGTAAATCCTTGTTGTTTATCTATTTTATATATGGTAGCGTGCGTCTGTAAATTCCATACTCCCAATTTATCCCTCCCGTACTTTGGTAACCATAAGTTTGTTTTCTATGTCTCTGAATATGTTTCTGTTTTATAAATAAGTTCATTTGTACGATTTTTAAGATTCCACATATAAGTGATATGATGTAATATTTGTCTTTCTCTGGCTGACTTAACTTCACTTAGTATGATAATCTCTAGGTCCAGTAACATAGGCAAAACATTCTCTGACATAAATTGTAGCAGTGTTTTCTTAGGTCAGTCTCCCAAGACAGTAGAAATAAAAGCAAAAATAAACAAATGGAACCTAATCAAACTTACAAGCTTTTACACAGCAAAGGAATACATAAACAAAATGAAAAGACAACCTACGAACTGGGAGAAAATATTTGCAAACAATGCAACTGACAAAGGATTAATTTCCAAAATAGACAAACAACTCATACAACTGAATATCAAAAAAACAAACAACCCAACCAAAAAATGGGCAGATCTAAATAGACATTTCTCCAAAGAAGGCATACAGATGGCCAACAGGCATATGAAAGATGCTCAACATTGCTAATTATTAGAGAAATGCAAATCAAAACTACAGTGAGATATCACCTCACATCGATCAGAATGGCCATCATCAAAAAGTCTATGAATAATAAATGCTAGAGAGGGTATGGAGAAAAGAGAACCCTCCTACACTGTTGGTAGGAATGTAAATTGGCGCAGCCACTATGGAAAACAGTATGGAGGTTCCTTAAAAAACTAAAAATAGAGCTGCCATATGATCCTGCAATCCTACTCTTGGACATCTATCCAGAAAAGACGAAAGCTCTAATTTGAAAAGATACATGCACCCCAATGTTCACAGGGGAACTGTTTACAATAGCCAAGACATGGAAGCAACCTAAGTGTCCATCAACTGATGAACGGATAAAGAAAATGTGGTATATGTATATATATATATATATATATATATATACACACACACACACACACACAATGGAATATTATTCAGCCATAAAAATGAAATAATGCCATTTGTAGAGTTAACCTTTGAGGGGAAAGATCATTATATGTTTCTAGAGCTATCCAAGTTTGAGGTGGTTCTGATTCTAGAAACTTAACCCCAACCCTTTAAACAGTGTGTAACAAAAAGAACAAACCTGACTCCATATTGGATCAATTCCTTTAGCTCTAACCCTTGTGCTCTGTTGCCTGTGCTTAGTCATGCTGGCTCTGCACCTTTCTCTAAAACAATGTTGCCTATAGCCTGAAATATACATGGAAGCCCTTTCTCAAGGCTCTGCCTCCCAGGCTTGACCTTTAAAGCCGTAACACTTTTCCTTCCTATGGAGATAAAAAGTTGCAGAACAGAAAATAACATTTGTCTTGTTGGTGGTTTTTAGACACATCATGACCTGACCTACAGGGACAGCTGCACCAAGAAGTCTGCAACAGTCACACCCGCTCCCCTTTTAATATAAAAGAAGCCTGAATTCTAACTCAGGTAAGGTGGTTCTTTGGGACACTAGTCCTCCATCTCCTCAGTCTGCTGGCTTTCCAAATAAAGTCACTATTCCTTGCCCCAACACCTCATCTCTCTCAATTAATTGATTTATTGGCTTGTCATGTGGCGAGCAATACGAGCTCGGACTCTTTAACAATTGTTGAAGCTAGCTTGATAAAAGGAAACTGAACGCTAAACCTTGTCTGAAACTCTCTGCAGTTTATCTCCTTAAGCAGTAGCTGTATAAATTTTCAGGCTTCTACTAAATTATATGGGAAACATTACTTAAGCACTGTTTGACTACCTCTTCAAAAATGCTCTGAAAATAAGGAACAAGATCAACCTCAGTCTCTGCCTTTTCCACCCACCAAAACAAACTGTTTAAGCCCACACTGTAATATTTAACCATAGTTTGCTGTCTAAGAGATCTGTTTATTGATGCCTCTTTCTTTCCCACTAGACTACGAGCTCCTAGGGGTCAGGGATTGTTTGGTGTTTGCTGCTGCCTTCTACACAAGGCTTAGCACTGTTTCTGGCACCTGCTAAGGAAGAGCAATAAATGTGTGCTGACTTGAACCAAATTTAAAATAAGGCGAAATTCCTCTATTTCCTTTATTCATTTAATATGTTGCTATAATTGAATGTTAAACAAGAACCAGAAAAAGGAGTTGGTGTTTATATCATGCTAGTCAGAATTTCTGAGGTATCAAACAAAATGATTTGCTTGGAGTGGGGGAGAATTTTCTATTGTAGTACAATCCACATAACATAAAATTAACTACATTTAGTGCATTCACAATGTTATGAGCATTTTTAAAATTAAAGTCTAATAAAGAAAATATTTACAAAGGAAGAAGCCACCACCTTTAAAAACACTACTTGAGCACATTTCCATTTCTGTAAATTCTCACTTTGCTTATGTTAGAATTTCAGAGAAAGGATGTCATAATTAGTATACATTTAGTAATAGCATAATAGCATATATTCTTTGGCATTTATTTCAGTGATAAAATATTCCTATGAAGGCAATACCAGAGTGTTTTGAGCCTTCTGGGTAGTACTCAGAGCTCCTCGAGTATTTTATAAGCCTGGAGTGCAGGGCATTCATGTTTACACACACCTGCCCACAAGCACACTCTGCAGCCCCATGAACAACCCAGCCAACAAGGCTGCCTCTCAGTTCCACGACCTCCTCAACTTTGATGATCTAGTCCTCCTTTCTACTTCCACCATCCACTCCCTGGACCATCTCATGACACTGTCATCACCTATAATTCTTCCCACTACACAAACATTCTCTGCTCAGTTTCCATTAGTTTTTTGGTTCAACTGCTCCCAGTATGACCAGTCTGCAAACTCAATGAGCTACCCATCCCTTTGAGTTCCTAGGTTTGTCCCAATCCTTAAGCTTCTTTTTTTTCACTTGTCAACTTACACAGGTTAAGACCTGTCATTTCAATAATACCCTTGCCAGTCTCGTAAACTTCCTCACCCCTCTGTTTTGTTTTACAGCCAAACCCCATCTAAGACAGGTTCACATGACAGGTAAGGACAGAAGTCTGGAGCAAGATGGTGTATGTCTGTTTTTGATCACTGAGCATTCTGAGCACCCAGCATAGTGCCTCTGTGTTGTAGGCAGTAAAGATATATTTGCTGTGTGAACACTCCACCTCTTAATATTCTTAAATGGGTGAAATCTGATTAAAATGACAAGGTTTAGGAGGTAGCAGGATGGGAAAGATAGGCGATTGTAGTATTACCAGACCACCCAGCTGATTGTGTGTGTATAAAGCCTCAGGATTTTCAGTACCAACTGCTTCTCGTTCTCTCTGTGCCCTCCACCTTCCCCGTATTCTTGAGCTGCTGCCACCATCCACTTACACCCCACCACATCATGACTGCCCCCAAATTTCTGTAGAGAATACTCTAACGGTATTTAAATGTTTTGGAGATGGAATTTCAACAGCCCTGTCGCTTTGATTGTGTTTCAGCCAAATGGAGATTGCTCTAATTACCCACATCACTTTGGCTGGAGCAGTTTCAACTTTTCTCATTTCCAATTTCCTCTCACTCTAATAAAATAACAGGACTGTAGCAACTGAAAAATCATGTCTCTTACTAAACCTGTCTCTTATAATTTTGTATTCCTTAATTCAGCATGTTCAATATTGAAGATGATTCCTAGGTTGCTCTTTTCCCATTATGACTTTTTTCCTAGTTAGATTCAATATATATAACTCTTTGGGGAAAAATAATAACTTTGACTCCATCATATAAAAAGAGGCAGAAATCTTCACAGAGAAGTCCAGCATCTCTGTCTACACAGGTGAAATACTATAGATAATCGAAGATATTATCTACATAATTCCTGCTCAAAATATATACTTCACCTGAAATTGCCTCACACATAATAGCACTGATATTTTGGTGCATCTGTGGATGAACATATATATTCCAATTCTCTTCTTATATTTTCCAAAATATCAAAAGTAGAACCAAGGGGCTTCCCTGGTGGCGCAGTGGTTGAGAATCTGTCTGCCAATGCAGGGGACACGGGTTCAAGCCCTGGTCTGGGAAGATCCCACATGCCGCGGAGCAAATGGGCCCGTGAGCCACAATTACTGAGCCTGCGCGTCTGGAGCCTGTGCTCTGCAACAAGAGAGGCCGCGATAATGAGAGGCCCGCGCACCGCAATGAAGAGTGGCCCCCACTTGCCACAACTAGAGAAAGCCCTCACACAGAAACGAAGACCCAACACAGCCAAAAATAAATAAATAAATAAATAAATTTAAAGTACGTGCCGAAAAAACCAAGAATTTGCAATCTGTATCAAAAAGTAGAACCAAGAAGTTGAATTTCAGATGTCCTAGCTGGCTCACCTTAGTATTATAACTGGACTGTGAAAATATGCTGATTTCTTGATCATTTTGACCTTCGATATGGACCTTTCGTTTTGACTTTGATATCACCATAAATTATGAAAGCCTTAAAGTAACAAGATAACAGTACCCTAACAGCCCAAGCAAGGCCAAGAAACACATCATTTATTTATCATAATTTTTGAAATATAAACTTGGTCATAGCATTTTACAATTCATATACATTTTCTCCCTTAGGCTTGAGAGAGTGAGAACTACCTATCCCTAAACATATACCAAATCACTGAGGAGAAATCTTACTATTCTTTCCTAAGCTTGTCCTGGGAGCCATCTAAATGTTTTTTGTTCTGTAACAAATTTTGTAACAAATTTGTTTTGTAACAAATCTAGCTCACAACTTCCATTTGAAGTGTACAGTTAGAAGACAAAACCTGGAAATTTCGTTCAAGTTGTAAAAATGTATGGCAACATCTAATTTTGGATTACATCTTCATCAGAAGAGGCTGTCTGATAGCAGGAAAAGCCCTGAGACCTGAAGTGAGAACTTTGGCACCTGAATCCCAGGTTAATCAATTTAAACCTGTGTAATAATCAATAATTACCAATAAATAATCAACTTATACCTTGTGAAAACACTTTTAAACTTCCGTTAATACTGCCTTTGCTCACAGCAGTTAGAATGGGCATCATCAGAAAATCTACAAACAATAAATGCTGGAGAGGTTGTGGAGAAAAGGGAACCCTCTTGCACTGTTGTTGGGAATATAAATAGATACAGTCACTATGGAGAACAGTATGGAGGTTCCTTAAAAAACTAAAAAGAGAATTACCATATGACCTAGCAATCCCACTACTGGGCATGTACCCAGAGAAAACCGTAATTCAAAAAGACACATGCACCCCAATATTCATTGCAGCACTATTTATAATAGCCAGGTCATGGAAGCAACCTAAATGCCAATTGACAGATGAATGGATAAAGAAGTAGTGGTACATATATACAATGGAATATTACTCAGCCATAAAAAGGAATGAAATTGGGTCATTTGTAGAGACGTGGATGGACCTAGAGACTGTCATACAGAGTGAAGTAAGCCAGAAAGAGAAAAACAAATATCATATATTAATGCATATATGTGGAATCCAGAAAAATGGTACAGATGAACCGGTTTGCAGGGCAGAAATAGAGACACAGATGTAGAGAACAAACGTATGGACACCAAGGTGGGAAAGCGGCGGGGGGTGGTGGTGGTGGTGGGATGAATTGGGAGATTGGGATTGACATGTATACACTGATGTGTATAAAATTGATGACTAATAAGAACCTGCTGTATAAAAAAAAATACTGCCTTTGCAACTATCAGTCACTAATTTAAAATAGACCTATACCTGTCCAAACCCTTATTATGTGAAATTACTATGCTAAGTAGCAATAGTTCAAAGAGAAACATTGCCTCTACCCTCAAGAAGCACACAGTTTAGTGAGACAAAGAGACAAAACACTGTATCAGCATAGATTTAGACGTGAAGCATGCTTTGAGAATGGGCAGAGAAACACCTCACCTGGTCTTTGGCCGATGGTAATAGCTTCTGACAGGTGACTTAGATAAATGAGATGGCATATGTAAAACTGACAGGCACATAGTAGTTATTCCTCCTACAACCCATCACTATGAGAAATCCAGGCTCTTTAAAGGATGGGTAGGAAATGATGAATGAGAAAGGAGACGATGGTAAGGGATGAGAAGAGCTGGGCTGCCCTGCTTCTCCTTCCATTCAAAGTTCAGAGCCAGAGCCGTGCATACTAACCTGGCTGTGATGCACCTCTCCAGAGTCATGGCACATGTCTGTTTACCAGCTCACTGACAAGAAACTCTGGATTCTGTTCTGACATTGCTTCTAGGGGATATAAGAGCGAGGGGAGATTTGTGACGAGGTAAACCTATCAGCACTAGATGTCTTAGAGGTCAAGTAGCAGGAAACCAGGAAGCACAAGCAAAATGAAAATCTAATGTGTTGGCAAGTGTTAACAATTGTTATGGGACAGGTAGATCATATCTAAATATCTACTCTGCCTCTGAGTCATTGCCACCAGTCCATGACACAGGGCAACTGCCCCCAATTTGTAATGCATCCATTTTTAGAGCAAATTTGTTCAAGCTTTAGCCTAGTCCAAAAAGGAGAATCTTTATTCTGCTTGTCCTGTAATATTCTTGGGCAACGCCACAATTTTGCTATTCCAGAAATATCCCTGAGTCTAAAGTTTCCTTAGGGTTGAGTTGGACAGAAGCAGGAGACTCATTGCTAATGTGACTTGACTTTTGGGGCCCTCCTAAGGGGAAACCCCTACAGTATCACACAGCAGCCGCCTGTGGCACAGCCTAACTCCCCGCCTACCTGCCATGCTCTTAGAAAGAAAGCCATCAATTTCTCATTTCCCTGGGGATTCAAGACTGCCTGCTTTGCATCAAATTAATGGAGTTTTTCCACATAGAAATAAAACGTGATCTCTGATCACCTAACCGTGTGAATCTGAGGGAAAAAAGAATTCTCAAAGAGCATTTCAAAATCCTCTCATCACATCAAAGTCTGAACCACGATATAAAAAGAAGCCTAAATTACCCACTGAGAGCAGCTGTTGCGAGGTGCTAATTCAGTAACAGTTTATTCACATCTACTATTTTACTTAATGTTTTGAACATAGAAGTGACATATATTTCACATTTTGCACTTCACATAAATACAAGGCACTCCAGCAATCTTATTTTCGTTTTGCTATGTTCTTTACCAAACCTCTCCAAAAAAATCAGACATTTTAAGAGACTGTAAAATTTTGCAATGTTTTATTATGCATGCCCTGAAAGCTATGAACAGCATGGGTCCCTGTGCTTTAATGGTTTTTCTGTAAACTTGGAGTAAGAAGGAGAGGCTTTGAATCCCCTATTTTATCGCAGTGCTTTAGGTCATCTTTAATTCCTAGACGCTAACTAAGTGCCTAGCACAGTGGATTCCTAATTTGGTTACACATTAGAATCATCTGGGAAGCTTTTAAAAATCCTGATGCCCAGGTTACAGCCCAGCAACTAAATCAGAATGTCTAGGTTGGCAGCCAGGAAGGAATCAGTATTTTTCAAAGATCCCAAGGTGCTTCAAAAAGGCATCAATATTTGGAACCCCTGTCCTAGCATAAAGTTGGTACTCAGTACACTTTTTCTGATAACTGATAATATAAATTAGTTGATGAGTGGGAGGGAGAATCATGAGGGAAGAGAGAATGAATGGGAGAATGATTTAGAGTTAGAAGTCCTGAGTTTAAGATCTAGCTTATTAATTTCTGTGTAACTTTGGGAAAGCAAGTCATTAGTTGTATGAATCTATTCCCTTTTTTCATACAATCGAGATAATATTGTCCTAAGCAGTAACACCACCATCATCTTAACGACCATTACCACCTTTACTTCTTAACTATCTCATGAAATTCCCACTTCAATTCACATCTATACAACTTTAGGGCAATGACCATGCTTCTCCAGGCCATGTGTCCAAGGTCTTCAGAATCAATACTTTTTAGAAAAGATTCCTCTTCTCTTCTCAGGACAATGACAGCTCAAGGAATGATTTACTGTATCATTTGCCTTCAGAATATTATCTTAGCCCACCACTACAAGGCTCAACGTTGCCTAAGCTCCCACACTGTCCTATAGCAGATGTGTGAACCAAAGGGGCATATCATCCTGTGCAACCTCTATCCTTTGTCCTTTGCAGCCAAAGTGTTACCTTTACAGAGGCTTAAGGATAAATAAACCTTGAACAAAGATAAAATCCTTGTGACCAGCTGGTCTGTAGCTCTGCTGGGACACAGCCAAAGGAATCACTTGAACTTGCAACAAGATGGATTGGAGTTTAACATTAGGAAAAATGTCCTAGGTGTAAAGGTTATTTATATTTATAAAAATAAAGGAAGTGATACCCTTTTCTGTCTTACATTTTAAGTAATTTTTCCTAGCATTTAGTGGAAAAAGTTTCCTTAAAGTGTAGTGGTTAAGAACATTAGTTTTGGCATCAGACAGAACTGAATTTTCATCCTGGCTCCATCGCTCACTAGCTTAACCTCTCAAAACCAGGTACCATAGCCTGACCTGTGAGATTAGGAGAGTAACAATACTGTACTCACAAGTTGTTGTGAGGAATAGGGTGACCATATAATTTGCCACTCAGATCAAGATACTTTTTTGAGAGTGAAAAGGGGTCACCTCATTAATTAGTGGGTTTTAATTAATCTGTAATAGAGTTAATATCTGTTCCTGGCAAACCTGAACACATGGTCAACCCTCATAGTGGGCATCCCCAAAATGGTTTGGTTATTCACATTACTCTGTTAAATATCCCAGAAAGCCTTTATAGAGAAGACAGATGTGAAATTAGGGTAAAATGTTGAAATGAGTCAAGATGGAATTTAGTCCTTCCAATTCAGCTTGTATATCGACTCTCTGGAGGCATTTCTTATGCCAAGTCACCCATCAATGCAGGTTCACTGAATTGAATTGGGTTTAAGAAAAAAGGTAGAGATTTTCACACTTGTTAAAAACATATATAAATAATAATTAAAGAAAATTTGACAAAAGGGACCATGGATATTATCCAGTCTACTGCTCATATCTTACAGTTTAGGAAACAAATTCAAAGAAAAGGCATTGTCTTCACATATTCTCCTCACAGTGAGAATCAGAGAATGGAGAAAACTCCAGGGTTCTTTCCATCAGATTATTATATTAAATTTCTCTTTGCGATATACCAAGAACTGTTGCTACATAAAGACAAAACTTTGGGGAATATGTTTATGAAGGAAATGCACTTGCCTTAGCTGCTTTCCTAAAAGCCTCTTGGAACACAAACGTGTCTTTCGTAAGCATAACAAAGTGTTGTAGCCCTAAGCCACCCCTGAGCTGCTGTCTCCTCCGAGAGAAAAATGCCTGATTGCTGGCTGCCACTCACTGCTTCTGTGTCTTAGGTCCCGAATCCAGAATCAGACGTGACTTTCTCAAATCGGTTTCCTGTCTTACAGAAGCATCTTGCAGGAACACTCCATGTTTTACAATACAGACAGATGTTAGAAGTGGACCTACTGAGTGAGTCCACAATTAAATATCAAAAACCTGGAGTGTCCATTGAAGTCTTTGATTCCCCAATTATTATCGTCTGTTGTCAAAGATGAGAAATTACTACAAAATTAGGGTACTGCAGAATTCTATCAGAAAAGGTTAGCATCAAAGTAGCTACTAAACATCAGATCCTACAGAGGTAAAAATCTTTGTTAGTTTCTGTCTTTGTTGTTGATGATACTTCTTTAAACAAGCAAAGGAATTTTAAGAAAGGGGGGAAATGATAACTTATTTAACAGAAAGGGAAAAAAAGAGAGACCTTCTCTGGACAAATTACTTGACCTCTCAAGGTCTCAATTTCTGGTCTATAAAATGGGAATAAATGTGTCTACTTTACATAGCTGTTGTGAAACACAAATTCATAAGTATAAGGTGTGTTCCACATGGTGGGCTCTCAATACCTAATCATCTTTATTCCACCCCTTCTTTATATTTTAGGTTTAGAAGTTACCATACAGATAACTTTCAGTTCCCTGACTGGGGTTAATATGGATTTTTTTCCTCCTATGTGTACTGATAGAATACACTGAGGTAAGAACATCACAGATGTTTTTTCTAGATACACTTCTGTGTATTGACATTTACGTCTTCTTATTGCTTGTGTTTCTGATGTTGAGGATATGGGTGCCAAAAATATGAAAAGAACAAAAACAGATGGTGGAGATTTTTAAGGTCAAATATAATTTTAGTTAAACTTGAATTTGTTATAGGATACCTTCTCCGCTCAAAAAGAATAAGTTCTTGAGTATCAGTTCAACAACCAACATTTTATTGTCTTAAGTGCTTCTCAGACTTTAGTGTATGTAAGAATCTTTTGAGAATGGTATTTAAAATGCAAATTCTGAAAGCCTCCTAATAAAATCTGATGCAGTACGTCTGGAGCAGGTCTCCAGGAATCTGTATTTTTGCAAGCCCACGGGTGGTCCTTGCATGATGCTTTGAGAAAATTCTCTCTTTGACATTCCAGGTCCTCTGCTTAGGATTCTGGAGAGCTCATGGTCCTCCAGTCCTGAGATGTGTAATCAGAGGACTACAGTCCCCCAGGAAATACTAATGGAGGTCTACACAGGGTGCTACGGGGAAATAGAAGGGAAAATGAAGAAATATTCCAGATTCTAACTAAACAAACCCTTAAGAAATTATTCTAGGACTTCCCTGGTGGCACAGTGGTTAAGAATCCGCCTGCCAATGCAGGAGACACGGGTTCAAGCCCTGGTCCGGGAAGATCCCACGTGCCGCGGAGCAACTAAGTGCATGCGCCCCAACTACTGAAACCCGCGTGCTTAGAGCCTGAGCTCCGCAACAAGAGACGCCACCTCAGTGAGAAGGCCACGCACCACAATGAAGAGCAGCCCCCACTCACCGCAACTAGAGAAAGCCCACTTGCAGCAATTAAGACCCAATGCAGCCAAAAATAAATTAATTAATTTTTAAAAAAAAGAAATTATTCTACACAAATTACTTTTGATAACTTTCAGCTTTCTTTCTCATTTCTCTCTTAGACAAAACCAGAAGACACTTGTATGGATTTCCTGGGTTACCTCAATGAATAATTCTTAGTCAGGTGCTAATTTTTTAAAACACCTGCCAATCTCCCTTTCAACAAGTAGGAAGTGGCCTAGGATTTAGGACTATCAAGTATCTGCTATGTAGCAGCAGGTATTTTACCTTATTTGAGTAAGCATCTCACATTGCCAGCCTGTAGCCATCCCCAAACTACACCAAGTGTGAGCAATCTAAAATATCCATAACTCCATTAAAAGGGCTAAACTTCCCCAATGCAGACAAAGATAATGTATTCATTATATTTTAATTGCCTATCCATTTCTTTGTACCCCTCACCAGAGTCTAAGTGCCTGGAGGGAAGACACTGTCTTGCCCTCTGCTATATCCCCAATGCCAAGAACAGCTCCTAGCACAAAAAATAGTGATGACCCGATTAATGGGTAATACCTTTAATGGTTTAATAAAGAATCAATTCCAAGATCTTTAAGCACAACATCTAAGGCTCTGAATTCATCTTGCTAGCCTCATTCCTAATCATTCCCCTGCCTTTGACTTCAGCCTAAGGTGTCTCTAAATATCATACTCTGTATCAGCTATGTGGCTTTACTCTCCCTATTTCCTCTCCTTGAAAGGCTATTTCTTCACCTGCCTAATTCCTATATATCCTTCTAGAATCATTTCAGTCCTCCCCCTTCTTTTTCTTTAAATTTAAGACCCCAGAAAATAAAAGGACTGTGGCCCTAGATTGCTAGAGCATAATAAATCTACTTCTGTTGGTCTTTAGTACATATCATGGCTCTTTCTTTGGTAAAGGTTTCTCAATTGGCCACTTTCTTCTGAAAGCAGTATCATTTTTTTTTTTCTGTCTTTAAATGAGAACTTCAGAAAATAACATTCAGGAAACTGGTAATTTAAAAAGTTAAAAATATAGTAAGAACCTGCTGTATATATAAAAAAATAATAAATAAATAAATAAAAAGTTAAAAATAAAAAGAGTAAGCAAATAAGACTTATTATGTTAGAAAGTCTAGGTAGATCTTACCTGGGTAGTTTTTGGGAGGGAAAATGTTTTTAAGTCAAGATTTTGGTTTTGGTCTGAACCCTCAGCCTACTCCTTTTGTTACTTTTAGTTCTTATTTAGCTTTAGAATATATTCAGGTACTTTCACTACTGAATTTACATAGCAAAAAAATCCCACTGACAAAGTTAAAACTACAGCTAATTTTTTATTCAGAAGATACTGGCTGTCACTTTCCAAAATTTATGTCATGATATAATTCTGAAGACAAAGTCACTGTGATACTAAACACGAGTTTTGATTCTAGATAATTTTCTGCCCATCTGTTCTTTGCAGTGAAACCTGAAGGGTCATCTTCTAACCCTGACAATCCTTCATCATCATCACAGAACAAGTCCCAGACAATGGCAACAACCACCTCATGTGGTCCCAATTTTCTGCAGTAGGCATTCAACGAGAATCTCTGAGGCATACAAAACACTGTATCAAGGGCTGTGGTGACAAGATCAAAGAGACACAGATGCCCTTTTTAGAAAATAAAGAAAGCTGCAAGATCATAATAAGGCATGTGAATAAATATCTCCAACAAGAAGTAGAAAGTGATCAGTGGAATTACAAGGAACTGTAAGATTTCAGGAAAGGGAGAGACTATCTACTTCCAGCAGGGAGAAGATTTGGAAAATATTGTGAAGGAGTTGGTCTCTGAAATATGCCTTGGAGGCTGGGGATTGGGTATAGACAAAAGATGCAAGAAAGGATATTCTAACAACTGAGGACTGTTACTGAGCTGAGAGTTAATAAATCAGTTCTCTACATTTTTTCATTCACTCATTTGACAAATATTAATCAAATGTCTTTTATGGGCTACACAATGCTATGCTTTAAGTATAAAGTGGTGAAAAAAAAAGACACAGCCCTTGCCTTAGTGGAGCTTAGAGTCTAAAATCCTCTAACTACCTCCTTTCCTCATTTTCACTTTGCAAGTCTGGGGCAATGTACTGTCCTGGAACTAATTAGAGCGTAGATTAAAGAGTCCAGAGCAGGACATATGGATAGTTGTTGATTGACTGCACAGAAGTGATCACTATAAGCTTGAGACCAAGTTTTATACCTACATTTATAAAGATAAGAAACAAAAAGGAGTGTCTTTTCCATATGTTTGCTCATAATCTAAGTATAACTAGCTAGAACTTTCATTACAACCTACGAGGTTCTGTGCTCATGATTTTTTAAAAATTGAGCCAAACAAATTAAATCATCCAAATAATAAAATAACAAATTTATTTTTTCTTCTAAGAGCTTTAAGAAACACAACAATTAGAAAGACTGAAGTTATCTTATGATAAGCCATTCATATTAAATATAAAAAAATTAAATGTAAATCATCTAAATATACCAATTAAAAGACACATATTGACAGAGTGGGTTAAAAAATATGACCTCATTATATGCTGTCTATGAGAAACTCACTTCAAATATAACAACATAGGCAGGTTGAAAGTAAAAAGATAGATAAAAATAACTAAACATTCATCAAAAGAAAGTAGAAGAGGCTATATTAATATAACATAGGACTGTAAACTTCTGAGCAAATAAAATTATCAGACACTGAGACATTACATAAAGATAAAAGGTTCAATCCACCAAGAAGATATAGCAATCCTAAACATACGCATACCAAATACAGTTCTGCAAAATATTTCATGTAAAAATTGATAGAATTGAAAGTGGAAATAGACAAACTCATTTTTAGCTGTAGACCTTAATCCACCCTCCACCAACAACAGATAAAGCAACTAGACAAAAAAATTAGCAAATATATAGAATTCAACAACAGCATCAACTAACAGAGCCTAATTGATGTTTGTGGAACAATCCCCCCAATAACAGAAGAAAATACAGTCTTTTCAAGTACCCATAGAACATACACCAAAATTGGCTATATTATGGCTGTAGAGTAAATCTCAACAAATTTAAAAGAACTAAAGTCATATACATGTATTTTCCATCTACAATAAAATCAAACTTGAAATCAATAACAGAAAGATAACAGGAAAATCTCCAAACACTTAAGAGACTAAACAACATAATTTAGTCAATGTGTCAAAGAAGAAGTCTCAAAGGAAATTTTAAAAGTACACCGAGCTGAGTAAAAGGGAAAATATAAAATATCAAAATTTGCAGGAAACAGCTAAAGCAGCATTGAGAAAAATTTAAAGCACTAAACGCATGCAATCAAAAAGAAGTCTCAAATCAATAATCTAAGCTCCCACCACATGAACCTAGAATAAGAAGAGCAAAGTAAGCCCAAAGTCAGCAGAAAGACTGGAGTAATAAAGATTAGAGCAAAAATCAATAAAATTGAAAAAAGAAAAACAATGGAGAAAATCAATGAAATGAAGTGCTTGGTCTTTGGAAATATCAACAAAACTTACAAACCTCTAGCAAGACAGAAAAACAAAAAAGGAAGACACAAATTACCAACATCAAGAATGAAACAGAGGATATTACTACAGACTCTACAGACATTAAAAGAATAATTAGGGTATACTCTGAAAAACTTTTCACCATAAATTTGACAGCTTTGATATAATATACCAATTCCTCAAAAAACACAAACTACCACAACTCTTTGAATATGAAATAAACTATTTTAACACCCCTGTACTATTAAAGAAATTAAATTTAATTCTTAAATTAAATTAAATTAATAAGAAACTTATAAAAATAGTTAATTTTCCCAAAAACTTAATATGGTTTCACTGGAGAATTTTGCCACACCTTTAAAGAAGAATTAGCATCAATTCTACATAATTTCTACCATTAAATCCTTCTCAAATCACTTTACAAAGCTAAGATTACCTTGATACCAAAATGAGACAAAGACAGTACCAAAAAAGAAAACTAGAAACCAATATTCCTCAGGAATTTAGATGTAAAAGTAACAAAATATAGACAAACAGAATTCAGCAGTATGTAAAAATAATTATATGCATTGACCAACTAGTATTTATTTCAGGGGTGCAAGGCTGGTTCAGAATTTGAAAATTAACCAATGTGATCCACTATATTAACAGCCTAAGGAAAAAAATCACATTATCATATCAATAGATGCAAAAAAAAGCATTTGACAAAATTTAACATTCATTCATAATAAAAATTCAGAAAAGCAGAAATAGAGGGGAACTTCCTCACCTTGATAAAGACCATCTAAAAACATTTACAGCAAACAATATACTTAATGGTGAAAGACGGGCTGCTCTTCCCTTATGATTGGGAACTAGGCAAAAATATTTGCTTTCACTATTCTTATTCATGGTGTTAGAACTTTTCACTATTCTCTAACATGGTGCTAGAACTTGTAACCAGTGGAATAAGACCAAAAAAAAAAAAAAATAGTAATTTAAATATGTACCGATTTACAGGAAAAAAATAAACTGACCCTATTCACAAATGATATGATCATCTATGTAGAAAATCTCAAGGGCTCTACCAAAAAAAGCACCTAATAGAACTAATAAGTGAATTAAACAAGGTTGCAGAATACACAAAAATCAGTTTTCTATAAAAAACAATGTTTCTATATACTAGTAATGTATAGAGGATATCAAATTTTAAAATATAATACCATTTATAGTTGCTCAAAAACTTTAATACTTAGGTGTAAATCCAAAAAACATGTATTAAACTTTACGCTGAAGACTACAAAACACTGATATAACAAATCAATGGACATCTAAATAAATGGAGTGATATGCAATATTCATAGATTAGAAGATGCAGCACAGTAGAGATGCCAATTCCCCCCAAATTGATGCTCAGTTTTAATACAATTGCTATCAAAATTCCAGCAAGAATTTTTTATAGATATAGATCAGATTATTCTAAAATGTATACAGAAGAAGAGCACAGGAGCTAGAATAGTTAAAACAATTTTGAAAAAGAAGAATAAAGTTGGAGGCATCAATCAACCCAATTTCAAAACTTATTATATATAATAACTTTAGTCAAGACATTTCTGCAAGGAATGCTGCCCTTAAAGGAACCAAAAGCAGTCAAACCTCTGTCATTGTCCATGGGATATTTCCCCAAATGATAACTTAGAAAAACTGGCTAGGGAAGCCCAACAATTAGCTTCAGAAAATGAAGAACAAGACTGGAAATTCAACAGTTGTTTTGATAAAAAGTGAAAGCTCTGGTTTGGACCAACTAACAACCCAGTCTTACTGGAGACTCCAACATTCCCACTCCTAATCACTGTACATGCATTAAACAATTGGTTTATTGATAAAACGATAGCATTCATTAATCAATATTGATGGGAAAACAAACATTTACAAGGCCAGAAAACATGCCTACCTCACTTGTCCCACTTACTCGAAACACAATCCAGGGAACCCTGCTCCCAGACATTTAAAACTGTCTAATGGACCATTCAAGTTCTGGCAAATGGATTTCATACAATTTTCTCCATCTCATGAATATAAATATGTTTTAGTCACGATCTGTATGTTTTCTCACTGGACAGAAGCCTTCCCTGGCAGACAGGATACTGCCTCCTCTGTGGAAAAGAGTATCTCTACTTGGGAAATTCCTCTCAAACATCAGAGTGATCAAGGACCCCATTTTACTGGTCAGGTACTTTGACAAGTCTGCGTTCTCTGTCCGGTTTTAAAACACTTTCATTGTGCTTACCACCCTCAATCCTCTGGTTTGGTCAAACATACTAATGGCATTATTAAGGCTCAACTGGCAAAATTTGTAGAAGCCCTCCAATTACCTTGGCCAAAAGCATTGCCATTGATCTCTCTGAATCTCAGATCTACCCCTTTTGGAACTCATAAACTCTCACCCTTTGAAATAGTTACAGGACACCCAATGTACTTGCCCCTGCCTCTTTTGACCCCCAACTAATAAAATAAGAGATAGTTCAATATTGCAAAGGCCTAATTACCTTTATTTAAAACAACCATGCTTTGGTAGAGCAATCTTTTCACAGTGTGTTCTTGAGAGATGTAGACCTTGAGCATCGCACTTTGCAAACTGGAGACTTTGTTGAAAAAGACACCCCCAGAAAGACTCTCTTCAACATCGCTGGAAAGGTCCCTATCTGGTACTGCTAACCAACCCTCGTGCTGCCAAACTTCAGGGAATAGAGCCTTGGATTCATGTGACACAGCTAAAGAAAGGACCCTGACTGGACCTGTATGTCATCCAGTGACCTGAAAGTGAAGATTTCCCA
Source organism: Balaenoptera musculus (assembly GCF_009873245.2). Taxonomy (NCBI): domain Eukaryota; kingdom Metazoa; phylum Chordata; class Mammalia; order Artiodactyla; family Balaenopteridae; genus Balaenoptera; species Balaenoptera musculus. The sequence goes on from NC_045786.1 coordinate 79,617,209, forward strand.
GAATTGAAGCAGATGACATCTGATCAGACAGCTTTCCCAAGATATCCAGACCAGGCCAATTGGAAGTTTATTGCCAAACCTTTGATGGTGACATAATGTTTCAAATGATCTCCAGTGTCTATAATCTTGTTAACATATGGACTTTAGATAAAAAGTGCCTAAGAGTTCTCCCCACTACCCCTCCTTGTTACTCAAATGTGACCTCAATAGGTTTCAACCTGCACACTTTCCCTCGAATGTGGGACATTATGCCCAGGAAAGTTCCTTCTGGCATTGAAGGACAAAAAGTCATTGAAACCAGAAAACCTAACTCTTGATCAGAGATGCTTTCAGAGAAAGATCTTGTTCAAAAGTGAGAAATGTAAAAATTAATAATCAGAAACCTCAATTAAAATAGTCAGTAGGCCAGAAGGGCATGGGCTCTCATGCCCTTAAACAATAGCAGAGTCCAACAGGAAGAAGAAAGATTTCCTCCTCTTGCTTGGCAAGAGCTCCACCAATGAGAGACTGCCACAACTTAGCCAATGAAAAGCTACTATACTTTGAACTCTCAATTCCTCCAATCAACTCTTTGTTTCCTCTAGCCCTCCCAACTTCCTTTCCCCTTTTGAAAAGAGTTCTCTTCTCCTTGCTGTGTAGGGACTTGTACGTAGCTCACCATCACTGCAGACCCTGGATTGCAATTCTTTGTTGAGCCCAAACAAACCCATTTTTGCTAGAGAAATAACTGGCAGTCTATTTGTTTTAGGTCAACAGGTAAAAGAGCTCTGTTATAAGAGAGTGTAAGGTCATGTATCAGTAGACAATTATAGATACAAGCAAGCGCAGTGAGATTGTGTAGATCTTCTTGCAGAAGTTCTGTACAGAATATTGTTCGGTAAAATTGCAGGAAAGACTTCAATGATGAAAAGATTCAGGATATATGCCATGAACGTTCAATAAATGGCCACCAAGTAGACAAGGCTGGGAAAGTTACTCCAAGCTGGAACAGCAGATGGAGCAAAGGCACAGAGGCATGCAATGGCATGGTGCTGTCAGGGAGATGCAGGGGTTCAGCATGACTAATGCACAGTGCACCGAGTGTGTTAAGGCAAATGGCTGGAGAAGCAGAGAGAAACCAGACCATGTAAGACTTACTACAGACTTTGGAATTTACTTCACTTAGCATGATAATCTCTAGGTCCATCCATGTTGCTGCAAATGGCATTATTTCATTCTTTCTGAAGTAAGCCAAACAGAAAAGACAAATATCATATGATACTACTTATATGTGGGATCTAAAAAAAAATGATACAAATGAATTTATTTACAAAACAGAAGCAGACCCAGAGACATAGAAAGCAAACTTATTGTTACCAAAGTGGAAAGGTGGGGGAGGGATAAATTAGGAGTTTGGGATTAAAAGATACACACTACTATATATAAAATAGATAAACAAGGACCTTCTGTATAGCACAGGGAACTATACTCAATTTCTTGTAATAACCTATAAGGGAAAAGAATCTGAAAAAGAATCACTGTGCTATACACCTGAAACTAACACAATGTTGTAAATCGACTATACTTCAATAAAGAAATTTAAAAAAAATTTTTGGAACTATCCAATAGCTCAGAGGTGTACTTGTGGGATGTATCCACCACCAGTGCTATTATATGCTGTGCTGGAGCATGGGAAGTAAAATTAGAAGGTGTGTTCATATTTATTTTAATCTCATGCTTAACTTCTATTTGTGTATATGTTTTATAATGAAATATATTTGTGTAGTAATACATGGTGGTATTTTATAAGTGAATAAATATATATATGTTAGGAACATATGTTTAAGTTTTTTCTTTACTGATGAGGTACATTATCTACAATGTTTGGAGACAACAGCTATTAACGTATTAAGCAGGGAGGGCCATAAAGTAATGAGATTTTTGCACTATCAAGTCTTCATGGTAGGGGAGTATGGAACAGTGTGGACTATAGATTCGAGGCAAGGAGAAGAATTAGGATGTTATTATAATTGTCCAGGCTGAGACGATGAGGATCTGAACTGTGGCAGTAGCTTTAGAGTTGGTGAGGAAGGAAGGGACTGCTATTGGAGAATTTTACAGAAAAATTATTAACAGGGTTCAGTCACTTATGAGATAGAAGAGATGAGGAACGGGGCATATCTGGAATGATTCCCACGGGTGTCATTGGATTTGGATGACTAAGTGAATGGCAGCACCAGTCATGTGCATTAGGGCATGGGAACAGAGAAGGTTTGGTGGGAAAGCTAATGAGTGTGAACTTTTGACATGTTTAATTGTGAGACTCTTCTCTAACAATTGGATGGAAATGTTTAGGCTACAGTTGGATATCTGGGTTTTAAAGTTCTGAAAAGGGATCTAACCTGATGATAAATATACATGGGAGTTACCAGCTTATCCTCAGAAGAGTACCCACAGAGTGAAATCAAAAAAATAAAAAAGAAAGGAAAAGAAGCTGAAGGACAGAAGCTAAGGGAACTCCAATATTTAAAGGAAAGTGATAGGAAGAAAAGACAGAAAAAGCCACCCAGAAGAAAAGCTTAGATTGCTAGGAACAGTATGAGCAGAGATAGGGGTCATGGCAGTCCAGGTGAGGAAGAGTCTCATGAAGACAAGTGATCTAATTGTCTGGGGTAAACAACACTCCCTTGTTCATCCTCCTATTAACATTGTCAAGTCTTTATTGAGCACCTGCAGTTAGACATATTGCATTAATTTTAACATCACACAATTACAGACACAGACTACAATGTAGAACAGAGTATCCATGAATAGTATTCTCAACATGAGGCAATTTTCTCTGCCATTTAACTGAGGTCAGCATTGTTAATTCAGCACTTAGTATATGGTAAATTAAGAACATCATGAGGTGTATTCTGTGGATGGTTAAAAACACTGATACTGATGTTGGGCCAGATGTTAACAAATGATCAAGTTAATCATCTCCATTTTAGTAAATGACCTTATTCTACTACATGAATCAATGACAACATCATAATGCCAGGGACCTGACTCTACTTGTAGGGTACATGCCAGACGTGACATTAGGCATACTTCCTATTAGCAAAATAGGAAATAGTTTTTATCAAAACACAACTCAATTGATTTCATCCTTCCTAGGAGAAGAATCCCAAAATCTTCCACAAAACTCACCCACATGTATACCTTGGTTTATTTGTCTTAACAATGTGTTTTAAAGCTTAGGCTAGACACATAAGCCAGAAGTTGAGTGCCCTGCAAATCAACCCCTTACCTTGAGTCACACAGGAAAGCATATATGATTAAGAACAAGGCATCAAAGACAATTTACACACACACATGCATATACTTTGTAATACACAGTTTATGATTAATAAACAAAAGAAAAAAAATAATTTCTTGCCTGACATGGAAAGCTCATCTCACTTAAGCAGAAGTCATTGTCATCAGACAGCATTAGACAGTTGTCACCTGCTGGTTCTTTCCCTGGGAAACCTCTTGATTAAGTGCCCTTTCCAATTAGGCACATTCAATTTAGGAAAAGCCCATTAAACAATAACTAGATAGTATTTTTCATTCACCATGACAAAGTGTTCTCTGCAGATGTTGACAATAATATTATGTGGGTTTAAATCTTACTTTCAGTTCATTGCTTGAGAAATCTTAACACGGAAAAAGTATCTTAAGATCTCAGAAGTAAAATGTACAAGGGCAGCAGCTGTGTTTGCATTGTTCATATGTTTCCCAGCACTGACCTAACATTCAGCATTTCCTCAGTAACTGTCAAATGAAGAAATTAGAGTACAATTTAAAATCTATACATTATATCCGTTCTGTCAGGTAATATAGTGTTTGAGTTCAGAAGGCAAAGATACAGATAAAATCCAACAAAGTCTACAGAGAAGGAATTTTTCCCAGTACAGATGAAACAATACAGTTCTTTTTCAGTATCAGTATTCTAGACATTTAGTTCACCACTGCCCTGGAAGGAATCGCAGTGGCCCACTTCCCAGAAAATGTATTTTTAATGATGTGGTTGATTGTCTACAGAAATGGCCGCCAACAATTCCACCCATCCTTCTAGCAGCAGGCTACTCCTCCCATCAAGAGGTGGAGGTTATTTCCCCTCCCTCTGAATTTGGGCTGACCTTGCGATTTACTTTGACCAATAGAATGCAACGCCAGGGACATGTGTGAGTTCAGAGCATAGCCATTAAGTTGACTGATAGCATCCACTTTTGCTCTCTTGGGACTGAACTGCCATGTTATAAGGAAGCCCATACTCTCCTGCTGGGAAGAGTGTTCATGTGGAGAAACCTTGGACGATAAGACACTACATGGAAAAAGAGGCCACATAAAACCCTGGAGAACAGAAGTAGTCCAGCTGACGGTCACCTTCAAGGCCCCAGACATGTGAGAGAGGTTGTCTTGGATATTCTAGCCCAGCCCATTTGCCAGCTGAATGCAGCCAATGGAGGGACCCTAGCTGGAGCAAAAGGATCACCAGCCAACCCGCAGAATGGTAAGAAATATTGATAAAACTATTAATGTTTCAAGCCTCTATATCTTGGGTGGCTTGTTATACAGTAATAGATAACTAAAACAAATGACATTACACTCCTCCCCTTCTATGGCACCATTAGCCTCTCTTTTCTTTTTTTTTTTTTTTGATACTTTTCTCATAGAAATTCTACCCTGTTTCCTTTAGCTGTAGTGTTGAAACCAGTTTTTAGAATGAAGAGCTACAGTTGGAAAATGCTGGTTTCTAAAACTTTCCAATGGGTATGATGTCAGGTAACATAACTGTTATTATAAGGGAGACAGACTGTCTCTAAATTGTTTACAATCAAAGGTTCTGTACTTGACACACTCAAATGCATAGAACTTTTACTCTTAAAATTCTTGTAATTCTTAAGTAGTCAGTACAAGGAGAGCAAAGCCCCCATTGAATGCAGTCGGTCCCCACTACATGCACCTGAAAGAATCATTTGGGTTGAAGCTGATCCATTACACAGTTAACTATGTATCTAAATATTTAAATGTTTCTAATCAGAAATGGTTTCTTCCTCTGTCATTCTAAAGGTCAATATTAGATGTTTTAATATTACTTAGGGTAGGTACACTCATCCAGAGAGTCTCTGGCAACATCATTTTACTCAGTGGCATTTCAAAATAATGTGGCACAATGTTGTAAGCTCTCAATAAAACCTCCTGGTAAACATGGAGTGTGATCTTTCCCTTTAACGACTCCTGCCATGAAGTAATCCTCATCCTTTTCGTCTAGGCTGAGTTTCAGTGTGGACTCCTCCCGAACAGAACATAAAGGGCATGACCTATTCCTGAAATCCACTGACATAAAAAATCTTTCTTATGTTAAGATTACTTATACAGTGGATAAAACGGTTAAGTTCCACCTCCCAGTACTCTGTGAAAGCAGCAGTGCCTCCGGTAATGTACCCCAGCCTGCCCCGAGAAACCTATTGACTGTAAACCACACTATATTATAAATCCCAACGGCAAGCGCCTACAGTGACACGCTCTCATAACAGAGCTAAAAGCAGATATAATCCAGTGTCTTCCCAGGGGAGTCTAAAGACAACTTTCCTTGTGAATAGTCAGACATTTTATCGCTGTGCTAAAATGCTCAGCAAGCAGACATGATTTATCCCTTCCTTTTTATGAACTATTATTTCTGCAGTTGTTAAACTCTAATTGAGCAGTTACATATGCCTAATTTCAACTAACTGCCGGCAGAATACGCTGATAGGATTTTGCTCATTCTATTATTCTTGAAGATAGCCACGACAGCTGGCTCTCCCTAGCGTTCTATTCCAAACCCTTTGCTCTTCTCACTTCATGCCAAAAGAGGCGAACTCAAACATCTCCATCTCTAAGCTGGCTCAGATCAGTAGGGATCCATTTAAACTTTCCCTGGGCATTCACATATATATTCACAGCTTCTGTGATGACTCCCAAATCTAAATTTCAGACTTAGACCTTGCCTTTGAATTCCAGCCCCTATAACCATCTGTGTTCCGTACCTGGCCACCTGCATATTCCACAGCTGCTTCAAAATTCACACGGTCAGTTATATTTCTCCTCCCATTCTTAGTCTAGGTTCTTCCCATCTTGTTAATGGAATCATCACTTACCCCGAAACTTGAGATTCTTAACTCTCTCTCCCTTACACTCCATAATCAGCCACACCAATTACTATCAGTTCTACCACCAAACACATCCTTTGAACCCATCCATTCCCTCTGTCTTACCTCACTGATGCAACATTTCTTGTCTTGACTTTTACATCTCTATCCCCACTGGTCTCCCTGCCTATAGCCTCACCTCCTCCTCAATCCATCCCCTGCCCAGGACCAAGGGTGATCTTTCTAAAACAGGGAACTAATCCTGAGTGGCAGCGTACTGGAGTGCTTAAGTCTGTGGAAGTCAGAAGCTGGGTTGAATCCTGGTTCCATCACTTACAAGCCGTGTCATCTTGGGAATGTAACTTATCCTGTCTTTGCCTCACTCTCCTCAGAAGTTAAATGGGAATAAAAATAATATCTACTTCAGTTGATTGTGATGAGGATGAAATAAACATGTATAAAGCTCTTAGAACAATGCCTAGCACACAGAAAATGCAATACAAATAGTAGCTTAAATAAATGGATGCCACTTACCTGCTTAAAGCCCTTTTCTAGAGGAAAGGGCTTCCTGAGGGAAAGTGACCCTCCATAATCTGCCACCTGCTTCCCTGTCTGGCCTCAGCTCACTCTGTTTACCCCACATAGAAGCAGAGCTCCAGGCATAGCAGATCCTGAACCTGACCTGCTCTTTCATTCCGCCAACGCCCATCTCTCTGGAATACCCTCATCCCCACGGGAGGTAGGAGGAAACTCCTACTAATCCTTCAAGCTTCAAAGGATTAAGTGTCCGTTTCCTTTGAAAGTCCTTCTAGACTCACTCAAACCTAACTACTCAGTTCATTTTTGGTTCTGTTCTGGGATCTAGTAGCTATCTCTATTATTCTATCTACCACACTGCCTTGCAATTATATTTTTACAAGGCAATTTCCCCTACCAGGCATCCTCGTTCAGGTCAAGGACTGTATCATATGTCCTTATATTCTTAATGGATAGCATAATATCTATTATGGAACACGGGGTACAACAAATGTTTATATTTTTTGCCTCTCCATTCTTTCCTTCTTCTCCCAATAGTTTTAGTAGTAATAATAATAATAGCAATATCTTACTGCTTTAATATTCATAAAACACTTTGAAATATATCATGTCATTTTATTTTGATCCATAGAATAAAATACAAAAAAATTATTCCCACTTTATCACTGAGAAAACTGAAGTCTCAGGAGTCATGTGGTTTCTCTGGGATCATACAGTCATGTAGCCATTATTCAAATCCAAGGCTTGCTATTCCAAATCTTATGTTTTTGCTTTTGGTGTTTTTTTTTTTTTTTTTTTTCTCACAATCAAAGACCCTCCCTTCAACATGATCATTTTGTCCAAAATTAATTATATGGCCACCTCCTTCAAAAATACCTCTGCTTTAATGTCTGTAAGATTCATAACTCCCCATCAAAAAAAAAAAGAATAAAAACAACTAAACCATCTTGTTTGAATCAACGATAGTATTGTTCCTGGTCAAATGCATTTGTTTCTTACAAATATGTCTTACAAGATCCCAAACAGGTGTCATTTTAAAATACTTTGTGTTGCCATAGGTGTGATCCCAATGTCTGTGGGTCCTAGCCAAGGGCACCAAGTCCTTGGATTCAGATAAGGAAGCCTGGTCTGCGATATCATTTCATATTTTACAGACTCAGTCAGGAATGTTCACAAACACAAAGCATCTGGTCAGGCATGGAGATATTTCATCAGACCTATACAAGGAAGATCTTTCTTGAAAAATATATTTTTTGGAGACACCTGAAGATTAGGCTCAGAGCCAGCATCACTGGTAAATAACAGTCTGGTGTTTATGTTTTCACTGGGGATTGTTTCCCCTGACACCACAAATAAAATGAGGCAGCCAGACTCTCAGAGCTTGTAATTTTACCAGGCGGGCTATATGTTTAAAATCTAAACAAAAGAGCTAGTCTGCCTTTACAGAGAATTTAAGAAAAGCCAGAATTTAGAATGCAAAAACGCTCTGCCCTGTTCCACTAAGGGGCTTTGTACCAAAGCTCTAAAATGAGTTTTTTCTCCTCCCTCAGGAGTCCTTCCAGTTTCACGTGCGTGGCAAATGCTAAAAGCCACAGAGAAAACAAGCCTTTCCCTTGGGAAGGAGAGGCTGTATTGCTAAACACAGACCCTTTGGGGTTTGAAATCTTGACAGGCCCCAAACAAACGTGTCTTGTTTTTGCCTCTTCTTTATAGACTGCAGTGTTTAACTTTTGTAAAATGAAAAGATATAATATGATGTGATTTATTTTATCATTATTTTTGGAAAATTTCTACCCTATGAGAGACTATCTGAAATAAGAATCTAATGTAGTTGCTATAAAAGTCCATGAATATCTAATCAAATCACTGGGTGACATGTATCCCCTCCATTGAAAAAGCAGAATAATGCAAACAAATTCCATTTGTTCTGGGATATTACCCATGAAACTAAGTGCTACTTTCTCTTTATAAAAACCATTGACTGAAATAATACTCTGATTCAATATTTGGCCCAGAACAGCTGTGGAAGCACAATTTTCTACTGAAAGGTTAATTCTCATCTCACCTTGGGATTCTTAGTTATAAGCAGGCTCCCAAACACATATAGCCATACACCCTTAACAAGCAGTTTATAAATAACATTCCATCTTCAAGACTGAATTAATTAAAACCATTAATTTGTTTTAAAATCAGAGTCTATTTACTTGTGTTTAAAGAAGTCATATTTTGATTGTTATAATATTCAGATGATTCAGTGTTCAAAAGTCTATGATTTAGTCAAGTTAAACATAGGCTTTCTTTGGGATTAGGAAAGGATATCTCTTGCTTTTAAATTTTCTGTATGTATGGCACATCATTTTCTAAATTTGCAGTGAAAGTTAAATAATTATCTAGGTTAAACTAAGCACAAGATCACAAACCAGTGTTTTGCCCAAATTATCCCAACTAAAATTTGCCTCAACCATAAGCTCAAAATATAGTACCGTTTGTCATGATTTTCTTCATCCATGAAAGTAAGATATAAGTGGAGGAGGTAAATAATAACATCTTACATTTTCAAAACACTTATCTACTTTCTAAATTGAACCTCACCAGCAATTCCATAAAAGAGAAGGGAAGGGATCATTACTTGCATTTAATAAATGACGAGCTGAGTCTCAAAATGGTGACGTGGCTTCTGCAAGTTCACCCAGCTGGTAAATGACAGAACTGGAAAAAAATGTAGTCTATTGTCACTGAATTATGCCATGCTGCCTCTCTTGAATAAACTTTACGAGTAACCTATAATAATCCACTTAGCTCCAAAACTGCTATTGGTTACCAATCTGCTGTAAATTAACTCTAGCAAAAGTTCTACAAATCTGTTCTCTGGTCAGCATGAGGGGAGAGTTCCTGAGAAGCAGCTATGGAGGACTTATAAACCAAGAGAAGATTCTCTGTGTGATTGTTCCACTCCAAGGAAGAACCACACTGTCCCTCCATATGCCTTGGGCTCTGTGGGCTCATCTCTTTCAACAAAATCCTACTCTCTGCAGTTCTACATTTTAATAGTTTCCACCAGAAGACAAATAAACAATGTGAGTTACATGAGTGACAGCTAACACTGAACGGAAATGCAATGCGTGGGGGTTGCACAGTCATTTTTTAAGGTCAATCAAAGGTCACGGGGCAATTTCCCACAAGTCATCGAGGCTGGTGGTTACTCAGGTTGTCACAAGCCTCTTCATTATTGTTTCCACCATAAACATCACATAGAGTCAAATATGCAATGAAGCCAATCTTAGAATAATCTGAAAATTGTTCTGTTTTAGCACATTCAATGACAGACACATGGAGGCTTACTAAATTATTCTAGTCTTCTTCCATTCAGCAAATAATTATTGAGGATCTATTTTGTGCCAGGCTCTAAATTAGATCCTGAGGATACATCAGTCTTGTATAGGAGACAGACACATAAATAACCACACTGATTCCTGGTGGATGGTATAACTAAATACTTTGGGTGTGACTGTTTCCACTTGGGTGAGTGGGAAAGTATCACAGAAATGATGTTATTTGATTTGGTTCTTATAGGTTAAATAGTAGTTCAGTAAAGGAGTAGAAAGGGTAGTATTTTATTCCTGCTGCAATTCACAAATGTATACATACAAATGAATAATCAATTCCCATGGGAAGTTCCAACCTATCTACTGTTGAAATATTTTTATAAAAAAAGAAAATCTCCAGAACAATGTATACAATGGCTTAGTAAATCACAACTACATAAATGCACCTCATGCATTTCACTGTTGTTAATTGCTTCTGGTGAGTAATGAACACTTTATTACATCATGTATAGATTCTCAAAATATTAAGGGTAGAAAAGTTCTTAGCTCTATCCCAGTCCAATGTCATCTTTTTCAATAAGGCATAGAAAGGTTAAGTGTCTTATTTAAAATCACACAGTTAATCACTGAAATTAAGAGACTAAAACTTAGATTCCCTGATGTCCAATTTAGTTTTTTTCCCCCTGCAGTACGCATGCTCTATTATTGTAAGTTGATAGTTTATGGTTAGGGATGTCTTTTGTAAGACATAAGAGTGGTAGTTTGAGGTCAGAGGGTCATGTTAGTAAAACTCATGGATGTTGTTATTTATTTTCTGTTTAATATGAAAAGGAATAAATCCCTAAAGAAGAGAACATACACAGGCAAAGAAATTCCAAAGGAGAAGGACAGGAATGGAGATAAATATGAAAGACTAAGAGTCAGGAGACCTGTATTTTAAGTTGTCTTGAACAAGCTGCTTTCCCCCATTCTCTTCCATCCCATCACCTGTAAACTCAAGCCAGTATGGGTGGGAACCATTTACTTGCATGTTTTCCTGTCTTAGTTTGTGTGTGAACAAGTGTTGCATTTCTAATTGATATAGATTTAACATCTCCTGGGAACCTTTTTCATATGTGCCCTCAATTATTACTCAAGCCACCTCACACATTTGGTACTAGATAGCCTCCATGTAGAAATGGGGAGACTGTGTTACAGACAGTTTATGTGACTTGCCCAAAGCCACTTCCCTAGTACATTACAGAGCTTTAATTTGAACATAGTTGTCCAAGCTTATTGCTTTTCTGTTAAAAACACCTTTAGACTAAATAACCATTAAAGTCTGCTCTGGTTCTAAAACTGGACTCAATGCAATAAAAAATATGGAAATGCTTTAGAAAATTTTAAGTGCCATGAAAATATGAGGTGACCATAACACCCCCATTAATCATATATATCCATCTGTATGGACCCAAAGCACTACAAATCCACCCATTGCCTACATGCCAGAGTGACAGGGCAGGCGTTTTGAGTCCTTTATAGCCCAGAGAAGATTAAGTCATCAATAGCTATAATTTGTCCTGACCTTTAGAAAGTTGATATCCCACTGAAGAACTTATTAGATTGGAGAGCTCTGAGATAATAGATGTTTAAGCATGTTGACTTCCTTTCCTATAAAATATATAATCTCTACAGAGATTTGGCCAACTTTAATGTCAACCAGGATATTTACATTTGCTTTGCTTGTCTCAGAGTCATCTGGAAAATGAAATGCCTTTTATTGACATAAAGTCATGGATGTAAATTTACTCTCTTCAAAAGAGCTATGTAAATAATATGGCAATTCCTTTACTTTTTGACTAGAAATGGAATACTGTTTCTAAGAAGCATATAGAGATCACCAAGCAACTCTGAAAGCTATTACCAATATTAGAACCAGTTTTTACTGTAGCAATGAGAAGTCTGCAGAATGAAAAGAAAGAAAAGCATCAACCCTATTCTCCCATTCACATCCAGAGTAACTATTCCAGAGCAATGTGCCTCTTGTCCCAGAAAGCAGATGTCTCAATATCTGTGCTCCAGCTACCCTTGCATGACTTTCTAACCCCCAGTGAGTCTTTCCCCTCCTGTCACAGGGTCAGTTCAAATGTTCTTCTCCCTACTTAGAAAACACCTCAGCTTCCTAATTTACATTTTATTCACCCTTCACAACTAAGCTAAATAATACTTCCTTAGAAAATTAACCTGAGCCTTTTCCCTTAGTCACTCCCCATAGCTAAGCCTCATGGCATAACACATTTTACTGTTGTACAATATTGTGAGTTGTTATTTATTTGTGCAATTATTTGATTAGAAGCGATTCCTTCACTAGATTCAGTCTCTAAGAGGACAGGGGCTATGTCGTTTTGCTCATCATCACATCCTCAGGGCCTAGCAGAGTACCTGGAACATGCAAAATACTCAGTTAATTTTTTCTTTGAGAGACTAAATCATTCTCTCCTGGAGAAGACTCCATCCACTCTTGGTCATCATGTTTCATATCCTCCTCCAAACTCTATGTCTGGGGTCTATTCTTAAAGAACCTTACACACCAAGGAGCTAATGCTTTGTAAGAATAAGACAATCCAGTTCATAATTATGAATATAATATTACTTTTTAAATTGATGCTTAGAGAAAGAATCCAAGAGAAGGGGAAAGAGGCTATGCACAAAGTAATGGGCTGTAGTGTCATCTTAACAGTAATATGAAAATAACCTTAGCATCCAATGAGAAGGAAACAGTAAAACACAATACACCTATGCAGTAGAAAGCTAGCTATACATTAAAATGAATAATTATGAGGATTATGTTATTTCAAAAAATGCTTGAGTAAATAAGGCTAAGTGAATTAGAACAAAACAGAGAAGTATATATTACCTTCTAATGTACAAAGCATATATTTATGTATAAAGACTGATTGAAAAATATGGAAAAGAAAAGCTACTTGATATGATAGTGTCATATAATCTTACAACTTTATAATAAAATTATAAATATGGTAAGACTATAATGAATAATTTTATTGTGTTGTAATATTATCTATATCAAGACAATCGCTTAAAAGTACATACAAAGTAATACTTAAAGGCTGACTGCAGGATATTTTCCACCCAAACTTTAGGTACTTACCTTGAGTATACCATATCATGTTATATGTGTCATATATTCCAGTGTAAAGAACAACTGAGTTATGCCTTTGAATGAAGGCTGAGTACCAATAGGCATCTAGCTTTACTCTTAGAAACTCTGTGATTTACAACTACTGAGTATACTTGGCTAGAATCTAAAATTAACATTGTTCCAACAAAAGATTGTGTCAGCTTCTTGGGATATTACATTCTGCTCCATCACATGATAGTATTGGAGATGGACATGTACTGGCCTAGAATGTAGATGATTTTTCATTCTGTTTTCTTTTTTTTTTTTTTTCATGCCAAACTGCATTCTGTTTTCAGTTGCATTCTGATTACAAATCAGCACCCAAGAGCTACAAGGATCCATCCTCCGAGAATCCCTCTCTGATTCCAATCAGGGAGTTAATTCATTATCCAACCAGGGAAGCTCTACCCTAAAAGCACTGGTTCACTGAGGCATGCATGGTCTCCTATGAAAACAAGCAGGCCCTTCTGATGTTTGTACCAAGGGCTAATACGTTTGTTTATGACGCGCCAGACCCGTCTCTGAGCAGGCCAACCATGCTACTCCATTCATCCTCACACAACTCCACAGATGAGGCCTTCGTATTAAACCCCACTTTTCAATAGAAGGAAGTGAGGCACCATAATAGTTACACAACCTGCCCAAGGTCACAAAGCCAGTAAGTGCCCAAGTCAAGAACAGAACCTAGAGCCCACACCTTTAAAGATCATACTGTGCTACCATGAAAATGTGAGATTTGTAAAACTCTAGAAAAAAAAAAATGGCAAGTTAGAAAATACCTGCTTCAACTCTATAATGTAAAATTCACATGAATGATAGAGCTTTTTATAAAACAAAGACTGTAGAGGAAAAGAAATCCCATTTCACTTCTCCCTCCTGTGGAGTCAGGGAAGTACATAGTCTATGAATGTAGAAATGACCCTTGTGTCCCCATCTTTCTAAAGGTACGCTAAAGCACTATGCAATGCCCCCAAAGAATTCACAAGCCCGTGACTTATACTACCAGATAAATTCCATGGTGTGTGGGGTGGAGGCTCTCTGATGACAGGCACTTGCAGGAAAAAGCATCTGGCTTTGCCATCCTTGCTTTACCACTAGTCTTTGTCTTGGGAAACAGCCAGTTTCTGAGTCCCTGTGGGTTCAGCAGTTACCAGGTAATGGGAGTGTTCAGTCTCCAGGAGCCCCAGGCAGTGTGCAAATCAGCTACAAGGGCTGGGACAGTCCCTGTGCTCAGCATTGACTGGCTGTCAGAGCAGGGAAAGGACATAAACAAGACTCTCTATCCAGGGACACAAATATCCATGCCATGGACTGATGCTTCTCTGAGGGGAAGGGAGAATAATATACACCATATGAAAGGTTGAAGGTTGAGATACTACTTTTCACCTCTGTCACAACCGAAAAGACTGTTAACAAGCTGTTAATAAGTTTGACTTGTGACAAGAGGGTGAGAAAATAAAAAGAATCTTACTAGGGAAATAAAAATTTGTTGACAACAGGAGGAAGCAACTGGGCCTGAGGCCAAATACCTTTTCATCTCCCTGGAGCTGCAGCTTACCTGTGTTGAGAGTAACACAAGCAAGGCCTCAATACAGCGCTGATTTGAGTCCCTGCTGCTTCTGCAATTGAGTGGCTTTCACAAGCAAACAAAAACAAACACAAAAACAAAAACCCCCAATAATTCACGTTGAAAAGGAATAATCACTCATCCTAATTAAAACAGAATTTTAGAAACCCTTGCTGGAAGCAGGGGGAGAATTTATTGTAATAATACTCACTTTTTTTTTTTTTTTTTCCCTAGAGTCTCACTTTTCCTTCTGGGTTCTTTTCTTTTGATCCTACTGCTAGCACCACGCCCAGCCCCAGGAATGTCTTACTCTCTTTAGAACGTGCTAAATACTGAACAAAACTCCTTCCACTCTTCCTCTTCTCTCAGTTAAGACAGGTGACTATGTTTTTGCTTTTGTTTTTTTAAATTTATTTTATTTTATTTTATTTATTTTATTTTTGGCTGTGTTGGGTGTTCCTTGCTGTGCACAGGCTTTTCTCTGGTTGTGGCGAGCGGGGGCTACTCTTCGTTGCGGTGCGCGGGCTTCTCATTGCTGTGGCCTCTCTTGTTGCAGAGCATGGGCTCTAGGCATGCGAGTTTCAGTAGTTGTGGCACGGGGGCTCAGTAGTTGTGGCTTGCGGGCTCTAGAGTGCAGGCTCAGTAGCTCAGTAGTTGTGGCACACAGGCTTAGTTGCTCTGCGGCATGTGGGACCTTCCCAGACCAGGGCTTGAACCCGTGTCCGCTGCACTGGCAGGCAGATTCCCAACCACTGGACACCGGGGAAGCCCTGGTGACTGTGTTTTAAGCTAGTAAAAATTTAGAAAGGGCAAAAAAGGAAATAGCAGCCAAATTAAAAAAAAAAAAAAAAAACTCAAAATCAATGAAAATAAAAACAAATAATTAAAAAATAGAATTTCACAAACAAAATTAGTGAAAGTAGCCAAGAATCTTACATAGCCCCAAATGCTTTTTTCCTAAGCCTAAAAAGCTGGTTCCACTTTATATATATTGCCTGTCCTATTTTCGTATCTGCTAGAGAAAAGTATGTGTGTGTGCGTGTGTGTGTGTGTGTGTGTGTGTGTGTGTGTGTGTGTGTGTGTGTGTGTGTGTGTGTGTGTGGTGAGGAGTGGAGTGGGGGAAGAGGGCAGGATATGAAGAAGAGGCCCTTCCTATCCTGTGTGTGATATTTCTGTCCACGGTCTGAATTATCACTGAGTTACATTTCCTTAAATGCAAAATTTTTCCCATGAGAATTTTGGATGCTCATTGCCCTGGATCTCCACCGATGTCCAGCCTGCGTTCAGACAAATGACAATTAATGACCACTTGTAATCTAAGAACTGATATACTTACTGATATAAGTTCCATCCTGGGGCCTGTAAGAGAACTCAACTTCCTTTTTTCTTTTTTCTTTTCTTTCTTCTTTGTATTTTCTTTATTGACATCTCTAGTCGTCAATGCCTTCTCACTTTGTTCTGATTTCCATCTCAAAGGCATAGCCAGCTGGAAGGAGGGTGTTTGACACCATGAGGCTAGCTGCTTTTGACTCAGGCATAACTGCAGACACCTGTTAAAGAATTTCAGGAGGCTTAATTGGATGAAATCACTTTGCACTCAAGAAGTTCACAAGTCACTTCTTTGCATGTTTACAACCTACCTGATAACCAGTAATGATGGTTTGGAGATAAGAAAGAAAAAGATTCTCTCACAAAATTCTCATATTATATTTAAATATTAAACAGATTCACCAGCACTAGAGTATCATGTAAGTAAATAAATAAACAAATAAATAAGGAATTAGGATGTCATTCTGGTACTGTACTTAATACCTAATAATAGGTCATCTGATTCTTTGTTTTCCTGACAATTTTTAACTTTATTCAAAGAACCTATAACATTATTTCCCTAAGTGCAATTTGTGAACCACCTCTTTTAAAGCCCAGAGGTGCTTGCTAAAAATGCAGATACCTTGACAGCACCCCAGCTGCAGTGCATCAGAATCTCCAGTCATGGAATCCAGGAATACATCCTTTCTTTGCAAGCTTCCTGGTGATTCTTAAGCATGCTGATGTTTGATGGTTCTCAAATTTTAAAGTGCATGAGAATCACTTTGAGACGATGCACAAAATGCCTACCCTCACAGACTGGGATTCAGTACTTCTTAATTAAGCTCAGCAATCTGCATTTTCAGAAAGCAACTCAGGTAATTCTGAAATAGGAGCACACTTTTCACAACACTGCACAGTTTCTGAGCATTCGACCAGGCAGGCAGCTCTGCTTCCTGATTCTTTGACTACTGATAGGTCTCAGTTTTCTTTATCTTGCAAGTCCTGGCCTTTTCCATTCTCTCTCTGGTTCCTTCTGAGACAGGAGGGAAGCTGGCAGGGCACAACTTTTAAAAGACTGACATAGCCCTTGAGGATATGACATAAACTGGTTAGAACCTACAAGACCCAAGATGGCAGAAGATTCAGCTTGCAGTAGACCTTGAGCCTCATTATACACTCGTTGTAATATCAATATACTAGCTAAATGACACACCCACAGGCGCCATGACAGTTCTGAGGCTGACCATAAAAGGCCAAAAAGTGGGCGATGGCCCAATTCCTGGAAATCTCTGCCACTTCCCCAAAATAGTTGGAATAATCTTCCTGCTCCTTAGCCTATGCAATTACCCAGTCCATAAAGACTAACCATCCCATTTTCGGGCCACTCTTACCTTCTGAGATGGACTGCATTCTACCTATGGAATGTGAATCTCTAAATAAACTTGCTTTCACTTTACTATGGCTCTCTCTTAAATTCTTTCCTGCACAAAGCCAAAGACCTCACTTGGTGAGCCTGTCCCTGGGGCTTGTCAGAGACCTGGGACATGACCCTCCTCTTATGCCCCATTCTGCAATACTTCTCCACTGCTACTTTCCCCCCATCCTTTGCATTTCAGGCCAGCCGACTCTTAAATTCAAGGGCAACTAGGCCCTGACCTGGGTTATTTTCTTAGGGATGGCTCCTCTAGACCACTCTCCAAGCTTAATGACTTAAGCTGTACTGGAGGTCCCTGCCCTGGGCTGCCAGCTCATTTACTCCCATTTCCTGAAATGTAACTAATCCTGACCTCAGACTACCCTGTTAAACTGCCCCTTTCTTACATCCATTTTACAAGCTGTTTATTCTGCAGCCCTTATTTTATAGATTTTTATTTCAACAGTATAATACTACAACAGAAATTTAGGGGAAAAGGGAAACTTGGAAAAAGAATTTAAATAAAAGGAAGGAATATTAAAAGTAATGCATTCCTTTTTCTCCATTTTACAGATAAGGAAACAGATAAAGAGCAATGAACATTGTTCCATCAGTATTTTTCATAGATATACTTTTACTCATATGCATAGATGTCAATCATAGTATAAAAGAATTTGTATCTTGTATCTCCTCTAATATTCATCAGTCTACTTCTTCATTTATATATTCATTCAAAAAATATTTAATAAACTACAGTGTGAAACTATTGGTGTATATTATTTTTAAATTTTTGCTGATGTAATAAGAAAAATATGATTCAACCTTGTTGTTTAACTTGTATTACTTTGCTTGCTAGTGAAATTTAACATGGTTTTCAAATATTTGGTTTTTAATTGTATTCCCTCATTTATGAAATAGCCACTTAATTACTTTGTCCATTTGTTTTTTGAGTTCTTTGTGACTTTTTTTTTATATGAACACTTTATATTTAAGAAATATTAAAACTTTGTTGCTCATAGTTGCTACAATATTTTTCCAGTCTTTAGTCTGTATTTTTACTTTGGTTGTTTGAATATTTGTATATATGTCAGTGAAAACTCTTTTAAATCATGTTAAGTAGTTTCATTTGTAAATGTTTACAATTATCATGTGCTTTTTGTTACTTGAAATAAAATAATGGAGGCGCTTCAAGATGGCAGAAGAGTAAGACGTGGCTGTCACCTTCCTCCCCACAAATACATCAGAAATACATCTACATGTGGAACAACTCCTACAGAACACCTACTGAATGCTGGCAGAAGACCTCAGACCTCCCAAAAGGCAAGAAACTCCCCACGCACCTGGGTAGGGCAAAAGAAAAAAGAAAAAATAGAGACAAAAGAATAGGATGGGACCTGTACCTCTGGGAGGGAGCTGTGAAGGAGGAACAGTTTCCACACACTAGGAAGCCCCTTCGCGGGTGGAGACTGCGGGTGGCGGAGGGGGGAAGCTTCGGAGCCACGGAGGAAAGCGCAGCCACAGGGGTGCGGAGGGCAAAGCGGAGAGATTCCCACACAGAGGATCGGTGCTGACCAGCACTCACCAGCCTGAGAGGCTTGTCTGCTCACCCGCCAGGGCGGGCGGGGCTGGGAGCTGAGGCTCGGGCTTCGGTCGGATCCCAGGGAGAGGACTGGGGTTGGCTGCGTGAACACAGCCTGAAGGGCCTAGTGCACCACAGCTAGCTGGGAGGGAGTCCGGGGAAAAGTCTGGAGCTGCCGAAGAGGCAAGAGACTTTTTCTTGCCTCTTTGTTTCCTGGTGCGCGAGGAGAGGGGATTAAGAGCACCTCTTAAAGGAGCTCCAGAGACAGGCTCAAGCCGCAGCTATCAGTGTGGACAACAGAGACGAGCATGAGATGCTAAGGCTGCTGCTGCCGCCACCAAGAAGCCTGTGTGCGAGCACAGGTCACTATCCACACCTCCCCTCCCGGGAGCCGGTGCAGCCCACCACTGCCGGGCTCTCGTGATCCAGGGACAACTTCCCTGGGAGAACGCACTGCGCACCTCAGGCTGGTGCAACGTCACGCCAGCCTCTGCCGCCGCAGGCTCGCCCCGCATCCATACCCCTCACTCCCCCCCGCCTGAGTGAGCCAGAGCCCCCTAATCAGCTGCTCCTTTAACCCCGTCCTGTCTGAGTAAAGAACAGACACCCTCAGGAGACCTACACGCAGAGGCGGGGCCAAATCCAAAGCTGAACCCCAGGAGCTGTGTGAACAAAGAAGAAAAAGGGAAGTCTCTCCCAGCAGCCTCAGGAGCAGTGGATTAAATCTCCACAATCAACTTGATGTACCTGCATCTGTGGAATACCTGAATAGACAACGAATCATCCCATATTGAGGAGGTGGACTTTGGGAGCAACAATATATATATATATATTTCCGTTTCTTTTTTTGTGAGTGTGTACATGTATGCTTCTGTGTGTGATTTTGTCTGTATAGCTTTGATTTTACTATTTGTCCTAGGGTTCTATCTGTCCGTCTTTTTCTCTTTTTTCTTTTTAGTATAGTTTTTAGCACTTCTTATCATTGGTGGATTTGTTTTTTGGTTTGGTTGCTCTATTCTTTCTTTCCTTCTTTTTTTTTATTACTTTTTAAAAAATGTTTTAAAAATTATTTTTTATTTTAATAACTTTATTTTATTTTATCTCCTTCCTTCTTTACTTCTTCTTTTTTTCCCTTTTATTCTGAGCTGTGTGGATGACAGGTTCTTTGTGCTCCAGCCAGGCATCAGGGCTGTGCCACTGAGGTGGGAGAGCCAAGTTCAGGACACTGGTCCACCAAAGACCTCCCAGCTCCATGTAATATCAAATGGCAAAAATCTCCCAGAGATCTCCATCTCAATGCCAAGACCCAGCTCCAGCTCCACCAGCAAGCTACAGTGCTGGACACCCTATGCCAAACAACTAGCAAGACAGGAACACAACCCCACCCAGTAGCAGAGAGGCTGCCTAAAATCATAATAAGGCCACAGACACCCCAAAACACACTACCAGACATGGACCTGCCCACCAGAAAGACAAGATACAGCCTCATCCACCAGAGCACAGGCACTAGTCCCCTCCACCAGGAAGCCTACACAACCCACTGAACCAACCTTAGCCACTGGGGGCAGACAGCAAAAACAACGGGAACTACGAACCTGAAGCCTGCAAAAAGGAGACCCCAAACACAGTAAGTTAAGCAAAATGAGAAGATGGAGAAACACGCAGCAGATGAAGGAGCAAGGTAAAAACCCATCAGACCTAACAAATGCAGAGGAAATAGGCAGTCTACCTGAAAAAGAATTCAGAATAATGATAGTAAAGATGATCCAAAATCTTGGAAATAGAATGGAGAAAATACAAGAAACGTTTAACAAAGACCTAGAAAAACTAAAGAGCAAACAAACAGTGATGAACAACACAAAAAATGAAATCAAAAGTTCTCTAGAAGGGATCAATAGCAGAATAACGGAGGCAGAAGAACAGATAAGTGACCTGAAAGATAAAATAGTGGAAAGAATTACTGCAGAGCAGAATAAAGAAAAAAAGAAAAAAGAAAAGAATTGAGGACAGTCTCAGAGACCTCTGGGACAACATTAAACGCACAAACATTCGAATTATAGGGATCCCAGAAAAAGAAGAGAAAAAGAAAGGGACTGAGAAAATATTTGAAGAGATTATAGTTGAAACTTCCCTAATATGGGAAAGGAAATAGTTAATCAAGTTCAGGAAGCACAGAGAGTCCCATACAGGATAAAACCAAGGAGAAACACGTCAAGATACATATTAATCAAACTGTCAAAAATTAAATACAAAGAAAAAATATTAAAAGCAGCAAGGGAAAAAAAACAAGTATCATACAAGGGAATCTCCAGAAGGTTAACAGCTGACATTTCAGCAGAAACTCTCCAAGCCAGAAGGGAGTGGCAGGACATATTTAAAGTGATGAAGGGGAAAAACCTACAACCAAGATTACTGTACCCAGCAAGGATCTCATTCAGATTTGACAGAGAAATTAAAACCTTTACAGACAAGCAAAAGCTAAGAGAATTCAGCACCACCAAACCAGCTTTACAACAAATGCTAAAGGAACTTCTCTAGGCAGGAAACACAAGGGAAGGAAAAGACCTATAATAACAAACCCAAACAATTTAAGAAAATGGTAATAGGAACATACATATTGATAATTACGTTAAATGTAAATGGATTAAATGCTTCAACCAAAAGACATAGACTGGCTGAATGTATACAAAAACAAGACCCATATATATGCTGTCTACAAGAGATCCACATCAGACCTAGGAACACATACAGACTGAACATGAGGGTATGGAAAAACATATTCCATGCAAGTGGAAATCAAAAGAAAGCTGGAGTAGCAATTCTCATATCAGAAAAAAACAGACTTTAAAACAAAGACTATTACAAGAGACAAAGAAGGACACTACATAATGATAAAGGGATCAATCCAAGAAGATATAACAATTGTAAATATTTATGCAGCCAACATAGGAGCACCTCAATACATAAAGCAAATACTAACAGCCATAAAAGGGGAAATCGACAGTAACACAATCATAGTAAGGGACTTTGACAGCCCACTTTCACCAATGGACAGATCATCCAAAATGTAAAATAAATAAGGAAACACAAGGTTTAAATGATACATTAAACAAGATGGACTCAATTGATATTTATAGGACATTCCATCCAAAAAAAACAGAATACACATTCTTCTCAAGTGTTCATGGAACATTCTCCAGGATAGATCATATCTTGGGTCACAAATCAAGCCTTGATAAATTTTAAAAAATTGAAATTGTATCACGTATCTTTTCCAACCACAACGCTATGAGACTAGATATCAATTACAGGAAAAAAATCTGTAAAAAATACAAACACATGGAGGCTAAACAATACACTCCTTAATAACCAAGGGATCACTGAGGAAATCAAAGAGGAAATCAAAAAATACCTAGAAACAAATGACAATGAAAACACGATGACCCAAAACCTATGGGATGCAGCAAAAGCAGTTCTAAGAGGGAAGTTTATAGCAACACAATCCTACCTTAAGAAACAAGAAACATCTCAAATAAACAACCTAACCTTACACCTAAAGCAATTAGAGAAAGAAGAACAAAAAACCCCAAAAGTTAGCAGAAGGAAAGAAATCATAAAGATCAGATCACAAATAAATGAAAAAGAAATGAAGGAAATGATAGCAAAGGTCAATAAAACTAAAAGCTGGTTCTTTGATAAGATAAATAAAATTGATAAACCATTAGCCAGACTCATCAAGAAAAAAAGGGAGAAGACTCAAAACAATAGAATTAGAAATAAAAAAGGAGAAGTAACAACTGACACTGCAGAAATACAAAGGATCATGAGAGATTACTAAAAGCAACTATAGGCCAATAAAATGGACAACCTGGAAGAAATGGACAAATTCTTAGAAATGCACAACCTTCCGAGACTGAACCAGGAAGAAATAGAAAATATAAACAGACAAATCACAAGAACTGAAATTGAAACTGTGATTAAAAATCTTCCAACAAACAAAAGTCCAGGACCAGATGGCTTCACAGGCGAATTCTATAAAACACTTAGAGAAGAGCTAACACCTATCCTTCTCAAACTCTTCCAAAATATAGCAGAGGGAGGAACACTCCCAGACTCATTCTACGAGGCCACCATCACCCTGATACCAAAACCAGACAAAGATGTCACAAAGAAAGAAAACTACAGGCCAATATCACTGATGAACATAGATGCAAAAATCCTCAACAAAATACTGGCAAACAGAATCCAACAGCACATTAAAAGGATCATACACCATGATCAAGTGAGGTTTATTCCAGGAATGCAAGGATCCTTTAATATATGCAAATCAATCAATGTGATACACCATATTAACAAATTGAAGGAGAAAAACCATATGATTATCTCAATAGATGCAGAGAGAGCTTTCGACAAAATTCAACACCCATTTATGATAAAAACCCTCCAGAAAGTAGGCATAGAGGGAACTTTCCTCAACATAATAAAGGTCATATATGACAAACCCACAGCCAACAACATCCTCAAAGGTGAAAAACTGAAACCATTTCCGCTAAGATCAGGAACAAGACAAGGTTGCCCACCCTCACCACTATTATTCAACATAGTTTTGGAAGTTTTAGCCACAGCAATCAGAGAAGAAAAAGAAATAAAAGGAATCCAAATCGGAAAAGAAGAAGTAAAGCTGTCACTGTTTGCAGATGACATGATACTATACATAGAGAATCGTAAAGATGCTACCAGAAAACTACTAGAGCTTATCCATGAATTTGGTAAAGTAGCAGGATACAAAATTAATGCACAGAAATCTGTGACATTCCTATACACTAATGATGAAAAATCTGAAAGTGAAATTAAGAAAACACTTCCATTTACCACTGCAACAAAAAGAATAAAATATCTAGGAATAAACCTACCTAAGGAGACAAAAGACCTGTATGCAGAAAATTATAAGACACTGATGAAAGAAATTAAAGATGATATACAAGAATATACAGCAAGAATATACAGTGGAGAAAAGACAGCCTCTTCAATAAGTGGTGCTGGGAAAACTGGACAGCTACATGTAAAAGAATGAAACTAGAACACTCCCTAACACCATACACAAAAATAAACTCAAAATGGATTAAAGACCTAAATGTAAGGCCAGACACTATCAAACTCCTAGAGGAAAACATAGGCAGAACACTCTATGACATAAATCACAGCAAGATCCTTTTTGACCCACCTCCTAGAGAAATGGCAATAAAAACAAAAATAAACAAATGGGTCCTAATGAAACTTAAAAGCTTTTGCACAGCAAAGGAAACCATAAACAAGATGAAAAGACAACCCTCAGAATGGGAGAAAATATTTGCCAATGAAGCAACTGACAAAGGATTAATCTCCAAAATTTACAAGCAGCTCATGCAGCTCAATATCAAAAAAAACAAACAACCCAATCCAAAAATGGGCAGAAGACCTAAATAGACATTTCTCCAAAGAAGATATACAGATTGCCAACAAACACATGAAAGAATGCTCAACATCATTAATCATTAGAGAAATGCAAATCTAAACTACAATGAGATATCATCTCACACTGGTCAGAATGGCCATCATCAAAAAATCTACAAACAATAAATGCTGGAGAGGGTGTGGAGATAAGGGAACACTCTTGCACTGTTGGGGGGAATGTAAATTGATACAGCCACTATGGAGAACAGTATGGAGGTTCCTTAAAAAACTAAAAAGAGAACTACCATATGACCCAACAATCCCACTACTGGGCATATACCCTGAGAAAACCATAATTCAAAAAGGGTCATGTACCACAATGTTCATTGCAGCTCTATTTGCAATAGCCAGGACATGGAAGCAACCTAAGTGTCCATCGACAGATGAATGGATAAAGAAGATGTGGCACATATATACAATGGAATATTACTCAGCCATAAAAAGAAACGAAATTGAGTTATTTGCAGTGAGGTGGTTGGACCTAGAATCTGTCATACAGAGTGAAGTAAGTCAGAAAGAGAAATCAAATACCGTATGCTAACACATATACATGGAATCTAAGAAAAAAAAAAAAAAGGTCATGAAGAACCTAGGGGCAAGTCAGGAATAAAGATGCAGACCTAGTAGAGAATGGACTTGAGGATATGGGGAGGGGGAAGGGTAAGTTGGGACAATGTGAGAGACTGGCATGGACATATATACACTACCAAATGTAAAATAGGTAGCTAGTGGGAAGCAGCCGCATAGCACACGGAGATCAGCTCAGTGCTTTTTGACCACCTAGAGGGGTGGGATAGGGAGGGTGGGAGGGAAGGAGACGCAAGAGGGAAGAGATATGGGGACATATGTATATGTATAACTGATTCATTTTGTTATAAAGCAGAGACTAACACACCATTGTAAAGCAATTATACTCCAGTAAAGATGTTAAAAAAATAAAATAAAATAAAATAGAATAAATTTGTATTTTTTGAATAGAAATTTGAATAAAAATGTATTTTTTCTCCAGATGTTTAATAAATATACCATTCTATTGTATTTTCCTCTAATGTTCACTTAATTTACTAGACTTTGGGATAAGGCTCGCATTTGCCTCAGAGTTTCTCTTTAGGCCTCTATAACCCCTGAGACATTGTCTTCTCTACAGCATGGTTATTGCATTCTTCTTTTAAAACCCAGTAGACATAAGAAATAAAGGGTGTTCTCTCTGTATTATATGTAATTATGAATGGGTTGAAATCTTTGCTTGAGTGTGAGCTCCTGGGGGTAGAAACTATACAATATTAATCATTCACCCTGCCCAACCACCCTGCCTACTCTAATCCCAGCACAGAGACTTATACCAAGTATGTCATCAAAACTATATTTATGGGGCTTCCCTGGTGGCGCAGTGGTTGAGAATCTGCCTGCCAATGCAGGGGACACGGGTTCAAGACCTGGTCTGGGAAGATCCCACATGCCATGGAGCAGCTGGGCCCGTGAGCCACAACTACTGAGCCTGTGCATCTGGAGCCTGTGCTCTGCAACAAGAGAGGCCGCGATAGTGAGAGGCCCACGCAGCGCGATGAAGAGTGGCCCCCGCTCGCCACAACTAGAGAAAGCCCTTGCACAGAAACGAAGACCCAACACAGCCAAAAATAAAATAAAAATAAATAAATAAATAAATAAATAACAAGAAACAAAAAACGATATTTATGGAATGAATTCAAAGGCAGGATCCATTGGCTTTGTCAGATATTTTCAAAATGTTAAATCCTAACTGTAAAAAACTGTAGCACTCTATTGGAAAGATGGTATATCTCTAAATACACAATTATATGTAAATTTAAATGGTGTTTTGCTAAAGATACCAAGAAAAGTTCACATAGAGAAGTGTGGTTATTTTGTCGGAAGCAGTTAGATGGTTAGTTAATTCTATAGATAGAATTTACGACAAGATCTAGAATTTATGACACAAATCGTGGGTGAGGTGATTTGGCCCAGAGGAAGTAAGGTGTTAAAAATATACATATATAGAAAGTTATTGTCTCCTCAGTGTGTTTGATAAATCAATATGCCCACGGATTTTTTAGTTTATAAAATATTTTGTCTAATTAGGTAGAATGGTTCTGTGAAAAGTGCCCCCGGGAACTCGAATTGGTGCACTGGGCTGACCTGGGCCCCAGAGCTCAGGCTCAGAACTGAACAACCCTCAGTGGAATTGGCCTGGGCTCATCGGGGCTCAGTCACGCTGTGGGGCTAGAGAAGGGGGAGGAGGAATCCCTCTCCTTTCTGCTGGCAGACAGAAAGCTAGTAATTGCAGCAGCATCTAATTTCCAAGGCCTCCAGGTATCTGCTCAAGGTTTTTATCAGTAACTGAGTCAGAAATACAAGCCGCTTCAGACAAAACTTTTAGCAAAGGGCTTCTAAACATTTCTCAATTGAATAGAGTGACTGGCTCAACATAATTACCACTTTTGTAACTTTTTTCTCCTCCTTTCAATATTTTAGTCATCTGCCTGCCCCCACAGAAGGAAATCTTCTAGGATTTCTGTGAATTTAGCCCCTAGGGTATTATGCAACGTTACAGGATTAAGAATCAGACTCCCTGCTCTGTCACTGTCTCATTTTCATATTATCTCCTTGACAAGGATGTATGCATGTTCCTGCACAGGCTGTGGATAATGAGTGCACACCTATGGTCAAGAATCTATTCTCATTTTTACACTTATGATAAGAAATGCTAACAGGTAGAAGAATATTCAACTACTTAAAGGAAATATATCCTCCTACTTCTCTTTCAAACATCTTAGTTTAATTGAAGTAAATCCTAAAACTTCAAGATACATGCATTTTAAAAAATGTTATCTATGAAAATTAGGAATTTCTTAATTCTGACTAAACAGAACAAAATCAGAAACAAATTGAATGATAAGGGTGATATAATCTCTAATGGTTCTGTTTATCATTTTGCTTTTATTTTACTCATTTATTCAACAAATATTTATTGAGCACCATTTATATAAGCATTATGCTTAAAACTAGAGATAGAGGGGTAAAGGAGATAGGTAAACCTCTGCTCTTTGGTAAAGGAGAAAGACCTGAATACGTAATTAGATAATAATAAATGGTAATTACAGAATTCTAACCGTGAGCAAAGTTCTGTGCCACTTTCATTTGCATCATCTCAGTCGATAATTATGGTAATTATCTGCCAGAGTTATTATTATCCCCACATTACAGATGAGGAAACTGGCTCAGAGAAAGAGATTAAGTGACTTGATCAAGATCCCCAACAAGAAATAAACAGAGAATTACTCAAGTTCTGAGGAAAATTTGAAGTAGAACTATTCCTACATGGCTTTCTCCCCATTTTAGGCATCATCTACTATCACTAATATTTATTACAAAAATTAAATATGTTCTTTCTTTTGAAAGCATTATTATATTATCAATTCACTATTCATAGCAACTATCAGAAAATAGGCAAAATCATGTAGTATTCATGCTAGTAAGTAGATACTACCTGATCTTAGGAGTTCTTTTATTGCATAAAACAGAAATACACCTTAAGTTAAAAATAGTGACATTAATGGAAGATGTTGATTATTTCATATACTTGATAAAAAAGTTCAGGAACAGTCTTTGAATAAAGGAGAAAGCAGAAGTGTTCTGGGGTTCTTGGTTGAAAAAAAGAAAAGAAAAACAAACAGACAAAAAACCAGTCTCTCCTGGGTTCCAGGTACTGCCATCTGTAGGAATCAGCAATAATTAACTTAAGTCCTTGAATCAGTTGATTCACGATTCAATATCCTGGAGTGAAAGTTTAATTGTCCTGACTAATCCCCCAACCAAAGGTGTCCTTGTTGAGTCTTCAAGATTTAAAATCATAATTCTCAGGCTTGCATTTGGTCAAATAAATCAATCAATCAGCCAGCCAATCAATTAAGAATTATTAGGTATGTGGATATTCATGTTAAAGACCCACTAAGGTTCCAGTTTTTTAACCTTTTATATCCCTGCACAATGTCATCTCTATTTCACAGGATCTTTCTTTTTTTATGTGTTGCCAAGGTCTAAATACTAAGCACTCCCTATCTCAAATGGAAATTTCATTATCTCCCTTTTCTTTCACAATTCCACAACCACCAAAGCAGCTCTCTGAGAGGTCTTCGGTCACTCAATACCTTCTTATTCACAGCCAGTTAGGCTGCACATATGATTTTCTACCTGACCTAGACGTGAACACAGCCCCTCCACTTCCAGTTTTTCAATATCAGATCATGCCTACTACCTGCTTTCCTTTGCTTGCTCTCAGGCTACAGAACATCGCTAGGGAAAGTCATTGGACAACAGTATACCTGGTCTGATCATGGTGGATAGATTGGAGATTGATAAGAATTGCCATTCTATTGATTTGGCTGACGGCAATGGAATTGAAGAAAGGCAAAATTATCTGGTCAGCCTTGTGGTCATCCAGTTTCACATGGAGCTATCATCACAATCTTGTATTAATGAGAAGGACTCTGATCGAATTTGTCTTGCTCTGGCTGGATTTCAAATTCTGGAAACTTAATTAGAATGGAAATTATTTTCTCTTGAGAGATTATACTCTGAAATAGTTCAAGTGACATTTGATGGATGTGCTTCTGATGTATTTCAATAGGCACCATGAAAAAATCTTGTAATGTAGAACAATATGTCTGGGCCCTTTTATTTACACTAGGAAATTCTAATGTGTTACATCTGTTGAGGTCAAGGCAATCTTGAAATCTGAGTTGATCTGATGTCATGCAGTTTGCATTAGCTTTAGAGTTCCAAAATAGAGACTAACGTCTATGTATCAACATAACTTATTTGAATTTTTATGAAGACTTTATCCCCTGCATTAGAGAATACTTTTTAACCAATTTATTGCATCAGCATTATCTTGTATTTATTTCAAACAGAATAAAACTTCAGATTGACTATATGATTTCACTGGCATCTTCCAAAGATACTCTTATTAGGACCCGTGTCTCACCATTCCAGCCTCATCCCTGCCACTTTGAAGCTTCTACTGCTTCTGAATTTCCCTTCTATCTCTCCTAGAATCCCTCTTATACCATTATTTCCTCCCTTCATACCTGTATTATTCCAAAATGAGTTTCAGTTGCCTCCTTTTGTGCTGTTGATACTGGGATGCACTTAGGCTACAGTTACCATGCATCCTTGTCCCCCTAAATTCCCTGAAGACCCCTGACCAATCTGTTTCTGTATTAGCTTCTATAACTATAAATTTCTTGCTTCTGCCATTACTGACAATAAATTATCTACCCCTTGAGACACTATATTGCCTGTGCTTAGCATGAAGGAAGTGTTTAATAGGAGTTAAATAAATAAATGAATGAATAAATAATTCAGACTTGTTAGTCTCAGCTATTTTCTGGTCCTCATCTGTCATTGCATTTGGTTTCTTCTATCCCTAATTATTCTTCCTGCTACTGTGTTAGGTTTCTGCGGCCCCAAACTACTCATGATAGGTCCTCATGTTCCACAAACACCAGCTGATAACATTAGTCCTTTCATCAGTGTACTTTCTGACCATATTAGTCTTTTTTTCTCTTCCATTACTGCCAATTCTTGGCCACAACTGATAACCCTATTGAGGTAGAAATTTGGCTGCAACTTCCTCCAATCTTTCTGTCTCCTATCTCTAGAAAAGTACACATAGATGGGACTAGGGTAAGGGAGTATTAAAGTATCATATAGGACAAGTAAAATGAGTTGTAAAAAGAGACCATTGGATTTACACATAGTAGATCACTAGTGATCTGAGCAAAACTTGTTCCAGAGAAATAATGCCATTGGTGCCCAGAAGAAGGCTGGAAGTGGAGAAAGTTAAGGTGGGGTGTTAAGACCACTCTTTCAAAGAGATTGGCTGTAAAAGGAAGAAGAGAAATAAAAGTATAACTAGAAGGGAAAACTAGGATGAAAGATTTTTAATGAAACAAAATTGAGAATTGTTATAAGCCATGAAGAAAGAACCAAAAGAGAGATATTGAAGATACTGATATAGTTTCTTCAAGATATTGAAAATACTAAAGACAGGGTAATGGCTAAGAGAGCATGATCTTGGAGGATATAGAAAGAGATGAGAGATAAAGTGCAAGTGGAGGTATTGAACCAAATCAAAAAGGTAATTTCTTTTACTGAGGCAAGTGGGAAGGAATAAGAATGAGTGTGGCTATGGGCAATTTTGTAGATAGAGGGACAGGAATCCTCAATTTTCACTTTAAAAAAGGAGTGAAGGTCGTATTTAGAGATAAGTCAGTGACAGAAGAGAAGACTTGAGGGGAGGACAGAGACATGGAATTACCGATTACCATAAAATATTTTTTAATGAGAATATCCAAATGTTCTGGATGCAGTAAAATATACACTCTCAAGTTCCTGGCAGCATTATAAATTGGCAAAGTGTTTTTAGAAATCAACTTGGCTTCAAAAATATTTATATATTTGAATCTATTGACTTCATTTCTAAGAAAATAATTCAAAATATAGAGAGAAGTTTATGTACAAAAATGTTCACTGCAACATTATTCATTATGGGGGAAACACTGCAAACAACCTAATTATCCAATGATAGAGAAGTGGCTAAATAAATTATGATGAATCCAAGCAATAGAAATTTATGTAGACATTAGAATAATGTTTACCAAGAATTTTTAATTTCATGGAGAATTTCTTTTATAAAAAATAAGCCCAATGACTTTATTATGTTAACTAAATATGTCATAGGCTAAAATAGAAAGAAAATAAATAAAAATAATAGCAATGCATAGAATTATTCTTACATTCTTATGTAAACAAACCTTTCAGTATTTTCCAAATTTTCTACGAGGGTATATATTACTTTTGTCATCAGAAAGCACATACTAAATGTTAAAAAAAAAATCTTTGGTAAATTATGAAGACTAGTGTTGGAAAGGAGAAAAAATAAATATTTGAAATATTTGTGAAAATGGAGAGAAATTGGAGGGAATGAAGTGCAGATTCCTGGAACTCAGTTAATTAACAATATAGAACATTTTTTGAGTCAGCATTGCGAAAGTACAAAATAAAGTTTGCAGATTTGGGCCTAAGATATGTTGAACTTTTAAAAATTGGGTAATTTATTATATATATCTACATGTCTTTAATCAGTTGACTTTTCTGTGTCTTTAACACATGTTTTTCCTCTTCTCTAATTTTCTGCTTTTAATCTGTGAACTAGAAAAATCATATCTATAATTAACAGAATTCTATTTGAAGTTGGAATAACTAGTCAATGGGTGATATTTAAAAACACAGAGCTTTTGACCTCTATTTTTGCTTCCTTGAGCTCTTTAATAAAACACTGGAAGAAAAAAAGTAAAAAATCGGGTGATTTAGCATAAAAGATATGCATTTCTGATTTTCCTTAGCGGGAAAAAAAACACAAAATCAAAACACAAAAAAAACAGGGTCAATGAACAGTGGGTCTCTGTTGTTATACAGTAATAATTTCCTGGACATGTGCTGTGGCCGCCCTCCTTAGGTGACTTATGTGACTGCAGTTATCCATAATGCTCACCACCATACCCTATTGTTTTTCTAACAATGAGATCAAATATCAGTAGCTTTTTGTCATCACCCTTGCTTTTTTATATTTATTATGATAAATAGGTGTTTACAGTAAATAAATGTTTTTCTGTCACCATGTCTATTGAAATTGGAATTAAATAGATATACTTTCTGTGGAACATTATGCTAGGAGATTGAGGAGGCATTTAATATTCAAATTCGGTCTTTTCTTTGGGGGGATAACCTACACATAAATAAAGTAGTATAAGGATCTGTTACACCAATCTGATGACAATATAAACAATAAGAGATATATAGAAGGAAAGAAAAAGCTGTCTATAGGCTGGAGTAGTGCTTGGTAGGAGAGGGGATATTGAACCATGTGGAATTGGGTGAAAATTTATAGTTGGAGGAATATAGCAAAGATGAGAGACTGGAAAGAGACTTTCTCAGGGAGAGGGAACTCAGTCTTCCAGCCCAGAGTTCATTTAGGGGAAAAAGTTTAAAAGTTTGGGGGTTAAAAAGTTTGGGTTAAGAAAATTAGCATCTTGAAATTCAGGAAGAGGAGTTTGGAACTTTATTCTCTATGGAAGCTATTATGTGCTCTTGAACATAAGAAGTTAATGCTTTAAGAACTTTAATTGGGAAGGAAAGTGATTTGAAGGAAGAGATTAGAGACAAAGATGACAATGAAGTATTTTTAAGGATCCATATTTATTCAGACAGTCAACAAGTTCTTACAGAGCACTTGTTATGAGAGGCTCTTTCTTAGGTACAGTAATCAAATTCCTTGACCTCAAGGGTATATGCCAGTGGACATACACAGATAACAAATATGTACAGAAATAAGGATAGCAGTGCAACAGAATAGAGTGACTTGTGTGCACAAGATCCTACTGGTGTTAATGTGTTCAGAGAAGACCTGAGAAGTGACATTGACCTGAGTCTTCAGTGATGAAAATGAGATTGTTACATGGAAACACATCAGAAGAGTATTTTAAGCAGAGGAAATAACAAGCGCAAAGGCCCCAAGACAAAATGAGCATGGTGTATTTAAGGGAACAGAAAGGAAAGAAGCCAAGGTTGTAGAAATGTAGTAAGCAACAGGAAGAATGATAGGAAATACAATCAGAGAAACATGTAGGGACTTGCAAGCCATGATAGGGACTTGGACATTCTTCTCACTGACCTGTGAAGCCACTGAAGAGTCTTAGGCAGGAGAGTAATACAATGGCATTCACACTTAGAGAGATTACTTTGGCTGTATGGAGAGTGGACCATGGGAGGACAAAAATGGACCCAGGAGGACCATAAAAAGGCTGTTGTAATAGTCCAGAAGAGACATAATAAAAGTGGCTTAGATTAGGCTTTATCAGTACAGATGGTTTTAGGTTGTCAGATTTGAACACATTTTGGAGGAAGTATTGATAGGACTCATTAATGGATTGGATATAGACTAGAAGGAGAAAAAGGAAATCAAAATTTTGATTGGTCAGGGTCCTGAGCAACTGGGTTTGGCCCTTCCTGAAATGGTGACAATTAGGGGAAAGAGTGGTGAAGCAGACCATAGAAATTAAGATTTCTGTTTAGAAAATCTTAAACTAGACATGTCTATTAGATTTCCAAAGAGAGGTGCATCTGTGAGGAGGCACTTGGATATGTAAGTCTGGAGCTCAGCAGATGCTTAGAGATGTGCATTTAAGAGTAATCAGGTGATGTTTAAATGCATGGTTCTGGGAAAGAACAAAGAAAAGCCAAGAGTAGAGCCTTGAGATAACTCAGCATTTTATTTCAGGAGAGTAGTAGATTAAAACTCAGATGTGTCAGAGCCTTTTAACAATATTCTGAAAAATTAATCTATGGATATTCTGGCCTAACTGCTCATCTAAAGATCAACAATAGTCTTTGTCAAGTCATTATTGGCCTACAAAACAAATGCTACTGCGTTCTCTTAAGACACACGGACTATCTATTCTTGAAACATGTTAACTTTAAAATAGCCCAGTCAACAGTATGCTCCTTCAGTAAGCTAATGCTTTTTGATTCTTTTCCCCTTCACTAGGGAATCAGAAGAGGCCATGGTGACCTCCCTCTTTAGGCTGCCATAGAGCAAGCCAATTTAGGAAAATGCTAATTTGAAGAATACATATGGCTATTAGGAGAAAAAAAAGTGTGTGTGTGTGTGTGTGTGAGTATCTGTGTCCGTGGGCAAGAATCATTTAAAATAATTTTATTAGAGCCATATTTAAAAGATAAATGTGACTGGTTTAAAAATAATACCATAGTTGTAACTTTAATGTTAGAAGAAGATGGTGATGATGATGATGATGGTGATAGCCATCAACTTTGCGTAAAAGGAGAATAGGCTGCATTTTTAGGACGGTAAGAGCCAGCAGGAGGAAGTGATCTAGAAATTCTCACATTGAACTGACCAGCATGAATCGCACAGCTGGAAAAGTTAGCCCAAAAAGAGAATACTTGTAGAGAGTAAGGTTTTCATCATCAGACACCAATGCTCATCAAGGCTTTTATCATAAGAAATTGAAGAACATAAAATACCCAACTTGAACTACAGTGATCAAGACTCACAGTTTTTCAAAGTACAGCATTAATTCCTTGGGACTTTAGTAGTGGTTAGCCAAAGAAAGAAGATAGACAGGATATTCAGATAGAAAATAAATTTGGAAAGTATTAAGGTAAAGTTAAATCAATTTTTTAATTATAGTGCATATAAGAATCTTTAATATTCTAAGGTGTTTTGTGATTTTCCAAGAAAGGCATCATGTATAGAGCCCTTTAAGGGAGAGCTTCTAGTCATGGCAATTCAGGAACGGTGGCAAAAATGGTATTATAGGAGGGACAAGTCTGAAGAGGTGATGCTATAAGAGTTTGATGACATTGTGAGTAGATTCAATTGGATTGTAATGTGTTTCTGTTAAATGTGTATATAGAATTATCATTGCTACCCAAGGACTTAAAAGAGCACCCAAAGCAGTAGTGTAATGAAGGATTACTGAGCTGGTTATCAGGCAAATGGATTTTAATCCCTATTACACATTTTCTTAATGTAGTCATTGGATCCCTGTGAGAGCTCACTGATTCGTACATTTATTCAATGAACACTGAGTATGTCTGCTGTGTGAGACACGGTCCTAAGTGCTAGGAATGTAGCAATGGACAAGAAAGATCTAGTCCTTAACCCTGGGGAACTTACATTCTAGTGTGGAAGACAGACAGTAAATAAATACATAATTTTAGCTGATTTTGGGCACCATGAAGAACAATCAAGTTAGATAAGGTGTTATAAAGTGAAGAAGGAAAGTAAGGTTCAGTTACTTGTACAAATTGAGGAGGCTGGACTCCATCAGGAATTTTCACAGTTTTTAAGTAATTACATGTAAGAAAAACCTAAACAAATTAACTATGGCTTTCCCAAATAAAAGTTTATTTTCTGATTTAACAAGAAAGTAGGAGGTAGGCAGTCTAGGGCTGGTAGAGTAGTTTCATGATGTCACTGGTATCCTGGCTGCCTTCAGTGTTTCTACTCACTGTCTTTAGGGTGTGGTTTTTATGCTTATGGCCATCCGCAAGATAGCTGTCTCACATTAACCCTGCAAGCACGAAAAGAAAGAAGTGCCAAGGAACACAGAATAGTGTCTGCATTAGGAAAGCCATACTTCCCTAGAAATTCCCAGCAGACATCCCTTGCACCTTTAGGGAGGCTGGAAACACGAGTATTTTTCAGATGATTGAGGGTCTTCACTGAAAAATATTCAGTTGCCCTGAACCTGGTTCACTTAAGAAAGAAGGATAAGAGTAGAAATTCAGTAAGCAATTAGTCTGCCATAATGCTCAGGGGTACAAATGTATGTCTACTTCAGCACCCAAAGTATTACTGCAATAATAATATTCATACTGGTAGCCAGCATTAGGAAGAAAATACTGATTCATACACAAGTATCTATAAGTGATATTTTTGAAAAAACAAGCCATCCATGAAAGCTCAGAGAAATCTACTAAACTGAGCCAGAAGGGCAAAATAGCACCCAACGTAAGAGTAAGTGCTAAAACTACAATGAAAGATTGACACAATTCACTATTAGATCTAGACTTACTGTCACTTAATTGGATTTGGCATACGTGTACTCTAGTAGCTTATTGCTCACATTTATCACAAGTGAAAAATCTAACACCAAATGAAAAAACAATAGTTATGTGCTCTTCCATCAACAACATTTTTATAAGATACTCAAGAGAAGTGTCATTCTTAGGACTCCACAAAAGTATATTACATTGGCAACTCAAATGAACTTGATGATAGTCACTAATGTGTCATATTTGACATTAGCAAATTTAGGTTCATACGTTGCTTTTTCTAACTATAATTTTAATTTGTTTCAGAAGTCTTTTTAAGTAAAAATCAAATAAAATATTTGCAGAGCTCTGAAGACCCTCAAAGAAACACTAAAAGTTGAAAAACACTGGACTAAATAGCTTCAACTTCACCTTCAGACTCAGACATTCTTAAGATTTTTGCATCTTTCTAGAACCCTATCTTTGTTAAGGACATACATTAAGCAATAGATTGATTAGCAGTCTTAGCTGTTGCTTTCAATGCTCATCAAAGAGCAGTGATTTCTCAAACCTTTGAAGAATTTGTAGGAGACATTATAAAACTGGTAGAAATATTAATGATATAATGAATTCAGAGATGGGTTAATCCTTCTCATCTATAATTCTTAAGGAACACAAAAAGTAGTATTCATTCTTTAGCTATCTGCACACATTCTAATCTCACAGACAGCTAGAAAGTACAAAACTCATCTACAAGGGATATGTATTATTAGTTAGATATGCAGCTTACTTAGGCTGGGATATATTTTAATTACGTTTATAGAAGCATTCTAAAATATATTTTACAAAAATTGTTTTTATTTTGTCAATATATGAACATTCAATGATATCAACTAAGATTTAAACAATATCAGATCATGCCTGAATCTTCTACATTCATCTTTCAAAAGACAAAGACCTACTGACTTGATAATTTCATTTCTAGGGAAATACCTTTAAGAAATAATCCTAACAACAACAACAAAAACAGCTTTATCCATGAAAATGTTCACTGGGTAATTACACATAACTGAATTTGGAAGCATTATAATTATCAGTATAATACTGTACAGAGCAGAGTGAAAAATAAACATACTAAATAAGAAAGGATTATAAAGATGTAGACGATAGTGGCCATTTTTAATGTAGTCAAGTTTTTAAATAAACTTTATCTTTTAAGATAGGTTTATATTTACAAAACTGAGAAGGTAGTACAGAGAATTCCCACACTGCAATTTTTCTGATGTTTTCTCATGATCAGACTAGAGTTATGGATTTAGGGAAGGAAAATCATAGGTAAAGTGTCAATTTCATCACATCATACCACGGGTATATGCTATCAAACTGATTTATGACTGGTGATATTGACCTTGACCTTGATCATATGACTCAAATAGTGTTTATCATTTTTCTCCAATGTAAAGTTAACCACCCCTCTTTTAAATACTGTATTCTCTGGAAGAAAGTCACTAAGTGAAACCATACTTAAGGAATGGAGAATTATACTCCCCCTCTTTTATGGGGGAGTACACTCATCAATTATTTATAAAACTTCTGCATGAGAAATTTGTCCCCCCACACACACACTTATTAATTTATTCAATTATTCCCTTACATCAGTATGAACTCATAGATATTTGCTTTATACTTTGGGTTATAATCAAATGTTACTTTATTTTTTTGCTCAAATTTTCATAGCTTTGGCGAATTGGCTCTTTCAGTTGATTCCTGTGTCCCTTTGAAATAACTGAAGCTTATCTTAGCCCCTCACAGAATTGCTTTCACTAAATTGTGCCTTTGCCTTTTGCTTAAATAAAGACACACTGTGAGTGAGGATGTGGAGAAAAGGGAACACTTGTGCACTGTTGGTAGGAATATAAATTGGTGCAGCCACTATGGAGAACAGTATGAAAGTTCCTCAAAAATTTAAAAATAGAACTACCATATGATCCAGCAATTCCACTTCTGGGTACCTAACCAAAGAAAACAAAAACACTAATTTAAAAAGATATGTGCTCCCCAATATTCATTGCAGCATTATTTACAAATGCTGGAAATATGGAAAAAAGCTAAGTGTCCATCGGTAGATAAATGGATAAAGAAGATGTGGTATACATATACAATGTAATATTACTCAGCCATAAAAAAGAAAAAAAAAGTCTTGCCATTTATACATAGATGGACCTTGAGGATATTATGCTAAATGAAATAAGTCCAATAGGAGTGGTTGGAAGAGAGCAAATAGGTGAAGGGGATCTAGAGGTACAGACTTCCAGTTATAAAATAGTTGTCATGGGGATGTAGTGTACAGCATGAAGAATTCAGTCAATAATATTGTATTAACTTTGTATGGTGGCTGGTGGTAACTATATTTATTGGGGTGATCATTTCACAATGTATGCAAATGTCAAATCACTATGTTGTACACAATAAACTAATAAAATATTATAAGTTAGATATACTTCAATTAAGAAAAATAAATCTTACTCAAGCCTCATAGAGATCGTATTGAAAAAAACCTTTTAGGCTATAAATGAAAATTCTTAATCAAAAATTGAATGTTCACCTTAATTGCAAGATACACTAATGATTAAAACATAGTTGTTATGAACAAATTACTGGTTAACAATATAAACCTTTTAAATGCAATCTGTTTCTGTATATTACTCACCTTGTCCCCTAGGAAACATGAATTTCATAAATTAAGAAAGTTAGGGGCTTCCCTGTTGGCACAGCGGTTAAGAATCTGCCTGAGAAGGCAGGGGACACGGGTTCGAGCCCTGGTCCGGGAAGATCCCACATACTGCAGAGCAACTAAGCCCATGTGCCACAACTACTGAAGCCTGTGCGCCTAGAGCCCGTGCTCCACAACAAGAGAAGCCACCGCAATGAGAAGCCCGCGCACCGCAACGAAGAGTAAGTCCCGCTCACCACAACTAGAGAAAGCCCACACACAGCAATGAAGACCCAACTCAGCAAAAAATAAATTGAAAAAATAAAATAGGGGCTTCCCTGGTGGCTCAGCGGTTGAGAATCTGCCTGCCAATGCAGGGGACACGGGTTCGAGCCCTGGTCCAGGAAGATCCCACATGCCACGGAGCAACTGGGCCCGTGAGCCACAATTACTGAGCCTGCGCGTCTGGAGCGTGTGCTCCGCAACAAGAGAGGCTGCGATTGTGAGAGGCCCGCGCACCGCGATGAAGAGTGGCCCCCGCTTGCCGCAACTGGAGGAAGCCCTCGCACAGAAACGAAGACCCAACACAGCCATAAGTAAATAAATAAATAAATAAAAATAAAAAATTTAAAAAAAAATAAAAAAATAAAAAAATAAAATCTACCTTGAGAAAAAAAGAATGTTATTGTCCTAAATGAAGTACTTCAAGCATAAGCAAAAATAAACATAGATTCTTATATTGGTCATCAAAGAAGCCAAGATAATGTTGTGCTCTATAATCCTTTTTGAAAAATTACTTGCTATTGCTATGAAATGTCATTCAGATAACATGGTAAACCTTCCACAAACTTTTGTAGATGGTGTTCTAATTTATTTATCAGTGCTAAAAATAAAGGTCTTAACATTCAGGCTACTTGCCAATATTACCATGTTTATGAATGAATTACAAAAATCAAAACTCGTAGCTATGCATTTATCTAATAATCTATCATTTAAATTTAAAATTAGGCAGGTGGTATCCTGGAGATAACTGTAAATAAATCCATTCTTATAAATCTCTAATTTGATCATGAACAATTACTCCAAATCATTTTATAGAATTGAGAAAGTCTTCCTACATTGGTCAATTCCCCAAACAACATGCTTGTCTGTAATCCTAGTAATTAAGATACTTATGCTGTTCCAAATCTTATTTATTTTTCAAAACATATCATAGAAGTCCTCCCAAGTCCACATTACCAACTGGAAAAAAAAAAAAGACATTTGAAAGAGGGAAGGAACTTGTGTATCGATAGATGCTATGAGATAACAATTCAAGCAAAAGAAGCCTGGCGTTCCCAAGTCCTAAATCTTATCATAATAGCTACCAATTGAAACTAACTTCAATTTGATTTAATTCAATAAATATTAATTGAGCACCTGCTTCTATGTGGAGAACTTTTTTGCATTTTGCCCTCAGTGGAAGAGTGCCTGTCATGTTCAACTGATGGCAAGAAGGTTGAGTGTCTGAAACAAAATGAAAAAAGAGAAGAAGTCAGAGAGGGCTGTAGCAGGAGGAGGTAGATCATTGATCTTCACTCTGAGTGAAATGCAGAGCTATTATAAGGTTTTGAGCAAAAGAGTAACGTGATCTGACTCATGTTTTTAAAGCATTATTTTGACTTCATTTTGAGAACAGATAATACGTGAACGAGAATATTAGCAAGGAGATTTTATTGGAGGCCACTGCAGTAATGAGATGAGAAATAATGGTGGACTGAGCCAGGGTGGGAGAAGTAGAAGTTAAGGTTGAGTCAAAGGGGAATTTCTGATTGATGGGATGTAGAATGTGAATAAAAGAGGATCCAGTAATGACTCCATGCTGTTTAGCCTGGTCAATTGGAAAAAATGAAGTTGCCATTAGTTGAGATAAGGAAGGTTTTGGGGAGGAGCAGATCAGTGGTTCAGTTTTTGATATGTGAACCTTAAGATTGCTAAAAGAGATTGCATGTCAAACTGGATAGGCACAAAACCCCAATATCTGTACATTTTTTTCCAAAACAAATCTCCATTGTAGGCAAAAGGGAAAAAACATAACTGAATGGCAACAAATCCATTCCTTCCATAGACCCTAAACATTTTTTTAAAAACGAATAAAAACAAAAACAAAATAAAGATCACTGATTTTGAAGCTCTTCAGAAAAGGAAAATGTTTCTATTCACATAATATTTCATATGCTTTTGAAATTTTTGAGGACAAATTAACTTCATCACTGTAAAGAGATAGAGCTTATTTGGAAAAAAATCAAAAGGAAAAAATGTAGAGTATTCAGGTACAATGGTTTGAATGCTCACAAATTAGATTCTGTACTATAAAAAACTTCTTGGAATCTGAAAAATTAATAGTTGCTATCTGAGTGTCCAAAGTTATGCAAATGCCTATAAAACATTGAAAAAAGAAATTTGAATAGTAACGTAAGTTGAATTATATGAAATTGTCAATATTTTCAACTTTTGTCAATTTTTGAACTGCAAAAGTAGCAATAGAATATGGTTCAATCTAATGTACTATGAAATTGAAAAGAAACAGTCACACATTAGACAAAGGGCATGCTTTGGTCATTATTTTCTGAACAATATTGACTTTCCATTGCTAACACAGTGGTACCAAACACTAACTCAATAATTCCTTTCAGCCAATGTTTCTTAAATAGCCACTGTCTGCAACATCCCTGATAGCTACTGCCAGAAAAGCAAAGATGAGGGAGTAGAGTGCTTGAAAAACTTATAATATAATGAAGATGAATAGGATAACTACCAAGGCAATTGCACCAGAAGTTACAATAAGATGAGTGGGATTCCAAAATGGGAATTTCCAAGTTTGAATGGGTACTTCAAGAATGCTTTCATACAGGAAGGGACATTGAACTGGAGGTGGGGAGACACTGTAACACTGCCAATGAGACATAAAGAAATCTGAGGGACAGAAACCCTGAGCTTTAAAACTGTATTTATGGGTCTTTTAGGAGAGAAGGAAAAGAGGTCTTATAAAAGAAGAGCTTCTAGGATGTGCTTTGGCCGAAAATGGTCATGAAAACAATTAAGAGTGGATAATCTATTAGGGCTGATAGATGCTTACTTAGCTATGCTAAAGAATTCCCAATGCTTTATTTATTTGTTTCATCTTATTCATTTATTACTCTATGTTTCTGGAATCACTGTGGGATCTAGAAGGCAGAAGTCAACAATTCCACTCTACTGCTTTTAGAAAAGTACCAATACAGGAGGATAATCGCATATAATACACAACAAAACTAAATAAATTAATAAGTATCTCATTAAAACTCAGGGAAGTAAAATCCTAAATTGGGTTTCTTTGAGCAAGGAATGGCATGTTACCCATTACTACTAATTTAAGATATGTGAACTACTATTGACTTTCTTTTTACTTAATATGCTGTCTTTACTGTACTATTCTAATGAGCATAAAATATATTAATATGTTCATAATTCATATGTAATCTCAATCATCCAACCCTATTTTTGTTAGATCTTACCAAATTCCTTAAACAAAAAAATGGAGGTTTTTAGAATTCTAATCCTCATGACTAAGACACAGATACTCTTGAAAACAATGTATAAGATGTAAAACCAAGTAGATAAGTATATTATTCCTCCCTTTTGGAAGCCTAAGCTATATAAGTAACATGTAATATATATATTTTCTCATCAAGATTCTTATTAATATATAAAAAAGCTTATTTTTTAAATTATATTTTTGGATATTGAGAAAAATACAAAAGTCCTTCAAAAGGGGAGAAGGATTCATAAAAGTACTCTAGGCTTTTCTTTCTATAAAACTTTCTCCTTGGTGAGGTTGTATTCCTAGAATGGAAACAGTAACCATCACAGGCTTGCACATGGTTGCACTAAACAAATATTTGTTGAATTGAATATGGTCTGGTGAAATCTGTAACAAGTTTGGAACAGCCTGAGTCAGGGAGTTGGGGGGAAGTTTGGGCAGAAGCTTCTGCCTGGTCAGCAAAGAGAACTAGTGGGTGACTGAAAAGCAAATAAGGGGACTGTAGAGAGAATGGGGTGTCCAGGAAGAGGAAGTGGAAAGGAGGATCTGCACCGATAGAAACTGAGAGAAATGGCAACAAATCCCCGCCTCACACCAGTGGACAGAGGTGGGACCCTGTGGTGAGGCCACTGCTGAAATTTTATGCAGGGTAAAGAATAAAATTTGCTCCTTAAAGTTCAATTTTTTAACCAGTTTGAGATACATACTGAATCCTGTATTATTTTCAGTTTAACCTTCTTGTTTTTCAGAAAAAGAAATTCAAGCTTACCAAGGTGGTCTAAATTATTAAAAAAATATATATATATCATCAGTTTCTTAGAAAGGAATGTCTTTTAAAAAGAAGCCTGGGGGCTTCCCTGGTGGTGCAGTGGTTGAGAGTCCGCCTGCCAGTGCAGGGGACACGGGTTCGAGCCCTGGTCTGGGAAGATCCCACATGCCGCGGAGCAACTGGGCCCGTGAGTCACAACTACTGAGCCTGCGCGTCTGGAGCCTCTGCTCCGCAACAAGAGAGGCCACGATAGTGAGAGGCCCGCGCACCGCGATGAAGAGCAGCCCCCGCTTGCTCAACTAGAGAAAGCCCTCGCACAGAAACGAAGACCCAACACAGCCAAAAATAAATAAATAAATTAAAAAAAAAAAAAAAAAAAAAGAAGCCTGGGTGCATACTGGCCACGCGTGCTTAAGGTATTGGGTAGAGTTGGCCACAGAGGATAAAAGCAGGAGGGTGTAGGGAGGGAAAGAGAGAGAGGCTGAGAGAGCACAATGATTTGAATGGAATTCTCTTTCAAGTCAGGTTTGGAGCTGTCAACTCAGAAAAAGAATTAGCTGGCTACTCTAATCAGCTTGATTTTTTTCCCTTGGGACTCAATACATAGACAAAACAGGTGTTACCTTGGT
The DNA here is from genome assembly GCF_009873245.2 of Balaenoptera musculus. NCBI lineage: Eukaryota > Metazoa > Chordata > Mammalia > Artiodactyla > Balaenopteridae > Balaenoptera > Balaenoptera musculus. The sequence continues at coordinate 79,661,064 of NC_045786.1, forward strand.
TTTTCATCAGACCATCAGGTGGGAGAATATACTGGCTTTTTGCCAAAGTAGAAAAAGGGTCAGCCTCCCCCACCTAGCAGGAGCACCCTGTAACAAGAAGCAGAGTCTTCACCAGAACACCACCCAGCCCCGGGGGGGTGGGGGCGGTGGGGGGCGAGGGAAACTATAGGGGGCTACAGGTTTCTCATTTAGTCTCTGTGTAGCAATGTAAATCACCACTCTTTGTTAAATGGAGATAAAATTTTCAAAGCTTAGTGAAGATTCTGATTAGAATTTCTGAAGCCAGAATTCTGTCTAAGCCTCACAGGGTGAGAATAATGATGGATAAAATGATGGAGGCCTGGGCCCCAGGACTCTGGAGCATTCAGAGGCAGCCTGGTAATATACAAAGAGTCAGTCTCACCTAGATTCAAATGCCAACCGTACCCATTTCCAATTGTGTGATCTCCAATAAGTGATTTTAACATCTCTCTGAAATGAGAATAAAATACCATACTTCATACAATTATTGTGGGAATCAATTGAGGTTATATATGTGAAAATTTTTAGCATATTTCTCTGCACATAATAAACACTCAATGACTATTTTTTTCCTCCTTTTCCATTCTTGCAGTGAAGTATCCTATCAGAAAATAGATAATGTAAGGCTGTCGCACTAGAGCCTTCTAAGTACCTTTATATCTAAGGAGGGGCCAACAAGGTAGAGCAAAAAGAAGGTAGATGCAACTCGCTACAGCTAGCAAGACAGCAGATGTCCTTTGGCAGCCGTTGGAACAAAAGCTACCTGACCCCTTCTGACCGTGATAGTGACTGTGAAATAATTTAAAAGGGAATTTATTTGTCCCTTGAGCTGCAGAAGTGGGAGTAGGGAAGAAGACAGAAATATTCAACAGTGTTACATCAAACATTCAGTAGTGTTACATCAAACGGATCAGGGCATCCTATGATCTTGCCATTTGGAGGGTCTGTTTTCAGCTGGAGTTTCAATCAGGAAGTTAGTGTTTCAGCCAAACGGAGTAACTGTTTCAGCCAATAGAGCGACATTTAACCATTCCCATTCCCACATCCGGAACACATAACAGGGCAGAATATTGAACACAGAGTCCCAAGAGTATAAAGCAGGGTGGTCCTAGTATCAGACAAGCCCGAAGAGGGAAGCCTCATGCATTAACACATAATCAAAGATAATTTACAGAGCAGATTAATGGGAACTAGAGTGCCCTAAGCAGTGTAATTTGCAGTGATTTGTCACTAAAATCTGAGCTTTAAGCAGTTCAGACTGGGACTGAAAAGTGTCATGGAAAGAGAATGGGACTTGGATATTCCTGGGTTTTAATCTCAGCTTACACTTAGCACCGTGAGATGATGGAGACATGATTTAACCTCTCTGAGCTTTGATTTCTTCAACTGCAGGGCAGGAAAATACTCAGCTTAAAGAGCTGTTGTGTGGAGTACATGAGCTTGCTTTTAGAAAGTGCTAAGCACAGCGCCTGGCAGAAGTAGTAACTGGATAAATTGTGGTGATGGTGAGAGCAGGATGGCAGCTGCTGTAGTGGATATTGTAATATCCACTACAGGATACAGGAAAGGCCAGCAGGTGGAGAGGGAGTCCTCAAGGTCATCGGCAAATAAAACCTCTGGAGGGGTATGTCCGAGTCAAAACCACTCAGAGAATGCCAAGACTCGAGGTGGGGAGATCCCACTCAATCAGGATAACCAAACAGCAGGATTGAGGCAAAAAGAGTAGCCTGGTCAAGATCAGAGGCCAGTGGAGGAAGTGGAATGGAAACAAGTCAAGGATGAAGTGAAAAGGATCCTGGGAAATTACTGAGAAAACAGCTGAATGGGGAGTCAGTCTGCCTGGATCACAGCTCTGACACTAGCTGATCGTATGACCTTGACAGGTCCCTTCACCTCCCTGCACCTCAGTTTCCCACTTGAAAAATAACAGGATTCTATAGTTGATTTGGACCATCCCTTCCAGCCTTCAGCACTTATGAAGCTCTTTCACTAACAGCAACGATGGTCTCAGCTGGCCTCGTGGATCCTAGCCCAGGTGTGCTCAGGACCTGGAGCATTTCCCCTGACCTCTGCATCGAGGCAACTTGGAAAACTGGAAATAACAAAGAGAAAATGGAAGAAATCTATCCTCAGACTTTCCCTAGGATGCTTTTGCCCAGAATTATTAAAAAAAGAGATAAATACCAATACCCTGAAATATTTTATATGCTTATTCCAAATATTATAATGCTTTATGAAAGTCTGAAGCTTTCAAAGTCAAAACAAAACCTATTTTGAAAGAAAAAAATTTGCTCTTCAGGTTTATGTACTTTTTTTAAAATAAATTTATTTATTTTATTTTATTTATTTTATTTTTGGCTGCGTTGGGTCTTCATTGCTGCACACAGGCTTTTCTCTGGTGGCGGTGAGCGGGGGCTGCTCTTCCTTGTGGTGTGCAGGCTTCTCATTGTGGTGGCTTCTCTTGTTGGGAGCACGGGCTCTAGGCACACGGGCTTTAGTAGTTGTGGCGTGTGGGCTTCAGTAGTTGTGGCTCACGGGCTCTAGAGCGCAGTCTCAGTAGTTGTGGTGCACGGGCTTAGTTGTTCCACGGCATGTGGGATCTCCCCGGACCAGGGCTCGAACCCGAGTCTCCTGCATTGGCAGGCGGATTCTTAACCACTGTGCCACCAGGGAAGGGAAGCCCTTTGGTTTATGCACTTCTTAAAAGTAAAATGCTGCCTGGGAATTTTTCCTCTGAGATCTCTGCAACAGCCGAAAGCAAATATATCTTCTCTGACAAATAACAGTTCTGTATTATGACTAAAAAATATATATATATAATCTGGGGAAAACACATACTCTGTCTGCATAAAATAGCAATAATGGGACCAGTATCTACCACTTCTGGCATTTGTGCTTTTAACTGCTTTACCAACAACTCTATGAGAAGACATGTGACAGACCTGAATCGGCATTTTCCTCTTTCTTTTTGGGTTAAGAAAATTAAAGTAAGTCTTGAATCTGATGCAACAAAGACAGTTATCTTTTAAGAGTTATCTTTTTCTCGTGACTCCACCCAAAAACCTGAGAAATGTGCTCTACTTGTCTGCCCTTGTATTATCCCTACCTTCTATGATGTTTGTTTCTGGTCTTTCTTTTCTTCAAAACTAAGCTGTGCTGACTTTTGAATCAAAACTCCAAAAGGTTGCTGACTAGATAATCAAGATAATTAGTGTTAAAGTGATCACAGGGGTTAGAGGCTGGATGTACAGTTCTTCTGGATAATATTTGTATTTTAACAGGATCCTTTATGGTTTTATGTAGTGAATAATCCATTCTAATTATCATTATTATTGTTATTTTATTATTATTCTAATGTAGAAATAATTCACTTACTGGAAGCCATTGAAAGATTTTTGAGAATGTAAGCCCTCTAAATACTCCCTAAATGGATAAATGTATTGGTCAGGACTTTTACTGCAAGTGACAAAATCAACTTTCAAACATCACAATTTCCATAACAAGAGAAAAATGACGAAAAGACCTCCTAATCAGGTGGTTAAAAGTTCTGATTGGTGGTTTAAGTCAGACACCCACTGCTGGATAATTAAACTGTGACCAGGGAAGGGGATCTAGAGGTTGACAGCCTCTATTCATTCTCTAAAGGATATTCTTTACATTATTTCTCATTCATGTTAATCTGGTTTAAAGTAGCTGAAAGTGGCTGAGCAAAACTTCATTAAAAATTACATGAATTTAACTTCCAGTGTCTTCAAGTCAGAAGTTATGGTCCCAATACAAGACAAAGCTTTTTAACTTTAAGATATTTAAAATGACCATTTTCACAATGGGATAGTGTATGTATCCACAGACTTAGACACAGTGTTCAACCCTAGCACCCTAGCATTCCCTAACCACGGAAACTTGAGTAAGTAGCTACCTCTCCAACCAGCATGGCAACTTTGAGGCTCAAAAGAACTTAGACGTTTAAATAAGTTCCATTTCTCCTTCACAAAGCAAAACAAAGAGAACTAAATAGATTTAAATTTTCACCTACACAAACACCACACACACACACACACACACACACACACTCAACTTCTCCAGCTGACTTAGAGGAGTCAATGCAGCCCATAATGGATGGGCTTATTCCTTGCTGTAGCCCAGACACCGCTGAACCTTGACTCAAGCTGTGATGCATTTGACAAGGCCAACATTACTTGGGGTGATACAGAAGAAGGACTGATTATTTTCTATTCCACTTCCAGTTCAGCCCCAAGTTGCTTTTCTCTCTTGGTATGTTTCTTTATTGCCTTCCAAATTCCGATGCTTACTCACAGGCTCCTTCTTTTGTTCATGAACATTAAAACCAAGCCATTGTTATCCTAAAACTCACTTGGGTATTCTCTAAAAGGGAGTGAGAAGCAATGGTGTTGGGAGGGGGCTGTGAGCAATCACCCACATCTTATTTTATCCATTATCTGCTGCAATGTCTTAAGCAGAACCACTCCCTCTCAAGCCCTTCTTTTGTGATGGTTTCCGTAAAGGATGACAGGGCAGCTTGCTTTAAAAAAGAGGAAAAAGAGGCCCTGGTTAATTCCTGTTAGAAATCTCATTTCAAGTTATCCTGATCATAGATGGGGATTTGGTCCCAGGAGAGCCCTCCGCTGACCTCACAGAAGCTTCTTGAAGCTAAAGGCCTTTCGAGCTGTCGCTGAAATGCTGACGCACGGTCGTACTCTAAAACACTGCACACAATCCTCTCTGAAAACCAAACCTGCAGTTCGAACGTTATAGGGCGATTTCTTCAGCTCTTCAGAAAACAATTGCAAAGCTGCTGCAACAAAAATTAACTTCTTTGAAATTTAAGTAATTGGTCAATAAAGTTTATTCTGGATGAATATTGATTTGCCATCTAGTTTTTTCAGTTTTTATAATACAGCCAGCTTTTTCAGCCAGCTTTCTAGTTCTCAGATCTGAGTAAAATTACTGTTCATCCAGAGCTCTCATCATGCCCTTTGCAGACCCTTTCTATTCTTGGTTTTGTGCCTGGTCCTCTCCTTGGGTGGCTATGCCAAAAACTGAAAAAGGTAAGCAAAAAAAAAAAAAAAAAAAAAAAGTGTATAGGGGAGAGCGCTGAAAAAATCTCTCAGAGGGGCTGAATTTTCATTTTAGCCTCACCTCTTTCTAGCCACTTAATATTGCAGGATCAGCATTCCATATCTGTACAATGGGCACAGTATTTGCCCATTTGACTTCAGTAGAGTAGCCACAGGATGTAAACAAAAATACCAGTCATCCTTGGTAAAATGTGTTGCCTGAAAACAGAGAAAAATAACACATGTGTGCACGCACATATGCAGCACAATAAATTTATTTAAAATTTTAGGGAACTTTATATTTTATATTACATGGCCCTTATATATTTTTTTATTTAAAAAGGGAATCAGGATTTACTTTCTAAAAAGTCACAGAAAGACCTAAGAGAGCTACAAGCCCAAAGCTCATTATTTACTGACAGAGTGTATAAATAACCATTAACACAAATGCTATGTCCACACATACATTTGACAAAAATTGAACTTATTTAGAATCATGGAGGAAACTTCTCCTTGCTAAAATATTTTTCTTTTATTTTTCAATATGCTTCTTTTACCAAGGCAATCAAAATGTACAAGGCATGTCTTCTTTACAAAGAGAGTTTGGAGGCAAATCTTTTCCTGGGGAAATATGACCAGATTTGACTTAATTGTTCAAAAACAAAAATAGTGGACTTCCCTGGTGGCGCAGTGGTTAAGAATCCGCCTGCCAATTCAGGGGTCACAGGTTTGAGCCCTGGTCCAGGAAGATCCCACATGCTGTGGAGCAGCTAAGCCCGTGCACCACAACTACTGAGCCTGTGCTCTAGAGCCCAAGTGCCACAACTATAGAAGCCCGTGCTCCTAGAGCCCATGCTCCACAACAAGAGAAGCCACTGCAATGAGAAGCCTGTGCACCGCAACAAAGAGTAGCCCCCTCTCACCCCAACTAGAGAAAGCCCGGGTGCAGCAATGAAGACCCAATGCAGCCAAAAATAAATAAATAAATATATAAATTTTAAAAAAAGCAAAAATAGTTTTAAAATGAAAGTTAAAGATCTTTTAACATAATATAGTAAATTTTCTAGAGGTCATCCTTCTCCAGATACCATGCAGTTTGTATTAGCACATTCACTGTTCGAGAGGTTCATTTGTTGGCTGTTCCCATGACATGATACTAAGCAGTCCTTCAGTAATGCAAAAGGACACTTATACAAAACTTTTTTGTTTCCTTAAGTGATTTCAGAACTAAATTGAATGGAAAATACCTTAAAGCAGCTAGATCTTTCATTTACTTTTTAGAACAGGTTTTAAATATTCCTTACTTTTATTTATTTTTAAATTAATTTTTTATTGAAGTATACTTGATTTACAATTTTTTTTTAAGAAACAGCTCACACAATTCAATATCAAAAACACAGACAACCCAATTAAAAATGGGCAGAAGACCTGAATAGATATTTTTCCAAATAAGACATCCAGATGGCCAATAGACACATGAGAAGATGCTCAGCATGACTAATTATTAGAAAAGCACAAATCAAAACCACCTCACACCTGTCAGAATGGCTAACATCAAAAAGCCTACAAATAACAAATGGTGAGGATGTAGAGAAAAGTGAGCCCCTGTACACTGTTGTTGGGAATGTAAATCGATGCAGCCACTATGGAAAACATTATGGAGATTCCTCAAAAAAACTAAAAGTAGAACTACCATATGATCCAGCAATTCCACTCCTGGGCATATATCTGAAAAAAATTAAAACGCTAACTCAAAAAGATACATGCATACCAATGTTCATAGCAGCATTATTTACAATTGCCAAGAAACGGAAGCAACCCAAGTCTCCATCAATAGATGAATGGATAAAGAAGATATGGTATATATATATATATATATATATATATATATATATATATATATATATATATATATATATATATATATATATATATATATATGAGATGGAATGTTATATAACCATAAAAAAGAATGAAAGTCTGCCATTTGCAACAATATTGATGTATCTAGAGGGTATTATGCTTAGTGAAATAAGTCAGACAGAGAAATTCCTTGCTTTTAAAAAGCAATGTGTAAAAGACCAACCAACGGTGAACAAAGAGCAGCACAGACAAGAACTACATGTTTATAAGCAGGCACACTGAGCAGGGCAGTAGAGTTGGCTGCATTGAAACCCTAACCAGGTCTTATGGACACACAGAGAATCAGTAATTCTTATTACAGTCCCAGAGAAATTCGATGTAGTAACACATCACAAAATTAGAATTTGGGGGGAAGGGAACAGAAAGTCCATGAACCTGACTCTCCATTTCAAAATCTGATACCTAGAAACTATCAATGTTGATCAAGGTGAAAGAAAATGCTGTGTATGGAGATGCTTTATAAACTGTAGAATCATGTGTAAATGTGAAATACCACTGCCAAGTAGATTTGGGCACTTCAGAGGACATTACCTTTGGTTAAAATTTGGTAGTAAGGAGATGATAATAATCGGCACAGATGAAGTTTCCAAGTATTCAGTTATTATTTGTTTCCAAATGATCTGGTCCCTCATCATGTGGCACATGTATGCTCAGTTCAAATATTGAAATTGCAGTAATCAGAACACAAAATGAAAAACCAAATATCACATAAGAAAACAGGAAGACAATTTTCATGGGTAAACAAATGTGGTATAGTCATAAAGTAGAATCATACCCAGCAGCACTATGGATGAATCTCACAAACTTTATATGAAACAAAAGAAGCCAGATACAAAAGAGAACATACTGTATGATTCCATTTGTATGAAGCTCAAGAACAGTCAAAACTAATCTACAGTGACAGAAATCACCATATTTGTATGGAGGGTGGAACAGATTTCACTGGAGGTTGAGTAAAGAGACTCTCTGAGGTGAAGGAAAAGTTCTATATCTTTATTGGGAATTATTTATACAGGTACACATGTGCTAACCCTCATCTGATTCTCCAATTAAGTTCTGTACATTACCCCACACACATTTTTAACCTCAATATATTTTTAAAAGGTGAGCACTCCTCTCCTCTCTCCTTTTCTCTTCCAGTTTCTTCTCCTTCATCTGTCCCTCTCCCTTTCCTTCCTATCCCCTCCTGCTCTTGGCTTCTCCCCCCCTTCCACCCCCTCCCTTCCTTCTTCCTTTTCTTCCTCTTCTCCTCTCTCCTCTCCCTCCCCCCCCACAAAACACACTACCCTTTCTGTTTAACCTCATCTCTCTCAATCACCTGTCCTAGTCCCTGAGGAAGTAAGTCCTTTCTCTTTAATTTCTATGAATATTGACATAGGTTTTAAGCTGGATTAAGCATAAGCAATCCTCTGACACTCAGAGCAGAAACCTCCCTGAACTACTTTCTGTCTTCTCTGAACCTGGGATCCTAAGAGCTTCTGCTCACCCTGAGGGAGGGAACATGGCAATGAAGGGATTGATGGGGCAGGAGACATTGGAGAGTGTTAGGTCAAAGAGAGCAGGAGTTTTTCTAGCTCTTCTATAAACTACATGTGAAACACAGAAACATGTTTGCACGATTCATCTAACCAAATTCAATAATTATCTTAAAAGGACTTATTTCACCTGGACTTCTTGGCATGTTACTATATTATCCCATAGGGAACTTATCTTGACAACTTCCGAAATTATCCAGGGAACCACTTCCAGAATCTTTAGGACCCAGTAAGTTACCCACAAGCTTAACTCAACCACTGATTTAAATTATTGCACAGAATGGTTTAACAGCCTGAGATCTATACTTTAGTGAGTGAGCAGTCTTTTAATCGCCACAGAGTTAAGAGACATCCCCCACTGAAGTTGTTGGATCTTAAACCAAGATAAAATCCAAACATGAAATAAATTGCCTCAATGGTTCCTGAAGAGTAAATATGCCATAGTTGGACTTACAGAAATACCATTGTTTCCTCTTCTGTTCAAACCACCAAAAATCCCATTTATCTGTTGTCTATCTATCTATTTACCTACCTATCTATCTACCTACCTATCTACCTAGCTACCTATTCCATTAGACAGCAAATGGTGAAACAGTTAACAGTGGTTATCTCTTCCTAATCACAGGAAGCCTTCTTTATCTCACTCACCTCTGAATTTGTTGTTTTGCTTTTACAATTAGTATATTGTTTTTGTAATCACAAAAAAAGACTGAAGGTGTAATAAAAAGTATTTCTAGGATGAAACAGAGATGAATGAGTAATAATAACAGTCTATACTCACTTTGTTGCCCATACTTTATAAAAACGTAAACCTGGCCATGCCTACCATTTGGAACAAAAAGCCACATGAGCCAGAAAGCCCTGACATTGACAGCAGTCTCTGCTCCGGTCATTTGATTTCCAAGAAAACATGTTGTGTGAACACTATGAGACATGAGGCTTTTTTATAGAAGAAATCAATCCATATCTATAGCATTTTTTTAATATCTAAACATTCTGGTTTTATAATGCGGTAGATAACGTGGGGCAGCTGAATTGCCAGGCCCGTTCACTATTCCTACAAAGATTAACATACCACTGAGTCAATCCTTCAAGCCTTCATTTTCAACATAATATTGAAATTAAAAGTTTCAGTTTGAGAAGGGCTCAAGTAAGAAGGTACCTCCTAAAAAAAAAAAAAAAAAAGAAGGTACCTCCTTGAAACTCAGTGGAAGTTTTAGTACTTGAACTTAAAGGTTTTAACTTTCCATTGAATCAGGAAAACAGACTCCAATGTATTAATGAGTGACTTTAGCACCACTTTATGCCAAGATGTCTATGCATATTGAACTTCAAAATGCAACATAAGCAAAAGCTGAAAACACTCATGAGTAATTCAGATCACATCATGTGTGTTAGAGTAGAGAAAAGAAAGATATTTTATCTTGAACGGAAAACATTATTTCGCATAAAAGGTCATTATGTGGGACCAGAGCCAAACAAAAGCATTAGAACACATGTCCTGTGCTCAGATACCTGAAAGAACTTCTTTAATCATTTAAATTGACGTGGCACGTGAATTAATGTCCCTTCCTCACCCCATCTTGTTCCAGAGAAGTAACACTGAGTCTCCAGTAAAACAACTGTCCATGGACTGCCTGCATGTGTCAGACACACAAATGATAAAAGGCATGACCCCAGATCTCTAGAGCTTGAGTAAAGAATGCTACAACAGAAAAAAATTGGAGAACACAGGACAGTGCTAAATTGTGTAGTGCAGACCACAAGAATTATTGGAGACGTATAACTACCTGGGCCTGCAAGGAAACAAAAGGAACATTGATTTCTTGATTCTCACTTCTTTCTGCTTCAGTCTTACTGACAGATCCATCGTCCCAAAGTGAGGCTCCAATCGCACATTGTTCATCAAAATCACTCTTTCGCTCAAAAACTTGAGTGTCTCCCCCATGACTTGTTTGTTTGAAAATCTTTCCACTGACCTACCACTGGCCTCCAAGCCACCTTACCAGCATCCTCCTGCTATACCCATCACTCAGAAGCCTTCAGGGTCTAGCGAGGCAAGGAGAAATGTATAGCAGCCTGTTAGAAAACTAAGGGAAAATGAAATCTAGACAAGACCCACCTAAAAGCATTCATATTATAATTGGAAAAAATAATCTTATGCTGGTCAAACAAAATAAAACTGTGATCTACAGTCAACCTGCTGGGTCACACACTGCACCCCAGGGAGGCCATAGTAAGCCCTTTACCTGAGTGCTATTTGCCTTTCTCTTTGCTTTTTCTTGCTTTTTCCCCTTGACCTTCAATGCTCATAATTCCACATCTTCACCTTCAGGGCTGATCTTAAGTCTGCTTCCTCTAAGAAGCCTCCCAAATCCCCTCAAATCAATGCAATCTGTCCTTTTAAGTTTCATAGCTATAGCATTCATATAACTTGTTCTCGTAACAATAAAATTTGTACACTTACGTGATGTTCTTTACTAAGTAGAAAGAAGGTTTCTTGAGATTAGGGATTTTCTTACTCATCTCTAGGTACATTGTGTTAGGTGCTCAACACATTTTTTTAAACTTCTTTTTATTTTTCTTTTCAAGTATACAACACTCGTTTGAAAAGCAAGCACAAAGATCGGCCCTGTTTGTGCTGCCACCATGGCTGCAGAGAGGAATGTCAGGCAGTTTTGTGTTTCAGTCACTGTATGGCAGCAGCTACACATGGAGTATTTTTAGGCCAGCTTTTTAAAACTCTGAGTTAGGGTAAACAAAACAAGGAATTGTATCACCTTCATCAAGACTCCATCGGCATATCTAAGCACCTGTTCCCAAAAGGGCCACCAATAGATAATAGACAAACTGAATTAAAATTACAACATGAGGGAATATTTTTTAAAGTAATGCTCATGTTACTGACAATCTATGTGAGGGAGGAAGTCATGAGCACATGAAATGATTTTTTAAATTAGTTACATGGCAACTAAGGAAATGCCAAGACAGTCTACGTGGGCGTGTCATGTGCATGGTACCAGCAGAAAGTGGCATAAGTTTCAGACGAATGTGAGACCACTGAGGACTGGGCTGGACAGGGAAGTCTTTGGGAGGTGGGATAGGGTGGAATCTGAGGTAGGTGTTGAAGGCTATGTAGGGTTTGGATATAGAGGAGAGTAAAGAAGGCATTTGAGGAAAGTTCTGATGTGTGGCCTTGACAAATTTGCCTGCCCTCTCTAGGGGAAGGTTCTCCTCTGTATGATGGAAATATCTAACTGAATACTCTCTCAAGTCCAATGTCAACAACAGGAGTAAAGCCATAGTGCATGGTGTGTCTGGAGTCAATATGTCATACAGGTTCAGGTCACACGGACCTGGGCTCCTGTCCTGCTACTGCTACTTTCCACACGTGACCTGAGAAGAACTGTGTAACTGATTTAAGCCTCAGTTGCTTTCATCTATAAAATGAGTATAATACTAACAATGCGTACTCCATTGGGTTGTCAGAGGACTAAATGAGATAATGCATTGAAGTGGTTTGTACGGTACGTAGGATCTTAGATGCTCATTAAATTTAGCTATTATTTTTATTAGGAGAAATATGCCTATCTGAGAACTTGTAAGAAAACAGTCAGACTTTTCCTGTTTTCTCCAGAATTGGGACTACAACTTAAAGCTAGGGACTGACAGCTGACAAGAACATTCTGAAAACTCTTGAAAGAGCAGACACCTCTTTAAGGCTTTTTAGAGGTAACTCATAAGCCATCTCATCTCCCCTCCAGCCAACACCTCATGACAACTGTCCCATCCAATCCACACAAGCAGAGGAATGTGCAATGGAGGGGGTGGGGCAATGGAGGAAATGTCAGAATGTAAGTCATCTGCCAGGGCAAGAGTTTTATATTATTTGTCCCCTCAGTTCCCCATGAAGGGGGAACAAGGAGATCAATCCTCCCTTAAAGTCAAGTGAGAGGGCCTTCAAGAGATTCAGTCAGTATATAAGGGTAAATGGTATTCATCCCGTGATCAGAAGTAGGTTTATACATACTTTGACCTGAGGAAAAAGACAAAGAGAGAGGGTGGGGAAGGGGGAAGGGATGCAGCCATGGAGCAGCTCAGATGCTCACAATTTGACAAGGAAAAGCTGCTGCGTGGTTTCCTGTGGGTCAGATGGACGTCATGGAAAAGGAGCCAAGTGAAACCATCCTGCAGGCAACAGAGGAGTGTTACTCCAGCACCAAAGGCTGCAGGGATACTGCTTTGTCAGAGACTGAGACAAAGTAAGATCTGAGAAAAGGAAGATCCAGAATGGACCTTCTCCAAGAACCCCAGCCTCCACAGGGAAGCCCAGACACTCATAGCTCCCTCTCCCCGGAGCTAACACTGGGAGGCCTGAAACACAGACAGCGTTGATGTTGAGTCAGTGTTAAGAGTAATAGGGACAGCCCCAGAGGGAAGACCACACCAACGGCCACACAAGGAAAAGGGACTCTCTCCCTACTCCTTAACACCAGAGGATCTAGAATCAGGGGAGAAAGGAAAAGAAGAGGGCAAGAGCAGACAATATCCTACCATCCTGAAGATCTCCTGGGACACAGATGGAGCCTGTGTTAAGTGAAAGGGAGGAGATAAGACTAGAGTTTAAATTTGTACTAGACGGGACTTTTTGAGAACGAGAGTGACCAAGATGCCATGGAAACTGATGGAGCTACCATTTAAAGAGCTTTAGCTGGCTGAAGAAAGTGAATGGAGAAAAAATTAGGATTTCACACGTGTGTGTGCCCCCAACAAGGTCAGTTACAAGTATAGTCAACCTAGAGGAATAATGAGAAAGGATATCAAAAAGATAAACTGCATCCAGATTGTGAGAATCTTGGATTTATTTGCACTTGAAATTTATCCTGATAGTAACAGGGAACATTCAGTGCTTTGGACCAGGTCAATACAGCCCTTATGAGGGTTGAATGAGCTGTGGTGTGTAGGGTAGTTTAAAAGATGCTGCACCTAGAGACGTGGAGGCTGGAGAGGACATTGCTACAATAATTCTGATGACTCTGAGTCACTGGGGCCTACACCAGTGATGCCTGTTAAAATGGAATATAAGAGACAGACAGCAATGGTGTTTTACATGCAGAATTTAAAGATCTTGGCAACCATCTAAGTCTAGGGAGTAAGAATAAAGGATAACTAACTTGATTTGAAGTTCTTGAACCTAGATCATGATTACCATTGGCCACTCCTCTCTCACCCCACACTTTGTTGGAAAGAAAGAAGAAGCTATGAATGGTGGTCACGTTAAGAGAAAATATGAAGAGCTCAATGTGGCCTAGAGTCGTTTCTCCTTTCCAACTCATCAAAAACTTCTTCACTCCTTATCCCACAACTTCCTCCCAAAGCTGCTGTTCCTATCACCGCGAGTCCTCCCCTCCTCTGAGAACGGAGCTGGTGCAGCATGGCTGGACTTACTGAATGTTGGGGCAGACGCATGGCTCCCTAAGAGATTTGGCTGTGAGTCTAGAAACAAAAACAATAACCAAGATTTCCTGAGTCTTCGATCAGAGGTCACTGTAGCACATCACAACACTTGTTCTGTGTGTTCACCCTAAAAGTGGGAGGTTTGGGGCTTCATCTACCCCATACACCCAGTGCATGAACACTCCCAACACCACCAGCTGCAGAAACCAGCAGCAGAGAAATTGTTTTCCTTCACAATTTGGGGTTGGGGGGGAGAAAGGGATGCATAATTACAAGTTGAAGAGTTAAAACACAAGCACTCACCACCCTAATAATCACTGTCTAACCCTAATGCCTTCCACTGGTAACAGGCTTGATGTATCATCTTGCTTCAACTGAGATACTTAGGTGAGCATGTAGAAGGCACCAGTTGTATTTCCAATGCCTGGAGTTCAAAATTTCAGACCTAAACCAAGGCCACAGGCTCAGCCCTAGAGAGTCTCATGAACATCTGCTGACCCCTCCCAATTTCATCCACTTATTCAGTCATTCAAAATATATTTATTAAAGGCCTACTCTGTGCCAGGCACTAAGCAAAATAGACCTGATCTCAAGGAGCTCACAGCCTTGTCAGGAATGCATCAAAGACGTAAAAGCAGAATGTTACACCTGATATAAATGAGCAGAGGTTGCTATGGAATTGATCAGGCAGCAAAGGCTTGGAGAGTCAGGGCATGCTTCCCAAAATTCAGGCATAAGCTGAAGGTGAAGAAGAAGAAGTCAACCAGGGAGAATCAAGAGGTAAGAGTCCCAGCAGTACAAAAGCTCCAAGGCAAGAATAAACATAGCTGAACACGGGATGGGCATGGAAGGTCAATTAAGTGTCATTGGAACCTAGAGAATGGAGGGAAGGGAAGGGGTTGGCAGGAGTAGTGGGGCAAAAAACGAATAACACAAATGAATGCATATGCAAAACAGAAACAGATTCACAGACATAGAAAACAAACTACTGGTTACCAGTGGGGTTAGGAAATGGGAGAGGGGCAAGTTAGGGATAAGGGATAAGATATACAAACTACTATGTATAAAATAGATAAGCAACAAGGATATATTGTATAGCACAGAGAATTATAGCCATTATCTTGTAATAACTTTTATGGAGCATAATCTTTAAAAGTACTGAATCACTATACTGTACACCTGAAACTAATATTATAAATCAACTATACTTCAATTAAAAATAAGTAAATAACTGATTATAAAACAAAATTATACTTTACAGCTGCAAAAAAGAAAAAAAAAGACATTCCAGGAGCCATATCATAAATGAAAGCTTTTGTAAAATAATTCGACAAGGAATTCAAAGGCAACACACAGCAGTCAAATTTATTTGGGGGGGCAGGTGACTTTGTAGGCTAAATGAGAATGAATCAGAAATAGAGAAGAATATGACTGGTAACTGGGAAAACAATTAGGGGAAATAAGGATGGTTGGTGGTAGTAGGGCTGGAGAGAAAGGAAGGGAATAGATTATGAAACTATCGTCAAGAGGGATTGTCAAACCCTGGTCTTAATTATACATGAGGAATGAAAGAAGGGATGGATCCATCCCTGAGTAGATGTATGGCATGCTGGTTCAGAGCAGAGGCTCTAGTTCTCTCACTCATTAGCTGCGTGACCTTGGCCAAACTTCGTAATCCTCTGCCCCTAGGTTTACTCATTTGTAAAATGGAAATAAGGACAAGACCCACCTTACAGAGTGATTATGCAAATTAAATGTGATAATGCACTTTAATAAAGTACTCAGCTATTAGCTGGCACATATTAGATGCTCGTATTAGTTAGGACGTAGGCTCACCTGCTATAACAGAATCTCCAATTTACAGTGTCTTAAATAAGATAGGGTATATTTTCTTTTAAATATCCAGATTTAAGCAGTCCAAGGAAAGTTAGTTAGATGGACGAGGACTCTTAAATCTTGTTGCTCTGCCATCATTAAGATGATTCGCTCACCTACATGGTCCAGGCCACCTCCATCCAGCTAGCGGGGAAAAGAAGAGAGGTGAAAACGACGTACAGCTAAAATTCAGGAGTTGTGTCATTATAGCTAAGGAGAGGATGCATATCAGGAGACAGCAGCTAGCAATATTCAATGTTAACATGATATAGAGATAGAAATCAACTGCTTGAATGAGAGGATAAAAGTAGGAAAAAAGAATTTCTGGTAGGTGAGACTTGGTAAACTTAAGACATAAAATATTTCCAATGTTCCGTTGAAGGAGGAGGACTTAGATGAAACAATATTATATAAGGATAATGAGGAACCCAAAGGATTTGATCTCCATGTAATAGGGATATTGAGAGAATTAAAGTATTTGGAACAAAGCTACAGGAACCACCAAATATTATTAATGATCTGTTTTTAAGGAGAGGGTAAATATATTCTACTATTGAGAGAAAAATGAGTAAGCTCACAACGGAATTTCTAAGTATTCCCTTTTTTATGGAGCAATGCATGATATCGTGGAGAGAAATATTAATGATTTTCTTCTACTTTGAGATGTCTTCGAAAGAAAACAAAGTCATCAATATTTACACCAGTGTATGAACATTTGCTTCTAGGTAGCTCATGAGACACGTGATATCTCATCCGAGAGTCACAGGACCTCGAAGCAAGTGGCGCTTGCCACTTCACGATGGCAAAGGTTTGCCACCCCCATGTGGCAGTCCTGTGTGACTGCAGGGGTTGCTGATCCTAGACTGCCCTAAACTTCATGCCTTCAAATCCCACACCCTGATATCTCTGTCCATCTATCTCGCATCCAAAATGGTGGACTATCAGTTAGCTTTCTGTCTTTATGATTATTCTTGTTTTTAAATCTGGCCCTCAGTGAAGTTTCTAGAGAAAACCTCAAAGAGCATTTCTGCCCCCCTGAGTAATGGAATGGAGTCTCTAGAATTTATTTTCATCCCTCCACACCAGTCATTTTTAAGCTCTTTATGGTTTGGCCAGAAGCAAAATCAACAATGCTAACTTCCTGTGGTTTAAATAGGCGGAAATATATGACTTTTTGTGGACAGGGCACTATCCCAAGTAAGAATATGTTGTATTGCACGTTGAGCCAGAGATAAATACCCTGCTGGAGCAGGGTGCACAGGTGATTCTGACCCCTGCAGTACAGTTAACACAGCCTCCAGATCTAAGGAAGATAACCCAGGGGCTGATTTTCAGATGGATTCTTGTACCTACTTTCTTGGTTTAACTTAGTCCTTTTATTATTAAAGGACCATAGACTACCAGTTCGAGTGGACCCTGGCTGCAGTTTTCTGTTGATCAGTTCAAGCATATAATGCAATTGCTTTTCCAGTGGCTCCTGAGGTGGGAGTGAATTGAAATGTCCTCCACCCCATCCTGCCTGCCTGCAAATCCAGTAAGGTGGTCAATGGAAACTTCTGGGTATCAGAGAGCAGCAACTTGGTCATTTTCTATTCATAGACAGATAAATGTGATAAAGATTTGTAGTTTAACCTTGAACAAGGAGGGAAAGAGTGCACCTTTGCAAAATAATGTAAGGGTTTTTATTCTACAGGAAATAAGATACACATCATGTTAATGGGAAGGAAGGAAGGAAATCAATCTTCACAGTGGCAAGCTGTGTTTATTCTTAGATACTTCAGGAAAAAACCACCACCATCCACAGGACCAGAGCTCTCCTCCTACCCCACCCCTTTCTCAATTACTCAGACCCATCTGCTGAGTTTTGTCCAGAAGAGAAATCCACTGACTTTTAGAGGATGACTTGAGGCTTTGGGATTAGTAAAGACCTAGTTATAAAGTAATTTTCAGGAATCCAGAGAGAAGTGGGAGCACAAACAGAGAGAGGGCAGGATGTGGTCACCTCTGAAGGTGTAAGAAGGGCATGGGTAATGGGAGCAATTTCATCAAAATCCAACACTATTCGTGTTTTATCCAATGTAAAAATTTTGTATTTTATAGAAGTTTTAGTTTTCATTCCTGTTAGTATGACCAACAAGAGCATGTTTTTTCATGCTATTGTTCATTGATAATTTGCATTTCTTCTTCTGTAACTGCCCACTTACATCCTTTGATCTCCAGTCTGATGTTAAATAATAGTAATGAGAGTAGATATCGTCGTCTTTTTCCTAAATTTACTGGGAATTCCTCTAGTATTTCTCTATGAGTATGATTTCTACTGTTAAGTGCTGATTTTAAAAAAAAAAACCTTTCAAATTAAGCAAAATTTTAAAATTTCCAAGTTACTAAAGTTGTTCCCCAGAAATGGATGTTGAACTTCATCAAATGGCCTTTCTAGCATCTGTAATATACTTTCTCTCCATAATTACTGATGCAGTGAATAACTTCAATAGATTTCTGAACATTGAACCGTCTCTGCATTTGTGAAATATGGCATAATGTTATTTTAATATTCTTCTAGAATAGATGGCTCCTTTTAATATTTTTGCTTCTATGTTCATTTATCAAATAAGTTTGAGAATTTCTTTTTTTGTGTACCACTTTCAGAGCATGAATTGCTTATTTGTATATCTTTATCTATGCTTTGCAATAGCTTAAAAATCTCAATTTCTTGTGCTTTGAAGTTGGATTGGATTTATTGTCCAAACATTTGAATCTTGTGCCTATGAGCCAGGGGTGAGATGGAGGAGAAAGCTCTTTGACTATCTTTCTTTATAGTTTCTACCAGTTCTTGAATCCAAATTGCTATCTTTTTTTCAGGAAGGTTATTCATATCTTTTATATTTTCAAATTCATTGGTATAAATGTATAGTTAATATTCATTTTAAATGATTAAATTATTCATTATCTGAGTAAATACCTCCTCATTACTGAGGTTGCATATATGTGTCTTATACCGTCTTTTCAAAGAAATAGCTCTGACAACAATACTTTTATTTCCATTTCATTAATTTCTGCTCTTCATTAATTTCTTTATTCTTATTTCTTTAGCATTGCAATTTATCTGCCTTCTGAGACTGAATGTATAGCCCATGTATTTTGATTTTTCTTTGAAAAAGAATATAAAGGTTTAAAATGCCATTTATTAATGAATATTAATCTATTATTACAACTGTGACATAATAACATCATAATTTCAGAGCACTGAAGAATAACAATTGAAAAGGTTTTTTTTTTTTTTTTTTACTACCCTTGTGTACCACATAGTTTTTTACTTGCCTTTTTTTTTTTTTTGGTTGCATTGGGTCTTCCTTGCTGCACGTGGGCTTTCTCTAGTTGTGGCGAGCGGGGGCTACTCTTCGTTGCGGTGCACGGGCTTCTCATTGCGGTGGCTTCTCTTGTTGTGGAGCATCGGCTCTAGGCGTGCGGGCTTCAGTAGTTGCGGCATGCGGGCTCAGTAGTTGTGGCTCACGGGCTCTAGAGTGCAGGCTCAGTAGTTGTGGCGCATGGATTTAGTTGCTCCGCAGCATGTGGGATCTTCCCGGACCAGGGCTCGAATCCACTTCCCCTGCATTAGCAGGCGGATTCTTAACCACTGCACCACCAGGAAAGTCTTACTTGCCTTTTTAACCTGAGTTTTTAGAAGAGTTTCTTTTTAAAAATGATTTCTTTGTGGTTATTTTACTGTCTGCCTTTGCTTTGCTTGTTTTGTTTTTACCATCTTTTAGTCATTGATTTTTTTCACCCTGTTGCTTTTTAGGTTTGGGATTTATATTTTGGGGAATTTATTGACATTTTTCTTTTCCCCTAATATGTAAACAATTTTTTGTGTGTGAATGTTCCATAGTCAACCGACTTTTAAGTGGAGCCAATTTTTAGCCAATTTCTATATTTACAATTAAAAAGAAAATAAACAGATAAATAGAAATATAATTTTAGATATATTTTTCTTGATATAGCTTTGAAAATATGTAAGCTAAGATTCAACATAGATTTTGATGGATCATTAAATTATGGAGTTCAGTGGTTCTCAAAACCTGAGCCCTTATCATTCTTCTACCTTCCTACCTAAGTCATTGGTATGGATTGAATTGTGTCCCTCCAAAATTCATAAGTTGAAATACTAAGCCCCAGTACTTCAGAATGCAACCCTATTTGGAGATAAGATCTTTCAAGAGGTGATTAAGTTAGAATGAGTTGATTAGGGTGGGGTCCAATTCAATAGGGCTGGTGTTATTGCAAGAGGAAGAGACACCAGGGACCTGTGCACAGAGAAACAATGAGAAGGTGGTCATCTGCAAGACAAGGAGAGAGACCTCAGGACTGGGAGAAAATAGTTCCTGTTGTTTAAGACAACCAGCCTGTGACATTTTAGTATGGCAGCCCTAGCAAACGAGTACAATCACCCATGGACCACAGTTCCCATCACATCTTTGTAACTGAGGCTAAGTGCATTTGCTACTCATCAGTCACACCTCCACCACTGCTTTTCTTGGGGTAGAGACATTGTTCTCAATACCCATGTCTTTATTAAATGTAGAAAAACAAATAACAGTCCAAGTTTGATCACTCATGTAACTTGTCTGTTCCCAGTAGACATGAACTCATTCCTTTAATTTACTCATCCTTTTCTCTCTGCTTGAAGTTCACCACACCCACATCTGAATGAACAGGTCAGTAGCTGGTCCAAGCCTATGAAATCAGGTCTCCTGATTCTTGGTTCAATGTCCTTCCCTACTCCCTACACAACTCATTTTATAGACTCAATGATTTGTCTAGAGAATTTACTTTTTTCTCCATCTCTACAAATATAACTGCATGGAACTACATAAACAACTGCCCTTCAAGCTTTTGTGAAAATGACCATTTCTGAAGTTCATCATAAGGTCTGATACCTTTTTATCTAGAAGGAATCAGAATTACTTCATGATAAATAATATAACATAGGAAGAAGATATTCTTCATGGATCTCTATACCTAAAATTCTGCAGGTTAATCCTCTTTTGGTGAAAAAGAGGATTTCTCAGCTCTAAAATATTTAAAGATGTAGTCAAGGCAGAGAGAATATTGAAAGTTTAAAATTGAAATTCACTTGCTGCAGGAACTGCCTGTATTACCTTTAATATTCCTTTGACTGAAAACCATTATATAATTATACAATAAGTCTTTGAACTATGAATCAATGAAACTCATATTAAGAAGCTTTCCTTTGAAGGGACTGAAATGAGAATGGGATTGTGAAAGAGAGAACAGGTGATAAAGTATTTGTTAATTTTTCCTCTTTAAAATAACTTTATTCTTAAAAGTTATTTTAAAACTTCATTAAAGATAATACAAATAAGTAAAAAGAAAATACCCACCTATAATCTCACCATCTCCAGTAATAACCAATATTGCCAATTCAGTCTAATTCAATCTATGTATTTTCAGTCAGTGTTATATAGACATATTATTTTCTATTGAAATTCTGTTTGAATTTGTGTTTTAGGTTGGATTTCCCTAGCAGAAGACCTTCAGACAAATATTCGAGTGGTAGTAGTTCATTTTAGTGATGATGTCAGGAAACCTAGGTAGGAGAGTAGAAAAGTGAGACAGAAAAGGGGAAGCAGCCAATGAAGCAGATGTTACCCAGGAAGTGACCACTGTGGACAACAGGAGCTGATCCCAAGGAGGAACTCTGGCTCCCACAGTCAGTATAGGACATGGGCCTCAAAGTTATCTCAACAAAGGGGTGTTGACCTGGGCTACTTATACATGAATTCCGTCAATTACTAGGTCAGTGCTCATCCAGGGGCATAATTTTTCAGCACTTCTGGCCTGATAAGCACATGGATGAAAAAAACTCAAGCAAAGAGAAGTAGGTGCTGGCAACTGGAGGGACAGCAAGCATACACCAAAATAGTGAGGGTGAAGGTATACAGCTGTGGTACCCATAGCATCTACCATAATTGGAATATTGTTTGGTAACCTGCTTTATTCATTTATTTTACCGTGAATCTTTTTCATGGTATTAAATGGTCTGAGTACGATACTGTCACTCCTTTTGGTTGCATTCTAGTCTATTGAATGAATACATCAATCTCTGGTTGCTGGCATTTGGGGTTTCCTCTTTTCATTATAACTGTGATAGACATTCTTGTGTTGAAATATTTTGTCCAACTATAGAAGTATCATTATTATAAATAGCCAGCATTTGAATTACTGCCATCAAAGGATATGCAAAGTTGTATAGCTTTTGATTTGCATTGCAAAGCTGCTCTTTTGAAAGATTGCACTGATTTACACAATTAGCACTGTGTGTTATTTCTATTGTTTCCAGCCCAATTTTGAGCCAAAGGGTCAAGGCTGCCCCAAGAGCCATGGGGGTGATGCTGCCACTCCCAGTGGACTTGGAGGGCAGAGCATCAAACCACAGAGAATTATTCTTGAGACTTAAAATCTAAAGGAGGGCTTCCCGGATGGCGCAGTGGTTAAGAATCCGCCTGCCAATGCAGGGGACACGAGTTCGAGCCCTGGTCCGGGAAGATCCCACGTGCCGCAGAGCAACTAAGCCCGTGTGCTACAAGCTCTAGAGCCCATGAGCCACAACTACTGAAACCAGTGCACCTAGAGCCCGTGCTCCCCAATAGGAGAGGCCACGGCAGTGAGAAGCCCATACACTGCAACGAAGAGTAGCCCCTGCTTGCCACAACTAGAGAAAGCCCATGCACATCAATGAAGACCCACCGTAGCCAAAAATAAAAATTACTTAATTAATTTTTAAAAAAATCTAGCTCCATTTTTCATTCTCAAGATTGCTTTGGCTATTCGGGGTCTTTTGTGTTTCCATACAAATTGTGAAATTTTTTGTTCTAGTTCTGTGAAAACTCCCTAACACCATACACAAAAATAAACTCAAAATGGATTAAAGACCTAAATGTAAGGCCAGACACTATAAAACTCTTAGAGGAAAACATAGGCAGAAAACTCTATGACATCAATCACAGCAAGATCCTTTTTGACCCACCTCCTAGAGAAATAGAAATAAAAACAAAAAGAAACAAATGGGACCTAATGAAACTTCAAAGCTTTTGCACAGCAAAGGAAACCATAAACAAGATGAAAAGACAACCCTCAGAATGGGAGAAAATATTTGCAAATGAAGCAACTGACAAAGGATTAATCTCCAAAATTTACAAGCAGCTCATGCAGTTCAATAACAAAAAAACAAACAACCCAATCCAAAAATGGGCAGAAGACCTAAATAGACATTTCTCCAAAGAAGATATACAGATTGCCAACAAACACATGAAAGAATGCTCAACATCATTAATCATTAGAGAAATGCAAATCAAAACTACAATGAGATATCATCTCACACCGGTCAGAATGGCCATCACCAAAAAATCTAGAAACAATAAATGCTGGAGAGGGTGTGGAGAAAAGGGAACACTCTTGCACTGTTGGTGGGAATGTAAATTGATACAGCCACTATGGAGAACAGTATGGAGGTTCCTTAAAAAACTAAAAATAGAACTACCATATGACCCAGCAATCCCACTGCTGGGCACGTACCCTGAGAAAACCATAACTCAAAGAGTCATGTACCAAAATGTTCATTGCAGCTCTATTTACAATAGCCAGGACATGGAAGCAACCTAAGTGTCCATCATCAGATGAATGGATAAAGAAGATGTGGCACATATATACAATGGAATATTACTCAGCCATAAAAAGAAACGAAACTGAGTTATTTGTAGTGAGGTAGATGGAGTTAGAGTCAGTCATACAGAGTGAAGTAAGTCAGGAAGAGAAAAACAAATACAGTATGCTAACACATATATATGGAATCTAAGGAAAAAAAAAAAAAAGGTCATGAAGAACCTAGTGGCAAGATGGGAATAAAGACACGGACCTACTAGAGAATGGACTTGAGGATATGGGGAGGGGGAAGGGTAAGATGTGACAAAGTGAGAGAGTGGCATGGACATATATACACTACCAAACGTAAAATAGATAGCTAGTGGGAAGCAACCACATAGCACAGGGAGATCAGCTCAGTGCTTTGTGACCACCTAGAGGGGTGGGATAGGGAGGGTGGGAGGGAGGGAGATGCAAGAGGGAAGAGATATGGGAATATATGTATACATATAACTGATTCACTTTGTTATAAAGCAGAAACTAACACACCATTGTAAAGCAATTATACTCCAATAAAGATGTTAAAAAAAAAATCTAATGTAATTTGCCTTGCTAGGTTTGGGACTTGGTTGGAAGCTGTCACCCCATTCTTTCTTCCAATTTCTCCCTTTTTGGGTGAGAATATTTATCCTATTCCCGTCCACCATTTTATTTTGGAGGCACATAACTTGCCTGGTTTCACAAGTTCATAGTTGGAGAATTTTGCCTCAGGATGTACTGTATATTGATTCTCACCCATTTCTGATTTAGATGATATTTAGATGAGACTCTGGACTTTAGACTAAATTTAGAGTTGATGCTAGAACAAGTTAAAAGTTTGGGGGACACTGGGATGGAATGAATGTGTTTTGCATGAGAGAAGAACATGAACTTGGGTGGTGGGCAGGTGTGGATTGCTTAAACTGAATTGTGTTCCCCAAAATTCATATGCTGAAGCCTTAAGCCCCAAAGTGATGATAACCAGAGATGGGGCCTTTGAGAGGTAATTAGGTACAGATGAGGTCATGAAGGTGGCCCTCATGATGGGATTATTGCCCTTAACAGAAGAGACACCAGAGAGCTAGCTCTCACACTGTCTCTCGCGCTCTCTCTCTCTCTCTCTCTCTCTCTCTCTGCCAGGTGAAGACACAACAAGAAGGCAGCTGTCTGAAATCCAAAAAAGAGAGCTCTCACCAGAACCCAACCATGCTGGCACCCTGACCTTGGACTGCTCAACCTCCAGAACTGTGGAAATAAATTTCTGTTCTTTAAGCCAGTCTACGGTATTTTGTTACAGCAACCTGAGCTGACTAATACACCCGGTTTAATTCCAAGTTTGAGATTTGATGCCACCTAATCATGTACCTACTAGTGCAGATATGTCAGGTGAGGGATAAGATAGCTGAACTGGGGGAATGTGGGGAGTTAGTGTGGGTGAACCTTAACAAATGCAAAGCGGGAGAGCACAGAGCTAGGCAGATGCATTTCTCCCTTTTAACTCTCTTCCACAGACTACTCTGAGGTGTGATTCCCTTTTACAATCCTCCAGGAAGTGCTGAATGCCAAGTAAACATGCCCATTGAGCAACCTACTGGGTCTGTTTCCAGCTCACTGTGTTTCATGTCTTTCTTTGCCTCTCTTCTCTTTTTGCCTCTATCTTACCACACACGTTTCCACCTCATTAGGCAGCAACATTTTGTTGCCTCAGGCTCTGCTTTCTAGAGAACCCAGAATAAAAACATTTTTGATAAAGACATTATATTTTAATTATAACAGAAAAAAAGTCCAATGAACTTATAGAAAACAAAAATAACATATGCAAAAATTATTGAATTGGGTCATTTTACATTTGAGATGGCTATTCAGACACCATTATCTTTTAGACTACAAGCAATAAAGTTTCCAATTATACCCTTGTATAAAAGCATGGTCTGAATAATAAAATATACTTAATTGGATTCATGACTTTTAGACAACTACCCAAATAATATGAATTAATGACAGCGTAAACTTGATGGGAGGTCTAAAATATAGTCCTTGAACAGATTCATGTTAATGTTTATCATTGACACAGATTTGAAAATCTAAGCTGAATGTGTAAATAATAGGAAATGGAGAGAAATATATATTATTATAAATTATAAAATTAAAATTCAAAATATTCTCAGTCTATAATGTGAAGCATCTCCATCTTACAGTGAATGCTAAATATATTGTCAAGGTCAATTTTAACAAAGATAAATCTAAAGCCCCAAATTTTGGTTCAGAAATTCAAATGTATAAGAACTGGTTAGAAAGAACCTATTTCAGCAGCAAAGATTAAATCTAGGGATTTTAGTTGGTAAAAAAACTCATGTGAACACCTTAAAGAATCTAATCCAGTCTTATATCCTATTATTAGGAGTACTTTGTCCAGATGATACAAAAGAAATAGTCTACCATTCTATGTTTTATAAGACTGTTTTGTCAGAAATACTTTGTCCAGCTTTTGGAGTCAAGGAGAATTGGAACGTTGTCAGAACAGTCAACATATATAGGAAAATTAAGTCTGAAAGATTAAAGATCTGAAAAATATGTCATATGAAAAGTAAATGAAATGGTTGAAAGGACTAGGAATATTTAATCTAGAGAAGCAAAGACTCCTGGAAGATTTAACAGCTATCTTGAAATCATCAAAGGGCTATTATTAGAAAAAGATATACGCTTACAGACTTCAGGTCATTCTAGACAAATTTCCAATGATGATGCCCAATCTTACAAGGTGATGACCTCCTCATCATTAGAAGTATCCAAATAGAGGTTGGCTGGCCATTTAATTCAGATGTTTTCACTATGCAGTGTGAGTAGAATAGTGGAACAATGGCCTCTAAGGCTCCCTTTAACTCTAAGCTACCTGCTAGAGGATCCTCAAAATACCATCCTTTAATTTTGAAACTTTGTGAATCATTATCATGTGAGGCTCACCTCAGTAAATTATTTTTTAAGTAATGAAAAAAGTCCCACACATTTTCAAAACTTAAAGACAACTAGTGAAGTATTTCATACAATTGAACAAAATATGTATATCTTTAAATGTCATGGGCAACAAGAAAGCATTAATATTCAGGAAGAGAATATGCACAGTGCTGATATAACTAGCAGAACTGAAATTTGGTTCAGGTGGGGAAAAACATGTCTGAATTTTTAATTAAAGTTGGGGCTATCACAACTAGGGTGGGGATTTCAAGGGGCAAGAGGGTAGCACAGGGATTTCTTGCCCTAAATACCAGAGAATGACAAAGCCAAGGGCATGTGTATAACCCAAAAACCTAGGTCACAAATCCAGGCGTGGAATCAGAAGCATTATGCAATAGAAAGCCATCACAAACAGCTATCAGAAATGAAGTATGACGCCAAGACTCTGGCCAGGGAGATAAAAACAGGGTCTGGGTAGCAGCCAAGAATTGTATTCCCTGGATGCCCATTTAGAAGTTTTCTGAACATGAGATTGGAAGTTCATAGCATGAAAAATGAAAAATCAATGAGAGTGAAGATAATTTGTTTTATAAACTGTTTTTCTCAAGTATATGAGATTATAACCTTCCTTTTTTCTTTTTTTTGGGGGGGTGTGGGGTATTTATGTATCCTCTTCTTTTATAAAATAATGATAGTTGCAAATTTTGTTTTGTTCTGTCTAATGCTCTCACTGGCAACAGGAAGTACTAACAAACCTGGGCCAACCTCTTCATTTGTTTTCCTTTTAATTTCACCAGTCTGTGAAATTTAAAAATTGGGAAACAACTGGCTCAGAACATCAATTTGTGTTTGCAGTTTGATTTTGTGAGGCAGTCAGGGTGATATGTTTAGACTAAAAAAGAAGTTTGAAAAGAATCAATTCATCTGGTAAGTGCAACCAATAACTGTACAAATTATTTCCTACATGTCACACAGCTTTATTAATTTTCAAATATTCAGATTTTTTAAAAACAAAAATATTATAAATACTACATAGGGTTCTTTTTCATTCCATTTTGTTTTACTGTGTTCATTAACTGCTTTGATGAATGCATGGTAGCTGGCTTTATTGTTCTGTGAGTAGCACATGCTCATTTACAGCACTTAGGTGAGGACAAAAATTAAAGTTAATAATTTTCAGTACTTAAATTTAGCAAACTATTAAACATCATTACCCACATATATTTTTTTTTTATATATAAACCTATTTATTTGTTTTTATTTTTGGCTGTATCAGGTCTTCTTTGCTGTGCGCGGGCTTTCTCTAGTTGTGGTGAGCAGGGGTTACTCTTCGTTGTGGTGCGTGGGCTTCTCATTGTCATGGCTTCTCTTGTTGCAGAGCATGGGCTCTAGGCGCACGGGCTTCAGTAGTTGTGGCACATGGGCTCAGTAGTTGTGGCTCGCGGGCTCTAGAGCGCAGGCTCGTAGTTATGGCGCACGGGCTTAGTTGCTCCATGGCATGTGGGATCTTCCCAGGCCAGGGCTCGAATCCATGTCCCCTGCATTGGCAGGCAGATTCTTAACCACTGTGCCACCAGGGAAGTCCCCACATATATTTCTAAATGCATAGGAACTGCTTAATATTTGAATCTCAAATAAAATGTATCTATGGCATAAAATTATAGTTTAAATCATGCAACTGTGACTGAATCCTGCTGGGTACTTATTCCAACCACCGTATCAATTCTTTTGAAGATTAAAATAAATCATTAATATGAATTCTACATATACTTAACATTTGTAAAATTTAAGAGGCAGTATGTTAGCCATTAGGCCACAGATAAGCATTATTTTTCTGAGCCTGTTTCCAAATCTCATTATGAGGAAAAAAATAAGGTAATGTACGATACACAACAGTGAGTTATTTTTATCATTGAAAATTATAAATTTTCATGTCATGTCACAATGCTAAAATAAAATCAAGTACAATTTAACTTATAATACTCCCAAGAAAATAATTCAAAATGTATACCGAAGTCTTACAGTGTTTTACATTGTTATCTTCAGTTCTCACTGTGTGTAAATATGCTATAAAACAGAGTTCCAATTGATAGAATACTAGATAATATATTGCCCACTCTTATTTCCATCTAACCACCAATATTAGATGTACATATCAAAAATAAAAAAATTAAAATATGACATAACATTCATATGAGCATAAAAATACCATTTCCACAAGAGCTAAATTAGAAGCCCTAAAATAATATGTGTCATTTTCTTATACTAACATGTTCCAAATTAAGAAAACAGCATGTTAAGTATAAATCTTAATTTATGAACTGCCTTTGGGAATGAAATAAATTCTGGGTGACTAAGTTTCTTTAAAAATAACTTTGCATTTATTATTTTAAGCAGTATTGAAGAAAACCTTCACACCAGCTCACCACCATACTTTCAGTCTGATAATGCAAGTGTCACCCAAAAAAAGCTAGTTTATCATATAACATTTATATTAAATCCTTTCATTTTTTCACATAATTTTCCCCCTAATCCTCTGCCAACATACGAGGAAGAAATATAATCTTTTCTCTGCATAATTTTCCCCCAGCAGACTGCCGTTGCCAGCAGCAGTAGATTAATAACAGATGCTCAGTGACTCTTGGAGTCTTACTGGTGTTAGGCAGCACAGAGCCTAGGGTTAACACAAAGGTCACTTAGGGTCCTTCCGCTCAAAAGACCTACAATAATATTTTGCTAGATCTCCCTTCCATGAAACTTAAAAAATTTAATGTCTTCTCTCAGATTTATGAAAATTCCCAGGAGTGTATGGTCACAAATCTGACTCCAAGCTTCTTTTCCCAATACTAACTCAGTTTAGAGAAGCATTTCCATTTCATGCATGTTATTTTTGTTCTGCCTGGTGCCAATCCAAATGTAGAAACCAATAGTCTTCCTTAATTTCTACAAAATTTCTACAAAACAAATGGTCTTTAATTTCTACAAAATTCTACAGAATTCATTCACTCAGTTTTTTGTGTGTCTAGCAAATTCTACCAAAGATGTGAGGTATTAGAAATATTTACATCACAGAAACACGAACAATATTTATTATTAGGCGGTCTCTTTTCTCAAATACCTTCTCTTTCCTTAGTCTTCTTGTCTCCCCCTTCCTTCTCCTCCTTATTACTAATTCCCAACTTTAAAAAATATATAACTATGGCTCTCGCCTCCTACCCTACTAGTTTTCCTCCATTCTAGCTTCCGTTTTTCCTCTTCTATGCTATTTCCCCTATGCTATTTCTTCTTTGCCCCTCAAGGGAGTAAAATAGAAATAACTCAGTTTTTAATGCTAATTAGTTCAAATTCCTCTTAACAATACTGCCTATTACAGTGTCTATAAAAGCAACATCAAAGTAATTCATTTAGAAGTCAAAAGTGTTTCTTAGTTTAAAGGTTCCCATCTAGAATTCAAAATTACTTGGAATAATAAAACCTTGAGTCGCTATGATTCAAATATCCCCTGCTAAATGACCTTGATAGGGAATAAATTCTCTGTAGATGACTTCAGGCAAGTAATTCCTACCAAAAATTACACATATCTCACAGAGTTAGAGGCATAAGCCAATTAGAGGCACAGCATATAGGCAGAAGTCAAGGTTCATGAGCCCTGGATGTGCTTATATCTGTGTTCATCTGAATCAGATATTCTTACTTTTCCTTTGTATGTGCAAACAGTGGGTTGCAGGGAAAATTAGTTATTAAGATTGTCCTTTAAAGTTCCGATGAGTTCTTCAGCAATTTACTCAGATATATAAGAACTCCTTTGTCTATTGCACTACTAGCAACCAAAAAAAAAAAAAAAAAAAAGCAGGCAAGTTGATTACCACTTTCAAGCATGAAGGAGTATCATGATTCAGAATTAACCTTTCTGGTTGTCATAAACAACCAGAAAACTAGAAAAATCTATGACAAAAAAAAAAAAACCCTATTGGACTGCAGGTAGTATAGGACTGTGATGCCAGAGAGAAGTAAAACAAATGAGGTAAACCTTATAATTTCCCATACTTTCTGCCTTGATGTAACTTCCAGACAGCAGAATAGAAAGGAATGACCTGAAAAGTCTAGAGAAAGAGCTCCGATTTCAGGAAGGTACAAGTAGCTAAAATTCCCAAGGCAGAATACCTGAGAGGAAAAAGCTATGCACAGAAAGAGTTCTATAAATTTATTTTGGGGTCACTTTAAGTCTGTGGCTGAATAGCAATCCGTGCAAATGGGTGGGGAAATCCCATGGGGCCAAACTAGGAAAAACTTCTAGAGAAAGAACAATTTCAGAAAGCTGTAAGATGAGAAATTCCCAGAGCTCACATAGGGCCTGGAATTATTCAAGTTGGCAACAGCAAGAGTAAATGGCCCCAGTGAACACAAAGTGTATTCATTAGAAACTACATAGAGGCCAGACATTAGAACTGGGGCTAAAGTAAAGGCTATTCTATCTGTACTCACACTAAAGGGACTTTAAAACGAGCTTCAAAATGATCAAACTGATATATGAGTTAATCTTATTATCTGCCAGAACAAATTCCAGCACTCTTTACAGGAAAACAACAAAATCTCAGAAAAATAATAGAGAAAATCAATCCAAAAGATGAACATAAACCTCTAAATAGACTGATCAAGAAAAAGGAATGAGGGACTTCCCTGGCAGTCCAGTGGTTAAGACTCCGCACTTCCACTGCAGGGGGCATGGGTTTGATCCCTGGTTGGGGATCTAAGATCCCACATGCATGCAGCCAAAAAGTAAAAAAGAAAAAGGAATGAAAGAGAGAGAGAACTTAAATTACCCCATGTCAGTGATAGAATGAGAGGATATCACTAGAGACCCTACAGATACTAAAAGTGTGATAAATTATGAACAACTTCATGACCATTAATATGAGAATTTAGATGAAATGTCATGTGCCCATCCTCAACCCATCACTTTAAGGTTAGAGAGTGGTTTGATTGGCCCAATTTTGGTTACATGTTTACCTCTCTCTTTGAGAGTTCAAATTCACTCAAACCACATGGATTATGAGTTTAAGAGAGGTACTGACAATGTTTTCTTAGGCCAGTCTCCCAAGACAATAGAAATTAAAAAAATAAACAAATTGGACCTAATCAAACTTATAAGTTTTGCACAGCAAAGGAAACCATAAAAAACAAACAAACAAAAAAAAACCCAAAAAGACAACCTATGGAATGGGAGAAAATATTTGCAAATGATGTGACAGACAAGGGCTTAATCTCCAAAATATACAAACAGCTCATACAACTCAACAACAACAAAATAACCCAATCGAAAAATGGCAGAAGACCTTAATAGACATTTCTCCAAGGAAGACATACAGATGGCCAGTAGGCACATGAAAAGATGCTCAACATCATTAATTATTAGAGAAATGCAAATCAAAACTACAATGAGGTACCACCTTACACCAGTAAGAATGGCCATTATTAAAAAGTCTACAAATAAATGCTGGAGAGAGTGTGGAGAAAAGGGATCCCTCCTACACTGTTGGTGGGAATGTAAGTTGGTACAGCCACTATGGAAAACAGTATGGAGGTTCCTCAGAAAACTAAAAATAGAATTACCATATGATCCACCAATCCCACTCCTAGGAGTATACCCGAAAAAGATTATAATTCAAAAAGATACATACACCCCTATGTTC
The DNA here is from genome assembly GCF_009873245.2 of Balaenoptera musculus. NCBI lineage: Eukaryota > Metazoa > Chordata > Mammalia > Artiodactyla > Balaenopteridae > Balaenoptera > Balaenoptera musculus. The sequence goes on from NC_045786.1 coordinate 79,693,299, forward strand.
ATTAGCAGCACTGTTCACAATAGCCAAAACATGGAAACAACCTAAATGTCCATCAACAGATGAATGGATAAAGAAGATGTGGTACATATATACAATGGAATACTGCTCAGCCATAACAAAGAATGAAAGAATGCCATTTGCAGCAACATGGATGCAACTAGAGATTATCATACTAAGTGAAGTAAGTCAGAAAGAGAAAGACAAATATCATATGATATCACTTATATGTGGTATCTAAAATATGGTACAAATGAACCTATCTACAAAACAGAAACAGAATCAAGACATAGAGAACAGACTTGTGGTTACCAAGGGGCGGGGAGGGGAGGGAGAGGGATGGACTGGGAGTCTGGAGTTGGTAGATGCAAACTATTACATTTAGAATGGATAAACAACAAGGCCTGAATGTACAGCACAGGGAACTATATTGAATATACTGTGATAAACCATAATGGAAAAGAACATAGAAAAAGAATGTATATATGGGTATAACTGAGTCACTTTGCTGTATAGCAGAGATTGGCACAACACTGTAAATTAACCATACTGCAATAAAAGTTTTTTTAAAAAGAGAGAGGTACTGAGTAGGCAAAGAAAACATACGTCTACTCTACAACAATTGTCCATGCTTAACCTTACCATTTCATCTTCTGCATTTGTATCATTGGATAGTCACTGTTTTGAAGTGAATTTCTCCATGTCTAAAGACCACATCCTTCCTACTTAGGAAGAATGTAGGAAATTAGCCAATGAAATGCCTTGCCTAGTCCATGCTTCATAATCTTTCCAGGGGCCTTTGACATCTTCCACAGTTCTTGACACAAATTGATAACTGGTGAAAGTTAAAAACCTGCAAGTCCAGCTCCATCCAAAATCTAGGATCAATCTTGAATTTGGTCAATGGAAAATTAAGAAATTTTAAAATTTTAGCATAAGTCTCTACAGCTAATTGTTGTTTTTTGACCTTGGGTCCATGTACATCTTTCATGTGCATTTTCTTTGTTCTTGACATTGTGGCCCAACACTGCACTCAAGTCCCTATAGTCTAGGAAATGGCTCTACCTAGGTCTTTCTAGTACTACTATTCTAAACCTTCAGCTTTATAGTTGGGCCCTACCCCATGAGACTTGACTCCTCTGAGAACAGCTCATGTTCTCATAGTCAATGAGCCTTGCTCTCCTACTGAGACATTCTGGGATATATCTGACTGTTCCTCACAGTCTAGATTTTATATATTACCAAGCTATAACTAAAGGCTCTTCCTCAAAAAGCTTAGGATTATTAAATGACCTACCTTCCCAGAAATTTTATTTCTGAAAATAAATTGAATTAGCATGTAAGAGTATGAAACATTTGTACAATTGACACAATTTTTTTAAAATTTGCCATTCTTTAAAACTACCTAGGGGACTTCCCTGGTGATTCAGTGGTTAAGAATCCGCCTGCCATTGCAGGGGACACGGGTTCGATCCCTGGTCCGGGAAGATCACACATGCCGTGGAGCACCTAAGCCCGTGCACCACAACAGTGGAGCCTGTGCTCTAGAGCCCGGGAGCCACAACTACTGAGCCTGCGTGCCACAACTACTGAAGCCTGCAGGCCTAGAGCCCGTGCTCTGCAACAAGAGAGGCCACCGCAATGAGAAGCTCGCACACCGCAACCAAGAGTAGCCCCCGCTCACCGCGAGAGAAAGCGCACACGCAGCAACGAAGACCCAATGCAGCCAAAAATAAATAAATAAAGAAATAAATTTATTTAAAAGAAAAAAAACTACCTAAAATGTCTTAAAGAAAATAACTATCTCTATATTAATGCATGAATATTCCTGGCTTTGGCTACGAGGGCAGCCTAAAACACAATTTCATTTAATCTCCATGCCACTCTGCAAGGTAAATACTAAAACTCTCTTTTTATATATGTGTAAATTAAGTAACTTGACCAAGTTCATAGATTACTGAAATTCAAACTAAGTTTGTAACACCACTAATTTCATGGATTCGTTATTATAAAAATTATTAAATAAGATACATGCAAACAAACCAAAAAAGAGACTACCATAAAATTTTAATTCTATTTAAACAAATGAAGAGCATCACTAAATGCTATGGACTGAATGTTTGTACCCTCAAAATTTCATATGTTGAAATCCTAACCCCCAAGGTGGTGGTGTTAGGAGGTGGGGCCTTTGAGATGTGATTAGGTCTTGAGGGAAGAGCCGTCATGAACGGGATTAGTGCCCTTATAAAAGGGACCCCAGAGAGATTCCTTGTTCTTCTGCCAGGTGAGGACACATGAAAAGATGGCTGTGTATGAACCAGAAAGCCAGCCATCATCAGACACTGAGTAAGCCAACACTTTGGTATTGGACTCCCCAGCCTCCAGAACTGTGAGAAATAAATTTCTATTGTTTATAAGCCACAGAGTCAATGGTATTTTGTTATAGCAGCCCAAACAGACTAAAACAACTGATCTCGTGCATTCATTAGTTATGGCTTCTAAACCTCATCAAAAAGCAAAGATCGGATGAAATCATTTCGGTATAAGGATTCTGGCCAGTAAAGGAATGATGGTGCTGACTGCAAATAAATGTCAGTTGGATCTGCTACAGTTCAAATATGTCTCATTAACAGGACCTAAAAGATCTCTTTGAATTCAGGACATTATGGGAAATAAAAATATTTATTAATAGAACTTCACCACCTCATGGACTGAATCACATACAGTTTACTGACACTTATAGTAAGCATAAATATATAAATACACAATTAATATAGTTACAACTACTTATATTGAGCTTTTCATCCTCAGAACAGTGTTTGGCATACCGTAGGCATTTAATAAATCCCATGAATGATTAAAACACTAAATGCATGATGAAATAACATGCTCTGATATTAAAAACCAACTCTGTATTACAAGACTTTGTTGAAGGCTGTAGGTAAAGTGTGACCTCTAGCTCTGCTCCATAATCCCTTCCTTCTATGATTCTAGTTGTGTAGTTGAGTACTTTTTACCTCTTTGTCTGTTCCATATTGCTCTAAACTAAACATTCTGTCATCAGTGTTTATATGATCAGTTTAGAGAGCTTTCTCTGAGATTGCTTAAACTTGTCTATATATCAGTCTTGCTGCTTCATCACCTTCATACACCTGAATCATGTAAGTCAATATGACCTTGAGAAAGTCAAACACCCAGAGAGTGGTGACAAGCACTCTCTTCAAGGCTTCTATCAACTCAAGGCCATGTCCCTAGGTTAATGAGTCCAGCTCCTTTAAAATGCCTGCTTGAGAAAGCTCACTGCTACCAAAAGAATTTGCTGATTGTTTCAATCAAAAACTCACCATGAGCTTCTTATCTTTTTCTTAGAGAATTTACTTTAGAAAATTCACAATTGTAAATCTTTTCTCTATACCTTTGAGACTGATCTTCTACAAGCCAGGAATGTCTTTCTCAAGGACCTGGAAGCCATCCCTTTGAAATGTGATCATCAAGAAAGATAGGGCCCCTGGCTTCCAATCTCAGTGCAGGGTAGGAGCCTGACTTCCTTAGGTGCCAGTTAGCAAATAGAGCTAGCCTAATCACATAGATCAACACCCCCCCACAGCCCCCCCCACAACATTCCTTTAGCACACTGTAGCATTTTAAAAGCTTTTCACCTTTTGTTTCAGCAAAGATGAGCTCAGTTTACACTGAAGTCTCTCCAATAATGCAGTAGCCTGAATAAAATCTGTCTTGCCACCTTTAACAAACGTCCAGCTCTGTTTCTCTTTCGTCACGGCCACATGTCCTTGTCTCATATACAACCTTGCCTCCTACTTCACTCAGGAAATTTATATTATCAGTGGTAGTCACCCCCAGCTTTCTGATTCCCGATCAACATACTTGTGCACACTAAGACACAATTTTGGCCTTCTTTCTTCTGATTTCAGAGGTGGCATCTTTCCAGTTCAAGGCTGACACATTTACATAGCAATGGCATTTACTTATCTTTCTCTCAGCTGGGGCCTAACTTTATCAACTCCTCCCTTTTATATATTACTTCTCCTTTAAACTGGTTTATTCTTCTTCGACTATCAATATACATAGGGCCTTCCATTCTGAAAAGATTTTAAACTCTCCCTGATCCTATGGTCTCCTATTTTCATCACATTTCTTCTCTTTTTAGCCATGATTTTTCATTGAGTTATCTCCACTTTTCAACTCTCATTTTTTAATAACCACCCATTTATCATTTCACTGAAATAGAGCCTCTCAACAAATATCATGGAATTGCTCTCACTAATTACTAAAAGCCTCCTAAATGCTGATCTCAAGGGAAAGTTTACAGGCCCTATTTATTGGGTCTCTGAGTTGCATTTATTTATTTATTTATTTATTTTATAAATTTTTTTTTTTTGGCTGTGTTGGGTCTTCGTTGCTGTGTACAGGCTTCCTCTAGTTGCAGTGAGTGGGGGTTACTCTTCATTGCGGTGCACAGGCTTCTCATTGCAGTGGCTTCTCTCATTGCAGAGCATGGGCTCTAGGCTCACGGGCTTCAGTAGTTGGGGCACACAGGCTCTAGAGCTCAGGCTCAGTAGTTGTGGTGCACGGAATTAGTTGCTCCACAGCATGTGGGATCTTCCCGGACCAGGGATGCAACCCATGTCCCCTGCATTGGCAGGCAGATTCTTAACCACTGCGCCACAGGGAAGTCCCTGTGTTGCATTTAAATATGCAGAACATTAACACATTCATGAAATGTTTCACTTACTCCCGTGACTCTGTGAAGCAATACACTTTGCCTTCATTTTCATTCTCTTTGAAGGACTCTTCTTTCTCCACATACATATAACAAATACCCTTCAAACTTCTAACCATGGTCCAATTCTCATCCATTGATCCCTCTGTGAACAATATGACTAGTCTCATAGCTTTGTTACTTACTGTAAAAAATTAATTAATTAAATGTAAGCAAATAAACCAAAAAAAAAAAAACTTAGAGAGAATCCACCTTAAAAGGTTAATTATATTTACCAAATAACTGACCTCAATACATTGTTGAGAAATAGAAATATTAAAATGGCAACAAAAAATTCAACTGAGAAATGTCTAAAGGGCATGTGACATCAAAGTCAGAGATGGCTGATTTTTGACCATTCTAGTTATGAGAAAAATTCTAGTTATTTAGCAAGTTTTAATTTAAAATAACCTGTGTATATATGAGTATACTGATGATTCTGGTATTCAGAATTTTTTTCAGTTTCAAATGATAGAAACCCAACTGAAATTGGTTTAAGCAATAAATCAGCTCACTTAATTTTTGAAAAGTTAAGGAGCAGATGTTTCTGAGTTCAAGCTCTCAAAGCATGCCATGTCTCTTTCTCAGATCAGTTTCTCTATGTGATAGGGACAGGGTAAAGGGTCAAAGTAGGTAATTAAATAGTTAACCCCACTAGGAGATTGTAAGTAAAGAAGAAAAGTATGGGAGACCCCTGTAAGTTAATGATCACTCAAGAAAGCAGGCTTGCCTAGCAACAATCCATGTAACAGAAGCATGAGACATGCCCCAAAACAATAAAACATTGGTGGCATGAGATCCACATCCTGCCAAGTGAGCTCAGTAAGTTAGTGACCCCTAGGACATGCTCTCTGCACACATAAAAAACAATAATTTATGGAAAGGTGACATTTCAAAGTGAAAGATCCTCATTGTACTGAGACCTGAAATAATTTTTCCATAGTGCCATGACACTCCCGGCTTGACCATGGAGGGACAAGAAAACTCCCCCATCTGACATAGAGGAGGAACTAAGGATGGAAGCATGGTGTCTACTCAAGAATGAGGAAGAAGGTGGTCTTTCCCCCCTCCCCACGTTTCTTCTGATAATAAAACTGTAGCCTACTAAGTTCTCGGGACATGGCACCCTTTCGCCCGCCCTCTTGTAAGCCTCACGGGCATAGTATTGTAATAAATTACTTCTTATATATCACTTTGCCTCTCGCTGAATTCTTTCTGCACTGAGACATAAAGAACCAGAGCTCCTCAGAGCACCCTGAAATGCCACCCAGCAGTTTCATATGTATCAACTTCATTTTCACGTTGAATATCCTCAACTGGTAATCAAAGTATGGTTAACTCAGGCTTATATCTTATCAGCTAAGCACCTATACCTGAAAGAGAGTATAGTTCTTTCAATATATTCAACAGAAGTCTCAAGAAGGGTTCTCAACAGCCTGATCTGTGTCATGAATCCATCCAGGATCATTTTCTATGACCAGGGGTCACAAGTTCTGAGTCACAATCTCAGTCAAGGTTTGAGAAAATTGTTAGCCTGGATTAAGGATAGTGGAGAATAGTTTCCTCAAAGGTAGATCAGGGTGCTATGTTGTCAGAAAATTAACCTATAGTGATACCTGGAAAGTCTTTTTTTATCTTCTCAACAACAGAAATTATTCACATCTTATGAAGGATAAACCAACATTCAGAGGGATTAAATTCAGTCACATAGTAAAAAGCAGGATTGGACTTTAATTTCTATTTTCCACTCTAAAGTCAATATTCTTTCCACTAGTCAATGCTTCCGATTCTCCTGCTCAATGGGAATAAGAGACCCCACATTTTTCAGAGTGAAAGAAAAGCACTTTACTGAAAGCTTCAATTTATGCAAATGCAAGTATATAGTTCTCAATTCTCATGTTCTCACTTATCAGATTATTACAATGTACATCAAACTAGAAAGAGGTACTAAGACAGTCACAGAGTCAATATTTTAATGAACAGCTTTATGCCCTTACCCTGGCTTTAATATACATAAAAATCTTCCTTAAATGGTCCAGAAATTCTTCCTATCTTGATCATGCCATAGTCTACAGGTAAGAAGCAGCATCCTCTGTGCAAAGCTTAATGTCATTAACATCACCATAGCAACACTATCCCTGCAATGTAGAGATGCAAATGTTTTCCTGAAAATTAATCAGCTGCAGTGACAATCTTATTTACTATCTCTGGCAAGTAGAGCAGATCCACCTAAGACCACTAACAATCTTCTAGTGCTTGTTTCCACTAAATAAGACCATAAGATTTTATTAAGAAAATAATTTTTCCCAAACAAAAATCTGAAACCTTCTATTCCTAGAGCATCTCATGGGATGTACACATTTATCACATGTACTCTAAACTTTTTTTAAACTGCGTTCAGAATGTTATATTTCCACATATTGGTTCCCAGATAACTTTTTTTTTAACTGACTCCTTGAAAGGCTATTGGTTGCTGAAAGATTTATGCTTAATAAAAATGTCTTGAGAAAGAGGATATGAAATGAGTAAGAAATAAGAAAATCCATCCAAATTATATTTTAAAGAAGTAAAAATGCATATTTTTCAGCCAAACCTATGGTTGGAGCTCTCAGGACTCATTTAAAAGGAACAAGAGTTCATTTTATTGAGAGATGTAAAAGTGTAGTGGAAAAAGCACAACTCTGGAGTGAAATAAACTGCTATTTAAATCCTAGAGATGTTAGAATGGTTTAATATATAAAATCAATAGGTATAATTTTCCAATGAAGTTTGAAGAAGAAAATGATATAACCATGTCAACAGATAAGTTAAAGCATTCAATAAAATCTAACATCTACTCCATAAAAATAAAGTCTAGAAAAGAACTTACTCAAACCTGATAAAAACATAACTACGAAAACCTACACTAAACATTATAACTAATGATAATAAAAATTATTTACAATCAAGAACGAGACAAGTATGCTGGCAAATTTGCTGGTTTGAAAATAAGTCTTCCAAGAAAATAATAAATGAATGAATGAGTAAATGGCATAATGTGTGATAATTTTATGGAAAAATTATAAAACTTTAGTGAAGTATTAAAGAAGACAAATAATGGGTAAACATATTCTGCTTATAGATAGGAAGGCAATATTTACAGATATTGATCCTTCCCAAATTGATCTATAAATTTATGTAATTCTGATCAAAATCCTAACAAGAAATTTTATAGAAAATAAGCTAATTTAAAAAATTTTATAGAACAGCAAGAAACAAAAAAAAAGAAAAATATTCCAAAAACTGATGATTAAAGAAGGGGAACATTACCCAACAAAATAGCAAGATTTATTAAGCCAAATTAGAGTTGGTAGTAATTCATTCATTTAAATGTTATACATTGATTTAAAAAAAAAATAAAGCAGACCAATAGAACACAATCTAGAACTCAGAATCTGACCAACACTCATGAAGAAATGTGATCTCTAACAAAGATGGCATTGCAAATCAGTGGAGAAAGGGTAAACTATTCAGTAAATGGTGCTGGGGGAAAATTCCATCTAAAAAAGTGAATCTGGATCCCTACATCACACTATACATAAAAACCAATTCCAGTTATATTAAACATGTAAATACAAAAGTAAAACATGCTAACTTTCAGAAGAGACTGTCATCTCCCTCTCCTGCTGTCTCTGAAAGCCATCTGTGTGCTAGTTTGGTGCTGCCTGCCACCTCTTTTGTAAAACGGCAGCTAAAACTACTCCAGCATTCACCTTGGCCAATAAAAAGCCCATGTGTGGAGTCAAGACAGAGAACAAGGATCAAGTTAATTTGAAGTGGCAAGGCAGACACTGCAGTGCAGTTTAAAATTAAAATGTTTATACCACTTAGTAGACTAATGAAAACATATTGTGAACAACAGGGCTTTTCAATAAGGCAGATCAGCTCCTGATTTGGTGGGCAGCCAATCAATAAAGCAGACACCCCTGCAGAGCTAGAAATGGAGAATGAAGACATCGTCAGTGTGTTCCAGCAGCAGACAGAGGGTGTCTAGTAAACTGAGAAAGTTCTTGCTACTTTTCTCTAGACCTGTGCTCCCAAGTAAGGCAATGTATTCTAAATTTAAAAACCACGATTTGGTTTCAACACACTCTGACTGCTATGGTAGGTTTTCTTTAGTCTTTTATTTTCCCCTTCTTGATTCATTTTAATTGTATATAAATAAGTAATATATGCAAACAGGTACACTGCATTTTATTTTCCAAATAGAGAATGAAATGCAAAGCTGGGAATAAAAAGTGTTACTCAGCTCTTATAAATTCTGTTATAACCTTTACTCCTTTAAGCTTTTGTAATTAGTCCCTTGCAAATAAACCCTCTTCAAATTATCCTAATTTGAGCGAGACATCTGTTTTCTCAGTCTCTGATTCATACACCTATTTTTCCCAGGCTTGGTACCAAATCAGAATGTCTGGTGGCAAAATCTGTATGATTGTCCGCTGGTTGGTGTAATCTGTTCTGGCTGAGGTCTGGGATTCTGAATCCTCAGAGAAGAGACCAGAATTAGATATAAGGCCCTAAGTGAGTTTCTAGCAATTAGGAAGAGAGGTAATGAAGTGAGTTTGGGGGAACCACAGTTCTACACATAGGAATATATTCACATAAAACCTACATGTAATCTATAGGTAACCGAATAGAAACAAGCATATTATAAACACCTATTTATTCTGGCAACAAATTTCTTACTTTCTTGCATAAACTTGAAATTTTATACAAATAAACTTTCTGTTTGTGTATGAAGACATTTGTTAATAATAAGAAATTTATTTGTGAAGCATAAAATCTTATTGTTTATACATTTTAACATAAAAATATGAAAACTATCCAAAAATTAAAAAAAATAAGATGGTATATTTCTCTGGTCTAAAGGTCCCTTTAACTTCAGGAATTGAAGATGATATTAGCTCTGTGGTTGCAAGGTCAGAAGCAAGGATATCAGACCCAGGAAGGTCAGAAGCAAGGATATCAGACCCAGGAAGTTTTAGTTCCTGAATGCCTTGTGCAGTTCAAGGTCCTTAAGCATGCTGATCACATCTAGGAGGATTTGTTTTGCTGTGTTATTTTTCTTTGCTGTCAGATCATTAGCAGTATTTAAATTGTATTTCTTAAGCACTCTGCTCTTCTCCAGCCTGTGTTTTTTAAAATTTGCTTCTAATATAAATGACAGAAGACATTTCACAACCCAGCTCCAACTACTTTCCCAGTGTCATCTCCTGTTTATCCACCTAACATCCCTTCCCCAGCCTCTCCCTGCTCCTGGTACAGCCAAACCTCAATACTTCTATTGCAGGCCATGTCACTCATCTTTCTTACCTGTGTAGTACATCATGTCTCCTTGTCTGGAAAGCTCTCCCTTCTCTTTTTCACTAAATCCTTTCCTAGCAGCTGCCCCTTGATATTTTCCTTCTACTCCTTTTCACGTGGAATTGTCCTAGGGTTCCCATATATGAAGGAACCAGAAACTCCTTCCTTCTTCTCTATATCCTGTCCTGGGCAGGTGTTGTCTGCTCTGCCCTGATATATCACATTGGCTTTTAAGTCAACATGCCACACATGTTGTGAGAACCAACTGTACGCCAGGTACCCTGCTGAGCTCTGGCAATATAAAGATTGCCAGGGTGGCAGAGTAGAGAAGGTGGGAAACAACAGGCACCCGGCAAAGAAGCACATTACAACGGTCCATCCTGGAGGCATATGCGAAAGGCTACAAGTACACAGATGCCGTCAACAAGCAAGATGATCAAAGGCCATGCCCAGTGGGCAGGAAGGAGTTAAAGACATTTCCTGCTGGTCCCAGTCTGCAGTCTACCATTGCAAAGTCACATTCATACAGTTTCTGTTCATTTGGGAGAGAAGACAAAAAAGTATCTTAGAGCAAGTAGTGTTTTCTGGTGGATACCAATCTCCCTGCAGCCCTTTTCAGAACACACAAGAGCCCCCTCTGTGGCTACATCAAATCCCCTATGACAGGGCTCATTGCACTAGGTCTCTCTCCTTCCTAGCACGTGATATAAATGCAATTTTGAATTTTTTAAAACTTGATTGCTTGATGATTTTCTATAATGCTGAACTGAACAGCCACAAGGCCAGGTCTGTGCTTTAGTTTTCCCATCTTTGTATCTTCAGCACCTAACGCAATGTCTGCCCTGTTAAAACGCTCAATAAACATGTCTCAAAGAAGAGCCAATAAATAATAATACTATTATCAGCTAAATAGCTACATAAATTTAGATACACTGTCTCATGTAACCCTTTCAGTAACCCTATTTTAAATATTAGGTAACTCAGCCTTTGAGAGCTGGGAAATGGCAGGTTTAATATTTAAATTCGGGTTTGTCTTGCCTTGCTGAAACCACACTCTTAGCTCTACCATCGTAGGATAAGATCCATGTCCTTAGTGAAGAAAGGGGAGATGGTCGATACAGCAAGTCTCCAGAAACAGCAGGAGCCGGAAACAACAGACAGAATGAAGGGTCATTTTTAGCAAGTCCATCTGATACCAAATACAGAAATGCTGAATTCCTGCCACCTCCTATTCTACGATGACAAATTGGAAACCACTTAAATATGCAAAATAAGAAAACTGTTAAATCAATTATGACACATCTGTGTGATAGAATACTATTTCATCATTAAAAGTCATAAGAATACAGAAAATGCTCAAGATAAACCATTAGGTAGAAAAGGCAGATTATAAAACAGCCTGTACACTATAATTCAATTTTGTTAAAGTACATATTGCATATGTTTTAACACACACACACACACTCACATTTTAGAACAATATACACCAAAATGTCAATAGTGTATGGGTGGTAGTATTACAGATTATTTTAATTTTCTTTCTATTTTTGATTTTTCCATATTTTCTATAATTATCACATCCTACTTTAAAATTCTTGCAAGTATAATTTATGGTAAACATATAGGTAAAATAAAAGAAACTAAGCCAAAATGTTAATAGTGATTTTTCTCTGTGTGGTAAAATAATGATTTTATTTATTTATTAATAATCTTCCTGTATTTAAAAAATTAAAGCAACAAAAGAGGTTTATAAGACTGAAACAAATTAAATTCCCCCTCAATATGCTTTGATAATACTCAAGTTGCAAATAGAAGTACTCTCCGTTCCCTCCCACTCCTTCCTATGTAATTCTGCTACCCAAATTGATGTTCTTAGCAACTTCTATAACATATGTTCACAGTTGTTTTAACTTTGGAGTTCCAGTCATTTGTCTAACATATTTATATATCTCAATAATGTGGACCCTAAAATAAACAAATTGTTTGCCTCCATAACATTTCTAACACCCTAGAGTCCCTGAGGAAGTGCTAGGTTTATTTTCACAGCCAGTTTTTGCCTTTGGCTGCCCTGGGTCCTGGCTTCATTCCCAGATTAGGTCTTGGCTCCTGCTAGGAGTCAACCAACTACTGAAAATGCAGAGACTTAGAAGCCAAAAGACTGGAAAAGAAGAACTTGAAGAGTCAGCCAGCCTGTCAGCTAGCCAACAGGCTGTATCTGGGAGGGGGTGGGGTAGGCAGAACAGGAGCTCCCGCCAACCATCAAAGGGATTCCAGGGTGGACCCCAGAACATCTGGGACAAGATGCAGGAAGGTCAGGGGTGGAACTGTTCTGAACCTGAATCCGGCCTATAACCTAACAACAATTCTTATTTGATTATGTTCCACAAGGGTCTTAGCTTTTACCTCCTCCGTCCATCACGCTTTCTCCTTTTTCACAGGCTTCAGTAATAACTTCTGCCATTAGCAGGTAATAAAAGTCCTTTCTGCCTTGTTAACTGCCCCAGTAGAAGATGAGTTGGCCTAGTTGCCCTAAAAGTCTGTATTCAGGGTAGAGTGTATGCCTGAGATGTTTATAAGTTCCTAATAAGATAGCAGGCTGGCCCTCAACCCTCCTAGAAACTCTGGAAATCAGGCCTCCTAGGAAGTCCAAGAGCTTTACTAAAATATGAGGGTTGCCTCAGTCAGCTTTCCTGTGTTCACAGATTCAGAGTATTAAGCAATAAAGAACAAGAGGAGTGTTGAGCAAACAACATATAGATGTGGGGTTCTGAGCAATAAAGAACAGAGAACCAGCCTATCCCAGGAATCAGAGACAGCAGTTTCAAGTACAGCCTTCCCACAATCACCATCTCTAAGTGCAGGTGGGAGGAAAACCTCTCCCAGTGGAATCACTGGGTTAATACAAGCATTTTGTTTCAGGAAGAGTTTTTTCCCTTTCAGATGTGTCCTTCATTCTGATGTATTATTTTACTCTAAATTTAGCCTAGGCCAAACATTTAATTTTAATACTACTCCCCCTCATTTTCTGGTATGTTCTATATATCTACATCTTTAAAAGTAATAAGTCCACAACGAATCCCTGTGGTATTAGAACTGCTTAGTGTCTTGACTGTGGTAGCAAATACATGAACTTACACAGCTGATAAAATGTATAGAACTTGGGCTTCCCTGGTGGCACAGTGGTTAAGAATCCACCTACCAATGCAGGGGACATGGGTTCGAGCCCTGGTCCGGGAAGATCCCACATGCGGCGGAGCAACTAACCCGTGTGCCACAACCACTGAGCCTGCGCTCTACAGCCCGCAAGCCACAACTACTGAGCCTGCAAGCCACAACTACTGAAGCCCGCCCGCCTAGAGCCCATGCTCCACAATAAGAGAAGCCACCGCAACGAAGAGTAGCTCCCACTCGCCGCAACTAGAGAAAGCCCGCGTGCAGCAACAAGGACGATACACAGCCAAAAAAAAAAAAAAAAGTACAGAACTTAATTCACACATATTACATAGCAATGATTGCAAGTAAAACTGGAGAAATCAGAGTATGATCTTAGGATTGTATATACGTCAATATCTTGGTAGCGATATTATGCTACAGTTTTGCAAAATGTTACCATTGGGAGAAACTAGGCAAAATGTACAAAAGATCCTTTTACATTATTTCTTACAACTGCATGTGAAACTGCAATCATCTCACATTACAAATAATCTTTAAAAAATAACAGTAAATCAAGCAAACAATCTGCTAAATAAAATATACTCTATCCCCCCAACCTTGAAAAATGTACGTCATAACCACCTGGAATTCTGGCTTCAAATTTCAAGTTCTCTCATTCCTTGGAGTTTCACACAGGAGTGTGGCTACCCCAGGATACCTACGGATCCCCAGAGTACCCATTCCAGGTGCACCCCTCTTCTCTTCCTACCTCAGGCTCCACCTGCACTGTGCAAGATGCCTGAAATGCATATTTGTGGCCAGGAACACACAAGCTCTGTTTACACCCCTCGCATCCCTCAAGCAGAGCCCCCATGGCCACCGCAGGCAGGCTCCGAAAGCAGGCTCAGAGTCCTATGCACGTGAAATTCTGGGCTCCTACGTGTTTGGAGCTAGTCTTTGGGGTGGAGCTGGAGTGCGGCAGGCGCTAGATGGGCACATCCCCTCGGCCCTGCTAACTCTTCACATCTTGCCAAGCAGCATAGTCAGAAAGGGCCGGGAGCTGTGTCCAGGGCACCGGCCTCTCCCGTCAAAGACTACGGTGGTGTCAATCATTACTACCATTTTATAAATAAGAAAATTGCGACTTACAGAAATTATGCCTCTCGCAGCTGATAACTGGTAGCAGCAGGTTTCCCGCTAGATCTGTCGGAGTCCAGAGACCTGTTGAAATCTGAGTGTAAGTCCATTTTACCCTCTTTAAGGAGTCGACGAAGGGCCTTCCTATCCCCTCACAGCTATTGTAGTCATGAGCCAGATATATAAGTTGCCTTTCTCAGGACTCGTGCAATTCATTTAATGGAACACATTATCATTGAAATTGAATTCAGCTGGCATTCATTGAGACCCTACACCAGTCCTTCAGAGGCTGCTCATTATTTGCAGGGCCAGCTCATTAATCTTGATTAATTCAGGTGCCAAGGCTGCAACGTAAAATATAGATGCTAAACTGAAATAAATGTTATGCAGTCACCAATATAAAGAGTAATACTTTAGCAGGCATTTGTAAGACACTTCTAAGCATTTTCCTCTATTTTTTCATTATTTCCAGAAATTCATCTCTAGTTCTTAAAGAATAGATTAATTAAATAGGATGATACACAAAGCATGCCCTCCCTTGCCCAGGCAGGGAAATAGAAAAGGGACAAAGATAAAGGTAGCCGTGGAAAGAAAGAGAAGTGGAGAATAACAGAAACCTTAAGAGTTTTAAATGCCTTCTAATTTGTCAACTATAGACATTCCAGGGCCTCTCACTTCTAAACTTTAAAAAATGTCAGATACGCTTGCTGCTTCCCGTCAGAACGTCCCAGTCTGTTCCTTCAGGTGTCCTCAATATTTCCTACTGATAAGGTGGTTTTCACATTGTGGGACTGACTTCACCCCACACCAAACTGAGTGAGCTGAGTGGTCCATCCTATCAACTGGAGAAAGACAAATTCTTCAAACTCAGAGGTAAGATAACTGAGATCCCCAGAAACAAGAAAGAAGGGAAACTCCCTGCCACAGAGCACCATGTGTGACTGAGGAAGACCCTGAGGAGCCTTCCTGGGACAGACCACCCCCGCCACAGCTCCCCATGGCCTCCACCTGCCTCTTGTTTGCAGAGAAACTTTAGCCTCCTAAGCCTTCCCTGAGTTCCAAAGAATAAATTTAATCAGGCAAGGGAGAAAATGCAGCAACAAAGGAAAACAGTCAAGCAAGACAAAATAATAATAGTTTAGCCATTAAACAAAGTCAAGGACTTTGAGTTCCTCCTCAAGGGCTTCAGATAATATTCTGAGTCATATCCTTTGAGCTGTTTTGCAGATACTAAAACCCCACCAGATGGAAGAAGTTAACTGTATGCTGACCATAAGCACGTAGACCCAGACCGGTTGGAACCAGAAGATTGATGATGTTGACACCCGATTACCTCACCACCAACCAATCAGAAGAGTGTGCATGAGCTGATCACATAACCGTAACAGTCTCCCTCACCCTGTCTTTAAAAACTTTTCCCTGAAAACCATAGGGAAGTTCAGGTCTGTTGAGCAGTAGCCACTCAGAATCCTTGTCTGGTGCCTTACAATAAACACTGCACTTTCCTTCACCACAATCCAGCGTCAGTAGATAGGCTTTACTGTGTATGGGCAAGGGGACCCAAGTTTGATTCAGTGACATATGGACGTTTATCATGTAGCTCTTCTAATGGTCGTTTGTGGAGATGAGGCTGTAAGAGGAAAACATGCGGACTTTAGGGCATGAATTGCAGCTCCTTTTCTGGCAGCCTAGAGGCGTTTTTTGTTGTTGTTGTTGTTTTCTGAATTCTCTCTGCATTCCTTTTACATGAGGCTATGGAGTCAGAATCTCCAGGTAAGAAAAGTGTTACTTTAGTAAGGTAGAATCATACACATTTAGGAGATTATTCTCAGAATAACTTATTGAGTTGGCAGAATCCAGGAAATGTTAAATTATTTGAAAGATGTGAAGAGAGGTCACCTGCCATGTTTTTCCAGGTATAAAATAGGCTGGAATGAAATCGGTCAATGACAGGAGCTGGATCACAAAAGATTAAATAAGTAGAGAGGGGAGTGGTACAATGTCAAGGAAGAGATCAGAGCAAAGGTCAGGAAGCAGAAATGTGGGTGATACATAACAGTGAGGCAGAGAGGAGTCTTCCGGACTGGATGGGTGACTGCTAGAGCCAACAGTGCCTCCTGTCTCCACACCTGCCTGCTACCTGCTACTCTCAACAGAGACACCAAGCTCCCTCAAAGGGCTTCTTCCTACCTACTTGAAAGGGTTACCAAGTCCAAGCTTGCTCTGCTCGCCCGCAGGACAGGCCAATAAATCGGAGACGAGGTGCTGAGGCAAGGAATATGACTTTATTCAGAAAGACGGCAGACCCTGAAGATGTCAGACTAATGTCTCAAAAAAAAAAACCATCTTATGGGGGTCTGGATGCCAGCTTCTTTCTAGAACAGAGATGGGGAGAAAGGGAGGAAGTAAAGTAAAAAGGCCATAAGATGTGCAAATGTTTGCAGGAATGGCCAGCCTCGAGGAGGGGATGTGTTCATTTCTTCCTTCTTGCAGCCAGGCACAGGTGGACAGGGTCAGGATGTTTCGCTGAACAAAGGCACTTTGGTTTAACATTCAGGCAGAAGGGCAGGGCTTCCTGAGGCAGGCCATTGTGTATAGACAGTATCCTTTTGGTGAACAAAAGCAACGGGAAGCAAAGTAAAAGAAACAGATCCAATGTGTAGTCAGATCTGGCTCTTCCCTGTTACAATTCCCCACTGTCAATGTCCGTTCCACAATCTTGTGGAAAAAGGGGTGATGACTGTTCTAATTGCTCTGTCAGATGGATCTTTCTGGGAGTGTCCGTCATTGGTACCAGTGTTCCAAATGTTGTGTCTTTTGTCCCTCTCTGGAAAGTGTCTCCTTTACACCTCTAGACTTAAAAAAATATTCACAACCTAAAAGTTGAGAGTTATGATTTATTTGGTGGGAATTTTGAGGGCTTCAAGCCCGGGAGACAGCATCTCAAGTTAAGGAATTTAGTGCTTTTCTATGTATGGGAAGATGCAAGAGTCTGGGCTCACTGAAATCATTCCCTTGATATGCACCTCAGCTATCTGGGGCCTGTATCCTGTATTTTCATATCCTGAGTTTCCTCAGGGCTCACCGGCTCACGCTGGAGGGCTGCAATCGCTAATGACTGACGTGGCAGGAAATATTCCATTTCTCAGATCCTCTCCTCTTGGTCAGGAATTTGACCAATATTTGGGAGACATTTCATGATCAACTTTTGTCCCACGGTGCTGGGAGGCTTATCCCAGATCAGATGAAAATTCTTGATATGCCACTCTAGGTGCTAGTTTTCGGATTAGGCCCTACTGATAATTAAAGATTCTCTGGATCCTCTATCTAATTATGATCCAGGAGACATTTTCCCTTGTTGCTTCTTCCCATACCTAGAATCACACTATTACAATTATTTTATGTTATAAATGTGTCCTATTTCCTGAAGATGTTTAGCCGTAGAAGTTTTGTTGGAGGCCTGGTTACACATTAGGTACTATAAGAGACAACATCTTATAAAATAGACGGGATATATGTAATGTAGCTAGTAACATTGACAAAGACATAATACAGCAGGGAGACACAAAGCACAAACAATTTGGAAACAAAGAACAAATTAAAACAATGATTAGTATAACTAGTTATAATCCAGTTGCAATAACAAGCGACCGATTTAACTGATCGGTCTGATTTAATAAGCCATCCGCAGTTTTACTGTACTGGCGGTGCATACTTAGACATGCATGGCCTAATCTTCCAGACAAGCATATGCTACTGGCAGGATCAACTAGGAAGAGAGAAAAAAATAAATGTTTCAATGCTGCTTACAAAGGTATAATTTACCAAATTACTGTAAGTCAGAATTAGTTTAAGGGGAAGGTTTTCTTTACACCTGGAAAACACAGATGTAAACCAGTCATTTTTCAGATAGAAACCATAAAAATTATAACCATATTCACCAGTTCACTTAGTCCTATGTAACTAATCCTTTTTGTTAATAGCTTTATGAAGCCATCAGTTTTCCCATTAGAATTTTTCAATTTCTTACCCACTTCAGCATTATTAAGTTTCTAAAAGCCAGAAACTTGTATTTATCCAAAGGTCCTTTCTATAAATCTTCTTGAAGAGGAAGCATTTTTGCAAAGGCATCAGAGTGAAACCATAACTGTCTATAATGACAAAAGACTTAAAAAGGCACGTTTAAATCTGATTACAATGCAATTAACAAAGTAACTTGGTTACTGCTATGATATACAACACTTTCAGATAATAACTAGAATTATGACTGATAACATTTTACCAGGACATACCAAATTTTTAGGAACTCTATATACTCTCTAGAATACCTGTATCATTTGCCATACAATATAACCTAAGAAGATTAATTATGTATTTGACGACACTTCCCGTGTAATTCAACATACCAAGTGAACCTAATTAGTTAATTACTATCTTACTTTAGAGTGTTTTAGGGCCCCTTTGAAGCATCCCAAAGTTAGCTAGAGGTCAAAGGAACTTCATTATAATTTGATTTGGGAAGTTTTGCCAAAAAAAAAAAATATCAAAAGGGTTTAAAAAACTTAGATAGGATAACAGGTCACTGTGAAACAATAGCTATTCACTTAGCCAAAGTAACAATAAAAGATTTCAAAGTCAAATACAGAACAGATCACTTAAAAGGTAAAGAAACTTAAAATCTGTTATCAAAGGCAGTTCAACATCTTAAGAAACCTTGTCTTCCTAACAGAGAGAAAAGCCAAATTCAAGTTTGTACCAGCTTACTTTTAAAGTTCATTTACTCAATTAAACTTATTTTAAACTTAGTCAATCCTGACCATGTACAAAACTCTTTTCTCAGGGTCCACTTTCCAAAGAACCTTCCATCACTTAACTTATTTAACACAATTCTAACTTTCAAGTTATCGATTATCTGGAGAGACTAATTTTAGATAGACATTCCTAAAATATAATTATTTTTAAAATTTACCTAAAGCTCTCATCTCATTTGCATTTTCTTTCCTTAAAAGTTTCTTCACATCAAGTTACTTCCCTTGCTGACAAATTTGCAACAGATATAACAAGATTTTATTTAGCTTATATTAAACCTAGGCACAATAGAAGTATTATACTTAATGTTGATGATTTTAAAGACATGTCTATATTAATTAGATCAACAAACAAACATTAATATCAGGTATTAATTTAATACTGAATATTTCCCAGTTCACGTGAACCAGAAACTCATTTAGCTCAATTTCTCTTGTATTTAGAATGGCTTGGTTTGTAAGCGCTTACTTTTCTTTAGGCCAATTAAACAGAGCTCATCCACAAATTAATCTCAGCAATGTTATCCAAAGACAAAGACACATACAAGGACACAAACAGAGGGACATCATAGTTCTCATTTCAAAATTTCAGGCCTAAGTCAGGTACAGCAATGTAAAACCCATCAGTTTACAAAAAGAGGTGGGATTAAAGCTAGGTTTCTGGCAGATAGAACAAATCAAGCTCACGTGTCTAGATGACTGAATTTTTTACAGAAAAGACACTTCAGTTTTTTATTTATCCTTGACAACTCAATTTCTAAACTATTTTACCCTCTTTTCAAAGTTTGCATTTTAAAAAGATGGCAGCGATGAGGGTTCCTGAGAAGACCATCTCATCTCAAAGATACAGGCGAGTTTTTCCTAGGATGACTTTGTTTCCCCTTTGTTTAATATTTACAAGCCTCTTAAGATAAATAGGGAAGGTTTCAGGAGTGGTATCCATTAGAAAGTCAATCAACTTCTTCCCCACTGTCAAAGTTGCCCAGGGCTCCTGTGGGGAAATTAGAATGAGACGCCTCAAGTCTAAGGGAGTCCCCTGGCCTCTTACAGGATGTTGGCACAAGGGAAATTGCCCTGCTGCAGAAGTGGCTCCCGGTCCAAATTTGGTACCCTGTTGGGTCTTAGATGGTGATACTAAACCAGGCTCCTGTGCTCTGGGGGTAAACATGGAAACTTCTATTTGATCCCCATGGGTATGGGAAACAGGGAGAGGTGAATATGATGGCGGCATGGGGAGGGGGGCAGTTGGAACAACTTCTTGTGCAGCCTGCTCTTTTGCAAAACACTTCTAACTGCAAGATCCTATAATAATTGAGCGAGCCATTCAGGGGCTATCGCTCTTCTGATCCTATGTATTGGGTCCACACCCTATTAAAATAGTATATCATGTCTTTCTTAGTCAAAGGCTCACGGCTATGTTTTGCCCATTTATCTAATATACGCCCCAAAGGGCTCTCCTTCGGGATAGATGGAGTATTTCCCATTTTCATAAGTTTGATAACACCAAAACACAAAAAGGAGCAAACAAATTCCAACCAAAAGGCCCAAACAAATTCTAGCATTGATGCACACAAAACCAAAACAAGACCAAGACCAAAACCAACAAACTGGTTCCCGAATCAGGTAGACTTACCCTACAAAATCAATGAACTAGCTCCCAATGAACTGGTTCCAAATCAGGTAGAGTCCAACAACAATTCCCCCTCCAACAGGGTACTCCAATCAAACAAATTGGCTTATCCTGTAAAGGAAAAGCCCAAATTGAGAGGGGAATATGTTCCCAGTATGCACACCGACTTACCCTACAAAGTCTGTTGACTCGCAACACAAAAGGATACACAAAACCAAGGCTAAAACCAACGAACCTGTTCCCAAATCGGGTAGACTTACCCTACAAAATCGAGTCCATCGACTCGCAGAAGTTGGTCGGTTCCTTGCTTCAACTGCCAAGCGCTGGGGTAGCTGGTGCCGCTTCAGGGAATTTTGAAGGGACGATCCTCAGGACAAGTGGTCCTGGCAGCTGCTAAGGCCTTGCTGCAATGTTCCCTGAGAGGGGCCAGCTAGCCGTGAGCAGCAAGGCTCCTTGCTGGCTAAGCCAGATTTGTTACCAAGTCCAAGCTTGTTCTGCTCGCCGCACGGTAGGCCAATAAATCGGAGATGAGGGGCTGAGGCAAGGAATATGACCTTATTCAGAAAGCCAGCGGACCAAGAAGATGGCAGACTATTGTTTCCAAAAAATCCATCTTATCGGGGTTTGGATGCCAGTTTCTGCTATAGAACAGAGAGGGGGAGGAGGTGAGGAAGTAAAGTAAAATGGCCATAAGATTTGCAAATGTTCCCTGGAATGGCCAGCCTCGAGGAGGGGATGTGTTCATTTCTTCCTTCTTGCAGCCAGGCACAGGTGGACAGGGTCAGGATGTTTCGCTGAACAAAGGCACTTTGGTTTAACATTCAGGCAGAGGGGCAGGGCTCCCTGAGGCAGGCCATTGTGTATAGACAGTATCCTTTTGGTGAACAAAAGCAACGGGAAGCAAAGTAAAAGAAATAGATCCGGGGCTTCCCTGGTGGTGCAGTGGTTGAGAGTCTGCCTGCCAATGCAGGGGACACGGGTTCGAGACCTGGTCTGGGAAGATCCCACATGCCGCGGAGCAACTAGGCCCGTGAGCCACAACTACTGAGCCTGCGCGTCTGGAGCCTGTGCTCCGCAACAAGAGAGGCCGCGATGGTGAGAGGCCTGCACACCGCGATGAAGAGTGGCCCCCGCTTGCCGCAGCTGGAGAAAGCCCTCGCACAGAAACGAAGACCCAACACAGCCAAAAATAAATAAATAAAATTTTTTTAAAATGCATTTTCCTTAAAAAAAAAAAAAAAGAAATAGATCCAACATGCAGTCAGATTTGGCTCTTCCCTGTTACAAAAGGAAACTCAGAGATATCATGCCCTACAGCCTTGTATGATCTGAAGTCTGGCTCTCTCTTCAATTACATTTCCCACCATTTTTTCCTTAGTTTATTCCACTCATCCACTTTGGTCTGCTTGCTGTTCCACAAATACTTCAAGCATGCTGCCACTTCAAGAACTCTGCACTCACTCTACCCCCTGCCTGGAATGCCCTTTCCCTAAATAGGTACACAACTCCCTCCCTCAGTTATTCAAGTCCCTATTCAAATACCCACCTTGTCCAAAAAATCTTCCTTAACCACTCTATCCTAAATGGCACATATATTCATCTAAATTGCTCTCTCTCCTCCTACCCTTATTATTTCTCCTCAGTAAGGGTTACTAATGACACCATGTTATTCTGTTTGTTTATTGTCTGAGCCCCATACTGGCTTTAAAATCTACGAAAGCAGGGACTATTTAGGTTGCCTGTGTACCCACAATGCCTACAACACAACCACGATACCCGATAGCATGTGGTATGTTGAAGCCCTTCATATGTTGATGTCTTAACCTCAATTTAATTATATCTGGAGATATGGTCTTTAGGAGGTAATGAAGGTTAAATGAGACCATAAGGGTGGAGCCCTAATCCAATAGGAATGTGGTCTTATAAGAAGAGAAAGATCTCTCTTTCTCTATCTCGCTCCCTTCCCCTCTCCCTCTCCCCTTCTCCCCCCTCTCCCCTTCTCTTTCCCTCTCTGTCCCTATCCCTCTCTCCCTCTCTCCTCTGCTCCTCACCCTCAGCCCTTACCCTCTTCCCTCTTCCCTTCTCTCCATTTCCCCTTTTCTCTTTACCTTGTGAGGACACAGCAAGGTGGCCATTTTCCAGCCAGGAAGAGAGCTCTCACCAGAAACTGAATTGGCCAGCACCTTGATCTTGGATTTCCCAGCCACCAAAACTGTAAGAAATAAATGTCTGTTGCTTAAGCCACCCAGCCTGTAGTATTTTGTTACAGCAATGACTAAGAAAGTAGCCTCCTGATATTTCTGTTCCACAAAATGTTAGAGCTTCTTTCCTGCTCCAAGAGTCTTTGAGAATACTATCTTGGGTGAAACAAAAGTGCAACTGGTGGTGGGTGGTAAATAGGACTGTTTCCCTTAGAGACACTGACTTTAAGTCACATATCTATCACTGAGGCAGCCGGCATAAGGACCCCTCTGAAGACACATTATGGGGAGGGAGGTGTAATTTCCCTTGGGACAAACATCCAATTTTCAGAGTTACATTGTGCATTCTCACAGATGAGGAGGGCCACCCTCTGCTGTTTATACCAGTGTACTAAGACACTCCAGGAAAAGCATTTTAAATGGCTTCCATGATCAGAACATCATTTTGAGCCAACATGTTATCTGCATTTTTTTACTATAAGATTATATAACAATTTTGTAGTCATAAAATATTAATAATTTTAAAACAAAAGCAGGATATATACACATTCACATATTATAATAACAAATGTTAAAAATACACGCAATAAAATCATAATAGCAAATCATCAACAATGGTTGCCTTGGATGAGGTTAGCTAATTATTACTGAATACTTCCTGGAGCCAGATGGTTTATCTGGGTGACTCATTTCATCTCACAGCAACCCTATGGTATAGTCACTATTAACATCATCTCCATTTTACAACTGAAGAAACAGAAGCACAGACAAGTAAAGTCACATTCCCAAGGTCATACAGTTAGTTGGTGGCACAGTTGAGATTTGAAGCTAGTCAAGTAGACCCTAAATCTGTGCTCCAAACCACACACATTCTGCCAAATATATGGCATTTTATTCTGTCCAGTTCCTCAGTTTTTATATGATAAGTATGCTTTACTCTTACTATGAAAAAAAACTTAAGATTCTCCACATTTCTTGTTTGTTGTATAGAAAAATACAATAGTATTAAAGGATCAATATACCAAATTCAAGGTGATATACAAAGTATATCCTAAAATTATAACCTGTTTTATTGATTTCTGCCTTGCATGAATAAAATTCCATTGCCCATTTCTTGCTGAGACTGTTTACTGAGAACAGGCAACTGCATATGCCCTGGGGGATTGACCCATATCTTGGAAAGAGAGCCTGCTGCGACTGCATGTGCAATCCGAATCATGATTTTCAAAAGAATTAAACTAGAAAAAGAAAACTACAATGGCATGGTATGTGATTTAAAAAAAAACAACAACTGTTGAAACAATTTTAGCTTTTCAAAGTCACTATCCAATTCTATTTAAATTTTTCTGGGAAAAAATACATCATTTAAAAAGTATAGATTTTTAATTGTTAAATTTTTCTGCAAGAGATACTGACTTTTAAGTAAGAAAAATTAAACAAGATGTCATGGTATCAACTGAAAATAACTAGAAGCCCTTTTAAAAAGAAATCTGTAGAGAAAGGAGTACATTGAAATCTGTATATGAGGTATACTCAAAGAATCAGTGACTGTACGTTCCATTTTACAGAATACCCAGTTTGGATAAGGATCTAAGGAGGGCCATATTTTGGGTAAGTTCTGGTAATACAGCCAAAGTGATATTATGCACAGGTACTGCCATGAGGTAGTCTGTGTCTCCATAGCACGCTTTGCATGATCTTAAGGAGAAGACCAAAGTTTTAAGTTTACTTCTTATCAACATTACTTCATAAAGAAAAACATACATATATTGGAGACAAGACAGAAGTTTTAAAAATTCTTAAATATTTATTCAGAGTTGGAAAAGACACATCTCATGAACAGTTGCTGAAAGATCACTGAGTATGGTAAAGCCATACTTATTATTTTACTTGAAGAAAAGCCTCCTGCTAATTGTTACCCAGCCACTTATCCACTATTTTATATATTTTCATGATTCATCTATTAGATTTAAATTAACAGGACTATATTATAGATTCTCCTATAAATAGTATACCCTTTATAAGTACATACTGTACTTAATGACTAATAATTTCTCTTTTTTTGCTGTTAATTTCTACAAAGTTGATTAAATTGCATTCTTAGTATCCACTTAATTATGGGTGTAGAATAAAATGCTCCCAAATTACATGTTCTGAACTGTAGAAAATCAACTTCGGTCAATTAGGATGGATTCCTCCCTCTCAGATGTTGATAGAATATGCTTGTTCCTTCAAATGCATAATGATAAATTAATACTTTTAATCATGAAATGAAGTTACAAATGTAACCATACATGATAATTCTTAAGGTTTCTTCTCACCATCACACTTATTAAGGCATATATGAACAACCTGTTGAAATTTGGCTATGCAAAAAAAAAAAATCCTAATGTGCACATTAGGTATGGAACTAATGCTGAACATTGACCCTTGTCTTATTCTAGCTATAAAAAATGTTAATCTACATAAACATGATCTAATTGGAGAAAAATATCCCATGCATCTCACTAAGAGATGATTTTAAAAAATAATTTTGCTTGTTACATTTAATAATTAGTTGAATATATTCAGTAGAATTATGTAATCTTTTTATTTTAAAATACTGATATTTTAAAATGAAAGGAATTTTTCTGCAAAATTTACTCTCAGTTGTCCATTTAAAAATATCTAAGGACATTTGAACAAAAAGTATGAAGCCCATTCCAATAAAGATTTTTAATTTAGTTCTAAGTGCAATGGAAAATTCATAAAGGTTTATCATGAGATTATCAAAGTAATAAGATTCACATTCTTAAAAGATTATGGTGGTTGATATACGGGGGAAGAGGTTAAAGAGTGAAAGCAAAGGGACTGGTTGAAAGGCAGTATCTCATCCTTTCCTGAGAAAGGATGGTGATATGGACCGGGGTGGTGACTATAAGAATTGAGAGAGGAACTGGATATAAAATATATTTTAGAAGTAAAATCAACAGAAATTGCTAATGGGTTTGATGTGAAACATGTCAGTGGAATGAGTCCTAGGTTTTTATTTTCTTTTGTGTTTTGATTGGACAATTGAATGCACAATGGTCTTGTTGAATTAAGAAGCCTGGAAAGAGGGTAGAACTGGGCGACATCAAGAATTCTATTTCTACATATTAAGTGTGAGTTGCTCATCAGTTGTTTAGCTGAGCTTTCAAGGAAGTTATTGGATATAAAATGTGGAACTGCTAGAGATCAGAGCTGAGGATATAAATTTCGATTCACCAATATCAGATGGTATTAAATCCATGGAACTAGAAGAAACCATCTGTGGAGTGATAGTGAATAAAGAGAGAACTTTTAACTCCATCAAGATGCTCTCCTTCATGTAGGAGTCAGGCAGAGGAGGAAGAGCCTGTAAGGAGACCAAGCAGCGGTAGCCAGTGAAGAAGGAGGAAAACCAGGAGAGTACGGCATCACAGGGGGCAAGCGAAGAAAGCCTTTCCAGACATCTTCACTAACGTGACTATCTGAACCATACCTCCTCTTGGCCCATACCTGAAATGAGCTCTGTATAGCAAAAGAGTTTTAAATAAAACCTATAACAGAATAACTTTGTAAAGGGAGAATAAAAAGAGAACTAATTTGGGTAATGATGAAAGGGGCATTCTATCCCTTTATTAACCTGGTATTTATTAACCAGAGGTTAATTTAGGGCTTGTAAACCTGAGACCCAGGAGGAGGAAGTTGAGAAAGCTGTTTCCAGATCTCTCAGCACACCAGGATTCTGAAGAAGAGAATCTTCTTCACTTGCAGAGGGGTCGTCACTTCAGGTTATGGCTTGGCCAACAAGTGCCAAGTTGAACATTCAGAAACTTGAGAAAAAGGCAAACTGAGGGGGAAAAAAGGCAGGGCTGTGAGATGGGAGTAGGGGTGCTCCCTCTCTCTTCACCCCCCCACTCAATTACCATAAACATCTGCATGAAGTAACCAGACTGTAGACGCTGTTAAGGACAAACAGAAATTAAAAATAAGAGGCTTGGGCTTCCCTGGTGGTGCAGTGGTTAAGAATCTGCCTGCCAATGCAGGGGACACGGGTTCGAGCCCTGGTCTGGGAAGATCCCACATGCCACGGAGCAACTAAGCCCGTGCGCCACAACTACTGAGCCTGCGCGTCTGG
Source organism: Balaenoptera musculus (assembly GCF_009873245.2). Lineage (NCBI taxonomy): Eukaryota > Metazoa > Chordata > Mammalia > Artiodactyla > Balaenopteridae > Balaenoptera > Balaenoptera musculus. The sequence continues at coordinate 79,720,489 of NC_045786.1, forward strand.
AGCCTGTGCTCCGCAACGGGAGAGGCCGCGACAGTGAGAGGCCTGCGCACTGCGATGAAGAGTGGCCCCCGCTCGCCGCAACTGGAGAAAGCCCTCGCACAGAAATGAAGACCCAACACAGCCAAAAATAAATAAATAAATAAATAAATTTTAAAAAAGAATCCTCCTGCCAATGCAGGGGACACGGGTTCGAGCCCTGGTCCGGGAAGATCCCACATGCCGTGGAGCAACTAAGCCTGTGCGCCACAACTACTGAGCCTGAGCTCTAGAGCCTAGTTGCCACAACTACTGAGCCTATGTGCCACAACTACTGAAGCCCGCGCACCTAGAGCCCATACTCTGCAACAAGAGAAGCCACTACAATGAGAAGCCCACACAATGCGATGAAGTGTAGCCCCCGCTCACCACAACTAGAGAAAGCCCACGCACAACAATGAAGACCCAATGCAGCCAAAATAAATAAATTAATTAATTTTTAAAAAATAAATAAATAAAATTATATATAATTATTCCTTTATCTGTGATACATTTGGCAAATATTTTGTCCCAGTGTGTCATTTGCCACTTAACTTTGCCTATGATTTCTTTTTGACATGCAAAACATATTTTGGAATCACACATATCTATGTTTTATTTCATCTGAATGTTTAATCATAGGGAAGAATTCATAGTTAAAAGTTATTTAAAAGTTTAAAGGGAATCACCCAAGTTTTCTTCTAATTATATGATATTTTTTCATTGATAACTTTTGATCCATTGGAGTTTATTCTTGTGCATGAGATAAGGTGTAATCCAGTGACCATCAAGTTGTCACAATGTCATTTATTTAAAAGCCCATCTTTTCCCTCAGAGGTTTGAGTGGTCACATATATAATATACTTCTGTACATATTTTGGTCTTTTTCTAGATTTGATATTTGATATTCTCTCCATTAGTCTATGTACTATTCACAGTACCATGATGTTTTAATCATAGAGGCTTTAGTGTATGTTTTAATATCTGGTAGGGTTAGGCCCCATCATTGTTCTTTCCTTTAAAAAAAAACAGGACTTTCATAGTTATTCTTACAAGTTTAGTTTTTCATATGAACCTCAGAATTAATTTGTCTTGCTCCAGAAATACTTGCAGTATTCCAATTGGGATAGCATTAAAAGTATGTGCTGACATCTACATGTCACTGATACCTCCTATCCAAAAAGAAGGGATGTCTTTTAATGTGCTAATGTGTATTGCTGTGTCTTTCAAGACTGTTGTAAAGTTTCCCTCATATGCATTTTGCATATTTTTGTTAGGTTTACTCCTAAGGATGTTGTTTTTTCTATTGTTATTCTAAAAAAATTTATCTTTTTTTAATAAATCTGTCAGAAATAACCCTACTTTAAATATCAAAAGACATTTATTACATTTCTCTTGGGAGTAAAATAATTGTAATATTTTCCCAGGCAGATGGATAGCAAAGGGCTGAGTGGATACAAAATTCACATACCGTACTGGAGAAGGCAAAATAGACCATCTTTCTACAAAGTTAGCTCACTTATTTTCTAAGGGTCTTTTTAGATAATTTCTGTGTCAGATTGACACCTAGTGGCCCACTCTGGTATAGTAATTGAAAGAGAGAGGTAATCAATTCTATTAGAGAATTAGGGACTCCACAGTTACTTTGCACATGTTTGAATGTTAAATCATTTTATATGTAATTAAGTTACATAGTCTATGGTAAGAATAATAACCTCAATTAATGGATATCAATATAAGAATCATTGCTCTAAACAATACAAGTTTTCCCTCTGATATAAAGGTTTATAAATTTTCACCATTTCAGATATTTTGCTAAATCACAATAAATCAAAGTCTATTCAACTTTAGTTCCCTGCCCACCGTATGTAGCTGGCAAATATTTCAGAAAGAAAAGTGAATATAGAAAAAGCTCTGGTTTTGGAGGCAGACAAACTTGAAGTTCCTGCTCCATCACTGTGTTCTAAGCAAATTACTTAAACTTTCTGAATCTTTGTTGGATTGGGTTTTCTATCAATCTTAAGCAAATCTCAAAAAACTCAAGAGAATTTAACCAACATCTAAATCACACATCTGAATTATCTGATACAGCAGATGCTATAGAAATTGTGTTTCTCTAGTCCTATTTACCTCCTTTTTTCTTAATGAATGAACTGTAATAAACAAATGAATTACTTGTTATCTTTGGTATCATTTGCCTTGAAAAGCCACAAAATTCATGTAAAAAAGTTAAAAAAGTACAAATTTTGGAAGGTGGTGAAAACCTCTGTTGAGGAAGCCAATCCTGTTTCTCATTATACAGGATACACATAAATCCATACACACATACCTGTTAAAGCTTACAACAGATGACTCCTTGAGAAGAGGAAATTGGAGCATAATGAAAGGTTAATTTTTGGCAATAGTAAATATTGTCAATAAGAACAGAGTCTAATAAATGCAAAGTAACTATTGTTTTATTTGTGAGATGACCCAGTATTGGGATTTGATTGTGAAATTCTGTCTATAATTGTTAAACAAAAATGTGTTAAAGTCTTATTCTGACACTTGTTAGAATGGTAAGGAAGACTTCATTCAGGACTATTGCAAGAGCTGTCAAGATTATCACAATAGCGGAGAGAGAATGGGCTTAACTCCAAATATACCAGAGACAGCTGGAAATTTATAGCCAAGGAGCAGAGTGAGGGGGTCAGTGGGTGGAAAATTAACCAAGAGACATCAAGTGTAGGGGAACTCTTGCAAAAACCAACTTAATAGGATTCTTGCTGAAGGCAAGTTAGGGTGATCAGATATCAAGGGTGGGGAATTCTTGCTAAACTGAGTTAGCAGGATTCTTGCTATAGCTGGACCAAGTAGGCCAAAGATAAGCCCCAAGGACAAGGCCTAGTTTACTCCTCTAGTCAGACTAGAGGAGTGTGACTAAAATTTGATCAAGGAGAGAGTCTTTGTCTCAATCAATGACTGTCACCATGGATGTCTGAAGGGATGCTGCTCTAGAATTATGAGGACTCTTACATGATCCAGAATATGACCATATATTTTAGGCTTATTTGTGAATGACTGTATTTTAATTTAAAAAATACTTTTTAAAAAGGAATATCTTAACTCTAGGAGAGAGAAAAATTCACAGTGTTACGCGGGAAAGTGCCTTAAGCAGGAACGTGGACAAACATAAAGTCCTGAGTTTTGTCTCCAATCCTGCCTGCCTCTGCCCCTATATTAAGACATAAAATGTCAATAGTTTATATATCCACTACCAAAAATAAACTACTTATAAAAGAAAGACTAACTCTTCTTTTCTTTGGATCCTAAGATGTCAGGGTGACACCTGGTGGACAGACAGTCCTAATATGTCCAGCAAGAGAGTAAAAATTTCTACCTAACTCTCACTTCTTTAAAAGTTGTGAAAGAGTTGATAATTTAAAAAAGAGGTTGTGCCTCAACTGGGAAGAAAACACAATGCTTAACCCCAAACACAAACTGTTCATAGTGGATCCTCATAATTGAATGATTGGATCTAGAGATACCACACATACTGTCAATGCCCATTTCTAAGAAGCAACATGGCTCTGAATGAAAAATATATGCATTTCGTCTTGCCAAAAGGCAGTTTTTAAAACGGGGTATAATCATGACTCTCATATAGGTATAAAATGATACTGTATCAAAGATTTTACTTAACTCAATTTTTTTTAATTTTAAAATTGAGGTAGACTTGATGTACAATGCTATATACATAAGTTTCAGGTGTACAACATAGTGATTCACAATTTTTAAAGGTTATACTCCATTATAGTTATTATAAAATATTGGCTCTATTCCCTGGGCTGTACCATATATCCTTGTAACTTATTTATTTTACATGTAGTAATTCTCTATCCCTATCTTGCCCCTCCCCTCTTCCCCATCCCCACTGGTAGCCACTAGTTTGTTTTCTTTATCTGTGAGTCTGTTTCTGTTTTGTTATATTCATTCCTTTGTTCTACTTTTTAGATTCCACATATAAGTGCTAACATACAGTACTTGTCTTTCTCTGTCTGACTTATTTCACTCAGCATAATACCCTCCAAGTGCATTCATGTTGTTGCAAATGGCAAAATTTCATTATTTTTTTGTGGCTGAAAAGTATTCCAATTAATGTGGGAACCAGTATGTTTTCATAACCTGTTCAAAGAAGAATTCAAAGAACACATGTATAAAATCAGATAAGGAATGCTGAAATGGAATGGATCAATAATCAATTACATTCCACCAGACACAACTAATTTGCATTTCTATGGACAAAAACATTTGTATTATCATTAATTTTCTAAAACTAATTGAGTTGTAAAGTTGCCAAAAATGTTGAAAGGCAGAGATAACCTGCCCATTTCCAAATATTTCATTGTCTTTCATTAATTTTTCTGACACTCTTCAATCAATCAATAATTACTTATTAAACACCTACTATACACAAACTGATGGGAAAAGGAAAGAATATTACATACACTTAAGGAACTTAAAATATATTTGATAAAATGACGGTAGTGCCTAAAACAGATCTTTTGTAATTTCAACAGATTCTTTGTAATTCCTGTCTTCCTTATTTCCTTCCATACATATTTATGGGGCACCTACTACTAACATATGCTAAACACTTTCTAGGGACTTGGTATTCCATGTGAAAGACAGACAAGTTCGTTTTCTCCTATGGTGTTTTCTTTCTAGTGGGGGAACGTAGACAATTAACAGGTAATACAAAAATCCAGATTAGTATTTCTTTTAACACCTTGACATTACAATTCCTCAAATTTTTCAAAATCAATGACCTTTTCTTTTATGTCACTGAAGTTCTCCACCTACAGTATACTCCAAAGTAGTATAACATGCAGGTTCTGGTGTTAGTTTGAATGTATTCAAGTTTTGGCTCCACCTTTGGCAGGCCAGATAAATTTAAGCAAGTTACTTAACTACACTCTGCCCTTGCCTCAGCTTTCTTTTCTGTTTAATGGCTATGGTAGTAGCTACCTCATAGCATTGTGGTGAGGACTAAAGGGATATTACAAAGTATCTTATGGCAAGAGTGTCTGATACCTAGTCAGTGCTAAATACAGGCTAGCTATTGTTACTAATTGTATCAGTAATAATAGTACTATTGTTATTAGTATTATTATAACCTTGAATGTCATCACCTCTTGGATATGCTTCAGTTTTGCAATTTCTTTCTCTTTTTCTCTTGATTCAGTCTCAGAGAACATGTGAACATGTAGTGTTCATTCACTTATTCAATGAATATTTATTAAATACTTTTCATATGCACATTGTAATTGGCATTGTGGATCTAAAGATAAGGAAGATATTTAAATGCACGAAAATAAAATTCATGATTAGTTTGTGAAACTGCCAACAGTTAAAAGTGACTAGAGCATAAGGCGCAAGATGAGAAGGCTGAATGAAAGGTTCAGGATGACTGAAGTCAGCTCATGAAAACATCTTCCAAATCAACACTGGAGATGGGATACTTTTCCAGAGAAAATGGGGAGCCATTGAGATTTTTAAGCAGAGTGACATAATCTAATTTGTGCCACAGAAAATCAGTCTGGCACTCATTGGAACTTGGAGAAAGGAGACCAGATCCAGGTTAAGAAGCTGGCCCAGTAGTGCGGGTGAGAAATGAAGTCAGCAGCAGCATGCGGAGGAGAGAGAAGGAGACAAATCTGAGCAGCATCTGGGAAGATGGATATGTCCAAGCCTCACAAGCCTGTGAGGGCAGATTGAGTCACACCCACTCATATTCTAATCTTGCTAGCTCCAAGCCTCCCCTACTCAACAGGACTTCCCTTTCTCTGTATAATGTCTCCAAAATATTTCTGCACATGCTTTTCTGTGTCTTCAGGTCCCAGTCTGGGGCAGAGCCTCAGTCCTGCACCCACACTCCAGCTGGAGGGGAGGTAGGGAAACCAGCATTTCTACCTCTACGGTGAAGGAGGTTCACAAATTAGGCAGCTAAAAGGAATGAAAAATATTTACAGCAGTGACGTTTTTCTCCTCCTTTATGCTTTTCCATATAGCCTACAATTTTCTTTTTTTACAATGAATAGTATTACATAATAAAAATTTGTTTAAATAAACTTTTTACACTGGAGTTTCTTTTTCAGGTCTTTTAACCATGACTCTCTGGTATCACTTCACCCTCTAAGGGAGACAAAGAGGAAGCACACAGGTGGATGAGACTATTGTCTTCTGATCTTTCTGGAGTACACTGTTAAATGTAATACCACTTCACTTCATAGATGAGTAAACTAGGGCTGAGAGATAAGAAGCATGATACACCAAAGCCATGTGTAAAATTAATCAGGATATCTTTATATAGTCTTCTCTTTTAGTTACTCCCATAGACTATAAAGAACAGCATTATGGCGTGATTTGAGGGACATTCAGAATCCCTGCATCAACCCTTAGCTTTTTGGTAGTAGAAGAAGAATGGGCTAAATAGTGAGCTGGATTCAGCATTTAGCCTATTAGCTGGCTATGTGAACTTCGGCAAGTAACTTAACCTCTCTTTACTTCAGTAGTTTTTCTGTTGGCAAAAGGGAGTAATAATAGCAGTTCCCATAGAGGCTGTTTCTAAGGAATGAATGAGTCAGCATTCACAAAGAACTTAGAAAAGTTCATGGCACTTCATAAGCACTAAATGAATATTTATGGAATAAAATGAGCAAGAAATAGGGCAGAGTTCTCATTTTAAACTGGGTCAAACTTTGCTGACCCACCAAAAAGAGTTCAGCTGATAATGATAAAATACCTTGAATAGACCAAACTACCCACAGATTAAAGTTTTAAATTTTGAACAGAATTATTTAAGAAGAAAGCCCTTTTGGAGACACTGGAGAACAACCAAAGGCAGGAAGAAACTAGAAGGACATCTACTCTGTAAAAACAGGAATTGCACCTGGTTAGATTGAGGAATCTGGGGCTTCTTGCCTGAGGACAACCCCAATCTGCACAGCACCTCAGGCCAGCAGAAAGCCAGTGCCTTAGTGCTCTGAAGCATAAGAGGCCAGTGTCCAGGGTTTGCAGAGCAAAGAGAAAACTACAGAGAAGAGTGCGGAAGAGAAGAGCCACATAGGGCATGAGTCCTATGCAACCAATATTGCCCTGAAATTTGGCTGACCACTAAACTAATATTCACAGAGGAGATCACAGAGGAACTAGTTGGGAAAAAAAAAAAAAGCTGGAAACTACAGATCTGAAGGAAAATTCAGCTACTGACTGACTGCAGAGGGACAGAGTACGGAGTTTGAGTTCAGCCAAGTTAACCTCCTGACTAAAAGTCAGTCTTCCATGTGTCTACTATGTATTATTTATAATGTCAGGTACCCAGTAGAAACTCAGTACATGTGCAAAGAAACAGAAACATGTGACCTATACTCAATAACAAAAGAAGTCAAAATAAATACAAATTCACATGACCCAAATGGGCTGTGCAATAGTGACTTTCTTCCAAAGAGTACAGTATGGAAAGGAGGAAGAAGGTGTAACTTTACAAACAGTACTTCAGCCAGGTGATTAGGGTCAACACTCATAATTCATGTCAACACTATGTACCTTTGATATGATATAATGAATATGGCACTTTACCTTTGTTATATTTCACCTCAAAAACCATAACTCCTGCCTAATCATCATGAAAATATCAGACAACTTTTAATAGAGGGGCATCCTATAACATACTTGACCAGTATTCCTCAAAATCATCAAAGATTATCAAAACACAAGTCTGAGAAACTTACAGCCAAGAGGAACAATTTTTACTTAGTGTTTTCTTTTATTTACATGTGCTACTTAAAAAAAAAAAACAAACCCAACTCTCTGCTTATTTGGGTCATGTCAATATCACATATAAGTGATATCATATAATGTTTTTCTTTCTCTGACTTGCTTAACTATAATATTCTCTAGGTCCATCCATATTGATGCAAATGGTAATATTTCATTCTTTTTTATGGCTGAGTAATATTCCATCTTCTTAAGCCAATTGTCTGTGGATGGACACTTGGGTTGTTTCCATGTCTTGGCTGTTTGTAAATAGTTCTGCTATGAACATTGGCGTGCATGAATCTTTTGAAATTAGAGTTTTCATCTTTTCCGAATATATATCCAGGAGTAGGATTGCTGGATCATATGGTAGCTTTACTTTTAGTTTTTTTAAGGAAGCGCCACACTGTTTTCCATATTGGCTGCACCAATTTACATTCTCACAGTTTTGGTGATTATTAATACAGCTGCTAAAAACATGTACATGCAGGTTTTTGCATGAAAAAACATTTTCAACTCAATTGGGTAAAAACCTAGGACCTAGGATTAAAATTGCTGAATCTTGTGTTAAGACTGTTAAGCTTTATAGCAAACTGCCAAACTATTTCCAAAGTCACTGTGCCTTTTTGCACTGCCACCAACAATGAATGAGAGTTCTCCTTGATCCATATCCTCATCAACATTTGATGCTGTTAAGGTGTTGGATTTTAGTCATTCTAATAGGTGTGTGTGGTATCTCAATTTTACTTTAACTTGCAATTCCCTAATGATACGTATGCTGAACATCTTTTCATATGCTTATTTGCCATCTATATATCTTCTTTGGTAAAGTATTCAGATCTTTTGCCTATTTTTTAAAATGTATTTTATTTTTTTATGACTTTTTTTTTTAGAGTAGTTTTAGTTACATAACAAAATTGAAAAGAAAGTATAGTATAATGTCAATTACCTGCAGTTGATTGATGGTGCTATTTAGTTCAACTATATCCTTACTGATTTTCTGCCTGTTAGATCTATCAATTACTAAAAAAGGGATGTTGAAGTTTTCAACCATAATTATGGATTTGTCTATATTTCCTTGGTGTTCTATCAGTTTTTGCCTTATATATTTTGATGCTCTGTTGTTAGATTCAAACATGTTAAGTATTGTTATATCTCCTTAGAGAATTGACTGATTTATCATTATGTAACGCCCTCTTAATTCCTGGTAAATTTCATTGTTCTTAAGTCTACTTTTTCTGAAATCAACATAATACGCCATCTTTCCTTTGATTAGTGTTATCATGGTATGTCTTTTCACATCCTTTATTTGTAACCTATCTGTGTCTTTATTTAATATGAGTTTCTTACAGACAACATATAGTTGGGTCTTGTGTTTTTATCTACCATGACAATCTCTGTCATTTAATTGGTGTACATAGATTATTCACATTTAAAGTGACTATTGACATAGTTGAATTAATATATACCATGTTTTTAACTGTTTTCTCTTCATTGCATTTGTTGTTTGTTCCTTTAAAAAATCTTCTTTTTCTCCCTTCTCTGGTTTTAATTGAATATTTTACATGATTCCATTTTCTCTCCTTTCTTAGCAAATCAATTACATTTATTTTCCTCCTTTTTTAGTTGTTGCCCTAGAGTTTGCAATATAACTTACAACTAATCTAAGTTTACTTTTCAAATAACACTATCTCACTTCACAGGAAGTACAGGTATCTTACAAGAGTATTCCCAATTCCTTCCTCTCTTCTCTTTTAACATTGCTGTCTTTCATTTTATTGATACTTATCCATATGCCTTCATCACAAAATATTGTTACAATTACTACTTTGATCAGTTGACTATTAGATCAATTAAGAATAAGAAAAATAAAATATTTTACTTTTATTTAGTCCTCTGATACTCTCTTTCTTTATGTAGATCTAAGTTTCTGACCTGTATACTTTTCCTTCCGTCTGAAGAATTTCTTTAACAGCTCCTGCAGGGCAGGTCTACTGGTGATAAATTTCCCCAATATTAATTTTTCTGAGAAAGTATTTCTCCTTCACTTTTGAAGGATAAGTTTGCTGAATACAGAATTTTAGGTTGGTGTTTTTTTATCCAATCTATACTTTAAATATTTTACTCTACTCTCTTCTTATTTGCATGGTTTCTGGCAAGAATTTCACTGTAATTCTTATTGTTTCTTTAATAGTAAGGTGTTTTGTCCTCTGACTTCTTTCAAAAACTTCTCTTTGTCTTTGACTTTATGCCATATGTTTTTTGTTTTTTGGGTTTTTTTTTTATCCTGCTTAGTGTTCTCTAAATTTCCTGGATGTGTGGTGGTTTGTTTTCTGTCATTAATTTTGGAAAATTCTCAACCATTTTATGTTCCTTTCTCTCTTTTCCTTCTAGTATTCCAATTATGCATATGTTACATCTTTTTCAACTGTCTTATAGTTCTTGGATTTTTTTTTTTAATTATTCTCCTTTTCTTTGAATTTCAGTTTGGGAAATTTTACTGATATATCTTCAAGCTCACTGATATTTTTCCTTGGCCATGTCCAGTCTGATGAGCCCATAAAAGGTATTCTTCATTTCTGTTACAGTGATTTTGATTTCTAACATTCCCTTTTGATTTTTACTTAGAGTTTCCATATCTCTAACTTACATTACCCATCTTTTTTTTCACGTTGTCTTCTTTTTCCACTGGAGCTCTTCACATATTAACCAATGAATCATAGTTATTTGAAATTCTCTATATGTTCATTCTAAAATCTGTGTCACATCTGAGCATGGTTCTGATGCTTGCTATGTTTCTTCACACTGTTCTTTTTCTTGTTTTTTAAGCATGCCTTGCAATTTCTTATTGAAAGCAGGACATGATGTAATATATCAAGTAATGGGAACTGAAATAAACAGGCCTGTAGTGTGAGGTTTTATGTTGATCTAGCAAGGAGTTGGGCTGTGTTTAAAGTCTGCTGTAGTGTAGCCATCAATGCCAAGGACTTTGGTTTCCTCTAGTGTCCTTGTTTTTATTTTTTTTTCCTTCTCTTGTTTTTGGGTTTCAAAAATTGAGTCTATATCTTGCATCTCTCAATTGCAACCCACTGTTATTATACTGAAGCCCTGTTGATGCAGTGGTAAGGTGTGGGAGGGGGAAGTGTACTGTAATCATATAATTTTACAGTGGGCCTACAACCCTGGGTGTGACCTTCACAAAAGTTTCTTAGCCTTTTTTTTTCTCCTTTTAGGTGAGACAGAAAAGCTACAGGGACTATAGTTGGCTTATCACCCTGCCCCTGAGTCAGGTAAGGTTCTGATAAAGGATTTTCCCTTGCTTAAATTAAGGATTTTCCCTTGCCTTTGTCATGGAGTCTATTCTGTGGGTATTTCAGATGGTCACTTTTCCCTCTCCCTGACCAAAATGGAATTTTTCTCAGACCTATACCTTGAAAACCTCTTAGGTTTCTGGAGAACCGCCCCCCCCCCCAACACACACACACCACCAAATGGGGAACCTCTAAGCCTGGGACTCCAGTAGTTTCTTACTCTCAAGCTAGTCAACACTCAGGCTCCAGGAATTCATCAATAAAACGGACAACCTGGAAGAAATGCACAAATTCTTAGAAAGGTATAACTTTCCAAGACTGAACCAGGAAGAAATAGAAAATATGAACAGACCAATCACAAGTAATGAAATTGAAACTGTCATTAAAAATCTTCCAACAAACAAAAGTCCAGGACCAGATGGCTTCACAGGTGAATTCTATCAAACATTTAGAGAAGAGCTAACACTCATCCTTCTCAAACTCTTCCAAAAAATTGCAGAGGAGGGAACACTTCCAAACTCATTCTATGAGGCCACCATCACCCTGATACCAAAACCAGACAAAGATGATACTACAAAAAAAGAAAATTACAGATCAATATCACTGCTGAATATAGATGCAAAAATCCTCAACAAAATACTAGCAAACAGAATCCAACAACACATTAAAAGGATCATACACCATGATCAAGTGGGATTTATCCCAGGGATGCAAGGATACTTCAATATATGCAAATCAATCAATGTGATAAACCATATTAACAAACTGAAGAATAAAAACCATATGATCATCTCAATAGATGCAGAAAAAGCTTTTGACAAAATTCAACACCGATTTATGATAAAAACTCTCCAGAAAGTGGGCATAGAGGGAACCTACTTCAACATAATAAAGGCCATATATGACAAACCCACAGCAAGCATCATTCTCAATGGTGAAAAACTGAAAGCATTTCCTCTAAGATCAGGAACGAGACAAGGATGTCCACTTTCACCACTATTATTCAACATACTTTTGGAAGTCCTAGCCATGGCAAATTAAAAAAAAAAAACAAAAACCCACAAGGACTCAGAGGCAAAAAATATACAAATCAATTTTCACTGCAAAGTCAAGGAGCTGTTACAGTGGGAAAAAAAAAAAAAAAGTGATTTCTGATTCTTGAATTGTTTAGCTTTAAGTAAAATATTGGCACGCATGTAATATATCACAATGATATTTTCTGTTATTTTATATAGCCATTAAAAATGTTGGCATGGATCGAAAAAAAAAATTGCCAATTAATTGTTTTTAATCTGTTTAAAGCTCCAGTTGTTTCTGCTCATGTAAGCTGATCTCAGCTGAGATTCTCTCTATTCACCCATCTCTCCAGATTTTGGAGCAGCAGTTGCCTTCTGACCTAGGTCTCTAATGAGTCTTTTTTCAGCATTTTTTCTTGTTGTAAGAATTAGAGTGATGATTTCCTAGCCCTCTACAAGTCAAACTGAAACCCAAAGTCTCTTACATATCTTTTAATCTATAACTTTTCTCTCACTGTCTTTCTTCCCTCACAATTTATTTGTTGAAGAAATTGGATTCCCACATTCTAAACTTTGCTGATTGCCTCCCTATGAGGACTTTTCACACATTCTTCTGGCTCCTATATTTTATGGAAAGCTAAAGTCTTGATCACGTTCAGCCCAGGTTTATAGCATGACTATTTTATAGGAGTGTTGTGTAATTCCATTAGGAGAAACATAATGTCTAGTTCTTTCTCTTTTTTGTGACATTAAGACTGGGCAGTAGGCTTGCTGTTGTCAGCCTGATCCACCATTATAAAGCTCCCCATCAGCAATTCACCTAATGGTTTTAAGAGCCATTAATGATCATGGCCTAAATCCATTATTTCATTAGGAGTTCAATGGTGATATTCTAATTCTACCATTGCTTCCACATTTATTTGCTGAAATTCTTTTAAAAAGTCTTTCCCAAATTAACTACTTGGCACCCTTAAATACTATTTGTACAAAAAAATTTAATATAAATGCTTGATTGTTTTACTGCATTTACCAGTTTTCAGCATAAAGTTTTGGTTTCATAGCATCTTCCAAAGATGACTAATGAGAGTTTTTGTGTGTGAGTATCATTAAGAACTAATGGATTTTAACATATGTGATGTATCTCAATCCATTATCATTATTATTCTTTTTTGCTGCTAATATTACCCCATCTTTGGCAAGTGCAACCCCTTCAAATTGGCTCTGGTGTCCATTTAACATGAACCCTGTCATCTTTAATAGTTTCCTTGTCTTTCACATAGGACAAGATATTCCAGACACATTTTGTGCATTTCTTGGCGCAGAATTGGTATCAGCCACTTCTCCAAGGAGCCCAACTCTCTCTAAGCCCTATAGTCTTAATACAAACCACACATATAAGACAGTATGAAATATCAGTGATGATGGGTTGCAATTTGCTAATATTTGATACCAATCTGTTGGCTGTCTGCCCTTAACTATATATAAGATGTTTATCAAAATAGCAAATGTGGGAATTCCCTGGCGGTCCAATGGTTAAGACTCCACGCTTTCACTGCTGAGGGCCCAGGTTCAATCCCTGGTTGGGGAACTAAGATCCCATAAGCTGTGCAGAAAAAAAAAAAAAAAGCAAATGTCTTTACTGCAGATATTTCTGTAAAACAAAGTGAATGTCTCAGTCAAAAATCTACTTGCTTTGGGTAACATTCCGTACAATTCCATTGTACCAAAATAATATTTATCTATTTCTGAAAACCAACTTGGTATTTTCCCTTTCTAGCTATTGTTTATTTGGATACCCTGTTCATAATTCTGCAATATCAGCTCTCCAGCTTTATTCCAACCTTCATCTTCCAACTGCACCCATCCTCTCCCTAACCCATTTAGATCTTATGTTCATTTCAATTCTACCTAAGTACCCAACAACACCCACCCTAGACATCCTGGTCAATGAATATGTGGAATTCCCAACCTCAGATGAACTTTACTATTTAGTCATTTTCTTATCCCACTCATATTCTGTTATTGTCCCATAAAGGAGGACACATGGCCTGCTCTAAGTGTGTACACAGCAATTTGTCCCTCCTCACTACCTGACAATTCTTTTCCACCTCTTCAGCAGTGCTTTTCTGCAGAGGAATCCTGTGAGCTTGTTAAGATATCATTCTGATTCAGTAGGTCTGAGGTAGAGACCAAGTTCTGCATTTCTAACAAGCTCTCAGTGGCAGAGGCCACTGGTCCTAGACCACACTTCAAGAAGCAAGGCTCTACTGTGCTGCCGCTATACGGAGATATTTCAAACACATATCTTTCTCCTTAATCTCACCCTCTGTTCTTCTCTAATCTTATGTTTGATGGTCTCCCCCATTACTTCATCTAAAAGAAAAGGTCGACAACATCAGGTGGGAGCTTGAGCAATTGATACACTACTACCTTTTTGACAATGAAAAACCTGTTACATCATGTGGTAGTTTTAAAACATGTTACGGATTATTTTTCATTTCCTCTATTCAAAAAGGGAAGTCTAATTCCCCTCCCCCTGGAACACAGACCAGCCTTAGAGACATGCTTCTAAAGAATTGCAGAGGAAATGAGGCTGAGTGACTTCCAAGGCTAGGTCATAAAAGGAACACAGCTTCTACTTGCCTCTCTTTGAACCATGTACCTTTGGAACTACCCTGAAGCTGCCTTCCTAGAGAGGCCAGGTAGAGATAGAGATGCCTGCAGAGCCCCAGGTGTTCCAGCCCAGCTGTTTGAGTCTCCTCAGCCCAGGCACCAGATAAGTGAAGGAGCTGGCCTTCAGATGATTCAAGCCCTAGCCACTGACTAAAACAACTGCATGAGACACCAAAAGCCAGAACCTCCCTGCTGAACTACAGGCAACTCACAGAACCATGAGCTAATAATAAACAACTGTTAATGTTCTAAGTCACTGTTTTGAGGTGGTTTGTTACACAGCAAGAGATAATTAGAAACATATCATATTTCCCCTTTGCCCCGACTGCCAAAAACCTCAGAGCCAAATTTGACACTGGATCACTCCTATGATATTAGCTCTCATGGTTACAATATTTGCTTCTTACTTCTAAGTCCTTATTTTTCCTGTTTACTAACTTTATTATCCCTTTGTCTTTTTTTTGTAAACTGGCTCAAATTATTTTAGAAAATAGAGGAGGTACAAATAAACAATAATTTCCTGTTTCTCTCCCATTTACCTTTACATTCTCATGTCTCAATTTATTTTCTTTCATTCTTTCATGTTATCTCAGAAAACAAAAATCCTATTTGTTTTCACTTCTCCAGTATCTTTAATCTTTTGCTACCTGTCTCCATTCCCTGTGATTTTAAATAAGTACAAAGTTCTATCTTGAGAACATGTTTACTCTTTGACTACTGCCACTTTTATTACTTTTTTTTTAAATTCTTTTATTTTTTAAAACATCTTTATTGGAGTATAATTGCTTTACAATGGTGTGTTAGTTTCTGCTTTATAACAAAGTGAATCAGCTGTACATATACATATATGCCCATATCTCTTCCCTCTTGCATCTCCCTCCCTCCCACCCTCCCTATCCCACCCCTCTAGGTGGTCACAAAGCACGGAGCTGATCTCCCTGTGCTATGCGGCTGCTTCCCACTAGCTATTTTACGTTTGGCAGTGTATATATGTACATGCCACTCTCTCACTTTGTCCCAGCTTATCCTTCCCCCTCCCCGCGTCCTCAATTCCATTCTCTAGTAGGTCTGCGTCATTATTCCTGTCCTGCCCCTAGGTTCTTCATGACCATTTTTTTTGTTTGTTTATTACTTTTTTATTTTCATAGTCAATCTTCTGAAGAATGTTTCACTGCTATTTTACTGAAGCTCAAACTGAGTCTTCACTGATATATCAGTATGTGAAATACAACAGCTTCTCCAAAATAAGCATGTGAGTATGGCTGGTGCTTTAATTTAACACAGAAAAACCTCAATAAAGTGTTACTTTTGTTACACACAAAACATTCCTCAGTAGGCACTCAAAAACACCTCCATAATTTTGCATGTATCTCCAGTGGACACTTTTTGCCCATCTATCCTTTCACAATTTGTGAAAGCATGTTTGTTTGCAAAATGTTGCTAATTACATCTCCAACATTCACTCCGCAGTAGCACTGTATATCTTTCACCATTTGGTCCAGTGGATTATCTTTGCAAAACAAAAGCCTGGTAATGACAGGAAAAGTGACATTTTTCATTAATATTTAATTGCGTTGTGTGTGTGGTAATGCAATAAATCCCCCCTCTTTGTCACTGTCATCCTGAACTCTGAACTAATGTCTCCTCATTCTTTACTATGACAACATCTGTCCCCAGCACTGATGAGCACTAATTAGAAGAATTGATTGGGGAGAGGGGCTTGTCACTGAGTACAGAAGGGAGGAGAGGCTCTGGGCCAAGATTGGTCCAGGATCAGAAACATGTTTGCAGCATCGCTGGGAGTGGATGTGATGAATTTCAATAAGAATGTCAGACCATATTCTCTGCATCTAATGAGTGTTGTTCTATGAAGTTCTAATTTTTAGAAGCTGATTATTTATTCAAATTTCTACTTTTGGAATTACCAGTTCTCTTCTTAAAACCATTCCGTAGTTCCCACACTTCTTGGCCTGGCTTATAAGATCTGCCCCATCCAGTCTCATCCTTGCCTCTTTATCCCTTCCCTTCCATTTCCATTTCACAACTGACAGAAAAGCTTATCTGTGTTTCCACCAAACTACACTATTTGCTTTACCACAGTTGTGACACGTTGTCTTGTCTAACCCAAGATCTGCAGACGCTGTTCTCTTTGACTAGATTTGCCTCCCATTCTTCTTGCCCCAAACCCCACCTTACCATTTGTCTGATTATCACCTGCTACCCCTCAAGTCTCAACTAGAATATCAACCCCCCAGAAGGCCTAACTACCCACAATGGGATTAACTGCCCTTTCTTGACATTCATATAGATCCTATCATATCACTACAGACACTATATTGAACTCACCTTCTCATGTGTCTGAGGGTGGATGGGGGGGATCATTTTTTTCTTTTAACATTGTATCTCCTGTACCCACAGAACTTAACACAACACCGGGCACATTATACACTTGCAAGGAATGTTATATGTTGAATGAGAACTGCACCTTCATTCCTTTCAATGCTTAAAAAAACAGCGCATTTTATACATTTGGAGGTAGGTTTGGTTTTTTAAAATAGTCAAAAGTTATTTGGATTAAGTAGGGAAATAAAACAAAGATCAAGTTTAATAAAATATTTTTGAGGGGATAAAAAATATAACTACTACCTCTCCCCCCCCAAAAAACTTACAATTGCAGAATAATGAGGCTGATTTTGAAATGTCACTGAAAACCACACCAAAGAAGGATTTAGAGTATGAGAAATACATCTGAGGAGAATGAAAATATCACAACTTAAAGAAATTCTTTTCAATGAGACAGTTTTCCTTCAGCTGTATAAGGAGGAATTATGCAGAAAAGTGGTTCCAGTGGAAAAAAATCCTGCAGTGGAGTTCCAAGTGAGACAGGCTGGGACCTGGGACACTTTACCAGAGTGCTTGCACCTGGACAAATGCTTCCTTGAGCAACAGAATACAAAGAAACTATAAGGGACTAAAAATAACTGCACACACGAGCAGTTGGTGCAGTTACGAACAATAGGATACACAAAGGCCACAAACCAACTGCCACTTCTGAGGTGCAGGGAGCAAAAGCTCCTCTTGCATGGGATCCCTGCACACAGCACCACCAAGGGCCTGAGCAGACCTCCGAAGCCACGCCTCCTGCCCAACCTGTCTACCCACCCCTGTTGTTACCCCTTTTAAGGACCCAAGCACCTCCTCTCTGGAGCGAGCAAGGGCACCTGTTACTTGTCTTTGCTCACTTGTGCTGCAGCAGGAGTCCCAATAAAGCCTTGCCTGAGTTCTCATCTGGCCTCCTATCAGTTTCTATTGATTAAAGAGTCCAAGGGACTCCCCTGGTGGCAGAGTGGTTAAGAATCCGCCTGCCAGTGCAGGGGACATGGGTTCGAGCCCTGGTCCAGGAAGATCCCACATGCCGCAGAGCAACGAAGCCCGTGTGCCACAAATACTGAGCCTGCGCTCTAGAGCCTAGGAGTCACAACCATTGAGCCTATGTGCCACCACTACTGAAGCCTGCATGCCTAGAGCCAATGCTCCCCTAAAAAGAAGCCACCGCAATGAGAAGCCCGCACACTGCAACGAAGTGTGGCCCCCGCTCGCCGCAACTAGAGAAAGCCCACGCGCAGCAACGAAGACCCAACGCAGCCAAAAATAAATAAAATAAATAAATTTATTAAAAAAATACAGAGCCCAAGGACCCAGGTCGGTAAAACAAATTCTGTCTCTAGCTCTGGCACTGTCTGGGCATATGACCTTGGGGGAAAGATTCCACCATGCGTTTCCTTCCCCTTGGCAAAAGAATGGACTAATAGTGCTGCTTATCAGGACACTGCTACACTGTGAGCATTCTGGGGCCCTGACACTAAATGCCATGAGCAACTCCAGGAAACTGTCACAAGCATGTACTGCCCCTTGGGGAGGACTACTGTCTGATGATCTTTCCAGTCCTTTACTGTTCTATTTTTGGGCTGCACCCCACAGGCCTGCAAGTCTTGAAGTTGCCCAGAGACAGCAACAGAGACATCAATGATTTACTGGACAAGGAGAACTTACACAAAGGGTCCTGGAGCAACACCCCACTGTGTACAGCTCAGGGCTAGCAGGAAGAACATGGCATCAGCCTTAGCTACTCAGGGGAGAAGGAGGCTACCATTTATAGGGCGCAATTGACGTCAGGTGGGCTCATCAGTTAGGAGCTACTAATTAAGCCCTATAATTAAGAGGACTGGATAATCATCTGAGTGAAGCAGGGCCTGGTGGAGCAGGGGAGTACAGAGGGCAAGAGAAGAGCCATCTTGAATGGCTTGATCAAACATCTATCATCCTACAAAAGAAGCAGGGACTTATTAACTTGACTAGTTGTTTACAATCATCACTTTTATTTGTTTCCAGGAGCGGTCTTAGGAGGTTCAGCCAATTGGATTGCTTTTCTGATGTGAATCTTTCTCATTATTTGGGCCCTGTTTGGATATCCGAAATTTCATCATAAGATTCTTAATCTGGGTTAAAACAGTGACATTTTGGGACTCTTGCACATGTATTAGATCCCTGAAAACTCAAATTAAGGACTTAAGTGAGGTTTACTTGTTATCTGGAAATAAGTAGAGAAGAAAAAACTAATCAACTAGCCTAAAATTAGGAAGATCTTGATACAGTTTTAGGAATTATAATATTTCTCTCTAGGGAGGAGAGATAAAGGTAGTAAGCACAGTGATCAATTAGTACACCAGCTAAAAATACCTTAATCCACTGCTAAGGAATACAGAAAACTGCAATACCTCTGGCCTTTCCTATGACACACTGGGGAATAAATAATAAAAATTAAAAGAGAGAGAGAGAAAACACAAGTACTAGGGGGGAGTACTAAAGAAGCACCAGAACCAAGAGGCTGATTGGATAGAAATTCTTCCTAGACTTTCACACTGTCAGTTTGAAACAATGTAAGTATCTTAGTCTGTAAGATACCACTAAGGTCTTATAGACTGTTTTTTGCTTTTTCTCCAGCACCTAAAATATAATAGATATTCACTGAATATTTGCTGAGTGAATAATAAGAGCCTAAATATTTCTTGATTGTTGTATTTGAATGCACAACAGAATGGGATAACTCATCAGCCCCATTAGCCTACCAGCACGGGTTAATGAGATAAATTGGGTCACAATGCCCTCTCTGATGAAATGGGATTTAGGAGGGAGAAAGTTAGAAACGAGTGTGCTCTCAGGGAGATAAATTGAAGGGAGAACCAGAACAAAATAAACTGGCTGAAAGATTCCAAAGCGTAAGGCTATACCAGCTTCTTCCACTTGACAAGTTTGTCAACAGCTAGACCTGTTAATAAACCATTTCTGGCAATGTCACTCTGTAGTATCAAGGAGATTTGAACTTCTCATTAATGTTATCTCAGGAGTCCTAAATCTACCACAGCAATATACTTTAATAGAAGTGAAAGCCTGTAAATCAATGAACTAAGCATAGACTTTGTAGTTGGGTAGATGTAGGTTTAAATCCCAGAGGAGGGTGCAGATCACCATGTTCCCTTCCCCCATATTAAATCCATCCACCCTCCCCCCATTTTGGGAGCAGAGGCATTGCATTGGAAGGAGCTAATCAGATAGACTAAGTAAAACCCTCCAGGATATAAGAAGACTTAGAATTTGTCCTTAGTTTTTATCCTGATGAAAAATATATAATATTTATAGTCATCTCAAAAAACGAATAGAACTTCACTCATGTTTTACTGTAGAGTCAAGTATATATATGCAAGTACCATCATGATTTATTATCACATCTTCAGTAGAGTTGTTCTCCCTTTGTGATATTAACTGGTGATGTCGTGCTCCATACTATAACCCGGGGAATGTGTGATCATTCCACTCATCATCAACTGAAGCTACACCACTACCACAAAATTGTAGTTGTGTGGCCTCGAGCAAGTTACTTAACCTTGGCAAGCCTCCTTATTTTTAAAAGGGGAATTACAATAACATATAGAGTTTAGTCTGTGTTAGGTCCTACTCTGAACACTTTACACTGCATTATCTAATCCTTATAACCTTCCCAGGAGGTAAGTACTATTATCATCACCATTTTATAGAAGAGTAAACCTGGAGCCCAGACAGATTAAATACCTTGTCTGAGGTTACATAGTTTTTAAGTGGTGTAGCTTGGATTCAACTCCAGACTGTCTTGCTCTGGGGTTAAAGTTCATAGTCACTGTACTATAGGTACTTCCCTTGCTCACCTTGAAAATATTCTACACAGCAATCATTACAATCAGATCTTATTGTTACTCTGCTTTAAAATCTTACAATGGCTCCGTGCTACTCTGAGGGAAATAACCAAGTTTCTATTAGGAACTAAAGGCCCTGAATGATCTGGTACCTGCATGATATACGGATTAGAACATATATCATGTATATCCTATACATGATACATATTTCATATATATGAAGAGTTTTAAGATTATATATGCATATATCATAGTATAATATATTTTTGTTATATATTATATAATATTTTAATAAAAATGGGTCATACCAAACACATCATTATGTTACCTGCTTTTTTTACTATGAAATGATATGAACATCTTTTCAAGCCCATAAATACAATTTTGCAACATCATTTTTGCTACACAACTTAATTCATCGCCAAGTCAGATAATCATAAACAAATTTTTATTATAATAAAAAATACTGCATTGAGATAATCGTTATGGCTAAAACTTTGTGTAATTCTTAATTATTCTCTCAGGAAAGTTTTCTAAATTTAAATTGTTGGGTTAAAGGGCATATGTGTTTTTGAGGCATTTAGTGCATATTGCTAACTGCCCTCCAAAAACGTTTTACGGATGTCCACTCACACTGGCAAATATAAGAGTGCATGCCTTCTAGTATCATTCTATTTTATTTTGGTCAGTTTGATAGGTAAAACAAATACCCAACCAGGATACTGTTTTACTTTGCATTTCTTTAAATATTATTGAGACTAAGCATGTTCTTATATACCTACCAGACTTTTGTGTTCTAGGTGAAATATCCATTTACTTTTAGCCCATTTTTAAATTGGGGTCTTTGTTTTACTTGTTTATAAGACCTCATTTGTTTATTCATCAGATATTTATTTAGCATCCATATCATTTTCTGAACACTGTGTTGGGAATACAATTCAGTTTATGATCAAACAAACGTTTACAACCTCCCTGAGGTCCTTCCAGCTTTGGCTCCTAATCCAGTCCAAAGTCAATGCCACATATTTTAGGTTTTTCATTGCAGCAGCACATTTAGCTACTGCTATAGACAATGTTTGTGTCCCCCCCCCAAAATTCCTACTTTGAAACCTAATGCCCAAATTGATGGCCTTTGGGAGATGATTAGGTCATAAAGGCGGAACACTCATGAATGGGATTAGTGTTCTTGTAAAAAAGATTCCACAGAGCTCCCTAACCCTTCCCACCATTTGAAGTTACAGCTAGAAGGCACGGTTTATGGACGAGGAAGTGGGCCCTCACCTGACAGCAAATCTGCTGCACCATAATCTTGTACCTCCCAGTCTCCAGAACCGTGGCTTGCTGTTTATAACCCACCCAGTCTGTAGTATTTTTCTATAGGAGCGCAAGTGGACTAAGACAACTACCTAATTTCATTTTAGTTAATTGCTGCCTTAAATGTCAATTATTTGATTACGTCCCGTGGCTCTGGGACTGATTAGGCTCAGCAAGATAATTCTCTAGCTGGTTTTGTTTGGGATCCCTCTCCTTTATAAAGTCTGGAATGGGGCACTCAAATGCCTCGTCCTCTCTCCCTTTCCATGTCAAGTCTCAGGGCCTCTCCTTTCCACATGGCTTCTCCATGTGGTCTCCTCACATACTCTTTCCAGAGAAGTAGTTAGACTTCTTGCATAGAAGCTCACTACTCCCCGAAGCCCACAAGTGGAACTCATCGGGCCTTTTTAAGGCTTAGGTCCAAACTAGCACAGTTATTTCTGCCACCTTCTTTTAGTTAAGCAATCACAGAGCCGGCCCAGATGCAAGAGGGTGGGAAATAAACTCTCTTTCTCAATGGAAGAGTGACAAAGAATATGCTGCCATCTTTAATCCATCATAAATCATAATGGTTTCAACATGATTTGAAAGTATTTTTCCATGTTTGTCATTTGCCTTTTAACTTTGTTTATAACAGAATTGATGTGTAGGTGATTTTAAATTATACACATAAAATTTATTAGTATTTTCCTAGATAATTCCAGCTCTGGCACACATACAAAATGCTTATTTTCAAAGGAAAACTGAACAAAAAGGTCATCTTGGTTTGTCTGGGAGGGAAAAGTGAATGGGTATATGGAATATTAATGGACTTTCATTTTCTTAATAGTCTTTTTGTATTTTTTAAACAGATGTGGATGATTTTTATATTTTCATTCTAACAACAGAACAAAAAGAAGGAAGAGGAGTAGAAAGAGAGGGAGGAAAAAATTAAATGTCAGAAGAGGTGGAGGAGGAAAAAATAGGGCAAAGAAAAGCCACACCAAAGTTTTACCACACCAAGGTTTTAAAACATTTACTAATATCTAACTCAGAAAATTTTTTAGCCTCCCTTTTTTTTAAACTTCTAAATCTTTAATTCATTTGGATTTTTTGTAAGATATGAGTTAGGATCTAACCTTAATTTTTTTTTTACAAGTGTTTAACTGGTAATATAAGTTTAGTTATTCATTTTATTATTCAACACATTTTATTAAGAACCTTCTATATGCTAAGCACTTTGGTGATAAATGACTGTATAGTGGTGAAAGAAATTGAGTAACTACCACTATGGAACTTATAATAGTGCAGTGGGGGAAACAAGAAGCAAATGGATGTATAATCACAATTTTGACGTGTGCAACAATGGGAGAAAATGGGGGCTGTGACAAAGCAGGGAGGTAAATAATGGGAGTAGAAACTTAGAACAAAATAGGGCATCGGTGGGAGCAGAGTGGACTGAAGAACTAGGAAGTGTGAAAGGATGGATCAACAGATAAGAATGAGCAAAAAGGAAATAATCTGGATTATTTCTGAGGATGGAAAATTGAAAACGAAGGGGAGTTAATATTATCTATGGAATGAACTGGGTTCAATTAAAGGGACTAATTCATAAAAGATAATCCAAAGGAAACAACTTCTTAGGACAACAACAAGGGTTCACCTCAAAATGACATCATGCAGAATTGCCAAAAGCAATGCAAAGTCAAAAGCAAATGATTTCTATGTCATGTCCTTCCTCTGCTGTTTTTGTATTTCATTTCTGCTATATTGTCCTTTAATTGTATCAGTTAAATATTTGTAGAGACGTGGCTGGACCTAGAGTCTGTCATACAGAGTAAAGTAAGTCAGAAAGAGAAAAACAAATATCGTATATTAACACATATATGTGGAATCTAGAAAAATGGTACAGATGAACCTATTTGCAGGGCAGGAATAGAGACGCAGACATAGAGAACAGACGTGTGGACACGGGGCAGGGGAAGGGGGGGTGGGGTGAACTGGGAGATTGGGATTGACATATACGCACTACCATGTGTAAAATAGATAGCTAGTGGGAACCTGCTGTATAATGCAGGGAGCTCAGCTCAGTGCTCTGTGGTGACCTAGATGGGTGGGAAGCAGGGGCGGGGGGAGGGAGGTCCAAGAGGGAGGGGATATATGTATACATATAGCTGAGTCACTTTGTTGTACAGTAGAAGCTAACACAACATTGTAAAGCAACTATACCCCAATTAAAAATAATAATAATAATATGTATGAAAGTTTACTGAAGAAGTACCATCCAAATGTAAGTCATTGTTGCTATTATAAATTGGAGTTCAGTCCTTGTTTGTGAACTGATTCTCCCAGAATAACATATATAGTACTAGGATACTAACTATAGACTACTCTGTTCCTTGACCCTTTCTGGGATATTAATATAATTAAGTTCTGGGAATTAAACTTCCCTTCATGTCAGAGTGTGCTAAAATCTGTGGGACAGTTTTTCTTCTGGAAGCTTCCAATTGCTGATGATTAAGTACACAATGTTGCAATCATTTATACAGACAGTTGAGCAGAATTCACAAGGAGACTGCAAAACCAAAGTGCCTCTGGGTCATTCATTCTATGACATTGTCTCAGGTAATTATTCTGCTTTTGTATGAAGCCTTTAGAGCGTGGAAAATAACTAGGTTTGGTTACTGTTGTAGTAACAACTTCAAATTGCTTCAATACCTACCTTTTTTAAGACCCAGAATGCTATCATAAAAAATAAAATACATTTACTTGTCTTTTCTCATTTTGCTTTCAATGTAGGCACTTCCAAAACAGGAAGAAGAAATATATTTGACCTTGAAATCAAGTGCTAGAAAAATAACCTGTCTAAATGTTACTTTTCACCTAAAATATTATATTATAGCATTGCTCAATGGCACCACTATAATCAAGAATCTGCCATCATTTTTTTAAGCTCCTTGTTTCACAGGCTTATAACTTCTTTAAAAGTCACCCAAGGATCTTCAATCTCACTGCCACTTCAGGAAAGAATACACACACACACACACACACACACACAGACACACACATACACATACACTTCCATTTTCCTAGTTAAAATGTCATGTTGCATTTGACAATGTTAAAAAGTCTATAATTTTTATAGTTAGGGCCTTAGTTGAATAGCATAAAAAATTATAAGTCCCAGACTTCTCCCCCCCAATGACTGGTCAGAAGGACACAGTCTTTGCCATTGCCAGGTACTTTCATAGTTCTCATATTACACCATCTTGGTTTAGGGGATTATAACCTAGTGAAAGAATGCATGTGAAATGTCAACAGGAAATGCTAAATTCTTATTATCCATTGTTGGGTTTAGTTGTAAATGACAGATATCCATTCCAGAGACTTCACAGAAAATTAATTTATTAAAGTATATTGTGGGCACTGCCAAGGACAACAACTAACATTGTTCTGTGAAGATGTGACTGCTGTCACTATTGGGCACAGGCAGCAGAATTATCACCATTGCTTTGGGCCCTGGATCCTATCAATAGAGCGACTACCATCATTGCATCTGGAAGCGGAGGTCTCTGCCACCTAGGTAGCTGAATTCTGCAAGGCACCTACTCTGTCACATCTGTGTTAATCTATGTCTCTGATGGGTGCATCTGATTGGTGAGCTTAGATCACATACCCGCTCCCTGGCTACAAGGTAAGCTGGGCAAGAAAGTTTTGCCTTCTCTCTTGGGAAGGTAGAAATTGGTAGAGTGGGGAATTTCCCACTCTACCAAATAGAAAGAGTGTTCTAAGAGCCTGGGAAGCCCAAAAGGAGAACAAATGTCCATTATAATCCTCTTCTAGCAAATTTTAAGTAAAGGGAATTTTATTTACAATTTTTATTCACACATAAATGTTAGCTGTTATCATTGCAAATGCTATTTCTTCTTTTTATTTCAAATAATGTTAATTGTAGTACTTACTTTGTGTTTGCTTAATTTTTAGTCCCTTTTTTGACCTCTAGAGCTCAAGCAGACCCAACAAATAAATGTCTGTCAATTATTTTTTAAATGCTCATCCATATCAAGTAATCCATCTATTTCACTTTTTCTCTCCTCTAAAGGCTCTTTCTTTATTTCCCACTCCAGTATGGACTGGCTCTTTCTGGGTTTTGGGCATGTGTCTCATGCTGAGTTTTCCCTTCAGTTCTTTTCATGTTGACTACTCTATTCATTTTAATCCTAGGTATCATGCTTTTCTCTTTCTTGGTTAATGTCTTCATTTTCCTGAACGTATAGTTCACAGCTTCCTAAAAAGTGTGCATGGGAGGTTTATCATTTTGTTCTTACATATATGAAAATGTTTTATGATTGATAACTTGGCTGGATATAGAATTCTAATTTGAAAATCATTTCTTCTAAAAAAATTTGAAGACTTTGATGCACTGTTTTCTAACATCCTGCATTGCTGCAGAAAAGTCTAAGACAATTATTCTTCTTCATTTGCAAGCGACCTTTATTTTTTTCTCTGGAAGATTTTAGAATCTGCTTATCATCCTTGGTATTGGGTAACTTCATAATAATGTAATTTGAAACATTTTTATTTTTGCTTTGATAAAGATTTTTTAATTTGTTTTATTTTTAAGGGCATTACTTGGCAAAATAAAAATTGGCAACCCTATGTTTATTCTCATTTTCTTTGAAATTTTACTAACCCGTGAAATCTTCAAGTTTGGGAACTGCTTAGAGCAAGGATCCCTAACAAGCCTTTTGAGATCAGGTGGTCCCCATGGTCTCAATGGTATAGGAGAGCCCTTTGTTAATGAAAATTCATATACAACATCATGGTCTTACAGTCTTACAAATAAAATGAAGAGACCCTGCCTTAAAGAACAAGGTACCTTTCGTTAGGCATTATGTCTGCAGTGCTAGTGTTAGCCAGCAGAAGGATGGTGTGTCACCTGGTCATCTAGAAGCAACCCAGAATGAGAAAGGAGGATGGGGGGGACAGGAGAGAGGCTTCATATCTGTACCTACTTCTGCAGGGACAGAATTATTTTAATAATTCTCACGTCTAACATGTGCTTATCACTTACAGTTTACAGAGGACTTTCTCTCACTGATAAAAATGATTATCTTTCTGAAAATTGTGTGATTTGTCTGTAGTCACATAACTAGTTACAGGCCCAGAATTCACAAATCACAAATTTCTGGCTCTTGAATTTCACGTAATTTTAGCTTTTAAGAAAAGGAAGGCTTTGAGAGGGCAAACAGCAGAAGCAAGAAGAACTACAATTCTGCAGCTTGTGGAAGGAAAACCACATTCACAGAAAGATAGACAAAATGAAAAGGCAGAGGACTTTGTACCAGATGAAGGAACAAGATAAAACCTCAGAAAAACAACTAAATGAAGTGGAGATAGGCAAACTTCCAGAAAAAGAATTCAGAATAATGATAGTGAAGATGATACAGGACCTCAGAAAAAGAATGGAGGCAAAGATTGAGAAGATGCAAGAAATGTTTTAAAAAGACCTAGAAGAATTAAAGAACAAACACCTAGAAGAATTATAGAACAAACAAACAGAGATGAACAATACAATAACTGAAATGAAAAATACACTAGAAGGAATCAATAGCAGAATAACTGAGGCAGAAGAATGGATAAGTGACCTGGAAGACAGAATGGTGAAATTCACTGCCACAGAACAGAATGAAGAAAAAAGAATGAAAAGAAATGAAGACAGCCTAAGAGACCTCGGGGACAACATTAAACACAACAACATTCACATTATGGGGTCCCAGAAGGAGAAGAGAGAGAGAAAGGACGTGAGAAAATATTTGAAGAGATTATAGTTGAAAACTTCCCTAACATGGGAAAGGGAATAGCCACCCAAGTCCAGGAAGCACAGAGAGTCCCAGGCAGGATAAACCCAAGGAGAAATGTGCTGAGACACATAGTAATCAAACTGACAAAAATAAAAGTCAAAGAAAAATGATTGAAAGCAACAAGGGAAAAATGACAACATACGAGGGAACTCCCATAAGGTTAACAGCTGATTTCTCAGCAGAAACTCTACAAGCCAGAAGGGAGTGGCATAATATATTTAAAGTGATGAAAGGGAAGAACCTACAACCAAGATTACTCTACCTGGCAAGGATCTCATTCAGATACGACAGAGAATTCAAAAGCTTTACAGACAAGCAAAAGCTAAGAGAATTCAGCACCACAAAACCAGCTCTACAACAAATGCTAAAGGAACTTCTCTAAGTGGGAAATACAAGAGAAGAAAAGGACCCACAAAAACAAACCCATAGCAATTAAGAAAATGGTAATGGGAGCATACATATCGATAATTACTTTAAACGTGAATGATTAAATTTTCCAACCAAAAGACACAGGCTCACTGAATGGATACAAAAACAAGACCTATATATATGCTGTCTACAAGAGACCCCCTTCAGACCTAGGGACACATACAGACTGAAAGTGAGGGGATGGAAAAAGATATTCCATGCAAATGGAAATCAAAAGAAAGTTGGAGTAGCAACACTCATATCAGATAAAATACACTTTAAAATAAAGAATGTTACAAGAGACAAGGAAGGACACTATATAATGATCAAGGGATCAATCCAAGAAGAAGATATAACAATTATAAATGTATATGCACCCAACATAGGAGCACCTCAACACATAAGGCAACTGCTAACAGCTATAAAAGAGGAAATCAACAGTAACACAATAATAGTGGGGGACTTTAACACCTTACTTACACCAATGGACAGATCATCCAGACAGAAAATTAATAAGGAAACACAGCTTTAAATGACACAATAGACCAGATAGATTTAATTGATATTTATAGGACATTCCATCCGAAAACAACAGACTACACTTTCTTCTCAAGTGCACACTGAATATTCTCCAGGATACATCACATCTTGGGTCACAAATCAAGCACTGGTAAATTTAAGAAAATTGAAATCATATCAAGCATCTTTTCCGACCACAATGCTATGAAATTAGAAATCAATTACAGGGGAAAAAAACATAAAAAATACAAACAATGGAGGCTAAACAATATGTTACTAAATAACCAAGAGATCACTGAGGAAATCGCAAGATACCTAGAGACAAATTACAATGAAAACACGATGATCCAAAACCTATGGGATGCAGCAAAAGCAGTTCTAAGAGAGAAGTTTATAGCAATACAAGCCTACCTCAAGAAACAAGAAAATTCTCAAATAAACAATCTAACCTTACACCTAAAGGAACTAGAGAAAGAAGAACAAACAAAACCCAAAGTTTGTAGAAGGAAAGAAATCATAAAGATCAGAGCAGAAATAAATGAAATAGAAAAAAGAAAACAATACCAAAGATCAATAAAACTAAAAGCTGATTCTTTGGGAAGATAAACAAAATTGATAAACCTTTAGCTAGACTCATCAAGAAAAAGAGGGAGAGGACTCAACTTAATAAAATTAGAAATGAAAAAGGAGAAGATACAAAGGACACGCAGAAATACAAACCATCCTAAGAGGCTACTACAAGCAACTCTATGCCAATAAAATGGACAACCTTGCAGAAATGGACAAATTCTTAGAAAGGTATAACTTTCCAAGACTGAACCAGGAAGAAATAGAAAATATGAACAGACCAATCACAAGTAATGAAATTGAAACTGTGATTAAATATCTTCCAACAAATCAAAGTCCAGGACCAGATGGCTTCACAGGTGAACTCTATCAAACATTAGAGAAGAACTAACACCCATCCTTCTCAAGCTCTTCCAAAAAACTGCAGAGGAAGGAACACTCCCAAACTCATTCTATGAGGCCATCATCACCCTGATACCAAAACCAGACAAAGATACTACAAAAAAAGAAATTACAGACCAATATCACTGATGAATATAGATGCAAAAATCCTCAACAAAATACTAGCAAACAGAATCCAACAACACATTAAAAGGAACATACACCATGATCAAGTGGGATTTATCCCAGAGATGCAAGGATTCTTCAAAATATGCAAATCAATCAATGTGATACACCATAGTAACAAATTGAAGAATAAAAACCATATGATCATCTCAAGAGATGCAGAGAAAGCTTTTGACAAAATTCAACATGTATTTATGGTAAAAACTCTCCAGAAAGTGGGCATAGAGGGAACCTACCTCAATATAATGAAGGCCATATATAACAAACCCACAGCAAACATCATTCTCAATGGTGAAAAACTGATAGCATTTCCTCAAAGATTAGGAACAAGACAAGGATGTTGACTCTCACCACTATTATTCAACATAGTTTTGGAAGTCCCAGCCACGGCAATCAGAGAGGAAAAAGAAATAAAAGGAATACAAATTGGAAAAGAAGAGGTAAAACTGTCACTGTTTGCAGATGATACGATACTATACATAGAGAATCATAAAGACGCCACCACAAAACTACTAGAGCTAATCAATGAATCTGGTAAAGTTGCAGGATACAAAATTAATGCACAGAAATCTCTTGCATTCCTATATACTAACAACAAAAGATCAGAGAGAGAAATTAAGGAAACAATTGCAACAAAAAGAATAAAATACCTAGGAATAAACCTACCTAAGGAGGTAAAAGACCTGTACTCAGAAAACTATAAGACACTGATGCAAGAAATCTAAGACGACACAAACAGATGGAGAGAAATATCATGTTTTTGGATTGGAAGAATCAATATTGTGAAAATGACTATACTACCCAAAGCATTCTACAGATTCAATGCAATCCCTATCAAATTACCAATGGCATTTTTTACAGAACTAGAACAAAAAAAATCTTAAAATTTGTATGGAGACACAAAAGACCCCGAATAGCCAAAGCAATCCGGAGGGAAAAAAACCGAGCTGGAGGAATCAGACTCCCTGATTTCAGACTATACTACAAAGCTACAGTAATCAAGACAATATGTTACTGGCACAAAAACAGAAATATAGATCAATGGAACAGGATAGAAAGCCCAGAGATAACCCCACGCACCTATGGTCAACTAATCTATGACAAAGGAGGCAAAGATATACAATGGAGAGAAGACAGTCTCCTCAATAAGTGGTGCTGGGAAAACTGGACAGCTACATGTAAAAGGATGGAATTAGAACACTCCCTAACACCATACACAAAAATAAACTCAAAATGGATTTAAGACCTAAATGTAAGACCGGACACTATAAAACTCTTAGAGGAAAACATAGGAAGAACACTCTTTGACATAAATCACAGCAAGATCTTTTATGACCCACGTCCTAGAGTCATGGAAATAAAAACAAAAGTAAACAAATGGGACCTAATGAAACTTAAAAGCTTTTGCACAGCAAAGGAAACTATAAACAAGACAAAAAGACAACCTTCAGAATGGGAGAAAATATTTGCAAATGAATCATTGGACAAAGGATTAATCTCCAAAATATATAAGCAGCTCATGCAGCTCAATATTAAAAAAACAAACAACCCAATCCAAAAGTGGGCAGAAGACCTAAATAGACATTTCTCCAAAGAAGACATACAGATGGCCAAGAAGCACATGAAAAGCTGCTCAACATCACTAATTATTAGAGAAATGCAAATCAAAACTGCAATGAGGTATCACCTCACACCAGTTAGAATGGGCATCATCAGAAAATCTACAAACAATAAATGCTGGAGAGGGTGTGGAGGAAAGGGAACCCTCTCACACTGTTGGTGGGAATATAAATTGATACAGCCGCTATGGAGAACAGTATGGAGGTTCCTTAAAAAACTAAAAAATAGAATCACCATATGACCCAGCAATCCCACTACTGGGCATATACCCAGAGAAAACCATAATTCAAAAAGACACATGCACCCCAATGTTCATTGCAGCACTATTTACAATAGCCAGGTCATGGAAACAACCTAAATGCCCACCAACAGACGAATGGATAAAGAAGTTGTGGTACATATACACAATGGAATATTACTCAGCCATAAAACGGAATGATATTGGGTCATTTGTAGAGACGTGGATGGATCTAGAGACTGTCATACAGAGTGAAGTAAGTCAGAAAGAGGAAAACAAATATCATATATAAACACATATATGGGGAACCTAGAAAAATGGTGCAGATGAACCGATTTGCAGGGCAGAAATAGAGACACAGATGTAGAGAACAAATGTATGGACACCAAGGGGGGAAAGTGGCGGGGGAGGGGCTGGTGTTGGGATGAATTGGGAGATTGGGATTGACATTTGTACACTAATATGTATAAAATAGATAACTAATAAGAACCTGCTGTATAAATAAATAAATAAAACAAAATGCAAACATTCAAAAAAAAAGAAGAGGAAGACTTTGCTGTAGAGAAGTTGCAGAGATTATCTGTTGAGGTACAAAAAATGCAAATAATTTTGAATAAATATTGTAAAGATTGCACAAATGAGGCATCTGGCCCTATATTTTTTTCTATTTGTGAAATATCATGTTGTTATGATATTCCTTACTATTATCCTTGACCTACCCCAGCACTGAAGTGTTTGCATTGTTTTGATAAGTTGTTATTACACAGGTGATAAACATATTCTAGTCTCTCTCTTTAGTTCTACATGATTAAATGAATGAATTTTTAGTTCCTTTTTTTTTTAATTTACACGCAGTAAAATTCACACTTTTTATAGTACAGTTCTGTAAAAAATGGCATACAGATGCAAAACAGTCACATAACCACCAACACATTTAAGATATAGAACAGTTCCATTACATGTCCCTGGCAACCATTAATATATTTTCTGTCCCTCTTGTTTTGCCTTTTTTCAGAATGTCTGATTTGTTTCATTTAGCATAGTGCACTTGAAATTCATCCACATTTTCAAGTGTATCAGTATTTCATTTCTTTTTATTGCTGAGAAGTATACCAACATATGGATATACCAGAGTTTGTATATTCACCAGCTGAAGGACATATGAGTCGTTACCCATTATGAATAAAGGTGTGGTAAGCATTTGTATACAGGACTTTGCATAAGCATAAGTTTTCATTTGTCTTGGGTAAAAACAAGGAGTAGGATTGTTAGATCATAAAGTCAGTATATGTTTCACTTTGTAAAAAAACCACTTACCATTTTCCAAAGTGTACCATTTTCCAATCCTGCATTGTATGGGAATTTCAGATTCTCTTTACCTTCACTGGCATTTGTCAATGTCAGTTTCTTTTTTTAATTTTAGCTATTCTAACAGGGGTTTACTGATATCCCATGGTGGTTTTTCATTTCTTTAATAACTAATTGATGCTGAACATGTTTCACGTGTTCATTTTCTATCTGTAGTGGGTTTTTTTGGTGAAGTGGCCAAATCTTTTGGCATTTTTTAATTCAGTTGTTATTTTAGTTGTTACTGAGTTTGGAGAGCTTATTTTATATTCTGGATACAAGTCCTTAATCAGATATAAAATTGAAAATAATTTCTCCCAGTCTCTGACTTTACTTTCTCTTAATAGTGTTTTCCATAGTTCTTAATTTTAGTTTTTCTTATTTTTTAAATATTTATTAATTTATTTGGCTTTGCCAGTTCTTATTTGCGGCACACGGGATCTTTGTTGCCACGTGCAGGATCTTCATTGTGGCATGCAGGGCTCTTTAGCTGTGGCATTCTAACTCTTAGTTGCAGCATGTGGGATCTAGTTCCCTGGCCAGGGATCGAACCTAGGCCCTCTGCATTGGGAGCTTGGAGTCTTAGCCACTGGACCACCAGGGAAGTCCCCATAGTTTTTAATTTTAATGATGTCCAATTTTTCCATTTTTTTTCTCTTTTATGGATCATGTCTAGAAACCTTTGCTAGTCCAAAATCACAAAGATTTTTCCCCTGTTTTCTTCAAGGAGATTTATAGTTGTATGTTTTACATTTAGATCTATGATCTATTTTGAGTTAATTTTCGTATAAGATGCAAGGCATAGATTGAAGTTCATTCACTCATCTGTCCATTCCCTCACTCACTCATTCATTAATTTATTCATTTAACATATGGATGACAGTTCCAGGACCATTTGTTGAAAATACTATCCTTGCTCCATTCAACTGACTTTGCTTTTTTAAAAAAATCAACTGACCATGTATGTGCAGGTCTGTGTCTGGACTCTCTATTTTGTTTCACTGATCTATATGTCTTTCCTTTCACCACTACCACTGTAGTGTGGTGTTACTGTAGTTTGATAATGTTTTGCGATAGAGAATGTGAGTTCACCAAATTTGTACTTCTTTTTCAAAATTGTTGACTATTCTAGTTCTTTTGCCTTTTCAGATAATTTTAGAATCAGTTTGTCAATTTGTATGAATATTTCTGATGGAATTTTATTGGGATTACATCAATATTATATTTTGGAGAGAATTTTTACAATATTGAGTCTTTCCCTTGGTGTACCTAAGGATATATCAGAGTTTGTATATTCACCAGTTGAAGGACATTTGAGTTGTTTCTAGTTATGACTAAAGTTGCAATAGACATTGGCCTACAAGATTTTATCTTTATTTCTCTGGGTGCTCAAGTAGGCTCTTTCTATCTAGAAATGTATGTCCTTTATTTCTATTAGATTTTCTTCCATTATTTCTTTGATTGGTCATTCCCACTCTACCTTTCTCTCTGTTCTCTCTCCTTGGAATGATTGGTAAGGTTTTGGAATTCCTGAATTAATCTTCTAGTTGTCTTCTCTTTCTCACTGGCAATCTATTGTTTTTATTTACTTTCAGAAAGGTTGCCTTAACTTTATTATTCAACCTTTCTATTAAAGTGTATATTTTTAGTATTGTTTGAATTCGAAGGAACTTTTTCATTCTTTGTTTCTTTTTACAAATATATTGCCTCAGTCTTGTCTAATGTATTCAGCTTCTCCTTTCCCAGAGAATATTTTCTTATTTGAAATTTTATTCTGTTCCTGAACTGTCTCTGTTTCTTCCTTTTCCCTTTTCAAGTTGAGATGTTTTAATCTCCTTCATATTGGAGGTTTCTACATAATTCTGGTAATCCTTTGGCTTTTTATTAAAATGTAAAAGTAAGGTAATAAAATCCAAGGGGACACTCTTTGTGTAAGAGTTGGACTTGTCAAGTAGTGACCTTCTCAGTCAGATGGATACCCACTTATTTACTTGAGAACTTTCAAATGTCATTTTCTTAAAGACTTTTCTAGAATCATTCAATTTTATTTGTGAAAACGTCTCCAGTGTCTTACATGGGATTATATACCTAGTTGTCAGCATTCTTACAGCTGATGGCATTAAAGCACTAGGGCTCCCTGTTCAATAAGTAGACTTTGTTTTAAGCCCCTATTTTTTCAAGACTCCCTCCATTGGTTGGGCAGAGTCTGGAGTCCTTCTATTTCTTTTGTTGGGATTTGTTGGGGTTGTTCACACAGATAAACAAGCTTAGTAAACATTTTATCATGGATAGAAACAGAACCCTGAGAGGGCATGAGGAGTGGGTGAGAATAATTACTTCTTCCTGAGGGCTCCGAAAAGGCTGCAAAGAGGAATCATCACTAAATCTGGGTTTTGAAGTAAGAAGAGGCAAATTGATTAAAATGTGTGGGAGGCAGGGATGAACAGAGAAAAGCATTTGCAGGAAGAAGTATCTATACAATATCAAGGAAGTCTGGAAGAGCACAGTCCATTTCTGAAGCAATAAGGGGTCCAATGCCATAATGTTGGCTCAATATGTGGGTCAGGGTAGAGAAACAGCATTTCATCTGGTTTAAAGAAAAACATAATTAATTTGTTTCTTTTTAAGTAGATAAGCCTTTTATCTTTTAAACACTAAATTTAATTATCTGTTTGCTTAGCCCAATCTGGACTAATCAATGTGTCCCAATTCTTTCACTTGCTACTTGTATCTAGCAAGACATCACTTAACAACTTTGGTCCTCAATGTCCTCATCTGTACAATGGATATAGCAGCTGCTTGTATCAGTCAGGATTTTTAGTTATGTGCAATAGAAAACATTACTTGCTATTCTAAGCAGAAAAAGATTTATAAAAGGATATTCGATCTTAGAAAGTGGAAAATTAAGTTTGGGTGTTATGCAATCATGACAAAGTCCAAAATCATACTGTGGCCCTGGTACCGTGGAGGCATCACTGCCAACAGCGCTGGGCACAGACACTGATATCTCTGCTGCTGTGCATTGGATGCATCTGCTAGAAGCACTGCACTGCTGCCTCTGGGAACTAGATGTGGCTCTGGTGCTGCCAACTCTGACACCAGGATGTATTTTGTCTGGGGCTGTGAATCTGACTGGTACAATGAGAACATGTGTCCCTGACCTGCGTGTAATGGAGTACCAAAGAGTAAGCAAAGGCACTGT
Organism: Balaenoptera musculus; assembly: GCF_009873245.2. Taxonomy (NCBI): domain Eukaryota; kingdom Metazoa; phylum Chordata; class Mammalia; order Artiodactyla; family Balaenopteridae; genus Balaenoptera; species Balaenoptera musculus. The sequence continues at coordinate 79,757,156 of NC_045786.1, forward strand.
TTATTTTGTGTTTTTTTTGTTTTAATTTATTTATTTTTCACTGTGTTGGGTCTTCATTGCTGCACGCAGGCTTTCTCTAGTTGTGGCGAGCGGGGGCTACTCTTTCTTGCGGTGTGCGGGCTTCTCATTGTGGTGGCTTCTCTTGTTGCGGAGCACGGGCTGTAGGCACCTGGGCTTAGTTGCTCCACAGCATGTGGAATCTTCCCGGACCAGGGCTCGAACCCGTGTCCCCTACATTGGCAGGCAGATTCTTAACCACTGCACCACCAGGGAAGCCCCGAACAAAGGCACTGTTTTACAGCTTCTCCATGAAGTCATAAGCTCTGCCTCACAAGGAGGGTGAGTGTTCTCCAAACATAGGGAACAGGGGCAAATACTTGGCTAGTTAAGAATGATAGGACTTCCCTGGTGGTGCAGTGGTTAAGAATCTGCCTGCCAATGCAGGGGACACGGGTTTGAGCCCTGGTCTGGGAAGGTCCCACATGCCGTGGAGCAACCAAGGCCGTGCATCACAACTACTGAGCCTGTGCTCTAGAACCCACGAACTACAACTACTGAACCAACATGCCACAACTACTGAAGCCCGCGCACCTAGAGGCCATGCTCCACAACAACAGAAGCCACCACAATGAGAAGCCAGTGCACTGCAACGAAGAGCCAACACAGCCATTAATAAATAAATTAATTAATTTTTTTTAAAAAAAGAAGAATGATAAATGTCCACATAGTTCAGCTTATTAAAGGGGTTTTGGAAGATATATAAGCCATTATAAAATAAGCAGAAAACTCTAAAACTGCTTGATATTGTTAGTATTATCATCTTTAGCACATCAATGTCAGGGAAGGTTCTTGAATCAGTTCTGTATTAGTTTTCTATTGCTATATAACAAGTCACCACAAAACATTGGCTTAAAAACAACAAACATTACTGCAGAGTATGTGTGGATCAGCAATTTAGGGGTGGCTGAACTCTGTGGGTCTGGTGCAGGGTATCTCATGAGGTTGCAGTCAAGATGTCAGCTGGGACTGGAGGATCCATGTCTAAGATGGCATCCTCATATGAAGCGGCCTCAGCTTCTTGATGACTATTAGCAGGAGACCTCAGTTCTTAACCACATGGACCTCTCTATAAAGTTCCTTGAATGTCCTAACAACATGTTAAGGGGCTTTCTCCAGAGAGAGATCCAAGAGAGAGGGAAAACGAGGTGGAAGTTACAATGTCATTTTATGATGTACCTTTGCTAGTTATTCTCCATCATTCCTACCACATTCTATTTGTTAGAAGCCAGTCATTAAATATAGCCCACACTGAAGGGGAGGGGAATCAGGCTCCACCAAAGGAAGGAGTATTATAGAAGTTTTAGACATGTATTAAAACCATCACAAGTTATTTTTGATTATTTCACAGAATTGGCCAAACTAATATTTCCTTATGTATTATTTCTATTCATTTTTTTGTATTATAGTATGTTAGAGAATCTATTCTGATTTAAAGTTAAATTACCACATACCCTCCAGGGATAAGTACTTTATCTCGTAAAAATCTTTCAGTGCTTAAAAAGGAGAGATGGTTGCACTGGCTAGTATCTTGTCACCAAAGAAACACATTTCAACTGAAAATGAAATATTCGTCCTTTCATTCAAACACTTGAATTCTACAGTATAGAGATTAGCAGACATCATTGCTTGCCTATCCATATCGATGTGGTGGAGGAAAGGGAGGAGATATTTTTGTAATTCAAGGCCCTTTTCTGAGAGCACGAAAGCAGTCTAGGGACGCAAACTTAAATTCCTTCAATGACCAAAGAGGTAACATAAATGTTGAAAACTACAGAGATTGGTGAGGAGTGTGACATTCAAATTCAATTTAAAAAATAACAGCAACAACAATACCAGGCTAGTCAAACAAATCACCTCCAGTGCTCACTTTGGTTCTCAATTGCCAGATTGCTTTTTCTGCTGAGGTCTATAAGGTCTGACTTGCTTTTCTTTGGAAATTCAGCTTCTGAATTCTTTAGTTTTGGGGCCAAAAAAGATTTTGTTCTATGTAATCTAACTTCTCCATTTTATAGCCAGGAATCTGAGACAGTGCACTTTTGCTTTTGAGGGCCCTTTCCTCATAAACAATGCAGGCACACCTCATTTTATTATGCTTCGCTTTACTGTGCTTCACAGATACAGTGTTTTTAACAAATTGAAGGTTTGTGGCATTCCGGCATCAAGCAAGTCTATGGGCACCATTTTCCAAGAGCATTATTTTTTAAATAAAGTATGTACATTTTTTTTTTAGACATAATACTATTGCACACTTAACAGACTACAGTATGATGTGAACATAAATTTTATACTCACGGGGAAACCAAAAAATGTGTGACTCGCTCTACTTCAGTGGTCTGGAACTGAACCTGCAATATTTCTGAGCTATGCCTGTATTAAAAAATATATTTTACAAGGTCAATAAAAAACAAGGTAAGGGGAGACTTTATTCAAAAGAATTTTCTAAGGGATTACTGCAGTTGGGGTAGGGGGACTATTGCAATAGGGGAAAAGCTTTGATCCTTAGATCCACAAGCCTTTGGAAGGTTAGGTGGAAAAGGTCTTTTTTCTAGGGAGGAATAAACAATGCTGTAAGGAACAGGATGTGGGGAAGTGGGATGAGCTAGAGTGGCATGATCTTACAGTAGAGAAGAGAAAGTTGTACCTGGAGGTTAGCTTATTTTCAGGGGGCTGTTAAGAGTGGTTGTACTACCTTACCAGTATTTAACTAGTACTTACTTTCTTTAAATGAATCTGAAAATGTTCCTTTGCCAACAGAGATGTTCATTGTTTGAGAAGAGCTTTTTTTAAAATGTATCTTGTAACTTAGAAATCTTTCAAAAAATCATCAAATTAGATGTGGCTTCACCTATTAAATAATCATTCAATATTTCAAAATAGTCAAATTTACTTTTCCTTGAGTGATGAAATCAAATGTTAAGCTTCAGTTTTTTTGTTTTTTGGTTTTTTTTTAAGCTTCAGTTTTAATGCTGACAATTAGCTACATTTAAAAGTAGGTGATTCTGTGAATGTGAGTTGGATTTATCTAGATTATTAATATTAGGAGCAAAATATGCAAGCTCCATAAACAATGTATAGAGTTGAACGGCTAACATTTAAAATGCCATTTGAAATTCTCATATCATAAACTTTCATAGAAACATACAACAGATTCCAGTACAAAAAAAAAACAATGAAAGGACTCCAACTAGGATTACAAGTAACTTTAAACAAAATAAAATTAAAATCCTCTGCCTCAAAACTTAAATAAAAATACACTTAGTAATGATATTTTATGACAATATTTTCCAGCAACTTTCTTAACCGGTGTTATTTTTCTATGAAACATATAATGATAGCTTACACATAATAAAAGTTTCATAGTTTTTCTCTCATGCTGTTTTCAGATTCTCAATACAAATATCATCACAGTTTTGACACCTTACTTGACAGAATATTTTTTAAATGCCAGACACTTAAGAAGGTTGTTTCTTTTTTTTTCATACTCACTTTTTGTTAATCCTCTTTTAAAATAAACACCTGAAAAATGAAGAGAGCAGCTACATTGGAAACCTCTTCCACCTGCTGTGTGAAGATTTCAAATATTCTTAGCCTTTAAATTAATGTCTCAAGTGTTTTGGATTCATATTTTTGAGTTCTTTTCTATACTCTTTTTAGGATATTGTACTAATTGTATTTTCACAGATTTTTTTGTGCTTTTAACATGTTTATTGCAATGTCAATAACACTGCCTTGATAAAGTATTCTCTGAGACTTACGAGCTTCTTCCTAAGTGTCAGGTGGCACCTTGCTTTTAACAATATTGTATGTGCATTTTTACAGTCAGATTTTAATTCTGTTTGCCTAAAATATTTGATAATATTGAGTTAATGCTGAAAGAAGCTGAGAGTCTTCTTTCAAAACATATTTAGTTGTGTTTTGAATGATTTGGAATTTAACCACTATTTATTAAAATTTTATTACAGAAAAAAAAAAAAAAAAAAAAGAGTGGTTGTATGCTGGCTCAGGCTGAGGGCTGGTCAAAGTTCAGGGCCAGGGAGAAAGAGAGAACCTAAGTAAAGTTTGGTCAAGTCAAGGTAGCAGGTATTTTGTTCAGATTGGTTAGCGAGCACAAACAGTTCAGCTAATCATTTATGATGCAAAGAATGGGAATTTGGAGGGTCTGTGTCATAGATAAACAAGGTAAGTCTTATCAGTAAGTCTTCATTTTAAAAAAATTTTTAAAAATTTACCTTCATTTATTCTATTTTCAGTGCTTTTTATTTTCCTTAAAAAAATTATTTTATTAATTTATTTATTTTTATAGAGCATGTTCTTATTAGTTATCTATTTTATACATATTAGTGTATATATGTCAATCCTAATCTCCCAGTTCATCCCCTCCTCCACTTCCGCCCTTGGTGTCCATACGTTTGTTCTCTACACCTGTGTCTCTATTTCTGCCTTGCAAACTGGTTCTTCTGTACCATTTTTCTAGATTCTACATATATATGATAATATATGATATTTGTTTTTCTCTTTCTGACTTACTTCACTCTCTGTATGAGAGTCTCTAGAGCCATCCACGTCTCTACAAATGACCCACTTTCACTCCTTTTTATGGCTGAGTAATATTCCATTGTATATATGTACTGCATCTTCTTTATCCATTTGTCTGTCAATGGGTATTTAGGTTGCTTCCATGACCTGGCTATTGTAAATAGTGCAGCAATGAACATTGGGGTGCATGTGTCTTTTTGAATTATGGTTTTCTCTGGGTATATGCCCAGTAGTGGGATTGCTGGGTCATATGGTAATTCTATTTTTAGTTTTTTAAGGAGCCTCCATACTGTTCTCCATAGCGGTTGTATCAATTTACATTCCCACCAACAGTGCGAGAGGATTCCCTTTTCTCCACACCTTCTCCAGCATTTGTTGTTTGTAGATTTTCTGATGATGCCCATTCTAACCGGTATGAGGTGCTACCTCATTGTAGTTTTGATTTGCATTTCTCCAATAATTAATGATGTTGAGCAGCTTTTCATGTTCCTCTTGGCCATCTGTATGTCTTCTTTGGAGAAATGTCTATTTAGGTCTTCTGCTCATTTTCGGATTGGGTTGTTTGTTTTTTTAATATTGAGCTGCATGAGCTGTTTATATATTTTGGAGATTAATCCTTTGTCTGTTGATTCGTTTGCAAATATTTTCTCCCATTCTGAAAGTTGTCTTTTCATCTTGTTTATAGTTTCCTTGGCTGTGCAAAAGCTTTTAAGTTTCATTAGGTGCCATTTGTTTATTTTTGGTTTTATTTCTATGACTCTAGGACGTGGGTCAGAAAAGATCTTGCTGTGATTTATGTCAAGGAGTGTTCTACCTATGTTTTCTTCTAAGAGTTTTATAGTGCTCGGTCTTACATCTAGGTCTTTAATCCATTTTGAGTTTATTTTTGTGTATGGTGTTAGGGAGTGTTTTAATTTCATTCTTTTACATGTAGCTGTCCAGTTTTCCCAGCACCACTTATTGAAGAGACTGTCTTTTCTCCATTGTATATCCTTGCCTCTTTTGTCATAGATTAGTTGACCATAGGTGCATGGCCTTATCTCTGGGCTTTCTATCCTGTTCCATTGATCTATATTTCTGTTTTTGTGCCAATACCATATTGCCTTGATTACTGTAGCTTTGTAGTATAGTCTGAATTTAGGGAGGCTGATTCCTCCAGCTCCATTTTTTCCCCTCAAGATTGCTTTGGCTATTCGGGGTCTTTTGTGTCTCCATACAAATTTTAAGATTTTTTGTTCTAGTTCTGTTAAAAATGCCATTGGTAATTTGATAGGGATTGTATTGAATCTGTAGATTGCTTTGGGTAGTATAGTCATTTTCACAATATTGATTCTTCCAATCGAAGAACATGGTATATCTCTCCATCCATCTGTTTGTGTCATCTTTGATCTCTTTCATCAGTGTCTTATAGTTTTCTGAGTACAGGTCTTTTACCTCCTTAGGTAGGTTCATTCCTAGGTATCTTATTCTTTTTGATGCCATGGTAAATGGTATTGCTTCCTTAATTTCTCTTTCAGATCTTTCATTGTTAGTGCATAGGAATGCAAGAGATTTCTGTGCATTAATTTTGTATCCTGCAACTTTACCAAATTCATTGATTAGCTCTAGTAGTTTTCTAGTGGCATCTTTAGGATTCACTATATATAGTATCATGTCATCTGCAAACAGTTACAGTTTTACTTCTTCTTTTCCAATCTTCTTTCCCAATTCCTTTTATTTCTTTTTCTTCTCTGATTGCCCTAGCTAGGACTTCCAAAACTGTCAAATAATAGTGGTGAGAGTGGACATCCTTGTCTTGTTCCTGATCTTAGAGGAAATGCTTTCAGTTTTTCACCATTGAGAATGATGTTTGCTGTGGGTTTGTCGTACATGGCCTTTATTATTTTGAGGTAGGTTCTCTCTGTGCCCACTTTCTGGAGAGTTTTTATCATAAATGGGTGTTGAATTTTGTCAAAAGCTTTTTCTGCATCTATTGAGATGATCATATGGTGTTTATTCTTTAGCTTGTTAATATGGTGTGTCACATTGATTGATTTGCATATATTGAAGAATCCTTGCATCCCTGGGATAAATCCCACTTGATCATGGTGTATGATCCTTTTAATGTGTTGCTAGATTCTGTTTGCTAGTATTTTGTTGAGTATTTTTGCATCTATATTCATTAATGATATTGGTCTGTAATTTTCTTTTTTTGCAGTATCTCTCTCTGGTATTGGTATCAGGGTGATCATGGCCTAATAGAATGAGTTTGGGAGTGTTCCTTCCTCTTATGAGTAAGTCTTATTTAAGTCATTTGGGGAAAGATGATTCCTTGCAATAAACCAGTTCCTATTTCTGGAACAGGAAGGAGTGGGAAGATTTCTTCAACTCTTATTGTTTTCCACCATTATAGGGCTTAGAAAGTTCAACAATGTCAACTGCACTGGCAATAAAGACCATTAAATTAATATTATATATTATTAACACTTTTTTCAACATAAAAGTTCTATTTTAAAAAATTTTTCCTTTCCCCCCCATTTTCATGTGCCCTAAAAGTATCAAAGGCTCTGATCTGAGACCCAGAATGGTTGAGGGTTTTTAACACACTTGAGCTAGTTGTGGCAGAGCTCAAACAAGAGAAACCAAGTCTAGGGCTCTTTCAATACCTGCATCTTTATGAAGACTGAAGGAGAAGGCTCTGCTCAAGAGGTCGGATGAATACTTGGCAATGGCAATGGGGGTGGGAATGTCAACTTTGAAATAAAATCCTGAAGACTCAGAAGTTAAGGATAGGTGAGGGAAGTTCTTTAAAGAACTGGGGCCTGTGGTCACCTTAACAGGTAACTGTTAGATGCATGTCATTGGTCAACAATATTTATTATGTATCAATATCTACTACATACTTGGTGTCCCTGTCTTCACAAACCTTACAGGCAAGCAGGGGAGGCCAATGCAACAAGTAATTGCAGTAGGTCATGACAAGTGTTATGACAGAGGAAGTGCCACATCTTGGGAGTGAATAGCAGGAACACCTAACCTGCATGGGGTAAGTGAGGTTCCAGATAAACCAAGAATAGGAACCCAGCTCAGAGGATGAAGATGAGAGGAGTGTCCTCCTTGGAGGGATTTCACACAGGAAGATCCAGGGTATGTGAAGTCTGACTTCAGAGGAGACCTAGAACTTGTGCTGACTTGGGCCTGGCCAACTATCCTTAGTATTTGGGAAGCCAGATAGGTATCGGTGAAAGGGGAGTGGTTAAAAAATCTGTCCCCCAGAGTGAGAGAGTGGCATGGACTTACATATACTACCAAATGTGAAATAGATAGCTAGTGGGAAGCAGCTGCATAGCACGGGGAGATCAGCTTTGTGACCACCTAGAGGGGTGGGATAGGGAGGATGGGAGGGAGACACAAGAGGGAGGGGATATGGGGATATATGTATATGTTTAGCTGATTCACTTTGTTATACAGCAGAAACCAACACAACGCTGTAAAGCAATTATACTCCAATAAAGATGTTAAAAAAAAATCTGTCCCCACCTGCTTCCAGGAGTCTTAGAATTCAGGACTAAGTTGCCCACAGGGTGTGGAGGATTAAATAAAATAACTGAGAAACCTGAGAAAAGCAAACTGTCCCTCCCATTTTTCTAAACTACCCGGTCAGTTGTCATACTTGGCACACTCAGAGCAGGTCAGGACGCTGGTTTCAGTGGTGAATTTTCCACCCTTTCTAGCTCCCTGAACGCTCACTCTCCCCTTCTGGGAGGATGCGGACGGAGGTGAACTTCTTCCCTTCCTTTCTCAAAGGTCCTGAGGCTCCCAGTCCCCGTCAGTGCCGGGGTGAGGGTCCTTGTCACCTGGCCTACCTTGATTTTCCTCGCCTCAACTCCAACTCTCTCCAGCCCTGGAAGGACAGAGCACTTCCACGCCCGAGGACCGGCCTGTTCCAGCCGCCACCGCCAGTGAGAGCGGGAGGGAGCCGCGGGACCGCAGGGGAGAATCGGAGCTCCGGCCGGAGTGAGGGTGGGGCGCCAGGCGTGGCGTCCGCGGTTGGGAGAGCGTGGAGTCGGGGTGGGGCGTGGTGCCGGGGAGGGGGCGTGGTGTCGGGGTGGGGGCGTGGTGTCGGGGCGTGGCCGGTCCAAAAAGGCCGTCCCGCTGGCCTGCTGCCCAGCTGCCAGGCTGCTGGGCCGCTGCTGCTTCGCGGCACCCAGGCTCGGGTAAGGCGGCCTCCCACCGGCTCGGCTCGGGTTCGTCTGTCCCAGGCGGTGGGTCTCTGACGGCCTCAGGCCCGTGCAGCCCTCGGCTTCCCGCCTTCAGGCCGAGGGTTTGGATACTGAGGGGCTGGGAAGGAAGGTGAGCGCGTGTAGCAGTTGCTATAATCTCTTCTTTTGCTCCAAGTTCTTGCACGTGGAAAATTCCCTCTTCTACTCTCTCGTCCAGATGTCGCATCAGTAGTGACCGAAGACACGCACCTATCAAACTGGTCCTTTCGAGAATGGGGCGGGGGGGTGGGTGGCGGAGGGTAGGTGAGGGCCTTAGTATTCCTGCCTGTAGTCTGCCAGATACTTTTAGAGACCCGCCATTCACTACTGAGAGAGTTGCTTGGGTCTCGGAAATCGGACTTCTCTGGGACTGGAGTCCGTTGAATTCATTAAGTTGAGTCCGGTAGCTGGGGAAATCATCCGGTGGACGCCGGCTGGCGAGGGTGTGACAGCTTGAGACCTGTCGCGTCAGTGGATCTGGTGAAAACTTTCCTTGCTGTGCACCTGCCGCTGAGCCAGCAATAAAGGTTACGGACACAACACTTTTGTCACTTGAAAAGTTGGACGAGGGACAGGAAAATCAAGGGGGTGATGTCTGTATTGACGAAAATCTGGCAAAGGTGAAGCGCTAGTAATACTCCCTTGCGGACGGGTGCTTTCTTATTCCGCCCTCCTCATCGATTAGAGCATTTTTGTGTTCATTTCTAAACTGTTTCTAAGATGCAAACAGAACGTTGCTGTATAGCAACGTTAACTTTGTCTTCCTCCCCCTCGCACTTTTAATGCTAAATGAGTTCAAGGTCACCTTTGGAGACTAGGTCACATGTTGGGAATTTTCTACCTGAAGAAAGGGGTTTAGAAATTTTTGTTTCTTTCATCCCCATTCCTACCCCAACCCTCACTTCTCCCGCCCTGCAACACACAGTGGGTTAGTCTCCACTCTCCTGAATTCTCACCAGTTAAAGACCAGGGGAGAAGAAAGCAGCCTCTTTTGTCATGCATTACTTGTGGTTAATTCGGTCTTGTGACTTTTGTTCCTTAGCCCTCTTTTAGCTCCTTCAATATTAAAATGCACCAACAGTGTTTTCTGTAAAGAATGCAAAGGGCTGGAGGAGAAAGGGAAACTCTGTCCATGCTACCATCTAGTAAAGTGATTATTATTTTTTAAAAACCGCAAAAATTGGGACTCTCTTGAGTTCCAATATTCTCACTACTTTTCGGGAAGATGTTTTAAAATTATTAATATAATTATTTTATCAATAAAATATCAACTGTTAAGACTCTCTGTGTGTGAAATATTGCATTAACAGTCTCTATCCAATGAAGTGACCAGTTTAGAAACCTAAGGTTCTAGTTTATAGAGGCCAACTGGAATAGAAGTATATATAAGTTATTAAATAACTCTATGGAACCTTGAAAATAATGGTATTAGGAATATTTCAAAGTTTCAAGATTGCTTCATTCAGATTTATTTGTGGCTTGACAGTTCACTTATTTTTTCTGTTATTTAATAGTGCTACAGTATGCAGCATGTCTTATTAAGAATTCTGTCTGTGCATTATAAAAGACATTTCTCTGGAGCTCTGTTCTGAATGTATACTTATTTTTTCCCCAGTCATAACATTTTTAGATTAAATTCTGCTCTAAACTAAGTTGGAGGCAGGGAGATGAGGTAGGGATAAAGACTAAAAGAATATGTCTAAGTTCTCATACCAGACCATCTCTGAAGTCCTGGCAAGTCCCCAGATTAACTCTGAGGTACCAGCAAGTCCTTTAACTTATGTGTGTCATTTTTGTCTTCAAAATAAGAAAATTCTGTTTGGTCTTAAAGGACATTTGGGTCTCTTTGAACTCTTCTATAAAAAGCAACTACTCATTTCTAGAGCTAGGTATCACTGCTGTAGAGCAATATCTCGTCTAGAGTTTGCTCTCATTTCCAAAGGGCTTCCGAACATGTTGGGCAATGCCCCTGCCCCACCTAAGCAAGGTAGTGCAGTGGTTAAGGGCGTGAGATCTGGAGACTCCTGAATGTGTCTTGGTTTTCTACCTCTTATCTTGGGCAAGCTATTTATATTCTCCAAGCCTCATTTTCCTCATGTTTAGAATAAAGATAATAATTATGCTTAGGGTCATTATGAAGATCAAATGAAGTGATGCACATAATGTAAATAGCAGTGTCTACAACTTAATAGTCGATAAATGGTAGAAAAATTTTTCCCAACACTGACCTCCTTCCTTCTTTACTTTTAACAAGACAAAATTTCACCTGGAAAAATTAAAGTCCTATATATGAATGTTTAAAGAATAAGCAAGTACAGGATGAGGGAGTTGTAATTAATTGAACCAGTCAATCTCATGGTAAATTGAATGTGTGTTTCCTCTGAGTCAGTGGTGAGTTTTAAGGGCCCAGAAAGCTGATAAGATTTTAGGCTGCTTCAATAAGAATAGAATGCATCTTGACAGCCAAGGATATTTTTCTACATCTGCCTTTTCTTCCTTGTGCAGACAGAGTTACAGTCAAGCTGATTTGTCTGGGAGAAGAAGAAAAAAAGAGGCAACTCTTGAAGCCATATCACATTCACTTATAACAAATACATTAATTTTTGACTTCCCCCTCAACATTTTTTTACTTCTTGCTATATGTAAAACTACCTGCCAGCAAAATGCAAAGGAAAAAGAAACAGTTTCCTGCCTTCCAAGCATTCATGGTATAGTTCACGTAACAGGAAGAATTGGATCAAAGTGATCAGAGCTCTGGTAAAGGTAGAAAAGGGAAGGCTGGGAGTAGAGGAGTGCTATGTATCAACCAGGGGAGGCTCAAAGGAGTTAAAGGAGTTAAAATTTAGTTCCCGTTTTGAAGGTTCCATTTTTATAGGAGTTTGCCAGGAAGAAATGCTGAGGAAGAGCATTCTGGGCCAAGGGAGACTTCTGTGTCTTCAACGGTATAGGGTGAGAGAGTATGACAAATGCAAATCATCACACAGTATCCCTATGCTGTCTCATCCTTTCCTGGCTACAGGATGTTGGCAAATTATTTTGGTTCTCTGAGCTTTAGTTTCCTCAAACGTAAAATGAGGGTTGTATATTATTTTACACTGTTAGGTCCTGATTTAATTTTCAAGTCTCTCCCATAAGAATGTCAACCTCACAACTTTGTTGGAAGACTTCGTTGCCTACAAAACACGAGGCTGTCTGACACACAGGTGACAATCAACCAGTGTGGTTCCCTCCACCCGTCTTAGTCTCTTGATGAGAGAAAATACAACAGGAATCCAGCCTTGAGTATAGATGGGATTTAGCAATTTCAAGCATATTATAAAAAGCAGACCAAGAGGTGTTGTAACTATTCTGGTTGTTTAGAATGAAGTATGAAGCTATTTATACTTTCACCTCCATTACCCCTATTTCCCAACCACTAAAGGCTTACTTTCAACTCCAGCTGTGTTTTTTAGCCTATATTGCCAGACCAGGCTCTGTAAAAGGAGTTCCACGACACTGAGAGTTCTTTGATAGACAAAGGTTAACATTCCTGTGTTTACATGATAAGATCTCAGACCATTTTAGGCCCTGCTTCCTGCTCTAGTCCTTGTTTTCAGTCTGAGCAACTGAAGTGAGGCTTAGAAAAAAATTTTGTGGGGAGGGGATCTGGATAATGTGTTGTTAGCTCTTTTGGAGTACCAAATTGCAAACTGAACATTTTGGGAGGAATTTGTTAGAGGATTTTACCCTCTTGTGATTTTTCTCTGGTATTGTTAGCTCTTAAAATTCTTTTAAATTTGGAAGACTTTGCCTCGACATTCTAACTTGATCATCTTGAATGATCCCTTCTTGTAAACAATGTACACATTTGCTCAACTATTGAATACCTAGAGTTTTCCTGTTTAGGCACTTTCTCCAAGTGGATTTCAAAGGAAAGACCTCAGGTAGTTTTCTTGCGAAGTCCTACAGAACATGGAAGATTTCTTTCCATGTTTCGTTTAGACAGCAGTAGATAGAAAAAGAATTTAACTACTTTAAGCTTTAGTCATTGCAGAGAATTTAACTACTTTAAGCTTTAGTCATTGTAGGTTAGGGGCCAGACAAGGCCTGTTCGCTGTGGAAGGCCCAGATTAGGCCCGCCAGGTATTGACATTCTCACTAGGTCATGCAGACCAGGCCCTGAGTAAGAACTTTTTGAGGGAATTATTCTTTTTGGTCACTCATTCAGTGAATATTGCTTTAATTTTATCAGTTGATTTTTATATTTCATTAATTGTGTAGTGCATGGGGGATGATGAGATTAAGTTCTTCGCCTCAAATGTAAGAATGTCTTTGTAGAGCAGGTTAAAATTCAGATTTCCAGCCTCCAGTTGAGATTATCTGAACCTCAAATGGTGACCAGAGTCAGGCACACAGTAGGTACTTCATAAATATTTGTTAAGTGAACTGACTGCCACTTTCAAGATCACTGTTAAAGCAGAATTCATTTTCTGTAGCACATTTCATAATTTTCTCCTCTTTTTTTAAGTGTGAAAAACTCTATACTAATTCTGTGTTTCCTTTTGAGAAATAAAATGTATTCAATTGCAATCATTATTTAGAAATTGAAAATAAAAAAATTTTTAATAGCATCATAATTTTTTTTTTAGTTAAGAGAAACAGTGACTGTGTATAATAGCCCAATATGCCACACAGGCACAGACACTTACTTTTGCTCCTCCTGAATCACTGGGAGGTGAGAATTTGAAGCATCTTCTTTATGTGCATTTCGATTTCCTGTTGAACAAAATATACAAACAGAAAGAGCTTCTTTTTTGATTAATTTCAGGGAGAGCACAGAGATAAACTAAGTCAGAGCAACTCTCTTGAAGAGCTAATGTCTGTTGCCTGGAGAAAGAGAAAATTATTTTCTGCCCTCCATGTTGATGTGTACAGAACATGTGTTCTGCGTAGCTGCTATTTTCACTGCCTCTTTTTCCAGTTGAAGTGCAACATAAACTATTTTAATTAATATTGTGTCACCAAAAGGGATTGAAATAGCCAATTGAATTCTGCCAAGATAGAGTCTTTTGATGAAAACATATCTTTATTGATTGTGGACGAAGAAAATCATTCTTAAAATGAAATCCAGAGAAAAATCATATCCCTCAGAGAAAATTTCTGAGTGGCAGGCCGAGATTAACATCATAAAATTGAATTTGTGCTGCAAGCCTTTGATGTAATCAGCAGCTGGGAGATGGTGTTGCCCTTACTGTGCTCCCTCTGATTGTGGTGAATTATTGTGTGGAATGAAATAAGTGTTTCTTGTGTCCCTCGTCCAAGAAATACAAACAAGGTATTACTAGGTAGTTTCTTGCTAGTTAAAATGGGTTGGATCGATTCCAGGCCTCTCAGACTCTCATACTCCCATGAACTATAGGAGCTGGGCATTTATTTATGCCCCAAGGACAGAATTTCTTGATATCACTGGGCAGGGACTTGTTCAGTCAGTAGAAACCCAACAGAGAAGTGACAAGAGGGATCCCCCCTGCCAGGGATATTTTTTTTTAGAATAAGCAGAAGCCAGGATATGTTAGAAAAGTGCTACATTTGCCTGGTTTCTATTGGCCTGTAGCCAGCCAAGCCCTTCCCTGTCTCCCTCAGCTACCGCTTGTGATATACACTGCCTTGAAGTCACTGCAGTGTGGAAATCTCACTTTATATTAGGAATCTTGTTCCATGATACCAGTGTTACAGTGGGCTTTTTGTTGTTGTTTCTGTATGAAGTCCTGATGCTTGGAAAACATTCTTGCCCATGCAGGTACTTTCACATGTGTAATGATGTAATGAATAGGTTTTGTAGATTAAGTAGAGAGAATCTATTTATACATTTACCCACAGATTAAAGAGTGATGTGGCACCTCAATCACCCCTGTGGTTGGACCTAAGTTGTTTTTGATTTTTTTTGTTTTTAAATGAATAAGTGGACTGGCTCATCTATAAACAAGGTAGTGGAGTCATCAGTGTGTACTCTCACTCTCAAGTTGTTTGAGAAGTGGGATGATCCTTGAAGTCAGACGGATCTGGGATATAATTCTATTCAAGGGATTTAGATTTATTTACCAAGCCTCCTTTTCGTAATAAGACTAATGGTGGGTGTGTCGACTAAATGAGATAATGTATGGGAAAGCCCCCAGCACAGCACCACGTCTAGAGTGTCTTTTAGTGAACACAAATTGAAAATACTTTGTCTTAAGACTGGGAAAGGATAATTAAGGCAGAAGGTGGGGATGTGATCTGGAATAAGGGAAAGTAGGGGGAGCCAGGACAAGGAAAATGATGAAAAGAGGTGAGGAAGAGGAATATAAAAAAAGAGGTAGGATTTGTCTGCTCCTGACAGAAAATCCACAGAGGTGAGAAGAATGGTTGTAAATGGCTCACCTCTTGTGTCTTGAATTAATGCTGAAATGGGCTGGAAGTCCCAGAAAATATCTTTTTAAAGAATTGAATATTCCAGTAAGGCTAAGTTTCCTTTGGATTATGACCCTCAAAGTCCTGTCCCTCCTCTACCACTCCCTCTAAACCACCATGGAATTCTGCACCCATAAGCCTTCTTGATGTAAGTCTGTTTTGGCCACATTTCTGCTCAGATCCTGGAATGTCAGAGGGTGGTCTTAAAGACTTCCTTGGCAGAAGCATCCGTGTTTTGTAGGCAGAGTCAGTAAACACTGGAATCCTGGGTATTAGAGAGCCTTCTCCAAACAGGAGTTGTCTACCTAGGTTCATACTCCTGCCTGTGGGAGTGCCTTCTATCTATTTATTCAGCGAGGAAAGGATTATCATAATGGCAGTGGACGGACTTCAACGTCAGCGTGTGCTAAAGATGGGAAAAGGGAAATAGATTCAGGGCTAGGGAAGGAGACAACTGGTCCATGGGAAAACGCAGAATTTTTCTAGGAGAGATGCCTAGGTATAAGGGATGCACCATCCACAACCATGGGAGCAAAGTGCTCCGTGCTCTTGTACCTCAGGAAAACTCATCACAGTCTACTTTGCATCAGTTATTACTTACCTATGGCTTGACTTGTAGCTTGTGAATTCCTAGATATCAGGAGCCTGTGTTTTTTCATTTTCATTTAGTAGAGCTTTTAATAAATACCTGTTGAGTTAATAAATGAATATATTATTTCCTCAGGGAACCTATAATATGGATGGAAAGAGGATTTATTACACAAAAGAAGTAGAGAACAGAATTTGGTATATGACCAATTGTGTGATTCAGAGTAAAGTTTAAGTATCTGTCTCCAGAATTGAGATATGCATTATTAAGATTTATGTTCTTACTTGGAAGAAACAAAGCCTGTCAGATGGTATATTAGCTTGCTAGGGCTGCCATAACAAAGTACCGCAAACAGAGTGGCTTAAATGGCAGAAATGTATTATCGTACGGTTCCAGAGGTTAGAAGTCTGAAATCAAGGTGTCAGCAGGGTTGGTTCCTTTTGTGGGCTGTGAGGAAGAATCTGTTCCATGCCTCTCTCCTAACTTCTGGTGGTTTGCTGACAATCTTTGGCGTTCCTTCTCTTGTAGAAATATCACCCCATCTCTGCCTTCATCTTCACATGGCTCTCTCCTTGTGTGCATCTTTCTCCAAATTTCCCTGTTTTATAAGGATGCCAGTCATATTGGATTAGCCCTAACCCAGTATGACCTCATCTTCACTTAATTAATTACACCTGCAATGACCCTATTTCCAAATAAGGTCATATTCTGAGGTATTGGGTTAGGACTTCAATATATGAATTTTGGGGTAAGTTCAGTTTAACTCCTAACACATGGAAAGATGGTAGATTTTGTTCTACTTTGCCAATTTGGTACCTTTGACGTTTTATTTTAGTCTCCCCTTCTTAAGTCACTGAATAGCTGGGATCTATTGTAAATTGTGATAAAATGAAGGATTATACTTGACAAGGATTACACTTATTGTTCTACTATTTACTTAACAGGATTTATACACAAATTTTGAGATTAAAAAAGCCTTCTGATAAGAGTGGCTAACATTTATTGAATGTTTACTATCTAATGATTTCCATGGATTAGAGCACTTAACTTTCACATCTACCCTGTTAGATAGATATTATTATTTATCTACATTTTATTGATGGGAATCCAATACACAGTTGTAAAGTTATGCACCCGAGGACATACAGTAGTAGCGTTGACATTGGAATCCAAGCTGACTAACTCTAGGGCCTCACCACTGGGTACAAGCTGTCTCCTTAGTCTTATTACAGCCAGGTTAGGTAAATATTATTACCATTTTATGGATAAGGAAAACAAAGTTTAAAGTAACTAGGGACTTTCTTGGGTCACAAAACCAGCACATATATAATATTGATAAGTGTATAATATTTGGGATTTGAGTTTAGATATTAACTTCCATGGGGAAATCCTTTCTACCTTTGATTTCAAGCTCCACTTGTGTTTTCTCCCCAGACATTCTTGCATTTACCTTACAAGGCACTCATCACATTGTTGGTGACTCAGGATGTGCTTGTCTCCTTAGAAACCCATGAGCTCCTTGAGGTTCGGAGATTCTTATCTACATTCCTAGAATCTTGCATAGTCTCTAGCACAAAATAGATAATAAATGTTTTTAAACAAAATGCATGTAAGTAAAGGTAAAGGAGCCAAAGAAAAGGGAGCCCAGATGAAAACACAAGAAATAAAGGTCAATAAAAGGAGTAACTGAGGTGACAGAAGATGAAATTTGGGGTAATGATAAAAATGTTATCATAGGAGATTAGTATGAATATCTTAGAAAAATAAGCTAAAAATAAGGAAAAGATATGATATGTTGAAGTGATGAGAGGAAGCTCTTGTGTAAGTGGCTTGTTTTTCTTGGTTAATTGGAAGGAAGGATCATCAGCTAAGAGTATCGGGGTGTAAGGAGTTGCCTGGGTTGCAGGGAGGTTTATGAGGGGGAAGAGGAAAAGATTTGACTGTGGGACTGTATTAGAGACATGTTTCCCAGTGTGATTTTAGGTAGTACACAACAAACATTTATGTTAATAGACAAGTATTTATTTCAATGTACATTGTGAAAAAAAATCTAACTAGCATGTCAAGTCCCATGATTTTATATGGTTATTAATGATTAAGATAATTCTAAAGAGATAGTTATATAACAATTTATTCTTAATTGAATACTTAAAATAAAAATAAAATGAGTTAATTTAAAGAAATAGGCAAATTGTTTTACAGATTGTATTTGGATATGGCAAAGAAAAATATGACTCAAGACTGGAAATACATTTACAGAGTTCATACACGTCAAAACAATTGCCTAATAGTGGGAATACTTAGTTAAAACTAATCATAAAATTACTTCGTCGTATATACTTTGAGGTCAGGGGTTGTGTTTGTCTGTTCTTTGTGTTCTCTGCAGCTCAACCCACCACCTTGAATACATTTGGTTCTCATTAACTATTCATTGAATTTATTTAAGAATGGACTAGAACAGTGAGACTTTTTGTTCATGTTAAATATCTCTAGGTTAAGAAAAAAAAATGACTTGGACTGTAAATATTCAGAGTTAAATGTAGCATAAATTAAAAAGAAAAAAATCCACTTTTTAAAGCCTAAAACTAAGGTTTTAGACAAGAGGATTTGAGTTCCATGAAGTTGTTCATTGACTAAATATAAAGAAAAGTGAAGGAGCTCTATTTCCAGAGAAAACCATAATTCAAAAAGGTGCATGCACCCCAAAGTTCATTGCAGCACTATTTACAATAGCTAAGACATGGAAGCAACCTAACTGTCCATCGACAGAGGAATGGATAAAGAAGATGTAGTACATGTATACAATGGAATATTACTCAGCCATAAAAATGAATGAAATAATGCCATTTGCAGCAACAGGGATAGACCTAGAGATGAACATACTAAATAAAGTCAGACAGAGAAAGACAAATATCATATGATATCACTTATATGTGGAATCTAAAAAAATGATACAAATGAACTTATTTACAAAACAGAAATACACTCACAGACATAGAAAACAAATTTATGGTTACCAAAGGGGAAAGGTTGAGGGGGAGGGATAAATTAGGAATTTGGGAGTAATATATACACACTGCTATATATAAAATAGATAAACAACAAGGACCTACTGTATAGCACAGGGAAGTATACTCAATATTTTATAATAACCTGTATGGGAAAATAATCTGAAAAAGAATATATATATATAATTGAATCACTTTGCTGTGCACCTGAAACTAACACAACATTGTAAATCAACTATACTTCAATAAAAACTAAAATTTTTTAAAAAGTGAAGGAGCCACCCAGAAAGAAATGAGTTGCTTTTCTCCTGTTTCTTTTTCTGGCCATATGTTCATCTGTTCGACATTGTTTGTAAATGGAACACACTTGGCATTAATGGGGCTATTTTAAATCTGTTGCTCTACAGCTTAATAAGCAAGGAGATGAAATTTGAAGGTAATGCTTTGTAATCTTTTACTCACAAGACTGGCAGAGTTGCAAGCTGTGATGGAAACCTCATCCGTGTAGTGATAGGGATGTGATTTCTTGGCTGTTTGGTTTTATACTTGTTCCAGATCATGCGTGTGTGGAGTTCAGAGATTATTTTGTGTATCTGTCTAATTCATCCCTTGATCTCTGGGTTATTTTACCACTGACTTTACCTACCATGGTATTCCCTACCTAAAACACATTACTTTCTAGCATTTCTTAAGTAGCAGTTAATCACTAAATAATAACATTTTGGGAGGAGCTTGGCTTTGATGTTGGTTAGGGGTTAATTCTGAAATTGTCACGCTCCACTGGGTAAACCAGGTGGATTTTTATATGTTATTCAAATATGCCTTGGGCAGCTTATGACTTTATAGAAACAATTTTTTACCTTTCCTAAGGAATGATCTGATTACAATCTGTTGATAAAATAAGACCTTTTGCTTTGGGAGCATCTGCAAACAAACAGGTTTTGGGGGATAGGGCTTCTGCTGAGACCAGCTGAGCACAAACCCTTAGGTCCCATTGATTCCTGAAGCTCCTTGCTTCATTTCCCGGTTTTTTTTTTGTTTGTTTGTTTTTTTAATAAATTTATTTATTTATTTTTGGCTGTGTTGGGTCCCCGTTTCTGCGCGAGGGCCCTCTCCAGCCGCGGCAAGCTGGGGCCACCCTCCACCGCGGTGCGCGGGCCCCTCACCACCGCGGCCCCCCCCCGCCGCGGAGCACAGGCTCCAGACGCGCAGGCCCAGCAGCCGTGACCCACGGGCCCAGCCGCCCCGCGGCATGCGGGATCCCCCCAGACCAGGGCCCGAACCCGCGTCCCCCGCATCGGCAGGCAGACCCCCAACCACTGCACCACCAGGAAAGCCCCATTTCCCGGTTTTAAAGTAGTTCTCATGCTGGCCTACCCTGATGCCCAGGTACGTTTCTCTTCAGCTAACATCTATTCCTTGTTGCTTCATAAAGTCCCACTTTGTCCTCTCCCAATTTATTGCCACTGACTAGCTAGCTGACATCCAACAAACTGCTTTATTCTAATTTCCAATCTATTTGTTTTTTTCAGCTTCATTAAGGTATAGTTTACATACAATAAGGTACACTCATTTAAAGTGTACAATTTGATGCATGTTAAAACCCCAAGCTTTTTTAACCTAAACTTAAAACTGGGTGACGAAACTTCCTCTGGGCTCAAGATGACCAAGTTATCTTCTTTGAAGGAGAGAATCATGAGGCAATTTATTTGTGTCTCTCACAGTACCTAAGTATGAGTTTTGAAGAAAGTAAGTAGGATTCCTTTCCACTTAAGAGATGGGATTCAGAGGCCACATAACTGTAAGAGGCAGATATGAGATTCAAACCTAGATCTGTTTTACTCCAAAGGTTGTATTACGAACTGCTATACTGTTTTTACTTTCCTCACAGATGTTTACTTTGGTCAGGAGGTTGTTGTCAGAATTCATGGATGGTAACTGCGGAGTATGTCCTTTGTATTTTTTGACTGTCCTCAGTAAAGGGGTTTGACGTTTGTCTTTGTGTTTGAGGCTGGCAAGGCAGACTCAGTGTCAGGGCATGTCCCTGAAGAGAGCTATTTATGACAAGCTAAACAATTCCAGTGTCCAGTAGACACCAGCCACAAAACCCTATTTGCCTCATATTTATTTTTCTGCTAGCCTCAGATCAGACAAGTAAGAAAGATAAAAGCAACTTGTTACAGGGAAGAAGACAAAGGTGAGAAGGAAGATGGGGGCTGTAACGGTGTGTTGTCTTCTCTAGTGCTTTCTCGTAATTATGGAGAAAGGACCAGGAAGCATTAGCACAGCTTTTAGAGACGATGTAGGCCACACTGGTGCCTGAATGGACAAGAGGTTTTATTGTTGTTGTTTTACTTGACTATTTGCTTTTTGTTATTTATTTTTGTTTTTTTTATTTTTAAAGAAATACCGACATAAAGAATTTTGCTTAGCCTGTCACAAAGACTCTCTGGTGGGGAAGCCTGGGTTGTCTTTGTCATGGTGTGCAGGAGGAGAGTTCTAGGTGGAGTCTTAAGAGACCAGGTTCCAGTTCTTACTCAGCCACTCTCTACTTGGGTTACTTTGGCCAAGTAAACAATTTTCCTGAGCTTTCATTCTCCTGTCTGTAGAAGGAGGGAAGGGGATGATAGTGATCTTCAAGGCTCCCTTTTGGCTGCAACTTAGGGTCGCCAGTGGCCCTAAGATGCCTATAGGATACCCAGTTCAGTTTGGATTTCAGATAAAAAATAAATAATTTTTATAAGCATGTCCCAAATCTTGTCTAGGACATACTTACACTAAAAACATTATTTGTTGTTTACCTGAAATTCAAATTTAACTGGACAGCTTGTATTTTTATTCGCTAAATCTGAGGACCCTAATATTACCTGAAGTTGTTGATTAAAAGATCATCATAGATTTTAGAAGTAATAATAGCATGTACATTTTTAAAAATTAATTAATTAATTAATTTTTGGCTGCGTTGGGTCTTTGTTGCTGCTCGTGGGCTTTCTCTAGTTGCGGCAAGCGGGATCTACTCTTCGTTGCAGCGCGCGGGCTTCTCATTTCAGTGGCTTCTCTCGTTGCGGAGCATGGGCTCTAGGCACGCGGGCTTCAGTAGTTGTGGCACACGGGCTTAGTTGCTCTGGGGCATGAGAGATCTTCCCAGACCAGGGCTCGAACCCATTTCCCCTGCATTGGCAAGAGGATTCTTAACCACTGCGCCACCAGGGAAGCCCCTAAGGTTTATTTTTGATTAGACATTTCTGGGGAATTGTACAGGGTCTCAGAAAACATGGATTTACTCTCTCTCCTGTTGATAGCAAGGCACCAAGTTTCTGGGGCTAATTTAAAAATTTTTCTGCTGAAAAAAAAAAAGAGAGCGGGAGAAAGTCTGAAAAAAGTGATGTGCAAACTTCTGAGATGTGCAACCTTTTAATCTGTTACTTATTCTCACTGTACTCGCTTAGTCTCTCAGAATCTCAGAATTAGAACTGATCCTAAGAGTTATCTATTTCTCATTGTTAGTTTTCTTGTAAGTGAGGGGGATCAGATTAATGCTCCCCAAAGCCATTTCTTGCCTGAAATTCTAGATTATAGTTTATGAGTAGTATAATGATAGCATAGTACGTATAATTATACCTACATGCTTTTATTTGCATCACTGGATTTATTGCCCATAAGAATACTGAGATGTAGGCAATGTAGGTGACAGTATCCTCATTTTACTGCATATAACCATTATAATATGGAAATAAAGGTAATAAATAAGTGGTAAAGCAGCCCTATATCTAGGTCTCTGAATACCAGGTCTGTTTTTACTACATTTAGCAATCTGGACTGTTCAGGATGAACTCTGGTTGAGATCTGATTTCTTGTGGTTTGACCTTTGTGCTTTTTGTTTTCTTATTTGGATGTGTTAGGAATCTTATGACTATTAAGGCTTTTAATACACTTACAAAAATATTTACTTTTTAATAGCAAAGTTCAGATATTTGTTACTTAGATGAGGTGACATTTCTGGGGAAAGGGAGTCTGCAAAGTTGTCTTCAAATTATAGTGTGTAGACAACTCTATTTTTCTTGAAAGGCCTAGCTGGACTTTGGTGTGGGTAAGGTCACCCATAGTCAGAGCTGGGTGTGGGATGGGTAGACTATTCCTATCCTTCTCTTGGTTAGCATCAATCATCAGGAATTGGAATAAAAATCATTCTTCTTTGACTGATTAACAATGGGCATGGTAATTTCAATGTCTGACTACATTCTTCTCTATTTGATGGGGACACACCTTTCTCCACAGCTCTGAGAGAACACATTGTTCAAGTCTGTGTCATCATAAACATTTATGAGATGATCAATTTTCAAAATTTACAAATGATAACTGTGTACACGTCTTCCCATCTCTGTGTGCCCAGGATTCCTTTACCATGAGGTCCTCCCTACAGGCTGTGGCACTCTGGGGAAGGAAGGCACCTCCTCACAGCATCACTGCCATCATGATCACTGATGACCAGCAAATGATTGTGACGGGAAGTCAAGAGGGTCAACTCTGCCTCTGGAATCTCTCATCTGAACTAAAGGTGAGTGAAAACTATTACTATTGAAGCAGGTAGAGCTCATAAAATAAACACAGCTTGCTGCTTCTGCCCGCAATGACAGTGGAAGTTTTGCATGGTTGTTAAAAAGGTACTTACCAAAGTAATAAATGGGTTTTACTTCTGAATTTGGAAAAATGAAGTATTATATGATGGATCAAGATCATATTTGAAAATTATATTGTGAATATCACCAATCTTAGCTACCAGTTAAGTGTTATCATGCTTTAAGCTATGCTGAGTTTTACTATTTTATATCCTGAATTATATGTTTAAGTAACTGAACTACGGACATGTAAGTATAATTCTAAAAATTATGGCTCATTAATCTAAACAAAGGGAACCCTTGAAAACCACTATTAACTAAATGAGTAATATTTTAATTATCTGTGTGTTTCTGCCAGTTTGGCCTTCTTGCCATTCTTTTAGTCTCTGCTTGCCTGTGATTTTTACAGGTCACATAGAAAAGCTCTAAATCCAATTTACTATTGTCGTCCTCCTATTTCAGAACCTGACCTCACCTAGGATTTGGCCCATTGATTAGCAATTAATTGTCCTTGTTCCAACTCATAAACATTTAACATATTGGAATAGATATTTGCTTAGCTCTAGGAGCCTCTAGACCCAATTTGAACACTTAAACTAATGATGTACTTAAAGTATACTGCCCTCATTAGAAAGCCTTTTAAAGATCAAAGACTATTTTTAGCCTTTAAAGTTTGTCACTTTAAAACCTAAATTAACAATTAATTGTAATTCTATTTTATAGTGTAATTAATTAACATCTGCCATCACTGAGCAGTTACACTACAGGACTGCCAAAAACTGCAAGCAGACCAGCTCAGCTCAATGTTTATGAACATTCCTGAAAGAAGGACTGGGTATTATTGCAACAGCTGAGCTTTGAAATTGGCCCTTGCCTTTATTATCTCTTACAGTCTAAACTTAAAATCCTAAATGGCTTAAACTATCTTGCTACTTTTTCTAATATTGGAGTGTAGTGTTTCCTGGCTGAAGTAGTTGTCTTGTAATATGTAGGTTGCTATAAGCTTAAGAAATTTGGAATCCTAGCATCTATATCTTTTTACATATGTTCCTGGTATTTATTCAACATGCATTTATTGGGTGCATTTTATAAGTTAGGCAGTATGGTGGGTACCTGAGTTCAAACGTGAATGAGAAGACCTGGTACTTGCTGCCCAACTGGTTGCAGTGTCGTAGAGGAAGGACATAGGCTAGTAATTGCCAGTGCAGTTATGTTATAATACAGGGTGCTCCTTGTGGGGGTCAGTTTGTACTTCATCTTCAGTGGGAATAGTTATTTCATGCTTTTCTTAGGAGCAAGTCTTCTGCTTGGGGTTAGAGCAATGGGAAGGGCGACGCTATTGGCATCTAGTGGGCAGAGGCCAGGGATGCTGTAAACATTCCGTAGTGCACATGACAGCCCCTCACAGCAAAAAAATTATTCCACCCCAAATTCTAATAGTTGCTGATATTGAGAAATCACGGTTAGAAATATGAGGTGGGAATGGGAATCAGATTGGCAGGGGTGTAAGGAACAAGAAGAATCATTGAGAAGACTTAAGAAGGAGATTGGATGAGTTTTATGTTTTGGAAATTCACTGTGATGACATTGTGAGAAAGTTAGTAACACAAGTAAGATATTGATTAGTATGAGTGTGAGATTTTCCACATAAGAGTTTTCCTTAAGATTTTCTATGGCTAATCATAGGACCAGAAAGAATGAACATCTTCTCTTATTTTTCCTTTGAATCTTGCCCCTACATGACAATGGGTCAACTGTTAGCAGGGAAGATTCTAGGCTTTTCAAAAAATCAGGGCATTTTTGAGTTCTCAGCAAATCCTCTTGGTATCTGTAAGATAGTCAAGTGGGTGTTCCATCACTGATATTTTAATGCTTAGTAGTTTAATTTGATTTTTGTTTTAAAATATAGAGATAAAGGAATAATTCAGCCAGAGGAAGAAGAACAGAGGCCTTGAAGACAAGGGAGATTTTAAGAGAGGTTATGACCACGTGGTTGATTGAGTGGCTGTAGGGCAGCTTGAGGCCGATGGGCATAGCAGGGGAAGACAGTAGGAAGGGGAGAAGAACACTGCAGGGAGGTGGGGTGTAAAATGAACTGGGAGCTCTTTATTTCTTCCTTGTACTAAATGTGGAAAGCTTCTTCCCCTCTCCAAAA
The DNA here is from genome assembly GCF_009873245.2 of Balaenoptera musculus. Classification (NCBI taxonomy): domain Eukaryota; kingdom Metazoa; phylum Chordata; class Mammalia; order Artiodactyla; family Balaenopteridae; genus Balaenoptera; species Balaenoptera musculus. The sequence goes on from NC_045786.1 coordinate 79,782,793, forward strand.
GGGTTTAGGTAAGAGAATAATCATGCTCTGTGGTCTTAAATGCTCACTCACCACCAAATAAAGTGGAAAAACAAACCTAAGGACACTCACTTATGCAGTCATTAGACGAACTACACAGATGCCTTTTGTCACAGGTATAGATTCCTCCTTCAGGTTTCTCAGAGTCTAGTGGAGGAGACAGACATGTAATTAGGAAGCTGTAAAGTGGTGGGATACACACTGTCTCTATGAATTTGACCTTACTATGTATCTTCTATAAGTAGAATCATACAGTATTTATCCTTTTGCAACTGGCTTATTTCATGAAACACAATGTCCTCATACATGTTATAGGATATGTCAGAATATCCTTCCCTTTTAAGGCTCAATAACATTCCGTTGTATTTATATACCACATTTTGTTTATCCATTCCTCAGTGGACATTTGGATTGCTTCCACCTTTTGACCATTGTGAACGATGCTGCCATGAACCTGGGTGTATAAACGTATGTTTGAGTCCCTGCTTTCACTTTTTTGGGCTGTACTCAGAAGTAGAACTGATGGATTATATGGTAGTTCTATTTTAAAATTTTTGAGGAACTTCTAAACTGTTTTCTACAGTGGCTGCACCATTTTGTATTCCCACTAGCGGTGTGCAAGTGTTCCCATTTTCTCAACATCTTCACCAACACTTGTTATTTTCTATTGCTGTTGTTGTTTTTTTAATAGCCATCCTAATCAGTAAGAAGTGTGCTTTTCAAGGGAAAGGCTTTCTGAGGGTGATGCCTGAGCTGAATTCTAAAGGATGTATCAGACTTGAACAGGAAAAGCAGGTGGGAGGAGATTGCAGACAGAATGATAAGTGTGTGTGTGGAAGGCAGGACTATTTTGCCTTCAGGGAACTGGTGAAAGCAGTGGAGCAGACCTGGAACATAAAGGGCAAATTAGAGGTGACAGGCACATCTGGAAAGGACAGAGCGGACTCAATGTGGAATCTGACATGCTGAGGAGATTAGATTTTTTTTTTTTTTTTTTAACTAGCAATCGCTAACACTACGTGCTAATTAAAAGCAGTGGTAATATTAAGGGATTTTGAGGAGATGACATAATACTATTTTATTATATTTGTAATTTAGAATATCACTTGGTATTAAGGGCACATTGAAGGGAGAAGGAGATGAGGTAAGGGACAGGGACTTTGGGCAGGAGGCTTCTACAGTAATGTAGTCAGGAAAGTTCTTGACTATGAACCAAATCAGTGGCAATGGGAATGAAGAGGAGATGAAACCTGGAATGATGTTAAGAGGAGAGAATGGACAGAACTGAGAAACCAGTTGGATGTGGGCTAAAGGAGCAGGAACAGGCAAAGATACCTTCCAGATTTGGGGTTTGGGAGATGGGTAGGACTGGTAGAATGAGAGTATCATGTTTCTGTATAAGAAATAGAGACGATTAGAGAATAGGAATAGGGAGGGAAAGAAGCTGATTTAAGGTCTGTATATGGAGTATCCAAGCATTCATTAGGGGATTGAGTACACATCTCAGACATTCCCTGTCCATGGGTGGTGGGATGGCAGGGTGCAGGGGAGCTGGAGAATAAATGTCTCCCTGTCCTGGCTGCTCATCACGTATCTAGGTTAAGCATTCTGCTTCCAGGCTCAGGGTCTGACTCTCAAAGCCCTGTGCTTTCCCCAAAACTTTGTGAGGTCTGCCAATGGGGAGCTTCTCCAAGTCCCATCCTAGGAACTTCCTCTCTTGGGCCTTTTGGTCTTGATTGCTGGCATTCATCATACCTGTGAGCATAGAAAAAGTTGAACTCTGAACATTCTCTCAGGTATATTCTCTTAGTATCAGTATGTTCTATTTTTCTTCCCGTTTTATGCTCAGAAGGAAACACGACAGTGACAAAATGAAGAACAGCAATGTTGAGTAGAGAAAAAGAATAGAGGTCTTGGTCAAAATCTAGGTCTGTTATGTACCAACTCTGTAGTGTTGGGCAAATGACTTCTATTCTTCGAGCCCTAATTTCCTCAGCTGTGAAATGGGGATTAAACCCTGTTCATAGTTGCATGAGTGCCTGGAATATGGTATATGCTCATCAAGTTGTGTGTTCTTTTCCCTTTTCTATATGTACTATGGTGGGAGTGAGGGGGACCAATGCTTCATAAAGGTGGAGCCCACGAATAGAAGTAAAGGTTTCCTGGATTTCATCATGGCAATGACTAGGTGTGATTGTAGAGGTTTTTGTTATTCTTCACAGCAGAATGTGTGACAAAATGAGGAGATTAGAGTGAATTGTCACAGCTTATTCAACTACATGTGAAGATTTAGTAGCAGAATGAAGACTTCATATGAAAGGCAATGGTGTTCTCTTCTGACATTTTGTCCCTAGTGGATTTTCTCTGGAGGAGGAGTATCTTTGATTTGCCCTGATTCATTGCTTAATTTGGTCTGTAATGTATAGGACAAGGGTTAAATTCATAGAGGTACGCTTTCCCAAGTGTGATGATAGGGAAAGATAGTATGTTGTTTTCTGAGATGGAACCTGTATTTCCCAGGAGGAAGGTAGAGAACTTGGATTGTAAGTGATTAGAACCAACTGCAAAATGCTCTTTGTAGCACTAGAAATTTATTCTGATAACAGACCTTTTAAAGAAATATTTCTGATTAATATAGAAATAAGAGGAAGGCAGAGAACAATTATGTTATGAAATAATTTGTTCTTATTGTTATGGTTGGATTATGAGGAACAGACTTCTTTCACACATGAGATTATGGAAGAATTAGTCCTTGGTGTCATTTTTAAAATTCACACATAGGAGAAAAAGTTAGCATTTTGAAATGGCATTTTAACTAAGTTGGCTTAGTTAAAATTTTATTTCTAATGTTGACAAGTTAATTTTTACTATTTCTGAGGCAGGAATTCAAATAAGGCATTATAATGGTTACAAAAAGGGTAATATATTCTCTGCATTATTTTGTAAACTCGTTTCTGAATTCTGAAATCTGCACATAAATATGCTACTATTGTTTGAGGCACATTTTGTGCATAATAAACGTCAACACTGATTTATTTGTATTCAAAACCTAGATGTTGTAAAACAGGTCCAGCAGTCATCTAGGTTTCATGACAGTTGCAAAACCAAAAACAAAAAAAAATGTGTGTAACACAGTTCCTTTACCTAGAAGTTTATTATTCTGGGGATTTTGATATGCCATATATCAGTTTTCCTGAAACTTATGTACAGCAAAAACATAATATAACAGCATTCCTAATTAGAATTATGAATAATTATATAATGTCATGTTATATTCTTCTACTAAAAAGTTTACAGCTATTTAAACACTTACCCTCATCATTTTCAGATTTCGGCCAAAGAACTTCTTTTTGGTCACTCAGCTTCAGTGACGTGTTTGGCGAGAGCGAGAGACTTCTCTAAACAGCCCTTCATAGTTAGTGCTGCTGAAAATGGGTAGGTAAGGTGTGTGGAACTGTGCACCCTTTTCTGTTCCTTCTCCCTTTTTAAAAACTCTGATGGGATACAGAATTCTAGGGCTGAAGGAAACGTTAGTGATTAACATATTCCTTTTACATATAGGAAAAGTTAGATCTTGAATGGTTGAATAACTTGTGTGACAGTCCCAAGGAAAGTAATCAGTACTATGACTCTCAATCTTTAAACATCCCAACGTGTATCAGGCCTTGTGGTTGCCTCATTGTGTAAAGGATGTTGGCAAATGCCGCCTACTATAGAACTGAAAATGGAAAAGTCTGGGCGCTTGTCTTTTTTCATGTAGTAACTCACTTTGAGCTATTAAGCAAATCCATGCAAGCCTTCATAGTTTTGTGAAACAATTCAGCAGTTATGATCTTTATGTTGTACACTTGTCTGATATCATTTTAAAACAGAGGAGAGGACTCACTTACAATTGGGACGTGGGAGTGAGAAGGAGAAGGAACATAGTGATCTGGGTGCAGTTTCTTGGAAGGAGGTTTGTTCCAATGAAACAGGACTTAGCTGTAGGAAAAAGCCCCACTGATGGAAGAGCTACTGTGAACTACTCTGCTGATGAGATGTTTGCCAAACTACACTCAGGAATGCGGAATCCATTCAGCATGTGTTTGCGAATGAGGGATTGGGTTGCTGGTTGAAACAAGAGAATCTCCTCCTTTTTTGTTTTTAACCCAAGGAGAAATTATATGGCTTAGAATTCTGAGACCCAAAAGAAGAATGAGGAATCAAGTGTCCAACTTTTAAAAATGGAATAGTTTAACAAAATGGCTAGTGGTACAGACGTCAAAGAGATACCTATTCTCATAGCTTATAGCAAAGACATAATTGTTATACTTAGAGAGATTGAACTTTGGAGGAAGCGAAAATGAAATGTCCTAGTACATTCTTTTTAAACAACTGCTTAGCTTTCGTACACTAGGGCTGCCTCGAAGCCTGCTACATAGGCTGAGATATTTATTCCCAATCTAGAGAATTTGGGGGATGGTTAGTTCTTCTGAGACTACTTGCACCGTTGATAAAATTAATAGCTGAGTGAGAAATAGATCTGAAAAGTATAACTGAGTTCTACCTTGAGGTTTTTGTCCGTAGTGGTCTAGCTCCAAAAAAGAAACTAGGGGTTAATGGACATATTCTTGATGATAGATGAATTCAGCTGTATAATTCCTATAAATATGATTGTTAAAGAGCCAAGGAGTCTGATTGGTCTTCCTTTTCCAAGATGATTTGAATTTTCTTTGGGGTCTGACACCTTGCATCTATGAGATTCTCCTTAGGCAGTACCTACACTTTAGCTACTGCATACTTAGCAAATCCTAATTCAAACTGCTGAAACTTGTTAAAATTACTAGGCTCGACCTATTACTTCCTAAGTAACAATGATATATATATATTTTTTAGCTTTTAAAAGTCCCAGGAAGTGACCGTTGGCTTAGCATTTCTGCTTCCAACGTTATCAGATTCATGCTGATCATGACTTGCTTCCTGACTTAGTTTTTCATTTTTTTCACTTAGTATTACTTCATCTATAGGCAAAAATCCTAATATTCAGGAACCCAGTGAATTCCAGGATAAATGAAAGGAAATAAACACCTGGAACCTGATGTTGAAATGATGGAATGCCGAAGAAAAAGAGAAGAGCCTGAAAGTAGGCGATGAGAAAAAGCAGATTACTTTTAAAGGAAAGTTAATTAAACTGAGAGCTGACTTCTTAACAGTAAAATGAGAATTAGATAGCAGTGAAATATCTTTTAAAAGTTGAGAGAAAATATCTATCAACTTAGAGTTATATCTCTAGCAAAACATCTTCAAAAAATTAGGGCAAAACAGTAACATTTAAGACAAATACTGAGAGTGTTCACTGCCAACAGACCCTCTGTAAATAATGAAATTCGAAATTATGTTTTTCAGTAAGAATAATGATTTCAGAAGGAAGATCTGATGGAAGAAGGAATATTGAACAAAACCCAGCAAAGTTTTAGAAAATTTAAATAAGCACAGATTATATTACAATATTGTTTATATGTCGCTCCCATCCACCTCCCCCCCACATACACAAAATCCTAATCAACAACTGCATATCATAAGCGTAGCGATCAGACTCCGTGTGTTCTGGTGTTCTAGAGGTGGGTAAAGATGGTGATTAACCTTAGAATTTAAGCTAGATATACATGCTGACATTTCCAGGGTAGCTGCTAAGAGAACAGACAAAAGAAATAAAAATGAAAGAAACAGAATATATAACTTCCAATTTAAAAAAAGAAAAAGAATGTTGTTTAATCCAAAGGGGACAACAATAAATGAGATAAATAGCACAAAATAAGGTAATTGAAATAAATCTGGATAAACCAGTAATCTCAATTAAGTAAAGGGACTAAGTCCATCAGATAAATTACAAAGATTGTCAGACAATTTAAAAAACAAAAACAGCATAAGGATATATAAAAATTAAAAGTAAATGGATGGAAAGAGATTTATCGGGCAAATACTAATGAAATTAATGTTAATATAGCCATTTTAGTATTATATTAATAAATATATATAGTTAATCAAACCTTAAGGCAAAAAAGGCTTGACATTGATAAAGAGAGTTATTACTATTAATAAAATTTCCAACTACCAGCAAGAGATGATACTAGAGAGATAGGCAGGCAGGCACCCAGCCTTACAGTCTTCTAGGATAGTGTTCACCAAACCTAAGCCTGCATCAGGACCACTTTCAGAGCTTGTTTAAATACAGATTTCTCGGCCCCATTCCCGGAGATACAGGTTTAGTAGGTCTGGGCTGAGGTTCAAGAACTTGCATTTCTAACATGTTCCTGGAGAGTGCTATGCTGCTGGTTTAGAGGAAAATATTTGAAATAGTGGGTACCCCACATTTGCGGCAGTGAGAGAATGTGTGAGTTCAAGAATGACTTGGGAAACTCATTGGTGATGATACCATTCATTGAGAATGGGAACAAAGGAGGGAAGGCGTTATGCCTCATTTTAAGTACGAGGAGTGTGAAGTCCTGCAAGTCATCGAGGTGGAAACATCTAATTACTAGTTGTATGTGGAAATCTAGAGTCCAGTGAATAGGTCTGGACTTCCAACATCATATAGTTGGTGCCTGCAGTCATGGGAGTAGATGACTCATCAAGAGAGAGTGTGAAATATGAGAATGTAAGAAAGCCTAAGATACTAAGGAAAACCAACATTTAAGAAATAGGTATAAGAAGATGGGAGCTTGAGAATGCCAAAGAAAACCCAAAAGTGTAACTGAAGACAAAAGTGAGTTTGAAGAATGTAATGTACTTGTAATTCAAGATGGCAAACCAAGCATTCGTATGTATCTCCTTTCCCTCTAGATGCTTCATTAAAATTTGAGCAAAACGATAACAGTGTTATAAGCACACAAATATGAGAATAAGAATAGGGCCAAGAGAAAACAGTGTACTTTTGAGAGATGGAAAGTGGATGAAAGAGTAGTGACTGATTTATGTATCCATTGAATGAATTTTTATTGAAGCGCACAAGTGGGGATGTAGAGTTGAATAAGAAAGAAAGGCTCTTTCTCAAGGAGTTTTTAGTGGGACTATAATAATCTAATTTTATATGTTATGGATTTTTTCCTGTGTGATTTTCTTTTCATTGAAATTTAAAAATTAAGAATTTAAAAAATTTTGGAAATTGTTAAATTAATTTTTTATAATTGAAGGTGATTTAATCTATGTACAAAGTCGGGGAACAGTATTTGAAAAGAAAAAGAAGAATGTTCATTTTAATAGTTAATTTTCATGACTTCCTATTAGATACATAACTGAGCAGTTCCAGCTAAAATGCCAATGCTACTTTTGATATACAACGAATTTGCTTTTCTTTCTTTAATAGAATTGATTGGCAAGGAGTCAATTTTTACTATGTGATATTTTTGTATTTTTTTCCAGTTTAAGGTAGAAAATAAGATGATAAGCAAACAAACAGGGAAGGCATTAGAATCCAAGAGAGTTTAGAAACATTAGTATCACTGGGAGAGCTTTTATTGATGCCCAGGCTCCAACCTTAGAAACTGTGATTTAATTAGTCTGTCTTGATGTCTGGGTTGGGTCCCAGACATCAGTATTTTTAAAAACCTCCCTGATAAATCTAACGTAGAGCAAGAGTTTTAGAACCACTGGTTTAGAGATAGAGTTATCTAGAAACAGGTTAACTGACCAGGAGCTTTGCAAAACGCCACATGCCAGTACCCCAACACAGAGCCATGAAATTAGAATCTCTGAGGAGAAATTTTTATATATTCACAGGTGATTCTTGATGCACAGCTAGAGTTGAGAACCACACTGATAAACTCAGATTTTTTTGTAGAGCTAAAATTTTATTTTGATGGCTGCTTAAAGTTCCTTTTCTTTACATATATATATACACACACACACACATCCTTTGAGATATATTATTTCAATTTCTACCTTATTCCCAGTCTTATTTTTCACACACACACACACACACACACACACACACACACACACACTTTCCCCCTGTTTTACTAAGTTGCATGTCTTTTCAGATTACCTCAAATCCTTTTTGGCATACAGTTGGATATAAACAGAGAGAAATAAAATCACTATGAATATTTAGTTCTATATCTAGGACATGGTTTTGCAACCTCAGCACTAATGACATTGTGGACCACGGAAGAATTCTTTGTTGTGGGGGACCATCCTGTGCGTTGTAGGATGTTTAACAGCATCCCTGGCCTTTCCCCACTAGATGCCAGTATCGTGTTCCTAGTTGTGACAACTAAAAATGTCTCTAAACATTGTCAAATGTCCTCTGTGGGGCAAAATCAGCCTAGGTTGAGAACCATTGATTTAAAGATTGATTTCCAGTGTTTGGCTAAAAATAAACCCCAAAGCCTGCAAACACCAAATGCATATAGCGTTTACCGTTATTGGTCCGTGTCTTTTGCTTCTTAATAGCAGCTCTCCCTTAAAGCCAATAAAGCTTTCATTTTTCTTCCTTGGAAAATTTTGCTTATGTGTTGAAACTGTAAAAACTGAAGAATATTATCAAACAACTCTGAAACAGCCATTCTGGTTTTTGTGAACTGAAATCATACAGATTTAAACTGCCCTATACTGGATGTATTTGTAACTGTATTTCATAACTGTATCTATATCTTTGTAACATATATGTAACCAAGTCAGAGTTTTCTAAACAATGAGAACTTTCTAACAATTTAGTGGCAAGGATGGTTTCAGGATTTCAGGAGAAGCAAAGAAATAAAGCGTATCAATGACAGACCAAATGTGGCCTCTTGGTGGCACTGTTTATTTTTACAAAAATGATACCTGAGCTCCAGAAGATGCAACACTTGATGTATTATGCTTTTCAGAATATGTAGTTTAAGTTCAATAAAATAAATCATTTTCAAGAAGATGCAGTTTCCATAGAAAGATTGTTGTACTGTCACTCTCCCAGGCTGTGATAGCTGCATCCCCACAATTTGTTGTAGGTCAGGTTGGCACTCAAGTAAGGTTTGTAGGCTGGTGGCAGGGTGTAATTACCAAAACAAAAAGACATAGATACAGCATGTCATCCCTGCTAATGACCACAACATTTTCTTGCCCAGTAATCTGTAACAAAAAGCCACATAAACGATCAGCCTGCATTTAAGTGCAGCACTAAAGAAAAACTTGGTGGCACAAAAATTATTCCAGCCAATTGAGTGGAAATGACAGAGAATAATACAAAGTTATCTCTGCTAGGGAGATGTGTGTTTGGAATGTCACCAATGGACAGTGCGTGGAGAAGGCCACACTTCCTTACAGGCACACTGCAATCTGTGTAAGTATGTTCACTTCCTTGAGAACATCTCCAGATTCTACAGCTCCTTCAGAGCATTTGCTAAGCACACATTTAAAGACATGTCTTTAGAGGGATTATTTTCTTGAATTTTTTTTTTTTTTGTCATTAGAATAGAATACTGTCAGTTATCATCTGTTATTTTTGGCATTTTTCCTTCCCCAAAGTAACTATTCAACCAATTTTTTTCCTTATTCTTTCTCTTATTTCTGTATCTTTCTAACATAGACAAATTTGAAAAACAATTTCCTTATTTTTCCTTAGTTACACTCACAAAACACACGCACACAGTGACACACACGTGAAACGATTCCATTTTATTGACATACAGTTTTATAAAGCAAAAAAGTTTTGTTTTTTTTTTTTTTTGCTTCCAGTTTAAACCTTTTTTGGATGGATAGGTTCTGAATTTCTTATTTATGAAAACAGAGCAAGAGGCACAGCCTTAATCTTTATCATAACTTCCCAATATTTAAAAGAGATTCTGGCTTTTGGTATGTGGACTCCAAGCATATGTAAGGTATGAGTCCATGGTACTGACACTGCTTTTTATATTGTGTGCATTGCTTTTAGCATTGATGACTTGCATTGAAACATTCATGAACTCCTTTCTGGGATCAAAACCTGAATAGCGAGAGAGCTTGTCAAGGGTATATTATATTACTCAAACTTTCATAAAAGCCATTCTCAAAATTCATTTGGCACAAAAATTCCTCAAATGCTTTTCAAACACTTTTATTTCTTCTTAAGATGTAGCAGTGTTGCTAGGGTAAGAAGCCTGGCTTTTGTTGTTTAGTTCTACATAGCATTCCAGAATTAATATAATTGTGAGCTTTCCATGAATTGGAATAAGATTAGTTCTTCCCAAAAGATCCCCCTTCTCCAGAAAAATGACGAAATGCAAGTCAGATAAACGGCAAAATTAACACTTCAGAAGTGTAGAATAATTGAACTAAAAGAAATTTTAGTTGTTATTTAGCCTAATACCTTAGTTGAATAGATGATAAAATTAAAAGCCAGAGAAGTCTTCACCGCAGCCAAAATTACGTTAATTGCTAGTGATAATTAAACTTTTGCTTTGAATTCAATTTGCATAGTATTACCACTGCTCATTCCGGATGATAGGAGAAGGCTGGCTTCTGTGTTGTGGAGAATATCAAGATGTTCTTATAATTGATGCCAAAAGTTTGGTTATTATTCACACTTTCACATCATCTCAGTCTCTGGATTGGATCAACTGCATGTGCATTGTTCACTCCATGAGAATTCAAGGTAAGAGTTAGGTATTATCTAACACTAGGGATTGCGTATAAAAATATCACCTTTGAATTATTTGTTAAATTACTGGGCAAGAGTTCAGAATGCTTCTTTATGTTTACCTACTGGTAGGGATAGCTCTCTAAGCCAGATCAAGAAAAACTGAGAACATCCATCCCAGTGGTTCAAATCACTGGAAAGTCAGCAAGAGGTCATGAGGAAGTGGAAAGAGGAGACACTGTGTTTCCATGACCCAGTTCTGCTTTGATACATTTTAAGAGTGACAAGCAGGCGTTTGTTGTGGATTAACAGGACTCTTGGATTTGCCCTGCTGTATCTTCTGGATGTAGTGATGAAGAGAATTCAGTTCCTGTAATGAGGGAAGGCTGGCTCCTTACTTATTTCTGAAATAGGAAGGTGTAATTAGTATTGCCAGCGTGATGGTTTGCAATGTGGTTCTCCTTTTAGTGGTGCTCTCCTTTTACATGGGAGTCACTTTGAAATTGCAAAACAAATTTAGAATGTGATCTAAAATGTTTACTTTTTTAATTCAAAAAACGAGCTGAGTATTTTCTACCTACATGCCCTGCATAATCCTTAAATGACTATGAAATGATCTTTAGAGCAACCACAGTTATAACAGTGGTCAGCTTATATATGACCTTTGTTGTTTTTACAGAAGATTCTCTCTTGGTAGTGTCAGTAGCTGGTGAGCTCAAAGTATGGGATCTCTCTTCATCTATCAACAGCATTCAGGTTGGCTTGTGAAACTATCCTTTATTCTCCAATTTCAAGCATATGTATTGATATTTTTTAAATTATAAGAGTGTTACATTCTCATTGTTAAAAGTCCAAATAATGTATAAGTATATAAGTTTTACATCCATGTACTTTTTCCTTATCTCTGTTCCAAGTAGTGAGCATTGGTAACAATTGCATGGTATGTTTCCAACCTTTTCTCTCTATGTATACAAATGTTTTTATCTACACGCACATGCGCGCGTGCACACACACACAAACATTGATTATATTTTAATTAAAAAAATCCATCGTGGAATATTTCCCTGTCCCTTACAGCAGAAGACTCCATTTCTTCTGGCTCTTTGTGAGCTGTGGCAATGGGGGTAACATACACTGGGAGTCCAGTATGGTCACCTGCTGCCTGGCATCAGGCTACAAGTCGAAGTGATGGACAAAAGAACAGTCATGGAATTTGTGCGGTTGACAGAACTGTTTCAACTGCCCCATACTCTGGACTATCCTTCAGAATTTCTTGGTTGGGAAAACCTGGGAATTGTGTTGGCATACTGAGCCCAAAAAACACACACCCAGCGTTATCAGAAACTTATTGAGAACATAGTATTCCAGGTGTTCTGTGCTGGCTACGCTTCTGTCTTTTCAAAACATTTTGTTTGTTTTTCTATTTTAGCAATTAAGATACTGCAAGGGTTTTTTAAAAGATTATTTTACTTTTTTTTTGTTTTATCTTTCTGCCATATCTGAAAGTCAGTAACTTATTCATATCTTTATATTCTCAGTATCCTGCAGCAAATTTCCTGACAGAATGTTTGTTGAATGATTGTATATAATGAATTCTTGAATTCAAGTGGGTTTCCTTTTCATGGTTTCTTTTACAAAGTAACTTCCTTAGTTCAGAAAACTCAAAAGGAAAATTGGGTGCTTTTTTATAGTAACAGTGTGATCTACTTCAGGCTTAGAGGGGAGGAGTCTTCTCATACAGTTTTATATAAATTAACTAGAACTAGTACTAAAATGTTTTTATTCCTTTTGAAGGAAAAGCAAGATGTTTATGAAAAGGAATCCAAATTTCTTAATTCCCTGAACTGCCGGACAATACGATTTTGCACGTATACAGAGAGACTTCTACTGGTGGTATTTTCTAAATGTTGGAAGGTATTATAAAATAACATAATAAGTACCAGTGATACACAAATGTAATTTGATTTTTATCTTGTTCAGTGCAACAATTGTAAGAATATGTTTTAAATATGATACAAACTTTTTATAATATTATTACCGCAGCAGGAAATTACTTGTCTTTTATGACTGACTTTTATCAGTTTTCCTCTCACTACACTGGGTAATTTTGCTTCCCAGGATATTGTATATATAAAGTATACCCTAATTTTATTAATAACAAACTATTATAATAGTGAGCATTTGTCTCAGATTATTTTAAAGAGTTGATGCCTGCACTTTATAGTTAAAAAGAAAACTAATACTTTTTACCTACATACATTGGTCTTATTTTTATACTTTTTTTCTTTTTCTGCTTTGTCACTACATTTGTTTTCAGGGACTATATACATTCTTTTCTTGTGAATATATTCACTGACATCTCCAAGAAGAAAGGAAAGCTAAGTTACTATCATTTGATAGCATCCTTTTTTTCTCTGATGTTTCATATACTTGGCTCAGTTAACAAAACTATATTGTCTTACTTAAAGGCTTATAATATATTTTTGAACTAAACTGTAAAGTAGATGGTTCAACATGTACTTTAGAATTTCTACTGTATCAACTTCTTTTGTGTGTAATAAATTTTTCAAATGTTCAGGTATGACTCTCCATATGGAAAGAATAAAATTGCATAGAAAATTTGGGATTTTTGGTCTCTGTGCTTAATGGGCACATTCTGGAATGATACTGTCAGATAGTTTGTCCACTGAAACCTACCTAGGATAAATGTGAAAAAATAAGTACTAGTGAAATATTATCTTGGTCCATGAGTATAGTGTGGCCTGTTATGATACTTAATACTTCATATTAATAATTAATATGTTGTTGCATTAACACTGTTATCTAAATAGTCTTGATAAGCATAATTTGTCTTTCTCCTTGGTAGATTAGATTGGAAGCTTCTGTTAATGGGCATCATTCCTTCTGTGTTTTAGGTTTACGATTATTGTGATTTTTCTCTTCTTTGGACTGAAGTTAGCGGGAGCGGGCAGTTCTTTGCTGGTGGAGAGGTGCTTGCTGCTCACAGAATCATCATCTGGACAGAAGATGGTCACAGTTATATCTATCAGCTGCTGAACAGGTGGGCTCAGATGGGAGCGGCACACAAAACATTCAGGTAGAAAATGAACTTTGGGAGGTTTATTATGGAAAAATCCCCACATGCTGCCCATGATCAAAAACCAGAACAAAACAACTTTGGCACTAGAAGATTTACTCTGGGCTTGGTAGGCTTCAGCCTTTGTATAAAACAGCAGGGGACGAAGGAATGAGATTAACCATGTATAACTTGTACAGCTGGTGCTGGGTTTTCAAAAAGTCACTTGTAATTATTAACCCAACAATTTCTAACTAGAGTTTAGAAACTTGAATGGTACCATCCGGCTTTTGAAAGTGGGAGGGGAAAACACGAATAAAGAACCCCAAAGTTCTAAACTTTGCTTTTTATTTTTCACTATGCAGTGGGCTTTCAAAAAGCATATACCCTGCTGATGGAAGAGTGCTTAAAGAGACCATTTATCCTCATTTACTGTGCTCTACTTCTGTGCAGGAAAATAAGGTAATGCAAGAAAAGAATGACTGCCTCAAAGCTGGTTTCACTCCACTTCTCAGATAAGTGTTGCTTTGTCTGTAACAGAGTCTGGCTTGAAAAAATTGAATTGAAGAATCACATCAAGTTGTTAATGAGAAAATTAAATCTAATTGTTAATGGCTACTGAAGAAAACTTGGCCTTTAGAAAAGCTATTTTTTAAGTCTGCTTAACTAAACAATACATATTTATTATGGAATAATTATAAATGATAAAAAAGGGAGAATTAAAATTTCTAATTTTACCGCCATAAATATTCACTATGAATATTTTTATTTTTCATATTTACTTATTTTAATTGGAAAATGTTCAAATATTTGAAAGGTTGTAAGAATAGTACAATGACCAGTCATATACCCTTTACCTAGATTCACCAATTGTCAACATTTGCCGTATTTATTTCCTCTCCCTCTCTCATTCTCTCTTTCTCTCTTCTCTCTCTCCCCCACCATATATATATATATACATACACATTTTTTCCACTGACCTTTCTAATAGGTAATTTGATACAAAGTTATTAACATTTTGATGTATCTACTTCAATTTTTAAACTTTATCAAATGGCTTATATCCTGCTTTTTTTTATTCTTAAGGAAGCTGTATATTGAGATCATTTTCACATGCATTTAGCTATTCTTCTGAATAAATGTTCTTGTTAAAACAAATATAATTATGATTCCTGGCAGAGAGTTGAGGATGTAATTGTGGGTTTTCACTTGACTGAGTTATATCTTTGACACTCTATGAAGCCTGAAAATTTAAGCAGTTAGTTTACTTTAGTGTCAATGAAAGTGGTTTTTTTTTTTACCTATTGGACTTAGTCATCAGTTAATTATCCAAAAAGGTATTTCATGGAGAATGGAGGAGTTTTGAATTATTGATGTGTCAAACAACGAAGCATGTTACTTTTTACAGTGATGGTTTGCTTAATTAGACAGCATAGCTGCTGCAAATCATATGGTTCAGTATCATCTCTTTAACATATCTGTGAGGTTTTGTTGCAAAAACTTGATTAAGACTGTCAGCCAAAAATTGGAACTTCAAGTGCCACTAGGGCATAGGCAAACTTTAGAGTTATGGTGTGGAACACTATTTCTAAAGTCATTCGTGGGTTGCAATAGAGCCTTGTTTCACTGTTGATCACAAAAGCTTTCTTGTGGCTTACTCAGAAAGGCATTTTAAGTTATTTTTTAAAGGACTTTCCCTTTTTTTCCTTTTTAGCTCCCGAATGCATTTTTACAAAGCACAGTTTGCCCTAAATCTAGATATAAGAAATATCCTTTAGGAGCTTCTAGTCTACTGCAAATATCAACGCTATACATAACTATGAGGAAAAAGAACAGCGATTACAAATTAACTTAAAAAAATACTAATCTTATGGGAAGCCACCTTGCTTTGTGTCTCAAAAGGTGAAAGCATAGATTTGTGAGTCTTCTGTCGATGTATAATTCTTGTTTAGACAACCACAGTTGTTTCTGTATCTTAAAAGTGGGAAGTACTTGGAAACCAGTGAAAATGAATAGAATAATCTGAAACAAAAAGAAGCTGGTCTACTCATCTGTAGACCTTTGCTTGCCCTTTATCCGGCCAAGAAACTAAATTCAGACGTTGTTCTCCCTATTCAAAACATCACCAAGGGCTTCCCTGGTGGCGCAGTGGTTGAGAATCTGCCTGTCAATGAAGCGGACACGGGTTCGAGCCCTGGTCTGGGAAGATCCCACATGCCACGGAGCAAATGGACCCGTGAGCCACAACTACTGAGCCTGCGCGTCTGGAGCCTGTGCTCCGCAACAAGAGAGGCCGTGATAGTGAGAGGCCCGCGCACCGCGATGAAGAGTGGCCCCCGCTCGCCGCAACAAGAGAAAGCCCTTGCACAGAAACGAAGACCCAACACAGTTAAAAATAAATAAATAAATTAAAAAAAAAAATCACCAATATTCACTAAATATAAGACTTCTTATTGTTTCGTGCAGTTACAGGGTAATGAAAGCATTTTCATGGCGTAGGGAGGTGAGTTTGATAGATACAATGACCTTAGAGAAGCATGCTCTGTAAACATGTTTTTTGGAGTGATGCCATAGAATTAAATCCCAGTGTGTGACAGTAACATGTTCTCATGTGATGCTAGGAACTTACCTGCTGATGGAGTTGTAGTAGCAAAAATGGGGACTCCTCCTTCATTCCAACAGCTTTAGGAAAGTCTCCCTAGCTTGAAGTCATGGCTGATGATCACTGAAACTTGTGGTAGGGGTCCTGGCTGCTGAGGCGAGGAACTGGGCTTCCCAGGGTCTTAGCTGTGGAGTAAGATTGCAGTGTTGAGGTGGGAGTAGATGGCATAGAAACAGCCTGAGGATTGCAGATAAGGAATTCGGATGCATGAACTAAGAGTAACGACAATGACGATGATGATTGGTAACTTTTTTTTTTCAGTCCTTATTATTGTTAAACATACGCACTGCCTTATTTACATGAGTTTCCACCATGACCCCATTTTGAAACTGATGTTCAGGAAGGTTAATTCCCAGGATTTGAACCTAGGCAGTTTGGCCCCAGAGTCTGGGAATGGACTTTGGAGTGAATTTCTCATTTGTTTTGAGAATGGATAATAAGAATCGTTACTGCTTATTGAGTATGTCCCAAATGCCTGGCACCATACTAAGCACATTACCTTTATCAACTCATTAATCCTGACAGTAATCCCATATAGTAGGTGCTTTTATTTATTAGCCTTCTTTCACAGTTAGAGAAAATGAGATATAGAGAGGTTAAGTAAATTGCCTAAATCAAGTAATTGGCTCTTTTAATAAAGTTAGTATGTGCTAAAACCAGGATTTGAATCCAGGCAGTTAGCACAAGATAATTCACTGTTTTGTTTTGTTTTCTTTTTTTAGAGTCTTTTTTTTTTAACATCATTATTAGAGTATAATTGCTTTACAATGTTGTGTCAGTTTCTGCTGTATAACAAAGTGAATCAGCTATATGTATACATATATGCCAATATCCCCTCCCTCTTGCATCTCCCTCCCACCCTCCCTATCCCACCCCTCTAGGTGGTCACAAAGCACCAAGCTGATCTCCCTGTGCTATGCAGCTGTTTCCCACTAGCTATCTATTTTACATTTGGTAGTGTATATATGTCAATGCTACTCTCTCACTTCGTCCCAGCTTATCCTTCCCCCTCCCTGTGTCCTCAAGTCCATTCTCTACGTCTGCGTCTTTATTCCTGTCCTGCTTCTAGGTTCATCAGAACCATTTTTTCTTTTTTTTTAGATTTCATATATATGTATTAGCATATGGTATTTTTCTCTTTCTGACTTACTTCACTCTGTATGACAGACTCTAGGTCCATCCACCTCACTATAAATAACTCAATTTCATTTCTTTTTATGGATGAGTAATATTCCATTGTATATATGTGCCACATCTTCTTTATCCATTCATCTGTCAATGGACGCTGAGGTTGCTTCCATGTCCTGGCTATTGTAAATAGTGCTATGAACATCGGGGTGCATGTGTCTTTTTGAATTACGGTTTTCTCAGGGTATATGCCCAGTAGTGGGATTGCTGGGTCATATGGTAGTTCTATTTTTAGTTTTTTAAGGAACCTCCATACTGTTCTCCATAGTTGCTGTACCAATTTACATTCCCACCAACGGAGCAAGAGGGTTCCCTTTTCTCCACACCTCCTCCAGCATTTATTGTTTGTAGATATTTTGATGATGGCCATTCTGACTGGTGTGAGGTGATACCTCATTGTAGTTTTGATTTGCATTTCTTTAATGATTAGTGATGTTGAGTATCCTTTCACGTGTTTGTTGGCCATCTGTATATCTTCCTTGGAGAAATGTCTGTGTAGGTCTTCTGCCCATTTTTGGATTGGGTTGTTTGTTTTTTTTGATATTGAGCTGTATGTGCTGCTTATATATTTTGGAGATTAATCCTTTGTCAGTTTCTTCATTTGCAAATATTCTCTCCCATTCTGAGGGTTGTCTTTTCATCTTGTTTATGGTTTCCTTTGCTGTGCAAAAGCTTTTAAGTTTCATTAGGTCTTGAGAAAGAAAAACAGAACTGGAGGAATCAGGCTCCCTGACTTCAGACTGTACTACAAAGTTACAGTAATCAAGACAGTATGGTACTGGCACAAAAACAGAAATATAGATCAATGGAACAGGATAGAAAGCCCAGAGATAAACCCACGCACATATGGTCACCTTATCTTTGATAAAGGAGGCAAGAATATACAGTGGAGAAAAGGCAGTCTCTTCAATAAGTGGTGCTGGGAACACTGGACAGCTACATGTAAAAGAATAAAATTGGAACACTCCCTAACACCATACACAAAAATAAACCTAAAATGGATTAAAGACTTAAATGTAAGACCAGACACTATCAAACTCTTAGAGGAAAACATAGGCAGCACACTCTTTGACATAAATCACAGCAAGATCCTTTTTGACCCACGCCCTAGAGAAATGGAAATAAAAACAAAAATAAACAAATGGGACCTAATGAAACTTAATTCACTGTTAATGACTATTTTAATACCTCTTGGAAGATGGGTACTTCTTGTGATGGGTACTGGGTACTGTGACGAAAAATCAGAATCACATGATAAGGGGCTTTGAGGCAGTTTTCATGTGAACTAGAGAGGAAACTACTGGAAAGGAGGAGGATTGAGGTGTCAAGGAGTGGGTGTGAGCAAGTGAGGAATGGTAGTACAGAATTGAGTGTAGAGGGAGTAACAGCGTCTGGGGAGCATTGGCTGTAGGGGCAGCACATTTTGCTGGGAGGGAGGAGATGTGCTGCGACCAACTTCAGTAACCACCCAGCCTCTCTGGAGCGTCATTCTCATATCAAAATCATGAGAGAGTTGGGCTACTCAATTTTAAGGTTCCCAAAGGTTGAGAGAGTTTGAGAAGCCAATCTAACCAAGTTTTATTGTACCATTTCTAACACCTACAAAAATGGTGGCCTTGAGAAGTATAAGACCCCAAAGTGCCTTCTGAATCTTTAAAAAAAAAATTATTCAGAGAACTCACTTCACTGGAACTGTTTTTCTTCAATGCTCTCATTTCTTGGGACTATAGAGGATTACATATCTTGGTCTTGAATTAGTTTCTTCTTCTCTCGTCTTAATTTCCTTATCTCTATAACAGAAATAATAATAATGTTTATTTACTATGTAGTTTTGTTGTAAGGATTAAATGTAGCAATATTTGGGCCCTTAATATTCTCTAGAGATACATTATAGAATTTTTCCACTAAAATAACTAAGTCTGGACCTTCAAACATGTGTTTTCTGACTAGAAACTATCACTTCCTTAGACTTCTTTAATTCTAGCACCAGCAGTTGGCTTTCTTTTCAGGGTGCCTTTTATTTGTACATCAAAAGAGGTTTTGTTTTTGTTTTTCTAATCACTTAATCATTTTGATCCCTTGTGTGTAATCTCTATATACAGGTCTGCCCAAAGAACCTCTACACTGCACTGAGGTACTAGGGAGATTCTGGACCCATTCACTAGAGAAAGTGTATCTTTAAGAGCTCTGGTACCCAATATTCATACTGTGCCTCAACAAAACTATATCTTTATATATATAAATATATTTATGTTAATTATAACTTATGCATTTATTTTTACTAGTATATATCTATCTATATAAGTTATGAATTCATTTTTCTTTGTGTCCTTTTGGGAAGTTTGAAATCAAGTATGTTAAATCTGAAAAATGGTCAAAGGAAAGTAAAAAGCATAATAATACCACAAAATTACCACACAAATATTAGTTGTTGCTATTTTAACTGACAATTGGAACTGAAGGGATCATAAAGACATCAGACCTCCTCAGTGGACCGTAGAGCACTGTCATCAAGATGTGGGCTCTTGAGTCAGAATTACTGGACTCAAAAGCCCACTGCCATCTATGTCACCTTAGATAAATTAACCTCTTCCCTCTCAGATTATTCATCTGTAAAATGAAGACAATGATAATACCAACTTCACAGGATTATTGTGAGGACTACTTAACTGAATACAGGCAACGACCCTAACAGTATATGTAATACATACACTGAACATGTTCAATAAATGTTAGCTATTCTTATTAACTCTCTGAAATCTAGCTGATGACTTTGCTTCTTATTTCATAAAAACTTTTTTGTTTTGAGTAAGAGGACTATTTCACTTAATTTACTTGAAATTTTTTAAACAGTGGGAAATAAATGGAAATAATTTAGTTCATCTATGAAGTCTTGTTCCTTCATTTAAAAACAGTGGCTGCCATTATATATATAGATTATTTTTAAAGAGATTTTTTCTACATAAATGCTAACTTTTTTATTTGGACCAGAGCCTTCCCTTTGTTATGGGCTACATGAATGAAAGGAAAGAGCCTTTTTATAAGGTACTTTTCTCTGGAGAGGTCTCAGGAAGAATTACTTTGTGGCACATCCCTGATGTTCCTGTATCCAAGTTTGATGGTTCTCCTAAAGGTAAGACAATTTCTATTTCTAATCACATGTCTTCTGAGAACTACTTTATAATTAACTCAATGTTTTTTCTTTTAAGTTGAGTAATATGAGTCAATAAACAAGAAAAAGTTCTCATGTACCACTATGCATTAGATGCTAACATAAAAGTAGGTATAAACATGATGCTTATAGATCTTATACAACAGTGCAACAAGTATAATTCAAATTAACATCAACTTAACATGAATGATGTTTTATTGACTTGAAATGAATGTTGGCAATATGAATATAGGATAGACTGATAGACCATATTCATATTTTTGAATTCGTCATGTACATATCCTATACCCCTTTTCAACCAATTTCTCTATTCGAAAGAGTTTCTCCATTCTTTTCAGTTGACTTAAGTCTAAAATGAATGCACTAATACACATCTATTCTTCCGAGGCTCCTTGAGGGAGAAAGAATCAATAAAATAGCATTTGGAGTGAAAGCAATGGATGGCAGAAGAACTTTTCTGCCTATAGCATACTGTTAGGATGGCAAAAGAGTCTCTATGTTCCCCAAGGTATGGTGCCTTGATAATATTTTCTATATCTATGATGAATTTATAAACCAAATTTTCCCTTTTTGTGTGTTTTCCTTTTAGAGATACCAATAACTACCACCTGGACCCTTCAAGATAATTTTGATAAGCATCATACCATGTCACAAAGTATTATTGACTACTTCTTTGGGTTTAGAGATGAGAATGGAATTGCGGTTGTCACTTCATCAGAGTATGTTCCAAGTCTTGATAAACTAATATGTGGCTGTGAAGATGGGACAATTTTCATTACACAGGCTTTGAATGCTGCCAAAGCAGGACTTCTAGAAGGCGGTTCTTTACTAAAAGGTCATTGAATTTTATTTGACCCTATTTATTTAATTTACCTAAGCTTCAACTTTAATAAGCTATACTAAGAAGATTTCTGAAGCTTAAGAAAATTGCAGGCATTTGCTAATAAATTTGTGCATGTTTTAATGTTAAAGTAAAACCCACATATAGGTTTTTTTTAAAGTCATACAGAAGGTTATACAATGAGAAATACATTTCTCTCCTTCTTTGATCTTCCAAGAAGATCACCAAAGTCAAGTACTAGTAAGTTTCTTTATACACTTTTTGAAATTTCCTATGCATATATAAGCATATAACAAAAGAGCAGTATACATTCTTTTAATTATATTATAAAAATAGAACCACATTCTACACACTTTACTAAAATGTCCTTAAATCTTAATAAAATATTTTGGAGCACATTCTTTATGACTTCATTTTAAATGATTAATAATGATTGAATTCTAATTTTAAAAATCTCCTATGATGGGTATTCAAGTTTTTTCTCATCTTTGGCTACTATAGACAACGCAGAATTAACTATCTTTGCACATATATGTAGGTATATGTATAGTATTAATTTTCCGGAGTAGAATTACTAGAGCAACCTTTATGTGTATTTTTAATTTTGAAAATATATCTTAAAATGTTCTCCAAAGTATATCAATATACATGTGTGTCCACTAACACAGATGTATGAGAATGCCTTTTCCCCCCAGCCTTAGTCAACTTACTGTGCTATTCAATTTTTTTAATATTTGCCAATCAGGAGAAAGTGGTACCTTCCTGTTTTAATTTTTAATTTTTTTGGTAATGAAATGTATATGTGTTCTTATATATCTTTGTGCATTGCAACAGCAAAAATCTCTTAAATAAAGACCATTATGCAGTAAGTTGTCTTATGTAAAGCAAAGAAATATAGGAGGTGATTGAGATTTGGGGCTGTGTAGGTAAATTTGTATACCACTTTTCATTGTATGGACCCTATTAGACTACAAGGTCCTGACAGACCAAATATCAATTAAAAAAAAAAACCAAAACTTGTTACATTGCCTATTGCTGTTCTCAGCTTACTTTGGCTACTTACTAAATGTTCTAACTTTTCAGCGATTCAGTGATTGGCTGAAATAGAGGAGTGAGTAGCAATAAAGCGAGGAGAGGTAATATACCACTTTACATCTCAATGGCTGCTGTTAAAAGTTAGTAAAAAAGCTTAAGACCTTAGCATATTTTATCTAGGCTGATTTATCTTATCCTGAAAACAAGCAGAAACCTACATTTGATTTTTAGCATCTGAATTAATATTAATTAATATTTTGTAGAGACACAATGTATAAATTGTTCACTCTTTTAGAACAGAGTTTGCTATTTCATGGCACTGGAATTGGTAACTTGCTAACATCCTTAAAGAATTAATAGACTTTGAACAACCAGATTTAGTGCTCCATCAAAAGCATGACCTGGCTTATAATGAGGCACTTGCTTTTTGAGAGAATCCAAGGGTTGTTCATTAATTTTCTTAGTCAACTGACTACCTTTAATTATATGTAGTTTCCTTATATTAAAAATTTATAAAAGAAAATCTCAGGACTATTTCTTGAACAAAAATAACTCTTTTTTATTATTTGGTGTTTGGTTGTTTTCCAGGTTCCCTTCCTCAGAAAGTTCTCAAAGGCCATCACCACAGTGTTACTTCCTTGCTTTATCCACATGGTCTCTCTTCAAAATTAGACCAAAGTTGGCTGGTATCTGGGGACCAGGACTCATGGGTCATCTTGTGGGATATCTTTACTGAAGAAATTTTGCATAAATTCTTTTTGCAAGCTGGTTTAGTAACGAGTCTTTTGATGTCACCAGAGAATTTCAAAGTAAGTTAAGATAAAGAGTGAAACATAACACATAAATTTAAGTTATACATATAACATTTCAGAATGTTTAAAAAACATAAGGAAAAATAACCCATATTTCCACAGAAAAGAAAAAAAAAACATAATACAACTGGGTGATTTTTATGAATTCCTTTCTTATGTTTTATGCATTTTATTATTTTTACAGCTTATAGAGATAATTTGGTTCTAAAGCAAAGGTCTCATCAATTACAAAAGTCAGTTAATTCTCTTTAAGTACTTATACGTTTGTTCTTTTTTTTTTCCTAGTTCTACATCTTAATTTTTAATGGAATTTTCTTTTTAAATAAAAGTAATGGACACTCAATGGAAAAATAAATACATAGGAACTGTAAATTAAAATTAACTTTTACCTTCAACAATTTAATAATAATAATGATAGTTACACTTTCTTTTTCTTAAATAGATTTTTGTTTACTCTTTCATTTATTTAACAAATGATGAGCTTTAACAAATTTACGAGCATCTACCTTGTGCTGAGCAAAGGAAATACTTTCAGGTATAATTTTCTCATGCAGTGTCAGCTTAAATTCAGCTTTCATAAAACTGATATCTTTGATAAAATATGAACAGCCAAGTTTTGAGTTTTCTGAGTTTATAAGTTAGTTGATTGACTTGTAAAAATTATTTCTCCATAGTAATGTTATGAAAAATCAGTTCCAAAGTAAAATCAGAGGAAACTTGTACTGTATTTTTGTAGTAAGAAAAAATGAAAGCAGTATTTCAGGGACAGAAATGATTAACCAAAACAGTAAAACAAAGTTAAGCGACCCCTCCCCCCAGAAAAAAAAAAAAAACCTATGTGGTGATTTGGGATACCTTGATACATCTTTTATTCCTGAAGTTCTCCCTTTTTCAAAAAAAAATTTTTTTTCTCTTGGCCCCAGGACCGTAGTCCAAGTCAGTTCCACTCCTGACCCCTCTTACTTCTGCCTCAGTCATAGATGATTTGACTCCAAGGATCAGGACACATTCAAAGTCAGATAAAAAGGGAGTTTATTGAAAGGGCACAAGGGGCAAACCCTAGGCATCCAAGACAAAGCACTAGAGCAAGCACCTACAGTGGAACTTAAATTCAGAAACCAAGGTTACTCTTTGAATCCACTGCCCCCAAATGGTCTGCTTTTCTGTGACTGCTCCATTCTCTTGCCTCTTCCTATGACTTCTTTTAGCTTTACAATTTCAAACGCCTAGAAAAGAGAATCTGATTGGCCAAGTGTGGGTCTCTAGTATATGTCTACTCCTGGCCATAGGATCTGTGTTCACGTGTTATGTGTGTTTTCTTGTGTTGTAGGTGTGTGTGAGTTTCCTGAAGTACACTGGGCTGTCTGTTCTAGAAACTGGGGGTCAGGCAGGTTCTCCAAGAGGTAATAGTTGGGGGGCAATGCCATCCGTGCCCCATTCTAAAAGTCCAGGCTCCCCATATATCACACCTGCCATTTTGTGATTCCCACACCCCTGCTCAGAATTTCTGTAGTCTCCTTTAAAAGTATTAGGAAAAATAACAAGTTCCCCAATGCCCCACAGAGAGAGGTCAGTGATGGGCACAGTGAGATTCTTCAGGAACCCTAGCTGATGCTTTTAACATAGCAGACGAAAGTCTGGCTAGGTGCCTTAGTGAAAGTAGGAGCATCGACATAGCAAAATGGTTAGAAAAGAAAAAAATAGCAGAGGAACTACCCACTGCCCCTTCTCACCACACCCCAGCCATACCCACTGATGGGCTGATCAATGCATGGCCCTCGTGGTGAGGCACAAAGCTGCCCTGTAAACCTCTCCTAGATGAGCCTCAGCAGCACCCAGCAAGAATAGTCTTTGTCCTAAACTGTGCTGAAGGTAACCACATGCTGACGTTCTTGAAAGTATCTTAAGAATCTTTGTCCTGTGAGACTATTTTTGGTCCCCGTGTCTTTGAAGCTGTACATTCAGTTGGAACTATCTAATGCTTACCTCTTTTAGATTGTGTCTACACTGAGTTTCCTGTTTGGATTAGAATCTGTATAGTTCTGGGAACAGCACCAAATCACATTTTGAGGCTCTAAGTAGAAGATATCAGCTCATGATACCCTTGGGCCTAAGCTTGTGTCTACAAATAGCTTCTTTTTGTGGCAACAAATTAGTTCTGGGGTTTATTTTATTCTGCATTATTTCCGATGTCTGCCTCACTGCCTGAATCTGCTGAGTGATGATCAAGTCCTTCATTTATCTTATAAGTAGATCTGGCCTGGAATTCTCCTCTTTACTTGTGTCTTTTGACCTTCCTAATAGGTCTTTGTATTTAAAATCTACTTGGTTTGTAAAGCTCCCCTGTGCAGTGTTATGTGGAGAGGTGCTAGAGAAAGGAGAACTGTCATTTTGTAAATGGGATTTTAACAAAAACTTACATTACTAGGGGGGAAAATCTGATTTAATTTTAAAGAAAGCATTTGACTATTAGCTTACAAAGAATGCCATTTTTTTTTTCATAGCTACGAAGTCATCAGGTAATTTGCTGTGTGTGCAGTGACCATTCCGTGGCTCTCCTTCACCTTGAGGAGAGGAGGTGCCTCCTGAGCGCCCGAAAGCACCTTTTCCCTGTGAGGATGATAAAATGGCATCCCGTCGAGAACTTTCTAATTGTTGGATGTGCAGATGACTCTGTCTACATCTGGGAAATTGAGACAGGTAAATTGAAATTTTACCCCTTTTCATCCTTTATATCTTTATGCATCAAAACATTTGGCTGGGTGGAGAGTTCCAGAAAAGACACGGTGATGCCCTCACTTGCTTTTACCTTTGGTTGGGCTGCATTTAATGGCTTCGTTTGAAGGTGTGTATGGAAAATAAACACAACGGCCCAAGTCAGATCCTAACCCACTTACGATTAGCTGACAGAGCAGTGCGCAGGAACGAGCCGGATATTTCTGGAAGCTATAAATAAAAACATAAGTTATCCACTTTAATTATTAACAAGAGAGAAATTTAATGTCCTACTACTAGTCTCAGTCATTGAATTCTGCTTTCTTCAGCATACTTACCATCTCAGCAACATTTTGAGCTAATTGTTGATCAGTAATAATGGAATATAATTAATTACAAAACTCCAAAATGTTGAGTCAGGGAAACTGAAAACTGAGTGGTTCCATTGAACTTTTGATGTCAGAGCATAGAGAATGTATAGTTTGAACTTTTAAGTTTTTAAAAAAGTTTTACTATATAACTTAAGATTAAGAGTAACACATTTTAGGCCAATGCTGGGAACAAATCAAATAAAGAGAGGTAATTAATGAATGTGAGTCAAGGGAGTGCCCTGGAGAGTACATTTTACTGAAACCATTGCATGATTTGTATTGATTAATCAGTGGTGGGTTTATGCTGGGTGTTATGAACAGACTGGATAGTTTATAATATTATAGTTTAGAGCCATACTTCACCAAAATAATTGCTATTTTCTTTACACATGACTTTCATGTATTAATGACGATGGTACACGGAGGATGCAAGATAATACCACCTTATATTTGTGCTTTGCTTTACAGCTTTGATGGGCTTTCATGCTCATTTCCCATTAGATTATCACAACTTCTAGGGTAGGTAGAAGAGGTATTATACCCCACTGCATGCATGAGGAATTTGTTGCTCTGATTTGTAAGTGTGCTAGGTTACACACTAGTAAGTGGTGAACCAATATGAGACCCCCCTCCCCGTTGTTCTCTGCACATATTCACAAGATTAGGAGAGTTTAGAATTCTTAGGTAATCTATCAACCTGAGTGATGGTTGAGTATAATGGATCAAATAGGTTCTAATGCCTGGACTTGCCTCCAGGACCTGCAAGCAAAAACTGTATGATCTTGGACAAATAACTTGGCTTCACTGCATGTCAATTTACTCACCTATGAAATAGGAGTAATAATACTTGTCTTCCTATTAGGATTAAATTAACAAATACCTACAATTCTTGTAAACAGAGCCTGTAGATGCCAAGTCTTTAGTAAGAGTTAACTATTATTAATATTATTTAAAAATGCAGCAAAATCTTGATTTGTGCTAGTGAAATATGAATCTGTAAAACACATACACTTATAAATGTGTGCAACTGCATTTTTTTTAATGGTTATGATAGCATGTATTTATTTATTTATTTTAACTTTTTATTTTATATTGGCATATAGTTGATTAACAACATTGTGTTAGTTTCAGGTGTACAACAAAGTGATTCAGTTATACATATACATGTATCTATTCTTTTTCAAATTCTTTTCCCAATTGGATTGTTACAGAATATTGAGCAGAGTTCCCTGTGCTACACAATACATCCCTGTTGGCTATTCATTTTAAATATAGTGCAACTGCATTGTTCTTAATTGTGAAATTGTAAATACTTGCTAATCAAACATATTTTTTTCCTAGAAAATGGAGTCTAGCAAGAATAAAAAAATCTGGGCTCTCATAAGTGTTTATGGTTCCGTTGCCCCACCAGGACACCTTTCAGGCTATGCAACTTTTAATTTATCTGTTCTTGATGGGGTGGGCAGTAAAGAAGGGAAGCCAAACCACTAGTACTTCTTGAAACCATATTTATTCCCACATCGTATTTTAATTGTATTATTTCTTTTTATGCTCCCAAGATATATAATCAAATGTAGAACAGTTGAAATATACAGAGAAACATAAAAAAAACCCAAGTAATCCTATCCCACTGCCTAAAGATAGCTGCTATTTATATTTTGATCTACTTTCTGTCAGACATCTTTCTATGTCGATAAATAGATGTCTATATTATATTTCAGTCACAGTCCTGGCCAGAAATTGAAGTCAACCCAGGTGGGTTAGATGAAGAGACTTTAAGGAAGGGACTCTTTATAGGGGTGTGGATAGGGATTAAGGAACAGACAAGGAGTGGATAGTGAGGCCATCACCCAGACAGTAGCAGTATCAGGAAGCTCTTACCACCTCTAGGGCTGAAGTGAAAGACAAGAAAATAGTGGTACTGGAACCCAGTTAAGCTGAAGCCAAAGAGGAGTGGATACTCCTTGGGATCATGGAAGAGAAACAGCTTCCACCAGAAATGCAATACTGAGACAAAGAGAGAGTTGGAAGAAATTCTCTTCTCTCTCCTTCTGCAGTCACCGTCTTCATTAGTTTAATCCAACTGGAAGTCAGAAGGACATTCAGTTCTAGGCATCAGCCAGGGGCACAGAACAGGACACAGAAGGGTATTGGAAGGATGGAGTGGGTTGTCAAATGGACAATAATTGACATATTGGCCATTATGGACACACCATACTTTAACTCAGGAATCTCCTATAGTTGGTTATGTATATTGTTTCCTATAAAAAAAAAAAGCTCGTTTTAAAATGGCCATATAAAATGATATGCACATGTTTAGTGCCCAGTTAACTTATAGGATATTTATTTCAAATGAAACTATGAGGCTGTTTTATCTCTTGGTGATCTACAGTAATAGTTTATAAACAACCATAACTCAACTTAAGCTTATAATTGGTGAAAATGTTACCAATAATTGTATCATTGCCTTCACATTTGTGATGTGCCTCTTCACATTTTCAAGGCATCCTCCCCTTGATAATCTCATTTGAGCCCCACGACACTCTGGAGATGGCTGACAACTGAACTCCTTACCACACACATTCCTTTTGAATAAGTCTGTGTTGTTCCTTTTAGTCTGTGTCTGGTATTGGCTTTGTTTTGAGTTGCCTTTAACCTCAGCAATTCCAATTTTGTTTAAAATTTAATGAACTACTTTTTCTTTCTCAAGTTGTATTTCATCTGGCTAAGATACTTCCATTATGTTTGCTGTACTTGATATCTATTTTATCCTTTTTCTGTAAAGGTCGGAAAATCCAGGATCAGGAAGACTTTCCATTTATAGTTTCATAAAGTTAGGAGAAAAAATGCCAGCTAAGACCAAAACAATTAGGCTGAAAAGAGGTCTATGAGGGTATAGAATATGCTTGTTCACTGACATGCCTGGCACATGAATAAATGAACCAACCCAAGTTTTCTTGGACTTCAGTAGACTGAGTACAAATGAGTTCATCTTACCATTGGCTGGTTGCAGTGGCTCTTAGAACGTAGCTGCCCAACTGTAGATAGACCCTTAGCTTTCTCTTCCAAGTCTCCCTTAGGGTTTCTGGAATTCACAGGCGCATACCTCACTTCCTTGTGTAGAAGTCTGTGTATTTTCTACGCCAGCCAATTTTTCTTCTTTTTTTCCTTTTAGCTTTGCTAAAAGGTTCAAACTTGGTTCCATGTCTGAACAGACCTATTCTCTGCTCCATTTTTCCAGCCCTCTGCCTCCTCTAAATACATGGAGGAGAATAAACTGACACTCAGGCATTTATCAGATCTTTCAGCACTAGAGCAATTCCAGAGCTCCTAGAGAGAGAAATAGGAGGTGTCAGCGGGATAAGGATTTGGGGGCAAGAGACCTAGAAATAAAAGGCAGGGGGAAGGGGATTAAAGCCAAAGGTAATTAATTCTCAACTGCACCAAAAGCCCACCTTGGCAGAAGGTTGGGGGGTGGGGTATAGGTCAGACCCTGTGCCACCTTCCTCCAGGTGTGGAGGATGGGATATGAGACTTTAGTTTTTCACAAATACTTTACAATAACCTATTCTCACTTTATTCATGAGATGTATTTATTCATTTATTTATTCTCTTTGGTAGAATGCACAAGCATATTCTAGAGCCACGTACCCCCATGCCTATCTTATCTTGAAATTGTCTGAGGTGTATCTTTTCAGTGACAGGTGGCATAGCCAGATATGTACCAGGGTAAAGTTTGGGATCATAGGTGGGAATGCTCATCTCATGGGAGAAGCAAACAATCAAAGCAGAGGAGTATTTATGCAGCAGTGGGGGCCCTTGTCTTCTGGCTAAAAGTGCAGTGCTGCCAGGTTGGGAGTGATGAGGGCATCTAGTTTTGCTTATTGATTTACCAGATGTCCCATGATGTTTAGGCCTGATTAGGAAGGGAAAAAATTGGAGATGTCATTTTGATTAATATTTGAGCTCCCACAGTATATTTGACACTGACAACTCTGGGCAGTTTTGTCACCCTCATTGCTATGAGACACAATAGGGATAATGTAATACTGATTTTTTCCCCTAAAATACATACCAGAAATAAATCTCTGCTCTGAGTTCATTTTTCTTTTAAGAATTGAATTTAAATTAATTCTGAGGACTTTTCTGTTCACAGCAATGGATTTACATAGCAGAAAACTTGTGTAATGAATTTCTTATGTGTTATTAAATATAAATGTTATTATTATTGAAGGTCTTCTGTTAAGCTTATGGCCTGTGTTGTGAAATATGCTATATTAAACAACTGAATTTTTTTGTGGGAAAAATGAAGCCTTATTTGCTTGAAAATAAAACATTTATTGATAAGATAGGTCAAAAAAACTTTTTCTGTAAAGGGTTGGAGAGTAAATATTTTCAGCTTTGTGGTCCATATGATCTCTATTGCAGCTACTGAACTCTGCCCTTGTATGTAGCACAGAAGCCATTGACAATACATAAAGGAGTGGGTGAGGCTTTGTTCCAATAAAACTTTATTTACAAAAGCAGACAACAGGCTGGATTTGCCTTGCAGCAGTAGTTTATAGACGCCTAAGAATGATGGTAGTTTTTTTTTTCTCTTTATTTATTTTATTTATTTTATTTTTGGCTGCGTTGGGTCTTCGTTGCTGCACGCGGGCTTTCTCTAGTTGTGGCAAGCGGGGGCTACTCTTCGTTGAGGTGTGCGGGCTTCTCATTGCAGTGGCTTCTCTTTGTTGTGGAGCATGGGCTCTAGGCACGTGGGCTTCAGTAGTTGTGGCATGTGGGCTCAGTAGCTGTGGCTTGTGGGCTCTAGAGCACAGGCTTAGTAGTTGTGGTGCATGGGCTTAGTTGCTCCGTGGCATGTGGGATCTTCCCGGACCAGGGATTGAACCTGTGTCGCCTGCATTGGCAGGTGGATTCTTTTTTTTTTTTTTTTTTTTGCACTCTTTTGAGAGCTTTGCTTTACCTGTTTCTTTTTAATTTTTTTAAAAATTATTTATTTATTTATTTATTTATTTTTTATTTTATGGCTGCGTTGGGTCTTCGTTTCTGTGCGAGGGCTTTCTCTAGTTGCGGCAAGTGGGGGCCACTCTTCATCGCGGTGCACGGGCCTCTCACTATCGTGGCCTCTCTTGTTGCGGAGCACAGGATCCAGATGCGCAGGCTCAGTAATTGTGGCTCACGGGCCTAGTTGCTCCGCGGCATGTGGGATCTTCCCAGACCAGGGCTCGAACCCGTGTCCCCTGCATTGGCAGGCAGATTCTCAACCACTGCGCCACCAGGGAAGCCCGGCAGGCGGATTCTTAACCACTGCGCCACCAGGGAAGCCTGATGGTCATTCTTTTTAAAGATCACTATTTTGACACCTCATTCTAAAGCAGTTTGTAATTTTAATTCATTATACTTCACTGACTCTCTATGGTTATACCCATTTTGCAAAGGAGGAAATGGAGCACAGAGATTTTTTGAATCCGAAGGTCCCCAGGCTGAGTGTTGGGCACTTGCACTGGAACGTGTGTCTCTCTTTCGTTCTGGTGTGTTCTTCACTGTACCGTACAACAGGAGCACCTTCTGCAGATGGAGGTCAGCTTTTTGAGACTGTCAAGCAGGGAATTACATAAGAAAAGCTCTGAGAAGAAAAGAAATGGCTACCAGGACCCCCCCCGCCCCCGCATTGCTCCCCTGAAGGAGAGGGTCTCTGGCTATCTCTCGGCACCTGGCTCTCAATTTACATGCAGTTCTAACAGACCTAGTCATCGGATTTCTCAGATGACAGATTAGATACAGCAAATTGCAAGTGGGGAGACTGTTAGTGGCAGGCACTCTGGTAGCAGAAGCAACAGCTGACGGGAAGGGAGGATAGGCAAAACTATGTGTCACTGCTCAGGGCAGTCTTTCCTGTACTCAGGGGAAGACGGTCACCCAGAAAAAGAAAATGCTGAGATTGTTTCCCTTGTTCAGGAAGCTCTTAGATATGCTTGCACAGGTTATGGGCAGCTGCCAGTCGCCTTCCTGTGGCTCCTGCTGGGGAGCTGGGCCTTCTCCTTCCCAGCACTAGCTTCAGGAAGAATATTTAAAGGCATTATATACAAGGAGGATTCTAGACCTAAGAAAACCTCAGAAGCGGCTTGGGGCCTGGAGTTCAAGGCCAACGAGTGGGTAGAACTGAGAGTCCATGTGAATCTATTTTTGTTCATGTCTTCTTGTGTCTGCTCAGGTAATGTGAGCTGTGTGACCTTGGGCAGGAAGCTTTACTGCTGCAGTGTGGCCTGAGGATCCAGCCTCTGGTTATGACATGGTTTCTGTGGGAAAACACATTCTGAGTTTTAAAACAACCATCTTATAAACAGACCATTGGAACAAAGCCTATGAATGTGAAATTAAGGAAGTAAGGAAGAAGATAATACATTTTGGAGTTATTTTCACCACAGGTGTTTAAATTTCCTCTCTCTTAATTTCTTTTTCTTAGTGAAATTAGTAGCAGTTAGCTATAAAATTATTCAATCTACTATGATGCCATGTAAATGAAGCATTTGTTCTTCTGTGGTTTCAAAGTACAAGAAAAAAAGAAAATTTAAAAACTAAAACTACTAAGAGAGATAAGATGAGGTTTGTCAACTAATAGTTTATAGGCCATATTTTTAGAAAACATCCAGTGTTTAATCTACTGTAGATCTGAGTTTGCTTTAATTGTTTAGGGTGAGGTCTATATAGATATATGCAAGGCACAGTTTCCCAGATATATGTAGTCATATTTTCCCTAAGAGAATAGAATCATGTGTCTAAATTCCTACTTTGCCACGCCAAAATATCACACAAGGTCACTACTTGGAGGAGTAATTTTCCAGTCCACAAATTTTAGTTGGTTTTCTTCTTTTGCAGTATATGTTGGGTTGGCCAAAAAGTTAGTTCTCATTTTTCCGTAAGGTGTAACAGAAAAACCTGAATGAACGCTTTGGCCAACCCAATAGTATATTTAGTATATAGTGTATAAAATAAAAATTTAAAATTCCACTAGTTACCAACTATACCATTCTGAGGGGCAGTTTTGCTTGGTTTTCTCATCAAGGTCACCCCTTTGTAGATATAGGGGTAAAGTTATGTTGTGTCGACTGCCTTGTCAGCACAAACTGAGTATGACTTTCATTATATGCGTTTTAAAGGTAGGTTTTGGGTATGCAGCATCCGACAGGCAGTAGTCTCTCCAGTGTGTCATTTTCTCAAAGCCAAGTTATTTTGTTGTGGTAGATTATAGATGGAACTCTCTTGGGATGATTGTTTTTAGAAAAGAAAAATAGGATGCATTAAAGCACAGGGTAGGCTTTTTTCCTATATCACCTTTTCTTCTTTATTATAATAATTACTGGTGTTATTGCTCAACGTGTATTTTTAGTTTTACTGCCTATTTTTTGAATCTTTATTTTTTTGTCCTTGGTCCTAGTTATCACAGCTACACTATAATTTGAGAGTTTGATTCACGTAGTATTGTGTGCACGGGCATGCAAGTGTTTATGTACGTACTTGTGCATATGAGCTTTGTCTGCAGTTTAGCTACTGAATAGTTGCACAGTTGTCAAAGTTCAATGTCTTGCATAGAAATTAGCATCCAGAGGGGTTATGACCATGAGCCCTGAGATTCGTACTGCTGGGTTTAAATCTTGTTCTACTCTTTCCAATCTTTATTATCCCCAGTCAACTTTTAACTCCTCAAAGACTCACCATCTCTTAATTGCAGTTAGCACTGAATAAACATTAACTATTACTTATATAAGTCCTTCATATATTACCATACCAGTTTATACTGAAAGTTTCACTGTTTCTCCCTCTTTACCTCCTGTCCCCACTCTAGTTGAGCTCAACAGTTATTTCTTATTCTGATGAAAGGCATACCACTCTGAGGTACACTAGAATTATCACATATGGCCTTTCAATAAAATCATGGAAAGTTTATCCCTTTGAAACAATTTGAAAAAATATAGGGCAACATATAAGAATGTGGTATATGAATTATGCTAAAGTGCCCAAATGTACTGACAAGTATTCTAAGCTCTTAGCTGAAGGCAGGGATGAGGGCAAGTTAGTGTAGTGGAGAGTTTTGTTACTTGTTCCCATAGCACAATGTACTTATAATTTCATACTTAAAATTTCATACTTCAGTAGCCTAAAACACCATAAGGGCAAGAACTGTGTCTGTCATGTTCACTGTTCTATTCCCAGAAGCCAGCATAACACCTAACACATGGGAAGAAATTAACAAATATTTGTTGAATTTAATTAAAAATTTTAAAAATATTTAGCTTTTGTAAATAATATGCTACTAAACAACCAATGAATCACTGAAGAAATCAGAGAGGAAGTAAAAAATACCTAGAGACAAACAAAAATGAAAACATGTTGATCCAAAACCTATAAGATGCAGCAAAAGCAGTTGTAAGAGGGTAGTATAGCCATACAAGCTTACCTCAGGAAACAAGAAAAATCTCAAATAAACAACTTAAACTTACACCTAAAGGAAGTAGAGAAAGAACAAACAAAACTCAAAGTTAGTAGAAGGAAAGAAATCATAGAGATCAGAGCAGAAATAAATAAAATAGAGACTAAAAAAAAAGAAAAGATGAATGAAACTAAAAGCTGATTCTCTGAAAAGATAAACAAAATTGATAAACGTTTTGCAAGAATCATTAAGAAAAAAGAGAAAGGGCCAAAATCAATAAAATCAGAAATTAAAAAGGAGAAGTTACAACCAACACCACAGAAATACAAAAGATTATAAGAGACTACTAAGAAAAACTGTATGCCAATAAAATGGACAACCTAGAAGAAATGGACAAATTCTTAGAAAGGTACAATCTCCCAGGACTGAACCAAGAAGAAATGGAAAATTTGAACAGACCAATTACAAGTAATGAAATTTAATCAGTAATTCTAAAAATACCACCAAACAAAAGTCCAGGACCAGCTTCATAAGTGAATTCTACCAAACATTTAAAGAATTGTTAACACCTATCCTTCTGAAAATATTCCAAAAAATTGCAGAGGAAGGAACACCCCCAAACTCATTCTATGAGGCCAGCATCACCCTGATACCAAAACCAGACAAAGATATCTCAAAAAAGGAAAATTATGTATTACTGATGAACATAGATGCAAAAATCCTCAACAAAATGTTAGCAAAGCCAATCCAACAATACATTAAAAGGATCATACACCATGATCAAGTGGGATTTATCCCAGGGATGCAAGGATTTTTCAATATCTACAAATCAATCAATTTGATATACCACATTAACAAATAAAAGACTAAAAACCATATGATCATCTCAATAGATGGAGAAAAAGCTTTTGACAAAATTCAACGCCTACTTATGATAAAAACTCTCCAGAAAGTTGGCATAGAGGGAACATACCTCAACATAATAAAGGCCATATATGACAAACTCACAGCTAACATCATACTCAACAGTGAAAAGCTGAAAGAATTCCCTCTAAGATCAGGAGCAAGGCAAGGATGTCCACTCTCACCACTTTTATTCAACATAGTATTGGAAGTCCTAACCATAACAATCAGAGAAGAAAAAGAAATAAAAGGAATCCTAATTGGAAAGGAAGACATAAAATTGTCACTATTTGCAGGTGACATGATACTATACATATAAAATCCTAATGCCACCAGAAAACAACTAGAGCTCATCAATGAATTCGGTAAAGTTGCAGGATTCAAAATTAATGTACAGAAATCTGTTGCATTCTATACACTAACAATGAACTGCCAGAAAGAGAAGTTAAGGAAACAATCCCACTTACCATCACATCAAAAAGAATAAGATACCTAGGAATAAACCTACCTAGGGAGGTAAAAGACCTGTACTTGGAAAACGATAAGACACTGATGAAAGAAATTAAAGGTGACACAAACAGATGGGAAGATATACCTCATTTTTGGATTGGAAGAATTGATATTGTTAAAATGGCCATACTACCCAAGACAATCTACAGATTCAGTGCAATCCCTATCAAAACACCAATGGCATTTTTGACAGAACTAGAACAAATAATCTTAAAATTTGTATGGAAACACAAAAGATCCCAAGTAGCCAAAACAATCTTGAGAAAGAAGAACAGAGCTGGAGGAATCATGCTCCCTGACTTCAGACTATACTACAAAGCTACAGTAATCAAAACAGTATGGTATTGGCACAAAAAACAGAAATATAGATCAATGGAACCGGATAGGAAGCCCAGAGATAAACCCACACATTTATGGTCAATTAATCTATGACAGAGGAGGCAAGAATATACAGTGGAGAAAAGAGTCTCTTCGATAAGTGGCACTGGGGAAACTGGACAGCTACATGTAAAAGAATGAAATTAGGAAATTCTCTAGCATCATATACAAAAATAAACTCAAAATGGATTAAAGACCTAAATGTAAGACTGGAAACCATAAAATGCTAGAAGAAAACATAGGCAGAACTCTCTTTGACATAATTCATAGCAATATTTTTTGGATCTGTCTCCTAAAGCAAAGGAAATAAAAGCAAAAATAAACAAATGGAACCTAATTAAACTTAAAAGCTTTTACAGCAAAGGAAACCATCAACAAAACAAAAAGACAGCATACTGAATGGGAAAAAATATTTGCAAATTATATGACTGAAAAGGGGGTTAACGTCCAACATATACAAACAGCTCATACAACTCAACATCAAAAAAACAACCTGATTAAAAAATAAACATTTTTCCAAAGAGGACGTGCAAATGGCCAATAAGCACATGAAAAGATGCTCAACATTGCTATTCATCAGGGAAAATGCAAATCAAAACCACAATGAGATATCGCCTGCCAGATTGGCTATCATCAAAAAGAACACAAATAGGGCTTCCCTGGTGGTACTAGTGGTTGAGAGTCCGCCTGCCAATGTAGGGGACACGGGTTCGAGCCCTGGTCTGGGGAGATCCCACATGCCGTGGAGCAGCTAGGCCCGTGAGCCACAACTACTGAGCCTGCGCGTCTGGAGCCTGTGCTCCGTAACAAAAGAGGCCACGATAGTGAGAGACCTGCACACTGTGATGAAGAGTGGCCCCCACTTGCCGCAACTAGAGAAAGCCCTCACACAGAAATGAAGACCCAACACAGCCAAAAATAAATAAATAAATAATTTAAAAAAAAAAAGAACACAAATAACAAATGTTGGTGAAGATGTGGAGAAAAGGCAACCCTCGTCCACTGTTGGTGGGAATGTAAATTGGTACAGCCACTGTGGAAAACAGTAAGGAGGTTTCTCAAAAGACTAAAAATATAACTACTGTGTGACCCAGCCATTCCAATCCTGGGTATATATCTGAAAACACAAAAACACTAATTCGAAAAGATACATGCACCCCAAAGTTTATTATATATGCTATTATATAGCAGCATTATTTACAGTTGCCATGCAACCTAAGTGTCCATCAACAGTTGAATGGATAAAGAAGATGTGGTATATATCAATATGTGCAAAATGGAATACTACTCAGCTATAAAAAAGAATAAAATTTTGCCATTTGCAAAAACATGGATTTAGAGGATATTATGCTAAGTGAAATAAGTTAGAGAAAGAGAAATATTGTATGATACCACTTATATGTTGAATCTAAAAAATACAACAAACTAGTGAATATAACAGTAAAGAAACAGACTCACAGATATAACAAACAAACTAGTGGTTACCAGTGGGGAGAGAGAAGGGGAGAGGGGCAACATAGGGGTTGAGGATTATGAAGTAAAAACTATTATATGTAAAATAAGCTAAACGATTTATTGTTCAACACAGGGACTATAGCCAACGTTTTGTAATAACTATAAATGAAGTATAACCTTTAAAAATTGTGAGTCACTATACTGTACACCTGTAACTTATATAATATTGTACATCAACTATACTTCAATAAAAATGCAAAAATATTTAATCTATGACTACTAAAAAGGAATTTGGAAAAAGTTTGGATAAGACATAAAACCTCTTCTGGGAAAAAAATTTAAAAATGTTTAGCTTCTGTAAGCATAAATCATTCCATATGACTCATCATTCACTCCTAATGTATCAAACTAATGTTACTGCCCAATATTTAGAGACAGAAGATTCTGCCACTGTTAATTTGTGCACTTTTTGGCAAATCACTAAATTGATCAAAGCCTTAGTTTCCTCATGGTGATGATGATGATACTTAACACAATGCTGCAGAAGAGATGTGAGAAGTTAGTATGTGTGAGAATGCTGGCTTTATTTTTATTAATTAACCACATATATGTGTGTGTATATTACACACACATATATTTATATACATACATATCTATATATCTATTTCTATCTATCTATCCACATACATATATATACAAATATATATATATATATATATATATCAATCACATGGTTGCGCTAATAAAAAAGAAACCAGAGCAACAAAAGAAAAATAAATGGGACTCCATAAAAATTAACAACTTTTGCCCATCAAAGGACATTAAGAATGTGAAAAGACAGCGTACAGAATGGAAAAACTTATTTGCAAATTATATATCTCATAAATGTTTAATATCCAGAATGTATAAAGAACCCTTACAACACAACAAAAAGACAACCCAATTTTTAAAAGGACAAAGACTTGAATAGATATTCCTTCAAATAAGATATGCAAATGGCCAACAAGCACTTGAAAAGATTATCAACATGTTAGCCATCAGGGAAATGGAAATCAAAATCACAATGAAATACCACATCACATTCACATTTATAATAAAAAAATGGAAAATAACAAATTTGCCAAGGATGCAGAGACATAGGAACCCTTATAGACTGCCAGTGGGAATATGAAGTGGTGCAGCCACTGTAGGAAACAGTTTGGCAATTCCTCAGAATTCAACCAGAAATACCATATGAACCCGCAATTTCACTTCTAGGTATAGACCCAGAGAAATAAGAACATATATCTACACAGAAACTTGTACGTGAATGTTTGTACCAGCACTGTTTATAATAGCCCAAGGGTGGAAACAACCCAAATGTTCATCAGTGGATGAAGGGATAAACAAATTATGGTGTATGCAATGAAACTGTCATTCCATCCAAATGAGGAACTGATACAAGCTACAACTTGGATGCACCTCAGAAACATTATGCTAAGTGAAAGAAGCCAGTCACAAAAGATCTTATATTTTGTGATTCTTTTTATATGATATATCAAGAATAAGCAAATCCATAGAGGTAGAAAGTAGATTAGTGGTTATCAGGAGATGGGGAATGATTGCTTAATGGGTATGGGGTTGTCCTTCAGGGGTGATGAAAAAAATGTGTAACTAGAGAGAGTTGGTGGTTGCACAACATTGTAAATGCACTAAATGCCACTGAATTGTACACTTTGAAATGGTTCATTTTATGTTATGTCAGTTTCACCTCAATAAAAATAAGAAAACGCAGAAATACAGATAGTATAAAGGAAATATTTTTAAAAGCAGTAGACTTCTAAAATTTGTTGATAATCATTAATGGTTAGCATATTATAATTTTAATGTTTTTTCCTTTTACATATTAATCTATACAGAGACATGCTTATATTTATTTTGGTTTGTGAAAGTCTTTCATAAGGCATTATCCAATTATTAGTTCATTGTTTTCATTACTGATATAACAACCTGGGAGGTATAATGTGGGACTTTAGAGGGTTTTTTAAACCCTAAATGAAATGAAGTATTTCTTTCCATTTTGAATGCAGGGAACATTTCACAGCAGTATTAGCAATACCTGTGACTTTCTCAACAATAGACATCACAGATAATTTTCATATCACATTACAATTGTTGCCAGTATCTCAAAGTATCATTTATGTTTATCAGTGTCGTAAACTTTTAGGCCCACCACTAGTTCTTGCTATTTAATACATTAACAAAGAAGCATATAAATTTTTTAAAAATTATTTTGATGATTATATTTCAATATAATCGATATCCTTTATTATCCTGTGTATTTTATTTCCAACATTTTAAAATATTAATTGTGAGAAAGGGTTCATTGGCATTCCCACTGCTAAAGGGGTTCATGGCACAAAAATGGTTAAGAATTCCCTGTTGGTCTAAATGATTTGTAATGTGGGATGTATCAGAATTACTCAATGGTAGCAGTACAGTTGGGGAGTATAAATCGATATCTGCCTTTTTAAAAAATATCAGAGCAAAATTACAATAATAATAAAGAATTTAACCTTATTTTTCAACCAAATTAAATCCAACAATTAACAGTGCATCACTGAAGAGACGCATATGAGTCTCATTGTATATTTTCTTTTACTTCCATATTAAGCCTCGGTAGACTCCTTTTACATGCATGTGAATACACACACACACACACACACACACACACACACATGAATGTATAGCCCACCCCCCCCGACAGGAATCTTCTGTAATTCCATGTAGTGAACATGAACCTCTACTTTGGTGAAATTATATAAATCTTCATTTGATTTTATAATTTTACAAGCTTTCAAAGTAAAGAAATTCCAAGGATGTAGACAAATTCAAGAAAAACATAGTCTTCATGGGGTAGTTTCTGCTGTGCTCTTTAAAAATCCAGATATAGGGGCTTCCCTGGTGGCGCAGTGGTTGAGAATCTGCCTGCCAATTCAGGCGACATGGGTTGGATCCCTGGTCTGGGAGGATCCCACATGCCGCGGAGCAACTAAGCCCGTGCACCACAACTACTGAGCCTGCGCGTCTGGAGCCTGTGCTCCGCAACAAGAGAGGCCACGATAGTGAGAGGCCCGCACACTGCGATGAAGAGTGGCCCCCGCTCGCCGCAACTAGAGAAAGCCCTCGCACAGAAACGAAGACCCAACACAGCCAAAAATAAATAAATAAATAAATAAATAAATGTATTTTTAAAAAAAACAACCAGATATCACATTGAAAAGCTATTAACAAAAGAAGCCCAAATAATTTTCTTTTCCCAAATTTGGATTTGCTTCTTTCTCAATCCTCATTTGTTATAAACATTTGAACAATTTTCTACATTTTATTGAAAAATTATACTTTATGTGAATATGGCTCCATATTGTTTTTAGATACCCCAGATGGACTTTTAAAATTCTACAGTATATGATTAATTTTTATCTGATAACACACATACAGGAATATGTGTGTGTGTGTATACATTTTAATTAATGTATTATTCAACTCCATCATTTTTTAATCTCCTGGCATCTTAATATGTATTAGTCATCTCATTGTGGTATTTGTAGGTTGTCTTTGGAGCATTTTGTATGGTCAGAAAAAAATATGAACATCAATACAGTCTCATTCTAATCATAAAAATAAATACTTTTTGCTCTTAAAATTACTTTCACCAGTTAAGTGCCATGCTTCACTGCTTTTATTATTTCCCTTGTCAGTTGCTATCTTTCTGGGTTTTATTTTAGTAAAGAAAATACTTGCAATAATCTGTTTTAGCTTATTCCTGCAGTGTGATTAAATTTTGAATCAAGTGCTGGCTGGATATGTTAGTTACAAATCTGCATTTAATGTTCTCAGGAGCTTCTTCTATAGCAACAAAAAGAGGAACACATCAGGAAGGCTCTGTGGCTCTTCCTTAACTTGGCCCCTTTTGCGAGCATTTTATATGAACACTTGGAACATTAGTGGGTTTCACAGCTGCCATGTTTGGTGAAATAAACCCAAAGGAGCCATCTGCCCCTCCCCATGCTGCCTCCTTTCAATTCCCTAACAACTTCACAGTAGCCAGCTGCCACAGAAACGATTGGAAAAGCAGGACTCAGTGGACTGTAATGATTGTTATTCTCTGGGAAAGTGGGTTCTCTGATTTGGCTGAGAGATAAAGGATATTGAACGCACTTGATTCATCTGAGGGTATCAATAATATCCAACTTCCACCATTAACTTACTTGTTAGGATTTGACAGGAAAGGTCTTTTGTGTTTCCAGGGTTGAATCAGGTGAAAACAAATCCAAAGGTCAAGTCCTTGGCTTGGGTGGTGAGCAGGGAATTTGACTACGGGAATGTTGTCAGATTTTATTTTGTGCCATACAAAAAACGCTGGTTGCTAATCTCAGCCTTGTCAAAAGTCCTGGGCCTGGATTGGCCTACTATTTTTCCTTTTCACATTCAAATGCAGGTGGATTCCATCCACTCTAGGCCAAAGAAGACAACAGACTTGTTTCAGCCACTTGGAAGAGTCAGAGTAACAGAAGCTCCACTGAGGGACACAGGATGTCATCTTATAGTTTGTTCATTGTTTGAGGGGATAGCAAGTCGTTTTTGTAACTTCAGTTAAATGAATTGTACTTTATGCTGATAGGTCAAAATTGAGAACCAGGAAAATAACTGGCATAAGAAGATTTGATAAGATAGTTTACTTTTAACCCAAGATTTGCACTG
This sequence comes from Balaenoptera musculus, assembly GCF_009873245.2. Taxonomy (NCBI): domain Eukaryota; kingdom Metazoa; phylum Chordata; class Mammalia; order Artiodactyla; family Balaenopteridae; genus Balaenoptera; species Balaenoptera musculus. Next base: position 79,825,679 of record NC_045786.1, read on the forward strand.
GAGGTTAACCTTCTTTCGTCATCACATTTTTCTTACTTCCAGAAGCATCAATTTTAAGTCTAGTTAGGATTATCACATTTTACGTTTCTTATTTTATGTCTATCATTTTTAAAACATGTTCTTATCTTCATTTTTCACATCCATGACTGCCTTCTCAAGTTTGGTCTGTTAATGAAACTATCCCTCATCAATGATTTTTATAAAGCAAGTTTTGCTTTCTTTAAATACTAGATTTAAAAGAATCTTTAATACATTATAATCTAATAATATATAAATAAAGCAATCAGCAAAACTGGGAGTTTAGAATTAGATGACTTAGCTTATCTGAATAGATACAAGGAGAGGTCAAATGCATGATCCAATATCCTATACTATAGAAAACTGAGCACCCTACCAAGTTATTTCAGAAAATATCTTTTTCGTTAGTTCTGGCCTCCTGGCTATCAATTATTGTGAATAAAGGTCCACGTTCTTCTAGCCGCAATTTAAAATTTAAAAGCTGTGAAAACAAAAGTTTTCTTGTTTTTTTTTGATTCGTTTGTGGTGAGGCAACAAAACCAAACCTTAATTCACACGAGGTTATTTATTCCACGCAGTGTGAGTATTCTTTTTTGCTGTAGATATATGACACGTTTGAGTACTGTCTGCTCTTCCAGGCTCTGCTATAATTGTTTTACAATATGCATTTGTGCATTATCTTTTTTCTGCAAAATCTGAAAAATCCTGAATTCTAAAACACTATGGTCCCAAATGTTTGTTTTTAAATAAATTTATTTATTTATTTTTTATTTTGGCTGCGTTGTGTCTTGTTGCTGTGCGCGGGCTTTCTCCAGTTGCGGCGAGCGGCAGCTACTCTTCGTTGCAGTGTGTGGGCTTCTCATTGCGGTGGCTTCTCTTGTTGAGGAGCACGGGCTATAGGTGCGTGGGCTTCATTAGTTGTGGCACGCGGGCTCAGTAGTTGTGCCTCACGGGCTCTAGAGCGCAGGCTCAGTAGTTGTGGCACACCAGCTTCATTGCTCTGTGGTATGTGGGATCTTCCCGGACCAGGGCTTGAACCCATGTCCCCTGCATTGGCAGGCAGATTCTTTTTTTTTTTTTGGCAGGCAGATTCTTAACCACTGTGCCACCAGGGAAATCCCTCAAATGTTTTGAATAAGGAATTATGGGCTTCTGTTATCTTTCTCTGCTTTCTCCCCAAAGTAATTGATAGCTTTCTACAAAGTGCCATGTATCTCTGTGTCTTTGTTTTCTTGTCTCCCATTTATTTAACACATTTTAATCTGGCTTCTGCCTCCACTATTCTAATGGAACTGTTCTTGAGGTCACCTCGTTGCCAAGTCCAGTTGTCATTCTCTGGATGGCAAGTACTTGACTTGTCTGCAGTCACTCTGTCATCAGTGTCCTTCTCTTCTCTCTCCACCCTCAGGCTCACATGATACTGCCTTCTCCTGATGGCCAATAGCCCCTCTTTCCAGGTTGTCCTTCTTCTGTATACTCTTGCTCTATTGTTTCCTGAGTCTGTTCTCAGTGTCCTTCTCCTTTTGTTTGTATTTTCCTTGGGCTATTTTACCAACACAGATGCTTTTTTTGTATGGTAAGATACACATAACAGAAATTTTACCATTTTAACTATTTCTCAGTGCATAGTTCTGGGGAATTAAACACATTTACATTGTCGTGCAACCATCCTCACCATCTTGGGAACATTTTCATCTTCCCAAAATGAAACTTTGTACCTATTTTTAAAAAGTCTTCATTCCTCCCTCCCCTCAGCCCTTTGCAAACACCAGTCTACTTTCTGTCTCTATGAATTTGAATCTGACTACTCTAGGTACCTCATATAAATGGAATCAGTACAGTATTTGTCCTTTTGTGACTGGCTTATCTCACTTAGCACAATGTCACCAATGTTCATCCATGTTGTAGCATGTGTCAGAATATCCTCTCTTTTTAAGGCTGAATAATGCTTCATTAATGTTTTCTAATTCAGAACTGGGTAGGACAATGGTTGATGCCATATGTAACTACATACAAATCACTTAGAGGAAGTGGCAGTGGATTATAAACTATAGAAACAGTGATGGTGGTGAGAAGAATAGGATAAAATGCTCTGGTTAAAGAATAAGAAAAAGGAAATGGTTCTATAGAGTTAAGAACACACCAAAGACCACTGGCTATATAAGTAAACTAAATAGCCATTCCATGAAAGTCCTGATCAGTAATTCCAAAGGGCATTACTGCTTCTTAACCTCAATATTGTCAACAGTGTCTAGTGGTGAACTTGGATCACTTGAAAGATAAGCTATGTTCTACATTTATTTTGTAAGCCTCCAGTAAAACATGGAATTATATAGTATACTTCAGAAGTACCAAAAACATTTAAAAATATACTTTAGGGCCAGATGGATTGGAATCTTTATCATCTTTTACATGACCCGTTGAAAATATTCCTGACTACCTTGCCAGTCAAACACTTTCTTTAGTTCTCTTCTCCTTATTGCCAACCAAACATGATTTACTTTAAACTTAGCCCTGAAGATGCCAATCCTCAAGGTCTGTGGTGGAAATGTACCCTACTGCACAGCATTCTTCTTGCCTTTTCCTAGCTTTCAGTCAAAATACCTTCCCTAACCACTTCCTCAACCACAGTACACACAAATACCCTGAAACTTATCCTTTCTGAACCTCTGTTTTTTTTGTACCTTCCTGCAGTAAGAATTAAATAAGATGTGTATTAAGTGCTAAGCAAAGATTAAAATGTACTTAATTAATGGTAGCTAATAGCAGTTTTGATGATGATGATGATGATGTTAAAAAGGAGGAGAAAAAACATATCTTACATATAATTCGTTCTGACATAATTCAGAGCTTTAAAAGCCATTTTTTTGATGTGGTATATTATTGCTCAATCCCAGCTATTTAGTGCATCTCCTCATGGTTTCTAATACTCAGAGTGTGAACGTAGGAGAAGGGGATTATTAAAAAGTATGGAATGTCTAGCCAGCCTTCACGTTTATTTGTTTTTATGACTATGCATGTATGTATTTAGTTATTTATTTTGCTTAAGAAGCAGGACTTTCACATGTAAAATAGTGAAAACAACAACAACAACAAAACTTGAGGTCTAAATCTGTGGTCCAAAGTAAAAGTACTGCCACAAGTCCTACCTGCATTAGTTTCCTATTGCTGCGTAACAGATCACCACAAATTTAGCAACTTAAAACAATACCCATTTATTAACTCACAGTTCTGTAAGTCAGTCCAGGTGAGCTCAACTAGGTTCTCTGTTTAGGGTTTCACAAGGTCAAATTCAAGGTTCAGCTAACTGGGCTCTGAACTGGAGGCTTTGAGAAAGAATTCAATTCCAAGCTCATTCAGTCCTGGGCAGAATTTAGTTCTTTATGGTTGTAGGTCTGAGGTCCTTGCTGGCTGTTGGTGCTGTCACTCTCAGCTCCTCCAGGCCACTCCCTGATTCTTCTTTGTGGCTTCCTCTATCTTCAAAGCCAGCAATGGCACCTTGCATCCTTCTTATGCTTTAAATCTCTCTGAGGTCCCCCTCTTCCACCAGCTGGAGAAAACTCTTGCTAATTTGGCCTGGCCCACCTGAATAATCTCCGTATTTTAAGGTCAGCAAATTAGAAACCTTAATTATATCTGCAGTGTTACTTTTTGCCATGTAACAACATAATCACTGAAGTGCTATCATCATATTCACAGGGGAAGGAATCACATAAAGCTGAGGGTTATTGGGGGTTATTCGTAGAATTCTACCTATCATATTGGTGTTCAGGTAGGTTAGTGTCTCGAGGTCCCCATGGGTAAATGAACCCATGGAATGGAAGAATGAAGAAATAGGAGAAGCTTTTTGGGTAACTGGGTACAGAAACATGGCATGAAATTGTACAAGTGGCACTGGGGTGCCAGGATTATAGTGAAGGTACACTGAGAATTGGTGCTGACATGCCTGCTGGAGCTTTGGTCACCCATTCTTTGCCTAAAGGAAACCACTGCCATGTACCAAGGGGAAATTGATTGCAATCAAAAGGGTTTTGTCCTCCCATGACCATCATATCCCTCCAGCAAAAAAGTGACTTTCCATATGACTTCACCCCTCACCCAGCCAGCATCTTTATTCAGGAGACTGTTCCCTGATTTTTCCTTGTCCAGTAGTCTTCCTTTTTCCAGGAAAAATTCTAGACAACTCAGCAAGTTATTTACCTAATTAAATTAACTGACAACAGAAGTGAATAAATGATAGAGTCAAATCTCTAGGGATATTGTATCGCCTAAGTAACTTAACCTTCAACCAAGAAAATGAGGGAAAAAAGTCTATTTTTGAAATATTTTAAAAGTAAAAAATAAGCATGTCTGGTGTAAAAGAATCAAAAATACAGAGTGAATGGCATTTTACAATACTTAGAGGCAGTACAATTTTAATGTTTTGTATATAATAGGTAATTATAAACTTAATTAAATATATTTTTTGTATCATAATATAGAAATACTTTTCCATAAACATTCACTTCTTAAATTTGTTTTAAAATTATATGAAGTCTTAGAATGAGGTTAAAAATTGAAATTTATTCATAGTAGCTTCTATGGTGTTAGCACATGTTTAAAAAGAAGGAATATTTAATAAGTAAATACCTTATCCAAAAAACTCTACTTTCAAATTTGTTTAAAATTAATGCATTATTTGTAATCCTTATACCTCAACAACTTTAGACCTCGATGTATTTTGGTCCTTTTTTTTCTTTCACCCCACCCCATCCCCACTCCTTTATTCAGTTTTTCTGGAGGTCAGTGATCAGAATTAGATGTGAGTGTTGGGGTGGCCCAGCTGATAAATCCCAGTGTTTCTTTGAATGCGCCAGAGGCAGTGGCAGAGCTGGGGTTAAGGTCGTGGTGGTCAGAGACTTTGTGAAAATGTATTCTACATACCCTTAAGGTACAGAAGGTTGACATGAAGCCAATCGTGAGTTTATCATATTAGGACTTTTATATAGAGCAAAATGAGCTGCCTCCTTGGCAATCTATTTTACAGCTGAATTTATTATATTCAAATACATTTAGGAGTGAAGGTACATGTCTTTATGCCTCGTTTAATGTTTTCAGATCCATCACCTATCCCCACCTTTCCCTTATTTTCTAGTTAGCTAAGTTTGATACCTCCAGGGTCCCCTATCCCTGGTCAGAACCCCCATCAGTTATACATTTTCTGGAGTAAGATGCAGTAACTGTGAAATGGTTTTGTTAGGAAGGGGGCACCAGGTCGATCTCCATACACTTCTGCGAGCAAGGCAATGAACTTCATGTGTAACTGAAGATAAATGGTAAACCTTACAACAGACCCAGTGGTCAGATTCCTTGATATGTGGAATTTGATTACAGCTGTCAGTCAGCTGTTTTGTTGAAAGGTGATTTTATTAATCTGACTACAAAATTTGGTAGCGAGGCCATTATTTTGGCCTATTCTCTTTTAGAGAGAGTCACTTTGAAATATAACTGTCCTCTTAATTACTGCCCAATATTGTGGTGGATTCAGTTAGAAAATGCCTACCTGATGTAGAAAAAAGACTAACTATATGATGTGTCCACTCACATGTTCTTAATGTTAAGCTTTAGTCATATAAGTACAATTTATATTAATTACTAATCACATAATAGGAATTATTTACCAAATTCTGATTTTTTCACAATCCCATAATAAGCACAATATTTACTTGAAAAAAAATTTTTGGTTAAACAAATTGTTTAAAATTTGTTGGTTTATAATATATGTGATTTTACTTTTTACTGTGCTGGGAGGATTTTATGTTTCTGTAGTAATGCTATTTCTACAGTGTTCTTCTGAGGAAAAATACCATGAGTTATAATAAATCAATTACTGTCTCAAATTTATTTACATATAATTTTTAAGTAAATAAATGTTTCTGTACAATGTGATAAAAAGTTGACCCATCTGCATATTGTTTTTGAATCTTAATTTACTCATTATTTGCAGATGTATTCACCAAGTGATTATGTTTTCTTTATTAACCATTTCTGTCCATTATGAGATTATAGCTATTGCTTTTCCTACAGACTTAGTTGATCTAGATGTTAAGTTGTAGAGCAAAGTTTACCTGGCTGGGGCTTTTAAATATGTAATTTAAAGCTATTCATTAATTGGTAGCAGGCTGTGATAATTTTGTTGATTTTGGAAAGCACATATTAGTGGGAGTTGAAAAAATGTTTAGATAGAAGATAGCAAGTATTTAAAATATGGGAAGATTATAAGAGAAATAAAATCAAGGGAGCAACTTCTGATCATGTGGAAGGGAATCAAAGTGTAGAATATTACTACTCCTTCTTCCTTTTCTTTATGTAGATATTCAAGTCTATGACATATCAGGGATATTTTATCATCTAAATGCATTCTCTTTACCCTCTGCCTTGTTCTTCTATCACAATTGAAGGCAACATCCTTCCTAGTACATGTCTTGTTTTAAAATATCTTGATACTTCAAAATCAGATTTCATTACAGGCACATTACAAAGTGATGATTTGCCCTATTTAAAAACAAAACAAAAAAGCTGTAGATGCCTTACAAATATTGACAATCCCAATGCACTTAAAATATGGCTGTATTTTAGCAACATACTGATTTACAACAGTTTCTGAATTTTCCTTCTTTCCTTTCCTCTCTATGTGCAGAAACTGCTAAAGGTTTTCGGCTGGTCTCCTGACAAATCTCCCTCCAAACTCTCTTGAAAATGACATTCTTTCATTGGGATTTAATCCTCTATCATCTGCTGATAATGCTTCAGCCTTTGTCTCTCTGCTCTGATTGTTGTCTGGAACTGTACTTGTTAACTTTTCATGTCTGTTCGGATGGAAACAGAAACATCTCCTCTGTGCCCTCTTTATTAGGACCGTTTAGGTCGCTAGCAAGCGGCTACTCCACAGGTCAAATTAAAATATGTCATTCAGAGACTTACTTGTGTTTCCAGTTCCAGATTCTTGGGACATCAGGAAGGACCTGGCCACACTGCTGAGACCTGGGACAGGCGTCAGGCATGTGAATGCTGCTTTTCCCAGTGTTGGCTCCTCCTGGGCTCTAGGGCTGAAGTTTATAATGGGTATAATCTGGTGTTTTCTTCTGAGACCTTGGCATGCTCTGGTGCTTTCATAGCCACCTCCTTCCACGGCTACAAGAAAAGGGTAAAATTTGGTTTATTCATTCAGTGAGCACATATTGAGCTCTGCTTTGTACCAAGCTCACAGAATACATACTTGCCAAAAAGAATTTAGCATCTAGTAGAGAGACAGCTCTGCATTTAAGTAAGCAAATAAAATACAGCAATTACAAATGTGTTAAGTTCTGCAAAGTAAAGAAGCTGAGATAGAAAACAATGCATCAGAGGAGAATTTACTTTAGAAAAGCCTCTCTGAGGAGGTGAGGTTTTAAGCTAATTCTTAAGGAGAAAGATGGAGCTAGCAGGAGAGAATTTATTTTCAAAGATGTTTTTTCAAAAAAAAAAAAAATCTTATTTGTGAACAAGGGGAGGATGACATGGGAGGAAGCAGGGGTGAGAATATGACTTGTGGGTCAAGGAGTTTGGATTTAATCCCAAGTGTAGCCACCGTGAAAAATCATTAGCCAGGTTGCTGATGTCATGTAATCCATTAAGAAGTATTTATCTAGCCTTTAATTTAGGCCAGACTCCAGCCTGGTTTACTGAGGAGGATTAAAAAGTAAGGCAAATGTATAATCCTACTCTGATTTTGATTATAACCTATGCTGAGAGGCAAGGAGGAGTTTCGAGTCTCAGGTAGGAGGCAGGGGGACCACACTGATCTTATGCTTAGTGAGCTCTGGCCTGGTGTCAGGCAGATCCCAGAGCCACGGAGCTAAACTGCTCACGAGGGGCTGAGAACCCACTGACATCAGAGGAGGACTGTCATATGGCCCAGCACCCACTGTGTGCCAGAACCTATTCTAAGACGTTTTACATATCTACTCAATCTAATTCTCATAGTAACCCCGTGAGGTAAGAAGGATTAATATCACCATTGCACAGATGAGGAAACTGAGGCACAGAAATGAAATGACTTGCCCAAGACCACACAACAGGTAAGGGTAAAACCAAGATTCAAGTGCAAGGCAGGCTGGTGCTGAGTCTGCTCTTACCCACCATGCAGTGATGTCTCAGGGCTGTCAGCCTTGGTGGTAGAGAGGACCACAGCTAGGCACATGGTTCCAAAGGGGGCCATAGAGAAAGTTCTGGTGTAAAAAAAGAAAATGTGATTAGGAATGCTGTGGGGTGCTTGAATTAGTGATGAAAGCAGGATATACAAATGGAAATATTGTCAATATGGACCTAGGCTCTGCAAAGAGGATCTTGGCTGCTTCTTATGTTTCTGTGCACTGGCTTTTTGAGGAATACGTAATTTTGGATCCGTGAAACTGCTTGGAATACTTGCCAGTGCCATCTTTCCTTCATTTTCCCATAGCATGTTAATTGTTCTAAGCTCTCTTATGGTTGTTTCCATTCTCTAATGTACTATTGTATAGTTAGGATTAAAACAAATTGTATAAAACCTCATATAAAAAATGCAACATATTTATGATTTTTTTATGATATTTTATACAATGAATATTTTACTTGGGGTAGATTTTATGGTATTGTTTGCACAACATCTACTATGAGGGAGGAAATGATATTGTCACTTTCAATAATATTTAACTCACATATGTCTCTGCATACTTCCTTATCATGTTCAGATTGATCCAAATGAAGAGTAGGTGTGAGTTCAATCATATTCTTGATGTAGTACAGTGCAAAAGAAAAAAAAAAAAAAACCTAATTATCATTGAGTTCACTTTGGAAAGGAAAAGATCCCCTGAAATTAGAAGTTGAATTAAGCAGTTTTGTAAGCCTTCAGTTTCTGATATTTCTTTAATATCAGGCAGTAGTGACTATTCTGCCTCTTGCCAAAGGCAGCTTATTAGAGTTGAAAAAGGCATCCTGTGTTGGACCTCCTTGGGGTCTGCCCTGCCGCCTAGGTTACTATTTACATTAGGAATACTGTTCTTGCTATTGACCCTCTCTAACAATTTAAGTATATCTCTGAAGTTATGTAAATTTCATAATTTCAGGAATATATTTAAAGGAACATTCTGCATCAGAAGTGATTTATTGTGACATATTAATATTAATCAGGATATAATCAAGAGAGAGAAATGACACAGTAATTTGAACAGAGATCATTTAAAATTAAAAAATTAGTAACCACCATAAAGAATTTCAGTGGGAGGGACAGGCTAATAAGAACTAAAGAAAACTAAAGAGTATAGGAGTAGCAGATTTAAGAAGCAGCCATTACCCTATAGCTGAGATAGCTGCCCAAGGAAGAGCCCTCCCCAACCCCAGGGCTAAGATCCTGACCTTGCTGGAGAGGTTATAGCTGTGGTCACTGGATGGTAGTGGAGCTGCTGTGGTGTGGTATAACTTGCCAGAAATATGCCCTCTAGGCGACTAGGGAAAGCAGTTCACAGGGAGATGCCTTACTGGAGGCACTCTGTTACAAAACCATCCAGAGAGTGTGCCAAGGGAAGCTGCCGTCTGCTGGGTGCTGCTAGCTTACTTGCACTGCAGGAGCCTGGTGCTGGGGAAGACACCAGATCTGAGAAGAAAAACCCTTTCTTCTACTAGGTCCTTCCAGCACCTTTTATCCACAAAGGTTAACATTGCACCAGCTGTTAAAGGAAAAATATTTTAAAAGCCCATATCCGTTTTCAGAGCAGGCAGTAAAAGGTGAATTTGGAGCTAAGATACAATAAATTGATAACTGGCATACATGGGAATCCCTATCTATCCACTGTCAGGGTTTTGACAAAAGCTGTTGTGCTGAACTTATTAGAAAATCAACTTATTATTTTCAAAATGCAATTTATGGTTTCTGGTCTTACATTTAGGTCTTTAATCCATTTTGAGTATATTTTTGTATATGGTTTTAGAGAATGTTCCAATTTCATTCTTTTACATGTAGCTGTCCAGTTTTCCCAGCACTGCTTATTGAAGAGACTGTCTTTTCTCCATTGTATATTTTTGCCTCCTTTGTCATAGATTAATTGACTATAAATGCATGGGTATATTTCTGGGTTCTCTATTCCATTCCATTGATCTGCGTGTCTATTTTTATGCCAGTTTTGATGACTTTAATTTTTTAGTATAGTCTGAAGTCAGGGGGCATGATTGCTCCAGCTCTATTCCTGTTTCTCAAGATTGTTTTGGCTATTTTGGATCTTTTGTGTTTCCATACAAATTTTAAAATTATTTGCTCTAGTTCTGTGAAAAATGCCATTGGTATTTTGATAGGGATTGCATTGAATCTGTAGATTGCCTTGGGGAGTATGGTCATTTTAACAATATTCTTCCAATCCAAGAATAAGGTATATCTTTCCATATGTTTGTGTCATCTTCAGTTTCTTTCATCAGTGTCATAGTTTTCTGAATACAGGTCTTTTACCTCCTTAGTTAGGTTTATTCCTGGGTATCTTATTCTTTTTGACGTGATGATAAATGGGATTGTTTCCTTAATTTCTCTTTCTGATAGTTCATTGTTAGTGTATAGAAATGCAAGATTTCTGTATATTAATTTTGTATCCTACAACTTTACTAAATTCATTGATGAGCTTTAGTAGTCTTCTGGTGGCATCTTTAGGATTTTCTATGTATAGTACCATGCCACCTGTAAATAGTGACAGTTTTACTTCTTCCTTTCTAATTAGGATTCCTTTTATTTCTTTTTCTTCTCTGATTGTTGTGGCTAGGACTCTTTGACATAAATCATAGCAATATTTTTTTGGATCTGTCTCCTAACACAATGGAAATAAAAGCAAGAATAAACAAATACAACCTAATTAAACTTAAAAGCTTTTACAGCAAGGGAACTATCAACACAACAAAAAGAAAACCTACTGAATGGGAGAAAATATTTACAAATAATATGACTGAAAAGGGGTTAACATCCAACATATATAAATAGCTCATACAACTCAACATCAAAAAAACACAACTGGATTAGAAAATGGGCAGAAGAACTGAATAGACATTTTTCCAAAGAGGACATGCAGATGGCTATGCACATTAAAGGATGCTCAACATCACTAATCATCGGAGAAATGCAAATCAAAACCACAATGAGATATCACCTCACACCTGTCAGAATGCCTATCATCAAAAAGAACACAAATAAGAAATGTTGGCAAGGATGTGGAGGAAAGGGAACCCTCCTGCACTGTTGGTGGGAATGTAACTTGGTGCAGCCACTGTGGAAAATAGTATGGAGGTTCCTCAAAAACTAAAAATAGAACTACCATATGATCCAACAGTTCCACTCCTGGGTATATATCTGAGAAAAACAAAAACAATAATTCGAAGAGCCACATGCTCCCCTGTGTCCATAGCAGCATTATTTACAACTGCCAATATATGGAAGCAACCTAAGTGTCCATTGACAGATGAATGGATAAAGAAGGTATGGTATATACATACAATGAAATACTACTCAGCCATAAAAAAGAATGAAATTTTTCCATTTGCCACAACATAGATGGACTTGGAGGGTATTATGCTAAGTCAGACAAAGACAAATACTGGGGCTTCCCTGGTGGCGCAGTGGTTGAGAATCTGCCTGCCAATGCAGGGGACACAGGTTCGAGCCCTGGTCTGGGAAGATCCCACATGCCGCGGAGCAACTAGGCCCGTGAGCCACAACTACCGAGCCTGCGCGTCTGGAGCCTGTGCTCCGCAACAAGAGAGGCCGTGATAGTGAGAGCCCCGCACATCGCGATGAAGAGTGGCCCCCGCTTGCCGCAACTAGAGAAAGCCCTTGCACAGAAACGAAGACCCAACACAGCCAAAAATAAATAATAAATAAATAATAAATAAAAATTTAAAAAAAGACAAATACTGTATGATATCACTTATATGTGGAATCTAAAAAATACAACAAACTAGTGAATATAACAACAAAGAAGCAAACTCACAGATACAGAGAACAAACTAGTGGTTACCAGTGGGGAGAGGTAAGGAGGAGGAGGCAGTATAGGAGTAGGGAATTAAGAGGTACAAACTATTAGGTATAAAATAAGCTACAGATATTTATTTTACAACCCAGGGATTATAGTCAATATTTCATAATAACTATAAATTGAGTATAATCTTTAAAAATTGTGAATCACTATATTGTACACCTGTAACTTACATAATATTGTACATCAACTATACTTCAATAAAAAAGGAAAAAAGAGAGTAGATATGCCTTGAAGAATGTCATTATAATTAAGCAAATAAAATTTTTGCAGCCATTTGGAGAAAAAAATGCAATTTACTTATTTGTCTATGGTACCTTTTAAAGAAACTGACTCACTGTAACCACTCCCCCTTATCACATTTGTGCTTCAACTAGTTCTTTGAAACAAAATGATCTAATTATTTTAAGTATTTAATAATTAGTCAATATGGGAACTATTGCTTACAAAAACAAGTGCTCAATATTTGTGAGAATGGGAGGTTTTTAGTTTGGAGTGGAAATAACTTATGTGTTACTTTAAATATTATAAAAATTAGTTTTCAGATGTCTCTTGCCTCTGCATTACCATTAGATTTTAAGTCGCTCCAGGGGGACCAGGCTCGAGTCATTCTTGTTTACTCTGTATGACAGTTTGAGTAGCCACAGAAAACCTATGAGAAGAAAATACCCACTGTGACACCGTATTCATAGAGACTCCTCACAAAGACAGTGAATTTTAGATGTTGCAGACACAAGTTCTGGAATACAATTATTTTCAGGAAGAAGTACTAACTATAGTAATTACTGTTATCTTTGGTTTGAGAAGCTCTTCTATTGTCATCCTTAAGAGAGAGGATTTTCTTGATGTTGTTGCCCAGTTTACTTGTTGAAGATACATCAGTCTTGATGGAAAAGGAAAGCTTAGAGAAGTAGCATTTATAAGATTTATATGTTAAAGATGTTAATTTATGAATGTAGATATGTTATCATGAAAAGATATCACTGTTAAGAGACCAGAGACTAAATTTCTCCCCAATATTTTAGCATAGTAGCTATTAGTGATTCAGTATCCAAAGCACCGACTAAAGGTAGCTTATTGCTGAAAAGGAAAGATATGGAAGAGAGAAGGAGAAATGAGTAAGGATTGAATAGTCATAATCTTCAAATCTATCTAAAGACATAGGGGTATAGAAGCATTCTTTCTATTTTCTTATTGTAATTACTTTAAATCGTTTTTTTCTTAATACTGTCAGTAAGAATGATCTTTTTCCTTCTTAGCAAATAATACAACTGCTTCTTTTTTCATTGGCAGAAAAGGAATAATAAGAAATAAAATTCTGTGTTTAGATTCTATGTCAAGTTAATTTTCCTTAGCTGCTTTATTTAGTAGGATATAGAGTATATATTTAATACAGTATGAATAATACAAAGGAACTCATAACTGAGACGAGACTGGTCATGTTTAATTGATATTTATCAAGATTTCACTGAGTGTCATAACATTGTATTTTATAAAAACACTCTCTGTGAATTGTTTTCTGATACTTTTGCTCTATTTTATACTTGTTCCTTTTAACTGTAAATTGAACTTGTCAGTACTTTGAAATTCTGAAACTGAAAGAATGGCAGCGAAGAGGGCAAAATAATTTTTTTCTCTCCAAATCAAATAAGAAATAAAAGCCAAAATATATAACAGCAACAATATCAGCAATACTGCCACCAGCAACAAAACCCTAGAGTGGCCTGCATTCCTGAAGCTGAGGGTACTTGAGTATCTCTGTTCTTATTTCCCCTATTCACGTAAATGCTGTATTACCAATAGAAACATTTTAAGGTTGGGAACCCAAGCAAAGCACTGTGGATTCTCTGTTGTTTGTGAGTTGGAACACTAGGGGACAGCACTAAAATATTGCATAGTTGTTTGTTATTGATCACTTGCATACTGTATAATAAGTATGAGATTTTCCTGTTAACGACTATTGAAGGCCCTGTTGATTTCAGTGGATGAAAAAGCACAAAGAGGAAGATGAGCTTTTCAAGTCTATAATTTCAGCCTTTGTAAAATGATGATTTGAATAATTTAGAGGAAGCTCCAGGCTGTTTTTTGGTTGCAAGGAGATAGTAAGGCATGATAACTTAAAGAATTGTGATTTTGTGTTACAAGTGGTTTCTTCTTTTCATTCTTTGGGGGTAAATATTTTGCACAAATTTTTATTTCTAATCTTGTTTTCCAGGCACTTTGGAAAGACATGAAACGGGAGAAAGAGCAAGGATTATCCTTAATTGTTGTGATGATTCACAGCTTCTAAAGCCTGAATCTGTACTTCCAGTTGCCTCAGAGACACATAAGCACAAAAGTGTAGAACAGAGGTCCTCCAGCTCCTGCCAGTTTGGGCCAATACCTTGCCCTGGTCTGCAGGTGGAGTCTTCATGTAAGGTAAGTTCAAATCAAGCTGCTGCTCACGAAGAACATTATCAACCCTGAGTAAGAAGTAATGTGCTTTCATAAATATGTGGCCATTAAATATCAGCACAAATATAAGAACTCAGAGATGATCGAATCTACCAGACGTACCTACCAAGCGATCTTGGCTGAATCGGGATAACTTTTTGAGTGATTATTATTTTTGAATGACTATAGCATTCTTTTTTTGATAAGACAGGTCCTGGCTTATCAAGACTGAACAAGTTTTATATTAATCCTTGAATTCTAGATGGTTTTCAATGAAAAGGGGGGGAAATTATATTCTGTGGTCTGGATCGATTTTTTTTTCACGTGGGTATTTGACCTCTTTTTAAAATGCTGATTACAAGTAAACCAAAAAACATCAGAAAAACTGGATCGTTGTTTGGGCAATTCTTTTGGTATACTCAGCATCTCTAGGATCACTAGCTCTTTAGGATTCCAGGCCTCAGATTACACACAGTGATGGAGTTTACATTCATTTTCTCAAGCCACGTTAACCAGCGTCACAGAAATTTGCATGAGTTTGATTATTTTTCAGTTCTAAACATGACAGAGCAATTTAATCTGCTTTCTTTAAGGGATTCTTCCGTTCTTCTGTCATCTACACCTCCAAGTTATCCCCTCCTCAGGTTGCAACTGTGGCATTTATATGCGTATGTATAATGTAGTATTTTTTTATGTAAACATATTTTCATAACAATGTCTATTTCTTTTTAATGGCTGCGTCATGCTCTATACTGTGTATTTACTATACTGACATGAATTATTTTCCTATGGCTTAATATATGGATTGTTTTTTATGCTTCACTTTAGGACTAACACAACTAATGAACCTAAAGTTTTGTTTTTTTTTTTAATATTTAGTGTTATTTAATGGGATATATTTCCAGAAGTGGGGTTTCTAAGTCAAATTTTAGCTGATTTCTATTTATATGTTGTTAACATTTTCCGTTATTTTAATGATATTATGAAGACTTAAAGTAACATTAATAAGGACTTTAAATAAGACTTTATTTTATCTCATGTGTATGTATGTAGTTAGAGGCAAAAGGATGTGTCATTTTTTAAGAAAGGCCAATTGGCTGCTAAGCTTTGCCTCAAAGCTGCAGGGGTGGAGGTGGGGGGACCAGCATATGAGCCTCAGCTTTTTAGGTTTAAAGACTAGATTTCAATTTTATCAGTGAGGCCAGAGTTTGTCAACCTTTTGAGAACTGAGTCATACTAACAAAACACCCAAGAAATGCATATTTAAATTAGAATGACAATTCTTTAATTTATAATGATAAATATGATGGCAGTTCATTGCTCAGCAGTCTCACAGTAGCAAAGCTACAGGGCATGAGGGAGAACCGGGAGGTGGAATTTTAGCAGAGGATTCCTTGATGGGCATGGAGTCAGAGCCCCAGGGTATTCATTCATTGAGCTCTAAGAAGCTAATGCAGTTCCTGCTTTCAGCCCATCGAGGTACTATCTCCCTTGGTCAAGGCTGATATACATTGAAAAATTTCTAAATTTTGGATTTCTCTCTTTAGGCCAGCTACTTTTGTTTATGCTTTCTCCTGCAGATGTTAAAACCAGTGATTAGGCTGCAGCTTTTTTTCCCCCTTTCTTTCCTTTTCTTATTTAGTCTAATTGTTTTTAGATTTTTCCAAATCTGTTTTTCATGTTCTTAACTTGAAAGAAGTCATGGTTTTTTTCTTTTGGCTACGCCGTGTGGCATGTGGGACCTTAGATTCCAATCTGTGCCCCCTGCAGTGGAAGCTCGGAGTCCTAACCACTGGACCACCAGGGAATTCTCAGGAAGTCATGTTTTATAAGGACAATTATATCAATATGATGAATTTTTTTTAACATTCACAACTGAAGTTGAAAGTGATAGGGTCTTAGTCTCCTAAAGTGGGAGACAGAACCACACTTCTATTACATATTTTAAAGTTGGGGTAAATAAAGCCCAGTGAGTGAGCCAGCTGACTGCCAAGCATTCCCATCTTAATGTGGCTTTGTTGCTTTTCTTTCACAATAGAATTTGTATTTTACAGTGGAAATTATATGCTAGAAGAGTGGATGAGAACTTGGATATGTCTTTTGACTCGTGCATGTCATATGCCTAAGGTCTGCAGGAGCAAATCTCATTCATCAAGTGCCTATTTTACTAGTTTAATTCCCAGAAGGTAAACTGACTGCTGTTTCTTGCAGGACCTCAGAGCCACCCTTTAGGTAGTGATAATAGTATATATAGATTTCATTTTCTTTATATAATTTTGTTTCTTTCTTGACTCCAGAAGGCAATAAAATGCCGGGGTCTTGTTTTCCTACTCTTAGGCTGATCCCAACTTCATTTCCTAGCTGCTGCCCTTTACCTTAGATGACTGCAATTTCCAACTTTTACTCTCTACAGAGTTGGAGAACTGAATTAGACAGGATTATCACCTCCTTTGTTCTATGTACTTTACGTCTCTTATTATTGAGCTTACTGTTGAGTAGAGCTATTTTTATTTGTGCTTCTCCTAAGTTATATCTTCTCCAATTATGTACTGCATATCTTCTTCTCATCGTCTTAGATTTAAGCCTTTAAGATTGTTTTATCTTGATCTTTTATTTATGAATTTGATAAGCATAAAATTTCAAGAATGCTTATAAATTCTCCATTCTCCTTTTTGTTAATATAGTAAAATGCTTCATTAGTTTTCATAAGATTAAAAAAAAGCGGATTTAAAGAAGAGGAATTGAATCACACTTATTTCAGAGCTGGGAAAAATGAGGGACAATAAGCCTGTAAAATTTGGAACTATGTAGGGTTACTCTGTGTTTCAGAATTTTTTGGTATGGACTTCAGTGAGAGACAAGTCAAGTATTTTCGAATGGTAGCATGAACTGTTTAAGTGGAAGAATAGCATGTAATATCTGTGTGGTGAGCTCTTTGTATTTGGCAATATTTTGCATTTATTAGGATGCTGTGTCCACTTTTCCTTCTTGCATTTGAAGAGTGCATATAGATTTAGGAGAAGGTTTTAAAGAGAACAACAAATACAATAAAACATTTAAAAAATGGGTCCAATTAGAAAGGCCAAAGGAGTTGAATTTGTGCAGCTAGGCAAAGAAAAACCTTTGGGGTAGGAGAGGACCAGAGTCTTAAAGGATTTAAAGGAATACAATATCATATTAGTGATGGGGAACTGCTTTTCTCAGATTCTGCTGAGGATAAAACAAGATAAAAACTGTTTAAATTGCAGTGGGATGAATTTAGCTTCAGAGTAGAAAATAAACAACCTTACTAAAATCATCTTTACATGGCAGAACTCTTCGTTACCTCATCAGATTTTAACGAGGGAAGGTCTTTTTTGTCTTTTATTCTGTTGGTTGGTTTTAAATTCTTTTTCCACACTTCTTGTCTGTAAAATGAGTAAAAAAAATAAACAGGATTATTTTAACTGCCACAATTTAGACCCATTGTAATGTCCTGGAAATGCCTTTTAAAAAAACAACCTGATTTTCTGTAGAATGGGTCCCCAACAGCTCCCCCTGGTTGCTTTTTTAGAGTTACATGTTTAATATGGCAGCCATTAACCATACATGGCTATGGAGCACTTGAAATTTGGCTAACACCACATGTTAAAATGATGTTTTGGATATACAGGCTTAAATAAAATATATTATTAAAACCAATTGCACCTGTTTCTTTTTATGTTTTTCAATATGGCTACTAGGTAGTTTAAAATTACACATGCAGTTTGCATTTTATTTATGTTGGACAAATGTTGAACTAGACCAGGGATAAGCAAACTTTTTTGTAAAGGACCAGATGGTAAATATTTTAGGCTTTGCAGGCTGTATTTTTGCTGTTGTAACTATTCAGCTCTGCTGTTGGAGCACAGAAGCCACCACAGACCATTCTTAAACAAATGAGTGTGGTTGTGTTTTGATAAAATTTTATTTACAAAAACAAGCAGTGGACCACATTTGATACTCGTTGGCCATTATTTGCCAATTTCTGATCTAGTCAGTCCTCTCTAGACTTGGAAATCATGAGGTACTTGGAGGAACTAGCAAAATAGCCAATACCTACCCTCTCCCTAGATATCTAAATTTTTAATAAAGCAGCTTATCCCAACTTCTTCTGCACTGTGAGGAATGTAATCCAAAAGCCCTTGTATCAAGTCTGTTCCCTGACAGCATTCATGAAATTGATGTGTTTGAAAATCTGCCCTTTGTGGAAAACAAATGTGCACATTATGCTTCCTAATCCAAGCAAGATTTTTTAAAATGAAATTTTCTTTAAATAAAGCACTTATACATGCATCATTATCTAAATATATAAAATTGATTATAAATAATGCATTTACATTTATTTACGTTCCAGTTGAGCTTTCTAGAAATATGTTTGTATTTTTTTAACCTTTAGTTGACCTTAGAGTGATGCCTGTTTGGTGCCATTTGCTGAAAAATCTTATTAGAGCTTTATCCTGCTACCTCTTGTAAAACACAGATGGTGTACTGGTAGGCCACCAATAGAAAATCGGATCCCAGGACTACATATTACTTTACTGGAATGCAACATTAGTTCTTTTACATTTTATGAAACAAAAACATAACCAAAATGGAACTAGAGTAGTTTCTTAATTGTGCAATTTGAAAATTTCACCTGCGAATTTACATGTATCAATATGAAATAATAATTCACTGTGGCAATATTGCATGTTGCAGATTAACTCAGTTTTCATTAAACTATCTATATTTTATTATCAAAATTGAATTATTACAAAAAGCACAAATAATATTTATTTGAAAACAATTGTGTTATATAGGGATAAATCCTGAATATAGAATGATAATTTTCACATTTTTGATTAGTAGTTAATTTTCGGTATTCTTTTTAATGTAATAAACAGCATATGCCTATTGTTTCTAATGTAGACAATATTTTGCATCAATTTTATATAATTTTAAAAGAAAACAGATTTTTATTATTAGACATGCCAGCCCTTCATGAAAATATAGGAATTTCTCTCTGTTAACATTGGATTAAGATTTTTGTTTTAAGTATTTTGATTTAGTGAATCCCAACTCAAAACTTAGTGCCTAAATGATATCACCTGTCCTAGTGAGATAGAATAGAGAAATATACAATAGCAGAGAAATATAGAAGTCAGTTTGCTTTTTGAACACATGTGAGGTGGTGCAAGTTTTTGACATTGTAACCATTCCTCATAAGCATTTTATATGGTAATTTTAACTACTGTAAGTCAAAAAAATTTCTGTAATATGCAATGTTTTGTAGCTGTTTTATGAAGGATATCCCTTTTCTTACTTTGTGGCATGAGTTTAAGCATTTTTGATACAAAGTTCCCTCAGTGTTGAGGAAACCTCTGAAAAGCATATCACAGCTTTGTTCCAAAACTAATTCAGGAGGTCTCAGAGTCACTGTGAAAAGTAGCAACCCCACACCATTAAATGACTCCAGCTGTCCGCCTCGCACACAGAAGCAACCCTGAATTTCCTTACAGGACTTCAAAGCCTTGCTTGTATCTAAACATTCGTTGGCCATGTAAATCAGAGACACAAAAGGAGAATGCTCCTATTTCATGGTGCACGGCTGGTCTGAGTCCGGCTTTGTGCTGCACGTGCCGGTGGGGAGTGCCAGAAACAGAAGGGCACTGTTCTGACGCGTGTGACAAATGTAGTTAACACCAGATCCATATTAATGTTGTCAAGTTCCCTTGATGTATTTAAACAGATTTTAATTATTTTCAGCATCCGTCCAAAGGCCTGAAATATATAGCCTAATAGTTCTTCAAAGAAAGCTTACTTAATGTGTGAATGTAAAACCTCTCATAAAAATGAAACTTTTATATTAGCCTTAGTCATTGACATAGGTTATTCATCAAGTCAGCAATTTGTGTGGCAAAGTGCCATTTGAATAGCGTATTGTTAGGCTACTTATGGTCCACTTGACAAGGGCTCTTTCTGTAAATAGTGCAATTTGACTCCAGCTGTTAAAGAGTGGCTTTGACAGCAGCCAAATAGAATGGAGATGCCTTACTGCACTGCCGAAAAATCAATATTGGGTTCTTGTTCATGGTAACCTGTTCTTTTCTCTTCTGTAGATTTATAAACAACTATCAAGGGTTTATAAGTGGAAGTTTAAGTATTATTTTAAATGTAATTCACTTTGAGTCTCAAATTAAGACTTGTGATAAATGGTACAAGTGCAGAGTTTTAGGATATTATTTCCACCCCCTGGTTCATGTTTAGTCACGATTACAGTTAAGTTGAATTTGGATTCTCCAGCTACAATAGAAAAGAATTAGTGTAAAACATGGACTCAAGAGTGTGTGCCTATTGTATATTGCCAGTGCAATTATTTCTTCTTTTTGATTCTCTTATCAGTTTCTCTTCTGTGTCCTCCCATCTTCTCTGTGTGTATACCTTTCTGTACAGATGGCAGGGTTCTTTGTGGTTGTGCCCATGGCAACACCCACAGATGTTGACAGCCAGTAATGTCCCCCGTGTTGTTGAAGATTTCCCTAAAGCAGGGTCTTGCTGGTTTTGAAGATTTTTCTAGCGTTTTCAGCAATACAGGGTTGCTATGATACCTGACTGGCGGTAATAGATATTGAATCTTTTAATTACAGTAACCACACACAAGGACTTTTTTCACTGGCTTTCTCTGCTGTTGCTAGCTGTTATATTTAAGATACAGAAGAGGAAGTGAAATTATATACTCAAGATGAGAAAAAAATTTCCAGAGTTTACTTCGAATTCCAATATTTAATTTTAAAAAATTCCTGGTGTAAAAACCTTTTAGCAGACTGATGGAAATATAGTTTATTTAAATTACAGATATAATTTATTTAAATTATTTCTAGTTTTGACTGAACTTGATTTTGAATTTTTATTGTTTACCTGAGATGTCGTTAAGCCTTCGTCTAAGGTGTGCTAAGCAGGATTTGAAAAAGCTGTCATTTTTAACATGGGAAAAGCTGGTGGAATGTGTACTTTCTCAAATGCCTCTTTCAGTGAAAGCTGTTAAAGTAGCCATCTTCCTATTACTGACCAACTCTGCATTTATTGAGTTTGTGGCTGAGATAGCAACTGAAAATTCATAAAGCTGATAATTGTGTACAAAGACCTGTAAGGCTGATTCAAGGTCAGTGTTATTGTTTTTATAATTGCTGAGAGGCAGTTCTCATTTCTTCAAGAAGAAGGGTTTGTTCTGCTTTGATTTTAGTTGGTTTCAAAAAATGTTATCCCTTCTGTTAATTCTAAAGTAAATCTTTTCACTGAATAAATGTTTATGTTGTTCTTTAGCACTAGATTTAGCTAGATTTACCTCAGTACTTTTCCCCACCCCCACAATATTAATCAATCCTGTAAGAAACATGGGAATCTAGGATTATAACTTTTCTCTTGAATTAAATATTCTGATTATAGTCATCAATTGACTTGTGGGTGAGGATTCTAGCTTAGAAAGATGAAGAAAAGTTAAACATATCAGGCAGTTTTATTTTGTATTTAGATTAATCTAGGGACAGAGTAGCATAATTTATTAAAGCATGTCTTTAAATTTGCCTCCATTTGCACAATAATTTTATAGGGATATTTTAGAAAGTACATATTATGTAATAATGTACCTACCATATTACCCACCATAACCATTTAGAGACTTTTTGTTTCTCCCTCATTTTTTTCTTTCCTACATTTTTTTTCCTCAGTTGTAATTAAAAGCAAAACAAAAACAAAAACCCTGTGACTTTTCAAATTTGTTAAGGCCAGCTTCTTGTAGGACCTAAAGATGGACTATTCAACTTATTGAAAGAGGTCTAAATCTTCTGGGATACAAATTCACTCCAGTGGATTTAGATGTTCTGTTATTGAGCAAATTGCTGGTTCTGATTAGAAGATGATGGTAAATGTTACTCCTTACAGAAACTTGGAGTTTTCTTGGTAACCAAGTCATTGTCTGACATCAGGAATATTTTCTGCTTATATCCTATTTTTGATGACTACCACAATGGATGGTATTTTGAGGAGTAAAAAATGAAGTTTATAGAAATTCAGATGTTGAGTTAACTAAAAGGGTTAGTGGCTTATAACAGGAAAGAAATGAAAGAGAATAAAATCTTTCTTTTTGAAAGCTGGTAATGTCACTTATAGACTGAGAGTACCATCTGGACCCATTTAAAGGAATCCCAACAGGAGCACTCCTTCTGTACCAATGACTTATGTTGAAACTGGCCCTAAGAGAGCAGCAAATGCAAAAATGTAACAGGAAGCAATTCTCAGAAAAGAAAGCATCTCTTCTCATGGACTATTTCCCCTATGTTGATAAAAACAAAATGTTTGAAGACCTTAGCTTTGAATCTGTAGATTGCTTTGGGTAGTATATTCATTTTCACAATGTTGATTCTTCCAGTCCAAGAACATGGTATATCTCTCCACCTCTTTGTATTGTCTCTAATTTCTTTCACCTGTGTCTTATAGTTTTCTGCATACAGGTCTTTTGTCTCCTTAGGAAGGTTTATTCCTAGGTATTTTATTCTTTTTGTTGCAGTGGTAAGTGGGATTGTTTCCTTAATTTCTCTTTCAGATTTTTCGTCGTTAGTGTATAGGAATGCAAGAGATTTCTGTGCATTAATTTTGTATCCTGCTACTTTACCAAATTCATTGATTAGCTCTAGTAGCTTTCTGGTAGCATCTTTAGGATTCTCTATGTATAGTATCATGTCATCTGCAAACAGTGACAGCTTTATTTCTTCTTTTGCGATTTGGATTTCTTTTATTTCTTTTTCTTCTCTGATTGCTGTGGCTAAAACTTCCAAAACTATGTTGAATAATAGCGGTGAGAGTGGACATCCTTGTCTTGTTCCTGATCTTAACAGAAATGGTTTCAGTTTTTCACCATTGAGAACGATGTTGGCTGTGGGTTTGTCATATATGGTTGAGGTAGGTTCCCTCTATGCCCACTTTCTGGAGAGTTTTTATTATAAATGGGTGTTGAATTTTGTAGAAAGCTTTTTCTACATCTATTGAGATTATCATATGGTTTTTATCCTTCAGTTTGTGAATATGGTGTATCACATCGATTGATTTGCATATATTGAAGAATCCTTGCATTCCTGGGATAAAACCCACTTGATTGTGGTGTGTGATCCTTTTAATGTGCTGTTGGATTCTGTTTGCTAGTATTTTGTTGAGGATTTTTACATCTATGTTCATCAGTGATATTGTAGTTTTCTTTTTTGTGACATCTTTGTCTGGTTTTGGTATCAGGGTGATGGTGGCCTTGTAGAATGAGTTTGGGAGTGTTCCTTCCTCTGCTATATTTTGGAAGAGTTTGAGAAGAATGGGTGTTAGCTCTTCTCTAAATGTTTGATAGAATTCACCTGTGAAGCCATCTGGTCTTGGGCTTTTGTTTGCTGGAAGATTTTTAATCACAGTTTCAATTTCTGTGCTTGTGATTGGTCTGTTCATATTTTCTATTTCTTCCTGGTTCAGTCTTGGAAGTTTGTACTTTTCTAAGAATTTTTCCATTTCTTCCAGGTTGTCCATAAGGGGGAAGGGTAAGCTGGGACGAAGTGAGAGAGTGGCATTGACATATATACACTACCAAATGTAAAATAGCTAGTGGGAAGCAGCCACATAGCACAGGGAGATCAGCTCGGTGCTTTGTGACCACCTAGAGGTGTGGGATAGGGAGGGTGGGAGGGAGATGCAAGAGGGAGGGGATATGGATATACATGTATATGTATAGCTGATTCACTTCGTTATACAGCAGAAACTAACACACCATTGTAAAGCAATTATACTCCAATAAAGATGGTAACAACAACAACAACAACAACAAACTTTAGCTTTATTCATTGCAACTAAGAGCATGAACTTACTGAAAAATATATCCAGCTAATATTCTCATCCATTTTTCTGAATTGGGTTTTAATAGTGACATCCTGAAGGCACAACCAGTTCTCTGCATCCCCAAATGGCATTCATGCCATTAAATACAAATAATGACATAAATTACATTTTTTTGTAATTTTCTACATACTATGAAGCTCATATTAGTCTGGAAACAGTTTTTTATCCTAAATGGAAATATCCTGCATAAGCTTTTGGTCCAGGTATGATTATTCCTATCAGATATTTTAAAAAATGGTCATAAGAGGCCGCTGTGAGCAGCAGAGCCTTTCTTATACACGTGTTTAACTTCATGCACATCCAAATATAACTGAAAATTTTAGGTTTTATTTTTTTGTCTTCACATGTTGTCTGAGACTTGCTGGCTTTTAGAAAGCTATTATGAAAGCTTACAAAATGTGAAATTGTACTCACCTTTACTACTTTCTTTCCAGCTCCCAGCTCCATTATACAAAACTTGGCCCTCTACATGTATTCTCTGGTAGCAAATATCTTACTTCCTTTTTTGCTCCTTGAACTAAAATAATAATCTGTATACATAAAAAGTAGTAATGGAGGGAGACAGGTTCATCAGACCCTTTATTCCTAGTTTTAGCATTGTAGCCTGTTAGAACCAGAAGTGGTCAAATTATCTGTTCTCTCCTTTCTTAGGAGAATTTTGGAGCCCAGTCTTGATTGAATAACACAGTAAATTGGGTTTAGAGCTGGAACTGAGACTTTCTGGTTCCTGGATCTGCTCTCTCAGTGTCAGTATAGCTGAATCCACTGGTGGATGGATCCTGTAGCCAGACTTTGACCTGCCAGATTTCTCTCATGGCTGGGTTCCTGTGTTGTCCTCTCTTCACTTCCCCATCCCATCTTCTTGAAGATTCTTTGCCAACTGAGCTTGGGATCTGGTGTACTAAAACTTGGTTTTGGATATTTTTATAGTCCCAGAATTTCAGAATTCCCTGGCTTTTCTGTGATTAGTTGATAGGATTTAGCTTTTGCTTGGAGCTCTGATTTTTCTTCTCTCTGTCTGATCACCCTCCTTAGTATACATCTGCCTTCCAGGTTGTCTCTTTAGGAACCAGTGGTCTCACTAATGACCACTCTGACTTCTTCTACCTGAACCCTTTGAGATGATGGTGTTTTAGTTTTCTGTTGCTATGTAGCAAATTGCCACAAATGTAAGGGCTTAGAACAAATTTCACTTATCATATCACCATTTCTTCTGTGCCAGGAATCTGGCATGACATTGGGTTCTTTGCTCAGGGTCTCATGTGACTGAAATCCAGGTGTGGGATGCAGTTGCTGTATCTTCTGAGGCTGGGGTCCTCTTCCAAGCTTATTCAGGTTATTGCCAGAATTCATTTCCTTCTGGTTGTAGGACTGGAATCCCTGTTTCCTTGCTGGCTGTTGACCAGGGGGGCCACACATTCCTTGACATACAGTCTTTTCATCTTCAAGCCAGCAGTGGAGAACTTCTTATGTAGGGAGTCCCTCTAGTACTCTGAATCTCTGACTTCCCCCTCAGCCATCAGCCATAAAAAACTCTCTGCTTTCAAAAACTCAATGTGATTAAGTCAGGACAACTCAGATAATCTTCCTATCTTAAAGTCAACTGATTTGGAACCTTAATTACATCAGCACAATCCCTTCATGGCAGACCTAGATTACTGTTTGGTTGGATAACTGGAAGAAGATATGCTTTGCCAGGTTTTGAGAATACTGGGGGCAATCTTACAATTCTGCTTATAGATGGGAATCATTCTAACTCAGGGTGACTGCTGTCTTAGGACTATTACTCTTTTCTTCTGGTTCTGTAACATTCAACATCTGCTTAAGTGCCCTGATTAGCTATCCTGGTACTAATCGTTTCTGAAGTTTGAATCAAACTCTTGTTTCTCTTTGGGACCTTTTCACCCTGTCTGTTCCTTCAGGGAGTTCCACATGCTGGACACCTGGAAGCATAGTCAAAACCTAGAAAATATCTCCTTTAATATTTCAGGATGTTAATAAATTTCAAATTGTTAATCAGTATTATTTTTATGTAATTTTTATTGTAGCTCCTAAGCTGGGGACAATATCTACTCTTAGCATACCTTCTGAGTTTTAAATTTGATTTTGATGCTTATCTTTGGGTGGAGATTGAACATATTCTTCAGCTGTGTGACTTTCCAATATGTTGAACACACAGTACAGTTTATGAATTAGTCTTTCAACCACCAGCATGACCTGGATGGAAAGAAAAGAGCCTCAGAAATGGATATTCAACTATTATTCATCTGAGTTGTAGTCATCCTCAGATAAAATCCAAAATTATAAAGAAAAAGATATTGAAAAGGTCAACTGTAGATTTGGGGCCATAACCTCCAGCTACATATTTAATCTCCAGCTACTTGGCCTCATTAAAGTAACTCATATTCTCCCTACTGCTTGTCTGCTATCAGAATATTTCCCCTCTGATTCTTCACCTTGAAGTCTAAGCTTCAATGTCATTTTCCATAAAGTATGTAGCAGCCCACCTCCCCTTATTCTCTGTCTCAGCATCCTTTTTATTTCATTTTTTATTTTCCCCACCTTCCACAACAGTATAATCTCAAAACAGGCAGTGATATGCTGTCAGTTTATCATGGTATCCTCACCACCTGCATATGTTGGACACAAGGCAGATTTTCAGAAAATATTTGTCGAATAAACACATGGACTAAAAATTACTAAAGTTGAAACATGAAAAATACACGGTAAGAAAGTGAAGAATATGTCCTTTTTTGAATTGTAACAGAAACAATGAAAATGTATGCCCCCCCCCCCACCAGGGTATTTACTTTGTCAGTCAATTGCTTAAAGTCCAAATTGGGTTTTTATGTGTGACTTGATCTTACAGAGGGGAGTGATCTAGCAAAAAAATAGTCAATAATAGCAAAGAGGTTGTTGAAACACAACTGCTACCCCACTGATATTTAGACACAAATTTCAATCAATTCAAAAGTTTGAAAGGCATATCGATATTTATACCAGTCCAAACCAGTACCAAAGTTTATAAGAAAAAGTTTATTAAAACTGGTAATGAAATTTAGGATATTTAGCACATTAGGGAGGAATGATTCACTACAGGTAAGATAGGAACAATGGTGAGCTGATATAGACTCAGAAAGGAAGATTAAAAGGCAGTGTAGTTAAATGGTTTCTTACACCAGCAAAGTTTGTTATTGCCCTATTCACTTGCCTTAAATTTCAGACTATTTTTTTTAGTAACAAAGTTTTCTAAAATAAGCACTCAAAAATAGCCTGAGGATTGTACTATATATCATGAGCCCTCTGCTTCCCTCAAATAATTACTTTACTAAGCCCTCCCCTTGACACAAAACCCCTGAAGCCAGCAAGGGTCTAATCACAGGTTTGTAATAACTTTTAGAAATGTAAGTATAATAAATATGAAGAGGCCTGATTTATGTTTCATTTCCCAGATGCAGAGTCTCTGGTACAATCCTCCATCCCTCAAGTGGCCGACATCACTTCCTACTTTCATAGATCATTTGAAAATTGCTGAACCTCTCATCAGAGGTTGGTGAAGAGAGGGCTGATTCTACTCCTTGATATGTATGACAGTAAATGCTTTAGGTAACTCCTTATTGTGAGAACATAGGGTAGTGTGCTGGGTTAACAGCCCGAGGAGACACCAATCCTCATGGGATTTGCTCTTCTTCCTTGTAAGATTTGCTCCTCCTCCAGGGAGAAGGTGTCTTGGTAACGGCGGGCAGGTCAGTGCCCCTCCACACGGTTGCCCTACTGATTCCACTCTGCACATATCTCTTCTTGCCTAATCTCATGTACAGGAGGTGCTCTTTTCTCCACCTAGTCAAATCCTACCGATACTACAATATTTGCATGCTATTTAACATGCACTAGTTAAACACTTGTAAGTTAACTATGGATTGCCTAGTTATTTTACAAGTATATATATGTCTTATATTCACAACTAGACCTTAAGCTACTTGAAAGAATTGCTATGCCTATACATTATGTCAGTTTTGTAGTGTGGAATGCAGAACAGAATCTTTTATTCATTCAGCAAATATCCACTGAACACCTACTGTGTGCCAGACAGTCTTCTTGATACTAAGAATTTCAACAGTCTTGGCACTCATGACACTTACATTTCTAGTAAGAGAAGATAGACTATAATTTTTTAAAAGAAGATTAAATTTATAAGCTTTTGCACAGCAAAGGAAACCATAAATAAGATGAAGAGACAACCCTCAGAATGGGAGAAAATATTCACAAATGAAACAACTGACAAAGGATTAATCTCCAAATATACAAGCAGCTCATGCAGCTCAATATCAAAAAAACAAACAACCCAATCCAAAAATGGGTGGAAGGCCTAAATAGACATTTCTCCAAAGAAGACATAGAGATGGGCAACAAACACATGAAAAGGTGCTCAACATCACTAATTATTAGAGAAATGCAAATCAAAACTGCAATGAGGGCTTCCCTGGTAGCGCAGTGGTTGAGAATCTGCCTGCCAATGCAGAGGACGCGGGTTCGAGCCCTGGTCTGGGAAGATCCCACATGCCGCGGAGCAACTCGGCCCGTGAGCCACAATTACTGAGCCTGCGCGTCTGGAGCCTGTGCTCCGCAACAAGAGAGGCCGCGATAGTGAGAGGCCCGCGCACCGCGATGAAGAGTGGCCCCCGCTTGCCGCAACTAGAGAAAGCCCTCACACAGAAACGAAGACCCAACACAGCCATACATACATACATACATAAATAAAAAGAATGTAAGCAGACAAGAATATCATTAAAAAAAAAAAATTAAAAAAAAAAAAAAAAACTGCAATGAGGTATCACCTCACACCGGTCAGAATGGCCATGATCAAAAATTCTGCAAACAATAAATGCTGGAGAAGGTGTGGAGAAAAGGGAACCCTCATACACTGTTGGTGGGAATGTAAATTGGTACAGCCACTATGGAGAACAGTATGGTGGTTCCTTAAAAAACTAAAAATAGAACTACCATACGACCCAGCAATCCCACTACTGGGCATATACCCTGAGAAAACCGTAATTCAAAAAGACACATGTACCCCAATGTTCATAGCAGTATTTACAATAGCCAGGACATGGAAGCAACCTAAATGTCCATCAACAGAGGAATGGATAAAGAAGATGTGGTACATATATACAATGGAATGTTAGCCATAAAATGGAACAAAATTGGGTCATTTGTAGAGATGTAGATGGACCTAGAGAGCGTCATAAAGAGTGAAGTAAGTCAGAAAGAGAAAAACAAATATTGTATATTAACGCATATATGTGGAATCTAGAAAAATGGTATAGATGACCTTATTTGCAAAGCAGAAGTAGAGACACAGACGTAGAGAACAAATGTATGGATATCAAGGGGGAAAGGGATGGGGTGGGAGGAATTGCGAGATTGGAATTGACACATATACACTATTGATACTATGTATAAAACAGACAACTGATGGGAACATACTGTATAGCACAGGGAGCTCTACTTAATGCACTGTGGTGACCTAAATTGGAGGGAAATCCAAAAGGGAGGGGATATATGTATATGTGTGGCTGATTCATTTTGCTGTGCAGTAGAAGCTAACACAACATTGTAAAGCAACTATACTCTAATAAAAATTAATTTAAAAAAAAAAGAAAAAGAATGTCAGATAGTGATGAAGGCTTTGCAGTGAATTAACATCAGACAATGTGACAGAGAGGGCCTGGGGATTTACTTTAGGCAGAGTAGTTAGAGAAGGTCAGAGGAGAAGGTAGCATTTGTACTGTCTGAATGGCTAGATGTGGCCAGCCATGTGGCTAGCAGAGGGGAGAATTTTCTAGGCAAAGCAAACAGCTACTGCAAAAGACCTATTAAGGAATTGGATTAGAGGAAAGGGAGTGTCAGGAAGAAGAAGCTATTGCATAGTTGCAGCAAGAAAAGGAAATTATTAGTTGGGGCTGAGCTTTTTAACATCAGATTGGTAAAAGCCATTATACAATACATGTGCTCTAACAGACCTACATCCCAAAGTACTACTAGAGAACCGTAGATGGTGAGACCCACGCTGTTCGCAGAGTGCAGAAATTCATGCTGGGTCTAAATCTTGATGCAGGAATAATTTTGCTGTGGGGAACAGCAGGTCCAAAAGCCCAGAATACAAAGATGAGTGGTGAGGAGGGGATTGATGGGAAGTTGATATGCCTGGAGATTAAATATATAGTGGGAACAGTGGAAGCTGACTGTCTTATTGTCCGGCAGGAAAATAAAAAGAAGGCTTTGGACCTGGCCTTGGACTTCTGAGAGCAACTTATATTTATAGTGGAAAATCACATTAGGTGGCAAAAAAACATCCAATACAACCTTAAGATAGAGTCCTTTTTTAGAATATAACTTACCTGAATCAAGGGGATTTAACACCTTAAATTGCCTGCTTTATATTTATATCATGGTTTTGTGTAAAAAAAAAATTTTTGTGCATATTTAAAATTCCTGTTCATTTAAAATAGGCCAGGGATTGTCAGACTTTTTCTGTCAAGAGTCACATAGTAAATATTTTTTAGATTTGTGGGCCATGCAGTTTCTGTCACAAACTACTCAACTCTGCTTTTGTAATGCTAAAACACCCATTGGCTTATACATAAACAATGAGCATTTCTGTGTTTCAGGGATATTTTATTTACAAAAAAGATGTGGTAGGCAGTATTTGGTCTGCTGGCCATGGTTTTCTAACCCCTGTGGTCAGCAAAGCTGTGATTAGATTCTGTTATAATTGAGTGTAATAGGCCACAAGAAGAGAAGTAGAAGCTTTCCACTGGAAAGTACTGTTTTTGGTTGTCATTAACATATAATCTTGTAATGCTCCCTCTTTGCTAAAATTTAAAACTGTTTGCACTCAATTTTGGAGCCCTGGCTTGTGAAATCTATTTTGGCATTTTGGACATTTTTGTCTTTTTCTCCCCACTTCTTACTCCTCGAAGGTAGTCTACAAACTTGATCTTGTCAATTACTAGCTAGTGGTAATTTATTGTGTGTGTAGTCATTTGAAAGAATGCATGTCCTCACTTTAACTTTAGTTTATATTATACACTTTTTTTTGTGAGAGTATTCTGTAGGTATTGGTTTCAATTTAATAGGTATGTGTTAAATCGAATTGACTAAAATGTTTGGTGGTCACACAGAGACATACATCCAAATAAGTGTTGGCTGGTTATTCTTTATATAAATACACATAAGAAGCATTACAAAAAAAAAGGACTTTTTTTTTTTTTTGTCCTTTGATCTACTTAGTGGTAAACCAATTCTAAGTTATTGTCCTTCAGCTGACATCCTTTCTAACCTTTTGGCCAATTATAAGCTTATTAGTATGATGTTTGGAAAGCATCAGCATGATACCACTGACTTAAAAGTCATAGTTGGGAAGCAAAGGTGTTTGGAGTAAGTCAAATTAGTATATCTACAGCACATCTCTTTTTTTTTTTTTTAGCATCTTTTTTGGAGTATAATTGCTTTACAATGGTGTGTTAGTTTCTGCTTTATAACAAAGTGAATCAGTTATACATATACATATGTCCCCATATCTCTTCCCTCTTGCATCTCCCTCCCTCCCACCCTCCCTATCCCACCCCTCTAGGTGGTCACAAAGCACGGAGCTGATCTCCTTGTGCTATGCGGCTGCTTCCCACTAGCTATCTATTTTACGTTTGGTAGTGTATATATGTCCATGCCACTCTCTCACTTTGTCACAGCTTACCTTCCCCCTCCCCATATCCTCAAGTCCATTCTCTAGTAGGTTTGTGTCTTTATTCCCGTCTTGCCCCTAGGTTCTTCATGACCTTTTTTTTTTTCTTAGAATTCCATATATATGTGTTAGCATACGGTATTTTTCTCTTCCTGACTTACTTCACTCTGTATGACAGACTCTAGGTCCATCCACCTCACTACAAATAACTCCATTCGTTTCTTTTTATGGCTGAGTAATATTCCATTGTATATATGTGCCACATCTTCTTTATCCATTCATCTGTTGATGGACACTTAGGTTGCTTCCATGTCCTGGCTATTGTAAATAGAGCTGCAATGAACATTTTGGTACATGACTCTTTTTGAATTATGGTTTTCTCAGGTTATATGCCCAGTAGTGGGATTGCTGGGTTGTATGGTAGTTCTATTTTTAGTATTTTAAGGAACCTCCATACTGTTCTCCATAGTGGCTGTATCAATTTACATTCCCACCAACAGCAGCACATCTCTTTTAATTAGTTTTCGTCTCTTGGGGGTGTGATTG
Organism: Balaenoptera musculus; assembly: GCF_009873245.2. Taxonomy (NCBI): domain Eukaryota; kingdom Metazoa; phylum Chordata; class Mammalia; order Artiodactyla; family Balaenopteridae; genus Balaenoptera; species Balaenoptera musculus. Next base: position 79,858,415 of record NC_045786.1, read on the forward strand.
CAGAGTAATTTAGCAACATAAAGTTGTTATCTTAGTTGATAATTATATACAGAGAGAGATACAAAAATTTAAGGAAACAGTTGCTATTTAAAGAGAGCATGTAGGACTTTATCTTCTGTGCTACATATAATTTAGCTTTTAAATGAAATTGCTTTGAATTTGATATGACTACTTTTTTCTATTAGTTTAATTGAATTTTTTATAGGACGCTGAGTAGACCCACATATAAAGGCAAAAAACAATATAGCAAAATCTATTTTTGTAAAGTTAAGCATAACTTTATGCTTAACTTTTTTTCTTGTTTTTCTTACTAATTTTTTTAAAAAAATCTCTAAATGTATATCAATATCTTTAGTCTCTTCTGTAATTCAGAATTTGGTGTCTGAGTTAACATTTCATATTCTGTGTTATCATGATTTTTACAATAGTGAAACATTTCTTTTCCTGAGATCTAGCCAGATTTGCCCAGCATTCTGATGGCATCCTCACCATAGCTTTGTACCAAGATAAGATAATCTTTTCCATATTTTCTCTAGTACTGGTAATACCCTACATCTTAGAGGAATGTTTTGGCTTCAGTAGAAAGTTAGATAAGTTTATCAGCAATTATTTAATTATTCCTAGATTTAATAAAAACATCTTAGCTTGGACTATTATAGCAAAATATCATAGATGGTATGGCTTATAAACTACAGAAATTTATTTCTCACTGCTCTGGGGGCTGGGAAGATTAAGGTGCTGCCGAGTTGGTGTTTGGTGAAGGCTCTCTTCCTGGCTGCATATGGCTGTTTTTTCATTGTACCTTCATATTGGGGAAGGAAAGTGAGCTAGCTCCCTGGACTCTTCTTCTAAGGGCATTAATCCCACCCTCATAGCCATATCACCTCCTGAAGTCCCTATCTCCAAATACCATCACACGGAGATTATAATTTCAACCTATGAATTATGGTGGGGGAGTCCCAACACACAAACCTTCAGTCCATAGCATTTGGTTATGTGAATTATTTTCCACAATTCCTATTTGGCCGTACCTCAACTTGCCATGTTTTTCCTTAACTTTCTCAGAGCCTTTCCCCGAAGTCGATCTCTGTCACGCGGTATTTCATTGCCTAGAAAGAAGATTGTATTGCACATTTGTTCTCAGAATTACTTATAAAACCCTAAAACTTTAAAGCTGGTATTGATTTTTGTCCCTTTTCAGAAATTGAGGACACACCCGTGGTTGTGGTTCTTTTTTGTTGGGAAGGATGCATCTGCCCGTAACCTTTGTCCTAGTATGTTAGCCAATTTCCAGTCCAGGATGCCCTGAAATGTTCCTTCTGACCCCTTGGTAATTTTGTTTACCATCTTATTTCCTTTTCTGTATCTCTCCTTTTCTCACTAAACTAGTTAGTTGTCCCAAAGTGGTGAGTGGTTTGTTTAACTCTAAATCAGTTATGTCTCTTGTTTTGGTCTTGCCTGCAACCAAATCTGTTTGCCTTATGGAAATGTAGTTGATTGCTGAGAGATTATTTTGGATATATCATAATAGGATTCCAGTAGCATGGACTTTATAAGCACAAAATATAGAAATTTAGTCTCGAGAAAATTAGTAGTATTCTTATAATTGAGACTTTGGTTATTTTTTGTTTGTTTGTTTACTACAAATCAGAAGTTTTCAAGAATTGGAACTAAATAAATTGAACCTGAAAGTTAAAAAAATGTATCTTCTTTTTAGTCATTTAAAAAAATAGACTTACAGAATTATAATTGTGATTTACAGAACAATAGTCACACTTAAAGAGTAATACAGAAATATAGATTTTTTAAAAAAAGAAGTATACTTGTTGCCACATTCCTTTAAGATTAGGTGACCATACATCTAGGATCACTGGAACAATCCTGGTATATGCCTATTGTTCCAGTGTAATTATTAATAGTGCACTATTTCACTCTCAAAAGTTGCCTGGTTTGAACAATAAATTATATGGTCTCTTAGAAGAGACGAGCCTTAATTCAAGTGAAGAAAAATATATACATCTTCTACTTTAGGTTAAAAATTTCAAAATATTCAGATAAACATGATGATATACTAACACAAACAGCTTAATAAAATATAAAACTGACGCTTAATCATTTTCCTTTCATATCCAGATATGTAAAAATACTATACTCTCCTTCTAGTAAGTGAATGACATAGTTTAAGAGAAAAATTTAAGTCTAAGGACAATTAAAATCTTTATTTTTACTTCATCCAATACATAATCTTGTTTTTCAGTGTATGTTATAACTTTCCTGATGCATCATTAATTTTTAAAAAATTCAATAATATCATTGCACAGTAATGAAAAGTAAACCCTGCATTTTTAAGTGGCTTATTGTTATAGTAATCAACATGTAACCAAGTAACCCTTAGTTATGCTTTACAAAATTCTATTCCTCAGACTTATAAAACAAAACCTACCATTAAAAAAGAAGTAAGCAATCTTGTCCATTAGCCAGAGTTAGAGTATGCTATTTAAAACTGGATATTTTGTTGGATACACTAACAATATTTTATACTCATAAACCAGTTTGAAGCCTGAAACACAATTTCATTTATCTTTACATTCTAAGCTTTATAGTGTCGCAGAAAGTGTCCATCTGTTCAGCTGAGATTGCTTCAAATAGTGAGTGGTCAGAAAGACTTAGATGATAAAGGTCAAAAGAGCCTCTTGACCCTGTGATACTTGCCAAAGCAATTGGAGCATAGGGACTGATATACCGTTAGATACAGTTCACTAAATCAGCCTCTACTTTAATTGGTAATGATAGCAAAAATACACAGTAAAGTCACTGCTGAAAGAAAACAAAAAGTATCCAATATAGTAATTTATTACCAGTCAGTGGGTTTCCCGCACTCGGTTGTTCTACCCCTGCAGTGGTGAGAAAAAGCAAAAAGGTACTCTTAACACTTAGCTGAAAATGGATGCCCCGCTGATACCCGGGATGCATGGTGGCCCCATGATTGCCTATGCCATTAGCTTGGTAATGTCATCTCTATTGTAAACTCAGCTCCCCATGTTCTTCTTGTGCATCAGCTGCAGATTGAAGCTTTCTCCTTTGTCTTCTATTTGTGCTGCCAATCATGCTGCTCTCCACAGACCCTTTGGAGGGAGACATTTTTACTACCAACAACTATGTCCAGCCGCCTAGAGCTCAACGGATCTAAAAATGAATGGCTGACACTTTCATTTACACCTTGTTTGATTTATGCATTGTTGGGCTATTTGTTCATTCCTATCCTTCCACCAATGGTTTTTCATATCTTTGTAAGATATATGTTTTTTGTAACTAGTATATCCCTACCTGTTTATAGTTTTCTATGAAATTAAGTTATTTGTTATAAATGTTGAAATGTATTTGGTACAATATGAGCAAAGCCCTTGTAGATCTTTTTCATTTAGTCAATCAATAAAAAAATCCTTTTAAAAATAGTTACTGGTTTCTGTCAATGAAGGAAAAATTCCCATGGAGAAGTATAAATGAGCTCTTTGAACATCAGGGCTTTTATCCATAAAAATATCTTAAGATCAACAATATAGCACTGAGTAAAGACAGATTAAAGAGGAGATTTTGCTAATCGCAAGCACAGAGATGGTAAAATAAATTTTAATTCACATTTCTAATTGTATATGGGAGGTGCAGTTTGTGTTTTTGATTTCTGTTTGTGTCTGCTGTAAAATAGCTCAACCTTTATAGAATGAGTAAGAATCAGTAAGCATATGGATTCTCTTACCTTCCTCAAATACTTGAGTTACTTCAAGGTTTGCTTCACTTTATAACTGACAGATACCCCATTTTCCTCAAATCATAATAGAAATTTATTCCAGAAATAATTATAAAGAAAGCAATATTAATGTAGCATTTACAGTTAAACACAAAACATAAACCTGATTTTGTTTTTATAATTAAGGATCTGGGTAGTGTATTAAAAGTTTGTTACTGTGTACATTTTTAATGGATAAAGTAGTCCTTCATACATTTAGTTTTATATATCAAAGTAAATGACATGTTATAATTCTCCATGGAAATTTTTTTTTCAATTAAAATCTAAACATTTTAGGTTTGGTTATGGAAATTCGTAAATTGTTGAAAAGGGTGTAATTTTCTCTTTATACCAAGACACATGTTTCAGCTTTTAATTTAACAAACATTCTCTAGGATTATTCTGGACTCTAAAACTAGATATGTGAGGAACTAGAAAGCTCCAAACCAGAATCAGCCTCTACTCCACTAGTGCTTTTATTTTGACCAGGTTTTCAGCACTGTATTTGATTACTGCGAAGGCAGTTTGGTGGGAAGCATGTCCCAAGCCAGCTCCCATCTATTTCAGAAACTGCAGTGCTCTGTGCTTCAAAACAACTATGGAGTTTATTATCTTTTCAAGGACAAATAGAGAAAGGCATTTCAGAAAGAAAAATGTCCTAATAATGCATTTCTGCACCGCGAGGGATTGTTTGACTTGCAGAATAAAAGTCTTCTACTCAATTAATTTGAGTTATTATTACAATTAATTGGTTAATTAATTTGTTTCTGGTATAGAGACCAGGAAACTCATTATACCCCATGTCATAAATATTCATAAACCAAAGAATCCGTAAGTCAGTATCTGGCTTAGCTCTTAGTCTATTTTTTATACCAAATAATCTAAGATGAAAATTGTGTGAAAGCTTTTTAGCACTGAATAAACGTTAATTTACTGTTACCTTTATTAACAATCCTTTCACTTTTCTTTCTCACTGTATTTTCTACCTTAGAAACATCCAAAGGGCAAGGTGGCAGGCAGAGGAGGAGCTCATTCACCAGGAGTTTGTGTCTTGTTAGGAAAATGACTAGTGTCTTAGGAAAAGAGGGTAAACCAACTTGGGACTCTCCATCAGCTAATGGAAACGTGTAGTTTAAGGAAGGTAGCACAGTTCCCAGAATAAGCTGAATCTCAATGGTAAACAGCCTTCAGAGACAAGAAGGTAGATAGGTAAAACAGCATCTTAGTTGTACTTTCCATGAAATTTTTATGTGGTTATGTGTATTAAATCAGTTAAAGTAGATGACATGTCTTGATGTGTTTGAGGGGGAAAATATAAAAGCATTTTCTTTTCCTGGATATCATATCAGTAATATATACAGTAACTTGACTTTTCAGGTACGGTTTATGTTGTAATTTAAGACTTTTCAAAATACAATGTAGCAGTATTGGTTTTCATGTATCACTAATGGATCGAGGGTGAATTTTAGGAAATGAGTGCTTGACAGTACATGGAGGACCCTGACATTTATGAATAGTAAAGAAACCTCTCTCACTCTTCAAACCACAGCCCTGTGTTAGCCTCTGTTATTATGATACTTTTGATGTGTTCCTTTCTAGACCATAAAATAAAAACATGTGTGTAGGTCTGTGTGAATGTGTATAAATTTCGTTTTCACATAGAAATGAGATTATATTATAAATTCTGTTCTACAAATTAAGTCAAAAATATTTGGTGGATATTCTTCTATATCAGTACATACACATCTACCCTGGTTAGATTTTTAACCAAGCCTCCAATAAATACTATTTTAGTTTTCTCTTTCAGAAAATCTTTGATGGGGGAAGCTATTTAGGACTATATGTTAATATGCAATTGTTACTAGTTTATGTTGTTAAAATGAACCCAGTATTATTTTGTTTACTTGAAATTACTGCATAAATCAAATTTAAATGACAGAATTAAAGAGGGATGGTTATTCATATAAATGGACCTAGGAAAACCACTTCAATTTATCCAATATTAAGAAAATGTATGAATCAAATAATTTTTTAAATAAAAAAAGCAATAATGATGCCAATTTAATTTATAATAATCTACCATCCCTACTATTATTTAACTTTTTTTCTGGCAGTTTTAGCAAATGCCAAATCATAAGAAAAAGAAATAAAAAGGATAAAAATAGAACAAATTACTTTTATTCAAATATAGTAATAGTGGATACTCTACATTTGAAAAAATGAATAGAACAGAAAACCTAATAAAACAAAAAATAAAGTTAAGCATAGTAGTGCCGAAAACAAAACTCATATACTAACACAAAAAACTCTAGTTAGAAAATACAATGAATATAAAAAATTCCATTTAATGAATATAGAAAATTAATAGGGATAAATTTAATAATAAATATGCAAGATCCATATGAAAACACATTCTAAAAATTACTAAAAGTCATGAAAAATATCTTGATTTAGTAACATAATGTAATCCCAGATGGAAAGTACAGTATTTTAAAGATTTCCATAGTCACAAATCTGTGTCACAAATTTCCATAGTCACAATAACTTCCAAGATCTCCCTGGTGGGTTTTTGGGAACCTGGTGAGTTAATTGTAAAATTCGCCTGGAAAAATAAATGTATAAAATGAGCTAAGGAAAGTTAAAAAATGAAGAAGAATGGACATGGGGCTTTTTCTCAGATGTCAAACGTTATCATCTCTCCATCCATCTATCTGCAGTAGAGTTCATTAGTGGTTCAAGAACAGACAGATAAATGGAAAAGAAAAAAAGAGTTCAGGAATGAGGATGTATATAAATCATAATTTGCTCTTTGGAAAAGATGGCACTTTAAATCATAGAGGAAAGTAAATAAGTGGCTTTTGTATAATTGAGAGTAATTTCTGGGAAAAATACAAAATTATATCCTACTCTCTACCTTTAACAAAAATAAACTTAAGATGAATAAAAGTTTTAAACATAGAAACATAGATTACTAGACAAAAATACATAATAATATTTTTAGTAATTGTGAAGGGCCTAAGAGTGGGAAAATTCTCTAAATATACATGAAAAAAATAATAGTTTTACTATTTAAATTTGAAAAATCATATTGCAAAAACCCCAAAGATCTATAAATTTAAAATCTAATGATACTTGAAAAATATTTGTAATATATTCAACAGATGATCAATATCTTTACATACAGAGGGGCTCTTACCATTTGATAAGGAAAAGATAAATAGTAAAATAGGAAATGGGGCAAATATTAACACTTAAATTACAGAAAAATCTACAAATAGTCATTAAGTTTTTCTCACTAAAAAATATCAATGCATATTTTTATAATCAAATTAGTAATTTCTTAAAAAGTGATGAACTCTTTAATGACATGATGAAATAATTTATACTTACTCATTTTTGATTCAAGTGTGTTTTGAAACAACCTTGCTGGAGCATAGTCTAACAATTTAACCACCATTTTAAAGGCACATATTTTTTCACCCTGAAATTCCATTTCAAAGAATTTTTTAAAGAACCTGAAATGTGTTCTATGATTTTAGGCACAGGTATGTTCAAAGAAGGCATAGAAAACAGTGGTTTTCATTTGTAATCTATGGAGAAATGGCTTACTTGGGGAGCACTTTGTCCTCTTCCAAACAACCCCAAAGTCTGCATCAATAAGATTTTGAGGAGTCATAGTTCAAAGTCAGGGCAATGACATCCAAGTATGCCAAGACCCAAGAGTAGGGGCACCCTAACTGAAGCTCTGGGTAGACAGAAACCCACTGACTGGAGGCAATCTGTTAGGAAGCAAGTTGACTCTTGACTGATCCTGTAATTAGGTGCTTAAATGGGCTAGTGTTGTGAGGCACTTATTTTTCACTTAGGCGACAGTTTCTTAAATGAATTCCTCTGGTCACAAAGATGGGCTTATGGAAATGTGCAGGACTAACACCTGAGGGCTGAATTCCAAGTTACTAGAAACAAAGGCATACTTAATAATTATTTTTAAACTGTGCTGGCTTTTATTTGTTATTTTTCAAAAAGACCTGGAATAACATCTTAATCATTATGTTTTGGTATTAAATAGTTACTAGAGGGAGGATGCCTTGAAATAAGTATGCTTGCCCTCAGTGTTTACATGACTTGGCTGACCTGCACTTTTAGACTCAATGAAGTCTTCTGTAAAAGATCTCATGTTTTATGAACTCTTAACAGAACAAATTCCTGTTGGTATAATGCACTGAGGTTGAGGCACGCTCAGCTATTTAGAGATTGGAGTGGGTGACAATAATGGTATTGATACTTATACATATGATGATGATGAAAGGTAAATGTTGAAAAAGAAATAAAAATGTCATAAAAGATATCCAAGGAAGGCAAGATTACAGCTGGAAGAGGATATCAGAAAAAGTTTGTGTAGAGAAATCTCTTGGGGAAATGAGCTTTCGTTAGGGATAGAATTTCTGTAGATGGGTGTTAGGGCGTTCCCAGCATGAGAAGAGGCACAGAGGCAAAGAAATCAAAAAAGCTAAAAGGCCAAAACTAGCTACTAACAGCAGAAGAATCAGGCAGCAGTGCCAAGCACAGTTTGCAAATAGGAGAGAAGGTTGGGGGAGAATTTGAGTGAGATGAACTAGACTGCGAGTTGCATGCTTCAGGGACCATTGGTCTTGCTCACCACTGTGTCTTCCACATATGGCACAGTGCCTGGCACGTAGTAGATGCTTAGTAAACATCTGATAGATGAATGAATGAATCATTAATGAAAAGTGAAGGAGGGAACATGGTATGAGAGGCATTGAAGGAGGACTTCAGAGAAGGAAAAGATGATATCCAGATTTAAGCCTGGTTCACTGGAAGAATGTTGCTGCCAGGGATGTCAGGAGATGAAGTGGACTATCTTAGTGAGGAGACTAGTACTGCAGTACAGATCCAATTAGGAGAATCTGTTCCTCCAGATTTAATTTAATTTAATGTTTTAAACGTTTTAATGTAGTTAGTTTGGATATTCTATTTAAATATATAATTACTTAATTTAAAAGATTTTCTTGTATTTGCTATTACAATCACTTATATTGTAATTAATTGTGTTTTGGTATGGTAGATCAGGTTATGATTGAATTTTACAAACATTTTCAACTTAATTTCTATAACTCCATGCTGACAGTGAAATAGCTTTAACTGAGATGTTGACATAGAAAACTTTCACCTTTATTGACAAAAAGTATGATTAAAAATTGAATGACTTGCCACTTCACTCAAGACTTTAATAAAAGTTTTATACAGAATAAGTAATAATAAAGTATAACTTAAAGCCAGGCCACTGATGTGGCCATATACTTATTAACAGTAGTTTTCTAATATACCTCTACTGCATTTTAAATACAATTACCATACTTTCCTAATATTCCTAATAAATGCTTTCTTATTTATTCATTTTCTTTTTTCTTTTTTTCTTTCATAGCTCCTTATTCATTTTTGTGAATGTTATTCCTTCAATTTCTCTTTGATGATTTTTTTTTCAGTCCATTCTAAAGCATTGACTTCATCTGGAGTAAGTATATATCTCAGCTTTTATTTTTTAGCTATTAGATTTTCAGTGTTTTGGAATTTTGGTTTATAGACTCATTTCTAGAGCAATTTTCTTATGTTTTTTTCATTTTGGTGTATTTTATTTTCCTCTCTCTCCCTCTATACTCAGCTGACATTCTCTGTTGGTTTTACTGTTGCCTCTGTCTACCTTTTCAAGGTCCTCAGTCCAGAATAAGGCCTGGACCATACTGATACTAATGTCTAATTAGGGAGCTTGTGGGTTGATTTAGTTACAAGTTAAAATTGTTCTAGGTCAGCTACCCTCCATAGTGACGTTAACCTCAGGGGCTAAACTCTAAAGCCTGGCACCTGCTTAAAGGCCTGTGACTTCACTTCCACACACAGCACTTTGTGTTTCTGTCCCATTTTGGTCCTCGAAGATGTCTATTTTGTTTTTGAGCTTGTCTAAACCTTTTAAAATTTCTTTTAAAAAATATTTCATCCATCATTGGTATCCATTTGGAAGAAATAATTTGCTCCAAAGTCTAAACTTTGCCATCTTGACTAGAAGTCAACCGATATTTTCAAAACCTCTAGGATTTGTTAGTTTGTCATAAAACAAAAGTAGTTGATTAAACTTAAAAGCTTTTGCACAGCAAAGGAAACCATAAACAAAATGAAAAGACAACCCTCAGAATGGGAGAAAATATTTGCAAATGAAGCAACTGACAAGCGATTAATCTCCAAAATATACAAGCAGCTCATGCAGCTCAATATCAAAAAAACAAACAACCCTATCCAAAAAATGCACGGAAGACCTAAATAGACATTTCTCCAAAGAAGACATACAGATGGCCAACAAACACATGAAAAGATGCTCAACATCACTAATTATTAGAGAAATGCAAATCAAAACTACAAAGAGGTATCACCTCACACCAGTCAGAATGGCCATGATCAAAAATTCTACAAACAATACATGCTGGAGAAGGTGTGGAGAAAAGGGAACCCTCCTACACTGTTGGTGGGAATGTAAATTGATACAGACACTATGGAGAACAGTATGGAGATTCCTTTAAAAAGTAAAAATGGAGCTACCATATGACCCAGCAATCCCACTCCTAGGCTTATACCTGGAGAAAACCATAATTTGAAAGGATGCATGCACCCTGATGTTCATTGCAGCACTATTTACAATAGCCAGGACATGGAAGCAACCTAAATGTCCATCAACAGAGGAATGGATAAAGAAGATGTGGTACATATATACAATGGAATATTACTCAGCCATAAAAAGGAATGAAATAATGACATTCCTTAGACATGGATCAACCTAGCAACTGTCATACAGAGTTAAGTAAGTCAGAAAGAGAAAAACAAATAGGGTATAATATCACTTATATATGGAATCTAAAAAATGGTAGAGATGAACTTATTTGCAAAGCAAAAATAGAGTCACAGACATAAAGAACAAACTTATGGTTACCAAAGGGGGAAGGGGGGGATGAATTGGGAGATTGGGACTGACATATATACACTACTATGTATAAAATAGATAACTAATGAGAATCTACTGTATGGCACAGGGAACTCTGCGCAATGCTCCATGGTGACCTAAATGGGAAGGAAATCTAAAAAAGAGGGGATATATGTATACGTATGACTGATTCACTTTGCTGTACAGCAAGACACTAACACAACATTGTAAAGCAACTATACTCCAATAAAAATTAATTTTAAAAAAAGTAGCTATCTGAAGTTTTTAGTAGCAAAGATGTAGGCAGCTACTGTAATTTCCCTTTGTATCCATGTACCGTATTCTCTGCTTTTTGTGGCATGAGTTTTAAAGATAACTTCTTATATAATATATTCAGTATATTAGGTCATAAATTCATCTACATTGAAGAGTTGTTTCTCAGAAAATTTTCTACTTCAAGAAATTGTGTTACCTTTTCTGTAAATTTAACATGTTTGTTAATCATCATATAATTTCTCAGTGGTAGTGTTCAATACACAGATACCACATTCCTCCCCCCCCCCCATCATCTGTGCCATCCTTACTTGAAAAACTCCCATTGTCACAAATCTTTTGATGTGGATACTTTCCCTTGAGTATAGATACATTTTCTAGAATTCCTAATCTTTTTTTCTGGCGTGAACTACACTTGCAATGCATCAACTGTGACTTCCAGTTTTTGTTTATTTAAAGAATAGGAAGAATTTAGAAAATTACAGAGTAACCAGAGTGCTGAATCTTTGTATATTTTTATGATTATTTTCTGATCATAATTATGGATGATTATTTTCATCCATACCTAGTTAGACTGAAGTTGTTAGAGTGACTCATCACCATAGAGTCATTCAGATGTCAGGGAAGAAGAAAACTTTCCTGTACCCTTCTAGGTTCTTCTGGCTGGTCTAAGAGTTAAATTGACATGAGACAGATTAACAATAGAAAATCAAATTTAATTTTGTACTTATGGGAATCCCACATACATGAGAGGGTTAGAGACAGAAAGGTAAAATGAGGTATATATGACATCCTGAGCTAAGGAAGGGGATAGGAGTCTGGGGCTTTCAAGGACAGGAGGGTCATTCACAGGATGATAAGCAGAAGAGCACATGTATGGGTAATTAGACGTTTGCCTTGACATATAGATGGGGCCACTTAGATAAAATCTGTCTCTGGTTATAACTCTTTTCTGGGAAAAATCCCCAACTTAAATTCTTCTAGCTCATTAAGGGAGGGGCAGTAGTTTCTCTTGAACCCTCAGGGTCTGGATTACCTTTAGTTCAAAATAATCCTCATGCAAAAGTGATACATTTTGGGGAGGCTCATTCTGAACCTCTATACAGATTACTAAACTTTGTTTTCTCAGGGACTATATTTTACATGCAGAATTCCCCAATTTTTATATAACTTATTAAATTACGCAATTAAAGTTATAAGCCTGGGAAAGAATATTGAGAACAAAAAGGTGAAAGTACCGACAAGCAAACATCATAGTTCCTGTGATTAGAAGGCAGAAAGTAGAACATAGCCTACCAGTGGTCAGGAGGATTGTAAAGCACGGGTTAATCTGTTGAGTTAGCTGTTAAAAAGGTCCAAAAAAAATTTTTATTTTAAACTAAAAATAAAGTTAAAATTATTAAAATGTAATTTATATTATATTTAGCAAAATTTAGATTATGATTATAATTATATACTACTTCTTTGGAACAAATCATGTGTTTTGTTTTGTGTATTTTTTTAAATTAAACTGTATGGTACATAATATGTTACCTTTTACTTCATGTTTGAATTTCATATTGAATAATACAGAGTTATTTTAGAAAAGCATTTAAAAGATAATCAAGTGAAAACAAAAAAACAAAAACAAAAAAAAAGATAATCAAGTGTTTCACAGGCCTCTCATATATTTTATGTTACAAGTTTGTCATTTGAAGCATCTGAATTAATTTTCTCTTCTTCAGTTGTTAACTGGTCTTCTCTGCTGGATTCTTATTAGCCAGTGACAATGGGTCTGACTCAGTTCCAACATCCCTGTCTGGATTTAGTGTAATCCTGCATTTTTAACAGTATATGCTATTTACTTTGCAATTGGATTGCATTATTTGATAATCAGTCAGAACCTGACTGATGGTTGTTAGAAAGGGAGGAGTGTTTGGGTACTAATTTTATAAATGATCAGCTCATTAGTAAATATTTTCATATAATGATGACTTTTTCTTCCTTATACATCTCAGTGAATATGGTGTTTCATAAAAGGAATGCTTAGCTAATGAGGACCCTTGGTATATCTTAGAAACAATAAATAAAAAACATTATTCCATTCTTTGAAAAATCTAAGTTGATAATATCATCTGAAGAATAGATAGAAAAAAAACAGACTTGAGAATCCTGACTTGGCTATTTACCAAACGGGTAACTTTGAACAAATCACTTTACTTCTCTGTCCCTCATTTTCCCTTGTGTAAGGGGAAGGGGTCAGATTAAATCATTTCTAAATTCTTCTTGCTCTAACAAAACTAAATATCTAAAATATTTGCCAGTTATCATCTATATGTTTTCTCACTTAGGATTTAAATGTTTGTACTAGGTATTATTGCACAAAATCACAAGAGTGAGCAGATGAGTGCAATTTTAAGCATCAGTTTTACCAGATGCATTTTGTATTTGTGGTAGGTTGGGCAGGTCAGATTCTTTCAAAACAAACTCAGTGGGGGATTCAATTTGTTTTCAGGAAGAAGTTTTATCAGAACATGTTGTTAGACAGTGTATTTCCACCTTCAAAGACAGAAGGTAAAAACAGTCTTTTTTAACCATTTTGTCTTTCTGAATCAGATAGGAAAAGAAGAGGCACAGCTGAACACAGCAAGATGAAGAAAAAAATAAGTGAATAGACTTTTTTTTATAAAGATGTTAGACTTATACCTTCACACCTTTTACATTGTTTTCCTCCGAACGTTTGGGTCTTTTTTGGTTTTCTTTTTTACATGTATACTGGGTTGTTGAGAGTTTGAATTTTGTGTTGTTAACTTTAGTTTTACTTGTCATTTATTCTGTGTTCTTTCTGATAGTAGAAGAATAATTTCTGCCTGCTGGCCATCTGGGATTCTACTTGTAGACTTTCTGACTCAGTAGCTTTTCCCCAAATCTATGTACTTCAGACAAAGAGCTCAGCTCTGTGTGCCTCTTTCTACTCCCCACCTGCTGTTTAGAGCATTCACATGTAGATACATCAGTACCATTTTACTCCCCAGCCTCACAAAGTTCAGAGGTTGGAATGGACCATTGTTCTTTAGTGCCACCCTCTTGCTGTCCTGATTGTAAACCATACCTCCACTCTTGCCTCAACCTGAATGTCAGAGAGTAAGACTAAATGTGATGTGAAGTTGGGGAAAAAACCAGCACCTTCTGATGTATGCAAAACCTGGACAGTACATTTTGGGGAAGTATCTGCCAAGCAATCAGAGAGCATTCTATAAACAACATGTAAACTAATAACTTAAAATTTATATTTAGCCCTCACATTTTTGCAGTGACATAGATTGAATGAAATACTCTTGTATTTAATTATTTATTCTAGACTTCTTTTTATTGTAACCAGATTGGTGAATGTTTCTAAAACACTCCTGTTATAATGATGGTTTACATATACTTTATCATTCTAAAAGTAATATAATTACATTTATATTTTTACACAACATCATTCAGTCATGATTTAGCAGGTTGCTGTTAATAGAATTCTTGTCTGAGTAATATATTGTATATAGGTAACATATAAATATAAATAAGTTTAAGAATTACCGTAACCTTTGCTACACATTACTAAAAGTTATGTGTTGCCCAATTCATGATATGTTAAAACCCAGGAATTACTATTATAGGTATTTATTTTCTTTCTATGTTACTTATGTCTAAAACAATGGGAAATATTGTTTTTCAAATCCTTTGGTGACGTGACTTTAAAAATATACTATTTCTTGGGCTTCCCTGGTGGCGCAGTGGTTGAGAGTCTGCCTGCCAATGCAGGGGACACGGGTTCGAGCCCTGGTCTGGGAAGATCCCACATGCCGCGGAGCAACTAGGCCCGTGAGCCACAACTACTGAGCCTGTGCGTCTGGAGCCTGTGCTCCGCAACAAAAGAGGCCGCGACAGTGAGAGGCCCGCGCACCGCGATGAAGAGTGGCCCCCGCTCGCCGCGGCTGGAGAGGGCCCTCGCACAGAGGCAAAGACCCAACACAGCCAAAAATAAATAAATAAGTAAATAAATTTATTAAAAAAAAAAAAAATATATATATATATATATATATATATACTATTTCTTAAAAGATTTTAAAATGCTCAAACAATGATGACTGGCTAGCATTATAACATTTAATCATTTGAGTACATTCAAATATAACAATGGTTTATACATATCGCCCAATGGACTTATTTCCAAATGGAAGCCAACTGTGTTGTATGTTAAATAAATTTGGAATAACATTTATGATTTGAAAATATTGTAAAACATCCAGTTGCTCCTGAGGCTTAAGGTGATCACATTTAGGGACAGAAATTTAGGATTTTTGTTTACAGCAGTACAATGGGCCTATTGTGGTGGTGTGGATCTCAAAAGAAGAAGATGAGACTAGACCAGGGAATGTGTATATTGCTAGAATCATTGCTGTGATTTTTGAGTGGCCCAGTAATTGAGGAGGTCTAGCTGTTGTGTCCAGAGAATATTATAGCTTGCGGAAGTGGAAGTTCACGGGAGGGTGAAACCCTGTCTTCAGCCTGCTTCATTAACCCCTAATTCAAAAGAAACCATGGCTATAGTTTGTGAATAGGTGACTTCCTTGCTTAATACCCTTCAAAGGTCATAACTGCTCTTTGAGTAAATTTGAAACTCAACAGTTTGCAGGGCTTCAGTGTAATCTGGCTCCTGTCCTGTCTGTCTCATTCTGTAATACATTCCCATATTCTACTCTGTAGACAAACTAAGACTGTCACAGTGCATGATCCCTACATACCTTCTCACTCCTCTTCCAGCCATCACTCTAGAGGGCTTCCCATTCTCTTCCCTTTGCCTGGAATACTTGGCCTCCCACTTTTCTTCAGTTCATTTCTCCTTTATCTTTCAGATCTCAGTTTGGTGTCACTTCTGCTTAGCCTCCTACTTGTATCTTTCAGGCTGAGATGCCTTCTTCAGATCTTTCTAGTTTCCTATATTTTTCCTTATACTGCCCTCATCTAATCTATGTGGTTATTGCTTGGCACATCTGTCTCTCCCCTCTGACTGTAAAGAATGTGAGCTGCATCCATGCAGATGTTGGGTCTTGTTCTGTATTGGGTGGATAGCTTCTCACACCATGTTCTACTTAGTAGATACTCAGCAAGGACCTCTTGAATGACAGCTGAATGAAAGAAAACCAGGCATAAACCCAAAGGATGGACTGGGAATGGTAACCTTCAAGAACATGAAGTAGCATCTCAATTAGGGAAGATGATACTCAATATTTTTAAGACTCTTGATACATATTATCACAATATTTTTGAAAAATGTTAAGGACATCTAGATCTTATCAGAGTTCACCTTGAAATGAGCACTCAACAGTTTGGGATACTCTACTTTTTGTTTGTTACAAATTTGTGAAAATTTTAGCTAATTTAAGGGATCAAAACTGGTATAGTATATAAAATTTTATACTTGTTTGGTTTAAAATGGTTTAAAAACTATTACCCTCTGTGATATTTTTTAATCTCCTTTTCTCATTTTTTCTCTTGAGTATATGGCTAATTAATTTTTGTGAGTTCTTTAAATATCTAAAATATTAGTCTTTGGTCATTTATGCTGTAATTGTTTTTCTTACACTTTTAAGTTTAATCTGATTAATGCACTTCTTTTTTTAGAGGTACCTGTTAAAAATATTTAGGTAGCCATATCTATTATTAACATTTTCTCTGTCAATTTGTATTACTTTTTTAAAACAGCTTTTGTTTAGTATGGTAAAATATAAATTTTTGTAGGAGTTTTAAAAATAGATATAATCAAAAGGAGTCATAAGAAATCTCTGCAATTTTGTAAAAGATCAAACTTTACTTTTCAAATCTAGATATTTTCTATCGACAATATATGTGAAGCTCTTGCTGTGACATTATGTATTTTATAAAGGACTCTTTTTAATATCTACTTAATATTTTAATGTGTGCATATACCATAATGTTTTAGCCAAATCTCTACTATGGAACATTTACTTTCAGCTTATTGATATAGAAAATTCTACAATGAACATTCTTTTTCATATAATTTTGTGCATCTTTGTAATTTTACCCCAGGATAAATTATTTGTAAAAGAATTTCTGCATCCAAGGGTGTATAATAGTTTAAGGTTATTGATACATTTTGCTAATTGCCTTCCATGAAAGAGATACCAGCTTACACCCATCATGCAGTATGTGAGAGTGCCCATTTTCTTGCTCCGTTATCAAAACTGAGTATTTTAATTTTTAGTGTTCTTTACAAACCCAATTTCTGTCTCTTTGTAGGCTAATAGTCTGAACAACAGCACTGATTAATTCTCTAAAAATAGTGAATAAGGTATTTTAAAATTCATCCTTAAAAATAATACATATGTTAGTTTAAATGAAATTTAAGGCAACTCTGAGAGGTAAAAAACAAAATGAAAACACAAATCCAGACAGGTAGAGAGAAAGCTGAAAGACCATTTGCTAATCTCTGGGTTCTCTCAGCTTTGGTTTTAACTGTGACACAGGTAATTAGAGGTAATTAGAGGGAATGTCCAGGCTCAGCGTATTGATGAGAAGTTAGGTTGGAGACAATTGCACAAATCCGTTATTCTCTAAGAGCTGTATATGCAGTGAAAAAGTGAACCAAGGTGAGGGATATATTCCACAAATGGAGATAATAAAGATTTTTCTATTGGTTTTAGCCCAAGATGGATGGGGGAAAGTAGGTTTGCCTGAAAATTGATAACCATAACCTAACTTCACACAGGTTGAGGGTTAGGATTCACATTACTTGCAAGGAATGAAAAACTCTTAAGGTAAAATTTTTATTTAAATAGGGACCTGCTGGTAGTACCCCTGAGTACCTGGCAGTCAAAAACACAAATACTCTCTTGAAGAATGCATCTTTAACCCATGTCTCAAAGGATTCTCACCGATAATGTTTCACACATACACACACACACTTACAAAACATATAAGGAAACAAGAAAGCATCAGCAAAATAAAAAAGAGCCATATTCACAAGGATTTCAAAAATTGGAATTATAGATACAGAATGCAAAATAAGTATGCTTAAAAAAATAAAAGAAGGCTTGAAAAATGTAAGTAAGAAGTAACTGACTAAAATATGACCAATTTGTCAAATAAAACTTCTAGAAATGAAAAATGTAAAAGTTGAAATTAGAAAATCCATGGATAAGTTAAATGACACAATAGAGACAGGGGGAAAGAAAACTGGCAAATTAGAAGAAATTCTGAAGTGATTGCCCAGCATGTGACACAGAGAGACAAAGAGATGAAAAACATGAAAGGGGATAGAGTGACAAATAGCTAATCAGAGTTCCATAAGGGGATAATAGGCTAGAGAGAGAAGATATTCAAAAAGACAAGTCTGAGAACTTCACAAAATTAACGAAGGATAGGAATACTCAGATACAACATAAGAAAGATTGGGGGAAAACATACACACCTAGAAGAATCACAGTGATTCTATGATTCTACGCAGAATATTAAAGACAAGATCTAAAAAGCAGCAGAGAGAAAGGCCAGATGGAGTGACAGACTATCAGCTCTCTGTGTGACCACAGAGATCTCAACCACATCAAAGGAAACCAGAAAACTGCAGAATAATGCCTTAAAATTGCTGTGAGAGAATAAGTTAAAATAGTATACTCAGCAAAACTATCTCCTAAGAAAAACATGATTCCGTTGAGAGGATGAACAAAATCAAAGTTGATTCTTTGAAAAGAAAATAAAAACTGACAAACTTCTGGCAAGAAAGAAACAAAAGCAACAAAAATAATATCAGAAATGAAAAAGGACCCATAGTTATAGGTGTTACAGAAAGTTTAAAAATTATAGGCAAATAATATAAACATCATTTTGAACAATTATAAAACTATCAAAAGAAATTAAGCACTGTCTAAATAAGTGGGAGATATACTCTGGAATTTGATAAACATCCTCAAATTTATATAAAAGAGTAAAAGAACAGGATAGGAGAAACTACCCAACCACCTCTTAAAGTCTTTTCATGAAGCTGTTATACAATGGAGTATTGTGCAGTCATAGATAAATTGATTAATGTCCCAGGGAACAGAGATCAGTGAGAAAAGGACAAATTCACAAATAACGTTGGAATAATTGAATGTCAAAATTTAAAAAAACATGAAAATTATTCCCAATTGCAAACCAAACACAAATATGAAAGAGAAAAGTATGAAAGAATTAAAAAGTTGTGTGGAACTTTAAATTTTGGAAAAAAAATAGGTAAATAATTTTATATCCTCTGGATACCTATAATTTTTAAAGTAAATATTTCGTAAATTTGATAGCATTAAAATAGGAATTCAGTGTTCATCATAAAACACTATTAAAAATAGAGAAATGACAGGCCACAAATAGAAGTATTTGGACCACATAACCAACAAAAGATTACCTCTAGAATGAATGTATAACCCTAAAAATCAATAAGGAAAAGACAAAAGAAAGTTTATAGAAGCCATAGGTAGACACTTTATAGAACAAATGTGAAAAGCTAATGAAATATTGCAGTGATAATTTATGGTAATAATTTAAAAAATGAAAATTAAAACTACAAGGGATACCATCTTATATCCCCATATTGACAAAAATGAGATCCTGTATTAATAAGGATGTGGAGCATGGAAACTCTTTATACAGTGCTACTGAGACTTATAAATTGATACAATTATTTGGGAAAATCTAACAGAGTTGAAGTTGTGCGTATCCTATGAATTATCAATGTCACTCTAGAAAGTTTTGCAGATGTGCACCAGAAGAAAGTCTTCACCAGAAGAATATTCACTGTGCCTTTTTTTCTTTTTGTAATACTAAATCTTGAAGATAATTTAAATATCCATTTAAATGAATAAACTGTAGTTTTCATATAGTATAATACTTTATAGTGGTAAAAATGAACTACAGCTGTAATCATCAACAAATATGAATCTCACAATCGCAAAATTCAGCATAAATAAAGCAAATCATGGAAAATTATAAACAGCATAATCATATTTTTATGAAAAGTGAGAACATGCAGAATCAAATAGATTAATTAGGAATAGATATTTAAGATTAGGACATTAAATGAAAGCAAAGAAATCATAAACATGGAATTCAAGATAGTATTTAACCTCTGACAGTAGGCAGGGGTATCGAATCAGAGCAGGTTCTATTTTTTTAACCAAGATGGTGACACATTGTTGATATTTCTTTAACATTTAAGTTACATTATTTGTTGACAATGAAATGTATAACACATATAGAAAAAATAAAGAGAACACAGGACAAAAATGTACAGCTCAATAAACTGCCACAAAGCACACACCTGCATGATCTCTACATAAAGTAATAAAATATTCAGCACCCCAGAAATTATGTCCTCCCTGCCCTCCAAACGTAATCACTATCCTTATAGATTTATTATCTATGAATGCTTCCTTAAACCCTATTGGTTTCTTTGCTCCTGTTTTTTGTTTGTTTGTTTGTTTTTGTTTTTTATTTAACAGTGAATTATTTTGTGTCTGGCATCTTTGGTCAACATTACATGGGTGGATTCATACATTTTATACATGTTGTTAAATGTCTATAGCTCTTTCATTTTCATTGTATATTTTTCCATGGCATGAATACATCACAGTGTCTCTATCCATTCCACTGTTGATGGACATGTAGGTTGTTTCTAGTTTGGGTCAATTATGAATAATGATGCTCTATAGTTTTGTCCATGTTTCTTAGTATACAACATGATGATCCTAAAAAGACTAAATGTATGGTTTATATAATATTTGTGTGTATTAAACATTACAAAATAAAATAATATAAGAAACTCCTTTTGCAAAATTAATAGGTAGTGAATGGTATTTTTATCTTAATTTCACTTTTTGATCACCACTGGTGGTAAACATGTTTTATATTTTACTTTGAATGTTATTATTTGTGAATTGCTATTGATGCTATTTGCCCATTTTTCAATCTATATAGTACTTTTTTTGATTTGCAAGTATAGCTGATTCACTTTGTTATAAAGCAGAAACTAACACACCATTGTAAATCAATTATACTCCAATAAAGATGTTTTAAAAAAATAAAATAATTGTACTATCCCTTATCTTTTTAAAAATTTTTTTATACAGCAGGTCCTTATTAGTTATCTATTTTATACACATCAGTGTATACATGTCAATCCCAATCTCCCAATTCATCCCACCACCACCCCCCCCCACCGCCACTTGCCCCCCTTGGTGTCCATACATTTGTTCTCTACATCTGTGTCTCTATTTCTGCCTTGCAATCCCTTATCTTATTGGTGAAAAAAAATGTGCTTTTTAAGGTTGCCGCCATTTTGCTTTTTTACTTTAAAATTTTTTAATGGTTTTTAAATTTTTAAAATATTTTAAAATATATCATCACTGAAAAATTTCAAAAAACTAAATCAAAAAAACAAAACAGGGCTTCCCTGGTGGCGCAGTGGTTGAGAATCTGCCTGCCAATGCAGGGAACACGGGTTCGAGCCCTGGTCTGGGAAGATCCCACATGCCGCGGAGCAACTAGGCCCGTGAGCCACAATTACTGAGCCTGCGCGTCTGGAGCCTGTGCTCCGCAACAAGGGAGGCCACGATAGTGAGAGGCCCGCGCACCGCGATGAAGAGTTGCCCCCACTTGCCGCAACTAGAGAAAGCCCTCGCACAGAAACGAAGACCCAACACAGCCATAAATTAAAAAAAACAAAAAAACAAAACCCAAAGTATAAATAACATCATTTTAATCCCCTCTTCCCAATTAACTGTTGTCAATATTCTGGTATCTGTCCCTTGTGACTAAATACACATATATATTTATATTACTATTATAGTGAACATATATAATACATAATATATTATATGTTATATATTATTATATACATATATTTATATATGTACATATGTATGTATTATATCAACCTTTAAAAATATCTACATATCCATATGTACATAGTTTGTTTTTTTTTAATTTATTTTTTGGCTGCGTTGGGTCTTCGTTGCTGCGTGCGGGCTTTCTCTAGTTGCGGCGAGCAGGGTCTACTGTTTGTTGCAGTGCGCAGGCTTCTCATTGCGGTGGCTTCTCTTATTGCGGAGCACAGGCTCTAGGTGCACGGGCTTCAGCAGTCGTGGCACGTGGGATCAGTAGTTGTGGCTCACAGGCTCTAGAGCGCAGCCTCAGTAGTTGTGGCGCACGGGCTTAGTTGCTCCACGGCTTAGAAGATCTGTGGGATCTTCCCGGACCAGGGCTCGAACCCATGTCCCCTGCATTGGCAGGCGGATTCTTAACCACTGTGCCACCAGGGAAGTCCCACACACATAGTTTTACAAAAAGGATTTTTCCTGCCTAATAGAACACATTTCCCCCCCAAAATATAGTTGTACACCATCATTTAAAGATATTTGGATGATATTCCATTGTATATATATATACTAATTGTTCATTCAACAAATATTTATAATACTGTATAGTAATAATAATACCGTATAGTAGCATTATTTTATAGGCATTGGGAACAAAGGGATGCACAAAACACCAGCGGTGGAGTTTGAATGATACTGGGGAAAATAGACAGTAAACAAATAAATATTTCATATAATAAAGGTAATAATTAGTACTATGAAGAACAAAAAGCAAGGAAGAGGATAGAGAGTAATAGGTTGGCATGAGAGTATATGGTACTCAAGTAAGGCACCCTAAATGAGCAGGAATATAACTGAATTGTGGGAGCCCACCATGCCAGTATCCAGGGCAAAATCATCTTAGACAGAGAAAGAACAAATGCAAGTCCACAAGGCGAGCCTTTAAAATAAAAAAAAAGCAATTTGATACTGGTTCACATTTAGGTTACTTCCAATTATTAAAATTTTTAAACAAATTTGGAGAGACCATTTTTGTTAAAAGACTTCTTAAATTATTGCAGGTGTTCTAAATGTTCTTCTCAATTTTCATACCCACTTTTGCCCTATTGTATGTTTTCATGGCTATATTGATAAGAAGATATGAAAGTGTATCTGGAAGGAAGTTAATCTGATGCCATCTTACTCTATAGGCCTAATTCATATTTTTTAGAGGAAAAAATGAAAGTTTTAGAAAGAAAAAGTTTTTCAAAAAAATCAGAATATAGAATGTTGAATTTAGAGGGGAATTTTTATAGCTAAGGCAAAAAGTTAAAATGCCTTGGGTTGTACTGCTACTTAATTTCTTTTTATGCCATTTTAATATCATGGAACCTTTAGTAAAATCACTTAAAAATAAGAACTTTGACACATAAATTTTTAAAATCTCCCTTAGGTCGCTGATGCCAAGTCTTTCTCAGGACCTTTTAATGTCTTGCCTGTGAAGACAAAATGGAGTAACATTGGTTTTCATATCCTTCTATTTGATCTGGAAAACCTTGTTGAACTTTTGCTGCCAACTCCAATCTGTGACGTTGACCCTTCCAATTCATTCTATGGCAGTGAGATCCTGAGAAGAGCCAAAAGCACAGTAGAGAAGAAAACACTGACACTGAAAAGAAATAAAACTGCCTGTGGTCCTCTCTCAGTGGAGGCACAAGCCAAGCCTGTTAGTGAAAGCCCAGCCCAAGGAGAAAATACCATGAAGTTATCAGAAGAAAATGATGGCATTAAAAGGCAGAAGAAAATAAAGAGCTCCAAAAAGATGCACCTTAAGCAATCTAGAAAAGTCAATGCCAACCTCACAATAGACACAGCTAAATTGCTCCTATCTTGCCTTTTGCCATGGGGAGTGGATAAAGAATTAGACAATCTTTGCATTAAGCATCTCAATATTTTAAAGCTTCAAGGTCCCGTTTCTTTAGGACTTGCTTCAAATGAAGATCACTTCTCACTGATGCTGCCAGGTTGGGATTTATGCAATGCTGAAATGAAAAAAGACTATTCAAAAGTAAATTTATTTTCCAGAAAAGTTTTGGACTTGTCAAATAAATACACTTCCACTCTTCCAAATCAGGCTGGGATGCCAAGCAGACCGGAAAATAATTCTGATTCTTTGCAAGAGCCAAACACTATAGTTTACTTATTGAGCAAACTATTTTTAGTTAATAAGTTAGTTAACATGCCTTTAGAACTGGCATGTGGAATTGACAGGTAAGACATGCTTAGAGATTTTGACTATTCTTATTTATGACATTAAAAAAATTATCATTATTTGTTATATTTAGCTCTCTAGCCTCCCTCCTCCCCCCTCCCTCCCTCCTTTCCTTCCTTCCTTCCTTCCTTCCTTCCTTCCTTCCTTCCTTCCTTCCTTCCTTCCTACCTTCCTTCCTTCCTTTAGATGAAGAGTAAATATGCAACATCTCCTTTAGCTCAAAACAATTTTAAGAAAATCTTCCTTTTAATTCTTTGAGATTGGAGACTACTTTGGGCAATAAATCTATATGTTTTAAAATTTATTCGTCCAACAAATATCCATTGCTCTCATAATATGTGCCAGGAAATTCACAGTACTGGATGCTGAATGATTCAATAGATAGATAGATCAGTAGATAGATTCACACACACCTTGAGATCCATTATACTTGTTGTGAACTAAGTATGAACAAAAAACATTTAAATAAATGCCTATGATGATATACTTCATATATCATTAGGAAAGGAAAAATTTGAAAATTTCGTACCTCAAATCCCACTGTTTAATTCATACTTTGGCATATTAAAATAGAAGAGGTTATCATTAATTCATTTATAGAAAGTACAGTTTAGTAATAATAGGCATTGTTTTTTGAGTGTTTAATATCTACTAGTCACCATGTAAGCCCTTTACATACATGATTTCACTTCATGTGCACAGCAAAGCTGGGGTATAGGTACGATTATTTTGCTTATTGTATAGATAAGGATATTGAGGCTTATGGAGAGAAAGTATCAACCCCAATATTAATTCAGAGCCTTACAAGCTGATTCAAGGCTGGGCATCTGTCTAACTCCAGAGCCTGATTGCTAACCTTGACTCTGTGTTTACCTTCTCCCACTGCTAAAATTCAATATACTTTTTCATAGTCTGATGTTAGAAGATTGGATTCAATTCATCAAGTGCTTACTGAATATGTCCTTAGCACTAGCTCATAGAGGAAATATAAATAAATTTCTCATTTGGGTAGGAACTAATTGAAATGATGAAGATAAGGCACATGAAGTAAGTAGAAAACACTGAAGGAACAAGGAGAAACATTTGTAGTATAGGTAAGTATTATAGGTGGTCAGAGTAAAGAGAATACTTAGTGTGAGATGAAACCATCAGAAAGCCTTTATGGAAGATGTGCTCATGAACTGCTCAGTACATGGTGGTAAATAGTCCTTGACATTTCTGTTCTTTGGTAAGAGCTCAGTTCAACAAATATCTGTGTCAGGTACTAGATAATAGAGCTCCTGCCGTCAGTGAACCTACAGTCTGGTAGCAAATCCATATGGATTATGTAGATTCAGTGTTAAGCTCCCTATCATTACAATGCTTCTATGCTATAGGGTTTTCCATTTTCTGTTTGGTGGCCCTAATAATGAGAAAACAGAGACTGGTGAATTTCCATGATTCATATACTTAATTCTCCTCTATTTTCTTCTGCTCATTACAATATATATATATATATACACACATATAATATATAACTTCATATTTATAATTTATATATATAATATATATGTATTTTAATTTCAGTTAGGCACTTTTCTTTCTATTACTAAGAAAATTAAATAACAACTAAAGTATGATTAAAGAAAAATTGTAGTCAGCCAAGCCTGAAAACCTGAGAATGAACCCTGGTTTTGTTGTTAAACTAGTCATGTGGCTTTGGACTAGTCACTTAGCCCCTCTGGGCCTTGCTTTCCTCATTTACAAAATGAGATGAATAGAATAGGTGATCATCAAGATTTTTTCAAATTCTTGAAAACAACTTATATTTGCTAGCATAATCATGATCCCACAGAGCAGATGAGGGACTCAGTTATTGTCGCCAGAGGTTTTCATTCTGAGTTTGTTCCAGATACTGAATACAAGATGTGAAGGATATATCTGGTGCCCTTTAGGGGAGATTAAGGGCTTTCAGCATGCTTTCCATTAAATGGCCTTAAAATCATTGCCACACATTAGTTAATTCTTTACAAAATTCTTCATTAAAACAAATTATTGAATGGAGGTGTCAGGATTAGAGACTGCTTCCCTAAATAAGCCATTTCAGATTTGATCTGCTATTGGAGACTGCATGTTATAGTTAAGGAAATCAAAATAATGTGTATTGGATTTGTCACTCCAAATCCTTCCAATAAATTTGGCCATTTTGCTAACATTTCACTGTGGTTGTGAAGGTGGAGAAATCTTTGTATGCTTAACAACTGAGTGTGTGACGAAACTGAATTTTAAGGAAAGAGCTATCTGCCTATGAGAATATCCCTGGATAGTATCTGAATTTCCTCTCATTGAATCACTGGACTAGGGTAAAGCCTGTCTTCATCAAGTCCTGATGGTACCTGGGGATAATTCTTTGGCAGCTATGAACATATTAGGATTCAAAAATGTATTACATTAGCCACAAATCACATGACCTAAAGTCGCAAGGCCCCTCCAGTAAAAGTGGATCACAAGATAATTCTGGTAAACTAAGATTCACAATTCATTTGGGGTTAGGGTTTTAGGTAAGTTAAAGTGGGGAAATAAGATTCACCGAAGAGAATAATGTCAAAGATATTGCTAAAAATAATGTGTTCAATTCCCAAATTTGTTAAAGTGGTCATGCAGTCATATCATCAATTTATTTCTCAAAATGTTTTTTATACATCTTTAATAATATCCTTTGAATCTTATTTCAACAGTTCTTTCACAATGGAGTCTGTGCATAACAAGATGAAAAGTCCTGGGAATGATATTTTAAATGTTTCAAGCTTCTACGGTTATTTACGAAATGGTAAAGAAGTTACAGATATAGTCTAATAATTTTTTTCTTCTATGAAATAAAAGTGCTATAACTGGATAGCACCCTACAGTTTAGAATAAGAAGTGTGCATGTTTATTGTTTGATTCAGTCTGTATTTTACATGGTTATAGTTTTGTATTCTGTCTATATTTGAAATATACATGAAATTTTGTTATTAAAGTAAATATCTTATAAGACATGTAATATGATAGATTTCATCAAATGATCTTTGAAATACCTAAAAGTCTGAAACTTTTCAACAAAGGAAACATTTGAATATTAAATTAAGGTCATATGTGATTTATGGGGAATTTACTGTATCAATATCTTTATTACCAAATAAGTAATTATTATATTAGAGAGTTTTACAGTTATTTCAGAAGATTATATAATGGTCCTTGAATTCTTCTGAGTAACAGTCTTAGTGTTTGGATTTTCTTTTGATGCCAAATGGCTAATTCATCTCTAAAACCTGCTTCTCCAAATTTTTGACATCTCATTAAATGGCAATCCAATCTTTCCAGTTATTTAGGCCAAGAACTTTAATGTCATATTTACTTTCCCCTTTTTTCTTGTACCCCACATCCAATGTTTTAGTAATCATGTTGGTTCCACCTCCAGAATATATCCCAGATTCTGACTGGTTCTCTCCACCTACATGGCCAGCCCCCTGGTGTGAGCCTTCATCCCCTCTTGCCTGGATACAGAAGCCTCCTAACTACCCTCTGCTCCTATTCTTGGTTCCTACACTCTATTCCCAACCAAACACCCAGAGTCATCTACTTGAAACTAAGTCAGAACCCCATGCTACTGCTTAAAACCTTTCAGTGGCTTATGTTTCACTCTGAATAAAAGCTACAGTCCTTAGGATAGCTCACAAGGCCCTGTATAACCTGGCTGCTCTACTTATGTCATCAGACACACCCCCCCATCTGACCTCATCTCTTTGTACTCATCCCCTGCTTCACGCCTTCCAGCTTTGCTGGGCTTTTTAACTCGTACCCAAACATGGCAGGCAGGGTTTAGGGTCTTTGCACTGATTGTTCCCTCTGTCTAGAATGTCCTTTCTCCAGATTCCACATGAATCAACCTGCTGCTTCCCACCTCCACCCTCCATCCTTCAATTCCTCCTCAAATACCATCTTATCAATGAAGGTGCCCTCCCTTCTCCCCCGCACACCCTACCCCTTTCCCTGTTTTATCATAATCCTTTTCACTATCTGACATGCTGTATAGCATTTTTTCGTTTGCCACCTACTTCCTGCTACTCAAATGTAAGCTCCAGGGAGGTTATTGTTTTTTATGACAGTTTTATTCACTGCTGTGTCCCCAGTTCCTAGAACAATGCCTGCAAGGAATTAAGCAAGTACTTTTGGATTAATGGATGAATAGAAAATAGAACAATGGTTTTGGAGATAAACCACTAAGGTTCAAGATCAAGTTCTGCCACTTACTACTTAACTTTGGGTGTATCTTTTACTCCTTTCAAAGCCGAATTTACTGCATTTATAAAATGGGAATAAGATTCCAGAATTGACGTGCATTTTGCTTCCAAAGTTGTGCAGTATATGATCAATACATTGGGATGGCCTGAACAACACTGCACAGTGGCCCTCTCAGGGCTATTGAAAAGAATATTCATTTGGGATATTTTAAAGTGAGAGTTTATTAATAGCTTCCAATTATTAAGCCCCTAGTATGTCCAAAGAATTATGCCAATGACTTACATATATTACCTCAAATAATATATAAACAGCAGTGCACAGTAGGAGGATCTATCTCTGTTTTACCCTTGGGAAAATTGGGACTCAGAGAAGTTAGATGACACGCATAGTCAACCAGCCGACAAGCTGAAGGGCTAGGATTCCAGTCCAACTCCATCTAATTCCATACCCCTGTTCTTCCCACTATGTCAGGCCACTTCTCATATTTATGATTACAAGTCATGATTCCTCTATATGATCCCGTCTGGATTTCCAGCCTTCTCCTTAGATAGTAGCCCTTTTTAGGGTCATTTGCTCTAATTTTCTTTTTTTATATAACACTGGGAAAGAGACTAGAATTTAAGGTGCAGTGTAAGTAGTTTCTGCAGAGACCTAGGGATTTGCTAACCAGAGCCAAGGAGGCCCCAACTTTTCCTATGACTGTCCCAACCAAAGCAGCCTGAGCAACTAGTGTTATTACTGAACCATCTCCCTGATGTTGAGAGGTGGCATTTACAGCATTTAAAATTCAGTTAGGTACTAAGGAAATATAGTTTTATGTTTTATAGTCGCCAGATGGGAGGTGAAGGGAAAGGAGGGATTCACTTCATGCTATTAATTCTATAAAGTCCAAGCCTGAGGAAACCTGGGATGTTTTCTTTTTATCTTTCCCCCTGAAGTTATAATTAATTCTTTAACTCACTGTTATTGCCAAGAAAAGTTGGCTCTCATTTCCATCTCATATTAAAATTTTAACATCACATTAAAGTGTGCTGTGAAGTACCCCGTGATGCCAGTAAGTAGTTATGGTTGAGACCGATACTTAGCTTTGATGGTGGAATCACAAGGTCAACAAAGTGAGAGAGGGAGAAAGGAAAGCGATCAAAAGAAAATGCTGTTACCTGCTGTGCTCATGAAGAAATGGAAAATACGACTTCAAACTCATAGTGTTGTATCATATCACATCTTTTATGTACTGTTCTTGGGCATTTCAAATTCACATCATAAGTTCCATCAGGAGAAAATGATGATATTAATGAGAAGTTTCTCATATATTTCTTTCATATTCTCAGTTTATATTATATCAATACCTTCTATTACATTTCCCTTGACCACTAATGTGAGATATATATACACACACACACATATCTATTAATATATAAAATGGTAATTCAATGAAAAGCATCTTGGACTAATACTAATTTGAATAGTTGATCCAGGATTTCAAACATACATTAATACATTAATTTAAATAGACAATTATAGCAATTTTCCCTCCAGCTCAAGCCTGCATCACTCTTCCTTATCTCGCTCCTGGATCTGGCACCTAGATAATATACTTTAGCCATCAGAAAGCCTTAATTCATTGATTTTTTCATTTGGATGATAATATGTTCATTTTCAATTAATGAAAGGGCACTTATTAAGTGCTCTTCTGTGTAGGGAACTGTCGGACACTCTATGGATCAATTTAAATAAACCAAGCCATAGCTCACTCTTAAAATTTCACACTGAACATTAGGGCAAATAGATAGAAAGGACATTTAAAAGGGCAAACTTAAAAAGAAACAATACATAACAAAATGAGTCAAATTAAAACATAAGTGCTATACCTATTGATCAGAGTAGTATAGCTCGGTAAGGACGAATCAAAGGAAGTCTTTTATAGGGTTTTCTGTGTGACAGATACTGATTCATGGCAAGGTAGAATTTCAGGAATTATTTGTATGAGGAAGGAGTAGTAAAATTCAGTGATCTGTTTTGGGGGGAATGTTGGTCATTGCATTTTGTTGGCAAAAAGGTACAGACAGAAATGGGTTTAAGGTATAAAGATGAATTTGATTTGATGTGAATGTGTATTAGTATAATTGTTAGAAATATATATATATATATATATATATATATAAGTTAATTAATGTTTCTTGACTCTGGCTATATAAGAAAATCATCTGAGATACTTTTAAAAAGTATTAATGCCTGCCCCACCCTCACCCAGGGACCTATTAAACCAGAATCACTGGAAGATTGAACCTGGGCATCGGTGTTTGTGGGGAAAAAAAAGGCTCCCTAGGTGATTCTAATGTGCAGCCAGGGTTGAAGATCATTGGGCTGCATCCATGTTTAATACTCAGAAGATATAAATGTGTTCCATATATTTCTAGGTAAGAGTGAATCCCATCTACCTGAAGCTGACGTTTCACTTTTGAAGCTAATTTCCTGTTGGAAAGACCAGTCTGTCCAGGTATGATACGGTTCATGTTCTTGAAGTTATTGGAAGAGTTCCTTGCTGCTGTGGTTCATTCATACTCCCCTTTACCTGAGAGTATACGTGAGTAGGTACTCTTGTCCTCACATATTTTCTTCCAGAGTATTTCATTTAATAGGACTAACGCAGAGACTAATAATGAGGGAAAAGTGGAAAATAACATGCAAGGATGCACCAAGTTAAGGGGCATGAATAGAGGGGGCCGAGGAAGGGATGTTTATCTTGTTACAGGTAACTTATTGTCCACTGAGGTTTCAGGTGGTGGCAGAAATGTCTATTATTTGATTTCAAAATTAGATATAAAAGTCCCTAGGCTTGAGAATTTGGTAGGTATAATTAGAAATCATTTTTCTATCCTTTTCATCTGTGAGCTGATATAGAGAGCTGGTTTCCTCAATGTCCAATTTAAGTCTTTCTTCTTCTTTTCAAGGATTTTTTTGTGGATAGCTTTGAACATTGTACAATAAATATCTGTGCATTGATTAGATGAATATTTATTGGAACTTTATTCTTCATGGGCTTAATAAATGTCAAATTTGCAAGACAAGAAGAGCAATAACTCCAATTACAAATGGTTATTTTTGGTTACAGGAAAACAAAGAAAGTCAACTCAGAACAAATTATGGGGGCTGACACCATAAAACCAAATAAACACAGTTGGGATGGTTATTAAAGCCATGACCTACATGATTTGACCCTCGCCTAACCTCTTTCTTCATCATTCTCCCCCATTCTCACTAGCCACGTTGATCTGCTTGTAATTTCCAGAACATACAAAGCTCACTTCCACCTCAGGACCTTACTATTCTCTCAGGCTGGAATTCTCATTTTTTCCATTCATCATTTGGGTCTTTGCTCAAAAGCCAACTCTTCAGAGAAGTCTTCCCTGATCACTCCATCTAATATTGTCACCATACCTTGCTGCCCCATGCTCCAGTTACCATCACATTATCCAGTTTTATTTTCTTTGTTGTGTTTGCTTTTAGTGGAGATTATACCATTTGCTTTTTTTGCTTGCTTACCTTCTGTCTTCTCACTGTAACAGAAGCTTGCTGAGAGCAGGGACTTTGCCTGTCTCACTCACCCCTTTCACCAGTGACAGTAGCCAGTCAATATATATTTAATGAATGACTGAATAGCTATGCAAAAAGCATCTGTGATAATCAAATAAATATTAGTATATGTTGACTTTACCGGCATATTTACAGTCACCCTAAAAGAGTCTCTATTAAAGGTGGGATTTTTTTTTTTCCCCAGTAGCCAAAGAATTTCTCAACAGGGAAAACAATTCTTAAGGAAAAAAGAATTCGATAAAACATTTATCCTGAGTTTCTCTAATTAAAGATCTTTTGTAGTTGTTCATTTGACCTTAAAATA
This sequence comes from Balaenoptera musculus, assembly GCF_009873245.2. Classification (NCBI taxonomy): domain Eukaryota; kingdom Metazoa; phylum Chordata; class Mammalia; order Artiodactyla; family Balaenopteridae; genus Balaenoptera; species Balaenoptera musculus. Next base: position 79,890,773 of record NC_045786.1, read on the forward strand.
AATTTTAATGTGGTTTGGATATGTTTGGACTAATGGAACTTAAGGTTCTATGATTCTATGACCTTGTGTAAAATGCTGGCAGCAGGACAAATATTACTAGAGCATTTATTACTCACTCTGTATGAAGTTTAAGCTTCAAAATTCTCCTCTCATTTCTGCCACTAACCTGATGAATGACTCTGGAAGATAGGTTTAACTTGTTGATTATTTATTTTACTCATGTGTAAAGTGAGAATGAGAATTCTGGGGCCCTCAGGAAAAACAGAGGCTCTTGCAAGTATCCATATAAATGCTTCGTTAACCAATCCTCAAATTCCTTATAAAGCTGTTCATTTAAGCAGTTAGTCAAATCATGTTAACTTGAATCTGCTTTTTAATGTATTTTAGGAACACTAGGTGGTAATGGAATGATTTTGTAAAAAAGAGCGTAATCCTACTTCAGAAATTGAAGGGGGCGTACCTTTAAGGGAATGGGTAAGGATGAGTTAATTTTGCAGATGAATGAGTTTGTCTGGAGATTGTTTTTTGTTTCTCACACATGAAATATACACAACATAGAAATAAATGCTGAAGAAGCAACAGCAGGTTTTGGGGTTCCTAACTTGCATGTTTCTGAAGCAGCACTAACGTTCTTTGGATTTTATAATCTAACACCAGTGGGTGAAATCATGACATCCAGGCCTCCTGAGAGAAGTATTGCTTTTCCAGGAGATGATGCAAGACATGAAAGGCTCGTGTGAGCCTGAGTGTTGGGAAAATGCTTTTATGCCAGAAAATCTGGACACTGAAACCACAAGCAGGCCACGGGGGCCCTTAAGAGTCTTTATAATGCTCTGTACTATTTTACAATACTTTCAAGGTGTTGGTAGAAAACCATTAACATTTTTAGCTTGCTATGGCATAGTAATACTTCTAGTAAAAAGTATATGGCCCAGATGTGGCTCTCTTTTCCCAACCAATAGATTTTTAAACCTTATTTTAAATCTGCACATTCCTTCATAAGCATGTAATGCTTTGCATATCTGTCTTTTCAGGAAAACTGTATATGCATTTGGAAGACAGCTTTATAGCCATAGTGCTTTCAATTTTAGCTCAGTATTAACATCACAAAGTTATATAAAATAATGTCTACAGATTTTATATTTTGTTGGGAAAAATTCTATGCCTACTACCTATCTACAAAATTTATCAACTCTGTTTATATGCTAGAGACACTTAAGTATTGACCGTCAGAAACTATCATTAAATTTTACTTTCCATAGTATATATTTTTAAAGTATACAATATCTATTTCAATTCCATTATCATGGTTTTAGTGCTCACTGTATACCAGATACTGTAACATTATTATATGCTTATATAAGTTGTACCATTTCTCTGTGTATTGACTTCACACTGAGCACAAAGTGTGTATTTTGAGTTTGTTTCCAGTTGGGTACGTGCCATTCTGTATTCACTTTTAAGTTTTGTGGCTCTGAGTATCCTGCTCATTGTGGTTAATATGTTTTATTCTGCTGTTTCTGCTTCATCTTGTTTTTTAATGATACTCATATTGATTATTCCTGCAATATGCATTTGTAGTGACAAATATGTCAAAAAGTTTCAAAATTTAACAGGTAAAAAAAATATGGTCATGATATATAAATCTAATAATTAGAAATGTTAATTGAAGCTGCATAAATCCCTGTATTTTTTTAAGAAAGAATATGAATCCAAGTTGTTAGAGAATATTATATCTAGTGGATAGAGGACTTTCTAAATCACAGTTGTGAGAGGGCATCCATAATCCCATGGGAGCATATGGCCAAACTGCCCATTCTGAGGGATAGACCATAGTCTGGATGTACTACAGTTCTGAGGATATCCTCTAATATCTTCCTGATTTTTATAGGTATGAACAGAAGCAAGTTCCATACAGCTTTCTGTGATTGAAAGCTCTCATCCTAGCCTCTCTCAGCATCACAGACTGTTTTATAAGTACGGACATGAAGTCCCAGAGAAGTACGTGACTTGTCAAAAGTTACATTTGTAGTAACTGTCATAGTCAGATCAGGAACTTGGACCTTCTCATGTCACATTGAGAGCTCTGTATACCACACCATTCATGTCTTGGAAGCAGTGCTATCAAATAAATGTGTGGCAAAATTAAAATGACATAAATTCGGTGTTGTAAAATTGTCCATGAATAATTAATACAGGTTGTCCCATCATAATATCTACATGATAAGCATGATTCACTTATTGTGATATAGAATAGTATATGTTAATAGATATCATAGCTAATAGTTAATATACAACATATCTCAGCATATGGTAGATATTAATAAGCATGACTCATCAGTATCATGATGTGTAGAATTATATGTTGTGTTCATGGTATGCAACAGCTTTCACAGTGTTGAGTATCTCCTCACATGATGTAAGCATTATGTACCTGCATTGTGACAGGCAGTACTACAATGTTAATAGATTTGGTATGCAATAGTAAAATCATATCATTCATTAGCCTTTTTTCACGACCCAACCCAGCATTTGACTGGGCAAGAACAGGGGGATGATCAGTGATCAAGCAGCTCCTCTGATACTTTCAGGAAGCTCCCTATATTTAAAACTCTAGAATAGAGTTTAGAACCCAGTTCCTTCTACTCCTGTAGTTCACCTAGCATCTGCCATCAGCAAAAACTCTCAAGTGTCCCTGGAACCTAAAGGTCTCACATGCTACCAGGATACATAAAAGGGACTAAATAAATATTTAAATGAATACCTACTCTGTTTTGGGCATTAGCATCTCTCGATCACCAGTCTCAGTGGTGTTGTCCCAAAGCCCTAGCTCTAGGCATCCTATGAGTATACTGGGAATAAGGCAGAGGGGACGATGGTAATTATGGAACATGAGTCATCTTGACAGAGGACAGGCTTTTGAAGGGAAAAGAGTAGGCATTGGGATGTGGCTATGTTAAAGGTTTAACTATCAGCCAGGGGAGGATATTGGCAAGGTGTCCTAAGTTCATCTAGATCAGCAGTGCCCTTCCTTTTCTCTCACCAATTCAGGTCTTGGCTTTCCTTGAACTCTACCTAACTTCTGGACCTTACCTCATCTCTTACCAGGAAGGGGCTAAGGTACTGTCACTGGCTTTTTACTGAGATGTAAGGGTATAGAACCTTGGGAGGACATATACTACTAAGGACATAGAATCAGGGGTTAGAAGGCCTGTCCACCAGGTCTGTGTGGAACTTGGGATGTCACATCCCAGGTTCTTCATTTTAAAAATGAACATATTGGATTAGGTGCCCTGTGCTAAATATCTCCCTTCCCCTTCCCTCAACCACAGGTCCTTGACTGGGTAGGTACAATAATCGGAAGGCAGGCTTTGCAGTATTTTAAGCCATGTAAAACCATATACACATACACACAGTTTAGTGAGATTTACTATTAAAGTCTTGTCTTTAACTTTCTGTATTAAACCTAGTTTAAATCAAGGGTTTTTAGCTGAATCGTGTTTTAGAGCTAGACATTGAGGAACTAAACCTGTCTTTCAGAGCAATGTGATATATTAAAATTTTCTTTATCTTCTGGTATAAATGAAAATATTTTATGAGAAAGAATTGAGAACTCCCTTTAAACTTTCCTTTTACATTCTCTTGAGTTTTTTTTTTACTTTTTTAATTTTTTTAAAAAAATTTATTATTATTTATTTTTGGCTGTGTTGGGTCTTCGTTTCTGTGTGAGGGCTTTCTCTAGTTGCGGCAAGTGGGGGCCACTCTTCATCGCGATGCGCAGGCCTCTCACTATCGCGGCCTCCCTTGTTGCGGAGCACAGGCTCCAGACGCACAGGCTCAGTAGTTGTGGCTCACGGGCCTAATTGCTCCGCGGCATGTGGGATCTTCCCAGACCAGGGCTCGAACCCATGTCCCCTGCATTGGCAGGCAGATTCCCAACTACTGCGCCACCAGGGAAGCCCTCTTGAGGTTTTTTTAAAAGAAGAGTATGATGATTTGGGTGCCAGTTTTCAGTAACTGCATTTCAATTGTTTCAGATGGTAATTTTAGTGGAATGGAGCATTCCAATTTATGTGAGACTTATTCAAATCAAAATTCTAGACTTTGGGTTTTACATAAGACTCCACGCATTTGTGATAACACTAAAAATAATTCATTAAAAATAAAAAAACTTTACAGGTAACTGAAGCAATACAAGCTGTTCTTTTGGCGGAAGTTCAACAGCACATGAAAACCTTTAGAAAGACACCAGTCAACAGTGAACCAGTGTTGGTGGCAGAGAATGGTGACTATGAGATGACGCAGATCCTGCCAAAGATGGAATGGGCCAAGGAGCCAGAGTTACAGTGTATTACAGACACTTTGTCTTTGCAAAGTAAGTGCAACATTTATTGGTATGCTCTTTCATCAGAACTTTTTCTACTACTCAGAACATTTTGAGAATGAGTTCACAATGTATCATTTCTGCAAAAACCAAGCCAAGTGCCCTGTTTCTGACCTTTTCTGCTATCAATTTCCTCATAATTGTCAAGTTTCTAATTCTAAATTCTATTATAATTAATAAATTCTTTACAGAACAAAATTTATGTAATTTATTAAAATGTTTTAAAGTTAAGTCAGTAAAAATGAAAACAGAACTAACAGTGATAGCTTAATGGGACATACATTATAAGGATACCCTGATAATAATGGGTCCTAAATTTGTTTTCATTTGATACCATGGTAATAGCCATGTGCCATTTTTTTTTTTCTTTTCTGAGAGTAAGAAATGTACTACAAACTAAAATTGCACTGCTTTACAGTTGGACCACTTGATTCTTTCTATAACAAATTTTATCATTGTAACTTTATAATCATAGTGTTTATGGTTTTGACTAGCAAGTGAATCTAAATTTCTGCTGTAAAATGTCATCTGATTTTTCAGCCTGTTAGTTGTGACTTAAAAATAAAAATTAAAAAACAGTAAAAAAAAAATAAGCAAAAATTTGATTTTCAACTTCATTAGTAAGGTTTTGATGAACAAATGAATTTATAATATGATTAAATATATATATTTGTCAGGAACACATGTTACAAATTTACATATTTCAGGTTGAAAGAGATTTTTATTTGGGACTCAGAGAAATGTTGCTGTATTTAAAATGTTAACTCTTACAATGGGTGTCATTCTTAAAAATGCATTATATTTATTTCTTATTATTTTTATAAGATTACTGACTAGAGAGCATTATGTAGTGAGAGAGTATATGCAGCAGGAAAAGGCTTTTTCAGTAAAGGCCAAAGATCAAAATAGACAGAATATTTCCTAATGCCAACACAGTCAGCAAGGCTGGTAAATTCAATAAGTAATTTGTTAAAACTCAATGGCAATTTCAAGTCATTTGTTTACTTGTTGTCAAGAAATTAGCTTTAATTATCTGGCAAATTCACCCACTTTAAGACACTTCTTTTTGATCATATCACAAAATTGTAGTTGTATTACACCTTTCAAGCAAGAAGTAGAAAAATTCCTTTTTAAATTAATTTTCAATGACTATATTTGTGTTCTTTATTCATTTGGAGAGGCACCTGTAGTGTCATTTAGTAGGTTTCTTCCAACTCTCCAAAGACAGCTAGTGTGCTCATCATGTGTTAACTCTCATTAGGTGGTATTTCTGTGCCTTATCCATAAACTTTATTTATTTATTTTTAACATCTTTATTGGAGTATAATTGCTTTACAATGGTTTGTTAGTTTCTGATTTATAACAAAGTGAATCAGTTATACATATACATATGTCCCCATATCTCTTCCCTCTTGCATCTCCCTCCCTCCCACCCTCCTTATCCCACCCCTCTAGGTGGTCACAAAGCACAGAGCTGATCTCCCTGTGCTATGTGGCTGCTTCCCACTAGCTATCTATTTTACGTTTGGTAGTGTATATATGTCCATGTCACTCTCTCACTTTGTCCCAGCTTACCCTTCCCCCTCCCTGTATCCTCAAGTCCATTCTCTAGTAGGTCTGCATCTTTATTCCCATCTTGCCCCTAGGTTCTTCATGACCACTTTTTTTTTAGATTCCATATATATGTGTTAGCATATGGTATTTGTTTTTCTCTTCCTGACTTACTTCACTCTGTATGACAGTCTCTACATCCATCCACCTCACTACAAATAACTCAGTTTCATTTCTTTTTATGGCTGAGTAATATTCCATTGTATATATGTGCCACATCTTCTTTATCCATTCATCTGTTGATGGACACTTAGGTTGCTTCCATGTCCTGGCTATTGTAAATAGAGCTGCAGTGAACATTTTGGTACATGACTCTTTTTGAATTATGGTTTTCTCAGGGTATATACCCAGTAGTGGGATTGCTGGGTCGTATGGTAGTTCTATTTTTAGTTTTTTAAGGAACCTCCATATTGTTCTCCATAGTGTCTGTATCAATTTACATTCCCACCAACAGTGCAAGAGGGTTCCCTTTTCTCCACACCCCCCTCCAGCATTTATTGTTTGTACATTTTTTGATGATGGCCATTCTGACCGGTGTGAGATGATATCTCATTGTAGTTCTGATTTGCATTTCTCTAATGATTAATGCTGTTGAGCATTCTTTCATGTGTTTGTTGGCAATCTGTATATCTTCTTTGGAGAAATGTCTATTTAGGTCTTCTGCCCATCTTTGGATTGGGTTGTTTTTTTTTTTGATATTGAGCTGCATGAGCTGCATAAACTTTAGTGTCTAACTTATCCATTGGCCCATAGTACTCATTTCTGGGTGAGAAATTCATGGTAGGCTATCAAGGTGAAAATTTTTATGAGTTTTGCTATCACATGACTTACCCATTATTTGAAGTTTCACCAGATTGGGCCCTGTTCTGTCCCCAGTTAGTTCTCGGATATAAGAATTATTAACTCTATGGAACTGAGTCTTACTATGACTAAAAAATCTGGATCTTAATAAATATTATCTATCTTTTGATCATTATTGAGTGGTCCTTTGCCAATGTTAAAAGAAAATTTAGGGTTAGCTTGTGATAAGAATTGGAACACAAAAGTATTAAAGCTACTTTATATGTTGGTGGATGAAATTTAGAGTATTTTATTTAAAATAAATATAACATATTTACAAAATAATGAGCATATATTTTCCTGGGAAATATTCCCTGTAGGAAAATACTAATTACAATTGCAATTAAATAGGAAGCAGATAAGCATTGAAGAGGAAAATTTCCAAGCAATATTATATTGGATATTAACATTGCCATTTTTTCCCCTTTTGGAAAAAACTATTTTTTAAACTATTCAGAGGAACTAAGTAAAATTATAAGAAAAGTTTTAGACCTTTATTAGTGGTATATACTGCATTACTTCATGGAATTTTTAAAAATAAATAAGCAAAAAGCTATTTTATTTACTTCAAATGTCCTGATTTAAAGGTTAAGAAGATGGTGTATGTGCTATTCACCAGATATGATTATTCTTCAAATGTTATCGGGAGATTTACTTAACCCCAGTGTCACTGCAACATACATCATTTTATCAAATATTCTTATGATAAATGGTTTATGTTTTTTGATTTTATCAGGTCCTTGTTCATTTTTCCTCTGTGAGCTCCCCATTCCCCCATCTTTTTTTCTAATTTCTTTTATTCTTTCTTGATGCATCTTATTTGTAAATCATTTGGAAAGTAATAGATGATTTTTTTTTTGTACAGATACTCATAAACTTCTTTTATGCCAGGGTAGATTATGTTTGGTTTATTAGCATTATGGTAATATGACAGTAATATTCATAAGGAAAAAATAATATTAACAACAAAAGTTATTACATTCTTAATATGCTCTAACAGTAGGCTAAGTAATTTAGGAATGCTAGCTCACTTTTTCCTTTTATTTTCACATGATCCACATGAACCCTAAGGCTCTGTTTCCAATATTTGAGTTGTCTGTGTAAACAATTTTACAGTTTTTTAAAAAAATGTCCATGTTCATGGAATTGAAGTCACAAAGTACAGCTGAAAAGAACTACTCTCTGAGAAAGAGAGATTCCCATGGTGCTAGCTAGGCTTTTCCTGACATAAGTCTCTGTATATGTTTAGGTTGACATACTAATTATGTATCTTTCTCATACACATAAAAATAAATAATATTTCAAAAAAAGTTCATCACCGTACTAGCTATCTTGAAAGCCACTGGTTTTGCACATCTTGCACTTTGAGACATGCTTCCTATTATTATTCCATTTTCTAAATGAATAAACTGGACTTACCAGGAGGTATGTGCCTTGTCTACAGTCACAAAATTACTAAAAACAAGGAAACAAGCCCAGATATTCTTTTAAACACTGCGTTCTTATCCAATAAGCTACATTTCCCATACTGGCAGCATGAAGGAAATTTGCTCTAAATCAGCTTGATCTGAAAATTGAATAATTTATTGAGTGGTTTTCTTAGATTTTTATTCCTTTCTCATAAATCATACTTTCTATTAACAAAGAAAATGCAGAGTGTTCAATCATTGCCATCTCAGCCCTTTTAATAAGGAAAATCACCAGGTTTCTTGAACTGTTTGTACATGAGGTGGAAATCAGTAAAGTGAGAACTGAAGCATAATATATGTTTGAACTTTATAATTTTGTATCTTATTTTTCAGTGTTTTCACTTGTTACATTTTACAGCATGTATTTTATTTGAGGTCTTAATATTTGTGAATCAGTATTTTATGGGAGAGTGGTGGATTTTATCTGAGTTTACATTTTTATAACGATTGCATTGCTATCTTCCTTGAATCTCTTTAATATGAAATTGTGTAATTAACACTCACATTTAGGGCTAAGATTCATTGCTTTAAAAAACAGCAGTGGTTTCTATTATTAAAATGCATTTGAAAGTTATTTCCTTTAACTTTTTTTTTTAATGTTATTTGGATCAGTTTAAACAAGTATTCTAAGTTGTTCCATTAAACAAATTGCTTGAAATACAAATGGAGGCTTTGTAGATAAAACTGTCACCTTAGAATTACTGGCTGAATTTAAATTCGCGTTAAACTGTGTGGTTGTGAAGATGATGCATCAGATATGGGTATTGCAAATAATCTTTATTATGTGCACAATTTTCAAAGTCTTATCTGCAAAATTAAATAATAAAAATGTCCTCTTTAAGTAAAACCATTATTTTGTAGTAAATAAACATATATTCAACAGAAAAGTGTTGTGGTCCTGGTGGCCATCAGTAGAAGGACTGGCTTGGGACAGTCTTTATCTGCCTGCTGAATTTCTCAGAAGGAAATCTGTCTAGTTGTAGAAAGGCTTTGAAACATAGTGTCTGACTACCTCACAGGGAAACTCTTTCTTGACCATCTTTAGTTATGGTAAATGCATCTTCCACCTCCACCTTAGTCTTAAGGCTAAGTGAGAAGGCCAATGCATTCTTCTTTACAGCCACAGAAGTCATTTAGGAAAGATCTGTGTAAGGCGAGTGAGCAAGGAGTAGAGAAGTAATGAGGGATCGTCATAGAATGCCTTGTGTATCAGAGTGAGGTCCTAGGCTTTCTCTCTGAGTGAGATGGGAAAATATTTGAGCAGACAAAGGGCACATATTTTAATGGGATCTCATTGCCTGAAGTTCAGGGCCCTGGACAGAAGCTGGAAAACCAGTTGGGAGGCCATATAATGCTAATGCAGATGATGGCGGCTTGGAACAAATATGGTGGCTTGGATGGAGAAGATGAGAAGTGATCAGATTTTGAATGCATTTGAAGGTATAGCTGACAGTGTTTGCTGACGAATTGGATATGGAGGAGTGAGATAATGAAAATCTATACTTGCATTTTTTCAAACAAAAATATCCTTGATACAAAGATTGACCCTGGTATCCTGATTTGAAACCTATGTTGGTTAGTGTAGTGTCGCATAGGACATTCCAGGTAGGCTGAAGGAGAGTAGAAGACTCACTTCAGAGAAGGCTGCCTCTGCTATGTTCAGTTTCAAGTGTCCCTGCTTAGATGATCTACAGATTTTATTTTCTAGTATTAACTAAACTAACTCTCAGAAAATGAGCAAAATTTCCTGCCAAGAAACTACAGATTGAAGATAATTCTAATAATGCAAGCCTAAGCAAATAAGATGTAAATGGCATTGTCGTGTGTGTGTGTGTGTGTGTGCGTGTGTGTGCGTTAATGTCCTCCTTTTGAAATTTTAATTTTTGTGTACATTTTAGAGTGGACTTAATGTGGATATACTAATAGCATGTATATTATTTATAAACAAACATACATATATTGGTGATGCGTGCATCAAATTCTTCCTTGCTATTTTCTGCAAGAAAGTATCCCAACCACAGCCTTGGGTGGAATCAGAAGGCAGATATGATAAGCTTTTGGGTATGCAGGGTTGGTAACTTGATATACTATGTTGCACATTGTGCTGTCTCCAAAACATTGAATACATCTTTATGCATCACTCCACTGTGCCTCTGTGTACTGATCCAAGAGTTGGTGGTACACAGAGAACTAATTGAAAATCCCCAGTCGAAGACCATAAACTAGCATCAAGATAACCATATGTGTGTCAGAAGCCACGGAATAGTCTGCAGGAGCTCATCACAGAGGTACTTAACCCAGACTTTGAGGTCAAGAAAGCTTCTTAGAAGAACAGTTGCCTAATGCAAGACTTGAAAGATGAACATGATCTAGCCAAGCAAAAATAGTTTGAGTAGGAGAAGACAGCTGTTTGCTAAGACCACTAAAGCCACGTAATCCCTTTTCTTCCTCGCAAGAATTATCTGCTCCATACATGCGTAAATGAGGAACCTGAATATTAGAGAGAAACCCATATGTCCTTAACTTCTTCTCTGGCGAATATCTGTGTCCTCTTTGAATCTCATTGTGCCAACGCCTTCCTCTCCTAACCCTCAGCCTTCCAGAATAACAATGATAGTGATAGTGATGATAATAACAGCTAACACGGATATGGCTTAGTATGTTCTAAGTGCCTCACATACCTTAAATCATTTGATCCAGGCAACAATTCTGTGGGGATAGGTAGTATTGTTATACCCATTTAATTGATGAGAAAACAGATACAAAGAAGTTAAGTAACTTTCCCAAGGTCTTATTACCAACAAACAACAGAACCAAGAGTCAAACCCAGGCAGTCTGACATCAAAATCTGGGTTCTTCATTACTATCTGGCATTGCCTTCCAAGTAACCACTATTTTCCTTCACTATTTCTTAATTCAGCAAATATTTACCAAGCGGCTCCTATATGACAGTTACAGAGATAGGTATAACCTGTGTTGGGGATCACAAGGCAGCAAAACCCCAGATATTTGGCAGAGCAATGGAGGAAAATACTCTCTTGAATCAAGTAATCAGCAAATATCAAATATCTAATTTCTACTAAACTTTGGATGAGACACCGTAAGCTATTTCACTAAAGATGTACTTAATACTAAGACTTTTGTTTGGAATATAAATTTATAGGAATGTAAGTTTTAGTGTTAAAAATTAAAAGGTTTTATGCCTGGGAACTGGCAATGCCAACTGGTAAATGTTAGAAATGAAAAAGATTCAGCATATACATATCAGTCAAAAGGGGGAAGGGTTAGCAGTATATGAGGAAGAGAAGAGGAAAGTGAAATTTTCATTTTTATAGATTAATTTGAATCATGTAATAGGCTTAACTGACTTAAAAAGCAAGATATTCATGTTAGATGATGATGATTTTACATATGACAAGCAAATAATTTACCACCTAGAGTACACTACATACCTTTCAAAAAACACTGTTGCCATTTGGGTTTAATATATGTCCTGTCTTATTTTTAGCTTCTTGTAAAATAGGTGGAGAAATTTTATCATTTCCCTTTTCCCCATATAAATTCTTCTGAACTTCTCCACTGCCTCTGCCCTCTCCGTATCATCTTAAAGATTGCATCACCTTAGAAAGACTGATAGAGTTCACTACTCTTTTTACCAAAGAGTTTCATCTTTCACAGAGATTGAGATTGATGACTTTCATCTTGGCATACGAAGAACTAGAGTATTGCATCATCTTTTTTCCTCATGAGCAATCAGAATGCCAACCTGGCCCAGCTGGGCAGAGACGGTAGCATCAAGGAATTGAGTTAAATAGTTCCTTGGTAACGGTTGTGCAGGCACCACTTTATTGATTATTGTCTGCATACCCATTTAAAGTTATTGACAAAGGAAAAGTGATCTAGATTCTGTTGCTGCAATCAATGTGTTCTGCACTATTGTTCTCCAAACTGAGACTGGCTTCCCAACACTGACCTCTCAAGGACGGGGTTGGGTCTATTTATCTTTTTCCCTCCCATCACCTGGGATGGTCCTTCACCTAGTAGCTGGTAATAAGTGATTATTGAGTGGATGGATGAATAGATGGACCACGGGGTAGCTTGTACTAAAGATCCAGCCAACTCCTAATTAGTAAGAGAAAAAGACAAGGAAAATCAACTGATTGCTTTTCCTTAGCAGCCATAGTCTTGAATATACACACGAAAATTGTTTTCTAAACATCATCATCCCAGGATCATGTGTATGCACATAGGCTGACAAAAAAATTAAAAATAGACACATGAATGAATCTAGCTTGTAACCATTCAGAAAACATCTTTCCTGATGGTTGATTATTTGGCACTTCACTACTCATTTTGTCATGATCTGGTTTCAATCTGATGTTTTTGGAGAGCCCAGAGACTTGCCTGAAACTCATCTTCTTATTCTTCATTCAGCTACAGCTTCTCCAGGGAAGTGTTTAAAGAGCTGCTGTGTCAAACACTATTTCCTCAGTATTTGGATTCACATCCTGGGTTCTGACTCATCTGCCTCTCTTTGGATTTCTGGCTCACTCGTGATCTCTTGTATCCAACAGCCCTTAACACTGCTAACCTGGAGTTCTGCTTACAGCCTGGCTCACTTGCGTCAGCCTCCTCCTTATTGACTCCATTCCTACTTCCGAGCCTGGCACTTTGTGTGATATTAGTTCCTCCATCAAATGCAATTCCATTAGCCAATATAGATATGCATTCCTAGTTCTGGAAATAATTTTGATATAACTAAATTCCTTGAGAGAAAAAGCAGGGATTTAGTCAGCTTTGGATTCTCAGCAGATAGAACAGTGTCTGGCAAATGGCAAGGCAATTGCTAGAGAAATGGGGGTTGATGGAAAAAATATCCATATGTTCTCAGGTCGTTGGAATACCCCCATTCCATCAGAATTTCATTCACCTTGCTGGCACGACCCTTATTTTTCCATTTTAACTTGCCAATATATCTGCCCAACTTTCACCCTTGGAACAACGTGAATAACTTCAAAACATCTCTTATTAAGCACTATGTCGAAAGTTCAATGTAAGGTACTGAAATTTTTTATTACATCATTTTATACATTTCTTGTATATTCTTCTAAATTGTCTAGCACTCTAATTGTTTATTTATTTGCCTTTCTTTCCCACCTCTCTGAACTCCTTGAGGGCAAAAGTTGGAACTTATTAATCTTGTGCTCCTAGCAGCTAATGCACCACGTGGCTCATGATGGGTGCTCATTAAATGTTTGTTGCCTGTGTGAGTGGAGGAATGATAAATGACAGTGACAGACATGTATCAAAGAACTCTGGTCTAAGGCAAAATGGAAGAAATGCTAAATAATATGTTAATCGTCTGTAGGTAGGAAGAGAATGGAAAAGATCATTATAGGGATGATGGCTTTCTTCTAAAATGTTAATCCAGAAGCATTTCTTCAAATTTATTTATTTAGTTCAGGGGCAATTTATCTGTCTATAGAGCTATCAGGAAAAATTAATGCTGACAGATGCTTGAAGGCAAAAAACAAGGCAACCCCAGAGAACAAGCTACAAGAAATGAAGACAGCTGTTTCAAAGAAGAGTTGTTCCTTTTTTTTTTTCTTTTACCTGATGCAGATGAACATGGGCCCTTTATCTGTGCAGGAATGCCTGTCCTCCAGCCAGGCAGCCCTGCTAATTTGGGGCAATGTAAAAGCGCCCCGTAGTAGCTGAATATACATAAGAATACGGTAACTGCGGACAATCTTTCAGCCTCTTAGGTTTCTTCTCATCAGAATGAAGTTGGTCTTGAAATTTTAGAAAATTTAAGTGTGGTGTTTCTCAACCCTTTCAGTCCTAGAATGGACTGAAATATTGCTAATGTTGTGTAATGTTCCCTTTCTAATTCTAAAATGAAGTTCATAAGTAATATAACCTATCTATACAAATAATTTTTATACAATTTACAGGATAAAAAACAAAGAGTAAGAAATTTATAATAAAAATATGTTAGTAAGTAAATCTTGGGCATAACTATACTAAAAGATATAATAAAATGCTGACCAGGAAACATTTCACTGCTGAGAATATGACAGCTGCCAATGCAGTCCCTGCACACGCATGGTGGTGCTGTCAGTGACATGGGTGTCCAGATGGATTTTTCTTGGTAAGGTTCTGGACAACATCAGTGAAATGTAGCCATTCTTTGACATACAAGGTTAGTGTCCTTCCTAGAAAATTGGAGGTATAATCAAAACCTTGAAAGATCCCTGTGTGTAAAATTAAGTTAGATTCTGGACTCAAGAAATTATAAGCAGGGCTTTCCCTTCCAGGAACGTCTAGTGGAAAATTTGGAAGCCATGTGAAATATCAGGACAATTTTTTCATTGCGAAGGACCGTCCTGAACACTGCAGGACATCTGGCATTTCTGGTCCCTGCCCACTGAATGCCAGTGAGTGTCTCCACAATCATTGGGGAAACCAAAGGTCTCTTGCCTCAGCAGTTTCCAAAGCCTTCCTCTAGGGGGCAGTACCAAACCTGCTGACAACCAAAGCCTTCAGAAAGGGATTCTATACATTCTGATGCCTTTCTTTGTTTCTATCCTTCTCCCCTTTTGAAAATGCACAGGGAGGTGACGGAATTAGGAACCCCTAACTAACTCAAGAAGTTCCTTCTTTAGCTCCCCCTTGTTTGCTCCTTCCTTTGTACTCCACCCACGTTGTTTCTGCACTGGCCATAGTACTTCCAAGGATGTGTAGTAAATCATCTGATTGCAGTTCTGTCTCCTCCATTAGAAAAAAGAACTTCTTGTCCTATCCTTTCACTTTCATCTTTGTGTCCTCGAAGGCTGGCTCTGGGCCTGGCATAGAGTCAATGTTGTTTTGTGTTTCTAACGCCATCTTAACATCTGCTTCTGGGAGGACCCAACTGACACCAGTGGGAAAGAACTTGATGCAAAAAGGGTATTTCAGGCAAAAGGAATAACATGAGGACAGACACAGAGGAATACAGTGTGGTGTGGGCAGGGTATAGGAGATGAGGATGCTCCAGTCTGGATCCAGAAGGTGAGACACCTAGAATGTAAAGGATCTGGCAATGGGCTTTTTCTTGAAAGATAAAGGGAGCCACTACAAATTATTTTAAGAGGAGAAGTGAGGCATTTCCAGTGCAAAGTAGACAGTGAATAGAGCAGGAGCTGCAAAGAATCCTTGTTTCCAAATTTTGTCAGAATACCTCTCTGTTTGGTATTTATTTGTAAAGCAATACTTATTTTCCTTAAAATTTTTATCACCTCTTCACGAAATTAGGTTATTTAGACAGAATATTAGTGCTTTATCTCACATAGAGAAAGAAAGTATGTTCACATTACATAGAGGAGAGAAATTTTGTCTCCTTGCTTTTAGACCAAATGACACCAAATGTTCTTCAGGATCATCAGAATCCAGGTCATGTTAGTAACACCTTCAGAGTTGCTGTGGTTCTTGGTGCTAATTTGAAGTTATTTCTCTTTCTTTATATTTGGTCACTATCTCAATCTCCCATCCAACTGAGTCAGTTCTTAAATTTTTCCCAACTCATATTTGTACAATACTTGGTCTGAGCTCTCAGCTGTTTTGGATGCATTTGGATCACTTACCATATATTGACAAGTTTGGGTTTCACCATTCATTTTATTTTTCTTTTTTCTGTGTATGCATTTATGTAGACATTATTGACCTCCTTTTCTATCAACATCCTTTACTGAAACATTAAGTAAGACCAGGCTTATTAAGTCTTTGCTATTAGACATTTTCCAGGAATAGGATATATTATTTCTCTTTACCACTTAAAAAAAAAAAAAAAAAACTTGATTTAATGAATAGAATTTTAGCAAAGCAAGGTAACTTTGAAATGTGCTTTTTCATGTGTTTATATTAATAACCAATGAATAATTTCAAAGGTTAAACTTCATGATCCATCTCTTCAAGTCATCTACTTAAGTCTAGAGTCATTACATCACCTGCTTCCCTTATGCCATTGATTTAGTTTCTTTCAAACTGCTGAGATTGGGCAGTATCATTTACTTTTTATATGACAGACTCTGTACTATGAAACAGAGTTTCAGAAGGTAATGGCACAAATACTTGTAATACAGTATAGAATGGCCTACTCACCTGTGTGAATCAGTAAGTTATCCACTAAAACTTGTCTGAGGTTCTCATAATGCTGAAAGAAAATGAAAGGTTTTAATCAGTCTTTTTTTGTAGCAAATAAGTCAGGAGAATTTAGTAGTACTCAGATACCATAATGTGTCTGTGTTTAATGCTGAGGAATGCAAAGGAGTTTTTAGAATTTTCTTAGGTTTCTCCTGTTTCAAGCTCTCCAAATTATCTAGAGTCTGTTCATAATGTACTGTGCAGAAATGTTCATTTCAGGACTGCCAAAATATCTATTTTACCATTATTTTCAGAAACTAAAAAAAAATAAATAAGTGGATTATTTTCAAATAAAGCAAGCCTTTGCCCATTTCAATGAAAGGAAAACTAGGGCATGGAAGACTTAAGTACCTTTGCTATGTTGATATGACTTGTTGGAAAATGGTCTTAGACTAAACTGCATGCTCCTATTTACTAATCTCAGATTCTTTTCTGTAAATCATAGTCATGGGGCATCATGTACAGGATGGAATTTATAAAAGAGCAAGCTCATTTATTTATTCCAATTTATGTGTTTCCCTCTAGCTAAATCCCTAGGAGGATATTGCCATTTTTATGTTTCCAATGTCTCATTTTAAAGGAAAATATGTTACACATTTAAAAAAATGAGGTAAACTATTTCTACTGTTAATGGCAATCCATGTTATGATATTCATATTATAAAAACCAACTCTTAGTCAAAAATATAGTTTGATGAATATAGCATGTTTATAAATTGAAGATAGTGTTTTCATTTCTTCCATGGTAAAGTTGCTTTAAATATTGGTTTATTATACATATTCACATGTATTACAAATATTTCCAGTAAGCAAACACAAATCATTTTTATATTTAGCATTTAAAATGTATCTTAACTTGAACATTAAATCATCTATTAAATATTCAATTAAAGTGGGTTTTGATCCATTTTTAAAAATTAGTGGTCAGGTATTCGGGGAAACAAGCTTGCAAGATATTTCTAAAACACAATTCACTTCATTTCTTGTTCTGTATATTTTGTCAGAGAACGCCTTAATGTAACAGAAATCAGATTTGGTGTGTATTTTTACACCAAATCAAATTGTGCAGGCGCCACCCTCAGCTTTCTCCAAAACATTATAAAGGATAAGATTCCACCATGATATAGCTTAAGAAACGAGTACGGCCCTGGAAGAAGTCCATGCATGGAAAGTGAAGCTACAGGAGAGTATGTTTTACCGGAAAAACCACGTGTCTTATAACAAACATCGTTACAGAACTGGATTTAAAAAATAAGTTTACTTAGCTGAGTTCTTTTTCTGGAATCTGTATGTAAGGCATATATGCTGTTTCGAGTTATTCTGCAGGCATAAATCATACGTATAAAAGGTACTGAAAAAATTTCAGAATGAAACTGCAGTATAGGAGTGACTAATGGTATAAAGCACTTAGATGCTCCAGTTATAACAACTATATGAAGAGGGTGAAGGCATCATAAGTCTTTTTATTTATTACAATTGGCAGCTTTCCCTTCCAAGTTGTATTGAATATAGTCTCACTTTCCCTGTCTTCTCCTTGCCTCAATCCTCAATTTCCCAAATTCACAAGCCACAGTTATAAATTTTAATTATTCTTAATCTGTACTTTTAATGTGTAGCAGTAATCCAAAATTATTCATTCCTTTTATCAAATCAGCAGTGGAAAAAGTCAAGTAAACCTGCATAGGCTTTTTTAGAACAGAAGTTCTAAAATTTTCCATTTCCGATTCCCAGAAAAAAGAGCTGTGATCTGTCACTATATACATAATTGCTTAAATATCAGAAAGTTACTACAAAATAATTACAACCTAGCTCATGAAGTGAGCTAGGTTGTTTTCACCTTCATATGGGATCGTCTACATAACCATAACTGAGAAGTTGCAAAATATTAGAAAAATAAAGCCAAGCTTCACCAATAACTTCCATCTCATGTGTAAAGCATAAACATTTCTAAAGATTTTTACCAATGACTAGCTCCTTTTTGCTATTTAAGAAATGATCTAAATTGGCGTTTTAAAACTTTCATAAGTAACTGAATCTTTTGTAAAACTGAAACAATCTATCAAATTCTATGAATTATGAGATATGAAATTAAGACGGATGATGGTCATATAACTTTTGGTCTCAACAACTAATTCACTTTAGTATATTGCTTTGGATATACTAGACAGAAAAAATTATGATTCATCCTAGTAAGCAGAATAGCACTTCAATAGCACTTGTCTGTATAATTTTACATGAGTGAAACTGCCTACTACTAACAGTAAAACACAATCATGCAACCTCTTTAATAGATGATACATTTATAAATTTAAATATAAACCAGAGATTAATCTTAGATCTGCATAGAAACAGCTATTTGGTAGCATAAATCAATGTTTATTTTTTCCAAGATTATTAAAAATTCGTACAATAATTTGCCTTTTAAAATCAGGGTTCTTTAACAATAACTGTGATATATATTTTAAAGAGAAAATTTGAATCAGTTATGAATTCCCTCTGGGAAATGCTGAAGTTCCATGGAATGCAAGTTAGAAACATCTGGACAGCATCATGCATGAGGAAAGAACTGTATCATTTCTTCTGTCCACCCCTGAGCCTAGTACAAAACTGCAGCAGTGCAACAAATACTTGCCTAATTACCTCAATTTCATTTTTTTCAGTGGCCCTTTTAGTTGTATGCTTTATTTTTAAAAAGGAGACTGATCTCATAATTTGAATAATGTGACCTGTTGTCTGGCTGCCTCCTTTTAAGACTCAAGTTATAAAAGTGCAAACCATGTCACCTAGGAATGCACCTTACATTTCCCACTGCCTCAGTTTAGTGCCAGCTGGTGCCAAGCAAGCTGCTGACTTGCACAGAGAGGAATTCCAGGAAGTCGTCAGAGAGGGCCATTTTCCAATAATGCTCCCTGGCATGGACTCAGTTCAGAGCTCTTTTACAAATGGCTATTACACTGATATCATGATGAGATTTCCTAGAAGTACACGCAATGCCGTTCACTGAAATTTCCTAATTCAAAACTTTTTGTAAAACCAGAGATTTTCTTCTGAATTCTTAGTGTCACATAACCATATGTCAGTACATTTGAGTGGCCCTTTAAGATATGCAAGTGCTTAGATCTCTTAGAGACAGGCTTTTTAAAATTAAATTATTATTATTTTCACTTCACATCATTTTGTTTTAGATATTCAGCTTAAATTATATTGGATTTTTATGTCTTTTTTCAAGATGGTTGAAGACCACAGGAGTACTAAATTATTAATGATCTCTATTAATTCTGCCAACCATCAGCAGTCACTGAGAGTTTACGGTGGGCAAATGTTGCAGTAAGTACTCTAGACCTGTGGGCGTCTGTCTTGAGTGATCTCAGACTAGATTGGCCTATCAGAGCCTACCATAGCACCTGCCACTTGAAGAATCTAAAGCACATAATAAAGTTCTTCAGGGGTAGATGTGATCAGCATGTTCACAGGGTGAAATTTGGATGAAGAGAAATAATGGAGTCCTCAGTTCTACCTTGGATAAGGACTGACTCCAGCTATTGGCTCCCATTCCTTGATGTTTCTGTTAGAGTCATTTGGTATTTACTTGATCTTGAATATCGTTATGGTCGGTGAAGAGAGGGATTTTAGAGATTAGTATAGTACTTGGCATATGAGTGGTACTCGGAAAATAGGACTCATAGGACCTTTGAGTCAAGATCATTTGGAGGTCATTGAGTCTAAGCCCTTTGTTTTTCTGCCTAAGAACCTGAAGCTGAGAGAGGCGCAGATATAGCTAGTTAAGGAGTGAGACAGTATTCAAAACTAACCCTTTCCAATATTTGCTGATTTTTTAAAAATGGCCTGGTTATATAAATGGCCATTTAGTATTTCTCCCTTTTTCTCTGGTTGTTCTTATTTGCCAATAAACTGAACGTTTTCTCCTGTACGTGGCAGATGAACCATCTACAAAAAGATACGAAAACCAGTTTACATGCCTATTAAGTCCCACTTGATGGGGTTAGAGCCACTTAAAAGCAGGGTGCTTTTCTCCCTTTTACCCCTTGTAGGCTTCCATCTTATTCCAGCAAAACTATTAACTAACTCAGTTTAAGATATTATTAGAGTAACCTGTCCTAGAGGCAACTGCCTTCCATAGCTAAAGTGATTTATAAAAACACATTTGTTCAAATCAACTCTCCTATTAAGACCTTTCAATGGTGCAATGCTCCCCAGAGGTTTTTCTTTAGGATCAACTAAACAATTAGACTCACAAGATGACCACACACTGCACCTGGCACCTGTCTACTCAGAAGGACAGAGCCTGGGAACCATAGCTGGCCTACTGGACATTCCTCATCGGAATCCAGCCGTCCAGCAGTTCAGAAGTTCAGCTCTGGAAGTCATCCTGCTAAACAGCCTTGTATCTCCTGCAGCAATTCCATAGGCATTGGCTTGCCAGGTCCACTGTCAAGGACAACCAAAGCTACGATAATGGGCTTTTACGGTTCATTTACAGCTCTTCCTAGTCCAGACACAATTTACCAATGAGAGGTCATTTTTACTATCAGTAATGTCTCCTTGATCTGTTGACATTCTACCTTTATCAAGTTACCAAGAGAATCCAACTAGAGTTAGCCAAAGATCAAGTTCTTATGGAGAAAAGGCAAAAAGGTTTTCTTTGTTTGTTTTTCCTTGTTTGTTTGTTTTCTTTAAGCACACATGGCTTCCCTTTTCTCTTAGGATAAAGTACATATTATTTGAATGATTCACAAGAATCATTTTCAACTGGCCGCTGGATGCCTCTCTAGTCTCATCTTGCCCCCTCTTACCCACCTTGAACCCTACAGTTCAGCCAAACCAAACTCTTTCAGTTCCTCCAAAGGACCTATCCCCACTTGGCTCTCAACCTTCACACATGCTATTCCATCACCCATTTACTTATTTAAAGTTTTTGAATGCCTGCAGTGGGCAAAGCCCTGAGGATACAACGATGAAAAGGACAGCCTTGCAGTATCTACAGCCCCTGCCTGAAAAACTTTCCCCTCTCCCACCATTGCCTGAGACCTTCATGTCCCAAATTGAACATTTCATCCTCTAGGATGCCCTTTCCATTTCCCCCAAATTGGTTAGGTGTCCTACTCTATACTTCTTCTGTCACAATACTGACCACCCTGTATTGTCATTGCCTGGTTTCTTGTCTACTCCCCAGTGAGATTGTGAGCTCCATGATGGGAAAGGAATATGTCTAACTTGCTCACTATTATATCTTCAATGCTTAGGTCAGTGCCAGCCCCTGAAGATTCTCAATAAATATTTTTTTAAGCAAAGAGATAGGTAACAATTCTAGGAATTCCAAGAATTCTAGAAAACCACAAATAATGTACTTCTAAAGTTAAATTTTCAGGCCCTGTTATAGGTAATGAAGAAGATATTTGGGAGTAGATGACCAGCGGAATCTATGATATAAATAGAATTCTGTTTATTTTTTTAAAATTGTATTTATAAATAAAAGAGCAAAGCAATAATATTATAAAAATGGAGTAAATGAATTTAAAAATATTGATGACCAAGAATCAAATCACTTGAATAAAAACAAACTTATAACTGGGTTATTCCCAGTTACCTAAAACCTAAAATCAGTGCTAACATTAGTGGACAAATAAATGGGGTTGGGGGGGAAGACTCAGTAAGGGCTTCAAAAACTCAGAAACAAATCTAGGATTCTTATTCTCACTTAATGTAGTTTTTGAAGTTTGGCCTGGCAACTAAAGAAAAATTTTCCCATTAAGATATCATATATAGATGCATCTGTGAAGATAAACATCCTTTCCTGGAACCATTTTTCTTGTAATTTACCACATGAGTTCCAATATAAAGCAGTATTAAGTCACACAGTAGAATATACCTCCAACCAGTGTTCCAAACGGTACAAAAAATGCTCTTAAATATGATACTTTTTAATATCATCCATCTATAAAATCAAAGAATATGATATTGGGCCATACCTCAGAAGACATGTCTTTGATTGACTGAGATAATGTGGTCTAAGACACTATTTTCTGATGGTCTAAGAGTGCAGGGGTAGAATTTGGAATAGTGTAGGTAAATGGATAGTTAACATACCCATATAGGCTTTTCTCTCAAATATCAAATATCTTAAGTGAGCTTTGGGAAGGTGCTGGACCACATTCAATATGCAATCAAATTCCCTTAATAAGATTTTACAGTGCAGAAATTCTTCCTTGCTGATTAAAATGAAAGTCATAATTTTGAGTCAGGTACTGACCAAACTTCTTACATAAGGAGAGACAGCACAGTTGAAACCAGCCATGAACAGCCTGGGCGCTTACAATTCGCATCCTAGTCTATTTGAAGGAGCAGGGGATCTTTTCAAGCTCAGATGCGTGGTAGTAATGTCTAGAGACATCCAAGTCTTAGAGCTGTACAGCACAGGTGCACAGTGGTCCCCTGTGTGTGTTTTCTGTTTGATTTACACAGTGCTTCATGGGAAATAAAACTTAATTGCCAACATTTATAAACCAGGAGATTTCACAAAATATTCTGGATTTCTGGCTTCTCATGAAAAATAGGAAGAGATTTTTCTCAGAGTGACAACACATTGAGTTGTCATTTTAGTGCAACAACAGTAGGCTGGAGCTGAGTAGTGGGTGGTTGTGTCAGACAACCTTTTCAGAGTGAGTATGTGCTCTCCAGGTCATTGCAGTGCCCACCTAACCTGCTTTATTCAATTTTCACTAGGTTCTTACAGGAACTAAGGTTTTTGTAGGCTTTAGGGAGGAAGGGAAGAGGACAGGAATTATCATTTAACAGACATAAAAAATTTACCTAATAAGTAATAAGCACTGTACGTGTTACCATATATACAAAAAGGAATAAGACACAAGGTGTCTTAAGGTGTGTCCTTTGCTTAGGGCCATGGTAGTGGCTGCCCTGAACCTACCTGCTTATGGAGAGCTAAGAGAAGCTGAAGAGCTGGAAGCACTATACCTTACTTCTCTTTTCTAAACAGTCTTAAAATTTAATTTTAAAATGTTCATCTTACTAATATCTCAAGGAATCTGTGAAAGAAAAACATCTGCTAACAATGGGATTTCTTTCAAGTGTGATTATTTTGGGAAACGTGGAGAGGCATGCACTGGTTGATTTGCCCCCAACCAAACTCTTGTTCTTTGAGGTACAGCCCTTAGTACACAATCTAGAGAGGGTTAGACCCCTGGTGAGCTAATAATAACAAAAGTCAGTAAGGCAATAACAATGTCATAAGGGCTACTTTAGGAGTGTGAGTGCAACAGGTTCAAAGTTGGGGTGAGGCCAGTTTGTGAACTGTTTTATGTGCCATACTGTAGGTGCTAGGAAGTCAGGTTTATAATTTAGATATTTCTCACTATAGTAGATGGATCAAAGATCAAAGGGGCTAAAGTAGGGACACTAGTTGTCTCAGTGGGCTCCAGAGATATCTTCTGAAATCTTGCAGAATTGTTGGCTGTCAGTTCTTTCCTCTGAGATAGCTGAATGAGCTAAATGATTACATAGGCTTAACATCAGCAATTAAATATCTCTGTGTTATGGGTGTTGATGTCAGTTACTGAAATGCACAGGTTAACACCAATCCACTTATGGGCACTAATAATCAAATTCAAATTTTTATCATTCTGCAATTTTAGTAGCAGCCCAAAAATTCTGTGTGCTTTGCGCACATATCTAATTTGATTTTGGTAACAATTTTGTGAGCTACAACTATTATCTCCATTTTACCAAGGAGAAAACTGAGTTCAGACTCCCTTCTAAGATATATGACCTGTTTGCATTAAAAAAAAAATGCATGGGCACAGATTGTTCCTTTCAAATATCAACGTTTTAAGACTTTTAAACCCTAGGTTGATTTTTATACCCGGTAATAAAGTTGTGTTAAGAGATATACAGGGTTACTACATTTCAAAATGAGGATGTGTGTGTTAGTAATTAAAACTTTATTTGCAGAACAGTCATGGTTTTATTTCAGTGACAGAGCATGCCAGCCAAATAGTATTGATTATAGACTAATACATAAATTGTCAGTACCCAGCTTTAAAGCATCTCCTTGGTATATTGTAGAAACTTGCCATGAATCACTTCCCATGAACATCAAAGATTATGTCCACATTTACACATAAAAGTACATGCTTACTTGGCAGTTTTCAAATACAATTAGCAGTGATTCTCCTGTTGAATTTAGAACATATGATATGTTAGCACTCACTTGAAAAAAATCCACTACTAACTTCCCTGTATTGCTTTTTGAAATACGTGTGTATCAAAGCATAACATATATAAATTATATACGCACATATAAATATTAAAAAAATATATATGTATTGTGTCTGTTGGAAGTTTTCCTGGCTTTGAAGTGAGGGCTTGATGTGTGAATTGTTTTAATTCTACCCAGCTCCACCATCATGAATATATATATATATACTCCTTCCCCCCTCCCCATATATAATTTTCCATGTCTGAGGTCAGAGAAAATAAATGGAATGTATCCTATGGAAATTCCGTGTTCATTTCTTCTATAGAAGAAAAAAAGGAAGAAGAGAAAGTCTGAGTTTTACATCATTTGTTACATGAAACTGCAATATTTTGCATTAGAAATTATATAATGAAAGAAACATCTTTTCAAGGAAAATATGTGAATACTAAAGCAGTCTCTTTGGGAGATGTTTTAATAAAATTAAATGCACTAAAAACAGTCAAATTAGAATATCTGAAAGACCTTAAAGGTACATCATTTTTTCCTCTATTCTGAGATACATATTTTATGTACTTCTCTACATTATCATTTCTGAAATATGGTGCCTCCTATAATTGAAGAACATAAGCTTAATGAGAGTAAAGATTTTATCTGTATTACTCACCCTATTTCCTTAGTACCTAGGTCAATGCTCACCAATATTAGACTGTAAGTAAATATTTATTGAATGAATGCATGAGTCTAAGTTACAGTTGTCAGTCACACAAATAATGAGTGTCATTGCATATGCATGAACTTAGCCACGTGTAGAAGGCATCTCTTCATTCAGTTTTCACCTTCGTTGAATTATTTGCAGCAGTAGCATTGCTTGCAGCTAAATATTAAGTTTGGATTTTTAATTGTGACTTAAAATATCTTCAGAAGCATTACACTGTGATATAGAACTGAAACAAATACTGCCTTGTATGCAGAAGACTGCCTGTCACATCAAGAGATATTTGAATATATGATTAAAGACAGTGGAAATGGGTAATCTTTCATAAGAGATCATCAAATTCTCAATCTGGGGATATCCTTAAAACTGACTCATGGATTATAAAGGACTAAGAGGTTTCCAGCTGATGTTCAAGGGGATCTGCTAAATATTCTGGAATATATCCTTCAATTAAAGAAATAAAAACAAACATGAAACTAAGATATTAGCAAATAGAAAATGCAAATGAAACAGTTGATGTTAAAATTAATAAAGGAGTTAAAATTACAAGAATCATGAAAAGTAGTTCATCAAATGACATTGTTCAGAAAGGCAGTGGCCAAAGCAAATCAGAAAAATCCTAACCTCTGAATACACATAGGATTACACTCCAACATCAGTAGGATATTGGAAAAGAAAGGGGCATGTGTTGTATGAATAAGTGTACAGTATATAATTGTGAATGGATACAAAATGTGGACAATTAATGTGGAATTTCCTTTGTCCTAAAGATATAAAATTGATAATACATTTAGAATCGATGGTGTCTTGGAATAAAGGAAATACATACACACACACACACACACACACACACACACAAACACACACACTTACATACACATTTTGGAGGGTGTAGTTGGACCAAATGAGGTACTTAGCAAAAGAGGAACAAAGTTAATTCAATTGATATTTGAATGTCATGGGAAAAAGATAAAGTGTTTCTTAACACAACACGTGCTTTCAGATTTGGTTGGCACTGTTTGGAATCTATGACCATTGGAGAGTTTCGCCAGTGTGAGAGAAAATGTGCCACCTCCACCTCCTCCCAGCCCCAACTCTAAAGGTGCTTTCCTTTAGTTGGATTTCCAATTCATGAAAAACCCAATCACTGTGGAAAATCTGTATTTGTGGTGAAATGAAAGAAAATATGGTTTTCTGAAAGGGAGAGCCATAATTGCTGCTGATGCTGATGAGGGTCAGGAGTTTTTCCAGAGGAGCAATACCTGGAGCATAACTTGGATAGTGACAAAAGACCTGGGTTTGTTTTTTTTACCCTAGTGTCGGTCCGCCATTGTCTGCAGCCCACCTCAGTGGGGTAAGCAACTTCCCAGGCATCTCTAGTCATGTTGGCTTCTTCAAGGGCAGTTCCCAGAGAAAGGTCAAGAGTTTCTTGCAGGAGTGCCCGCATTCTCTCTCAGAGGAAAAAAATCATTTAATTTTGATGAAGTCCAGTTTATCAATTTTTTTCTTTTACGGGTTGTGCTTTTGGAGTCAAGTCTAACAATTCTTTGTCTAGCTCTAGATCCTGAAAATTTTCTATTTTTTATATTAATAAGATTTGTTTTAATTTAAGCTTTCAGTGTGAGAGAAAGAGATCATAAGAAGAAAGAGAAAATGAGAGAGAGTATGTACCTACCAAAGAATATTGTCCTTGGCAAAAGACCAGCTCACCTACTGAGTTGTTGAGTGTGAATCACCTTTACAGACCTTTCACTGGAGACCACAAAGACGTCTACTTTAAATGTTAATTGTTTTTATAGTTCATTTTTTCATAATTCACCAATAATGCAAAGATAAACAAACAGAAACAAAAAGTAAAAAACATATGAAACAATGCAAATTATATTCCCTCACTGACATAATGACATCCTAGGGGGACATGATGAATGAGGTCATTACTCTTGTGAGAGCAAACCTGAGTACTATGAGAGGAGAGGCTTAATTAAAGCTACAGCAACTATACCTATTTAAAGACGTCCAGGTGGCTCATGTCTTGTGGTACTCGCATTCTACATTTGGTCTTGTGGATGCAAATAAATGCTTCATAAACTGATGCACAGATATCAGATGGAATTCCTGATATACAGAATTCTTATGACTTGAATGGGTGATTCAGAGTGAGACTATTCTATGATGATATCAGTCTAGCTCTATATTTAATATGTGTTTTAGCCAATAGACACATGCTTCAATAGTATTACAGTAGACAACTCTCAGGGTGCCTGTCTGGTTGATGCTTCCTACTCTCACAGCCTCATTCATGACCTTTCAGAGAACCTGTACATATAGTGCAGATGCGTGTAACTCTGTGACCCCGGTCATCTCTAACTGGACGAGTAGTCGGTAGAGACCTGGGACAAAATGAGATTTCTATCCCAGAAATTGGAAACTGGGAATACTGGGAATGTAGAGGCCAGTTTCTGTTTGATGTAAATCAGAATGACCACATAAAGACAGAGATGGGCTGGCTACAGTAATTCAAAGCATAGAAAGCCCATCTGCAGAGAGAGACAAAGAAGGATGATCACATGTGCAGAAAGGAACAGACCAGAAGTCCTGTAAAGAGGGAAGAAAACCTTGGACTTGTATGTTTCAATAAACTCCTACTTTGCTTAAATACTCTGAATTCTTCCAATTTTCTCAATTATCCTAAGACAAATTGATAAATATTATCTTACAATTTAAGTATATCATAATTAAAAATTTCCCCTACTCTTTGTGCTAAACTCTAAAAGACAATGGAAATTTGCATGTGCCAACAGTATGTTTTGAATTATAAAAACATTATACTGCTTATAATATAGGTTGCATTGATAGAAGCTAGGTGCCCAACTCCTGGGAAATAATAACCCTCACGTGGAATTTGTGATGTTTGAGTGAGATAGTGTTTAGTCCCTGCTAGAGACGATCAGTAGTGCTCTTAGAGCAGGAATTGATGCGGGCCTTTAAAAAACACGAAGGTGGAAGAGTGACTAGAGAAAATTTTTTGCCTCAAAAAATAAAATCTTAGCATGGGAGCTATGATTAGTGACCACCCTAGTGAAAAGGGGGAAGACTGTTGGGATTGTTCCAGAAGCCAGGGCAAAGACTACTGCTAGATACATAGGGAGATTTGTGTACAGTATTTAAGGAAAAATATTCGAACTCTTAAATCTGTTGAATGATGGAACAGGCTGCCCAATCAGGTAGTGAGCTCTCTCTTGTTGTTCAAATAGTGGCGATCGAGAGGTCAGAGTCACTGTTTTGGGTATGAGATTGTTTGGAAAATTTCTATTTTCCATCCCGTAGAAATTGATTTCACTATTCTGAACATCTTAAGGATCTATAAAAACAAAAGCTACATGCTTAAGAGGAACCGCTCTTTAAAGGTGCTGCTGTTTGTTCCAGGATTTCAGCACCAAAATGAATGAATAAATGAATGAATAAATAAATAAGCTACTGTTTCTACATGCATACACATATGCGTGATTCACAAATTAAATGGTAAAGCATTATTTTGCATTTGATATAAAAAAAACCATCTATTTATAAAAATTAGACATCTGTTGACTAATATTTAGAAATTAAGTAGAGTTTATTTAAAGAAAATAAACTTAGGAGAAAAAAATGCCTAAAATCAAAGCTTGATTTCGAACATCCTAGCTAATCAATAAGTTTTCTTTTTTTTATTTAAGACGACTGTGTTTGTTATGTTCAGGATAATGAGCAATTGATGTTGAAGATAAAACTTGATAGAATGGAGGAATATTGAATTAAAATTTTTTCCAGTAAAGCTTATAAATAATTGTTTCAGTGTTTTTTCTATTAATAAAGTATAAAATCTGGCCTAATAACTAAAAGATATTTATTAAAAATTTAGCTATTAGTTTGACTTAAATATTAATAGTATATATTAGACATTTAATTGTTTTTTCAGAATATTTTAATAATATTACAATTTTATTTACATAATTTTCAGGGCTTCTGTTCCTATAAAGGTCAGCTTAAACACCTAAACATGTGTTTAGATTCTATATTTCAGTCCAATTATAAATTTTCATCTTTGGTGAATTCAGAAGTGGAATGTGATTTGCTAACATAGGAGATAGTGTTTGTAATTTACAAAATGGGTTTTATAAACTGTTGAACAAGAAAATCAGTTCCATCTCTCCAGGTCATGCCACACACTAGTTATGCTACAGAGATTGTTCAGGCACTTTCAGAGAACGTACCGTCTTTGAAAAGAGCTCTTTTATTTTTTTTCTTATTAGGGAGTTGGGGAGAGTGGGCAGGCTGGAACTTCTTGAGACAAAATCCATCAATAGACTGACAGTGCCTACATATTCTTCCCCTCAAATATATCGTATGAACTGCATATTACACAATCCAGGCAGTCTCAGAAAATCTATACTCATTTCTCGATTCCAAATGTGAAGGTCCCCCTTAAACCTAGAGGACTCCTGGAAGGATTTACAGGCAAACTATAACGAGACTGATTTTCTAACACGTGTTGGACACACAGATCACATAAACCTTCGGGTAGCCCTCCATAGATTTATACGAGGTGGTGCAGGAAAATTCTCCTAGCCATTGAGTGTGACTTCCCTGCTTCTGAGTTATGTCAGGTACATAGGAATCACTCCCAGACACTCTCCCAGGACTACAGCCTTTGGCTTTAAATCCTCAATTTGACACTTTTCTGCATGGTTATTAGAGCTTTAAAGAAATGTATCAGGACTCTCAGCCAGCTTAGGGAAAGCAGTTTTCCCCTGGACTATCACCTCCACAAGACGGTATTGGTGGGGTGTGTTAGTAACCTATTCTTCCCTTGTATTTGGGAAATATTTCATGAACGTTACTTTCATAATATATGCGAGAGGTTAGAAATAAGAGGGAAAAAGTGTATCAATAATTTATTTGTAAAATAATTCCAAGTGGTTTTGATTTAGTTTTTTTTTTTTTTTTAATTTAATTTGGCTTCGGGCTAATATTTTCTTTTGGTTGTCCTTTCCTTCCTTTCTTCTTATCTCCTGGTTCATTCTTAGTCTCTTTCAAGTTCTCCTTATCTTTGGCCTGTTCCTTAATGTTGCTCCCTGGGTGAGCTCATTCTTTCTGGTGACTTCCCAGCACAGTGGCTATACGCTGATGATGTCCCCATCTGCATCTCCAGACCAAACCAATCTCCTGCTTCTAAGATGGTAGAGACGTCCTTGACTTGACCTCCCACTGGCACCTCAAGATGAAAATCAAATTTACTCCTACCCCATCCCTTGCTTTCCAATTTTAAGTGTTTTTGAGTTCCCAGTCTTTGCAGACAATGCTGATCTGTTCCTTTTCTTTATATTCTGCATACAATCAGTTGCCAAATTCTGTCAATTCTACCTCTTTGATAAATCCCAAATGCGTCACATTTTCTCCATCCCAAAGAGGATATTGTAGTTGTTAAAAGCACTTGCTTTGAATTAATACTTGCCTGGATTTGAATCCCAGTTTTGTTATGTACTTCCTGCATAAACATGGATAACTAATTAACTTATGAACTTCAGCTTTGTTTTATTTTTGTGTGTGTGTGTCTGAAATCCGAAATAACAATAGCTATCCATCAGTGTTGTTGTAAGTAATAAATCAGATAATGCAGACTACATGCTCAGCACAGAGTCTGGCATATAATATACGCTCAATAAAACATCTTTGTCTTTCCACATGATAGATACTGGGTTATCTGTTCTTGGCTAACTGCTGCAAAGATTGCTAACCACCCTTCTGGCTTCCGGTCTTACCTACTCCAATCCATTCATTTTCCACATTGCAGTGGGGGTGTATCTTTCTAAAATGTAAGCCTAATCAGGTCACTCCTTTTAAGCCCCTTGATTTACTTCACAGTGTTCTTAAGATAAAGGTCAAATTTCTTTTTGAAGAGAAGGAAAACAGTCCTCTCTTACCTTGCAAATGGGATTGCAAATTAGTATAGCCCCAAAATCTGCCAACATGTTAAATATGAATTCTGGCAAAATCTGCCAACATGTTAAATATGAATTCCCCTTGACTCCAAAATATGTTTCTTGGAATTTAGCATAGATGAATGTGTTTGAAATTACTTAGGTACGAGTTTATTCTTTACAGCATTGCTTATAAGATAAAAGGTTAGAAACAAGCTAATTGTTAATCAGCAGGTGGATGGTAAAACAAATCATGGTGTATGTATATAATGGAATACTATATACAGTATTTACAATGAATAAGATGTGACCAAACCTCCAATATATGTTATGTCAAAAAACAAGGTGCTGGGCGCAGTATACCCTTATTCTTTAATTTATTGGGACAGGGTGTTAGGAATACATACTAATACAATATTGCATACGTATTCAATACCTATGGAAAGACACACAGAAACTGTTAATGGATTTTTCTTTCCAGTAAGAGAAATGAGTAGCCGGGGAAAAGAAAGAAGGGAAACTTTTCATTGTATATCCTTTTTACACATTTTGACCCATGCACATGTGTTCAAAAAATAAATTATTAAAACTAGAAACATATGTCCTTTGTGATAGGCTCCTTCCAACTTCTTTAAATGCATCCCTTGTCTTGGCCTCGAGTTTTCTAAAGAAAGCTGCCTAAGGTCCCCACGTGCTCTCTTTCTCATGCAGTTCCCTTGCTGGGAACATGTTCCCCTCTGCTCCCTCCATTGTGCCTAGATTATGCCTGTGAAGTTTCAATTTCTCTACCTCATTTCCCAAAACCTTTTCTGGGCTGTTAAGATTGACTCAGATGTTTTTCCTATATACCTCCAAAGTACTCAGCACTTACTCTGTGCACTTGGAAAATTCTTTTGTAGACCATTGACTGAGTACATGTTAAAAACGTATGTACCTGAGCCCACCTCTAGATCTGTTGACACAGAATTTTCATTTTTCGTAAGTACCTGCTTGGTTTTTCTGCACAATGTTTTCTATCGCACTTGCCTGTTTTCTAGTCTCCTTCTACTAGGCTGTCAGCAGGACTTGTGTCTTCATCATTTTATGCACCTAGGAGAGGGGTTGGAAAATAGGGGTGTTCAGTAAATGCTGAAGGAATGAATGCCATTCTCCTGAATAGATCTTTGGCTAGACCAGCAAATATCATTTTTAGAATACCAAATATAGATACTGATGGTAAGAGCAGCTTATCTAAGGCACACTTAGACACAGAACCTGGAGTCAAAGCCAGGCCTCCTATTTCCTTTGCCTGTCTTCTTTTGGGCTGTGTAGTTGACCTGGGAATAATTTCTTTAAAGTTAAATTTTAAGTTCTAGTTCTTTTAATCTTAGGAAAGAATGCAAAATAAATACATAATATATAGCATGTCTGTCAGGTAATTTGCTTGATATCTTTAGACAGTTCTGAGATTTGAGAGCATAGCATACAACTAGAAATTTTAGATAGACATTTGCACAGATTTAATTTTTTAATGTAAAAATTTAAGTTATGAGGAAATTGACATTTCAGGTTTATATTCATAATAGCATGTAACTACTCCTCTGTGTGAATTTTACTTTCCCCAAAATAATTATCGTGTTAGACAATTCTAGCCATGCCAAGATGATAGCCATTAGACACCTGGTTTATTAAATTCTGTTGCAGATAAAGGTGCCAGAAATAAATTGACTGTTATAATGGCTGGGCTTTCTTGCTTACAAGAAAAATACCTTGACATATTTTTTGACTCTGTGATTGGTCTACACTTCAAGGGTATAAATTAATCTTTAGAAGATCCTAAAGAATATCTTCCCTGGACACTTCACTTATACATCAAGCTGGCCATGTTAGCAATCTAATCACAAACCTGTAATTCAGTGGACAACAATTTCTTATTGTGAACAGCATAGCGGCTTTTACTATCATTTAGGTCAGCCCGAGATTGCTGATACACCGTATGTTTCAGGCCAGGGATGATGGATGGTTAGCTGGGATGCCCATCCCTAAGTGATTGGGAAGATTGAAGACACACAGTTCACTTAAGCTTGCTTACTATTATATCAAGTAATCAGTGTGATAGGCAAGCCTGTGCTCTTTATGTCATCCAACCAACTTTCGGCAGGAACAGTATTTCACATTTAAAAAAAAAAAATCTTAAGAATTGTGTTCCAGGTGACATTCCCATTACTAGATCAAAGAGCTCCACCTCACACCTGGGTGTTAATGAATATTTTAAAAATACTTTGTTAAAACAGGCAGATCTTGCTTTTCTTTATTTTAATAGCTGAAATAAAGTACATGTGTCACTGAAGTTTTACGTAAAACATGCCGATTTGTTTCCTTTAAACTTTACTCAGGTCAGAAAAAAAGAGGCTGTTAAAATAATTTCATATTTTCTATGCCTAATTTCCAATTTGATAAATTAGTCTGCTTGTTAACTTTAAATCATAAAGTTCTGAAGATTTGTCTTTGCCGAAATGAATCCATGTAAATACAGTTTTTTGAATCTCATCTGACCAATATCCAACACAAATAATTAGGGGCATCTTCCTAGCTACTATTCTGTGGTGTGGAAAAGTTTTTTTTGTAAGTGATGAAGAAAAACCAAGTGTATATCTTAAATTGTCAATTTTGCAATAAGAGCATAAATCACTGAGATAAACTCAATAATATTCCCTTGCTTTTTATTGTTTCAGACACTATAATTTATAACTTCAAGCAAAATATCTCATGGAAAAATTAAATGTATCTTGATATGATTTAAGTAACTTAGAGAACACAAAGCATAGTAGACCTTAAAACTGTTCATAATTGCTCATTTTTCTTTCTAAACAATGTCATAATGTAAGTTTCTTTGACTTTTAGAATAGTTGCATTGCCTGCCATCACACACCAAGTCTAATTTTAACTTCGTAGAGAAAAGAATGCTGAAGTCCATTTATCTCTTGGGAAGGGTTTGCAACAGGGGTTAAGAAATCACTTCTTACTTGAAGTTTTATTTTATTATCAATTCTAATTAACATAGTTTATATATCATCATCCCTTTGTCCTTTCTTACCTATTTTTATTTATCCGTACCCTTTCCTATTTACATAAATGATTTGAGGAAGCTCATAATGAAGACAGGTAACCTAAGATTCATTACAATTAATGCAGCCTAGTGATGTTTAAAGCATGGTCCAGCAGTATCAGCGTCACCTGGGATTTCCTTAGAAATACAAATTCCTGGTGCCCCCACCCAAAGCTTACAGAATCAGCAGCCTGTGTTTTAATAATCTCCCCAAATGATTCTAACTCACGCTAAAGTTTGAGGCTCACTCATCATTCTAGGGTCTAAGCCAAAGCTAGGAATCAAAAAATTGTAAGACGTATGTGTGTGTGTGTATGTGTGTATGTGTGTGTGTGTGTCTCAGGAAGAGAGATGGCAGTTAAGAGAAAACTATTTTACAGGTTGAGAAAAGCTGCAAGAATCAAATACACAAATAGGTACCTGTAGTCAGATACAGGTGTTTTGATTCCTGGATGTGCTGCTACCAATGAGCTATCTGACAATGACCAATTTATTCAACCCCTCTTACTCTCAGTTTGCTTATATGTAAAATGGGAAAAATAGCATTGCTTTGAGAGCTAAGTGAAAAAAATGTATAAGAAAAAGCTTAGTGTAGTGACTAGCGTAAGATATATGTATATTTTTAACTAACTGCTCTTAATATAAAATGATGATAAATACTATATATGCCTCATTCATGACAACATGGATGAACCTTGAGGGTATTAAGCCAATTGAAATAAGACAAACAGAGAAAGACAAATACTGCTTAATATCACTTCTATGTGGAAACTTAAAAGAAAGTCAAACTCTTAGAGTAGAAGAGTGGTTGCCAGGGGCTGAGGCGTGTGGGATGGGGGACAGGGAGAAGTTGCTAAAAGGGTATAAACCTTCAGTTATAAGATGAATAAGGTCTAAAGAGCTAATGTAGAATATGGTGGCTATAGTTGATAACACTGTATTGTACAATTGAAATTTGCTAAGAAAGTAGAACTTAAATGTTCTCACCAAAAAAAAAAAAAAAAAGAAAGAAAGCAAAAGAAAAAAAATAAATATGTGAGGTGATGGATGAGTTAATTAATTAGATGGTGGGAATCCTTTCACAATGGATAGGAATATCGAATCACCACAATGTACCACAATTGAATATCTTTCAATTTTGTCAATTATATCTCAGTAAGGATGAAATTAAAAGAAAATATATTATAATTTAACTAAGAAGATTCATGTGACTACTTGAGCTGCCTAGTAGCTGCTGAAAAAGACAAATACAACAGTCTATATAGCTTTTGACTGGAATGGTGGAGCTTTTAAAAAATAGTGGTGCTTAGACCCTCCTGTCAGAAATGCTGATTTAATTGGTTTATAGAGGAAGTCCGGTATCTCTATTTTTTAAGAGATCCTCAGGTGAACCTAAAATGCAGACAGGATTCAGAATTACTGTATTAAAGCAGAGCTTTTCAAGCGTGATTGCGCATACAAATCACCCCAGGGAACTTGTTAAAATGCATAGTTCTTACTTTTGTGGGGTGAGGGCTGAGATAGTCTAAGAATTCAGTAGGTGACAGGTACTCTGATTAACAAGGAATTCAGGTATTGGGAAATATGCAGATTCCTAGGGAGAACCAAAACATTTTTTCCCGTTTGGCTATAAGAAGAAATACTAGAGCCAGAATGCAGCAAGTACTGCAGAATGCAGTACTTGTTTTATGTGGAATACTCTCATTGCTGACAGTTTTACACAAAGTAAAACTAGGTTATACTTTGATTATGTTTTGTACTTACTTTGTTTATATTTTTATATTTGGGATATGAATTTTGTTCTGGACAGATTAATAGCTTTCAATATCTTCGTTTTCTTTCTCAGGCAATTTAAAGATAGGGTACAATTTTTTTTTTTTTTACAATTTTTACAAAATTCCTAATTTTCTGGAGGGGAAGAGGTCTAATTTAGGTCTTGGTTACACACTTAAGTTTTAGAAATGAATGTATCCTTATCAGAATTAATTTCAGATGAAGTCCTTTTTGTTTAATGTGCTATATCAGTCTATTCATTTATTAAAGATAGAAATCCAAGTGTTCTAAATAATGCCATTTATGATACTCAAAATTAATACAAAATACAATACAACTCTAAAATGCCAATAAAGAAATAGAACTTGAAGATTTTTAATGTTCTAATCTCACATAAAGGAATATGGTAATAATATCTTTAGAGAGTGAACTCTATTTGAGAATGATGTATAAAGAAAGTGTAGAAGAATATATAGCCTTTTAAAATGATTCTAGAGCAAGTCTCTTTCTCCTCACTCACTCAATCTCTCTCTCTCTAGAGGACACATAAATAAGAATAACTCTAAAAGAATGGAGAATGATTATTTTGACATTAATAAGTTTAGTTGACAAGAATCAAGCTAGGGATGAAGATCAGAGCATTTTACTGTTTCCTGTTAAACTCCTTAACAAAACAAATTTCAGTCATTGAAACCTACTAAAAAGCAACTGCAAAGTTGATGGCCTTTTCTTAAGACTACCAAGAGTGTCCTTGCCCTATCTAAAATCCATTCCTTATTTTAAAGCACAGTGAAAATAAGAATAAATGCAGCATCTTGATTCTTGGGGAAAAATATCAGCTTGTAAATTGGGGTCATGGTACTGAGCTTCCTTGCTTGCGACTCTCCGGAATTACAACATGTGCATGAAGAAAGCAGTGGGTCAGCATGGGAAGCCTACCTTAACATTCTTCCTTTATATCACTGTGGTTAAAAGAGTTGCTGGTAAGGACAAGTAAAGAATCGGAGCTTTTAACCAGTTCAGTCTTCTGTACTTTACAGTAAACCTTTTTTTAAAAAAAGTGAAGATGGCAGACTATGTTAAACACGATGGCTGGTTGGTCAAGTCAACCATGTGCATCATAAAGTGGCAGACTATGGAGCAAGGTGCAACCTCAATCTGAGCCGTAATAAAGTAGCTGTTCATCTGTGGTCAGAGAGCACCATGAAAGACCTTGAGTTCCTTCACTTTATTTTGCAGAAAGCCATCGGACAGTTTTGCATCATCTAGCTCTATCAATCAAGGGCCTCAACCGCTGCTTGCTGCTGAAAGCTTTCCTGTTTGGCTCTGTTTTTTCACAGACAGCTCAATAACTTGTCTGTGGAGCTGTGATAAATGTGCCATGAGCTTCTAAACTGTCTCTTTAACGCTGGACTGCATTTCAACTTGTAATGCTTGTGACTAATTGCTTGTATCAAAGGCTTTTTATTTATTTGTAATGATTATCCAATAGGCTTATCATTTATGTTTCTCACTTTTCTTCATGAAGTGGTTTTATTTTAAAGTTGCACATAGCTGACTGTCAGCTAACTTCTAATGTAGCAGCTCTTGCTCAATGAATACGCTGTCAAGTTAAGAGAACATAATTGGCAAAACCTAGTATATAACCAGAACAAGTGCAAACTCCTAATGAATTTTCTTCTCTTTTTGTAACCGCTGCATATCAGCCATAGTTTTAAACACCAACGTTATGGCTGCCTACTGTGTCTGTCAGAACAGAAATTTCCCAGTGGTTTTGTCCTCTTGTGTAAGAACAGTAGTCAGGATCATAAAACCTTCTTATTTGGGCACAATTGCCAGTTTCTGCTAAGGAGGCCCAGAATAGAACTATTATGGTAAATGAATAACTTCTCATTTTGAAAGAAGGTAGTTCTTTCAGATCAGGTTGGAGGTCAATGACAGGGCAAGGAAAGGAAGCTCATATTGCAGCTGTCTGCAAATGAGCTTTTCCTACAGCTACTGTAAGGAAAAAATAAGAGTCTATTAGAGAGGCTGATCTTCACCTAATCTTTAAAAACATATTTTAAAAAGAAAGGAAAACCTGTATGCTTTTTCTTAAACTTTCAATGTACTTAAAAAAATACATGCATTTGTCATCATTAAAGGTTGTTCATATTGGGAATGAAAAGTATTTCTTTTTCTAGCCCTTGGCTAAAAGAAAAAGGAAATACCATGACAGTAGTCCATGTCTTTCAACCTTAAAAAAAAGTGCTAACATTCAAGAAGAAAAAATACACTAACAAGTTATAAGTAAGTACCCATTTAAGGTTGCTATTGCCTTTTGGTTATATTTCTGTTGACTAAATGCTTGGTTTGATTCAGACATCGATAAACCAAAGTGATAACTGCTTATCTGCATGCCTGAGATTCTAACTCTTCAAGAAAGTGGATTTAATAAAAATCAGACATATTTTAAGTATACAAATAAAGGAAGTAAAAAGTAGAATGTCCTATTTTTTGAAAGGCAAGAAAAAAAGTCTCATTAAGAAACTTTTATTCTGAAGCCATTTTCTTGCTTCACAGTAAAAAAAAAAAATCCCGTCACAGAAATGAAATCAAAAGGCAGGTGCCATTTACTACTGTGAATCAGAATAAGCTAGCTTTACTCATTGGCTCAATTGGAGGAAGAAGTTGCACATAAAATCAGGAAAGCATCTACGTAAGGTTTTGGAATGTATTACAGGCTCTTCTCTTATACAGCAATGTAGTGGGTAGACTTTAACTTTTCTGAATTTATAAATTAGGAAATCAATTCAACATTCCATTAAAATATGTTTAATGGAATGTTGAATTGCTAAATCATCATTTTGAGAGGTAATCAAATAATCCTGTTCTTCCTTCACTCCACCCCTAAGTCATTTCCCTAAAGATCAGAGATAGAGAGTAGTATCTACGGAATAATATTTAATTAGGTTTCAATTGTCTAATGAAATTTGATACATAGAATTATTTTATAGCCATTCATTTTTTCAGAATTTGTTTTTGCTTTTTTCTTTAAATTCAGGGCTACCTTATTCTATTCATCTAACTTGGTTTAGCTTGAATAGTTGGTATCTGCTGGAGAAATTGCAAAAAACTGCTAGGTGATAGGAAGAGGTAATCTGGAATCAAATATGTCATGGATAATGTTCAAAATGTGGAAAATTAAGGACATAACATTATAGGATAATTGTTTGCTACTAACATTGGATAAAACATTACAATTAATATTGATGTCTATAATAGATTTCTAATATAGACTGCATGATAGATTCCAGAACACATCTATGGTAGAAGTGGAGCTGTGTCAGTCAGTGACTGTGGAAAGACAATGGATTGGGCTCTTAACCTGAGCTCTACCCACTTCTTCATAGTTCCACCATTGCTACTATTTCATCATCAACAGGGAAGACGTCATTTTTACCCACTATTCCATATAATCCTACAATAGGGAAGATTCTGGAAGCATTTTCTTTCTTCAAGTTTACACACCAAGGATGTCTATTTGTTCAAGTCAGTCTCAACAAAGGTAATAAACTCCTTCCTCTAATGCTTTTCATTGACAGCATTATAGTTCAGCTCATTTGTTTTCACGACCCACAAAGCAGACAACAGGATCTCAAGGAGGAAAGCATCTTCTGCTTCACCTTGTCTTCTGAGCTTCAAGGTTTGGCTGTGGCTCATTGTTGGAGAAGGCCAGGAGATTGGTCCCTCTTAAGTGAGAGACCTATCAACTGGTAGTGGCTCCAGCAGTTACGTGTTGAAGAGTCTCACACTGTGTCTGGGCTCAGCAAGAAAGGCTGCCATCATATACCCAGAGAAAACCGTAATTCAAAAAGAGTCATGTACTACAATGTTCGTTGCAGCACTATTTACAATAGCCAGGATGTGGAAGCAACCTAAGTGTCCATCAACAGATGAATGGATAAAGAAGATGTGGCACATATATACAATGGAATATTACTCAGCCATAAAAAGAAATGAAATTGAGTTATATGTAGTGAGGTGGATGGACCTAGAGTCTGTCATACAGAGTGAAGTAAGTCAGAAAGAGAAAAACAAATACTATATGCTAACACATACATATGGAATCTAAAAAAGAATGGTTCTGATGAACCTAGGAGCAGTACAGGAATAAAGACACAGATGTAGAGAATGGACTTGAGGACACAGGGAGGGGGAAGGGTAAGCTGGGACGAAGTGAGAGAGTGGCATTGACATATATACACTACCAAATGTAAAATAGCTAGTGGGAAGCAGCTGCATAGCACAGGGAGATAAGCTCAGTGCTTTGTGACCACCTAGAGGGGTGGGATAGGGAGGGTGGGAGGGAGACGCAAGAGGGCAGGGATATGGGGATATGTGTATACGTATAGCTGATTCACTTTTTTATACAGCAGAAACTAACACAACATTGTAAAGCAATTATACTCCAATAAAGATGTTAAAAAAAAAAGAAAGGCTGCCATGATAGATTAGTGCTCCGTCCTGTGGGCAAGGGATGGGATCCCCTAGGGGGAGGAATCAGGAGATTAGCACTGGACAATCTGGCGGGTGTGAGGTAGGAAATATTGTT
Organism: Balaenoptera musculus; assembly: GCF_009873245.2. Classification (NCBI taxonomy): domain Eukaryota; kingdom Metazoa; phylum Chordata; class Mammalia; order Artiodactyla; family Balaenopteridae; genus Balaenoptera; species Balaenoptera musculus. The sequence goes on from NC_045786.1 coordinate 79,931,617, forward strand.
GTCATGTCCGTGGAAATGTATATTTGTATATGTATAAGGCAGCATGTTAATTAGATGAAAACTAATGCTTGAGTCCCTGTACCACTATTTGTGTCACCTTGGTTAGCCTCCTTGAGCTTTAGTTTCTTTGTCTAGAAACTAGTAATAATGATACAAGAAATTAATATTTATATAACATTTTTTTGAATTGTAATATTGCTATACAAATATTAGGTGTTAGTAAATTATCCCAGGACTAGTAGCAACCCCTTCATTTAAAGGTAAGGAAACTGAGCCTCAGGATGGTCAATGGCCATTTTCCCAGGTTCACAGTGCTGGGTACCTCTTCACCCCAGCCCAGATCTCATTAGATGAGATCACAGAAGGTGCCACGTGAGCTTCCTCTTCTTCATTCCTAGTTTACAGCAGACGTTGCTCATTGATCAAGGCATTGTTTCTTGTTGGGTCTAGATACAGCATTAGAAATCTTCTGGACATATCCTTCTAGCTGTCACTATAATGTTGTTGGATGTGGCATGTGGGATGGAACTCTTAGCCATCTTAATGTCTAATTGACCCTGAAGCTGATGCAAAATAAGTTTACATATAGTGCTTCCTACTTGAGATGCTCTTATTATTGTACTAAAGGCACCAGGAAATTTGTTTCCCCAAGATTAGCTGACAGTTCAGAAAAATTGAATGAATGCTGAACACAGCACGGCTCCTTCCGTGGAGCCATGGAAAACAGGAAAGAACTCCCTAACGTTAGAAAACTAAGTATAATGACACTATAATTTTTCGTTTTGCTCTCACTGCTGTGGCATTCCCTCATGGCATCTAAACTCCCTGGATAGCCTGATATACTAAAAGTTAGTAAAGTAAATTACCTTTTAAACTGTAGTTTCTTTTTCTGGCCTAGGCAACCTTGGCAATATCCACTGTTTAATTGTTGAAGTCAGATTCCTACTGTCAACAGATCTTTTATTCTTCTTTTCCTTTTGACCTGTTGAGAGGGAAACTCCTTTTCCTTGTTTCGCTAATAACCTTGATTTCTTCATTCAGGTTATTGTGCGTGTTTAGTATATGTATACATTTTTATTGTGTTGTATGGGTGATATATATTATATGATGTTAGTAACTTTTCTACGTGTTCAGCATATTTTATGCCAATAATTTATTTTTTTCCAAAGACCTGATTTATGCTATGTTTTGAATCATGTTGTAGAATATCCATTATAGCAGTCTGTATTTTTTGTCTTATTTTAGATGGCTTGTTTGGCCTGCTGTTGTGAATTGAATCCAGTCAAGATATTGCATTTTGAATCATCAGAAAATATTCTCCATGATTTCCCAATGCAATTATATTTATTCTTTGAACTTTTATCAGTCTAGGCAGTTTACTGGGCTGGGTTCATCAGATAATTGCCAGCTAGGTGCCAAGTCAGCCTTCTTCACATGGATGATTTGGGTGATATAAGTGACAGTTGATAAGTCAGTTCCATCCATCCATGTACAGGAACACTGCTGAATGTCACCCTTGCTGATTTCCAGACCCTAATGCCTCTAGAAACACTTATGTGAATTCTGTGAAGTACCAGATTAGGAAAGAAAGTGACTTCTTTGCAATAAAAATAATAAATAACAAAACCTAAATTGAAGATGGGAACCTAAACCCTTAGTTCTAAAAATAGTACTCTATCTTAAAGTTTTTTCCTATGCTGAAAAGTTTAAATGGTTTCATCATCATAACCCATATCCTCACACTAATGTTAATTTACTCACACTAATATTAATTTACTCATGCTAATGTTAATTTACTCACTGTCATTATTTAACTACTAGTAAAATGTTTTCTTCAAGAGATGGATATTGTATGAGCCTCACTTATACATTGTCTCTTCATTATGCCTTTGTTAAACATTTACACTGGCAAGTAGAGGAGAGAAATATCATTTGTTTTCTCCATAGAGAAAAGATAGAATATATTCTGACCCATTTATCTTTAAAGAAAATGTGTTTAAATATTTACTGTATATTTTGATTTTGAAACAGTGTATTATAGTGAAAGATATCATAGGATAATAATAGAGAAACACAGATTCAAGGCTCAGTTCATTTCGCTATATGGTAAAGAAAATTACCTCATTTCTTTTGCCTTCCCTTAATTTGTAAATTAAAAATAATAGCCCTTTTTTTCTGAAGGAGTACTATAAGACTTTTAGGTAATGGATGTAAAACCACTTGTCTTCTTTGCAAAGTAATACTATCACGAAGGGATGGAAAACATTTCTTTTAACATCTTTATTGGAGTATAATTGCTTTACAATGCTGTGTTAGTTTCTGCTCTATGAAAAAGTGAATCAGCTATACATATACATATATCCCCTTATCTCCTCCCTCTTGCGTCTCCCTCCCACCCTCCCTATCCCACTTCTAGGTGGACACAAAGCACCGAGCTGATCTCCCTATGCTATGTGGCTGCTTCCCACTAGCTATCTATTTTACATTTGGTAGTGTAATATATGTTCATGCCACTCTCTCACTTCGTCCCAGCTTACCCTTCCCCCTCCCCGTGTCCTCAAGCCCATTCTCTATGTCTGCATCATTATTCCTGTCCTGCCCCTAGGTTCTTCAGAACCATTTTTCTTTTTTTTTTAGATTCCATATATATGTGTTAGCATATGGTATTTGTTTTTCTCTTTCTGACTTACTTCACCCTGTATGACAGTCTCTACGTCCATCCAACTCACTACAAATAACTCAATTTTGTTCCTTTTTATGGCTGAGTAATATTCCATTGTATATATGTGCCACATCTTCTTTATCCATTCATCCAATGATGGACACTTAGGTTGCTTCCATGTCCTGGCTATTGTAAATAGAGCTGAAATGAACATTTTGGTACATGACTCTCTTTTTGAAATATGGTTTTCTCAGGGTATATGCCCAGGAGTGGGATTTCTGGGTCGTATGGTAGTTCTATTTTTAGTTTTTTAAGGAACCTCCATACTGTTCTCCATAGTGGCTGTATCAATTTACATTCCCACCAACAGTGCAAGAGGGTTCCCTTTTCTCCACACCCTCTCCAGCATTTATTGTTTGTAGATTTTTTGATGATGGCCATTCTGACTGGTGTGAGGTGATACCTCATTGTGGTTTTGATTTGCATTTCTCTAATGACTAGTGATGTTGAGCATTCTTTCATGTGTTTGTTGGCAATCTGTATATCTTCTTTGGAGAAATGTCTATTTAGGTCTTCTGCCCATTTTTGGATTGAGCTGTTTGTTTTTTTCATATTGAGCTGCATCAGCTGCTTGTATATTTTGGAGATGAATCCATTGTCAGTTGCTTTGTTGGCAAATATTTTCTCCCGTTCTGAGGGTTGTCTTTTCGTCTTGTTTATGGTTTCCTCTGCTGTGCAAAAGCTTTTAAGTTTCATTAGGTCCCATTTGTTTCTTTTTGTTTTTATTTCCATTTCTCTAGGAGGTGGGTCAAAAAGGATCTTGCTGTGATTGATGTCATAGAGTGTTCTGCCTCTGTTTTCCTCTAAGAGCTTGATAGTGTCTGGCCTTGCATTTAGGTTTATAAATCCATTTTGAGTCTATTTTTGTGTATGGTGTTAGGGAGTGTTCTAATTTCATTCTTTTACATGTAGCTATCCAGTTTTCCCAGCACCACTTATTGAAGAGGCTGTCTTTTCTCCATTGTATATTCTTGCCTCCTTTATCAAAGATAAGGTGACCATATGTGTGTGGGTTTATCTCTGGGCTTTCTATCCTGTTCCATTGATCTATATTTCTGTTTTTGTGCCAGTACCATACTATCTTGATTACTTTAGCTTAGTAGTATAGTCTGAAGTCAGGGAGCCTGATTCCTCCAGCTCTGTTTTTCTTTCTCAAGATTGCTTTGGCTATTCGGGGTCTTTTGTGTTTCCATACAAATTGTGAAATTTTTTGAAAACATTTTTTTTAAATTGCATGTTATGGATCCAGCAAAATAATTGAATAAGTGGTTTGAATGTAAAACAAACTAAACCTCGTTTTAATTTATTTGCTTTGTGGGTGATAGGGTGGAAGTCTGGGAGAGTTGAGAGGAATATGAAATATTAGATGGTTTGTAGTTATATTAACATGGATTAGAAAACTACAGAGAATACCACAAATGAGAAATATATTTAATAAAGTATGAATTAGAGGAAGAATAAAAGTGGGAAAATGGCAAATGAGCCAAAAGGGAAAAACTAATATACACCCAAAAAGAGAGAGGTGAAAATGTTATGGAATGATAGCCCCTACTTGTGATATTTTATATATTATAGCCAAAAACCTTCAACTATACCTGGCCTTTTACTAATTACAGGAACAAATCAGGATATTATCTTTAATCTGCCTTATTGCCTAGATAAAATTAAGTCAATTGCCAGAGGTTCCTCAGCCCTGCTCTTGACATTTAATGTGGAATCCTTTTCACTGTTCTTCAAAATCTAAACAAAGCTCTGTTTAGTAGTTTAAAATCTACAAAAACAAAGCCATTTTGGGACCAGATATGTTTTACACTTCTGCCAGATGAAAAGAAATTTAATTATTGTTCTGTTAAACTGGTTTTATTTTGCTTTGCTTTTGAGTAAATGGATTGGACCATTTGCCTCCTTCCTGCCCTACACCCCTACCCTACATTGTTCATTTGGTATTCAACCTCAGATGACTATTTCTCTAATTCTCTCCCCCTACCTTTCCCATCTTTCCCCAGCTCTCTCTACTGTTCTCTCCTCTGTGTCTGTATCTTTATCTCACATGTTTCTTTTCTTTGTGTCTGTATCTGCACTGAGGCCTCTGTGTCAGTATGCAGTTTCCTTACCCTTCTGGCACTTTTCTTTCTTTTTTGTCATAACTGGCTTCACAGTATGGAAAAAGGAGAAGAACTCAGAATCTGGTAGTAAAAGTCATCTAGTATCAACCCTGTTGTTTTTTTTACCTCTCCATCTCAAATCAATCCCTTAATATCTTCACATCAGTTTTCTAAACTCCAAAACGAAAATGCTAATATCTGTCCTATATCCAGTGGTGTGATGGAGCCAGCTACCACCAGCTCATGAGAGCCAACTGTTTGCATCTCTTCCTGGCTCCATGATTAGTGACATCACTTGGTTCCTTGAAGCTAGTTATGGTGGGAGTATTCACACCATAAAAATGAGCAAATGGTACAAATGAGGGTTTTGGTTGTTTGTTTTTTACAGCAGATTGTTAAACATTTATCAGCACACAACTGCAAATATCACATGAGGTTGTAGCGAGGCTAAAATGAAAATAAATGTGAAGTGCTTTAATGGGACGAAGAAGTGCTTCACAATACTCACCAGGTGTCATTTTATTCTCCTCAATCCTGTCAACTCATCCCCTTTCCTTCCTTGCATGCCTATATAGCAGTAGTATTTTATATTATTAATTAGAATATGTCCTCACCATAAATCTAGGTCATGTGCTTTTACTGTGGAAAGTTTGTGACTTTGTAGAAAAGTTCAATATGCACAAAAGAAAATGTTTTCACGTAACACAAGGAGGCTTTGTGAAGACCCTGCACATCAAAAGTGTTCAATATGTATTCAGTTGAATCAAGTTGAATAAGCTTGAAACCAATTGAATAACAACTAGCTTTGGCTGCCATTTTGCCTTTCTATTTTTGGCAGATATGGGGAATTGCGATGAATTTGTGGTGAGGTCGTCTCCAAATCCTCCATTGTTAAGGGTTTTATTTCCCACTTTATAGTAAATAACAAAAAAATTGGCTCAAAACACTTCTTACTCACCTGTGTTATATTACTACAAGGGGAGATAATATTATTTTACTAAGTGGCCCTTCTGCAATTCACAAATTGGCAAGAGTTTAATATGAAGAGTGAAGAAGAATATCATTTTCAGTTGAAAGCTGAAAGGGAACCTAGCAAGATAAATGTAATTAGCTAAACTGGAACTTGGCCAGACTCCTGACATTTTTTTATTTAAAAGAATACCAAGTAAACACAAATTAAATGCACTGTGCATGTTCTTAAGGATGTCAAAACAAGACATATTAAAGGATATTTATTAAAATAATGCAAGCATTTACCAAGCTGACTTTATGAGAACTGATTTTTCCCAAAAGCAATGCTGAAAATTTTAAACATTAAAGTCATAAGGATGAATAGTTTAGTTTGAAGCCAAATTTCTGTTTTTATTTTTGTTGAATTTTTTAAATTTCTAGATTAGATCACTGTGTCATCCAAATAAGCTTAAACATTTTAACTAATAACTATATCAGCTTAATACTGTGTATATCTCAATCCCTTATCTAAATACGAGGACTATTTGCAGCAAAACGAAGGGCAAAGGTCACATCTTTAGCGATAAGTAGGCTCATTCCTATATTCAGAAAATTCTTTTGAAATCACCTTACTGATAATACAAATAAAATAAATATAGCAAAAGAACTTTTTTTCTAGTGCTAAAATAATAAAGGAAATCAGAATTAGAAGGAAAAATTGGCCAATACTTAGGTTTCTACTAAATTTTACAACTAAATAGAAGCCTTAAAAACCAGGAAAGGAGCCTTCTTAAAAGCAACAATAGAAATATTTCTATAAATATCTCTTTACATAACACAACAGCTTTAAAAACCTATTCTCTCTTTCATGCTACATAACATGAAAATACTGCAGCACCTACAGGCTGGGTTGAGGCAGCTCATTAGCTGAGCTGGCTCTGTGTGTGTGTCTGCCATCAGCATCTGGTGAAAGGGGAAACACTGACCCTGCCAGATTTGGGTCATGAGGTCAACAGGTCTCATTTATTATTCAAAATTGCTTTCTGACCTTTTATCTGCTAGGTCAAAGGATGTTGTATTCTAGTTGGCTGAATTTTTTAATGATGAAGCCACTATCCTGCCAGATAATAAAATTACTTCTCCCTTCTACTGGGCTATGATATTCTCTTCACCTATCTAAAGATGTTATATTCTGAATCATTGGCTGTGGAAAATCCTCAAAAGAAAGCCGTGAGTTTCAATTTTTCTTTTTTTCATATCTAAAGATTTAAATGATACTGACTGTTGACAGTGGTTGAAGTCATTTTCTTGGCTGTGATTTGAACCTCTCAGCCCATATTTGGAATTCCACCACTTCCTGTGGGGCTTCTGTACTCCACAGAAACTAGTACACACCATACTGACTCTCTCTGAGTTTGGATAATCATATTATATATTTCCAAAGCAAAAGAGGGTGAAATCAAATGGTGTTAGATTTTTACTGGTTAATATTTGTTTCAGGAAGAAAAATTAGGTGACAGACAGATATGTAGCATGTCTTCCAACTCAGAGGATGTTTGGGAGCATTCTGTATTACACAGGTTTTTCATCATCCAAGAAAAAGAGTCTTCTAAACCACTTTGTTATTTTCTATGTCTCATCTCATAAAGCATAAGGAAAGAGCAGCAGTTTAAAATCCACTCAAATAGAGAATAGATTTGAAATTATCTGAGCATCTAGCACTACACTATAAAAGTAACTATAAACATTTAACAAGCTATTTTGCAGATAATTGAGACTCCTTTAATAGCAGATTGTGTAGTTGTGCAAATAGACAATGTTCCTAAGGAATGATTTTATCTTTTATAAAACAGAAAGTGAAAGGTCACATTGGTGCTGCCCTTGGAGCAGACATATGAGACGTGACCATGTGCTTGGTGACACAGCGTATGATGAATAATGCTGACAAGCTAGTAAACAAATAGTGGAGAATATGTGGCATTCATGAGCCCAGTGAGGCATTAACATACTATACATAAAGTTACAACTCTAGTCTTGGATATATAGCTTTGTCATCATTATGAAATTACCTGCTATTGACTCTGTGTCTTTGAGTATTTATACATAATAGTGTATACACACACAAACACAGAGATAGATGTAGAACAATTCATTTGGGGATAGTCTAAAAATGTCAGGTGACACTTATGGGACATTCCAAACAACCACACTCTGTCCTTTCTCTCAGTATGCTCAGCAGCAGATGGCCAGGTGGTCACTTCACTTCCTCCCTTCCCTACCCTGACCTCACAGGACTGTGATATTAAATGGAGAGCAACTGCCAGACAGGTCAGAAGCTTCCTGCCCAGCAGATTATGTGTGTGCATGTCTCTGTGTGTGTGTGTGTGTGTGTATGTGTGTGTGTGTCTATTCTAAGTCTTCTTCCATATCTGAATTTCTTCCATATCTGAATTATCACCCTGCATCTATTTTTTACCACTCCCTTCATTGGTGCCTTTCATTAGCAGAATCCTCTTCAAGGGAATTTCCACCTCTGGTTTCCTTTCTTTGTCCAGACATCTACTGTTTGAATCTTAAAGTAATTGTTTTTCTATGGTGACTCTATGATTCATAAATGGGATCCTGATTTTTTAGTTTGATTTGTATATAGCATTATAATTACGTGTTTGTACAGGGAAACAAATTTATGGTAAAAGAAATTATGACCATTTATACCCTAGGAAGGGAGATATGACTTTCTCCCTGTACTCATCTCTGTACTCTGTACATAGTTGCTTAAAGGCACTTTCCCCAGAGAAGGTGCTGGAAAGAGGAAGGTGGAGCGTGGGTTTGATCAGATCTCCCCTCTAGCTATTTTTTACACAGCAGTCAGAATGATCTTTTCAAAATGTAAATCTAATCCTGCCACTCTCTGCATAAATTATTTTGATGTCTTCTCATTGCAGTTAGGATATGACACAGAATCCTTAATGAGTTCTATTAGGCTTATGGTTTGATACCTATGTCTCTCTAGCTTCAGTCCTTGCCAGTTGCTTTCCCATTTTCTGTGTTTTCTGTGTTTCAAGCATGCCGGCCTTCTGCCAATTCCCAGACTGGGCCAAGCTGCTTCCTGCCTCAGGACTTTTAAAAACTTTTGCAGGGCGCTCATTCAACCCGTGATCTTTCCCATCACCCATTCTTCACCTAATTTCTACCCTTTCTTCAGGTCTTACTTTACAGGTTGCTTCCTTAAACAGGCCTTCTCTGGCCTCCAAGCTTCCTTATATTTACTTCATTATCCATTTTCATAGTACCCTGTGATTTTCTTTCAGATCACTTATTTTCATGTGTAATTAGTAATTACTTTCACATGTAATTAGTAATTATTTATACTTTTTTATGTTTATATAGCTATTATGATGTGTGTGAGTAGAGTCTGCTACTTTCAGTACCTTAAGTTTAAATTTCCTTCTTGATAAATGGAGAAATCTGTACCTACTTGGCAGGGTTGATTTAAGGATTAAAGGACATGATAAATATAAAAAATATACATATATGTGGCAAAAACCAAACCTTCTGAGAATTGACTTAATAATTTTTTTGACTTCCTAATTTTTAAAGAGTCTATCTGCTGCATTCTAGTTCTCTTAAGAAACAAAATGGTCTTGCCATTCCCCTTGTTACATGTTCCAAAACCATTCTGTACTCACACAGCGTGACCTTTATCACATGTGATGGTAATTCCTTGTTCAGTCTCTTCCCTGTTAAACTGTAAGATCTATGAGGACATCAACCATGGCTATCCTTTTATTGTTTTCTCCTCCCAGCACCTTGGATAGTATCTGATTTACTAAGGTCTCCCAAATATGTAAATTGTTGAATGAATAAAATATTGAATAAATACAATGTTGAATGAAATAAAATCTCTAAGAATAAATAATGTCATACATACCTAACTTCCATGTAAACTGTTCTTACCTAGATGTGTATGTGTTCTGTATGCTCAGGGCTCAGCTGTTGGTTCTCTTTCTTCCCTAAGTTTCCTCAGATTCTTTCTAGAGCTTCTTGCTTGTCATTCCCAGCCTTCTCTGTGTTGGTATTAAGAAGAGGAACACACAAATGTAAGAACTATTTGCATTGCTCTCCATATGCTAATATCTCTATGTTGATTTTGAATCCTAAAAATGTCCTCTGTAACTACCTATGACTTACAAATCCCTTCCAGCAAATGGCTCTTCCATTTTTAAGTACCCAGAACTGGCTTTTTTTGAATCTTATAATCAGTTATAAACTACCGAACAATATGTAATGTTTTACAATCAAGCTATACACGTTTCCCCAAAAAACCACAGTTCATGACATGGTCAGAAAATGATTAACATTCACTACAGATGGTTCCCTCAGTGCTTACATTTTCACCTCACCCCAATTCCCATTGCCTTTATAAATTAGTAAATGGAGCTTATCAAAGATTAATGCCTTGCTTTCTCTTTTTGGTGACTAACTCTCTCTCCTTGAAATCACTTTCTTTGAAGTCAGCCGAAATTCTGCACATGGTCCAGATGCACATCAGGAATTCCAAACCTGGTGTATGATGGAAACTAAGCACACTGCACCACCAAATTCTAGTCCTCACATAAGGCCTTTTCCACTTATTCCACAGGAGGAAGGTGGCACTGGCCATTTCTCTTCTATTTGGGAAGTCTAACATATGAGAGATACCCTACCACAGGTACATTTGGAAGGAAGGTCAGGGATATGGTGTAATGCTAACATATTTTACTTTATTTAGGTAGGAGATGATCAGCACGTCGTTCTAAACTACTATAGGGAGTGAGCAGAATTGATGAATGCCCTATGATCAATTTTATACTTGTCATTTTTCACTGCATAAGGTGGCCTCAGATTCAGTATAGATGCATACAGCAGACAAATCCAAATGGTCAATTACAAAGAAGTCATACAGCTTATCATATCAACCTTGGGAAATCAGTGACATTTGTTGTTTTTTTTGCTGCCCAACATTCATTGCTGCCATGAAAGCACCCCATTTTGTTCTGTGCATTTTTGCAAAGATAATAAATTCATTTGTCCTCCCGCTTCAGATGCCATAGGCATGCCTGGAGCATCTACCACTGGATCAAATCCTCTATCATTACCACAGAATGGCCAAAGAGTGGGCAAGCGCCATTCACTCAACCAATCAATTAATCTTCTGAGGCTCAGAACTTTAAGCTGAATGGGGCAAGGGCAGAAGAAGCGGGTGAAATCCATTCATTCCAGGCACGGCATTCAGTAGAGACTAATGCAGTTCTTGATGCAAAGAAATTTTGGACATTCTTTGTTCTGTCTGCTCTGGGTCTGGGTTTTCAGCCTGCCATTTTACACTATAGTGAGTATCATAGTAAACGATCAATGTTTAGTGCTTAGAACCACTGAAACCTAAGTACAGAGATTACCGCTGAAATGCAGAGACTGATCACCACTGTACAGCCAGCACCTTGTATAGGACTTGGCATTCAGTCAGCACTCATTCTATATGGCATGAATGGTATTATAATAGTAATGCTTCAATTATTCTGCAGTATTACAGCATGAACTATTCAGGTAACTCAATTCTAGCAGAAATCATTTGTAGACATTTTAATGAAAATACCCACTCTTTCAATTTTATGCTTAAAAGCTGTATATATATATTTTTAATTTTCTATTTTCTCATGTGATAATTATAATCCTTGGGAGGCTGAAGGTATAGTGAACACCAACTCATAAGTTCAGATCTAAGGCCATGTTCTCCCTCTAAAAATAATCTCTGTGACTTAACATCCCTTAACTTTTATTATTAATATCATTATGTCATAGGACTAGATTCAGAGAGTTAAATAATTCAAACTTATTCAAAGTTTTTCCTTACAAGAATAAAGTACATCTTGCCATTTGTCCAAATCTACCTTTGTATCTTTTAAGAGTGCTTTAGAGTTTTCCTCATATAAATTTTGGATATTTCTTATTTTTTTAATTATTGTAAATAAAGCCTTCTTTTTCATTATATCTTCTAACTGGTTTTGTTTGTATTTTTTAAGACGATTTATATATATATGCCATACTACTTTACTAAATTCTCTTTTTGCTCGAAATTATTTTTCCATAGATTCTTTGAGTTTTCCAGATATGTAATTGTATTTTCCATTAAAAAAAAAAAAGGTTTTCCTTCTTCCTTTCCAGTTGATGTGTCTATAATTGTTCTCATTTGGCTAACTGCATTGATGAACACTTCCAACACAATGTTAGATAGTAGTTGAAAATAGTATTGTTTTCCTTGCTTTGATGAGAAAGTCACTGGTGCTTCTACACTAAGTAGGATACTGACTTTGAGGCTGAGGCGTATCATATTAAATAAATATCCAACAACCCTATTTTACTAAGTGTGTTTACATAAATGGGTGTTAGATTTTGTCAAATGAGTTTTCTTTCCCTATTTCTGCTATGGTAATTGTCCATTTACCCTCTTGATCACTACCAATTTTTCTATAAAATTACTGATTTAATTTAGATTTTCAGATTAATTTGTTTACAGTTGAGCACCATCATCTCTTATGACTTTAACAAATTTCCTGTCTATTGATAGCTATTTCTCCTCTTTCATTTTGATTTTGTAAGTTCATGAATTTTTCCTTCTTGAACAGATTTGTTAGTGGTTTGTTGGTTTTATTGATTAGTTTTTTAAAAATAGTTTTTCGATTTCTTTCTTGGTTCTGTTTCACCGGTTTCTCGCTCATTACCTTTATTAATTCTTTCCTCTGGATTTCTTTTGGCTTACTTTATTGTTCTTTATCTACCTTTTGAGTTGAATATTTAATCCACTTTCACTTTTATTAATTAGATTTTAATGTTATAAAATGTCCTTTCATAGTTGGATTAATTATGCATTCATTTCATGGATTCTGTTATCTTTTCATTATTGTAATTTTGAAAAAGTTCTGCAATTCTGTACCATATTCTCTTTTGAACCAAGAGTTATTTAGTAATATGTTTTGAAATTTCCAGGTGGAAAGATCTTTTTGTTTTTTTGATATTCTTATTAATTTCTAGTTTTATTGTATAGTGATCAGAGAATATGGTCTGTGCTAATTCTATTCCTTGGACTATTGTAGGATTTACTTTGGAGTTTAAAATGGGGGCAACTTTCATGAATGTTTCATGTGCACTTAGAAACAAGGTATGCTATTATTGGCATTCAGAGTTTGATTTTTTGATCCACCTTATTGAGTTAGTTGTGTCAGTTTGTCCCTATCATCTATCTTCAATTGCGAGAGGTGTGTTAAAGTTGTCTATTATTAGTTTATGTTTCTCTTTGTACTTCCTGTAGTCTCTGCTTTATTAAAATGGCTGTGTTATTATGTGCCTATATACATAGTTGAAATAACTTTATTGTGAATTGTAGCTTTTAGCATCATAAAAATACTCTTCTTTGAGTTCTTATTTAACATTCTTTGATTTGCATTTTACCATATTCAGTAATACTGTGACTGCTGCTTTCTTTTTATATATTTATATCCTGTCCACCCTTTTATTTTGAATCCTTCTTAATCTCTGTTCTCAGTGTATCTCTCTTGTACAACAGAGTGTTAGATTTGACTTTGTTAGCTAATCTGATTATCTTTTCTTCTAATAAGTTAAGGCCATTAATATTTACTGATACTGTTGGTAAATTTGTGCATACACACAAATATATGAAATTGTACATATGCTTTCACTATGTGGTTTGTTTTATTTGATTTTCTTCAAAATCTCTCTTCTTCTCTCTCTGCCTTATTTTGGTGGGGAGGAGTTGGGGAGTATTTGGGAATGTTTATTTTTTTGTTCCAATGCTTACCTTTATGCTAATACTTTTATATAATACTTTTTTTTTTTGCCATTGTCGATTGGTTCTCAGCTGTGAGAAATATTGAAATAACTTTGCTATTAACATTTCAGCTTCCTCTCTCCCAGCATCTAATTTAAAATAATATTCTTTAATCCCAAGTAATACTTATAATGTAATCAGTGAGCTCATCTTGCTTTTTATGCAGTCTCCATATCCTTCCAATCCCCTCTATTTTTCATAGTTCTATCCATGCATTATCAGTGCATATAGTCATATTTCCATAACCATCACTTAGCCTCAGTCCTACATGAAAATGTACACTTAGTGCTTACCTCCTGTTCTTATGCAGATGTCTCTTCAATTATGCTGGTTATCTAAAGTGTTCTCTGGTAGATTCCTTAGGAAAATTTTATGGGAATAATAGTTGGAATAATATTCCTTAAGTTATTGCATGCCCATATCAGCTTGAAGCCTTTATAGTTAAAGAGAGTTTTGCTGGATAGAAATGCTTAGCTCAAATTTTTCTTTCCCTGAATTTTAAAAACATCTTTCTCCTACATTTTCTGGGGTGAAGTGTTGTCATCAAAATCTTACTACAATCTGATTTGCTTTCCCTTGTGCGTAACTTGACCTACTTCTTATTTGATTTCTATTTTGAACTTTGCTCAAATTTGTAATATTGCTAATGTCACTAAGTTCATATTAATACCTAAAAGAACTTGCTAAGATCTTGCCAATCACAAAGTCTCTGATCCAGTTATTTCAACTACTTTTACAGAGGAAGCAACCATGTAGAGATCTGATCAACTTTGTGATCTACTGTATGTATAGGGGCAGGGAGAGCAGCAGTAAAAAATATCTGGCTCGAATTAGATAAGTTTTTAGCTACGGCCAAAGTTGAATATAAAATAATCTTAATTTATCCTATCTTGCATTTAAAAATAAAATTTTACGATTTATGTTTATGGAACCTAATAATGAACTGAAATATATACTTTTTTTCAACTTTGTGATTAAGATGGATATGCACGTGCTTTTTTTCATGGTTTAACCTAATTTTCAAGGGAAAGAGTTGTCTTATTGTTATTATTATTTGATATGGTATTTTATGGTGCTATCTACCCTAGAAATGAGAGAGAAGGAGAGGGTCAGTAGCAAGTAAACCACTATTTCTATGTTTTAGTTTTGTACTCCATCAAATGACCACCGTCCAGTAATGTTTTTGTCTTAGGTGGAACTGAGCTAGATTAGACTTTTAATTTCAATACTGGCACATTCTTAAAACATATGTGAATAGGAACCAGTAAAAAGCCTGGCAATCAAGGATTATGCATAAGTAATGCTGAAAGATCTGTGAATGGTTTCCCTGAGTTATGAGAAACCAGTTTTACTTCTTTCCTCAGAATTACAGATGACTTTGTGTGGGATTTTTTTGGTTATAGATATCATCAAATTTATACAAACCCACATATCCCCTTAAACTATTTTTTTAAATGGGTCACTAACATTATCTTCTAGAGTTCTACAATTTTAAGTGAAGTTCAAGATTATATAACTATTTAAAATATTTCTTTTATTACGTCTGAGAAATCTTAAATATTACTATATTGATAGTAAAATTAAGTACCTTGATCTGAAGGCTAAGCATCTTATTGCCATTTATACACATTTCTAGGCAAGGACATATATAATAATAGTAATAATATAGGATTTATTTACCTATTGCTTTCTAACCACTAGTCTACAGTCTATACTTTGCATGTTTTAACTCATTTAATTGTAACAACAATCCATGCATTCAGTAGAATTATTACTATTAATCATTATTACTGTTATTACTATTTTGTAGATGAGGAAACTGAGACACAGAAAGATTAAGTAACTTGACTACAGTTACCCAGTTTGTGGATGAGCCACAATTTTATTTGAATTGGCTATTTTAATAGCATATGGATAAATTCCTGTAACAATAAGCTACTTGTCTTTCAGTTGTGAAAGCTTTTTTTTTTTTTTTAGCAGAGTCCTAAAACTAAATAGTGATTTTAAACAATGTTGAAGGAAATACTTATAAGAAACTAGCCAATTACAAAAGAAAAGCAACATATGTAATTCTCTCAACATCTAATCATACTATATCTTTCAATTAAATCATCACTCTTAGTAGAATCCCTGTATTGCCAAGTACAATCCTTGCCAAATAACCAGACACAATCATGGGCTTTAAGGATTACAAGTGACATAATAAAGGATAATGACCTAAAATTAAGCACAGCAATATAGAAAGCTACGACTGCCATGCTCTGTATAAGTCAGCAATCTATTAGATTTAATGTGAGATTAAGGAGCTGTGTAACCTGCAATTATGCTGTTTTTCATTAAGAAAAAATGTGATGATGGTGCTCTGTAAAATTCTTCCTTCTATTTACCTCTGTTTAATTGGATTGGGGACTGCTTAAACATCGTTGAGTTGGAGCTTATTAGTAGATGATCCCAGCTGTTTTTCAAAGCTTAAGGCAGCAGCCGGACAACATGATCATGTCAAAGCTCATGCAAAAGCCTTAATCCTACTTTTTTCCATCAACAAGCCACTGCAGCCCAGTGTTTAACCTTCTAAGTACTAAATATGCTTTGTCACTGCTTTGGTAGATTTGCCACTGAATTGTTATTGTTTAATGCTGTTAACTTCCCTTCTTATTTCCCTCTGCCTTTGGATACTGACCATGTTACCATTAGGAGTCTCAGCATGCAGTTGATATAAATGCAGCTGATATAAAACAAGCATAGAAATTTTGAATCATATTCAAAATATCAACTATATGTATATATACACACATAGATATCTTTATATATATGCTTTTAAAAACTCCTCTGTTTTGATTCATTAAAAGAAAAATGGCAGAGTCTGAATTCTGATGCCATAACCCACACCATTAGCCACTCTACGTCCTGCTTGTAATAAAAATACACACACACACGCACACACACACACACGTAGTAGAGAATAGTGACTTGTTCGTTCATACATTTTTCCAGTCACTTTATTCATTTGACAAATATTGAGCCCTTTTGTGTCTTTCCCTAAGCTCTACAGTAGATTTGGGAGAGCAAGCATCAAGATGGTAACCAATTAGCCCCACAATCATAACATCTCAGCCAGTCTTTGGACCTCATTGTTGAAAGTAAATAAAATAATTTGGAGTCTCTTTTTTTTTTCTAGCTACATTTTGCCTCATCCAAATATCCAGCATCTTAACCTCAGGAGTATCAGCTGTAGTTTTACCTAGATCAGCAATATCATAGTATTTAAAGAGTAAAGGTTAAATGGTCAGATTAGCTTCCCCTACAGCTACACATGCTACTTGGATGGTGATGCACTTTCTTTTCTCTTTTCCTTTGAAGGGTGAGTTGTAAAGGAAAGAGGGGGTGGCTCTCTGATTTGTCCCAGTGGCAGTAAGCAGCCAGCAGAAAAGCAGACACAGTTAATGCTCAGCTGCTCAGACCAGTCAAGCAAACTACCAAGTCCCAGCTGTGCCTCTTGATGTTTTCTGATTGCACCTACTCCTCAATCTGTGAACTGTTTTCTGGACTCAGATTCATCAAGCGCTGCTGCTTTAAAAACACATGCAGGCAGGCATCCTAGGATATGCCATTATAAGCTGCTGCCAGGGGTTCTTCTAGGAGATAAATGGAATCAGTGTGAAGTAAATTAGTGTGAACCAGTCAATCTGAGTGTCAGCCTTGAGCCACTTCCATGGATAACTAGCTGGCTGAGTGCAGGCCAGGGTCTTCTGCCATATGTGGGCTGGAATCTCTGAGACTCTGTTCCACAGGATGGGGGAACATTGGTGGGGGGGCTGTTTATTCTTGGAAGGAGGCCAATTTGATCTATGTTTTAGATTTGTCAATGAAAAGGACTTGTAAAGTATTTTTGTTTACCTCCCTACTCTGGCTGTACTGAATGTCTCTAAGTTGGACAACTCCTTTCCTGTAGGAAATATGAGAGAAATTCCCTGGAAAGAACTGCTTCCTCCCTGCTTGAGCTGCCATTTTTCAAACTCCAACTGTGCTATACTTGGTCTGAGCCTCCTAAAATCTTTAGGGTTTTAAAACAAAGTAATAACCATAATTTGGCAAAATGAGTTTAATACAAATCTCCTCTCCCTATTTGTTTTTTGAGGAATAAATCTGTGTGATCTTTAATTCATGAAGAAAGGGAGATTCTATGCAAAGCCTGATGATTGTGGTTCCCTGTAGATACCCAGCATGGAAAATCAAATTTTGGCCATCAGAGGAGGTGGGGGAGCCCCTCGATAGCCAATAGAATGAGAAAACCTTTTAAATAACTTAAATGTTCCATGGAAAGAATTTAGAGAAGAAAAAGCATATGAACGAATAGAGCAGTAAGAATTATTTAATATGATTAACTGGTAAGTGAAAATGGTTCTATTATGTAAAAATCATGTTTCCATAATTCAGTATTCCTTTAGAGATCATAGTCTGTTCTTACATTAAGATCACAAGAATTCATTTTATCTAGTTAAATTATGACAAATCTTTATTTCTTTTTCCCTTTATTACATTAATAAAAAATTTTTATCACCTCCTTCTCTGTAGAATGAAATATCAATGAGATGGTTAAACATGGAATAAAAATGTGTAAAATAGAATGAGAATAATTTTAGACCTCATATTTGGGGGAAATTTTTAAGAGCATTTACACCCCCACCTCGAGGGAAGCATTTTGTCTTTCATAAGAGTCAAAAAAATCTATCTTGGAATAGAAACTTGGGCAAAACAATAATTGCTTCAATATTCAAAAAATAAGTTTATTTTCTATTTCTGGTCGCCTTTTCTAAACTCATGAGTCTGGAAGGTAGCTTTTGCGTGCTTTATGTGAAGGTATCACTATCATGGAGTCCGTGGAGACACATTTTATATATAAGAAACGTTTCGGTATATAGAGTGTATATAGTCTGTGGATGCTAGATGGCATGAATCATAGCAAAGATCAAACCAAATGCTTTAAAAATTGAGTGACCCTTTCCTTGAACTAATGAAACAAAAATGGGATGTCCTGTGAGAACAAAATTTGTTTTATGCCTGTATGTTGAGTTCAGAGAAATGAAGTCCCTAGGGGAAATTTAACTTTATGATTTATGAGGGTAAGGAAAAGAAAGTGGAAATCAGTGCATTTTCTGTTGTCCGGATAGGTATAGTATTTTGCAATGTATAACTCTTATTTTACGAAGTTCTTTGAGAGGAATGGAAGTGGGTGTTGTATAAATGATGCTATATGGCCTAGAGATCTTGCTCAACATGGTCCACCAACATCTATATGACCTCATCAATGCTGAGAAAGTTGACTTCCTAACCATGGCCATCCGTAAGTAAGCTGCCCCATGAGCATTAGATTCACCATGTTTGAGGAACACGCATACTATCTATGAATTTCCAACTGTATGAGACAAGTTAAGAATGACAGAAACGGACACACAGGGTCAGCCCTATGCTTCTTCTAGCCCAGTCTTCTGGTTGCAGCTCTAGAGGTTCCATTGTGGAGAAGCAAAGTTGTCCTCATGACATCAGCCTCAAAATTTCAAGATGTGTCTGAAATATCTTGCTTCCCTATGAATGTAGCCCAGCGAGGCAGTCAGAATGGGATAAGAAGAATAACACAGGCCAGTGAAGTGCTAGGAAACACAGAAGAAGGGGCAAAATCTATGTTAACTGTGGGCTGTTGAAGACTAAATGGAAAAGATGGCATTTGAGCTGAATTTTTAATAAGGGGGAGATTTGGGCAAGCAGAGAACTAGAGATTGGGGTGAGAGAGGATATCTCAAGATGGGGATCTTCACAAAGGTACCAATGTAGAAAATAAATGGCACATCCCGGGGACAATGGGTAGTCTTGTCCAGCTGTAGTGTATGGTATCAGAGTCTAAAACTCTCACAGCATCCATTGAGAAGCCTCTAAACGTGAGTTGAGACTGTATCCTGAAAGGCCTTGAAATCCATGGCTCCAGAATCCCCCACTGCTGACTGAATAGAGGTGATTGCAGAATTTTCTACACAGAAGCTACATGATTAGACCTTGGCTTTAGGGCTGTGACTTTTCTCAGTTTAAAGAATTACTGCAGGGAGAGATACTTTTATCAGGCCATAAAAACAGAGGTGTGATGGAAAGTAGGGTGACAGTACAATCTTCTTGAAGGGTTGGAGGAACTAGAGGTGAGAAAACTGTGGTGGTAGATAGATAGAGCTTCTTGGCAATTTTATAAATATCAGTCACTTTCTTCTTCACTTTTACTTCCATGCTAGAGTCTGGGTCTTCCTAATTTCTTTTTGAGATATTCTGATATTATATAAATTCTCCTCCCCTCAACTTGCCCCCAGACCTTTGGTTGGCCTCTTAAATTCCATTGTCTCCTGTATTGGTTATAGTCCCTGGAGACATATGCAGGGTTTCAGGTGCAGAGGCAGGGTTTACTTGTTGGTTTTCTTGTGGTTGGTTTATTGTGTTGATCTTTCCCTTCCTAAAATGCCAGGCTTCTGTTAACCATTTGCTTACATTTTTATATTGGCCTATTGTCCTTAGTCATAGCAAACGATAGCTCAGTCATGTTCTTGTTACATATACTTTGGATCATATTTTCTTTCAATGTTTCCCAGAATTTACTATTCTGAAATGTGTACACAGCATGTATTCCCACTGATTCAGCCTTACAATTGTTTTCTATAGTTAATCTAATCAACTGAATTTTTAATTCAGTTCCTGAACGTGAAATAGTTAACATTTCACGTTCAGGAACCCTTAGTTTCGTCTATAGTCCTGGAGATTCTACCACGTATTCTTCCAAATAATTTGAAACAATTTATTAAGAGAAGTATTATACATTAATCCAGGACATTGTTTTATACTGTCTTATCTAGAAATATCTGCTTGTCTCTCACCTTTTGTTTCCTATATCTTAGTTCTCTAATTATAACATCTCTTTTGTATCGAACCTAGTTTTCCGAAAGTCTCATTAGATTATGGTTGCTTGTTTCCCTTTATCCACTGCATGTTTGCTCTTTAAAACTTTACTTTCTATAGGTGTGTTTCCTTTATCCTTTATTTATAGATGGTAATGGCTTGTCTAGTATCAAAATGAGACTCTCTACTACTTATCAAGTTTATTTCTATATTTTGGGCAACCATCTCTTAGAGATACTAGTACAAATACTGTGTTACACAGTGACACAGCCTGAGGATTTGAAAAGGCAACTTTCCATTATTTATCCCCCAGAAAAATTAATATTTTTAAATGAATGACTACAATTTATATGCATGACCATAAGAGGCAATCAATGCCAACAGATCACCTATGCTTTCTATGGCTGGTGTGAGTGCATGTGTGAGAGAGTGATGCTTGCTACTGATTACATTATAAATACAGTGGTAAAGCACATTATTATCATCCAAGCATGACTTCCATTCAATTTCAATAATTTCTCAAGATATCAATTTCAATAATTTCTCAAGATATCACTAAGATGCCATTTTGATGTCATTCAAATAAAAATAAATCACATTCAGAGTACCCAAGCCTAATGATACAAAATATGATAACGTAGACCTTTTCTTCCTTGCATCCTTCTTAAGGTTGACAAAGAATTAGAAAGTGAAGGCATAGTTTAGATAATTTGATTTCCTTATTTTCCATTTCCTACCCAGGAGATGAAAGAGCTCTGACACTTGACTAACCATCTGAGACAAGCATTTTCCCCTGAGATAGAGATGGCTATCAGCTGGGGATTTGAGACTGCCTGCCAAGCATTCTCCCCACACTGATGGTGTCGTTTTAGGTTCGGCCTATGGAAAGGTTGCTACTCTTACAAATTCCAGTGGTAGTGCCATTTGACGGTTTCTTCTTCCACTGATTCTAGAGGAAAATGTTTTTGGCATTTTTCCTTATGGATAACTGTAGACTTTGCTCTGGTTTAAATTGCCCTATGCTGTGAATCCTTATCTTAAGCTCACACATAAATCATGTTTATCTCTAGTCTTAAATGCTAGCATGATGCTCTATTGATTGAAGGGTCTCTTTTGTTTTCCTGAACTTCTTCTAAATTTTCAAATGGAAGCTGGGAAGTTTACTACAAATTCCTCTTAGAATTCTCCCTTTACTGACTGTTCTTCAGTTTATCAATACGTGGGAATCTATTTGTTTTCTTCTTTGGAATCTATTCCTGCTTTCAACTTCTTGAACTTCTGAACAGTAAAATTAATTCATTTCTGTGTTTACCATAGATTCAGTCCTTATGAGAAAAGTCATATGAGTTTTACAAAATCTAAACTGCCTGAAGAGTGTGAGAGTTAATTTCTATACTTTCTTAGAACTCATTCATCACCTATACTTCCTTTCAGTGATGAAGGTGTCCTTTCAGATAAGATGTTCCTGAGTCCCCCTGTCCTGAATAATTATCTCTGTGGTTTAATGTGAAAAGCTGGAATTGAGCTTGCTGATCTGACCAGCTTATTTCTTGCATCTAGAAAATCTCTTCTTTACCAAAATATAGATAAATACAAAAATAATAATAAGGAATATTTCCCTGGATTACTTCCACTCTGAATTTACTTAATATTGACCAGGGACCAAAGCTGTGGAAATTATTTTGATTTGACGATTAAAAAATAAAAATTAAAAAAAGGTGCTTGCTCATCTGCTTACCACTTCTCTCCTTGGAACGCTGCTTGCCAAGGAGCTGGTACTCTAAAGGAGCACATGAAGAAATCCAGGCAAACCTCTCATAGGTAACTCTGAGAATTGCCTTTTGGGGATGGTGGAGGAAGAAATGCAGCAGAAAAAAAGGAAAGTTGCTTTTCCCTGTTATTTCCTTTTCTAGTTCTCAGATTACACATTTCCTTTTTCATATTCTCCCCATCCTACATCCAATATGTCTCTACAGTCTGTTTCAGTCTGAGAGTTTAAATAATTTGATTAGAGTTGGTTTTCATGCCAGGCTTGAGTAAGACAAAGTACTTCATGGGCTTCAGTTTTACATATAAAAGGAATAGAAAGAGTTGGGGTTCTACTGATTCTCCCTGTAAGAGATTTGACATGAGGAAAATACTATTCCATAGGAATACCACATCTCTCTATAACACTGTCCATTCATTCAGCAAACAATAATTGAGAACCTCTTCATGTCTGGGGTCCTGAAACCAAGATGGGGCCAGTCTTCAGAGGAGTCTAATGCCAATTCAGCCCAAACCAACCCAGATCTAACTTCCAGGCCATGGCTTGTCCACTGCAGGTTTGCTTCTTGCAATTACTTCATGGACCCAATTAATTTAGTTTAGGATGATTCATCTTGTACTGAAGTTCATATTTGCCAAATTGATCAATGAAGAGAGGGATTGTTTAAAGAAATTAATAGCATAAATATGATTCTAAGAAGGGTAAGGTATAACTTATTTTTTTTTAATTTGGTTTTAAAGATTTTTTTACACCATTGGTAAATATCTGATGGATGTTTCTATGCCAAGGAGTCACTTTGTTTGTTCTCAGGAGTAGCCATACTGCAGCCTCAGTCCTTTCTTGGTCATCTTTCGATAGGCCTGCCTCACCCTGGCATTGCAACTACCAAAGAAGCTCTCTGAAGCTGCCCTGATTTCCTCTGTCCCTCAGTCAGATGGAGATTACTACTTGTAGGAAAATATCAATCTTAATTGAGAAAGGGCCTCAAAAGCCTTCATTATTTCCAAGGTTACTGTAGTAGCCACTTATCCTCTTAGTATCCTGTTCAGTGATATACTCAGTGGTTGGCTGGTCTTGGATTCTTAACTGGCAGGAAGATGTCAAGGAAGTTGTCCAGTCCAGTTCTCTCATTTTATTAATAAAAGCACCCGAGTCCAGGAAAGTGAAATGACATGCTCAAGGTCACACTATTAGGAACAGAAGTGGAATTAAAAAACAGATCTTCTATTAACTGAGCTCTTTTCTAGTACAACATGCCTCCCCCACCCCCACCCCTGGGGAACTAAGAAGTTCATCTCTGTAATGAAGTTGTTAGTATTCACCTTTGTTTCAATTAATACATATATTTGGGTAATAAAAAATGAGGAATTTTATCTTCCCCAAAATAAGGCAGATAGGATCTCCTTCTTTATGTAGTCTGCCTGTTGGCATTAGTAATAGATTGTGGAGGTGTTTGGGTATATTTAAGCTATAAACCCTATGCCTGACCTTAAGATTTCTCCCTTAAACTTCAAGTGAAATTAATCATTGGTTTTTTTAATTCTTAGAAATTCTTGTTAGCCGCTTTACTCAGTCATTTCATAAATAGTCCAAGTATCTGCCTTGTGTCTTACATTAGGCTAGAGATGTATTTGCTTATTTACCAGCCTTACCAAAGCAACCCATTGCTCAAACATCCTGGATAACAGGAATATTTTTATATCTTAGAGGAATAAAACATTATTTAAAAAGATGCAGTAATCAATTAATACTTCTTTCTCATTCACATTTATCTTCCCCCAGATTAGACATTTAGCTGTTGTGTCACTGTAGAAGTTAGCTACAAATTTTTTTCCCTTAGATAGTAAAGAATTTGATCCTCTGCATAAGTATATTATATATCACAAAATATTTAAATAAAATAATAATTCCAATTCTATATATCTAGTTAGGATACCAAAATAATAGTTACTCTTCACAACATTTGGAAAATTTATTTCTTTACCAACTGAAAAAACCTCATGCTTAAAGCAATTCACACTAGAAAATGTCAGCCAGAAAATAATATTCTGTGTCAGATTACAATTTCAGAAAGATAGTAAAACACATAAGTCTAATCTTAACTCATCTTGCTGAACTTGTCCATAAAAGTTATTTCTTAGTTATAAAGCAGCATTAGCTATTTTATTTAATTCTAGGCATTCCTATATGATATTTTTTTCCAGTTTCCAGTCCACACTGAACACAAAGTAAGCCTGAAGTCTGATGCAGGATGTAGCTATTGCTATTCAAATGTAATCAGGAGGTCCCATCACTTGATTATCTCAGTAGATACTCTTTAAGTAGGGGTAATATGTACATAGCTCTTTAGCTGGATATGTTTTTCTGATAAGACATCTGTCCAGAGAGAACCACTTTGTAAACTGAATTTGTGGTCTGTTCAAATGACATCCTCTTTGTTTACAACCTTAGTGTTATCACTTAAAGTCTTTTCCCTGATTATGCCTCCTCCTAATTTAAAACATATTGCAGTTTTTCGTGATCTGTCAGGATTGCGTTAGTATTTAATTCTATTGTACTTGAACTTACTGTAGTTTTTCTTCCTTCTAAACCTGTAGAAAGATTTTTTTAGTTGATTCATAGTGATGCCTTATTGAGAAGAGACCTAAATTATCAGCCAAAGAAGTGATCAACTCTTGTACACCATATTGAGCTAGTAGATTTGAACTCAGGTCTTTGACTTCTTTTCCACTGCTCATTCCTCAGATCTGAGTGGACTTTTAATCTTTCATGACCTCTGTAACATGCACATTATTTTTATGCCTTTGAATAAGATGCAATTAAGATTTTTGTCTGAGTTTTATCTGCTAATACAGTGGTTTATTCTATTCAATTGACCAGCATGTCAAACTGTTATACCTTTTTATGAATGATTTTCCTATCAATATCTCCAGTGCTTCCTAAAACTCCATACATATGCTGGATGGGATCTATTTTTTAATCATTTATAAGTCATCATATTGAAAACATTGTTTGGACTGCAAATTTTATTCACACTGAGAATGATATGGATTTTTACATAAGGGCTCTATATACACTACAGTACCGGCCTAGCTTGGTAGAATCAGCTGCTGTTTGTGGAGATGGATGGAGATTTTTCCCAGTGGTCATTCTCTCACTGGGAGTGGGGAGGATGTTTCTTAAAGTTGTTTGTTGCCTTGGCCTAGCCACCTTCAAAATTTACTGAAAATTTGCATTTCCACAAATGATGAGAAAAGGCAGGAAGGAGTTTTTAGACATTAACTGAAAACAAAATAGAGAATAGAGAGAGGTAAAGGAGCATAACCACTGCTGACCCTGTCACCACATTTTTTTTCAGTAAATTCTTCTATAGGGTCTTTGTCATACAATTTTCTGTGCTTCCTCATTATATGTTCTTAAGTGTAATTTAAAAACTGATTTTGTATTGTCTACAGTTGAACCATTTATTTCTTTAGGAATTTCTTTAACACTAATTAAGCACACCATAGTCAAAAACATCTTTACAAAGTACGTGGACTTCTCCCTCTATCTAGCTTCCAAAGATATTACAAAGATATTTAGAACACTGACCTTCTAGTTGTCAATATTTTGAGGTATGTGATGAATAAATGGAACAGCCTTACATCTTTCAGTGGTAGAACTGTCAAGAAGTGTTCGTCTCTTTTGCCCCTCGCCCCCCAAATGCAGACTATTTCAGAATGCATTACAGAGGAAATAAACAGTTGATTTTAAGTTAAGGATGAGCCTAGCAACCATTTGCACTGTATTGACGTCAAAAGTACCTCTCTGCCAAGCTCTAAAATGCATCTTCAAAAACTACTGAAAATATCCAAGAACTTTAGTGATGAGCTACAAATGGACTTTAGTATTGATAAATAAAAGTCAATATGTATAGTGAAAGGACAGCTTACTGTGATAAATGGGCCCAACATCAGTAAAGATCAAATTATTGACTATCTACGGCAAGGAAAAACCTGTCTATAGCTAACTTCTACAGGTGAGAAGAATTAGCCACAACAGCAATTCAAGAAAAGCTCAAAGAGACATGTAAGGAGAATTCATTAAAAATACATACAAAAGTAGGCAGTAACAGTCTATTAAATATATCTGTGACCACAGGTTAATGTATTTCTTTGGCCAGGCCTGGGTTCACACCTTTTTCTTTTGCCTTGAATGAGCTCCCTTTGGGCTACCCATATTCCCTCTCAAGGTGATTTAATTTAAATTTCACTTCCCAACAAACCCTATTGCAGGGGAATTACCTCTGCATTCCTAAAAACCATGTCATTCTTGGAATATTGTCTCTAATGCTCCTACTAGTTACTTTTTATTATACCTCAACTAGATCACAAGTTGTATGCGGGCACATTAAAAGTGCTTCATTTTTTTTGTCCCTCACATGGTCTAGCACAGAGCTCTACCCATAATAATGACTAGATCAATATTTCTTGATTTCATCAGTTTTGAAATGATTCATTTACAGAAGCCTAGGCCACACATCATGTCAGAGTTTACTGATGAAACATCACAAGAAACACCCAAAAGAATAAGTGCAAAGATTGGCCTATCAAAAAAAAAAAAAAAAAAAAAAGGGGAATGGCAGTAATTAACCTCTCCAATGTCTGTTGTTCCCAATTGACAGAATGTAGGAATTTCTTCCACAGTGGATTTAATTGGATACTCTATAAGCTACCCAGTAAAAAAAATGGCAAATCTTGTACCATCTAAAATTTGGAAGCTAAAGTGTAATTAAGCAAAATATCGGAAGAACAACTCTTTCTACTCTCCTACCCCCACACAAAGCACACCCTCCAAAATCAGAGGTGGAGACAAAAATAGCTGCATGGTACCTTATACTGTGAGTTTAATAAAGATCATGCAGTTAAAACTATATCTAACTTTCCAGTTTTCTTGAAAGATTTGGTATGTCAGTTTATCCTGGGACCACTTTATTGCCAGTAAACATGGTTACAAGCGTTGACTTTGTTGTTCTAATACCATGCTCTCTTCAGCTCTTTGAGGCCCCTGTGTCTAGAAGAGCCTTTTGGAGGAATGAATAGATAAGTGAATAGATGCAAGTTTTAGATGAAAGAATAGTGTATGGGATCACAAGTGTGATGCAGTTGCCCAAGTAAACACAGATGCTACTTCATTCGTTGTTAGTAATAGATTTAGTTGTATGGTTAATTCCCTATTATAAATACCAATGTAAGTATCTCAGAAAATTAACAAGATATATAGAGAAAAAAAAACATTAAAGCAGGCCAGAAAATTTTGACCAATGTAATAGTACTCTGCAACTTTGATGCATTTAATTATTCCACTTAAACTTTTCACAAAAATCTGTGGATTCAAAAATAATCTGTAAGTATGATCTAAACTGAGGAAAACTAAATTAAAGGCAGTGACACCAAAACAACTACTTAGGCCATACATACTACTTAGGTGTCTCCTCCCAAGTCATGCACTAACCCACACCACCATTTTGTAAATATGCATCTTTTATCTCAAGTGGGCCTAAACAAGAAACCGAGCAGATCAGGTTGAGGATAACTCAAAGCACGTATCCTCTTGGTTCAGGAGGACATCCAGCATGGCACTTCTGCTTCATTCATTTGTTCATCCATTCACCCATTGCACAGATCCTTCAAGAATACTTTCCATAGCCCAGGGCATACAGAGGTAAATAAAACAGACATGGTACCTACTTCCGTGTTTTTTTTTTCAGAAAACTCAAATGCATAAAATGAAACATTTGGTATATTTATTCAAAATCAGAATGTTGTATATTTTTTCTCATATTTTGTTCCCATACAAAAAGTTTTAGAAAAGCAGTGAATTCAAACGCTACGCTTGCCCTTCCAAAGAAAAGAGCAGCACTATCTGTGTTCTGAGAGGGTGGGTGAAACTGGCAAGAATATTTGGACCAGAATCATATGACAAGTCACCTTTAAATGTGTATATGTGGGCCTCAGGTTATGGTCACCACTGTTATGCACAGTCCATGAAAACAAGACAAGGAGTCTGGGAGGTGTGAGCTCTCCTAAGACTGCTTTGGACCTCAGGCGGCCCTCCTTTGTATCACTTATCGAATGTGTGAAGCAACACAAGCTTTAGCCTCTGCATTTGCTCCCTTATCTCCTAAGGGAGGCTTACGAACAGCGGCCAGGCCCACTCCCCTGGGCCAACAAACACATTATTTCTTATAAATATCTATGTTAAATATATATATAAACATATTATGACTTATAAATCTATATTTTCTCTATTGCATTTATGGCTTGTAAATAATATGTTGTGTGTGTTATGAAGACCTGAGAAGACAGTGGTACTTTTCACCGAAGCAATTTGTGATAGACAAAATTCCATTTTGTTTGGCTTCAGACAAGTAAGTATGACATAATTTATATTATTGAAGGCTTGCTTTGTTTTGTTATTCAGAGTGTCTTCATGAAGACCATGTCTACTCTTCCTGACAAATGATTCCTTGAACAAATACAATAGGGAAATATGTTACTTGTGGAGAGAATTTAGACAAAGTAGTACAACTTGTGGAAAAATGTGGAAACTTAAGTCTGTGTTTCTCTAACAGAGCTAGTAGTTGTAATGTGTTTATAGGAAATTTTAGATTCCTACGCTGGCTTCTGTTTCTGTTCATAATTCCTACTCAGAAAATATATCATGACAGTTGTGTGAAGACCTACCATTCAAAACACCAGCCCTCCTTATTATCATTTGCAACGTATTCATCCTATCTTTTTAAATTTATTTTTATAGGGCTTTTTATTTGTGTTTGGAACAATAGTTTTTAATTTGATGAAAGAGAACCAAAATGCATAAAAAGTGTTCATCCACTGTGATT
The DNA here is from genome assembly GCF_009873245.2 of Balaenoptera musculus. Classification (NCBI taxonomy): domain Eukaryota; kingdom Metazoa; phylum Chordata; class Mammalia; order Artiodactyla; family Balaenopteridae; genus Balaenoptera; species Balaenoptera musculus. Next base: position 79,960,864 of record NC_045786.1, read on the forward strand.
TGTGTGACAAAAGGAACCATTGCAACAGCATAGAGCTGGTCTAATTGAACAGCCTGATGTTCTTCCTTCTGTGTCCTGTTGCTGTTAATTGACTGTATTGTTTTAGATTTATGCATTAAAAATACGATTTCTACTTCGAAGGGATCACTTTGTTACTTTGTAGCTTTTAAGCTGATGCCATGAACTTATTTTTCTTCTAAGATAAAGTCTCATCTATAGATTTTTCAACTAATTACATGTCTGCCAATACATACTTAGAGGATACATTTTATTTCAATTTATTATTTGTGTTTACATAGTGTGTCCCTGGAAATATCTGTGGAAATAAAAGGAAATGTTTAATGGTGTTTATTACTACTTTTTCATCGCTCTCTTTCTCTTTCTTTGCTCTCTCTCTCTTTTTTTAATAGCTCCAGTCAGTCCGGTCAAGCATGACAGCAACTCAAACTCGGCAAACTTCCAAGACACCGAGGACATGCCTGACAGATGTGTCTTGGAAGAGTCTGAGAATCCAGGTGAAAGCCATTTAAAAATAGTCAAGTATAAATGATAAATTTGACACAGCTTTGGGGTCCTTGGAAGAGAGTGGGGGGAGAGGACATTGTAATGCTGTTTTCTCTTAGCAGCTGCACTGTCAAATTAATGGTCACCTCCAGGGGTCACAGTGTGGAGCTGTTATCTTTTCCTCTTTCATCAAGAATTCAGCTGGAGGAAGTACAAAGGCTTTATGACTGAGAAGGGAAGCTGACACTATTAGTTCATTATCAATTTTAGGCTAAACTGGTTAATAGGGGCAGAGATTGGAAACTGGAAAAATGGCAACATTTTAAATATTTCAAATAATGGGATCAAGTGGAAATGGAGAATTAGGGAGAAAAGAGAAACAAATCGTCATCATTACTATCTGTTTACCTCTCTAAATACAAACAGAACTCTAACTGGGTTGAGAGGATTTTAGCATAACAATAATGAACGAATGGACAGTGTCAACTGTTTAGAACAAAACAAAATAGTAACCCTTCCTCACTCAATAACATTTACCCTATGTCCAAGTTACTAATGTTTGTATTCTCTTTGTGGGAAGAACAGACAAATGTGCTGGAAGGATATGTCCAGGAACGCTTAAGCATGAATTTTTGTTTTTGTTTTGTTTTGAAGCATGCCTCGTCTTAACAACTAATTAATTAAGAGAAAAAAAATCTTGTGAGAGTTGAATGACAATTCCTGGTTCACTACAAAGCCATAAGGTGCTAGAAGATGCCTTATTACCATGAGCGAAAGAGTTAACTATCTTCCCCCACTGAACGTTTTTTCTTTCCTGTTTTCTCTGGCCGCTGTGTACTCTCTACCCTCTCTCATCTTTGTGTGCTGATCGTTGTATCAGATTTTTGATTCATCCTCTCTGTGGCCTGTCAGCTTAGTTAAGAGATTTCCAAATCTTGTAGCCTTCGCTGACAGGGGGCAGCTGCAAACAGTCCCCTGATCCTTCCCCGAGGAGAGCTACTGAGATTTAATTTTCAGTGAAAGGTGCAGCCTGCAATCTATGTCAGGTCCCCTAAGTCATCTCGGAACCCTGATAGGCCCAGTGGCAATGGCTTGTATTTCAGTCCCCTCCACTACACCAAGATTCCTCAAAAGAAGATCTGCTGCTGGGTGTCTGTTCTCAACCACACTTCTGCTTCAGCATCCATGGAACTGAGCAATGGCATCTTTAGCAATGACAGAAATTTTTCATTAGCACATTAGCCCCACCCCCTGCCATAATATCCAAACGACTAATGTAGATGTGTCCCACGTGAAAAGGGAGCGGGTAGTGGTAGCATCAGATTTCTATTAAAATTATTTTTAAATTACATTTAGTTCTGACTAAAATTTTGTCTAATTTTTACTAGGTTTTTAAACTGTTTTAAAAACAGTTTAAAAACCCAGTTTTTAAACTAGGTTTCTATCAATCATTTAACAGGCAGTTAAATCCACGAGGCAAGTTTTTAACCGAGGTGTTCATTGCTTTTGGCAAAAATAGATCAGCTTTATACTGTTTCAAAAGTAGAATAAATTTCAGTCATCCCTCAATATGAGTGGAATTGTAGTGAGATTCAAACATAGCATAGTCTATCTGATTGATATAAACAAAAGGATATATCAAAAAAGAAAGATCAATTAGAAAATATAGGTGCTGATAAAGAATCTTAACTTAAAAAGTGAGTACCATTCTATACATTGGACATCATTAAACTGGTAATAAAGAATGAATTACTCTGGCTTTTTCCTCTGTCCATTCCTGCATTTTAAGACATCTTGCCTTATAGGCCTAGAAACCTCTGGAGAGTTCACTACTGGTCTCACTGCCTTCCACTGAGAATTTGTGGCTTGGTTGTCATGGAGACATCGTATTTCTCCAAGAATTGCTCATATTGATCCGTGGCCAGGCGTAAATGGCCAAGCGAGTGTGAGGAATAAAGGGGGCTGGGCAGTCCTATAAAATGACCAGGGCTTGTGGGTTGGAAATAAGCTCATAGCAAACACTTAGGTAAAAAGAAAGAAGCAGTTTTATTTTGTTTCAAGATTTCTTTCTGCACTTTGGGCCATTGTCTTCCTTCTCTATGAACTGAAAGAAACTTGTTAGTCACTTGTCATGTCAGATCTTCAGTGCTTGTCCTGACACAGCTGTCAGCCTTCCAGCTCTGTGCAGTTCAGGGACACACAACAAAGAGGCAGTGACATGAATTATTTATTGCTCCTTGTGTGGATAAAATTCTGTGATAAGAAATTAAGACACTTCTGACAGAGGTGCTTGTTTAGTAAGAAAGATTTTGATGAGAGAGAGCAGTTCCTTGAAGTCTGAGCATTTGAGAGGCAAAATTCTTAACACTGAGCATGAAGGAAGATTTGTGAAATTGGTGGCATGGTGGGACTTCCTTGTACTGTGAAAATATGACTGTCCACTTCTCAGCATCCAAAAATTAACTTCAAAATATCAAGTCATTCAAATGTAGGGGCTCCAAAACTATAAACATTACTTTGGTTGTTTAGTTACCTCTATTTACCATGTACAGGTGGTGTTTCTCTGGAAAGCATGTTTAACTGCCTTTGTTAGAAGAAAAAAACGAAATTTGGGATTTTTAAATGGTAAACTTTGAGATGTTCTCAAACCAATAGAGCTGCTTCAGTAGCTAAGTTTATAATTTCATTAGTATAGTCATTATTTCTTGTATGGAAAGGAGTGTATTTAAATCTGAATGAATTATTCTTACCATTTTCACCTGGAATATTATCACTCATTTAAAATTCTTTTTAACGTTTTCATGTACATGCAAAATCCCCTAGTTACAAAGTTGAATGTGGTCAGTCTTTTGGCTTTAATGGATATTGACCTTACATGGTTTTATCTATGCAATTCTAAATGACTAATATATTTATTACATCATTTTAAATGAATAGCCCAGTTGTTCAAACAGCATCTGGAAAATGAAAACAAAAAAAAATCATTTTCCTATTCAAGCACAGTTCAAGAATATTGCCTCACATATTCTTCTCTCCAAGGAAAGATTTCTTGGCAAATTCTCTAAACATCATATTACTTTAGCTCATATAGCTTTATATTGCTCATATCAACTAACTTGCATTTGCGGAGAGTAAGAAAACTTGAAGTGCAGAAAAACTAAAACAATTTTTTAAAAGATGAAGTTGAAATTTTTAAAATGTTGATAGAGCATTTAAAAATATCAGTAATAAAATCAAACTTTTAGAATTTCTATAAAACAGTAAGGTTGACCTTGCAAATTGACTGTCTTTGAATAAAATGGGTTTTGAACTCAGTATGTAGATTGTTTATTTTTTCATTGACATCACTGCTTCTCCAGCACTGAATTGACTAGGATGACCCATTTGTAAATGGCCTGGAGTGTGCATATAGGTCACAATTTAGATACCTGGTGGAGTGGTCATTCACCCAGTCTCTAAAGCGCTCTACCTTATTCATCATGTGATCTCTTTATTGGTTCAAGCTGTATACCCAGGTGAGTGCCTGCAGTCCATTAAGGTTGGCAAAGCACCTTTAGACCAGAGCATTCTTGTTACTCTTGAGCCAGCTAGTGAACCTGGAGGTCTTGTCTGATCGGTTAAGGCCTCCCTCAGCAGTGTCTTTTCTTTGGAATAATTCATTAGCAAAGAGTTTTGACTCACAGGTGAATCCCAGATTGAAGTTTCTGGCTTAGACTCTGTGAAGTCTACTGGCTTCTTCACCAGCATTTATACATTCCCGGAACCTGTGGGAATAACTTCAATGTCTAGTAATAGAAGCACTGAGACAACATGTGAACTTGCAGCTCCCTTTTTTGACTTTTTAGGACCATTAGGCTTTCTTTGTTTGGCTCTTTAAGGCCTGGTTGCTTTTGAATCTGAAAGATGTTATCACAAAAATAGTTCAGTTTAGTCTTTCGATGGTTAACTTCTTATTAACTGTTTCATGCACAGTGATTATAGCTCAATCCCCAATCTCCAGAATATTAAAAAAGTGTTCCTTGCCCCTCATCCTTGTACTCATGATGATAAAAAATTTAGTGTGACATTCACAAATTTTATCCAAGTGTTAATGAGAAACCTTGAGCTTTTATCACCTTATTGGCTTGGAAAATTAAGAATTTTACTTCCTAGTGCACGAGGGATAGTGAAAATAGTAGTGACAAGAGAGAGCTTGGAAGTACAAAAAAAAAAAGGATTCAGATAAGCATTTTTATGTCATTCTGAAGTAGTTTATAATCAGTACGCATCTGCCATTAACAGAACACTTTAGTGGTTTTTATATAGCACGTTATGTGTGTAGATCCACATACATCATTGTTAAATCAATATTGCATTTGCATGAATCTGACGAACAAAACTAGATTTCTTACAGTTTCCTAGGGGATACTACATTGTGAAAAGCCAAGGTTTTTTTTGGTTTTTGTTTTTTTTGGTACTATTCTGGCTCATGAATCACCAGCAAAAATCAGGTAACAGAAAGTAGGACAGATTCAGGAGTGCAGTGTTGGAGATGGCCGATGATGATGCGTGAAGCAGGAAAAACGTAGAATGTGCGAGCAGCACATCAATCATAGCCATCGAGAATACACTTCTTATGGTGAGTGGTAAAAAAAAAAGTTCCAGAAGAAGTAAGAACAATTTCAGTAGTAAAAACATGTAAGCTCCGTCTTCTAGTTGTGTTTAACAATATCAGTATTGTAAATAATTTACCCAAAGGGAAAATTTTAAGCATTAATCTAATGACCTTTAAAGGACATACAATTCTAGGCATATATATGTAATACATATATAATACAATTCTGAATATTGGTTAGCTAATGTAAATAATCAGCTTTTTGAGTTTTTGCCAGTAGGAGTGGGAGTTACTATGATTGGTCACATCATTAATATAAATGTGTTTAGAAGTAGCTTACTGAGGCACAAAGCTCCAATTATTCAAATTAATTTAATCAAGTGATCTTTTAGCCTGCAATAATCATCCAAGTAGTCTGAGAAGTACGTGCGTTTTTTTTTTATTCCATAGCTCAAACCATATTTCAGCTGACACTTATAACATTTGGTCCTAAAACTGCAGTTGTGAGTTTCTCTAAGAACAATTCAGCTGCTTGAAATTTATGGAAATTTACTAATTTCAAACTCGATTCATCTTGTTGACAACTTTTTACCTTTCTCGGTGATTAAAAAAGACCTATACCAATAAGATGTGCAATTAAAATACATTTACCTGAGGCCTGGTTTATAAGAATTTCTTTATTGTCTTAACATTTTATTTCATATAGAAAAAGAAATGTAGAAATTATAGGTAATTCCTTTCTTTCTTTCTTCCTTCTTCCATTTCTTCCCTTATTTCTTTCCTCATTTCCTCCCTCCTTTCATCCTCCCCTCTCTCCCACCCTTCCTCTCTCCTTCCTTCCTCCTTCCCTTTCTTCTCTCTTATTTCTTTATTTCACCGTATAACCCAAGATAATCTGTTTTCTTTCCAGGTGAACGAAGGCATCATTTATGGATAGCAAAGGTGTGCTCCTGCAAGCTGTGCTAAATGGAATCTCATCTGTAGAACTGGATTTGGACAAATTAAGAAACCCCAAACATGCCAGTTGTTTATCATTGTGTATAAGCTATGTTGTTATTAGTCTAGTTATTAGTTTGTAGTAAATTTGCTGATACTTTGGCCAGAGTCATTACTGATGGAAAATATTCAAATTCATCTAATTTTAGAAAATCATTGTCTAAATCATTCAATGCCTCTTACTTTTGTTTGACTATTTCCAACAAGGAGTGCCAGCCCACAGACACAAATTTAATACCATTTTAGATTTTCTTCCATTTTTCAGTTCCTGAATTATATAACCCTATTGCTTTTAAACAATGTAACAAACAATGCTTTTAAATTTCATGTTGCTTAAATGTATTTGATCTAAAACTTTACCAAATTTGTTTGATTTGTTAGGTTAGGATATTTTGTCTTAGTAGATGCTTTAATTCAGATCAATCACTCTATGGTAAATCTCATCCTTAAGCATGAAATGTCAACAAATAGCCAATTCCATTTAGTCATCAATTAGCCCAAATAAGTGATACACAGTATAATAGGGACCAATCTTGTGCAGTCAAGTTAATTTAGACTTCTAATGACATAGAGGCTAATGTCTTTAGCTAAAGGTTGATCTTGTTGGCCATATACATGTAAACTAGGGGAGGGGAATCTACTGATAGCACATCACAATTGATCCTTAATAAGTATAAACTCTTGTAGTTCTATTCCCAGAAAGAAGCTTGACTAGCAGGAATTCTTAAACTAAAATATGGGAAGCAATATAAATAAGAACAGACATAAAGTGCTCATCTATTAAGGCCTTTAGTGATCTGATTTATTTGCTGTGATTTATATTGTATAATTCCTGAATTTATAGAAAATCATCAAGAATATTATTAGTGTGCATATGAATACAAATATTGACTAATCCATAGAAAAATGGAAATAAAGTGTTAAATATATGATATATATCTTTATATATCTATCTAATAGGGAAGTTGTAGTCAGTTCAATTCAACAAACATTTTTTGGGGCACCAGCATCAGGTTCTGTACAAGGGAGGATGCAGTGGGCAAGGGAGAGGGGGAGATTAGAGAATAGAGCTATAAAATTGAAATAGAATGGTTTCTACCCTTACAGAGCTTATAATTAATGATTGGCGTAAATAAATATACCAGAACTAGAGACGTGAGTGTGACTGTTTTAAAACAGACAAAAATGTGTGTTCTTTTTTTTCCTAAAAGATGATATTATTTGAAATTACTTTTGAGTTGTATGTCAGTAACAATAACATATTGTTAATATGAATAATGATGGAAAATTACCATCCTTTGAAAAAATATATATATATATGTGTGTGTGTGTGCTTCCCTCACCCCTCTGAAAATTGTCAAAAGCCACTTGGAACAAATTTCAAAATATGGGAAGGTAGCAAGCTAGGCAATGGAACACATTTTCTTGCATGCTGTGTTCTGGCTCTGAAAACCATTACAAGGAGGACTCCCAAAAATATTATTAATGATAGCAATATCAAATAAGGATATATCCTCTCACAAGGGCAATTTTAATAGTTGAAACTAATTCGGATGCTCAAGTTCTGGTATGTTTATTAAAAATAAACTTCTTTGTTTTTATAGCTATGTCCTATTATTCTTTTTTCAAAGAAGGATAAAAATAAGTTTAAATAGTTGCCATATTTAGCATTTTTTCAGGTCCAAGGAAACCAATACTGAATTCTTGATAAATGTTTTATTATGTCACTAGCTAGAGGAAATTAGAAGTAGCATAACCCTGACATTACTAAATGAAATTTTTAAGATTTTTTTGGTAACACATTTTATAGTTACTAAAATTTAAAAATTCCTATCGAATGACTAATTAAAATCTTTCACCAATATGAATTCTGGAGACCAACACCATTAATTATCAAAACTTTTAATTCCTAAAAATGAGAGTTTTAGAGACAGACATTTAAATAATGTTCCCTGATATCCATGTGCAAGTGTATTTATGACACAGATCCACTAGTCTGCTTAAAAATAATGATATTGACTTACTTTCAACATGTTTCAGGAATTTCTGTTGTGAGGAGGATTTGAAATAGTACATTGCCACACAATTAAATGGATCACTCATATGGTACCTAGAAACTCAAAACTGACTGCCTCTTAATTAGGTGTTTGTCCCTTTGTATGTACAGTCTTAGGTGACAGTGGAGTAATTGTATTAGCAAACAGCTGTGTTTGTATCCAGAGTCTTCCTTGTCATTGTAATAAGTAAATCATTTAAAAATTACATTGGGTTTCTTTTTCGGTAATAATCTTGGTGATGTTTATGATTATATATTTTCCTCCAAGGAATATCATATTTTCAAATTTGCAAGCCTGGGTTCTGTTATTCATTGTGGAGTTACACACTGGCAATATTGCATAAGGGAAGAATCTAGGTTTAAGAGCCAAGACTTCACTGCCATGTGTCTAGGCAGCATGTCCTTGCTGTGCATCTCAGAGCCTCGCTTCCCCATCCATGTAGAGAGCTCCCTCAAAGGGCTCGTCCAGAGGCCCTCTACGAGATGGTTTATGGAAAGCAATCTGAACACTGTAAAACACTTCAAATATAAGGTAAAATTTATAGCATTATAAACATGGAACGGTGGCCTCAGGCCTGAAATATTCTGTTGCTATTTTAGAAACTAAGTTAAGGCTACTTTAAACATGTCACTATTAGAAAAACGATAGGAAATATTTTACTAAGTATTAACATTCTATCTCAAGATGGTAGTATTGGGGTATTTTTTGTTTCCTTTCTTGTACACTTCCCTCCAATGTTCTGTATTTAAAAGCCTTTTATAATTATTCATATGAAAATTTTAGAAAAGGTATTCTTTCTCTTCAGTCTTTAGAGGGCACATTATAATAATTGAATTTTTAAAATTTAAGTTTTATGCCAGATGTTTAAAAAGAAGGCTCAGAATATATTAATTCCAATTGACTTTAAAGTCATTTTTACAGAATGGACTCTCATGTAATTTTTAAATTTCTATTGCATACATTTTGATTACACAGTTATTTAAAAGTAGTGCTATATATTCTTTGGTTCTCCACAAAATGTTATTTTACATGTAAAGTGCTCAAAGTTGTGTCTAATCTCATATGGAAGTCATTACTTTGTAAACATGTACCTAGTTAGCAATGTAAAATACTTTCAAAATGAACTGTGACCAAAAAAGTTGCAAAGTTAAAACTTTCTTGAGTAGATATCTTTCTGATGAAGCTACATGGCTTCCTGTACAATGGTCCCCAGACGACTTTGCACTGTGATTTCATCAACAAGGACCTACAGATAGCATGTATGTGAAAAATGTAAACTGGAAATTAACAGATCTTCCAGTAAGAGCATGCCACTGGAAACTCCCACCCAACTGTGACCCCTGAAGACAGCATGCGTCACTTCATGTAATTGGCAGGGCAGGGACTGGGGTGAGGTCTGTCCTGGTACCACTCACTCACTCCTCTCACCCTCATCAGACCTTATCAGATTCCATCTTTATTTAAGATTTCAATGTCATGGATTTTTTTGCATTAATTTGATTTTTATAAATATTGTGTTAAAATATATTTATCTTGATTACTGAATTTTTTGCCACCGTCTAGCCTTAGGCTCTATTCATTAAGTCTAGGATAAATTCACTTTTATCCCAGAAAGCATAGTGCAGGTAAATAGACTGTGACAACTTCATCATTATGAGCATGATTATGAAACAAATGGTAAGAAATAGTTGTTTTAATACCATGTGAAAACCGAAGCCATAGACCATTGAAAATGTTTTAAATGGCTTATTTCTAGTGGTATACAGGGTGAAATGTTGAGCACATATACTGCTCCCTTTTGACATTGTTTTTCCAAATGCCCTTTTTTCATTGCACAGACAAGGTTTTCCCATCGTTGTTTTTAGGGATCCTTTTGTCTTCAACTTGTTACTAATTGGAAAGGTAGCAGTGATTTTTTAATTCAAGGATACAAGGTTTTTAACATCAAAGATGACTAGTACATGTTTAGTACAACACTGTGCCTAAATCTGGAAAGTGCCAAATGCCAGCAAAATGCCAATACTCATAACATGATGCAATAGCAGTAATTGCTTGGTACTTGCTTAAAAAACCTATCATTTATTCACTTAGCAATTATTTTAATTGCAATTATCTGTAAAGTCATCAATCGGCTTTTCGATCTTGCATGTGTATCTTCTAGGGAGAATGTGTTTCACACAGCCTCAGTCACCAAGCATCATGGCCCTCAGATGATGCCATCCAAGATAAAAGGAAGATCTATGACATGTTCTTGACATATCACAAATTTCCTTTAGACTTTTAAAGAGATTTCCTATTAGTTCTGCAGTGGCAACTGCATTTCCTATCAGAAATAACCACTCTTATCTATATCAAAAGAATTCTTACATTCATGTTATCTCCATTTGCATCAACTTATAGTTATAATCAACTGAGGAAACATTGTATTTATTTCTTCCTCTTGTATTTTAAAGCCTGCCGGCTTGGGGTGGTGGTGGTGGGGGGGGGAACTGTAGGACAGTAAGATTGAGAGCCTTCATCCTCTCCCTGAGATACTCATTGTCACAGGGATCAAGTTGCACTTAGGATTGTTTTGATGATAAGGAAGATTTCCTTGGATCAGCCCCTATTTCATACAAGTCAGTGTATTCCCACCAATCTAGACAAAACTGCTCCAATTTCTGCAAGAATTTGAGACAAGAAGTGAGGTGAAAACAGTGAACACTATCACTTCAGTTGTGATTGGGATAGTGAATTAAAGGAACAAATATGGAGATTTCTAAAGTATGTTTTCACAGAAAGTATACTGCAGCTGATGCTTGTCTGGAAAGGGGTTGGGTTTTGTTTGTAGTCTTCCCGTCATATAGGTGGCAGCAACACTCAAGGCTAGAAATTTTCTTTCACAGTCTCTGAGCTCTAGTCCATAGCATATACTTACTAAAAATCCTTGTGGAAGAGAAAAGGTTTAAAGTATAGAGACAAATATCTCTATGTCTTCACATATCGCTAATGTGCTATTTTAAGGGTGTGCTAAAGCTGTTCCCATAATGTGAAAACATTCATCATTTTTCTTAATACAGAAGTCATATTCTACCCTCATACATGTTTGCAGTATTAGGTTTCTACTTATTTACTAGGATCTTACTTCTTTACCTTCTCTCAGGCTAAAGACTTTCTCTGAAGAAAAAGGAAGAAAACTCTGCTTTATTTCACTACCACCTAAGCTTTCCTGGGAAATGGTGAAAGTATGCCCCTTTATTCTTTGTAAGCATCTAAGAAGCCAGGGTATTTAGTAAATGTGGAGAGATTTTCCCTTAGTCGTCCAAATAAAACCATTTTCTCTTATTGTCCTAACTGGAGGTGACTGCATTCAAGTCAGTTCTGTGTGCAAATCAAATGAAGGCTCTGTCTGAGTTGAGAGGCCCAGGGCACCTGAAAGTGAGGCCAGAAAACAAACAGAAGGTGTTGAGACATTGCATTGATGGGGGTCACTGCCTTGAGAAAGCTGGTTGCTCCTGCACCCAGCCAGAAGTGAAACCAGGATGCCTACCTTTATGTAAATAAGTGTGCCCTTCCTTAGTATTGGAAACTAATGAGCAGTGAGATTTTCTTTAATTCCTGGCATTTTGCTAGAACTAGGATATGTGATAGCAAGCATAGGTAGCTTTTGTGAAGGAATCTTCAGTGTTCTTTTTATACAGGGTTGGTCAACGTGTCCAAAATAGCAAGCAAATATACACCATTCCAGGCACAGGTGAAGCATAAGGTGAGAAGAGGGTTCTATATCTAATATCTTTTAATCTGGTTTTCACTGTTCCTCACTTCTTTTGTTCTTTACGTCCTTGATCACTTTCCCCAAATACCTATGTAGTTTAATGCAGGTATTTTGTGTTGCAGCAGGCATTGCACATGGAGTCTTCAGTACTGTCATTGCATCTCACACCTTCACTTTCTTACTAGCTGTTCGACTTTACAAAAGTAGGTTCAATCCTGAACCTCAATTTTCTCATCTATACATAGGGACTAATAATTCCAATCTCTCAATTACCATATGCATGTACAGTATTACTGATATAATAATACAAATAATTGAAATTACTACACATACCAAAAATGCCTGGTTTTAGAATCTTAATTATAGCCAACTATCATGGCACTCCAGTGCTTGAATAAGTGCTTTAACTCAGATTAGGGAGAGCACTTTGGCATAAACAATCTAAATAGTCTGTTTTAATAAAAGTCTTTTCTTGTAAAATGTTTCATGTTAACTTAGCACTCCCAGAATCAAGAACTAGTTTAGAAGTTTTCAACCTTTAAGTCAAGGCTGGAGGCAACTTCAAGATGGTGTAGGAGTAAGACGTGGAGATCACCTTCCTCCCCACAAATACATCAAAACTCCATGTACATGTGGAACAACTCTTACAGAACACCTACTGAACAGTGGCAGAGGACCTCAGACTTCCCAAAAGGCAAGAAACTCCCCGCGTACCGGGGTAGGGCAAAAGAAAAAAGGAAAAACAGAGACAAAAGAATAGGGACGGGAACTGCACCAGTGGGAGGGAGCTGTGATGGAGGAAAGTTTCCACACACTAGGAAGGCCCTTCGTGGGCGGAGACTGCGGGTGGCACAGGGGGGAATCTTTGGAGCCATGGAGGAGAGCGCAGCCACAGCGGTGCGGAGGGCAAAGTGGAGAGATTCCCACACAGAGGATTGGTGCTGACCAGCACTCACCAGCCTAAGAGGCTTGTCTGCTCCCCCACCAGGGCGGGTGGGGGCTGGGAGCTGAGGCTCAGGATTCGGAGGTCAGATCCCAGGGAGAGGACTGGGGTTGGCTGCGTGAACACAGCCTGAAGGGGGCTAGTGTGCCACAGCTAGCCCGGAGGGAGTCCAGGAAAAAGTCTGGACCTGCCTAAGAGGCAAGAGACCATTGTTTCAGGGTGCACAAGAAGAGGGGATTCAGAGCACCACCTAAACAAGCTCCAGAGACAGGCGCAAGCCGTGGCTATCAGCGCGGACAGCAGAGACGGGCATGAAACGCTAAGGCTGCTTCTGCAGACACCAAGAAGTCTATGTGCAAGCACAGGTCACTATCCATAACTCCCCTCCTGGGAACCTGTGCAGCCTGCCACTGCCAGGGTCCCGTGATCCAGGGACAACTTCCCTGGGAGAACACACGGCATGCCTCAGGCTGTTGCAATGTCACACTGGCCTCTGCCACCGCACGCTTGCCCCACATTCCATACCCCTCCCTCCCCTCGGCCTGAGGAGCCAGAGCCCCCTAATCAGCTACTACTTTAACCCCATCCTGTCTAGGTGGGGAACAGATGCCCTCAGGTGACCTAAACACAGAGGCGGGGTCAAATCCAAAGGTGAACCCCAGGAGCTGTGCAAACAAAGAAAAGAAAGGGAAATTTCTCCATGCAGCCTCAGGAGCAGCGGATTAAATCTCCACAATCAACTTGACGTACCCTGCATCTGTGGAATACCTGAATAGACAACGAAACATCCCAAATTGAGGCAGTGGACTTTGTGAGCAACTACAGACTTGGGGTTTACTTTCTGCATCTAATTTGTTTCTGGTTTTATGTTTATCTTAGTTTGATATTTAGAGCTTATTATCTTTGGTAGATTTCTTTATTGATTTGGTTGCTTTCTTCCTTTTTTTAATATATATCTATTTTTTTTTTCCCTTTTTCTCTTTTTGTGAGTGCGTGTGTATGTTTCTTTGTGTGATTTTCTCTGTATAGCTTTGTTTTTGCTATTTTTCCTAGGGTTCTGTCTGTCCATTTTTTTTTTCCTTTTTTTTAGTATAGTTTTTAGTACTTGTTATCATTGGTGGATTTATTTTTTGGTTTGGTTGCTCTCTTTCTTTCTTTTTTTAATTATTTTAATATATTTATTTTTAATAATTTTTAAATTTAATAACTTTATTTTATTTTATTTTACTTTTCATTCTTTCTTTTTTTAAAATTAATTAATTTACTTATTGATGGCTGTGTTGGGTCTTCGTTTCTGTGCGAGGGCTTTCTCTAGTTGCGGCAAGTAGGGGCCACTCTTCATCACAGTGTGCGGGCCTCTCATTATCGCGGCCTCTCTTGTTGCGGAGCACAGGCTCCAGATGCGCAGGCTCAGTAATTGTGGCTCACGGGCCTAGTTGCTCCGTGGCATGTGGGATCTTCCCAGACTAGGGCTTGAACCCGTGTCCCCTGCATTGGCAGGCAGATGCTCAACCACTGCGCCACCAGGGAAGCCCTCTTTCTTTCTTTTTCTCCTTTTTCTTCTGAGCCATGTGGCTGACAGGGTCTTTATGCTCTGACCGGGTGTCAGGCCTGAGCCTCTGAGGTGGGAGAGCTGAGTTCAGACCATTGGTCCACCAGAGACCTCCTGGTCCCACATAATATCAAATGGCAAAAGCTCTCCCAGAGATCTACATGTCAATGCTAAGACACAGCTCCACTCAACGACCAGCAAGCTACAGTGCTGGACACCCTATGCCAAACAACTAGCAAGACAGGAACACAACCCCATCCATTAGCAGAGAGGCTGCCTAAAATCATAATAAGTTCACAGATACCTCAAAACACACCACTGACCAGACCTGGTCCTGCCCACAAGAAAGACAAGATCCAGCCTCATTCACTAAACACAGGCACCAGTCCCCTACACCAGGAAGCTTACACAACCCACTGAACAAACCTCACCCACCGGGGGCAACATCAAAAACAATGGTAACTACGAACCTGCAGCATGCAAAAAGGAGACCCCAAACACCGTAAGTTAAGCAAAATGAGAAGACAGAGAAATACACAGCAGATGAAGGAGTAAGGTAAAAACCCACGAGACCAAACAAATGAACAGGAAATAGGCAGTCTACCTGAAAAAGAACTCAGAGTAATGATAGTAAAGATGATACAAAATCTTGGAAATAGAATGGAGAAAATACAAGAAACGTTTAACAAGGACCTAGAAGAATTAATGAGCAAACAAACAATGATGAACAACACAATAAATGAAATTAAAAATTCTCTAGAAGGAATCAACAGCAGAATAACTGAGGCAGAAGAATGGGTAAGTGACCTGGAAGATAAAATAGTGGAAATAACTACCGCAGAGCAGAATTTAAAAAAAAAGAATGAAAAGAACTGAGGACAGTCTCAGAGACTTCTGGGATAACATTAAACACACTAACATTCGAATTATAGGGATCCCAGTAGAAGAAGCAAAAAAAAGGGACTGGGACAGTATTTGAAGAGATTATAGTTGAAAGGAAATAGTCAATCAAGTCCAGGAAGCGCAGAGAGTCCCATACAGGATAAATCCAAGGAGAAACATGCCAAGACATATTAATCAAACTATCAAATATTAAATACAAAGAAAAAATATTAAAAGCAGCAAGGGAAAAGCAACAAATAACATACAAGGGAAGCCCCATAAGGTAAACAGCTGATCTTTCAGAAAAAACTCTGCAAGCTAGAAGGCAGTGGCAGGACATATTTAAAGTGATGAAGGAGAAAAACCTACAACCAAGATTACTCTAACCAGCAAGGATCTCATTCAGATTTGACGGAGAAATTAAAAACTTTACAGACAAGCAAAAGCTAAGAGAACTCAGCACCACCAAACCAGCTTTACAACAAATGCTAAAGGAATTTCTCTAGGCAGGAAACACAAGAGGAGGAAAATATCTACAATAACAAACCCAAAACAATTAAGAAAATGGTAATAGGAACATACATATCGATAACTACCTTAAATGTAAATGGATTAAATGCTCCAACCAAAAGACACAGACTGGCTGAATGGATACAAACACAAGACCCATATATATGCTGTCCACAAGAGACCCACTTCAGACCTAGGGACACATACAGACTGAAAGTGAGGGGATGGAAAAAGATATTCCATGCAAATAGAAATCGAAAGAAAGCTGGAGTAGCAATTCTCATATCAGACAAAATATACTTTAAAATAAAGATTATTACAAGAGAAAAAGAAGGACACTATATAATGATCAAGGGATCAATCCAAGAAGAAGATATAACAATTGTAAATATTTATGTACCCAACATAGGAGCACCTCAATACATAAGGCAAATGCTAACAGCCATAAAAGGGGAAATTGACAGTAACACAATCATAGTAGGGGACTTTAACACCCCACTTTCACCAATGGACAGATCATCCAAAATGAAATTAAATAAGGAAACACAAGCTTTAAATGAACATTAAACAAGATGGACTTAATTGATATTTATAGGACATACCATCCAAAAACAACAGAATACAATTTCTTCCCAAGTGCTCATGGAACATTCTCCAGAATAGATCATATCTTGGGTCACAAATGAAGTCTTGGTAAATTTAAGAAAGTTGAAATCGTATCAAGGATCTTTTCTGATCACAATGCTATGAGACTAGATATCAATTACAGGAAAAAAACTGTAAAAAAATACAAACACATGGAGGCTAAACAATATGCTACTAAATAATCAAGAGATCACTGAAGAAATCAAAGAGGAAATCAAAAAATACCTAGAAACAAATGATAATGAAAACACGACAACCCAAAACCTATGGGATGCAGCAAAAGCAGTTCTAAGAGTGAAGTTTATAGCAATACAATCCTACCTCAAGAAACAAGACATGTTGCAAATAGACAACCTAACCTCACACCTAAAGCAATTAGAGAAAGAAGATCAAAAAAACACCAAAGTTAGCAGAAGGAAAGAAATCATAAAGAACAGATCACAAATAAATGAAAAAGAAATGAAGGAAACAATACCAAAGATCAATAAAACTAAAAGCTGGTTCTTTGAGAAGATAAAGAAAATTGATAAACCATTAGCCAGACTCATCAAGAAAAAGACAGAGCGGACTCAAATCAATAAAATTGGAAATGAAAAAGGAGAAGTTACAACAGACACCGCAGAAATACAAAGGATCATGAGAGATTACTACAAGCAACTATATGCCAATAAAATAGACAATCTGGAAGAAATGGACACAGTCTTTGAAAAGCACAAGTTTCTGAGACTGAAACAGGAAGAAATAGAAGATATAAACAGACCAATCACAAGCACTGAAATTGAGACTGTGATTAAAATCTTCCAGCAAACAAAAGCCCAGGACCAGATGGCTTCACAGGTGAATTCTATCAAACATTTAGAGAAGAGCTAACACCTATCCTTCTCAAACTCTTCCAAAATATAGCAGAGGGAGGAACACCTCCAAACTCATTTACAAGGCCACCATCACCCCTGGTACCAAAACCAGACAAAAATGTCACAAAAAAAGAAAACTAGAGGCCAATATCACTGATGAACATAGATGGCAAAAATCCTCAAAAAATGCTCGCAAACAGAACCCAGCAACACATTAAAAGGATCGTACCCCATGATCAAGTGGGGTTTATCTCAGGAATGCAAGGATTCTTCAATATATGCAAATCAACAAATGTGATTCACCATATTAACAAATTGAAGGAGAAAAACCATATGATCATTTAAATATATGCAGAAAAAGGTTTTTGACAAAATTCAACACCCGTTTTTGATAAAAACCCTCCAGAAAGTAGTCATAGAAGGAACCTACCTCAACATAATAAAGGCCATATATGACAAATCCACAGCCAACATTGCTCTCAATGGTGAAAAACTGAAACCATTTCCACTAAGATCAGGAACAAGACAAGGTTGCCCACTCTCTCCACTATTATTCATCATAGTTTTGGAAGTTTTAGCTACAGCAGTCAGAGAAAAAAGGAAATAAAAGGAATCCAAATAGGAAAAGAATTAAAACTGTCACTCTTTGCAGATGACATGATACTATACAAGAGAATCCTAAAGACGTTACCAGAAAACTACTAGAGTTAATCAATGAATTTGGTAAAGTAGCAGGATACACAATTAATGCACAGAAGTCACTTGCATTCCTATACACTAACAACGAAAAATCTGAAAGAGAAATTTAGGAAACACTCCCATTTACCATTGCAACAAAAAGAATAAAATATCTAGGAATAAACCTTCCTAAGGAGACAAAAGACCTGTATGCAGAAAATTATAAGACACTGATGAAAGAAATTAAAGATGATACAAATAGATGGAGAGATATACCATGTTCTAGGATTCAAAGAATCAACATTGTGAAAATGACTATACTACCCAAAACAATCTACAAATTCAATGCAATCCCTATCAAACTACCACTGGCATTTTTCTCAGAACTAGAACAAAAAATTTCACAATTTGTATGGAAACACAAAAGACCCCGAATGGCTAAAGCAATCTTGAGAAAGAAAAATGGAGCTGGAAGAATCAGGCTCCCTGACTTCAGACTATACTACAAAGCTACAGTAATCAAGACAGTATGGTACTGGCACAAAAACAGAAATATAAATCAATGGAATAGGATAGAAAGCCCAGAGATAAATCCACACACATATGGTCACCTTATCTTTGATAAAAGAGGCAAGAATATACAATGGAGAAAAGACAGCCTCTTCAATAAGTGGTCCTGGGAAAACTGGATAGCTACATGTAAAAGAATGAAATTAGAACACTCCCTAACACCATATACAAAAATAAACTCAAAATGGATTAATGACCTAAATGTAAGGCCAGACACTATAAAACTCTTAGAGGAAAACAGAGGCAGAACACTCTATGACATCAATCACAGCAAGATCCTTTTTGACCCACCTCCTAGAGAAATGGAAATAAAAATAAAAATAAACAAATGGGACCTAATGAAACTTAAAAGCTTTTGCACAGCAAAGGAAACCATAATCAAGATGAAAAGACAACCCTCAGTATGGGAGAAAATATTTGCAAACGAAGCAACTGGCAAAGGTTTAATCTCCAAATATACAAGCAGCTCATGCAGCTCAATATCACTAAAACAAACAACCCAATCCAAAAATGGGCAGAAGACCTAAATAGACATTTCTCCAAAGAAGACATACAGATTGCCAACAAACACATGAAAAGATGCTCATCATCACTAATCATTAGAGAAATGCAAATCAAAACTACAATGAGGTATCACCTCACACCGGTCAGAATGGCCATTTCAAAAAATCTACAAACAATAAATGCTGGAGTGGATGTGGAGAAAAGGGAACACTCTTGCACTGCTGGTGGGAATGTAAATTGATACAGACACTATGGAGAACAGTATGGAGATTCCTTAAAAAACTAAAAATAGAACTACCATATGATCCAGCAATCCCACTACTGGGCATATACCCTGAGAAAACCATAATTCAAAAAGAATCATTTACCACAATGTTCATTGCAGCTCTATTTACAATAGCCAGGACATGGAACAACCTAAGAGTCCATCGACAGATGAATGGATAAAGAAGATGTGGCACATATATACAATGGAATATTTCTCAGCCATAAAAAGAAACAAAATTGAGTTATTTGTAGTGAGGTGGATGGACCTAGAGACTGTCATACAGAGTGAAGTAAGTCAGAAACAGAAAAATAAATACCATATGCTAACACATATATATGGAATCTAAAAAAAAAACGGTTCTGAAGAACCTAGGGGCAGGACAGGAATAAAGATGTAGACGTAGAGAATGGACTTGAGGACACAGAGAGGGGGAAGGGTAAGCTGGGACGAAGTGAGAGAGTGGCATGGACATATATACACTACCAAGTGTAAAACAAATAGCTAGTGGGAAGCAGCCGCATAGCACAGGGAGATCAGCTCAGTGCTTTTTGTCCACCTAGAGGGGTGGGATAGGGAGGGTGGGAGGGATACGCAAGAGGGAGGAGATATGGGGATATATGTATACATATAGCTGATTCACTTTGTTATACAGCAGAAACTAACACACCATTGTAAAGCAATTATACTCCAATAAAGATGTTAAAAAAAGAAAAAAAAAGTGAAAGGGTAACCTTTCTATTTTTATTATAGAAAGTGCAATTTAAACCTATGCAAGTAAATTTGTGTTAAATTCCTACCAGCAAAAATAAATAAATAAATAAATAAATAAAGATCGAGGCTTTTCCCAGTTTGGTGGGTGATAATAAATAGTAAATAGTTTTTCTCCTGGGTCCTGAAAGACAATCCTCTGGGAATGTTTTATGTCAGAATAGGACAGGCCATGGTCCTTCTAAGCCTGTATGAAATGACAGGTAACTTCCCTCCTGACTTCTATCAATCTTCATATTATCAGATGACACTAACAAGCATGATTCTATAGCTTTATATGAGTGTGATGAAAAAGACCCAAACAAAACATCTAAGTACTTTTAAAATAGTATCCCCAAACTTAGAAAGTCTCTGAGTTTCTGAAGGATTTTGTAAAGCAAAACAGTGTATATCGAATTTTACTTTCCTACTGAGGATGGTATGTAGTAGAAATGTTTTCCTTTTAGGCAAAAATCTGAAAATAGATGAACTGAGTAGAAAATCTGAGTCAAGGAAGGGTTAAAGTAGAAAGCTGACCATGGCATCAGGGGTATCAAACACCAACAAAATGTACCTGGGGAGAGATGATCATCCTTGCTTTTTCTTTAATAAAGCTTGGTGGAATGTCTCATGACAGATCTCTGCTTCTGTCTCTTTCTTTCCCCTAAATGGAAAAAAAAAAAGAGTATTGATTAATAACGATAAAAATTAACAGTAACAATTAACAATAAAAATAACAACAATAGCAAAATGACAAGAGGGAGTTTCAGTTAAAATGGCAAATTAAAGACACACGTTTATCTCTACCCTCTCCTGAAGCCCTACTGAAATAATGTGATAAAAGACATAATTGCAGAAGAAAAAGAGACTGGGAAAAGGAGGTACCAAAGCAAAACTTTAAATACTGTAAAGTAAATAAATGCCACAGGGATGACGCCAAAAAGTGAGCTGGTTGGTGTTGCAGAGTTTCTTAAATGCTCAGAAATTAGAGTCAACTGTCACCTCTAAAAGTGGAGGTACTGCTATGGCTGAAATAGGAAAACTGAAGGAAGTAGTTAATATCCTTGCTTTCCACCCCCGCTTCTCTCCCTGGCTATTGCCTGGAGGTTCCCTCCCAGAACAGGCTGAACAAGAGGGACTCTAGACTCAGGACACTAAGCCTAACTGAGAGCAGGGACATAATCTTGAAAAGGAGGGATGGATAAAAATCTGCACACTTATGGCTACACCCCAACTCCAACTCCTTTCTGCTTTGTTCCCGAAATGCTGATAACTGTTCTTATTAACCCTGAATAAGAGACAGAAGATTTTTTTTTCTGATAAAATAACCAGCCTAAGGCCAATGGGCACATAAGAAGGTCCTCAACATCACTAATCATTAGGGAAATGCAAATCAAAACCACAATGAGATACCACCTCACACACATTAGGATGGCTACTATCAGAAAAACAGGCAATGACAAGTGTTGGTGAGGATGTTGAGAAATTGGAACTCATGCATTGTTTGTGGGAATGTAAAATGGTGCAGCTGCTGTGGAAAACAGCACAGTGGTGCTTCACCAAATGCAAAATAAAATTAACATATAATCCAACAATTCCACTTATGGGTATATATCCAAAAGAATATCTGAAAGCAGGATCTCAAAGAGATGTTTTTTGTACACCCACGTTCATAGCAGTATTATTCGCAATAGCAAAGGGTGAAGGGAACCCAAGTTCCTTCATCTATCAACAGATGAATGGATGAACAGTATGTGAGTCATATATAATTCAGCCTTAAGAATTTTGACACATGCTACAACATGGATGAACCTTGAAGACATTATGTTAAGTGAAATAAGCCAGGCACAAAATGATAAATACTAAATGATTTCACTTACATGAGGAACCTAGAGTAGTCAAATTCATAGAGACAGAAAGTAGAATGATGGTTACTTGGAGGGGGAAAAGGGGAAAGAAGGGAAAAATGAGAAGTTGTTGTTTAATGGGAATAGAGTTTCAGTTTTGCAAGACGAAAGAGTTCTGGAAATCAGCTGCACAGCAATGTGCACATACCTAGCCCTACTGATCTGTACTGTACTGTATAATTAAAAATGGTTAAAATTGTAAATTTTATGTTACGTATGTTTTACCACAATTAAAAAATTTAAGAACAACCTGAGAAAAAAAGATTTACAGATGTGTACCTTTCAGGCTGCTCCAATGAAACATCAAGAGCTAGATAACCCCAGGGTGAAGCCCGGCACTCTAGCCTGCTCAGGAACACAAGATATTTTCGTGACTCACTAGTGAAAGCTAAGGATCACCAGACATATGAAGAAAGCTTTCAATATGAAAGATAGAGACCAAAACAAACAAGCATAAAAAGACAGCAAAAGCAGTCAATATAGGGTATTACAGGAGAATCCCCAAACATCTATAATTAATATAGTCAGAAAAATAAGAGAGGAAATTACCTTCAAGAAACAAAAATAGGAGGCTAGAAAAAAGAACATTTGGGAAGTTAACAATATGTGATAACATTCACTTATTCAATTCAATTTTTTTTTTAATTTCTACTATGTGCAAGGCACTGTTACAGCCATTGAGAATACAACAGTAAACAAAATATATATACATACATTCACAGGTTAGCAACGTTTTTTCCCCCAGAAAGTCTGGAAGACATAATTGATGCGATCTCCCAGAAAATAGAAAATAGGACAGATAATAAGAAAATGTAAAGATAAATTCAATTAAAGGAGGTACAATATTAAAAATAATATTAATGAGAGTTCCACAAAGAGTAAACAGAGAAATCAGAGAGAAGAAAATTGTGTGAAATAAAATCAAGCAAATTTTCCAGAAATGATGAAAACAAATTCCAGATTAAAAGAATCCATGGTGTGCTTTGAAAAATTTATGAAAAAGACCCACGTGAAGACACATTTTAGTGAAAGCTCACAACACTAAAGAGAGAGACGATCTTAACTTTAGAGAAGAGAACTTTTGCCCTATATGAACAATATGAAATCTGAATGGCATTAGACTTCTCAATTACAATTCTGAATGCTAGAAAAAAAATGAAGCAATGACTTAAATATCCCAATGAAAACCATTTCCATCCTGGAATTCTTTGCTAGCCAATCTGTCTCTTCCATGCACCTTTTCTCATAAAACTGCTGAAGGGTATGATCCACCTTCAAGATGGAGTAAACCAAGAAAGAGCAGCACATACAGCATAGGAAAGAAGGAAATTCCCCAGGGGACCATGAAGGTAGACTGCATGCCTACTGCAGTCTGCAGGCCTAGAAAGCAGCTGGGCCAGTCGTAGCAGAAAGTAGAGGATTCCAGTAGAGAGATCTCCAGAACAGCAACAAAACTGGTAGATTACTGATAGGTCTGACTGTACTGAGAATGATCTCAGAGTTCTATCAATGGGCTTGGTAATGGATTAGTGACAGGTATCACGTATGACATAAAACTAAGCAAATGAAAAGAGAAAGAGAAGAAATGTAATCACAGTGTACTATGTGGTCCAACTGTGAATAATACAAGTAATAATTATTACAAAGTAATCATTACACTAACAAAAACGATAATATAACTATCAGGAGGATGAGGGGATTTTGTGAGGGGAGTGGGGAATGGAAGAAAGGAAAGTTAAATGCTAAGGAATCACTGAAATTGAGAACTACAAATAATCTGAAATAGTAGGTAAATTTCCAGTTTACAAATTTTGTTATAGCAAGTGTTGGTATATTGAATTTATGTACAAAAAGAGTTATCTGGAATCTCTGAGTGTCTCTCACCTCTGCTTGCCCTGTGTGTGGTCCTAACTTTGTATCTCTCTGGTTGTTTAGGATCATAGCTCAAGAAATTACCCAGGTTGTATGGTTCCTCTGAACTCCACAGTGATGTCACGCATTTGATGCTGTCCTACCACAGCCAGCCGTAACCAGTGTGCAGAGTAATCCAGCAGGCATGACTTCCAGGCAGGGGATTTTCCTGCACATCTGGTCACAGCTGTTAATGATCCTCCTTTGCAACATGATTAATGAGTGCAATGCGTGATTAATGAGTGTGAGTATGTAGTTATTCATAAGGTATTTTGGAAAGTATCTAAGAGTATTGGTCAAAAATATCCTATGCCTGCATAGCTGTCCATTGGACTAGAAGACCACCCATATCTATGCTTCTCAAAAGTTTACCAAAGTATTCTCAGAAGAAAAGAAAAATAGCACACAAAATAGCCTCCAAGTAGCACACTATAAATGTGAAATTTCTCTGGCATCTTGAAGTTTATCTTTAAAAAGTCACTTAAAATTTGCATGCATGTACATTTATGTTTGCTAAATATGTAAAATTTTAGTTTTTATTTAAATTGACTTTTGTTGACGTACAAATGACATACAGTATTATATCAGTTTCAGGTGTACAAATGGTGATTCAACATTTGTATACATTGTAAAATGGTCACCATACTAAGTCTAGTTACTATCTGTCACCTTACAAATGTAATACAATATTATTGACTATATTTTCCATGTTGTACATTATATTCCCACGACTTATTTATTTTGTAACTGGAAATTTGTGTTTCTTAATCTCCTTTACCCATTTCACCTCCCCCCAAACTCCCTCCCTTATGGCAACCACCGATCTCTTCTCTGTATCTATGAGTTTGGGGATTTGTTTTGTTTGTTTGTCTTCTTTTCTTTAGATTTCACATATAAGTGAAATGATGAGGTATTTGCCTTTCTCTCCCTGACTTTTTTTTACTTAGTATAATACCCTCAAGGTCTGTCCATGTCACAAATGGCAAAATTTCATTCTCTTTTATGGCTGAGTAGTATTCCATCATATATATATATATATATATCTCACATCTTCTTTATTCAATCATTTGTTTATGGACACTTGGGTTGTTTCTATGTCTTGGCTATTATAAATAATGTGCAGTGGACATAGGGGTGCATATATCTTTTCAAATGAGTGTTTTCCTTTTCTTTAGATAGATACTCAGTAGTGGAATTGTTGGATCATATGGTAGCTCTATTTTTAATGTTTTGAGGAACGTCCATACTGTTTTGCATAGTGGCTGCACCAATTTACAATCCTTCCAGCAGGGCTGGCGGGGGGGTTCCCTTTTCTCCACATTCTTACCAGCACTTGCTATTTCTCATCTTTTTGATAGCAGCCATTCTGGCAGATGTAAGGTGATATCTCACTGTGATTTTGATGTGCATTTCCCTGATGATTAGTGATATTGAGCATCTTTTCCTGTACCTTTTGGCCATCAGGATGCTTTCTTTGGAAAAATGCCTATTCAGATCCTTAGGAAAAAAATCCTCTGAAAAAAATTGGATTGTTTGTTCTTAGTTATTGAGTTGTATAAGTTCCTTATATATAGGATATTAACCTCATATCAGATATGTGATTTGCAAATATCTTCTCCCATGAAGTAAGTTGTCTTTTTATGGGGCAATGTCATGGAGTGTCACAGCTGCCCACGTGCACAGACTTTAGCTAGGGAACAATATAATGCTGCCACTGTTCCCGTTCGCCCACCCCTGCCAGGGAGCAGGGAAGTGCTGCAACTGCCTGTCTTGTTTGGCTCCAGCAAGGCATCGGGATAGTGCCTGAACTGACGACTCCCTTCCATCTGTTTTAGAAAAGTGGGGGAGAGGGGCTGGGGAGGTTGCCACATCCAAGCTTGCAGCCTACACCACCAGGTTAGGTTGAGGGGGCAATGATAGCATTTGCCAGCGCCTCTGTCACCAGGGGGCATTTTGACTACCCACGCCCCCCTCCAGCCAATACTTTTAGATTAACAAATGAATCTCCTTCCATATAGTCTAGGCTTCTTTCAAACTGCTGTTTTTTCACTGGGTCTCAGGCCAAGTGAGACCTCATGCAAGCCCTTGAAGAGGGGAATCTCAGTTTCCTACAGCACTTAGGTCCCTTGGATGTCAGCCCCGTTGCTTTTCTAAGCCAGACATTTTGGGGGCTTGTTTCTTCAGTACAGCTCCCGGGGTTGGGGTGCCTGAGTGGGGCACCAACCCCTCTCTCCTCCAGGAGAAGCACCTGCCTGGTGAGATCCCTCCCTATAGTGTGTTGATGCACCAGGGGTGGGTTTTGATGTGGTCCTTTTATCCCTTATTGTAGGGAGCAGTTCATCTAGCTTTCAGATATTTTTCAAGGAAAATATCCATATATAGCTATAGATTTGGTGTGTTCCTGGGAGGAGATGAATTCAGAATGAGTGCCTATGCTGTCATTTCGGACTCCCCATAAAATTTTGATAGTTAACATTTACTGAATATTTTGGGGGCGTGCTGTGTCTAATACTTTACAATATCTTTTCTTCGCACAGTAGATATCAAAGGTAAATGCATATTTCTATTCTATACAATAGGAAAGGAAATAAAAAGAAAGCATCAATTACTTATTAGACAAAAAATTTTATAGTTGGACAGAACCTCTAAGGTAATTGAATCCATTAATTGAAACTAATTGCTGGAGTTCATATTTTTCTCTATGAAATTTATTTTTTTATTTTATTCAATTTGTTTAAACTAAAACAAAACAAAACAAAAACCAGTTCACCCATTAACTGTTTCTTACTTGATCTTAACAGCCATTTTAAGAGATATTTTCTAATCTCATTTTATAGATAAGGAAACAGAAACACAGAAAGGCTAAGTAATTTTCCAAAGGTCATACAGCTAGTAAGAAGTGAAAAAAGAGTTTAAATATTGCAGTGCAATTTGTATGCATGCAGGCTCTATATTCAGATTCTTTGTAATAATTTAGAGTCTTTTATAACTGCCTCTCTTATCTGTGGTCTTCAGTTTTTCATTTAGGGGTATGAGAACTACAATTTGAAAAGCATAAATCTATTTTATCTACTTCCATTCACAATGGCAGAGACTAATGAAATCAACAGCAAGAATGTCACCACATTTAAAAAATATTGGTCAGCAAATAACTGATTTGATTAAAAAAGAAACAACAGATATTATCATAATCCCAGCATTAATACTATAAATATCTTTGTGCCCTTAGTAGAGGATCACTTTGGAAGCAGTAGGCTAAGGCTAGGTCTTCTTTTGCTCCACTGATAACACACTTTACTTGCTAGGCTCCCAGAGCTCATGTAGATGGGATTTATTGGGAGTCTACCATGTGCCAATCACTCGGCTAGCTGTGTGTGTGTGACATTCTACTCCCATACACAGCTCTTTGAAGCAGGTATTATTTTTATACCCATTTTACAGATTAAAAAAGTATAGCCCTTGGGAGGACAAGTAATTTGCTTAAGATTACCCAACTAATGAATCATAGGACCAGGAGTCTTGCAAGCTCAGACAGTTGGACTCAGCAATTTGTGCTTTTAACAATTATTTTATATTGCTGACCCCCTTCACCATCTTTTGTCCTATTTGATAATGCAAAAGCCAAATTTAATGGTCATTTTCAACCTTCCATTTTTAGATGTCTTTAGCAGTATATGGATTCCCACCCACTCCATGCTATAGAACTTGTTATCTTTGCATCAACTGCTAACCTATGTTGTGGGAATCAGTGGGTAAAAGTGCTGTACTTTCTTGGAGTCTTCAGTGTGGTGTATGCCCAGAGTGCTTCTGTGCACACAAGAGCTTTTGACCAGATAGGTGGCCTTTTGAGTCAGAAAAGCTAACTGGAATGGACTTCCCAGCCAGAATATCAAGGTTCTTTCATGCATTACATCGAAGTCCTTCAGTGGTGTTTCAAGATCAAAACAGCCATTTAAGGATGATTTCAGCTCTTTCAACAAAATTGTTAGCTCAGTTGTCTAAGGCAGAGGTTTCTCAACCTCAGCACTATTGATATTTTGGGCTCAATAATTCTTTGCTAGGTGGGGGCTGTCCTGTGAATTGTAGGATATTTATCAATAGTAGCATCCCTGGACTCTACCACCAGATGCAGGTAAAGTTATGATAAGCAAAAGTGTCTCTAGACATTGCTAAATATTCCCTGGTTGGGGGCGGGGTGACAAAACTGCCTCCAGCCAAGAAACACTGGTCTAAGGTAAGGTTCTTTCTACATACATTTCCAAGCAAAAGCTCATCGGGTGTTATGTTGTTTTATTTATTTCAGAATAACACCTTCTAGCCCGACTTCAACATAAAGCTTACTCGGGTTAAATTTACATCTACTGAGAGACTAAGAGAAAGTAATCACTATATTGCTCTTCTTTCTTTTCAGTGCTTACTACCGTCTTTAACTTGTATATGCCCATGCCTCCAAATCACACGTCCCTCACACACATCAAGCACCAAACCCCAAAATTCACCTACAAAGCCATCATCTCCTCCTAAACATCCTACAGGAACCTCAAGACAAAGTGTCCCACACTGAACTCATTCTCTGCCTCCACAAATCTCCTCTTTGGTCCTCACTCCCAGGATAAACTTGGTCTCCAGATATTTTCTATTTGATTTCCTTAATGGCTCTCAAATCTGACCTTTGGCATCCCCATGGACTTCCTCTGTTGGGAAATGAGTGTGACTTCCTCCGTTCACACTCATTTCCCATTCAAATTGCCACAGGAGCCTGCTGACTCGTCCTTCTACCTCCAGGCCATTGTCCACACTGTTGCCCCAGCTAACTCTCTAAAACACAAATCTCATTCTTTCCCTCCTTTGAAATTATTCCAAACCTCCTTAGCTGGGCTTTCGAAGACCTTCATAAAGTAGCCCTTGCTTTCTTCCATCTTATAACAATACATTAGTGAGGATTACATTTGCTGCTAGAATAAAGGCACAAAAAGAACCTGAGACAGATATTAAGTACATAAAACATATATCCTATTGTATTCAAGTAATGGTTTGTGTGTACTGTAACAGGTTTGAAGATGTAAACGCCTGAGGTTTATGTGCCTTTTATATTAGGAAAGATGTGAATTTCAGTACACACTCTCAGGTATGCCCAAAACTCAACCTATTTTCTCTATAAACCAATCTAATTTCTATTTTAGATTTTCCCCTTTATTTTTCCACTTTTTCTCATATGTTGCATCTAAGTTTTGAGCGCTTAAGTAAGTCACATAGTTTTTAGTGCAAAGTAAGACATTTTCTATGGTGAAAGGATCTGCTATTTAACAATTATGCACAAGGCAACCAATATAAATCAGGAATATTCCAGGTAAATGGAGATATATGGTCACCTTTGACTTAGGTAATGTTAGTCTAGTAGTAGCGGGGTGTGGGTATCTGGAGAGTATTCAGTCACCATCTGTCCATATGAGATGTACAGATAATATTATATCCAGATGTCCAGAAGAAAAAAAAAATGTTCTGCCTCATTCTATCTGGTCTTTGGTCATCTGTCCATTCATCTCTCAGCTGCCTTCACCCTCCTTTCTAGCAATAGGCATCTCTGGTCTGGCTCATAGTCAGGTCCTCTCTAAGCCCTGCTGAGGTGGACAGAAAAGATTTAAATCTATTGCTCTTCACTGGAACATGATTATGCCTATCTCAGGCATTTCTATGCAACCATGTCTGTGCCATGCTACATGCTGCAACATTTTGTGAACATGCAATCCTCCTGAGCTCCACCCAGAAAACAGCTCTCCACCCTCCACCATTCTTGAATGCTGAATTCTCCCAGGTTTCTATTCACCACCCCACCCCTAACTAGGAAACAGAGTATGCATGAGACACAGGATTGCTTTTTCAAGAATCCATCTGAATCTAAGTTATTTGTCATCTTCTCTTTGCCCTCCCCATGTAATCTTTACCTCTTTGGCAATGAGATAGCCTGACTTGTTATCTATTTTCTTAGATTTGTTGTTTGTGACATAAACTTTTTACCCTAGTATTATAGGGCTAAGGACTTTAAAATGCAAACTCCTATTAACACTTAAAGGTGTTTTCTTTACTCATGTGTCTTGTCATCTCTCCCCTAAGACAATGAATACTGCTGACAATAGGGTGAAAAGCAAAAGGTACTGGGAACTCCAAAAGCAATACAACCCAAATCCTTGCTAAGTATAAAAGCATATTCAATTTTTTCATCTACTAAAGACAAATGAATTCAAGATTAGAAGAAAAGAGTATGGGAACTGCAATGGTTAATTTTATATGTCAACTTGGCTAGGCAATGGTGATCAGTTATTTGGTCAAATACCAGTCTGGGTCTTGCTGTGAAGGTATTTTTTAGATATGATTAATTTTGGTAGACTTTGAGTAAAGCTGATGAATGTGGGTGAGTGCCTTCTAATCAGTTGGAGACTTGAAGAGCAAAGTCTGAGGTTTCCCAAAGTAGAAGGAATTCTCTTCAAGACTGCAGCACAGGAACCCTGCCTGAGTTACCAGCCTGCTGCCCTGTCATACAGACTTCAGACTCTCCAGAACCAGACCCCACGATTTCATGAACCAAGTTCTTAAATCTCTCTCTCTCTCCATCTCTATCTATCCTATTGGTTCTGTTGCTCTAGAGAACCCTAACTAGTACAGGTGTATAAATGGAGTTTTATTAATTGTACACATCAGTAGACCTGAATTGTTATACATAGCACATGGTGATCAGCAAAAATTTTCGATAGTGACAGAGAGAGTGAGTGAAGTCTGTTTAGAAATCTCAGTCTTGGCAGGACTTAAGGAGTAAGGGGTGATCCATACTGTCAAAATCTACATGAAGTTAAAGGAGAAAAAATAATGTCAATAAAGCTTCTGTGGAGAGTCATTGCAACCAGACTGATTAGGTCCAATTGAAAATCAAATGTTAAAAATAGGTAAAATGAGAAGAGAGATCACTAATTCTAAGACTTGAGCACTCAAAGTAAAAAGGACAGAAGAGAAGAGCAATAGTTAGAAAGAACTACCAAGTCAAGTTTCAGTTTCTCAATTATTTGGCTTGAGAATGGGGCTATCAATCCAAAAATCATCACTTTTTCCCCTGCCATGAAGGAGGCCCTGAGACACTGATGGTGAAGGAGCTAGTTTCTTCCTTAGGCTAACAGTGAGAATTCCATAGAGTACCACTCTTTGCTTGATTGAACAGTAGCTGATGGAGAAGAGTTCAATGATACCAAGATAAAGTGATGGGCACATCTCTCTAGTGGCTTCTTACAGAAGCTTGAAGGACAAGAAGCTAATGAACACAGGTGGGTAATACAACTGGCCAAGCCAAGTAATTCGGGGTCCGGATGATTGTCCTAAAAGGAGATTTCAAAATTAAAATGAAAACATAAAGACGTTGCATTATATCGCATTTTCTACGAATAAAATGTGTACATTTCCAATGGTAATGGTTGCACTCTCAGAAGATAATAGCATTTACGTTACATGTTTTAAAATCAAAATATTACACTCTAGTAATTTTTTTAACTTCTTGTGGTCTAACTTTGTTTATTATTCCCTCATGGAAATTCTTTCCTTGCTGTTGACCTTGACCATAATAAGAAAAATCATCATCTTTCTATTTTTAAGCCTTGTCAGCAAATATCTTCCTTTCTTCTTCCAGTTCACTCTGGATTATAAAGCAAAAACAGTAAAATATGGAGCAAAGTATAGCAAAAAAAAAGTCATTTACACTGCTATTCTGACAGCTATTATCAGCAATAACTATCTTTTCTAAGCTGTTCAAAAGTGAGTGCACACCAATAAGTGGAAACATTTTTTATAAGTGCTGTATAATAATACCTGACATGTATATAGCACCTTTCATCTGCAAGAATCCTGAAGAACCATGTAGAGTATCCTGGGATCATGTCATCGACTAAAGAAATACAACAATCTCTGGAGTACAGGTAATATTCCACAGTACTGGTATTCTTGGGGATAGGGCAAAAGTAAATACATTTCGCTCTTCAGAACCTACCTAGTCCCTCCAGAACCAACCTGGCTTACCCTCTAGTTTCATATGTACAACCCGTGGCCCCAGAAGGTAAACTCTTCTATTTCTTCCTTTTCTGCTTTCACAGGAAGGCTGATTCTTGAACAACTGTGGGTTGTTCAAACTTTGTCTAAGCACTGATTTGTTCTGATTGCTCTTATTTATAAAAGAATTTGTGGAAATTAATTAAAACCCAACATTAGTAGAAATGCCTTTGAAACTTGAACCACTTTTTAAAATTGAAGTATAGTTGATTGACAATGTTGTGTTAGTCTCTGGTGTACAACAAAGTGATTCAGTCATTCCTCTATATACATTCTTTTTCAGATTCTTTTCCATTATAGGCTATTACAAGATATTGAATATAGTTCCCTGTGCTATACAGTAGGTCCTTGTTGTTTTATCTATTTTATATACAGTAGCATGTATTTATTTGTTAATCCCAAATTCCTAACTTATCCCTCTCCCTGCTAACCCCTTTGGTAACCAGAAGTTTGTTTTCTATGTCTGTGAGTCAGTTTCTGTTTTGTAAATAAGTTCATTTGTATCATTTTTTTAGATTCCACATATAAGTGATATCATATGATATTTGGCTTTCTCTGTCTGACTTACTTTACTTAGTGTGATAATTTCTAGGTCCATCTATGTTGCTGAAAATGGCATTATTTCATTCTTTTTTATGGCTGAGTAATATTCCATTGTATATATGTACCACATCTTCTTTATCCATTCATCTGTCCATGGATACTTGGGTTGCTTCCATGTCTTGGCTATTGTAAATAGTGCTGCTATGAACATCAGGGTGCATGTATCTTTCCAAATTAGATTTTTTATCTTTTCCAGATACATGCCCAGGAGTGGGATTGCTGGATCATATGGTAACTCTATTTTTAGTTTTTTTAAGGAACCTCCATACTATTCTCCATAGTAGCTGTACCAATTTACATTCCTACCAACAAGGTAGGAGGGTTCCCTTTTCTCCACACCCTCTCCAGCATTTATTGTTTGTAGACTTTTTGATGATGGCCATTCTGACTGGTGTGAGGTGATACCTCATTGTGTTTTTCATTTGCATTTCTCTAATAATTAGCAATGTTGAGCATCTATTCATGTGCCTGTTGGCCACCTGTATGTCTTCTTTGGAGACATATCTATTTAGGTCCTCCACCCATGTTTTGATTGGATTGCTTTTTCATATTGAGCTGTATAAGCTGTTTGAACATTTTGGAAATTAATCCCCTGTCAGTTGCCTCATCTGCAAATATTTTCTCCCATTCCATAGGTTGTCTTTTTGTTTTGTTTATGGTTTCCTTTGCTGTGCAAAAGCTTATAAGTTTGATTAGGTTCCATTTGTTTATTTTTGCTTTTATTTCTTTTTCCTTGGGAGACTGACTTAAGAAAATGTTGTTATGATTTATGTCAAAGAATGTTTTGCCTATGCTGAACCAATTTTGACACTTACTTCTGCTACCTTCTATCTGTAGATTTGGGGCAGGTTTCTTAATGTCTCTCAGCTTCATTTTTTAAAATGGAGATGCTAATATTATACTTAGTCCAAAGTGATCTTATAAATTTACAGTGACTAGCAGAGTAGTTATGATAGTGTAAGCACAAAATGAATGTGTTTTTCTTCATTTCCACAACATACGTCTATAGGAAACAGTCTATGTCTGTTGATTAAATCAAGGTGGGGGGTTAGAGAATGAGGGTTCTATTATTTCTTAATAGAGAAGTTAACTTTAGTAATGGAGCCATGAATTTGATTTCACAATCTTTGGGTTTGTCAGTTACTTGATGCCTCCAATTAACCCTGTCTACTCAAAGGAAAAACAATAACTCCTACTCTCCGTACTAAAGACTTAGGATAAATTGAATAGTGTTTGCAATACAGTTCTGCTTCCTCAGAATATGGCAGAAAATGGTGCTGTGTAAAGATAATGCAACATTACTCCGGCTATGATTGTTGACCAAAAGCAAAGTAGAAATAAATTAATGAATGTAAGGAAAATATTCATAGAGTTTATAGTAAAGTAAACAGTTTATATTAAAGTAAAGTAAATGAAAAGGAGTACAAATGCTATCTTAAAATGACCCCCATCACTCTCTGACCCTTCAGTGTAAAAGATCAGAGGAATAGAGAAAACCAATAGAGGGTGAGACACCTGATTTTTCTAGACTATATAAGATATTCATTTAGCAAATATTTATTAAGAACTCATTCTTCAAAGCATGGCAACATTTCATTCTCAGGTCAAACAAAAAGATATTCAGTTCAACTACTATTCCTTGTTACCTACAATAGGAAAAGTGCCATGCTTAGTCTCAGTATTAATGAGCTAGAAAAATGAGAAAACCTTCATCCTCCAAGAAAGGTACCCATAGCTATGTCATAAAAGACAAGATGCTAAAAGTTATGACATAACTGTAAAAAGCATGAGCTTTGGAACTGGCTAGTTATCTAAAAAACGGCTCCGGGGGGCTTCCCTGGTGGCGCAGTGGTTGAGAGTCTGCCTGCCAATGCAGGGGACACGGGTTCGAGCCCTGGTCTGGGAAGATCCCACATGCCGCGGAGCAACTAGGCCCATGAGCCACGACTACTGAGCCTGTGCGTCTGGAGCCTGTGCCCCACAACAAGAGAGGCCGCGACAGTGAAAAGCCCACGCACCACGATGAAGAGTGGCCCCCGCTTGCCACAACTAGAGAAAGCCCTCGCATAGAAACAAAGACCCAACACAGCCAAAAAAATTAAATAAATACATAAATAAATAAATAAGTCAGGAGCTCTTAAAAAACAAATAAATAAATAAATAAATATTTTAAAAAAAACAAAAAACAATGGCTCCGCATTTACTAGCTATACGATTTTCTCTAAATTCTCTGTTTCCTCATACTTAATTCAGAGATATTTTAAGCATGTAATAAGTTTATGTGAGAAAGTACTTTCCAAAGGGCCTGGCCTGTGGTATTTGCTCAATATACATTAACTTTAAAAATGTTAAAATTTTTGTCATTATTTACTAATAATTGGGGGTATAATGAATTTAGATCAGTGACTCTCAGCTGGGAGTGGTTTTGCCCTCCAGGAACATTTAGTGATATCTGAAGATATTCTGGGTGTCAAACTTGGGGGAATGGAGAGGGAAAGGACAACTACCCAGTGGGTAGAGAGAGGTCAGGGACGCTATTAAACATCCTGCTCTAAACAGGACAACCTCCCACAATGAAGAATTATCCGGCCCCAAATGTCAATAGCCCCAAAGTTCAGAAACCCTGATTTAGAGAAAAGTTACCTATCTATTTATCTATCTACCTCTCTATCTATTATCTATGTATCCATTCATCCATCTATCAATCAAAATTGGTTTTTATCAACTAAACTAATTTAGTTGCTGTTAGGTTGATTGAGAATTAAAACAAAACAAAACAAAAAACTAAAAAAACCACTACATCTCTAAAATGACATTTAGAGTAGGTGTGAATCCCAGAGGTGAGAACAGAACCTAGGATCCAGAAAAAATATTGTTACTGCTGGTGATCAAACACTGAAGTCCATTATTATTAAAACAATAAACATAGAAACCATGGTATTGCTACTGGAAAGTATAACAATATTAGTGATACTTGCTACTCTGTCAATGAAGGGAGAACAGAAAAAAGAAGAAAGAAAAAAATCAGTCAAAACAGAGGCTACTAAGGCCAAAGAATCTCTTATGGAGACTGACATGTTTTAAGCCCAGCCTCAGGAGCCTGCTACTTTACTAAATGGAAAATGAGAAAACCTGAAATACCATAGAAAGAATTTCTGGTCTGTCTCCTGGGGGAATGGGCCTTCTATTCAAGTAAATAACTCTTTTTGATATAGAGAGTGAGAAAGAGAAGGATGTAACAATACAATCGGTCTCCCATGGTGCAGATGGTAGGTAAAGAGGCTGAGAAAACTTGTAGCTGAATGTCTGGTCTTGGGAGGGCAGGAAGCCCCAGGAAAGCAGCCAGGAGCCAAAGGGAATGCATCAGAGTCTAACCTGGCAAGGAGTGAATGCACGGGGAGGGCCAGGACCCCTGGATTGTGTTTTATGTAACTGCAGTTAAGAAAGTTGCAGATGAGAAAAGGAATTGGACTAGGGTAAGGAGTGTTGGGCAAAGGGGAAGTAATCTCTCTTAGAAGGATTTGTAGCCAGGACCCAGAGCTCTAATAATATCACACACAGATATTGAGTAATTATAGAGAAAATTACTAAGTGCAGCTAGAATACAGAGACTAGGAAGGATCATCCCAACTGTCTGAGACAGCAGGACAGAGGCACTTTGAAATATTCTAGCCTGAAGATTTTTTACCCACTCACTGTGCTTTTGGAAGAGTTGACAGTAAAGCTTAGCAGGTTTGATCATAATTACCCACTCACTGTGCTTTTGGAAGAGTTGACAGTAAAGCTTAGCAGGTTTGATTATAATTAGTTTCCATATTCACATCTCATAAGAATGTTCAATTGCAGCAAATATGAGCCTCTGCTATGACCTTAAATACAGGTCTAGGTATTTAAGATTAGAGTCAGGGTCTAGTGGGATGGGGTGCAATGTTGGTAGTAGCATAGGGTAGGGCATAGGGAGACAGGCATCAACTTCAAGGTAAATATTAAGCTTCAAGGTAAATAAAATAAATATTTTAAATACATATACGATACTCTGAATCTAGAGAAGACAGAAAAATTAAATCTCACTGGAGGAATTGTGAAAAGTATCACAAAGGAGGTGACATTTGAACTAAACTTTTATCCTCCCATATGATGAAGACATTCTAAGGCAAATATATTTTTGATTATAGCTAGTGTTAGCACTTTAACAAGTTAGTAAGTACAACATGTCTGGAGCCTGAACTCACATCTGGGACCTAGAGAGAGGAGAATTCAGAAAAGAGAAAAATTGTTAGTATAACATAAAGGTACCCAAATTTGGACAAATCTGGCAGTTTTCCTGATTGAATCTATGTTAAGAAAAGAAAATGTCAGGCCAAGGAGTTACTATAGAAATGGGTATGAATGGGCATTCATGGACTTTCTTCATCAGAGAGACCCGTAGCTCTCCACTTAGCTCTCAGTTAGAAGAGGGCAGAGAAGCTATTGGCAGCCCCCCTTGTAACAGCCAGGAACAAGGGAAGAGAGAGAAAATCCGTGCATTTGCAA
The DNA here is from genome assembly GCF_009873245.2 of Balaenoptera musculus. Lineage (NCBI taxonomy): Eukaryota > Metazoa > Chordata > Mammalia > Artiodactyla > Balaenopteridae > Balaenoptera > Balaenoptera musculus. The sequence continues at coordinate 79,997,964 of NC_045786.1, forward strand.
CATTTGCAACCTAAGGCCACTTAATATAGAGGCAAATAAGACTTTTATGCCTAAAAATCTTATTCTATTTTATAAATTGCCAATTAGTTAATGCTCATAAGTAAAGACTCTGAGTCAAAGTGAAAGACTTAAATATTAGGCAGTAATGTCTATTTAAAAGCTAAGGTAGGGAGACGCAAAAGGGAAGAGATATGGGGATATATGTATATGTATAACTGATTCACTTTGTTATAAAGCAGAAACTAACACACCATTGTAAAGCAGTTATACTCCAATAAAGATGTTAAGAAAAAAAAAAAGCTAAGGTAATATGTAATATATTTTAGACGTATAGGTAAAAGAGACTTTCGTTTTCCAGTTCCACTTGTAATGAGCTTGGAAGCTGCCAGTCAATCCTAACAAAAAGTAAAAAGCTGAACAGGCTGAAAAATCAACAACTCTTCTTGGATCCATAAGAGAGGGAAGAAAACAGGGCAAACCTCTGAGACTGGAGAGACAGACAGGCAAATTTAGGGAGTCACAGCTGACAAGAGCAGAAACTCAGGATTGGAAATGACCAGGGGAACCTGTACTGGGTAGGAAAACCTGAAATGTAATTGACAAATTGCTGGAGGCTCAGCGGACAACTCTGAGAGTTAAAAACTTCAGGGGGAACCCGGTCATTGAACATCCCTCACAATATTGTCAGATTTACCTCTAGGAGCTTGACTAGATCCCCACAGTATATCAGAGAAAAATTCCCTCGTGCCTCTGGCAGGGGGAGGGAAAAAGGAACCATATTTAAATACACCAGAGCACTCTGTTCTCTTTAAGAAGGGCTGCCCCTAAGAGAAAGAAGTGCTCCAGATCCTAGCCTGCTGGGGTATTATAAGAGCCTAACTGACCTGGGGAAAAGAAATACACAACTCCAGCCCACTCTAGCCATCCTGTCCCACTTAAAGTAGGGAAAAAAAGAAAAACAAAAAAAACCCTGAGAACTATTTGTGAAGTTCACAGTCCAGAGACACAGGCTCACTAAAAGACTCAGACCTAATCATAAAATTAGAGAATGCTTCCCCTACCCCCACAATTCACCATCACATTAATAAAGGCCTATTTACAGGGGTTCCTTTGACCTGGTACATCATGTTCAGCTATAAAGAAAATAAAAGTTACAAGTCATACCAAAAGGCACAATTTGAAGAGACAGAGCAAGCATCAGAACCAGACATGGCAGAGATATTGGAATTGTCAGGCCAGGAATTTAAAACAACTGTGATTAATATGCTAAGGACTCTAATGGATAAAATAGACAGCATGCAAGAACATATGGGCAATGTAAGCAGAGAGATGGAAGTTCTAAGAAAGAACCAAAAAATAAATGCTACAGATAAAAAAATAAAACCACTGTAACAGACATGAAGAATACCTTTGATGGGCTTATTAGCAGACTGGACATGGCTGAAAAGGGATATCTGAGCTATGGAATATATCAATAGAATCCTTGAAAACTGAAAAGCAAAGAAAATAAGTACTGAAAAAAATTAAAAAACAGAACAGAATATCCAAGGACTATGGACTAGCTACAAAAGGTAAAACATACACATAATGAAAATATCAGAAAGAGAAGAAAGATTGAAAGGTGCAGAAGAAATGTATGAAACAATAACAACTGAGAGTTTTCCCAAACAATAACATCTGAGAATAGTCAGATATCAAATAATAGATCCAGGGAGCTCAGAGAACACCAAGAAGGATGAATGGCAAAAAAACCCAAAACACACACACACACATGAAAAATTACACTTAGGCATACAATTTTCAAATTACAGAAAATCAAAGATAAAGAAAAAAATGTTAAAGAAGCAAAAGGGAAAACAACAACAAACACACCTTACTTATAGAGGAACAAAGATAAAAAAAGATGCAAAAATCTTCAAAAAAATATTAGCAAATCGAATCCAAGGAAGTATAAAAATAATTATACACCTCAGCCAAATGGTATTTATTCCAGATATGTAAGGCTGGTTCAACATTTTAAAATCAAGTAACATAATCCATCACATCAATAGACTAAAAAAGAGAAATCATATGATCATATCAATAGATGCAGAAAAAGCATTTGCAAAATACTTTCCCATTCATGATAAAAATTCTCAGTAAACTAGGAATGTAGGAAAATTTTCTCAAGTTGATAAGGAATATCTACCAAAAAATTCAGTTAACATCATGTGAAAAACTTGAAGCTTTTCCACTATGATCAGGAACAAAGCAAGGATCCCCTCTCACCACACTTTTTCAACACCATCTGGAAGTTCTTGCTAATGCAATAAGGCAAGAAAAGGAAATAAAAGGTATATGGTTTGAAAAGGAAGACATAAAACTGTCTTTGTTTGCAGATGACATGATTTTCCAGGTAGAAAATCTGAAAGAATTAAAAACAAACAAACAAACAAAAGTACTTCCTGGAACTGGTAAGCGATTATAGCAAGGCTGCAGGATACAAGGTTCATACACAAGTCAATTGCTCTCCTATATACCAACAATGAATAAGTGGAATTTGAAATTAAAAACACAATATTATTTACATTAGCACCCCAAAATATGAAATATTTAGGTATACAGCTAATGAAATATGTATAAAATCTATAAGAGGAAAATTACAGAACTCTGATGGACAAAATCAAAGAACTAAATAAATGGAGAAATATTCCATATTCAAGGATAGGAAGAGTCAATATTGTCAAGATGTCAATTCTTCCTGATCTGATATATAGATTAAATGCAATCTCAATAAAAATCCCAGAAAGTTATTTTATGGATATCAACAAACTCATTCTAAAGCTTATATGGAGAGGCAAAAGACCCAAAAGAGCCAACACAATATTGAAGGGGAAGAACAAAGTTGGAGCACTGACACTATACAACTACAAGACTTACTATAAAGCTACAACAATCGTGACAGTGTGGTATTGGCAAAAGAACAGACAAATAGGTCAATGGACAGAACAGTGAGTCCAGAAGTAAACCCCCCAAAATATAGTCAGCTGAGTTTTGACAGAGGAGCAAAGGCAATTCAACTGAACAGATAGCCTCTTCAACAAATGATGCCAGAACAACTGAACATCCACATACAAAAAACACGAATCTAGACACAGACATTATACCCTTCACAAAAATTAGTTTAAAATGGATTTTAGACCTAAACGTAAAATACAAACTTATAAAACCCCTGGAATATAACATAGGAAAAAATCTAAATGACCTTGGATATGGAGATGTCATTTTAGATATGACATCAAAGACATGATTCATGAAAGAAATAATGATATGGACTTCATTAAAGTTAAAAACATCTGCTCTATGGAAGACAATGTCAAGAGAATGAGAAAGACAAGCCATAGACTAGGAGAAAATATTTGTAAAATACACATTTGATATACAAAGAACTCTTAAAATGCAACAATAAGAAAACAAACAACCAGATTAAAAATGGGTCAAAGACTTTAAACAGATACCTCATTAAAGAAGATATACAGAAGGCAAATAAGCATATGAAAAGATGTTCTACATCATATGTCATCAGGGAAATGCAAATTAAAACAACATGACATACTACTTCACACCTATTAGAATGGCCAAAATCTGGAACAATGATAACACCAAATGCCAATTAGGATGTGGAGCAACAGGAAATCTTTTCATTGCTGGTGGTAATGTAAAATAGTACAGACACTTTGGAAGACAGTTTGGTGGCTTCTCACAAAACTAAACATACTCTTATGATACTATCCAGCAGTCATGCTCTTTGGTATTTATCCAAAGGAGTTGAAAGCTTATTGTTCACACAAAAACCTGCACATAGGGCTTCCCCGGTGGCACAGTGGTTAAGAATCCACCTGCCAATGCAGGGGACACGGGTTTGAGCCCTGGTCCGGGAAGATCCCACATGCTGCAGAGCAACTAAGTCTATGTGCCACAACTACTGAACCTGCACTCTAGAGCCCATCAGCCACAACTACTGAAGCCCGCGTGCCTAGAGCCTGTGCTCTGCAACCAGAGAAGCCACCGCAATGAGAAGCCCACACACCACAATGAAGAGTAGCCCCTGCTCGCCACAACTAGAGAAAGCCCATACACAGCAACGAAGACCCAACACAACCATAAATAAATAAATTAATTAATTAATGAAAAGAAAACCCCTGCACATAGACATTTATAGCAGATTTATTCATAATTGCCAAAACTTGGAAGCAATCAGGAAGTCCTTTAGTAGGTGAATGGGTATATAAACTGTAATACATACAGACAGTGGAATATTATTAAGAGCTAAAAAGAAATAACCTTTAAAACAATAAAAAGACATGGAGGAATCTTAAGTGCACATTGCTAAGTGAAAGAAGCAAATCAGAAAAGCCTACATACTGTATGATTCCAACTATATGACATTCTTGAAAAAGCAAAAATACAGACATAATAAAAAACATCAGGGGTTGCTAGGGAGGTGAGATGGGGGTGGGGTGGTGGTGGAGCAGAGATGAATAGATAGAGTACAAAAAAATTTTAAGCCAGTGAAAATACCCTGTATGATATTACAAACATGGATACGTGTCATTATACATTTATCTAAACCCACAGAATGTACAAGGGTGAGCCCTAATATAGATAATGGACTTAGGGTGATAATGATGTGTCAATGTATATTCATCAATTGTAATGAATGTACCACTCTGGTGAGGTTGTTGATTATGAGGGAAGCTATGGATGTGTGATGGCAGGACATATATGGAAAATATCTGTACCTTCCTCTCAATTATGCTGTAAACCTGAAATTCCTCTTAAAAAATGTTTAAAAATATATTTAAAGGAGGAGGTATTTTGACTTTTCCAGGCTAAAGCCTAAATAAGAAGTTGGTTCATTAAGAACAAGTCATATGTGAAATTTTGAAAAAGAACAATAAGTGGTACCCCTAATATCTGAATATAAAATATATTATAAAGCACTGATAATTAAAACAGTGTGGTGTTGGCTCAGGAATAGGTGAACAGATCAATGGAATAAAACAAATTTCCAAAATGAAACCCAGGTGTATAGGCACATTTAAAATATGATAATGATGATGCCTCAAATCAATGAGGTGAAGATGGACATTTTATTAAAGGGTTTTTAGGACCATGGGTAGCCACTTGGAAAAGATGATGTTCTACCTATTCCTCATATTGCTTACCAGTATAAACTCCAAATACACCAAAGTTTTTAAATGTAAAAATGAGGGCTTCCCTGGTGGCACAGTGGTTGAGAATCTGCCTGCCAATGCAGGGGACACGGGTTCGAGCCCTGGTCTGGGAAGATCCCATATGCCGCGGAGCAACTAGGCCCGTGAGCCACAACTACTGAGCCTGCGCGTCTGGAGCCTGTGCTCCGCAACAAGAGAGGCCACGATAGTGAGAGGCCCGCGCACCGCAATGAAGAGTGGTCCCCGCTTGCCACAACTAGAGAAAGCCCTAGAACAGAAACGAAGACCCAACATAGCAATCAATCAATAAATAAATCTTTAAAAAAAAAAATGAAACCATAAATGTATTTATAGAAAGCATGTGTGAATTCTTTCATAAACTGAGAGTAGGAAACTATAACTTGTATGACAAAAAAAAAAAAAGCCAAAAGCAAAATTCAAAAAGAAGTGACAAACTGGTAAAAATATTTGCAACTCCTAGAAACTGGAAAAAAAGTGAAAAACAACCCAACAGAAAAATGATTAAAAGATATGAATAGAGACCACAGAAAAAGCAATGCAAATGGCCTTTAAACATATGAAACAAAAGCACAACTTCACCCAGAGAGGCTATATTGACATTCTATCTCTCGACTATCATATGGCAAAAAGTCCAAAAACTTTCACAACACACTTTCTTAGCCAGACTATAAGTAAAGAGGTGCTCTCTTGTAATGCTGGTGGGAGAACAAAGTGGCACAACATCTAGGAAAGAAAAATATCCACCAAATTTGGCAACATCTACCAAATTTACAGAAGCATTTACCCCTTGTCCCAGAAATCTGACTTTGGAGACTTTTATTTCAGCATTGTTTGAAATAAGAAAAGATTGAGTAAGAAAAGGTGGAAAATAAAAAATAAACATTCATATTTACTTGTGTTTAAATTAAGGAACACTAAAAGCTTGAATAAAATAAAAATGGTTATCCACAGGAGGCAGGAGAGAATGAGATTTCTTAGTGTTTACCTTTTTATATCATTTTTTATATTGTAAATGTATTATCAATAATTATTCAAAAACTTTAAAAATTTATTTCTAGACTGTTTTGTTTTTTTAAAAATCTGGCTATTCTGCTGCAGTTCTAACCACTTTCAATATTTTAAAAATCAAAACATAAACTTAATTATGGCAGATTAAAACTATTGGTATGTTTTTCATTGCCTTCAGGAGAAAAATCCCAGTTCCACATATTGCATACAAGACCCTTCCTGATTTGTTCTTCCATAGATCAATGTCTACCTACTTTCCTTTTCTTTGTTTAGCAAATCCCTACTCATTTTTAACATTTGGTTCTGGACAGTTTCTCTCCCATCCCTCCTTCTCTTCCCTATACTGGTCTATATTTCTCAGTCACCAACTATATCACATTCCTTTTTTTTTTTTTTTCTCTCTCTCTCTCCTTCCCCTTGCCTGCCTTTCTGGAGAGCAAATAGTGCATCTTAGCTGCCAGTGTTTGGCACATGGTAGGTAGTCATTGTTTATCGGGTGGGTGGATGGGTGGAGTAGACAAGATGCCACTGATTAAGCTACTGTCTCTCAACACCACACCCAACCTCCTCTACTCCGCTTTGCCTCTGCCTAGAACGGAAGGATGCAAGCTACCTATTTCTGCTCGGCCAGAGGCTCCTTGTTAGGCGTGTCCAATAGCGGGCGCCAGAGGAAAACTGCAAGGCTCCTGTGGGGAGAAGGGACTTGCTCCTTCCTTCCTATGGGTTTCCCGTTCCTGTTAGTGGCACCCCAGCCTCATTTCTTCACCCCAGCAAATGTCTGTGTGTTCTGTTAGCAGCAGCTGAATCCTGTTGGCAGTCAGTTTTTCCCACACTTGAAATACCAGATACACGACCCCCCTCAAAATCTCCAGCACCAGCCTAGCAGTGTCGCTCCTCAGAGGCCTGACTTTCAGCTCCAAAGGCCCCTTCCACCAGGCTTCCAATTTAGAACAATTGTAACTTCTTCCCTTGGTTCCCTCAACCCAAGGCTTGAAGCTGAAGTCGCTACCTTCTAATAGCTCAGAGTTCCCTCTTGCCTTTTCAGTTCTTTGAAACTTAATTAACAAGTCTTTATATCAAATTCAGTCTGTTGAAATAGCTAGTGTGGCTTCTGCCTCTTGCCTGGAGCCTGAGTGAAGCTGCAGTGTGTCCACCTTCAGCATATCCACACATGTACTGGGTGTGACCTTGGACTGGATTTCTCCTCACTGTTGGCTGCACAGATGAGACCTGGGATCTTCTCCCAGGTTCTGTACTAAAATCCTCCATGAACTGAATAAGCTGATGGTGTCTCTACATGGGCCTGGGTGGAAAGGACCAGCTTTCAGCAGTTCTAAGTGTGGCTTTTGTTCCCTGACTTCTGCTATTTTGCTCCATTTGCCATCTCAAAGGACCCACGCCCATTGCCCATTTTGTTTTAATTCAAGTGCCCAAAGTACCCTCTACCCTTGCCCAATTTAGCCTGCTTCCTTCAGGTGCCCTATGTTTCACAAAATCTTTGCAGTTTTTGAGAATTTTCTATCATATGTAACAGCATTGCAGAGGGACACTAATAATACTACCTAGCGTTTATTAAGCATTTATCTCAAAGGTGAGAGATCCTTTTTTTAATCCACAAAACAACCTTGTTTTATCGATGAGGAAGCTGAGACACAGACAGGTACAATGATTTGCTCTGGGTCATGAAAAAAACCAAGATTTGGCCCCAGGCTGACTGACCTATTGCTTCCTTAATGACCATTAGAGTAACATTAACTGGGGAACATTTCAATTGTTTTTCAAAAGGTGATGGGGCTGTGAGGTCTTAACTAGGATTTGTTTGACATATGTATATGTGAGGTATATATAAGCTCTAGATTTTGAGGGGCATAAATATTTAGAATTTGGGGGAAAAAATCATTTGTGAGGCTTTTCAGCAGCATACTGTAAAACCAGAGGTCAAGAGTGGGGGAAGGGAGGCAAGTCATAGAAAAAATATATATAAC